>NC_080851.1:25955862-27200877 GCF_030435755.1 Ochotona princeps
TGGCCCATGCAGACTGTATTGGGCTTCTGGAAAGTAAGTGAATCGGACATCTCTGTCTATCTCTCTGCCTTTCCAATAAATAAAACTAGACCACTAGAACTGTTTTAAAAATTCAATTATTTCTAAGGCTTTCCAAGGGACAAGGAGCTTACGTGATAAAAGGATTATCTTTCAGTTCATCAGATGAGAGAGACACACGTGCAAATTAAGAAAAATCAGACAAAATCAAGAAACAGTGAAGTTGACCATTCAGTGAAGCCATAGAGCCAGAACAGCTCTGTGGTCAGGTAATGTCACACTATCAACATTCGTCTTCTCCAGGCTACCGGGGTTCTGTGTTACCACTGCCATTCATGTCTCCAGTTTGTGGGTAAATACACATCAGCCTTTTCAAATCAGGTGTAATGTCCCTGGTGCTGACATCTGGAAACTGTTTCCTTTTACGCAGAAATCAATGTTGTGAACAAACAATTTTGGCTTTTGCAAGGAGATGGCTCCTTGGGCAAGAATTTTCACCTTGTGCGCCTCAGCTGCCTCTGAGGTAAGAGAGGGGACAGCATGTCTGCCATGGGACTGAGGACAGAGCCACATCCCAGCTACACATAACTCCTTCCTAGTGTTAATACACCCCACCCATTCACTGTCCTGTCCAAACAAGGTCCAACTGAATACAATGGCCAACATGCTCCCCAAGCAGTCCTGGGCATGCTTTCCTGAATGGGAATCAGTTTCCTGTGGGAGTAGTCACCTCAGTGTTAATGAGACATGAGATGGGCTATTTTTTCCCTCCCCTGGAAATCACTAGGCTTCCAGGACCTATTCCAGTCACTTCCAAACAAAACCTTCTTCCAAAGCCAGAGAGAGAGTTGGTCCGATTTCAAGAGAAACGCACACAGGTTGACATAACTCTGAGCATACCATAAACATATCACTATAGAGCCAGGAAACGCGTCTCCAACCACCAGCTAGAAACAGGATTGGCTAAATCTTAAGCCCTTTCTGATCCCATATGTCCATGTCCTGACCTGACTATGCATCCATCTCCAGCTCCAAACCCATCAGGAGCAAGGACCGTGTAGTGTCTAACGGCAAAAGTTTGCCTACTTCCCTATTAGGACCTCCAATCCCAACCTGTGCCTGTGTACTAGCTAGGCTAGCACTACTGGAAATACCCTTCACCCGCCGGAATGTAGGTGCACGCAACAGCTCCACACAGAATGTGCTGTGTGCAACAGCAGCGATTGCACCTGTACAGGACACAGCCCCATGTGGACCCAGAAAACCCCTGTTCATCTCCCATTCAAAAGCTGGTTGACTGAACTCTTTCCCACTGTATGCCTTCCCTTGTGTTCAGGTAGAAGCTCCTAATACACCTATCTGGATTACACATTGGCTCTCTTGTCAATTTCCATTACAACTGAGTCAAAGAACTTGGGGGGTCAGTATCACCAGTGTGGCCCATCCTTGCCCTAACTTCCCTGTCTCCTTCTCCCTTCCTTTTCTCATTGCTCTGCCTCTTCCCTCTCCTTTGCTCTGTTTTCCCTTTGAATGCTGAAATGCCCACCACATATTCCAAGAAACTGGTAGATTTCTTTCTAATAGATTCCATTTTCATCGAAGACACACAGATTCCAGGACTCTGGAAGGAAGAAATCTATTTTGATTTGTTACATACACAGAGATCCTGGACTGTGGCTCTTCTCTGACCCTCAAGCAAAACCCACTCTGTGCATCTGCGCAGATATTCTTTGGAAAAAGAACGAATCCAACTAAACTGTAATCAGTTGGAAGCATAATAAAACTTGCTTGGAGGAGGAGACATTGATCAGCATGTGTTTCTTGACTTGGGATAGCCCAGAGCCATGCATCGCAGAGCTTGTTAAGAAAGTCCATTTTGCTCTTTCCTACAATAGAAATTACAGATATGGGCCAAGCAAAACAGACACACTGTAATGTAAAGCCACTAGTCGGGGTTCCTCAGAAATCCGTGCATTTAAAGCAATTCTGCTGCAAGCTTTTGCCCACCTGCAAGATCTCAAAGTTTCACCGGCGATTCAGGATGAGGGCTTTCGTGCGTGGCCAGCAGGGAGTCAGAAATGATCAATCGGACACACTGTCCCTGGGAGAATGGGGCTGTGAGGCTGTGGGGCAGTGGTGGGCGCCACACCTCCCCTGTAATTCTCAAAACACACCCCGCCGTGTGCATTCATCACCATAGCCCATGTGTGACCTTTGGAAAAGTCCTTGAAAACAGTGAAACCAGAGTCTTAGCTGAAATCTGGAATCCATTCCAGTCTTACACAGGAAGAAAATTAGGCATAGAACAACAAAGCCCACAGTTCGTAGAAACCTGGGGAGGCTCTGGCTGACATTACAATTGGAGAAGTTTCTTTTTTCTACACTACTTTGTATTTCATAGAAGTTTTTCATCTGAACAGCCCTTAAACATGTTAGAAAATACCACATGGTTAGTGGATGGCAAGCACAGGTTTCTTCAGCAAATAAAGCAAGATGTTAAGTGACATATTAAAATCTGCTTAATATGTTTCCAAGCTACTATTGAAATGCTATTCTTCCCAGCTTAAGTGGGCAACATGACTATCCTTCATTTTGGATTGATGTATTAGCAATAACAGGGATAGTGGTAGGGGCTTAGGATAGAGAAAACAGCTGCATTCCCTAAACCCCAAGTCTATGACCAAGTTCATTTGCCCAGACATTCTGGGCCTGGAAATATTTATTCACTTAGAACATGAATCAGCATAGTAGTGGGTTTGCTCAGGATATTTAACTTAACAAACATTTTGTGGGGTGATATTATTTTTGTAAGGACAGACCCATTCCCTTTAGTTTCTAGTCACTGCTGCCCCTACTAATATGCCATACACGTGATTTATTTCTCATGCACCAATAAATCATAAACTTGCACTACTTTTGGAAGCACTTCCTTTTTCTGCCAGCAAGAAGAGAGGAAGGACATTTGTGAATCGAGAGGAGACATGAGATTCAGTGAAAATCAACTGGCAGAGAAATCTGGCTGGGAATCACACCTTAGAACCCCTGTGAAGTCTGTCTGGAAGGTCCCTCAACAGGGACAGCCTGAAGCCAAGAAGGAGATTCAAGAACAATCCAGTCAAGGGGCAGCCTCTGACACCAACCCAGGACATTTTTTCATTCACACGAAGAACTTAATTTTGTTGTTGTCTTAACTACATTCACAGCTCATTTTTTATTTTCCTTTAAAAAGAAAGGTAAATGGCATTGCTTTGGTCTCCAAAACAGATGCCAGTCTGAACTTTATTCTGCCAGCAAGTATTTGGTTTGGCTCTGCAGAGCTTGGGTTGAAAAAATATTTGCCAATTCCAAAAAGATTTAACGAGCTTTGCAGCAGATGCTGGTGCCATTTGGCACGTCCCAGGAACTGTGGCCCAGCAGAGAGAACTCTCTAGACCACAGATTTTATTTGCTTGAGGTAGCCAACACTGAGAGCTCAGTTGAGTTCTCAGATCAAAAAGCTGCAGGCCAATGAGTAAAATTTCCAAGAGAAAGTGACCAGCTCAGGCATCAAAAACCCTTCTTGTTGACACTGAAAAGGAAGTCACTGGGCCGGACTTCACCCCCAGTGCAGGAATTGATGGCCAAACTTCAGAACTGTCAGTTGCATCCCAACTGTCTAGCAAAGCTATCCTCATCCATTATCAGACATGGCAAAGTTTGCAGAGTGGTTTTTTTTTTTTTTTGCTGTTATCTGATGCCTTACTAATTATGGTGTAAAAACTTAACTAACTTAAAAGCATATGACCTACTTCCAGTAACTCCACTAAAGATCACCAAAAAAAAAAAGTTAACTCTATATGATGAAGATGGACATGCACTGCTTTGGGGAATATTCAGTGGAATATAAGTGTCTAAAACTATCACCATGGTTGGACAGAATGAAGCACCAGCACACAAAAAGCCCAAGTTAAAGGTCCCCAAGGTTGTCACCTAGAATCGCACATCTTACTAAGAGCTGCAAGAAATGAACACCACATGACAACTATGATGCGACACACTTCCATAGTGGTATGGCTATAAGATCACACGCAGCATTCTGTGGCACTGATGCTGTGACTGCTTACAGAAAGAGGTGTTTATACTCTTCTCATTACTTCACATGTTGCGCAAACACCCTCCAGGAATGCCAACTTTTTGCACTGCCTTCCAAAAAAGATTTAGTCACCAATGCACAGATGGAGCCTTCTACCTGCCTAGGCTGACATGCTAGAATTTGAGTAGAAGTCAAAAGAAACAGTGGCTATTTACCATTTTGGCTTCTGAGTGCATTGGCTGGACTTGGGGAGACGCACAGGGGTCACTGAGATTTGGCCCTTGCATGCCCATGATGCTGGAGTTCACTGACATTTGTCTCTCCATCTAAGAGAAAGGAAAGCAACAGAATTAGAAGGCGGAGAAAAGGCAGTCCAGGTGCTAGACAAAGCTGTTTCTCTTTCAAATGGATCATTCGGCATCCTTCTGAGCAAGTGCATTCTAGAAAATCTGCGCTTTGGCAAATGGTCAGCAACAGCGCCCTCACATCATGAATGCGAGTGCCTCCGAGACTCCTTGAAAGCTGTGTCTATTGTAAAAGATCCCTCATGCCAGAAGAAACTGCACTCTTGGTGGATCATCTCCCAGCAAAACTATGGCAAGACTTCCAACGACCGCTAGTCATGCTAATGTTTAAGACAGTAAGGAAAAATGCATGCATAGGAAAGCGCTGGAAGAACATGTGCTATGCCAATGGTCATCTCAGGATAAACATAGCCCTTTTTTGCTTTCTAGATGTTATGTGGGTAAGTGAGGAAGGCAGTTGAGAGCTCTGCCTCAGGTATCTACCAGTGCTCCCACATGGTCCTTCTGCCAGTTTGCCGGCCTAAAAGTAACCCTTCAAGCACCAGAACTGCATTCTGGTAACTGGTCTAGAACATGCCCTATTCAGAAGGCCAACAAGTAGAACACCCTTTGTCCAAAATACATGGGACCAAATGCGTTTTGGATTTTGATTTTTATTTTTCAGATTTTGGAATGCTTGCATATACACAAATTTTTCTTGAGGATGGAAGCCCAGTCTAAACACGAAATTCACTTGTGTTTCACATAGACCTTGAAGACGCACTGTGTAGGAACTGTAGGCAGCATTTTTAGTGGCCTCTGTTTTGACTCTGACCCATCCTAGGAAGTCAGGTACAGAATTTTCCACCTGTGGCATCACACTGACACACACGCGATTTTGGGTTTCAGATCTGGATTAGGGATGCAAACTTGTACTGCAAAATTTCCATTTGAGTCCTAAAAGGATGTGTCTGATTACTAATGTTTTTCAGCTACCTGAAAAGTAAGACTTTTTACAGAATGAGCTCAAGCATGTGCACTGGAAATTAATCACACAAAAAATAATTTTAGAGGGGAAAAAATAGGCCTTCAATACGAATGTGATTTGTTTGTCAAAAGACGGAAGAGCAAAGGAAGGTTTGATATTTTGGGAATCTGATTTCTGTTCAAAGGTGGGCTGGTTACTTTTCTCTGAGTTACAGAGCTTCTTGGGCTGGTGCTGTGGCACAGCAAGTTAAGTCACCATCTGTGATGTGGACATCTCCTATTGCAGCACTGGTTTGAGTTCCAGCTGCTCTCTTTTTGACCCAGCTCCCTGCTAACATGCCTGGGAAAGCAGCTGTAGGTGACTCAAGTACTTGGGCTTTGCCACCTACATCAAAGATCAGGATGCAATTCTAGGTTCCTGGTTTTGGCCTGATCCAGTTCTGGCTATTACAAGCATTTGAGGAGTGACCCAGCAGGTGAAAAGTCTCTGCGTCTTTCAAAAAATAAAAATAAATTAAAAACTTTAAAGCTTCTGGGCATCCCAGGCACTCATATTTTTTCATTTAAAAATCCTTTTAAACATATAGAAAATACATTATAAATTTTACCACTTCAGCTATTTTTAAGTGCTGCTGAGTACATTAGCTTCAGTGACATTAAGTACACTCCGTGGTCTAACTAGTAAGTTGTAGAGAATTCTAAAGGTTGCAATGCTTTCAAAAGATGTGTTGCCCTTGTAACAGAGGCTGTGAGATTAGGAAAGTTAGAACAGAACTTCATCCCTATTCTAACTGGCAACCCTCAAGAGGCAGATCAAAGCCCAGATGAGCTTTTGCTTTAGGTTTTGCAAAGGCTGAGCTTCCAGAAGTGGAAATCACATCCAAGAGCTATATAAGCTGCTCAGCCTACCAAGAAGTAAGCATAGACTCCTTGGAGCTTCTGTAGCCAGACCAATAACAATTCCTACTTCCTGGAAAAGTTACCATCTATGACCATGTCTAACCTGCAGCTACAGAACACTGTTTTTTTTTTTGTAAAGATGTATTTATTTGAAAGCCAGGGAGACACAAAGAGTTGGAGATTGAAGAGGAGAGGGACCAGGGAGAGATCTTCCATCCTCTGGCATACCTCCAAATGCTTGCAATAACCAGGAATAGGTACAGCTGAAATCAGAAGCCAGTAGCTCAGGCAGGGTCTCCCAAGTTCATGGCAGGAATTCAAGCTCTTGGGCCATCATGCTTGGCCTCCCGGTGCACATTAGGATCAGAACCACATAGTCACTGGAACTCTAAGCATTCATTCTGGTATGGCATGTGGATGTCCCTAAACTCACTGTGCCACAATGACCACTCCCAAAACACTGGTTTTAAGCAGACTGAATTCTCAGTGTGAAAACCTGCTTGAGAAGAATGCATTCCATATCATAGTGCTTGAGTTTGGGTCACCACTCTCCAGATTCCAGCTTCCTGTTAATGTATACACTGGGAACTAGCATGTGATGGCTCAACAACTTGGCCCCTGCCACCTGTGTGGGGGACATGCAGTCAGCCTGGCACAGCCCCAACTGATGGAGGCACTTGGGAATTGAACCTTTTCCCTGACCTCCCACCTTTCAAATACATAAAGAATTTTAAAATGGTTTTGGCCATCTTAATGACTGCTGACTTACAGAGCGCCAACCAAACCTCCTGAAAACAACTATTTGTGCTAGCAAGGCCCTGTCTGCACTGTGGGCTCCACTTTACTGGGTGGACTAGAATTAAGAGGCAGAAGACGGGTGTGGTTTTACGTATCCTGAGAAACACTTACTACTGGAGGTCAGACATCCAAGGAAAGGATTTATTTTTCAGACATGATAAACCAGGAGCTGGGGTGCCTGCAGGTGACAGAACTTTTGTAATTATAAGTGGGATTCTTGTTCCCAAACTGTTAAAACACTTGACTTTCAAGATAAGATGTCACAACTCAGCGAACATTTTGCAGGTACTGCCTGTCTGCTTTTTCCAGCTTTGCCAGCACGTAGCAGGTCCTCAACAGAAGAATGAATGAACCAACAAATCCATCCTTTGGGCTCAAACCTAGGCCCTGTGGATTGTATGATCTTGCAGCACGCATGTCCCATTGAGTAAGACATACTTAGAGACAAACTTCCACTCTCTACTCATGGTATCATGATTCCAAGAGTAAGAATCTGGGGGAAGAGGTGTGGTCACATATGCCATGCCCAGCACAGGAGTCAGTGGATAAGAAAGAAAAGACTCAGACTGATTCCTAGCACTTGAACTCTTCAGATTTTACAAACACTAGGACTTCTAGCCTCAGCACTGTCTACAATCTTGGGCCCAACAATCCTTTGTTGGTAGTAGCAGCCCTGATCCCTTAATGATGTTTAAAAGCATCTAGTGCCTTCACTAACTAAATGCCAGCTCACTGCTCCCTCCAACTGCAGCTTGGACAACTGGCCCTGCCTACAGACAGTACTCAATAGCCCCTGACAGGCACATCACTCGCAGGTAAGACTCACTGCCCTAGCCTTCCATGTTTTGCCCTGGCCTCCGTACACATGCTGGATATAGATGTAGAAACTTCTGCAAGGGTAACACCCCGTTCTGTCTTCACTGGTTCCTAGCCTTGCCCTTGAACCTTTGCTTCTACTGTGAAGCCTACATAGGACCTCAAGCTGTAGGATGAGAGATGATGGAGTGCAGAAGTGCCACCATCTTTTTCTGGGTCCCTTTTGGCCCAGGTAGCCCAGCTTTTTTCTTGGGAGGACACAGGATAGACAAGTGGAAAGTCTGTGCAGTGCTAACTGTTTGAGTGACACATCACAATTCTGAAAGGAAACAAGCTTTGGACAAGAGAATTTACACTCTGGGTGAAAATCACTAGCAGTGGAGGTCCTCATGTGATGACGTAGGTTCCAGACAAACCTGCATGGATGGTATTGTTATCCTTGTCAGAAAGGATCTAAGACAAGCATTGCATGCAAAGTCAGTCATCTCAATGTCACAAACACTGCTGCCAGCCTGTACTACCCAGTATTAAGAGAAGGAATGTCCATTTCTCTAAATCAAGTTCACCAAGCCCATTTCTCTGCCCATACTTAGACAATGGAGTCAATTGCTCTACCAGAAATGATCTGAACTACTCTGTTGAGATGATCCAACACGAGTCTTCACTCATGCACCGTGGAACATGAAACACCCACCACCTTCTCCAAAGCAACATGGGGGAGAGGACAGGGAAAAGGGCAGAGACAAGACCGTCTGGGATGAGGCGGAAGTTCTCTCTGCCATGTCTGTAGGTTTACCTATTGTGTTCAGAGGAAGGCAGTGAACAGAATCATTATGAGTGGAGACCAGGGATCCAGACAAGGATTCAAATTCTGACTCCATCACATGCTAACTCTGTGACCTTAGCCAAGTCATTCAGCCTTCTGCTTTAGTTCCATCATGTGTACAGTACCATAGCAACCATGCTTTCCTCATGAAAGTGTTGCAAGAAGGAGAGAATGTACACATTATGCTGTGGTCAAGAAACAAGGCTCTGGGGCCAAAATTCTTGGGTGCAAAACAGCTGCTGGGCTGGCCAGCTAAGCATGACGTTTGCCTTACTCTCATCACTCCAAGAATGGGGATAATAACAAACTTGGTGGTGGGAGGGTTTTCATGTGAAAAAGTGCTTGAGAAGTGAGCAGTGTATCCTAAGTACTTGGTTAATGCTGCTAGCATGATTAACAGAACACTACATGCATGAACACATGCTAGCAACTTCTACATTCCTGTTATTGTACTAATTATTATTCTGAGATTTGACTTGTCCACTCATCAACAAGGTGAGGGCACTTTGCACACAGCCCATGCTGAGAAATCTGTAAAGCAGTCATCCCTTAGCATTTTGGGGACACTGGTCTCAAGGGGTCTGCCAAAAATCTATGAATGATGAAGTCCCTGATATAAAATTACAAAGTTTTACACACAAACTGCACATATCCTCTTTGTATATTTTAAATGATCTCTAGACCATTTTATTCCCAACACTGGTTGATGTTCTAGAAATAGCTGTAGTAGCATATTGTTTAGGAATAATGATCCAATGAGTACATATGTTCAGTACAGTTGCAATCTAAAAGCAATTCAAATCACGATTGGCTGAACAGTAGATATCAAACTCACAGATAACAAAGGGCCGAGTCTGACAGCATAAAACACTGTCACACCACACAAATTCCATTCCCTTGGTAACACAACCTCCCTTGATACAGCAGGGAGATGGGACTGAGCCTTACAGCACAGCATGAAAGGAAGCAGAACACTAAAGTCATCACCTGGCGAGAGGCAATGGGGACCCCCAGCCAGCTAACTCACAGCTTCACTCTCCATTCTCTGCAGCAGTCAGCTCCTATCCTCATTCTAGCACGGCACCTCAACATGAGCAACAAGTCCCAGCAAAAAACACAAGAACACTTACTGGCATCAAGACGGCCGAAGAGCCAGGCATGGTAGGGTTGGGCAGTGTCCCGGGCATGGAGGCGGGCATGGGTTGCCTCTGTCTGTTGTGGAGGTGTAGCAGAGAAGATAGAGAGCCTGGGACAGGCCTGGGAACAAAGAAAAACACAAGCGTTATTCCCGGTGGCCTGAGCCCGTGTAGCTTGTGTCCAGCACCAGCAGGGACACTGGCATCACGTGAGCCACAGATCAGACCCACTGATGGGAGAGCCACATAATTGAGGATATTAGGGAAATAATAACAAATAAAAGACAAGCCTGGTTTCCTTTGCTGCTTCCTAGTTAATACATCAAATTTCATTTCATTTCCTGACCTCTGTTATCTAACTAATGTGCAGTAGGAACTAGCCTGTAAACCTCCATTGCTCCCCCCCCCACCCCCGTTTTAAGGAAACGGCTTCTGTGATGAAATCCTGAGACTGTTTTGGGGTTGCAGTTCTCTGCAGTGCCTTAGAACCAAGATCTAAGCGAGCACATGTATCTAAATCATACTCCGCCCTCTCCTGCACCTCTGCCTGGAAGCCTGCCTGCTTGACTTTGGGCTTGTTTGGAGCTTGCAGAAGAAACCTCATTCAGGAATTCCCAAGAGAAATCCATTTTGGCTTCATCATTTACAATTGTGATCAGAATAAATACCTAGGGCACAAAACAAGGCAGCCAGATCTTGGGTCAGGGCAGTTGTGCAGCCAGTTTTTCTGTGGGCAAGTCCAAAGCCTAACCCCATCACCCATCTCTGATTTCATCAAAACTCGAGGTGTTTGGCCATTGGATGGAAAATGACCTGGAACTGACCTGCAGACTTGAGCAAGCATGCCTCAAAAGGAGGGTGTAATGTTTGCTTCCATTTGCAAAAGAAAAGAAATTTTAGGATCTTAAATTGATTTCTTGAGCCAAGGAGCATGGGGCCCAGAGAATGTAGGAATTATCTGTGTTTATTAAATACAGCAAACAAGTGACCTGGCGAAGCTCTGAGTTTCCTGATGCTCTTGCTCTGGGGAACTATATACGTGTCAACCATTTGAATACAAGACTTAACAACAAACAACAGCAAACAAACAAAAACCTGGGATCTCTGAGTCTCCCACTCTAACAGATTGATTCTGGATTTCATTCTGCATGGCATGAAAGAAACTCATATTTCCAGAACATGAGTATTGGATGATTTCCTGAAGAAAAAGAAGAAATAAAAGAAAGCTCCTGCACGGTAAGACCCAAGATGTCCAGTGTCAGCCGACAGCTTCCTGTACTGCTTAAAACAGCCTGTCCATCTCCTGACCCCCATCTGCAGGAGGAACCAGAGGGGAGACTCCTGGGATGATGGGAGAACAGAGTTGGGAGGAAGGCAGCCTCACTTCGCAGCTAGCATCCCTGGAAAGATGAACTGTGGCACTCTCTTTGCCCGAGAACTCATTTGGAACTGGAACTATTACATTCGCACCCAAACCAGAGAAGGACCCATCATAAGTCAGTCTGCATTGATAGGCTCAGGAAAGTGTTCATAGCAGAATGTAAAGGTTATACAATGTAGGGCCCAGCACGGTGGCCTAACGGCTAAAGTCCTCGCCTTGAAAATGCCAGGATCCCATGTGGGTGCCGGTTCTAATCCTGGCGGCTCCACTTCCCATCTAGCTCCCTGTCTGTGGCCTGGGAAAGCAGTCGAGGATGGCCCAAAGCCTTGGGAGCCTGCACCCGTGTGGGAGACCTGGAAGTTCCTGGCTCCTGGCTCTGGATTGGCACAGCACCGGCCGTTGAGGTCACTTGGAGAGTGAATCATTGTATGGAAGATCTTCCTCTCTGTCTCTCCTCTCTGTATATCTGACTTTGTAATAAAAATAAATAAATCTTAAATATTAACTGAATAAAGGGGGGTGCGTGAATTGATGTACAGATAGGCTAAAGTAAGTACTTTTTAACAATGAAAGAAATGTTTTCTTATGAGCAGACAAAGGACTATGGGTATTTCTTGATTCATGTCCGGGGAACTTCTGGAATATAGGTTAAAAACAGGAGCAGCAGAGCCTGGGAAGGCCTGTTAGCTTTTACAGTTCCAGAAGACTGCCAGCTTCAGCAGTTCCAAGCTATTACCATGCAAGTGACTTCCCTGGGTCTTAACATCTATCCCATGCTGAGGCAGACAGCTCAAGCCAGATCATAGGGTCTGTGACTTAGTCAACAGAAATTTGCTTGAAATCCTCTAGTCTTAATGCTTTGTTGGGGAGTTTCATAGCAAGAAAAACACCTGGATAGCAAAGCATATAATGCTTGGTAAAGATCAATTATTCTAAGTCCAATATTAACAACCTGAGTTCCCTAATTTCATACTGAAAGATTCAGGTAAAGGATCCCTACATATGAGCATAATCATCTCTTTTTCTATACATTCATGCAAAAAGATGCCCACACACATGTCTAGACATACAAATGTACAGCCTTATACTGCATGCCTGCTTTCCTGGTCACCAGGGGACAGACTTTGAATGCGGACGGGGATAAGAAAAAACTGTCACTGGACAGATAACTGAAAGCATGTCTTTTCACGATGTGGGTTGGCATTGTTATCCTCACAAACGCCAAAAAATGATCATCATTTACCTTCTGTCCCCTGCCTGACATCTTAGAAATCATCTCGGTGATCACTTCTTATTGATGCGTTCTTTCAAAAAAGAAACCAATTAGACAACTTCATGACTATGTGAATGGAAATGTAAAAGTGAGTAAATCCAAAACAAGCTTTTATTCTTCCCCTAATAATGGAAACTCCCTGTTGTACAGAGCTGCCAAGGGAATTTAATTCAGCATTCTCATTAGATTGGTTATTTCCATAGCATGTGTAGATCTCCTAGATTTTAAAATATCAAGTATGCCTTCATTAGTTAAAAAAGCTTTTTAGGATGCAGGGATATCTTGGGATTATAATGATAACTTCCTAATAATACTAATCAGACCAGTTAGCAGTGGATACTTGCTAGGGAAAACGATTGAGATCCTTGTATATTGGGATTCAGAAGAATTCTGAAGTCAGTCTTTTACAAGTAGATTCTGTAATTTCCCCAACCCCTAATTATCAAACTATTGGAATTTTCTAGGCTTCTTGCTTGTGTTTGGAAGACAGACAGACATGGGTTGGGGGGTTTCGGGGAAAGCAAAGGGACAGTGGGTGAGTGAAAGTGGAATCTGTACCTACCTACTTATCAGAAGGGTCATAAAGGACGAGACTGAGTGTTATCTATAGAGTGAAGACGAAGAAACACTCATTTGTCCAGATTAGGCAAATCATTGTGGCAAGAACATTGAAACAATTAATTGCCTAATTCCTTTTGTGTATGTAAAGTCAGAATTGAAACAGTAATTTTTAATTGCTACACTATAGTTGCATCCAAGATGATATTCTAGACAATGCTTCATTTTTTTAGAAGTTATTTGTTACTGCTTTCATGTAATTTGAAATAGTGCAACATGGCAGGCTGGTCCCACTACTCTGAATCCAGAAACACTGAAATTTGTTCATGGTTCCATGTGTCATAAAGGCCAACAAGGCTTCTACTCAGCTTGCCTGATACGGCTTCCTGCCTCACACCTTGACAGCTCAAATGACTGTTCATGATTTTTTGTTGTTGTTGTTAAAATATATTCATGGTATATTTCCCTTGATAATCACATGGCTCTCTGGTCTTATGAAATAGAATTCTGTAGTATGGCTAACATGAGAAATAATTCATCTCTCTGAAATTATTTTTCTCCCTCAATACAAATACAAATACAACTTCCCTAACAACGTATCAATGAGACTCTGAAAATATGATGGTAAACAGCAGTCAGGTTGTGCAGACAAAGACCCAATAGTCTTTCTCCAGTGCAGGCTTGCTCTCTTGAGCTAGTAACTGCAGACTTGGAACACGCAGAACCTCCTTTTTAATAACCAGATGCCTCTAGGTAAAGTATTTCTACTAAAAATTATTGAGGCATGGAACAAGGTAAGATGTGTGAGCTCATGTTGAATTGTTCAATTACTGCACACAGGCCTGCAGCATTAGGAGTCTTCCAATGTGACAGATTAGGCCTCTTTCTACACTTGTATAAACATACTGCTTACAGCTGAAATCTGTGTAAGCTTTTCTTTCAATTAACATGTCAAGGGTGACAAACTGTGTTTTCACTGTCCTCTGCCGAATGATAAGTACCACAGCAAACGACTTCATGTCCTCATGCCTCCATCCCCCCAGAAAGCATCTGCCAGTCTCAGGTGTCTGAATGGCCAGTACTGTCTGCCGGTCTTTCCGCCCTTGAACAAACCAACTACTTGAGAGGAGTTAAGTTTGGTGTGTCAGTTTGGAGGGCTGGAGATGGTCTTTGTGGACTGTTGTCCTACTACAGGTCTCCCAGTGTTCGCTGGCATCCCAGCTTGTCCATGAACGTATCAGGAATGTAGAGAAGCATAAGGAAGAGTGCGCGCATCGAGCTCTGCCTAGAATGCAGACAACACACATAAAAAGATGACGTGGCGAAGATAGGAATTATCACCACAGGGATCGGTAGGGGGAAGACAGATTTTTTCTTAAAGCTTCTAAGCAAGTATTTTTTCCTTCAAGCTCCAGAATAAGAAAACAGGAATAACAGTGGGCAGGGAGCAGGAGATTCAGGTGCCATTGCTGCCAGGAAATGCCACAAAGTTTCTAGAAAAGTGGAATGAGAAGTATGAGTTTATTTTGGTGCAAAATCATTTTTTAAAATATATGGAAAATACGTATCATGAAAAAGGTACTGTGTGAGCTCAAGATATTTTGCACCAAGACAAACTCACTTAAAAATATCTTTTTAAGAAAATCATATTCATCTAGAAGAAAGCTAGCTGACAGAAACTTTCTCCCATCCTCTGGTTCACTCCTTGAATGCCTACAATAGCTGGTACTGGGCTAAGTCGAGTCCAAGAATCAGGAACCCAATTCAGGACGTCCCTGTGGATGTCAGGAACCAAGTACTTGAGCCATCACCTGCTGCCTTTCAAGATGTCCATGAGCAGAAAGCCGGCACTGGAAGCAGAGCCAGCATTCACACCCGGGATATCTGACATGGGATTTGGGAGTTCCAAGCAACATCTTAACCACTGTACCCAACCCCCAGCCCTAGACTTTGTTGAACTTTTGAACTTCACATTTCATCAGTCTAACAACCAATCCCAACTGAAGCTCTAGCATTCAGAGTCTAGATTTGACATAGCCAACTGGATGTTCTTAATCCAACTGGCCTGTAGCTGCCCTGTGATGAAAGGAGTCACTGCTCTTTGTACCCTGAGTGCCTAACTTAGCATGCGACACACAGTAGGTATCTATATGGAAGAACACTGAGCCAGTCGAGCACCTGATTCTCAACATCAAGACCACATCTGAAAGACAACTAAACCCTAAGTAGAAAGTGTTCTTGAAAAGCAAGTGAAGTTGGTGAAAAGGGACTTTACATTCCATGTGTCTATACTTGCTTCTCTCTGGAAGGTAATGCCATTTCACACACATTGGAGAAAAGTGAGTTTTGCCCACTGTGTTTCTGATTACCTAGGGCAAGAAATGTGTGCTTGCTGGGCATGTTCTTGAGTGAAGTATTGTATCCTAAACTGGCCTAAGCCTTTGCTTGGGATGCGGAGGCTGAAATAAAAGGAAGGACACACAAACTCTTAAATCTTAAGTGGCGCCAGTTCCTAGGCAGAATGCTCATGACTCACTCTTCTCCGAAGTGGAATTTTAAAATTTACATTTCTGTAAAGGAAACAAATTTGAGGATAATCAAGTAGAAGGTGAAATGGAAGGACAATATACTCTCTTCTGCAGTAATAATTCTAGCATCAAACTGGAGACTGGAAACTGTGGTCTCAGGAGTCAGACTTCCTAGGTTAGAAGCTGAATTGGGTAACTGAGGAAGCTGTGTAACTCCTGGCCAGTGCCTAGACCTCACTGGGCCCCAGTTTCTTCAACTATAAAAAGGGAATGATAGGGTTATTCCATGGAATAGAATTACATGTTAAGTACAGTGAATATGCTTAATAAAAATCAGTTGTTCTTTTTATAATTATTGCAAAACTCTGCTCAAGCAACAGATTAATCCCTGTTGTTCAAGAAACTGTGTTTTAAGCCTAGGAAATTAAAGAACACCAGTTCCTTTGCTTTAACATAGAGCTACAATCGGACACGTGTTGGTCTTACGTATTTAAGTGATTCCTTTAACAAGCCATCCACTTTAGATCATAAATCCTATGGAGGCAAATAGACATCTCTCACCCACAACTTTAGAGAATTGTAAGATGACTTCACATTCTTTCTCAGAAAGTGCCCTTGAAAATATTTCCTCAAATGGAACCGAACTAGTTCCCCGGAGAGCCATCCTCGGTATTTTGTTTTTCCTGAAAACAATGACAACAATCCAACAGAAGCAATAATTAGGGAAAAAAGAAAGCTGTCTGACTTGTATTTAAAATGATATCATATTACTGCCCTTTTTTGGAATGAGTTCACTCCCTGTACCAAGTCTCATTGCCAAGCCCCTAAACAGAGATGGCAAGGATGGTATTTCCTCTTGGAACGAATGAGACAAAAGCATTTGACTCTAGAAACAGTATCAAAGTGCCAGCAGTTTCAATAAACGATATCCTCTTGTAGTTTTCTTCAACTTAAGAAAGGGCTTCTGTTGAGAGAGCAGACATTCCCCTGCAAGAACTGTTCCCCATCAGTTTTTACTTTTGCACAGATATCGGGTAGGGGAGTTTACAGGAAGAGAACGTGGTTTCTTAGTCTGTATCTTTGGTCTTACTCCTAGCCCTCAGCTAGCCTGCAATAGTGAAGCAGTCAGTGTCAAAGTTCATGGCCTTTGTGTTCAGCAAGGACACCAGGAAACCAATCTCCATGGGATGCAAAATTCCATGGCTGCCCACCACCTGGCCTCTGCCTGTTTCCCAGCTCATGGCCTCGGTTACTGCGGCACCTGCCATAGCCCTTCCTTCTAGGTTCATGGAAGTCTTGCCTTCCTGCTCCAGGCCCTTCACAGGAGTGACCCTCACCTTCTCCTCTCTGGCTGCCTTACTAACCAGGTGGGAGCCTTCGTTGGATAGTTCTCAGTGTACTCTGTACTTCCCCAGTATCATCTATCACTATTTAGTAAGTCAAGGACTCAGTCACCATGAAAGTACTAAGCACCTAATATGTGTAAGACAGACTCTGCAAATCCCATTTCAGAGAGGAAAAAATCAGCTTGGTTATGCAGCTCATTTGCATAATAATTCCTTCAAACACTTCAAATAGGTGAGACTTAATGATAAGTTAGGTATGAACTGTAGTCTCTTAGAATTTACCATCTGAGCTTCCTGATCAAAAGTTACCCAGGAATTTTTCAAAATGCTTATTCTTTCTTTTTATTTGAAAGAGTGAGACAGATCTTACACCTTACTAGTTCACTTCCCAAATGCCTGCAACAGTTAGGAGAGCTTGGTTTTTTTTTTTAAAGATTTATTTATTTTTATTGGAAAGGCAGATGTACAGAGAGGAGGAGAGACAGAGGGGAAGATCTTCCTTCCGATGATTCACTCCCCAAGTGGCCACAATGGCCGGTGCTGCACCAATCTGAAGCCAGGAGCCAGGAATTTCTTTCTGGGTCTCCCACGAGAGTGCAGGGTCCCAAGGCTCCTGGACATCCTCAGCTGCTTTCCCAGGCCACAAGCAGGGAGCTAGATGGGAAGTGGAGCTGCCGGGATTAGAACCTGCGTGCATATGGGATCCAGGCGAGGACCTTAACCATTATGCTATCGTGCTGGGCCAGGGAGAGCTTGGTTTTCAATCTGATTCTCTCACACGGGTATCAAGAACCCAACTACTTGAGCTATTATTTGCTGCCTTATAGAGTGCAACTTTAGCAGAAAGTTGAGTCAGAAGCAGAGCTGGGATTTCAAGGATGCATTCTGGTATGGAATGCAGGCGTTCCAAGCAGCACCTTCACTATTGCAGCCACTCCTGCACCCAACTAGACCATTAAATGTCATCAGCTGAGATCATATCTGCCTTGTCTCCCAGAGAAGATACTTCTGAAGTTCCAGAAAGCCCAGGGTACCTATAAGATGTGTTATAAATAAATCTTGAATGAATGAAAACACAGACATAAAGAATCCAACTGGCAACATACATTGCAAGATCAGAGTTCAATAAGTTGTTTTTGCTAAGAATTTAATTAGCTTACAAGTCACAAGTGAAAATGTAGCTTACAAGAGCAGCTCTGTGCAACCCATCCCTGTCCTTGAAAAGCATAGTTAACTCAAGGTAATCTATATTTCTATCAGTGTCCCTTGAAGCTTTCAGATGAGTTTGAGTGATTTAACTTTGAAGCAATTAAATCGATTCCTTTTGAAAGTATAGCTTAGCTCTTTCATAAGAACAGGCTAAGAATAATTCAGAAACATTCATCTGCCTCCAATCTCTAGAATGTTCTGAAAACTGGATGTGTGCCCTACAAATAAAGTTGCACTTTCTATTTCTCAAAGCTCCGTGCACCAAGGTACCAGTTACAGCTGTCCCATGGTCAACTAAACATCTCCTTTCTGCTTTCCACAGAATTATCAGTACTGACAAGAGCACTTTTGGACTCATCATCACCAGGAATGTTGGAAATTAAAATTTATCACACAAGGTAAATGTAGCCCTCCTTTTTTTTTAAAATCAACTTTATACTGGAGACACTTCTTTTACAGATGTAGTATTTGCTGTCTGATGTATTGGCAACATCAATCTCTTTTTCTTTAAATGGATGCCTGGTGATGAGAAAGCCGAGAGTGGTAATAAAAATAGTATGGCTAACAGATCTCCTTGCTGCTGGAGTCTTTTTGCGTAGCTTTGTAGCATACATTCTGCACACATTGAGGGAGAAAGCGGGGTTTACTAGAACTTGCAAGTGTTTTAACCAGAGAGTATAGGGATGGTAGAAATTCAAATTTACTGCCATTATGTTAAAACTATTAAATCTCTCTCCCCGCCCCCTCTCCCTTCTTCCTTTCCTTTTTCTCTCTCTTCTTTTGCTTCGTTAATGACTGATTCCTGCCCCATTAATCTGAATTAGTCGTGCAGTCAGCCTGATTCATTTAAGTTAACCAAAAACATGGCTGGATTGATTTTTGAGGTACTATTGCAAAATTTAAAAAAAAAACCCTATTCCCAAAATGTGATCTTTGTTTGCTTATAAAAAGCTAAAGGTTCTTTCTGAAAACCTTTTATAACACATCCTAAATGCCAGAACAGTTTGATTGCAGCAGGGGTCAGATATAGAAACACGAAGAGATGGCTTTTCCATCAGCCAATGACTTCTAATAGGCATCAATTATTCATCAAGTTACACTTAGACAAGGCAAGTCAATGAAGATCCAAAGGCAGAAGATACTAGATGATTCAGAGTGCAGTTCAGAGGAGTTAGGCACACCTGCCTATGGCAGAGGGAAGCATGTTGCTCTGAAAACTCTTCCCTGCTGTGAGTTGTTAGTAAGCTTCCTGCCCGCTTCCTAAGGACAAATAATCACCCTCTGATTATAAACCTGATCATTCACAGGGGATTGCTGCTTGCATTCATTTGCCCAAAATGAATAATTCATGAATGTATTCACCAGCACTTGTCTGGCTACCCTGCCAGCTTACAACAAGCATGGGGGAGCCCCCAGGAACCTAGCCTTCAAGTTCTAGCCAGCAGTGATGTTTTTAGTTCTCTCCTGACCTGTGCGCTTGCGAGTTGTCATATGTAACTGGTTCATGTGTGGTGGAATCACAGCCCAATCTTCACAGTATCTCCGTTTCCCAGAGACACCAGCCACTTGCAACAACAGCTCTGGTTATAAGGGACATCGGGACGAGCACAAAACTCTTGCGAGGGTCTGCTGGCTCCAAGGGGCGGCCTTTGTTCATCCTGCATGCCGCCGTGTGAGGCTGCTGCCGGCGATGCCCCCTGCTTGTGCCCTCCTTGAACCTCTCTGTTTGAATCTTGTTTCCTCACTTCTCTCCTGGGAGACAGAATTTACGATGCCTTTCACCCAATCACTCGCCAGGACCATCTCAGCTCTGTAGGGGGTGGTGCTAGAATTTATGAACTCCACTGATCCACCAGCAGGAGAGGGGACATGGCGGAGGTCCCGAGGGAGCGGCTCTTGGCAGCTCTTACTCTCTGCACAGACAATGCACCTTTAGGCTGCTCAAAGCTTGATTTCTCAACTTATATGAGGACACTAAAAAAAAAAAAAACGCATGGAAAAATGAAACGGTGAGCTCATTTTGGTGCAAAACAAAAACCCAGAAATTTCCGCATAGGCACATCACCAAAAAGAAGTAAGTATTAAGAAAAAAACTGATGTATAGTTTTAACATTATTTATTTACTTTTTGCTCCAAAATGGGCTTCTCCTTTAAATCTACTTCCTACTGACTTCATGTGGTGCCACATGTTCAAGTAGCAGTCATGCTCTGAGCTTTAGTTGTCCTCCCAGGAAACACACAGGAAAATTGGTTCTGCAAATGGAGTCTCAGCATGCTTCTGCCTCAGTGCAGCCCCACTGTGAGCTGCAGACTCAGTGGCCATTAATCCTGTAAGCGATCAGACAGCGGAAGCCTACTGGATGAGTGGGCTGTCCTAAAGAAATCCTAGCCAAGCAAGGGTCAAACATCAAAGAAGGGCCAGGGTGGGAGGAGAAGACATGGAGAGCTTGGAAAAGGTCCCATACCATGAAGGGCTAGGATGGAAGATTCAAGAAGAAAGTAAAGGAATTAAGAACTTTTTAGCCAACGGGGTTGACATACAGTATAGTGGTTAAGTCTGCGCTTGGAACTGGCACATTCCATTTTGGAGTCCCTGGCTTCAAGTCCCAGCCCTGCTTCTAAGCCCTTTCTGTGTTAATGGACATTCTGGATGGCATCAGGTGAAAGCCCACACACTTGGGTCAGTCCCTGACATACCCACCTAAGGAAATCCAGATTGAGTTCGAGACTTTCGGCTTTGAGTTGGCCCAATCTTAGCTGATGCAGGCAACTGAGGCGTAAACTAATGAATGGTAGATAAGAGCTATCCCTTTCCCTCTAGAACTCTGCCTTTCAAATAATCGACAACAATTCTTTAGTCAATGGAAAGACAGAAATGACAATAACAATCAGAATGTTTCTAGACTTTTAGATTCAGACAATAGTCACCAGTTACTTTAAAAAAAAGTATGTTATCTGAAAGGCAGAGTGACAGATGAAAAGAGAGAATGAGAGAAAGAGCCAGAGTGAGCTTTTATCTGCTTCATTCCCCAAATAGCTGCAATGAATGAAGCTGGACCAGCCTGAAACTAGCAAACTGGAGATCTACTTCTTTTCCCCCTATTTGTGGCATTTGGGTCAGCTTTCTGCTGCTTTCCTCGGCATGTTAGCAGGGAGCTGGGACTTAAGTCAGCCCTCCACTCTGGAGTGCCAGCATCACAGGCAGAGGCTTAACCTACTGTGCCACAAGGCTAGCCCCATTATCAGTCCCTTTCAAGCCCAACAGAAGCAAAATAACAATAGTATATTAATGGCACATGGCATTTCAGTTGGAAAAGAGTTTTTCTCCTTAGAACAAACAACGATCCAACAGTTCAATGTCTAACTGTGGTTTTGGAATTTCCTCTGATTAGGTTCCTAAGAAAATCGACATGGCCTGTCTGGCCTGGCTGCTGGGAGGAGGAGAAGGATCTGGCTTAGCCCTGGATTGGGCCTTATATGTTCCCTTTCTCCAGCGTGGCTGTCAGAAATGATGGAGATACTGCTGGCTTCCATCACTAGCCAGAAAACTGGAAAAAGCAGCTTTGTGTGGCTGACAACGTACAGGCTTTGGGCTGTCTCCTGCCTCTGTGGCAGTCCAAGAATGGGTTAACTGTACAAGTCATTTATCCTGCTTTGTCATTAGCAAAATCTATGTGGTCATAATTCCATAATTCCCAAGTCACAGGTACGAAGATTACAGAAAATATTTCAAGTGTGGCTGGCTCTTGGAAGGTGATGGAGAGATGATTAACTTACTCTAGAAAAAAAAATGTTGAGTATCATTTAAACAAATGGCATTAGGGCATTGCATTTTGTGCAGGAGTAAGACACCACATGGAGGGGCCAGTGCTATGGGCTCAGTAAAGCCAGTACCTGTAATACTGGCAACTCATATTGGCACCAGTTCGTATCCCGGCCAACCTGCTTCCCATGCAGCTCCCTGCTTGTGGCCTGGGAAAGCAGTAGAGGATGGCCCAAAGCCTTGGGACCCTAGATTCACATAGGAAATCAGGAAGAAGCTCGCAGCTTTGGCCTGTAGCCATCTGGGGAATGAATCAACAGATGAAAAATCTCTCTGTCACTTCTCTATCTCTGGCTTTCCAAATAAACACATTAAAAAAAAGCTACCTGGAATTCTTGAGTCCCTGTTTAAGGCCTGGGTTGTGCACGCTATGAGGCAGCAGAAGGTAATTTAGATATTTGGTGCCTTGTGACCTACATTGGATGCCTGGATTGAGTTCCAGGCCCCTGACGTTAGCCTGGCCAAGTCCAGGCAGTTGTAGGTATTTGGGCAGTGAATCAGTGAATAGAATATCCCCTTTTCACTCTCCACACCCCCCACTCCCTCCCTCCTTCCTTTTCAGCTGATGAAAATAAATAAAAAAGAATAAAAGTCCTGATCTTTTCAGGTTTTCATTACATAACAAGTAAATGGAAATACGATTTCCAGCTACAATGGTTCGAACCTGGGTGGTGGGGAGAAGGCGGGACAGTGTAAACCATTTGAGGAAAGATCTGGAAGCATCTGTCCTCTCCAAAGAATGCTCTGTGTGGCCACCATCATCTGTGTGGAGAAGCCTATGCTGAGCGTTGAGAACACTGATCCTATAGGAGCTTTATGGAGGAGTGCTGAATGACTTAATGAAGTCGTTTCATCGCACACCATCCTTCATCTCCTGGCACGCTGAACCCCATGACACAACAAGGATCTTTTTGAAGGGCTCTGAAAATGTGAAGCATTATTCTGATTTCTAGGCACTGTCAACCCCTCAAGGGGCATGGGGTAAGGGCAGAGTTTCTAGGAAAACAGTGCGCCCTGCTTTGTGCAACATTCCCCAAGTCACCTTTCAAGTTCTCCCACTTTGCAAGAGCACTTATCACAAAGCCCAAGTGATATTAATTTGAAACACCTAAGAAAAGAGTAGCAGCAAAATATACAATAATGATACTTGGCATTTATCCTGTACTGTTCAACCAGGCCTCGCTGGATTCCAACCTACACGTGGACAGGCACATAAGAAAGTACTGATTGTGGCTTTCCCTGTGGGCAGATTTGGTTCTGGCACTGGATCCTAAGCTTGAGATTACAGCCATGCTAAACCCATTAACATACTCATTACCCCTACAGACACAGACAGACATCTACATGTTTAAAGGGAAAAAAAAAACAGTTGAAAACTTTTAGAGCTGGTGTTGTGGCATATGAGGGAAAGCTGTCACCTGCAGTGCTGGCACCCCCCTATGGACACTGGTTCCAGGCCCAGCTTTTCCACTTCCAATCCAGCCCCGTTCTAATGTGCATGGGAGGACAGCAGAGGACAGCCCAAGTGCTTGGGAAGCTCCTGACTCCAGGTTTTGAATCAGTCCAGCTCCAGTAGTTGTAGCCATTTGGGGATTGAGTCAAAAGATGGAAGAGCGCTCTCTCTCTCTCTCTCTCTCTCTCTCTCTGACTGGCCTTTTAAATAGATAAATCTTGAAAGGGACAAAACAAAAGAAAAAAACACCTTTTGCTGTCAAAGTCTGAATCTCAGGTTTATGCTTTTCAAAGACATTTTATTTGCTTCTGTTCTATATTTGAGAGGCAGGGTGACGAGAGATCCCCCGTCATTGCTCTACTTCCAAAACATGACTCACAACAGCCATGGCTAGGCCAGGCCAAAGTCAGTAGCCAAGAATGCCATCTGGGTGTCCCATGTAGGTGGCAGAAACATACCTCCTTAAGCCATAGCTTGTTGCCTCCCAGGGTGTGCACTAGCAGGAAGTTGGAATAGACGAGGGGCTGCAACAGGAGTGCTGTCACACCGATGTGAGCCTTCCCAACAGCTGTGTCACAGCTGTCCCTAAACAACTGCTCTCCTATCCTGGATTTAGACTCTCACAGGCTTGCTTCATTCCGATATTTCCTTCAACCCCCTTCTTCGGATATTTGTAAGGGTAATTGAAATGTCCGTGTCTGTTCTTTACAGTTGTGACATTTTAAAAGGCTTTTTTTTTTTTAGTTCATTCTGAACTCAGTTTTGTTTAGATTTAAACGATTAGTTAAAAGCCACACAGGGGTTTACATAGAATGTCTCTTTCAAGGCACTTTTCCCTTCCCTGGTGGCCTTGCATTTTGCCAGAGAGTGACTTGCTCAGTCTTCCCAAATTATTCCCCAGGCAGTCCCACTGCTACTTTCAAACAAATGTGGTATTTGGGGTTTCAAGTTTAAAATGCAATTTGGTATCATTTGAGATGTCTTCTTAAAGCTTAATAAACATCTTCCCCTGAGGGACTTGGGGTCTGATTTTAATTTGTGGTAGGGTTATGGGCAAAGTAAATGTCAATTGTAGCTATAGACAGGAAGTCCCTAATATAAATAGAAAGGGAACAAGATGGACAGTGCCTTTAAAGAC
The DNA here is from genome assembly GCF_030435755.1 of Ochotona princeps. Lineage (NCBI taxonomy): Eukaryota > Metazoa > Chordata > Mammalia > Lagomorpha > Ochotonidae > Ochotona > Ochotona princeps. The sequence goes on from NC_080851.1 coordinate 25,980,409, forward strand.
CATCTAGCTCACTACGCTTGCTCCTGGGGAAGTAATCGTTCCCTAAGACATTACTTCCTCAGTTTCTCCCCTGAAATTCAGCCCCTGTGTCCAGGCAGAAAGGCCAGAAGGTACTTTCTTGGTCTGCGTCAATGAACATGTGATCACAAAATAAGGAAGCACAGGGACAGCCCTTTGTGGTTTAGTTGTGTTGATGAAATCTGTTCCCAAGGGTTCTACTGCCTCAGTTACTCATCTGCCTGTTGACCTCGGGCTGTGGCCTTGGCATCCCTGAACTTGTATTTCTTCAGGTTATGAAGTGGCTTCACCCACAATCTTCAAGGATATTTCAAGTACAGGTGGGATTGACAGTAGGTCACCCGACTTTCAGAGAGACCCAGAGCTCTGTGTGTCAGGGAAGTGACACAGTCATTATGAGCAGATTTTCCTTAATGCAGGTGACATGTGGGTGGGCAGGGCATCATGGACCATTCTTAGATGGAGCCCTCCTTAGACAGAGCCTCCAAATAAAGGCACACAGCCTCCCGAGATCCTGTTGGGATTGAGGGGGTAGCTTCTCCTCACATAGTAACAGTGATCCTTCAAGTAGGCATGAAATTGAGTGCAGTCTTCTGTACATAAGTCAATGGTTTATTATCAACCAGAATAACATCTGAAGGAAGATGAAAAGAACACACCCCTAAATAAGTTACTTCTGCCTTTTCAGTGTGGTGGTATTAGACCCTTTGCATTTTAAACTGGGCAATGGGAATCACAAAAGTCCTCCAAGCCTCTGAGCCACAAGAACAAATACCGACACCACTGCAATGCAGACACTGTCTGAATCCACCAGCTGAAAGAGCTAAGATGACATCCAGAAGCACCTGCCTGTTTAAAATGTTATGGACGGTGCCATCCTTGGTGCAGGTGATAGTTAATTTTGTGTGTGTCAACTTGACTGGGTCCAAGGGGCCCAGATAACTGGTCAAAAATGATTCCCGAGTATGTCTGTGATAGTGTCTCCAGGAGAGAACAGCATTTAAACTGGTGGACCGACTAAGGCAGCCTGCCTTTCCCAATGTGAGTGGGCATTAGGCAGATCACTGAAAGCCTGTATAGGACACAGAAGCGGACAAAGAGTGGATCTATTTCTGCCCTATTAGTTAAACAGGACCTCTGTCTTCTGCCCTCAGTCTGGGAAAACAAACACCCTTGAACATCGCCACTTCTCAGCCCTCCAGACCTCAACTAAAATTTACCCCACAGGATTTCCTTGGTTTGCACCTGGCGCAGAGTCAGCACAGAACTTTGCAACCTTGATAATTCAGTGAACTAACTCCCTAGAATAGATCATAGGTCATTGATAGGTAGGTAGCCAGGTTCTGTACTTACAATGGAGTTACATACCAATAAAGCCCTCATAAATTGAAAATATCATGTTGATAAAGAGGTTCAATATGTCCAGCATATCAAACATACATGGCTAAGCTGCCTTCAACATGCTCAAAACACTTGCATTAGCCTATACTTATGAAAATCATCCCACACAAACCCTAGGTTATAGTAAACTGTTGAATACTTATTTACTACACAGTATTGACCCATAGTAGTTCTATGGATATACTTTTTTAAAAAAAGATTTATTTATTTTTATTACAAAGTCAGACATATATAGAAAGAAGGAGAGACAGAGAGGAAGATCTTCCTTCCAAGGACTCACTCCCCAAATGAGCGCAACAGCCGGTGCTGCACCGATCCAGAGCAAGGAGCCAGGAACCTCCTCCAGATCTCCCACATGGGTGCAGGGTCCCAAGGCTTTGGGCCGTCCTTGACTGCTTTCCCAGGCCACAAACAAGGAGCTGAATTGGAAGTGGAGCTGCGGGGATTAGAACCGGTGCCCATATGGGATCCTGGTGCGTTCAAGGCGAGGGCTTTAGCCGCTAGGCCACCATGCTGGCCCCTATGGGTGTACTTTTATACCATCATAAAACAGAAAATTGTAAGTAAAATTATCATGAAGTTTGGTACCTGTTTTAGCTAGCTATCATTTATCTGATTTTCTGCCTGTCAGTGCATCCATCATCCATCCATCTGTAACTCCTCTTGGTTTATTGCTATGGAAAATATTAAAACCCAATATTTAGATCCTTTTTTTTTAGCAAAGGTCCCATATCCACTTAAACATATTTGGTAATATTGAGAGAGTAAAATCCATACATTGAACTTGGCATTCCTCATTTTCTACTTGTAATCATTCACCAAGTTCTACTTATCCCATCCCCCAAACAGACCTGCAAGCCAACTAGTTGGCTCCATCCAGTGACCAAATGCCTGGTCCCAAACCGTGTCATCTCTCACTTAGTTTCTTTCAACAGTTTCTGCCTTTACTTTTGCTTTTCTCCAATCAACGCTCCGCATTACAGACAGAATGGCATTCATGGACCAAAGATCATAATGTTTCCCCACTCAAAATCTACCCAGGCTCAACTTCCTTTTGTTAGCATGTAGAATTGAATAACAAAACTCTTCATATACTCAAATGCTCTTAAAAAAAAAACTATCAGCTACAGGGAAAGGACAAGGGAGAGGGAACAGAGAGAACGTGAGAAGAGATGGAAGGAAAGAGGGAAAAAGAGTGAGAGAAGAGACTTCCACGTGCTGGTTCATTTCCCAAATGACTGGACCAAGCTGAAGCTGGGAACTCAGTTCAGGGCTTCCAAGGAGGCATCAGGAACCCAGTAGCTCAGCTGTCATGGTTACCTGCTGGGGCTAGATTAGCAGGAAGTTGGAGTTGGGAATTGGAGCCAGATATTGAACCCAGGTACTCTGATGAAGGATGCCATTGTCCTTACCAGCTGCTTAACTGCTACACTAAACTCCTCTCCCTGTTTTGCTTCTTCAGTATTTGGTACTGCTGCTTTTCAGTTGGTCCAATACATTCCACATCTGTCCCATGTCCTCCTCCCCTCATTCATTTCCTAAAATGTACCAGTCTCTTTCCCATCCCAGTTCCTTGACATGTCCTATAGCATTTGTCTGGGACATTTTGGCACCTGTTCTTTTGTTCACCAGCTTTCATTCATCCTTTAGGAAGATTTATTATATTCTTGGAACTTTTCTCTGAAGCTCCAATGACAGGGAGCTCTAATTTAAAAGGGCCTAGCCCCCAGCCCCCGCACCCCCCCCCCAGCATCTTAGCTGCATGCCATTTACAGCAGTAGTATTTCTCTGTGTCATTATGCTCTTCTCTCCCCTGATGGCAGGGCGTGAGTGTGTTTGGACTACAAGAGGCTCCATGTGGGTAAAGAGAAGATGACAGCATAGCAGGAAAAGTTTCTAGAAGCTAAGAGGATTCATTCAGCATAAGTGATTCCCAGAGCGTTCTCCTACATGCTATCAGTAATAGACCCTTCTGATTTTCTGAAGCCTGAGCTTATTTCTCTTGACAAGCATGAAAGCAAGAATACCAAATGATACGTTCATTCCAGAGCTCAGGATTTTTGCTATACTTAATGCTGGAACTGTCAACTGTTCTTATAATAATTGAGTGTTTTCCTTTTTTTTTTTTTGCCAATGGTTTCCATAGCGGAAGCTCTTCCAGAAGGATCAAAAACCGTACCTTTCAAAGTTCCCAAGAATCAGATACATACGCCACACAAACCTCTTTAATTAAAATGAGGTGGAAAGAACTGCAGTTCTACATGCCATGGGCTGCTTCCCTTATAAGAAAGCCAAGGGAAAAACAGATCATCTGTGTTTTCACTCAGGAACAAAGTAAACAAACCATCACGATCCAGCATGGCTGAGAGAATTCATTTTCTTAATATGGAGTGAGCCTGAGAGTGGTGGGACAGAGCGCAGACATGTGCGAGTGGCTGTTGGATGCAAACTTGTGGCAAAGTCTTGGCCTCTTGGGCGGAAGCCAGAGTTAGTCTTCATAAACGAATTCCACATCTTTGTTAAGTAGTTCTCGCTCTCTTTTTTTAAATTATTATTTGAAACATACTTTAAATATTTTGTTCTATGACGTCCTGGAAATTGATACAATTCCCTTCGGATCAAGGGAAATAGAAAAAAAGTGATATTTTTGTAGATTTAGAGTGATTATACTCAAATTATGCTCCCATTTATCAGGACAAATGTCACTGGATTTTATAGGTGACCAACACAGAGAGCCAGAAGTGAAGGTGTCCTTCTGATGACTTAAATTTGTCCAGAAAAGCCTGAAGTGATTCCCAGGGTATTCAACAGGAATACCTTCCTAGCCATGAGTTGATTATAGGAGACAACACAGTAAGAATCACATTCAAAAGGGAAATTAAACCTGTGCAAGAAAAACTTGTGCAGGAACAAACCAAAAAACATTTAAAGACTCACATGAGCTTCCGCTGTCAGATTCTTCGTAAGCCAGAACGTAATCCAGAGAGTGGATCTAATTAAATGAATTTTATCTGACATGGATGAAATTTCAAAGTTGACCCCTTTACAGATGAGTTAATTGGCTTTGTCCAAAAGAGGAGGAATTTTTAGGGCCATTTAAATCATTAGAATGACTGGTTGAGAAGGCAGAGGAGGGCCAGGGAAACAGCCTAGCCCCAACAGAAACTTCACTTGGCCTCCCCACCCCTTGTCCAAAATCCAGTTCTTAAAATCTCCTAATGGGTTTCACTGTTTTCTTTCCAGTGCTTATCATAATCAGGGAACCACACATTTGCATCCCTAATGGACTCTTTTCATAAGTGTGTTGACATTTCAGTAAGTTTTGCATAGCTCTTGATGCTGCTCACAACTTGGGTAGCTGCCCACAAACCACCTTATATGGACTTCAACATATAGACTGTCTGCTTTACTCACAGAGTCATTATGACTTTTTTTTTCTAATCCCTGGGAACCTATCTTAATTATACTCTGAAAAACAATGAAAACTCCGAAGTCAGATGACTCAGACGACCAGCATCCATGCAGTTACCCATACACAAGGCAGCAAGTGAACAGCTGAGAAACTCAGGGCCCAGTCAAAAGTATCACCTGCTGTGTGATGCACTCACTTTGCTTTAAGCCATTATTTTTACCAAATAAGGGCATTGAGATAAACATAGGTTGTTGGAGAAAGCTGGGTTCAAGTAGGAAGCTCATAATGGGAGTACAAACTTCCATGCACTTGACTCTCCTGTCTTCTGCAAAGACTGTGACCCCAGAGAACTTGCAGAGGGGGCAGTCTGGATCCCACTAATTATTTTGTGTATGTGACTTCAATGAAAAATGAAATCCAACATATACAGGAGAAAAAAAATCATTTTTAAGTTTTTCATTTAAAACATTGACTCCGCTTCTGCTGTTCTAGGAACTGTGCTGGGAGCCTGGTGTGAAAAGAAAAAAAAAGACCATCTGTGTCCTTAGGAAATTTATCATCTCTCCAGGGAAACTGACAAGGCATGGCAGTCAACTCAGGTTGCAATGGGAGACGGCTCCCTGGAGTGACACCTGATATCCTGAGACTTACTAGAACAGGAGCCATGGGAAGTATAGGAAGTGTTCCAGGAAAGACAAGAATTTAGCACTTGCACCCACTGCACCTGCACAGGTATCCGAGTGGTGCACACACACACATGTGTGTGTGTTGAGTGTGGGGGTAGAACTTGGTGATAGGGATTCCAAACTTAGCTAACTGGTAAGGCAATTTGTAACAGTCTGTCTGCAAGGGCTGAGAAGGTATTCAATAACAACCACCATTCACAGCTTAACCTGAGTTGAAAGAGACTCCCTGGATGGAACCAACCCTCTACAGAAATGGCAGCCATCTGACAAATCCCATGTCATTCAGGTTGACCTGCCAAAGATGCTAAACTGAGAACCACTAACCACTTAGAATGTTTGCAACTGGTTTTCCAGTAGTTTAAGCAGGTGATTGACGTGCAGGTTAAAAAGAACCAGTGGAGATGGTACTGTGCAACCTTGGCGCTGCAGGGATTGAAAGGCAATGGGATAAAAAGGAAGGAGACCAGGACTAGGTGGGAGGGCAGAACTGGGAACTCCTGGCAAGGACCATGTGTTTTTCAGACTCTAAGGGGCCCCTTTGGGCCCTATTGTTACATCCTTAGTGGCTTTGGAAAAGGTACAAATGGAGCCAGAATTTGGGCTAACATCTTCTGATTCTGGAGCCTTTTCCTAGTCACAAGTGTGGCACAGCCAATTTTTCTGCCTAGCCTTTCTAGTTTTTGTCCATTTCTTATTTTGAGCTCAATGAATATGGACAAGAGGAAGATGCTGGAGGCGGGTGACTATAGCCACACAGTCACTATTCTGTACTTTTTTTTTTCCACTGGCAGCACAGCAAGCAGCTGGCCGTGTTGAGTGTGACTTCTACTCTCCCTTTTGGGTATTTCCCTGGAAACAGATTAATGTTGGCTATGAGAGAGAAAGACGCAGCCCTAACAAGATAGTATTTCCCCCCATGGCTTCTAGCATAGAATTTTAAAAAGTTTAAGGATACCAATTAAAAAAAACTATAGCGACCTGAAACCTTTGGATAAAAGACATTGTTGTTCCCAAGTTTCCAAACCAATATTGGCAGTCATTGAATGCACCCTTTCTTTGAAAAGGAAAAGAAAGGCAGCAAGGAAGCAAGGCAGGAAGCAAGGAAGGCAGGAAGCAAACCTTGGTCATCTTGGCTTCAGCACAGAAACGAAACAAGGATACAACCCCATTGAACTGTACAGAACAAATAGCCCAGGTCAACCCCACTCACTCACAGTTCCAACCTTTCTCCTTTACTGCTTTTGCCTATGAAAAATGAGGCTGTAAAAGTGCCAGCCTGCTTTTGTCAGGAATATCCTAGTAAAAAAAATAATTGGAGGCATTTCATACACACGATGCACAATGTTCATCGGATAATGAGCCCAATGGATATATTGTTTACTATATACTGTTTACTATATATTGTTTACTGTATTGTTTCCTCTAGCCAGTAAGAATTCCAAGGCGTGGAGACGTCATCATACAGCTGATCACATAGAGAAGCCAGAACGAACTCAAGGGACAGAGACCAGGCCCAGCATCTTGGCAAACCTACCCTGAGCCCTGCTGTCATCTCTTGTAACACAGTTCTGCACTGCAAATGTGGTCACGCGTCAGTGGGTCTTCCCCTCAGAAGTGCCTTCACCGGGGTTTCCCCTGCTCTCCAAACAAGCTGGCATCAATGACTAGAATACGCATATTGCTATCGGTACCCGTGAATAGAATGCATCAGCTACTGTACTTCCATAGGGTGTTACTCCACTTAGAAAATGGTATAACCAACACTGGGAAGTAACGAGTAGGGGGAGGGGGGAGGGTGGAAGTTCAAGTCCTTTTGAGATGTGGGGTTATTTTTGGGTATTTGCCTCGTTAGAAACTTTAGTTTGTCAATGAGTTCCCTTAGCCTTTTAAATGCAGGGTTTCTTCAAAGGAGAGCTGGGAAAATAGCTGAGGCCCCCGGGCTTTTTTTTCACTTGTCACACAGTTGTCCTCAAAGAGTTTCACTATTATGTCCCGGGATAGGGAAACTCCGTAGCATCTTAAATTCCATAAAAATACTTGAAACCATTTTTCAAACATTTTGAGGTTTGACGCAAACCTGAAATCCATCTTGGCAAGTACTTTCCCCCCTCTGAAATTTTTAAATGCGTGTGTCTTTCAAGGGAAATTTAATCCGTATGTTTCTGATTCATTTACACTTAACTCATCAAAATGGCGTTTCATAAAAGCCATTTGATGTTCGAGAAGTCTTCTCCCTTTATAAGCCCGACAAGCCTCTCTTTCTGAGAACCAGAAAATCCTAATTGAGCAGCTGTAAGCCAAATGATGGGAGCTGCCTTACAAATCAAGAACCTGCTGGATTGAGGTAGCTAAGAAGGCGGCAGACCCACAGGCACAAGCCAACGTCCTCGCCTGTCAGTCAGTCCCGCAGCTTCCAAAGACTTTCAAACCCAATGTCCTGGAAGAAGTCTGTGCCCAAAGACACACAGCGAATGACGAATCTGAAGCAGAAAAGCACTGCCTCATCCCAGAGCAAAAACTCCCCTGGAATCTGGAGGTGTGCAATGGAGTTTCCCAGCTTAGACTCAATGGAAGGGAAACCTACTACATTTCATGAGACAAACCTGTTACCCAGTAAGTTATCACTGAATAACCGGAACTAGAGGAAATTCACAAATTTTCTGATCCAGTAGAATTTCTAATTCAAAGGTTGCAGGTACCTGAGTGGGAGGAGATCTTGGACTTCTCTGAGAAAAATAAAAATCCCTGAATGCTCATTCCAGTTAGAGAAATGCAAGCACAGCATTTACATATGACTTGCGGACATCTTGCTGTGTATCTTAAAACCATCTCTGGGTTATGCATCACAACGAATACAAGGTAAATGCTATGCAAACCACTGTTATCCTGGGGCGCTTAGAAAACACAAGAAAAACAAAAACCTATAAACGTATAGTACAGGGGCTGGGGTTGGGGCTGTGGCATAGGGAGTAAAGTTGCCCACCCCCGCAATGCCAGCATCCCTTATGAGCACCTGTTTGAGTCTTGGCTGCTTCACTTCCCATCCAGCTCCCTGTTAATGCACTTGGGAAAGGAACAAAAGATAACCCAAGTCCTTAGGTCCCTGAACCTGTATAGGAGACCAGCTTCTGGCTCCTGGCTTTGTGTGGTCCAGCCCTGGCCATGAAGAAAGAGCACATGGATAATGAACCAGTGGATAGAAATATCTGTCATTCCATTTGTGTTTGAAACTCTGCCTTTCAAATATATAAAAACAAGACTTTAAGAAAAAATTCTTCAGCACAATTATTTCTGGATGTTTTTAAACCACAGCTGGATTAAAATCCATGAATACTGATCGACTGCAGATACACAAAGAAACAGCCACAGTACAGTGGGTGGTGACATGAAATTTTTCTCATGAAAGTTTCAAGGAGCAGGCATCTGACACAGAAGTTAGGATGTTACTTGGGATGCCAGCACCTCCTATCAGAGTTCCTGATGTGAACCCTAGTTTCTTCCAATACAGCATCCTGCTAAGATACACCCTAGGACACAACAGAGGATGGTCCAAGCATGTGGGCCCTGCTGCTCCTGTGGGATATCCAGACTGCATACTAGGGTCCTAGCTTGGCCTAGCCCAGCCTTGGCTGCTGCAGTTGTTTGGGGCATAAACCAATGAGTTAAGGATCTCTGTCCATCAGTCCCTCTGCCTTTTAAATAAAATCAAAGATAGCTGAAATTTTTTTAAAAGTTCCCCAAATGACTTTACCATACAGAAAACCTTATTTTGTTTATTGATGGCTCAGCCAATGGCACATCTCAATTTGCTGTATTGAATACCACATGGCAAGGGCATGAGCTGTGGCATAGAGGGTTAAGCAGTTACTTGACATGTTCACATCCACTATTGGAGTCCTAGTTTGAGAATCTGCTCCTCCATTTCCAATCCAGCTCCCTACTATTGCCCAGGAGGCAGCAGAGGATGGCCTGTACATTTAAGTTGCTATCACCCACATGGGAAATGCAATTGCAATTCCTGGCTCCTGGCTTCAGCCTAGCCCTACTCTGGTTGTTGTGGGCATTTGGGAAGTGAACCAGCAGAGGGAAGTGCGCGCTCGCTCTCTCTCTCTCTCTCTCTCTCTCTCTCTCTCCTTCCCTTCCTCTTTCTGTATTCTGGCCCTTCTCCTGCCCCCCTCCTGCCCCCCAATATTCTATCTCCCAAAAAGTTAAATAAAAACTTAAAAAAAAATCACATGTAAGAAATACTCATTGTGGCCTTTCTCATCTCATGCAGGACACTCTACAGAATGTGGTCTACTTCACCAAAGGTGGCTTAAGGCATGGCTTGGTAGCAGGGGGAGCAAAAAGGAAGGGCAGATCAACAGCTGAGAAAAGAAGGGATCAAAGTCAGCTCACCATGACTGACGCACGGCAAGAATGATTTCCCATTTGCATTCCCTGCAGTTCAGCTGCAGCACCAGCACAATTCCTAAGTGCATTTTGCAAGCATTCAACAACCATTAATTAGTTAGAAACATCCTTCTGAGGCCACACCTTCGGAGACCCCAGTGCCGCTGGATTCTTCTGTACCTGGGAATGACTGCGGGAAGGTTAATTGGACTGCCTGGCAGTGGAGAGTCTCGGAATAAAGCATCATGAGCAAGGCCACTCCCTTGCACTGGCCCAGGTCAGGGGCACCCAGAGTTCTTCGTGGGAAAGGATGCAAAGTCAGGAGAACAACACTGAATTTCCCCTTTGCAGGCGGTTTCCACAATTGTCATGAAGTGGCAAGTTTACGATTCAAGTACAGAGTGGGCTGGTTGGCAATCAGGGACTAAAACTGTTCCCTCTGTGGGGAGGAAGAGGGAGGAAGCAGTGCCATTCAGATCCCAGAGGTCACATCCTGTAGGTGGGTGGGTACTGGCCAAGGGGCAGCTTCCAGCTCTGTGCTCAGTGGAGCCAGAGCTCTGGCAGGGAGAGGATGGAAAGAGGACGATGGTGGGAGCACAGAGCCTGACTAAGGGATGATTACTTCCTCTCATTCATAGCCACAACTCCTACACTCAGGGCAACAGGTTCCACCCCTTGACCAGACCCCATCTCTCATTCTGGGTGGAATCTATGCAGCAGGTGCCTGAATGCCCTCCAGCTTCTGGGATTGTGGCTAACCTGGGGCACCTGCACATGTCTCCTCTGTGCTTCCCCCATCTCAATCTTTGCATCCTTCTCACCTTCACTATATGCAGGAGCCAGAACTTTAAAAGAGGGATGACAAGTAGAACAAAAGGATGATGTTCCCAGCACTAGAAGTTCACTGGCCTGGCTGGATGGAAGTGCACTTGTCACAGCCTCAGCTTGGTCCTGGTCCCTAGCTGCAGGGCTTTCTGGTACTGAATAACCCTATTTGCAGATACTGGGACTTCATATATATTAATTGGTCACCTTGGTTGGGCCAGTTAGCCTCAAAGGCCCCACTTCATCAATGTATTGAGAATTGGGAGATTATAGTTCTGCTGCTAAGGAAGTTAGCTGGATGTTCTGTTGGATGGTGAGAGTGAATCAAAACCAATGTGGTCCTCTGTGATATGTGCACTGGGGCTTCCGCTTTGTGCTCAGAGGAAGGAAATGGTAGAAAGCAGCTGTGGACTAAGCTAAGGCAAGATCTGAATTGAGAAAGAAAATTGGCTGGAGGGAGGCCATCACATAACCTGTATTAGGGCGGATGTCAGTGACAGCAAAACTAAAGGCAAAAATGCAACACGAGAGCAATTTACATCCACATTTATACTAAATGGGTTTATTATAATTGCGGCCATTATGATTAATTCCAGAGGAATTAAATGGGATCAGCCCTTTACTCACAGTGTTGCTGAGTTGACTGAAGTATTGCAACAAATAAGGTGGTCAAGACAAGGGCAATGCAAAAGAAAAAATACTTTTATGCAAAAGAAAAAAAAAAGAAATCTATTACTTAACTCTGAGGGATGGGGAAAAAAGAGCCAGCTCTTTTTGGTGCCTAGATATACTGAAGTGAGGTTTTGCAACCTCATTTACTGCCCAATGAAGAGATGGCTGAATAGGGCACAGATACGAGTCTGATTTTTCCCTTCACCTGTTCATGGCCACATCTGCATCAACTTACCTTTATATAAAGACACCACTGCTAAATGGTAGTTTTTTCTTCTACATTTCTGATGTCAAAAAAATATTATTCAGATCCCTAAAATGTCAGCTGGTTTCATGATTAAATAATAAGAACTAATTTAATGAACTCTCGCTCTGCTAAGCACATTGCAGTCATTATCTCCTGGATTGCATTTCATAAGTGAAATAACTGGGGTCCAGGAAGTTTCAGCTGATATTTCTCCCACAAATCACAAGGCTCAAAAACAGCAAAGCTAGAGCTGGCATTTGGGCCATATCTGCCTGACTGTAACAACGACATACACAGCACGCTTACAGTGGGTACATAGGCCATTGAGACTCTACCTTTGCAAAAACAACAACAACAACAACAACAACAACAACCAAAAAACCAAAAAACACACCTCATTTTGTAGGCCTTTCTTGAGGGTAAAGGGACACAGCCAAGTGGGCAACCTATTCCAACAGGCTGCATGAAAGCTAGCTGGCCTCTGCGCCTTGTCAACAGCCTGGGGCCAGCCCCGCAGGATTTCAAGGTTTCAAAGATCTTTGCTTTTTAACCATAAGAAAAAAAAAACAACCAAACAAACAAAAAACACAAAGTTATGGACTCCTAACACACCATAACTCAGGGTAGGTATTCCAGATTATACAACACGGCCTCTTGGGTCCATTTCCCTCTTAAGATGAGTGACCGAGTCTAAGCATTCATGGATACCCTTGTATTCCCCTGGAGCCATACCAGTGCTTGTTCCAGGTGTTCTAGGTGTTGCACCTAGTGCTTGTTCTAGGTATTAAAAGGTAGAATGCAATATTGGTTCTTACTTGGAGAGATAAGATGACTATATTGATAGTTGGGTGGGTCTTGGCTCTTCTATAACCTTATTCATAATGACAGCACCCAGTATCCATAATGACAGCAAATTAGTTATTAAATCTTCTTGGGTACAGTGTGCTTGCATCAGTCACTCAAAGAACCCTCTCCTGCCCAAGTAGGTACGGGAAGAAAAGATGTGTGGCCTTGTCACAAAGTGTTTGTGTACTACATTGTGGACTTTGGACACAAGTCAACTGCAGTCCTTAAGGGTGTGAATTGTCAAGCAATTTCTATTTGTGCAGCAAAAACTCACGCACCCAATATTTCAGCATTCATTGACATCAGACTACCACAGTCTGCTTAAAATCATACTCTGAAACTTGGGCCACAGGCTTTTTGTTATTCTGGCCAACATGCCCTTTTGTCTTGCCACTTTGGCCTGCTCCCTCTCCCTACCCATAACTGCCCTCCCAAGACCTTGCAAGCACGTCTTCCTGCCATCCAGTGCAAAGGGATCCCCTTTGAGGGTCAGGTGCCTATGGGAAGGAGAAGAGGGCAGAAAAAAACAGCCAAGACTTCAATTCATTGATGCTTCTGTTTGAAGCTCAGCTCTAGACCGGCCTAACTTTCTTTCTGCCAGACACATGACAAGACTCATCCCTAAGTCTGTCCACATTGCTTCCTCTTAAAGTTGCCCTGGGCTCCCTGATCACTGGTAGTTAAGATTCCAGGAAGATTTTGTATGTCCAGCTCCCCACAGCCCAGAGCCCACTACTAGCGCCGACTCAAAGAGCCCAGCATATCCCCTGCAGGTGCTTCTGAAGACACACTGATGTCATGTAGTTCCACCAAGGCTGCCACGCTAAGTCTTTTCCACCTGTTCCCTGGGGGTGGGGGGGCTGCCCTTATCATTAGTCTCTGAAACATGATTCTTACCACTGGAAAAGACTTGTGAAGGGAAGGCTGCACATTTAAAAGCTAACCTCATCCAGTTAAGGAAACACATTATACACTCACAGGCTATTTTCATTTTTAGACAAGCCAGAAATAGAATCCAGCTCTCATGACTAAATTCCTCACCTCCACCTCACTTCATTTTCCCATTCACAAAGCCACAGTCAAGCAGGAATGGGATTCCAGAGTCCGTTTTCTAAGTCACTGTGTGCTGTAACTCACCCTCCACCGGTACATTCTATTGGTGGCAGACCTCCCTTTATTTATATCAGAATACTCCGTTCTCTGTTCTGTTTCTAGTACCTGATGGGATCTCATGCTTGTTTGACTGCCACAAATAAAAAGGAGGACACAGCGGAGAGGCAGGTGAAATATTAGACTTGGCAACAAGACGTGGAAGATGGAGTTCCACGGGCTGCACCTGCAGCAGTGAATGAAACCTGGAGAAGCCTGAACTGGCATCGTCACTGGCAGCAAGCTGTAGATGGGACCTCTTCCTTGCAGTCCTGCTGTGTGCCAGGAGCCTTTGCACATGATCTTCACTGTAACAACTTTACAAGGTAGGTTTGGTGATCCTTAGTTTACAAAGAAGAAAGATCCTATGGTACAGAGAAGCTGTTTTGTTCTTTTACTCTCTGACAGGGAGCTTAGTTTTCAAATATGACTTGGGGAGAGAACTTTCATGAGAAAGGATTGTCTAGGTGCATCTGCCCCAAAGAGTGGCACTGTACCTTAGCCAGGACTAAGTCAGGTAGCTGTAACCTGGGCCTTTTTTGGTCCCGAAGCAGTGCTCTTTTCAGTACATACCATGGTGCTTCTTGGTTCAGTGTGCCCTTGCTTCCTCCTTGGCATCATCTCCTTCCGTCAAACCAAGGATGTGCCCAACCAGGGAGGCACAGAGGAAGAAGGGAAGGTGGGCACTGACTACACCCACACTCAGACATGGCTGTTGCCAGTGTGCACTAACTGTAAGCCTGGTGGCAGAGGGAAGAGATCTGTGTCCCTTCTACCAGCAAAGCCAAGCCTCTTCCTCTACCTGCTACTATGCTCAAGCATGGCCCCTGGGTCAGCTAGGGAAGGCCAACTTGCCATCAGGCCATGGCCCGGGTGAAGGCAAAAAATGTTCAATAAAGTTGTTTGTGCCTTTCATCTACAGGTAGAGCCATGAGGCCCCATCTTCCCTCAAGTTACCATGGTGATGGTGAACTTGGTGGTGGTGGTGGGAACTAGAAGGAATTGGACTAGAACGTGTGAACATGGGTGAGTCTTACCCTGAGTCTTCATACCCATTAAAATACAAACATGAAGGTTAGTACGGACAAGACCAGGAAAGCTGGATATGATCGATGCCCATTTGCTGGCCATGATGCTATACCAGAGTTTGGCAATATACCCCCATTGTAGGTAACTGTGTAAAGGTCACACAGGATGTCTCCATATTCCTTCTTTCAATTGCATGTAAACAATTATCACAAGTATTTCAACGGAAAAATGACAGCAATGTCAAACAGATTCTCCAACTAATAGTCACCAAACAGTGCGATTAATGATTTTCACCCAAATGGGTTGCCAGGGAACTGTGACGAACAAAGCAATTATTAGTACTTTAGCTGGCATGGGCTGGGCACAGCCAGCTCAGCACTCCTGGCCTTGTCCATGTGTCACTTACAAGCAGAGCATCTCTGATTGTGGGTGAACCACACAGAATCAACCACATAAATGGTGATTTCCTAAAAAGATAAAATTGCGCCCTCTTTCCTCCTGAAGAGGTGTAAGCATGCCACACAAGGTCACCAACGACCTTCACCATTGGTTTTGGGTCAGGTCTGAGTAATGTTTCCCTATAGATGGGTATGGAGATTGGCCTTCCTTATCTACAATTAAGCTAGATGCTTATTTTATACAATAAAGTCTTTACCCTGGATTCATCTATTTTCATCCATCATCCATTTGTGAGAGGCGAGAGAGAGAGATTGCATACTCATTAGTTTGCTTCCCTACATGCCCACAAAGACCAAAGCTGGACTGGCACCAAAGCCAGGAGCTAGGAACTCAACACATATCTCCCAGATGACTGGCAGGAATCCGGTGATGTGGGCTCTCACCTGTGGCTTCTCAGACTCAACTGGCAGGGAGTTAAAGCCAGAAGTCAGGGCCAGACTCAGATAGGGAACTCAGACATTCAGCCTTGGGATGTTGGCCTCCTAACAGCATCTTAACTGCCTGGTAGGCCCAATGTCTGCTTCAGATTCATACACATTTTAATAAGGCTGTGAAAGCTTGGCTGAAGAATGGATGTATTGTCCGGGAAAATTATCTTTTTAATAAGCGCATACAGCTTGCCTTTCATGATCGCTGAAGATTTTAGCGTGTAACCTCATTTAAAAATGAGAGTGTATGTTCCCATTATGGAAGTCTACCAAGTTACCATGAAGTCTTTGGGGGAGAATAAATCCATTCCAGGACCACCACAGCCCACCTAAGCATACACTTCTCCAGTGTTCCCAGCACTGTTTCATGCATCTCAAGGGCATGACATACTGTTGGGAAAGCTGCTTGCACAAGTCACTTCTTGCTGGTCTTTTCTGCCACTCCTTGAGGCAGATGCGCCTAGACAATCATTTCTCATAGGAGTTCTCTCCCCAAGTCATATTTGAAAACTAGGCTCCCTGTCAGAAAGTAAAAGAACAAAACAGCTTGCAACATGGAAAAAGATGCACTGCTCCTCACCAACCACTTGTTTCTTCTTTAGCACTAATTCAACAGCAATTTAAATTGTATGCCAATCATCTTTTAGCAATTTTTTCGTATAGATGATGGACAGAGACATGGAATTTTGAAGCTGGAAGAGACTTTAGGGTTATCTGGGTTCCACTTTTGGGAAGAGAACCTGTAAGCCCCTCTTCTCTCATTCTCAAGCCTAGATGCTTTGGTCACTTGTTCAAGCTCGAGGGGAGGATTCCCATTCAGGTTTGTCCCCACTCTCCTACACTTCATGCTGCTCTCTCCAAAAAAAAAAAAAAAAAAGAAAGAAAGAAAAAGAAAGAAAGAAAAGAAAAGAAAAAAGTTATTTGCCCTTCCACTCCCCTTTCCACCCCTGTCGGAAGAAAAGAGGAGAAAAGTCATGATTCATTAGCTCCCAAATGTGCATTAAACAAACACCTTTTTGGTCTCTACCCCATGCCTCAGTAGGTAACCAATTACAAGATCACAGCCGGGGAGAAGCTGTGGCAGGGAGTATGGGACAGGCTCTCCCACTCTAGAGATCTTGAGCTTGTCACTCTGTTAGAGCCAGCTTGCAGGTTCACAGACCGCCACCAGTCACCGCGTCCAAATACTACATCTTCTCTGGTCTACTTTGCAAAACACACAGAAATGTGTCAACAATTTTCGAAACATAAGCATTAGTCTGTTCTCTTTCCATCCCCAAGATCCTTATAGCATTAAGAATACAATCACCTCTACCTCTCTCTCATATATTGTGTCCGTTCTAGACTCCCAGTAGTAGCTAGTTATTCCTACGGCCAATCAGTCCACAAGTTTCAATCAACTCTCCTCATTACTGCAGGATGTCATCTCAAAACTCTTTCGCAAATACAAGAAAAGCCTTAGAGACAGTATCAGGACAAGTTCATTGCAAGTGGAGCAACTAAAAGAATACCACACTGGCTATTAACTTCAGCTGAAATAATGACTGGGAGACTGCAAGTATGTCTGAGGACCTTCCTACATCATCTCAAAACCCACAGGATAGTCTGAATGATCAACAGAATCGCACCACTGCGTACTCCTTGCAGCAGCGCGACACACCAAACCGTTCTCCCAACATTTGGAACTCACAAGCTCCCCTCCGCTCTCACCACTACCTCTCAACTTTTATGAAAAGACGACCAGTTTTTTGAGTCATTGAGAAAGCTAGAGCGAGAGAATGACAATCCTGTTGGAAAATAATACACAGCTGTGATAATATCGTGGCTTTCTAAAAAATACTGTAATACAGTTTTACTTTTAATAATAAAAGATAAAAAGGTGGCGTCTGTGAATAATTAGAGATTGCAGTCTGAAGCCAGTTACAGTCACTGCAATTGATAATAAACTGAAAACCCCTGGAGAGCAGGTAAATGCTTTGCAACCCTGACCCCCCGGCTCTCACGTTACTTAACCACCCTGCGGTTCTTGCATTACATCACCATTCAAGCGATTGGTTCCTGCGTTTTAACTCTCTCCCTGTCTCCTCTGATTAGGAGCCACACCACGGCGAGAAACTTCGCCGAACTTTGCGCTTTCTCGCTTCGCTTTTCATTGGTGGCACTGCCGCCCCCCGCCCCCCTTTTATTTTTTTTTCCTCCTGTGGCTTTGGTGTGCTCAGGCTTCTTTTTCACCCAGCTCAGGGGCCTCCATTCTACTCTCATTCAGGTCTCCGTGCTACAACAAAAACTCTGATCAAAGTGAAAAGCGGATGCCTCTTCGGGCGAGAAGAGGAGCCGAGAGGCTGGGCAAAGAAGAGAAGGAAGAGGAGGACAAAGCTGGCAGAAAAGCGAGACTGGGGTGTGGGGAGAGGAGGAGGAGGAAGGCGCGAGATCAGAAAAGCAGTAAGGGGCCAAAAAGTGCCTAAAATTGGGAAAAAGAAAATAAAGTGAAAAACAAACCTCATGGACATCACTGGGGCTGAATTTCCTCCTGAGGTGCAGAACATGAGAGCTCTGGAATGAGTGTGTGTGGAACTGGAGCCAAGGCTTAACTAGCTTGAGTGAGTCACATCCTTCCCACTTGATTCCAGGCCAAGAGATGATGTAATGCACTGGCCCTTCTTTTTTGCGCCTAGCTCTGGCGCTCTCGCTCCCCTCGCTGCTTTCTTTCTCCCGGGCTCACCCTCCTCCCCCTTCTCCTTTTTAAGCTCAGTGCTGGTGAAGTCACCATTTAAATCTGGCAGAACTGAAGCAAAAACTTCAATGTAACCAAAACAGCCCCAGGCCGAGTTCCAGGCTCGGGGAGTCTTCGCGGTCCGATTGCCCTTAGAAACGGGTAAACAGGGAGAGAAACAGTGTGGGCTCCGGATGGCCCCATCTCTTGCCCTCCATCGGGGACCCTGAAGCTCTGCAGTCTGGAGTCCCCTGGATCTGATTAAAAAAAAAATTGCGTCCTTTGTGTTTGGAGAAAGGGGAAGTGAAGAGGGAGGTGTATGTATTGAGATGGAGAAGTGGCGAGGAAGATCATGTTGGGAAATGCAAAGAAACACAGGACCAGTAACCTGGGGCCCCAGTCCTGGCCGCCTCTGCTGCAGCCAACAGGTGACAAGGTTTCCATGGCTCGGGGGACTTCTTTTTTTCCCCTGGAGCTGGATGACATTTTCTATTGTCCCATGCCAGCCTGCCAGCCTTCTACCATCCTTCCAGAGTATTCTTTCAGCTGACCTCCCTGTCAGCCAGGCTAAAGCAATTCCTGGTGCAAACACATGTTTGGAGCCCTCAGTGACTGGGAAATCAAAGTCACTCTGTTGGCTTGTGCTGGGGACGGACCTCCTCACTTGTGCGACACTGGGCTAGCCTGGCGGACACGTGCGCTGGCTATCAGGTGAGCCATCCCAAGAAGAGTGCAGGACTGCTCACACCCCCTCAAATGTCAGTGACTAGGCAGCCCAGCACCCCACCGACAAGCCAGCGCAGGCCAGCAGCGGATCAGGGTGAACAGTGTGTTTCTTTTGTAATTATGGGGAGAGAAAAGCCAGGCTGAGCTGGGCTGGGGAGAGTTCAGTATTTTCCTTTGCAGCTGACAGTGAACCCTTCTCATGGCTCAATTCCACCCTTGCTAGCTCAAGGCTCTACTTAGCACCTCACAACATTTAGGACTCCAAGAGCCCTGCTCTTTTTTTCTGCCCCATTTAAGTTTCTATTTCTCCTCAACCTTCATGTCTCCTTCTAAACAACAAAGTTTTTTTTTTTTTTAATAGGAAGTTTGATGGACCTTTTTTTTTCAAGACCACAAAAGCAGAAGGAAAGCATGAAGTTGCAATGGATTGCAACTTTTTCTTCCACCTATGCCCACAGCTTTTGCTAGCCCAGCTACTGCCCACTCCTCATCCATTGCCTTTGTGGTTAGCCAATCAGGCAGGTGCACTGGACATCCGTCTCTGCCCATCACTAAGCAAACAGGACTTGGACTTGAAACTCAATTTGTGTTATCTGTGGCCTGCAAGGGGTCAGGGTTGTGGGTCTAAATCCCTTGGAATTTAAATCATAGCTTCTCAGGATGATCAGTGCGTTCAGTGTCAAGTGCTAAAGAATTTACCCCAGTCAGCCTAACATGCTCCCCACCTTGGGGGTGGGAGGTGATTAAGGCTGGCGTGCTGGGAGGACCATAGGGAATGAATTTGGGGAACAGCATTCCCCAGCAGGCTGTCTGTTAGCTTGACAGTCTCAGTTCACATGGAGGCTGGACGGTGGCTCACCGTGACACCTTTATCAAGGCGGGCGGCTCAGAATTAGAGGTGATCATCTATAATTACAGCTGGCGCCACCGAAGCCCCGTGGCCTGACAGCGTCAAATGCGGTTGTTATAAAGTTCGGTCCACCATGTCAGCTGCCTGTGTAACTCATTTACGTCTGCTTCACCAAACAGCCATCAATTTTTCATCCACTGCAGGGAACAAATAAAGCAACATGCCCCATAGCTCCTCTGAGCCTTCTCATGGGAAAAGGCAGGTTGACACGATTTGGTACAAACGGCTTTCTCCTCTGTTAAGAGACATGGCTCATCACTGCGTTGGGCAGAGGCCTTCTTTTTTTTCCTTTGCTATCTCCTGCAGCAAACTCATATCATGTTTGTACATTTAAGTGTTTTCTGCCCATTGTTTTCTTAGGCATATCAAAGTGCCCATGTGATAGTCTTCCCATAAACTCCAGGGAGGAATGAGGGTTGTTTTTCTGGGTATCCCCTCAGGAAAGCAGCCAAGGAGATAACCAGGCAGCTTGGAGTACTGGGCAGGCCCCCAGCTGGTATCCCTGCTCCAGCCAAGGAGAAGGAGAGACCAGGAGGCGAGCAGCTATCCTCTGCTCAAGGAGTCACGTGGCCCATGGGTTTAAGCTTCTAGAACCCAGACAAGATCATACAGTTGGAAATGGAATGCGATTGCAACCTGGGAGGGTGATGTCGCTAAAAGCCACCAACCTTCTGAACACGTTGCCACCCCAGTGAAAGTCCATCAGAGGGCTGGCCTGGGCACAACCCAACATCCAAGTTCAAAGGCATCTGGATATTTCCCTTTGGACCCCTGGAATCCCCTCTGTCACTTTCCAAACCAGGCACACATGTGCTTGTTTGCAGTGGCTCTTGGGTACCTTGGCACATGAAAAGAAATGCTGTTTTCCCATTTCCCTTCCTATGATAGAGTATATCCTGCTTTTCAAAGCAGGTCCCCTCTCCCCTGACGGCAGAGCTTTCCCTCTTGTTTTACCGTGGGGTCCTCTGCTGGCCTGCCTGCCTTCCCGCCCCCAGCCATTCCTTTCCTCTGTATCTAAGCTGCTCCCCAGAAGCAGAGGCAGGATTTGGAGCTGGAAGTCCTAAGATGCTGCAGCTCCAGCAGGGGAGCAGTGAGCCCCTGTCCAGCAGGCCGGGCCAGCAGATGAGCTGGCCTGTTCAGGAATGCTTGCAACACCCTCTTTTGCACAGCGCATCATCCTCAGGGAGAGGGTGGCGGGCACTGCACAGCTGTTCCCCGTAACTCACTCACACACTCCCGGCTCCTGATGAAACGTTCGGCTCCAGGGAAGTGGGACCTCTGAGATCTGAGCTCCGAGTTCAAAACATTCTTGGCCTTTCTCCAAAACAACCCAACAGAGAAGGCACACTATGGATGGGAATGGGAGGGTGGGGGCACAGCAGGCAATGAGCGGGAACTTATGGCGTGCCTGGGTGAATTTCTCAATGCAAGCGTGTTATAGAACTCACAACTCATTCTCTCTCTCCTTCTCTGTGTGTCTCTCTCTCACCACCCGCTCCCCATACACAATATCCTTTTTCCAAGAGAGCTCTCTCCCCCTACCCCTTAGGTTTGAACTTACTCTCTGCAAAGAAAACCATATTATCTTCTTTCAGGCACTGTTTTTAGAATTTAACCCGTGATTCCTGCAGTCTCAGTGGAATTGGAAGGGCCAGATTATTTCAGAGTTAAATAAGCTATAATGACTATCACATGGACCCAGCCATAAACCTAGCATTAAAAATTATTCAGGAAAAAAAAGTGGCATCTCTTCCTTTTTTCATTTACAACAAGGCATCCAGGTGGTTTTCTCTGGGCCCCCTTCGCAAATTGCTTCCAGTGAACCTTCCGGTCACAGACTACCGCACACCCACGCGGTGTCAGTCAGCAATCGCTTCAACTTGGGTGTCCTGGGTGTTCATCGTGGACAGAGGCAGACAGGCTGTCTGGGTGACCCTGTGCAGCACGAATCCTAAACCACATGGAAGCAGGCAGGATCCGATAGCCCAGATGGTTGGTCTTGTTAAAGCCAGCTCCAGGGGCTCCCAGAGAGAAGTAGGGGAGCCACCTCTCTTTGGTTTACTCTTCTTTTGTGCATAGATACAGTAACATCTCTATCCCAACCCCAGCTCCAAAGCACCCTGGGGTCAAAATGGATTTTCAATTGGTAGCATTGAATGCACTTCTTTTTTTTTTTATCTATACTTTGGGACAAATTGATTTAATTGATACCTACAGAATACTTATCCCACAAATACAAAATTTACATGCCTTTCTTCAATTCATAATTTTTTTTAGGATAGATCGTATGCATAGTGATTAAGAAACTCTTGACAGGTTAAAACTGAAATCATACATCTTTTCTGACCACAATGGACAAAAACTGGAGATTAAAAACTCAAGAAACTAAATAAAACATGCAAATACACATTCCAACATTATATGAGCTCTGATTTCTAAACATTATATTGCATTCTCAAATTCTTACTATATTTTACTGTATTCCATGATTTTAATTAAATACAGTGCTAATTCAGGAATCCTCTGAAACTCTTTCCATGAAGCCTGCATCATCCTAATTCCAAAACCAGGAAAATAGGCAGGATTGTTCTTTCTCCTGGATTGAGTCCAGGTTGACTGCCAAAAATTAGTTGGTTATAGAAATATGGATTAAGTTCTGGAAGTTCCATGTTGTTCCATAGATTTGAATGTCTATTTTTTGTTTCAATACTTGGCTGTTATTGTATGTTGCTTTATTCAATTAGCAGGCATTTCGTCAATAATTTTTTGCATCTATGTTCGTAGGGGATATTGAATGCACTTCTAACAAAGGAATGAAGCTCTAATGACGGAAGCATGGGCAGCTTTAGGGGCAGACAAAATGAGGGAGTTAGAATTCCCTGATTAGCCCTAAAACAATACCATCGATTCAGCCTACTTAGAGTTCTTGGTGGGGAGTGGTTTATAACTTGGACTACACTTGAGAAACATGTAGGTTGTTGCATCTCTGAAGCTTAATGTGGGATATGAAAGGTAACTGATGCTAAATGACAAATAAGTGAATGAATGAATGAATGCATCCCTCAACTCAGATTGATTCTTTTTCACAATTTTCTTGCTTGTTTGCCAGGCTGCCATAGGAATGCTCAGGCCTCTGCAGAACCAGGTCATCCTGGCTCAGATTGTATGCCAGCAACAAGCCAGGAAGGGAACATGCCTATCCTGTCTTTTGCAACAGTCATCAGTTCTGTGAGTCAAAGACTCATTTTTGCATGTCCAGTGCCCAGCAGGTCCTGCCTCCCATGAAATAGGTGCTTAAGGAATCCTGCCACTGTTCCTGGTACTCTCTCTTTGTTACAGAAAATCTAAGACTACCAGAACTGGACCTGGACCATTATTTTTCAGGATTTCCTTCTTAATCTCAAAAAGCATTCATGGAGCAATTAAAAATCAATGAAAAACACCATCCATTTGTAGAGGATAAATTCAAATCATTCTGGTATCTTCTTTTTTAGTCCTCCAACTTCCCTCATCCTCTCCTCCCCCCTAATACCTTGCAACTACACCATAAAGACCTTCCAGAAAAAGACTACAGCCACCCATTGGTGCTTACAGGAGCACTGGCTATGGAGTCCTACAGAAACCAAATCCACAAATGCCCAATTCCATTATGTTATTTGCAAGAAATTTACATATATCTCCTGTATACCGTACTCCCCTGTCTGAGTTAACAGTTCCTGCAAGTATGCTCTGCTGGCTGTTTTCATTGTTAAACATTTTTAAATGGAAGAAACAAGTTACCAAAGTCAGAATGAGCTTGATGAGGTTTTGAGGGTATTAGGAATACAAAGGAAGGCTTAAACGAAGGAATTGTATTTGCGGTTTCGTGGCTTTTCACAAAGACTTCAGCTGTGGGGCTTTGTGTGTTTTTAATAACTGACCTTCCCTTACATTGAGCAGAGAAGTTCACCAGCACTGATTTATTAAGGAGGGGGGGACCTGCCAGAGGGATTAGCCCTCCAACACTCTTGCCTGGAGGGAAAGGGAAGACTATTTTTTTCCTTTTTAAACCCCAAACATGAAGCTCATGGGCCTTCCAAATGAAATTATCCATGTTTTTATTAACTGGACCCCGGAGTTTAAAAAAAAAAAACTTTGGTTTTGATAAGGGAGAAAAAAAATGAAAGAGAAAACTGCTGACATAATATTTTGCTTTCCAAACCCACTTCCATATTCTATTGCCCTTCTTGGGCCTGGACACGACTATGGTGTCTCCGTTTACACCACAGTCTTGGAGAGAAAGGTACCATTAATCCTACCTTATTCTGAAATGCCTTTCCACTTTAAGGAAATGACTGGAGCAACGCCTTCTAATGCATTCGGATGTGTATCTTTCTGGAAGATAGATGCCACAATTTACATGGTGTTCTTCAGGTGTGGTGATCCAACATCTGAAACTTAGCATCTCTCATCCTGAAAACCCCTCTGACATTATAAAGGGAAAGGAGGATGAGAGGCACACACTTTGCCAAACAGTCCCAGGGCCTGCCTGTCATCTTTGCATTCCATAGAAATGCAGAGAGAGCTTAGAGAGGTGAGTCCTAGCACCATTCAGGGCTGCTCTCAGGTCTGGGACTCTGACCAGCCAATATGGGTCTTACTTTGGCTCAGGGGTATGTAGCCTTGGTGTGTCTGAGGCCCTCTGAGGGAGCCAATCATGCAGATTTCCTCTTGCCTCAGACAAGGTATAGGTCAACTGATAACTAAGCATATGGAAACACATGCTGTCAGGTATCTATTTTTTGAAAGACACCCCAGAGGAGCAAGAGCAAGCACATTTCCATCAGTTGCTTCACTTCCATGATATCTGCCACTCGGACAGGGTCAGGGCCAAAGTTGGGAGCTGGGGATTTAATCCAGGTCTCCAATTTAGGAGGTAGCAACTCAACCACGCGCATCATCGTCATTGCCTTTTAGGGCCTGCATCAGCAGGAAGCTGGTGCTAAGAGGGGGAGCTGGGTAGTCACCCCATGTAAAGCATTCCAATAGGGGACAAAGATGTCTTAACTGGTATTTTAGCCAGGAGGTCAACCACCTGATCCAAAAAATTTGTTCATAATTAATATTCCCCAAAATGTTGATGCCTTTGATCTAAAGACTACATGTCAAGATAGATTGAATTCTAGGGAATCATTTTGTGGTCACATAGATTTTATAAATCAGAAATTAAAGTAAGTACAGGAAAAATAATACAAATATATGGATAATTTCCCTCTGATCAGAATCTGAAGGAGCTGTGATTTTTCTACACCTCATTTTTAAACATTTATTTTTTATTTGAAGGACAGAATTACAGACAGCATGAGAGAGAGAGAGAGAGAGAGAGAGAGAGACTGATGTACATTCATTGATTCACTATTCAAATGGCTGCAACAGTTGGAACTGGGAAGCCAGGAGCCCTATCCAGTCTCTCACATAGGTTGGAGGAGCCCAAGTACTTGGGTCTTACTACACCGCCTCACCAGGTGCACTAGCAGGGAGCTGGCTAAAAACTGGGACATGTGGAATTTCAATTGGCACTCACATTGCTGGTGGCAGCTGAACCTGCTATGCAGCAATGCCACCCCGCATATCTTTTAGTTTTTAAGATTAAAAATTATATAGTGTTCTGTGCTAAGAAGATCAAACCTTTAAATATTGGTTATAGAAATCGTTTTTTCCCCCCAAATGGAATGCCTACTTGGGGTGGATAGAAAGTATAAATGTTCACAGGAACCCAACCACCATCTGAATAATCTATAGAATTGCAGTCTCCAAGACCTGTGGTAAGACTAGGAATTTTTGATCTATTGCTCCTGGTGTAAGCTATCTCTCTTCTGTGTTGACCATCAATTCTTTTGATGTTTCTTTTGTAATATTCATAGCTTCTTCATGAGACAATCATGCAGAGGTTGCCATATGGAGGGGCAGGGTGAGTCTGGTGCACAGCGCTAATCCAACACACTTCTGGTGTAACCTGGTTATGTTCTTGAATCTGATCATCCACTCTGGTCATGAGCCTGGATACTGATGAATGCCACAAAGTTCCCAACTCCTTGACTCTTTTCTCCCTATACACCCCCAAAAAGATGTGAAAAGCACTTTCCCAAAGTCTTTCACTGTTAATTTTGTTCAGCACCATGTACTTGACAAGACAAAGTGCCATCTGTCCATGGGTCCACAGACGAGAGTGACCGATGAAGGAGCCTGAGGATCAGCACCTGTGAGTCACCCATAGCTGCTTTCACGGCTACGTGGGAATCCAGCGTCTGCATTGCAATGACCCTCCTTACAATACTTCTGTTTTCCCACCTCCGTGTCATACTAATAGGGTTACAGACCTGCAGAGACAGACACCACACACCAGCCCAGGGAAGAGACACAACAAAAAATCTTGCCGAATGTCTGGGAAAATATGAACACTAATATAATAATCCCCTTGCGGATACGGGAAAGGATGTGTGTACAGACAGAACATGGGGTTTTCTCAGAGGTAGAGGGCAAAGCAAAAAAGATAGTGATGATTCTGACCAAACCAAGAAGGCTTCTGAGACATTTCTTTGGTCTCCCTCCTACCTTTCTAGCCTGGAACCATCCAAGCCCCTTCCATCTGACACCTAAGTTTTTCACCTCACTTTGCCCTGAGAAACTTTGTGTTCATAAGACAGAGTCTCCAAGATTGCCAGACCGTAGAAGCATGAATTCTTGTCAATGTCACCAATCCCTGGATCACAAAGAGTCATCAAAATGATCACAGATGACATATAATATGAAAAAATGATTTCAACATTTTGTGCACCAAAATAAGCGTAGCATAAAATTCTACCTTTCCATGACTGTTTCAACGTAGCTATCTAAAGATGTGTGTTTTCAGAAAACAATAGTACACAATAGTCAGCAAATTGCATTTACCATTTGGTAGGGGAAATGTTTTTGGTGGTGAATTCAAGGAAAACCCAGAGTCTTCCCTGTCTTAAATTGGAACAGGTCTCAGGTACATGAATTTATATGCTTCCTGTCCCAAGTTGAAACAGCATCCACAATGCATAGTTGCATAGGGTAGTATAATTTTGCCAGGGTAGATGCTTTTGAGTCTAGAAGGCCCTGTAAGTCAGTCTACAATACTCTTAATTCATCAAAGTTTCTTTTACTTTAACAAAGGCTGTGTGGTGTCACCAGATACCTCTTGTCCAGACCCAAATTCAGTAAGATACAGATTATTTTGTTTCTCCTCCCTCTCCCATTTCATTGTCCCTCCCAACATTTCCTGACACCCTTTTGTTCTTAACTGGTTTCAAGTCATCTCACAGCAGATCGTAGCTGACAGCAAATCCTCCCTGTTACCTATGTGGAATATTCAAGGAAACCCAAAGTCAGGAAGTCTTTAAGACAGGGCATATTTGGCTCAAGAACACTGCTGAGGTTTTGGTTCTAGGTTTCCAAGACACAGCAAAAAGCAAATCAAACCCATGCCCAGATCCTAGCATTATAATGAGCGGAACCATAACAAATGCAGAAAGAAGCAAACATGTAACTTCACATAGTGAGAAGTTCTGCCAAGAAAATACAAGGATGGCAAGATGAGGCGACAGAGGGCAATGTCAGGTATGTGGATGTATTCCAGCTAAGATTTTCAGGGATGTAGTGTCTGAAGTCAAGCCACCTTCCCAGTGACCTGAGTAGTGCACACATGTTGGAGCAAAAATGGGGCAGTGAGAGCGACCTGGACAAGTGGGCATGAAGGGACCTGCTGGCTTCCCTGTGTGGGAAGAACAAGGATCATGATGGGAAGCAAGAATGAGGAAAGAGAACCTTGGAGAGGGCAGTGAGGCAGGTACCCTAAAGAAGGGACTGGTGTTGTCTGCTCTTCTGGAGATTTCACTAGGAGAACGGGTTGTCAGAGACGGAACTCAAGTTCAGGAAAGAGTCAGAGCTTTTGCAATAAGGGCAGGTGTTGTGGTATAATGGGTTAAGTTGCTGCCTGTAATGCCAGCATCCATTATGGGCTCTGGTTAAAGTTCCAGCTGTTCCATTCTAATCCAGCTCTTTAATACTCCTGGACCAAGTGCTTGGGCTCCTGCACCCATATGGGAACACTTGATTGAAGCCCCTGGCTTTGGCATGGCCCAAGCTCCAGCTCAGTTGTAGCAATTTGGGCAATGAATCAATAGTTGGACGACTTCTCTCCCTCTCTGTCTGCCTCTAACTCTTCAGAAAAAAAAATGTGTCTTAAAAACCCAAACCAAAATGAAAATCACCGCCCCCCTAAAAATACCAACTTTTGCAGTGGTCCAGATGAGAAGTGTTGGAGGAGAATTCTTGGCTTGAAATAAGGGTGAGGACGGAGCCAGGAGGGACTGTGGTGGGGACCCAAGGCACAGTGGAGTGAGGAGGAGGAGGATGCCCATGGTTTTGACCGCATTAGGGCATACATGCTGCTGCCATTCACTGAGATGAAAGCAACTGCTATGCCAGAAGTTTAGAGAAGGTCAAGAGTTTTGTTTGGGCCATGTTCTACAGAAGCTGCCTAGGAGCCACACGGTGGGAGGCATCGGAAAGGCAAAGGGTGGAAACTTCTGAGCTTAGCAGGGCGGTCAGACCTATCCATGTCTGCCCGGCCCTGGTACTGCTGGGTTGACCCAAAGGCTCAGAGCACCTCGACTCAAAACTGACTCATACAGGACACTGGCTGTAGGAGGTGTGCAGAGCAGGATCAGCCAGGGAGGGGGGAACAACAGATGAGCTCAGGAGGGTCCCAGAAGCCTGTGTCCAGGCCCCAGAGATGACCCACCCAGGAAAAAGATGAGACATGGAAGCGTACTCTCAGTGGAGGAAAAGGTATAGAAATACTCTAACCTTTCTAGAACCACCCCACCCCATCCCATTCCCTGAGGTTCAAAACATCGGGCGTTTGGCACAGTAGTTACAATATCACTGGGGATGCCCACAACGTGTGTTTGGGAGTACCTGAGTGGCAGGTTCCTGGGCCCCTGGGAGGCAGTGACAGGTGTGTGAGATCCTATCACTCAGATGGGAGGGCTGATGAGAGCTCTTGGCTCCAAGCTTCAGCCAGTTCAGCCCCAGGTATTGCAGATATTTTAGAGGTGAGACGTAAGATTGGATGTCTGTCTCTCTTCCTCTGTCTCTCTGTCTTTCAAAGGGAAAAGAAAAATATAATAACGAAAGAAAATATCATAAAAAAAAAAACCACGTCACTTGTACTGTGGGAAATTTGAAGATCGTCTTTGGAAGCAAGAAAGAACAGTTTCAAAACATTGCTTTGAGGTACCTACTGCTGTTACTATCCTTGGGGAAGCTAAAACATTGCCCTAACACCTACATACATGCATGTCGCTTTTATTTGCATGAGACAAACTTCACATTGGCAAGGGATCTGCTTTGTTCATTACCACCTCGGAGATGGCCAAAATGATCCAATTAGAATTATGGGTGAGCCTTTGCTGCAGACCTTCTGCTATTTCTTCGGGCAAGAAGCAAAGTGGAAAGAGAAAACGCACAGCACACTTTACACGGATGAGCTTTGCTCACACACACGTGTGTGTGTGTGTGTGTGTGCTTTTTAATACTTCCACGGCAGTTCTCACTTTGGGATGGGGTTAGGCAAGTTTGGGAGTAGGGGTTGCCCAGGAGGTTCTGAGAGCCTCTTTTCATGGAAGAACAGGAAGCAACGTTTTGTACAGTTAACAGGTATCTGGGAGAGGTTTGAATGTGGGAAGGTCTTTTTGATGTGTGTGAGATCCCTGTTGTGTTAAACCCAGGGAATCCTGGGTAAAATGAATGGAGAAATTGAGACATTCACCACTCCAAATTGTAAACCCTAAATAACATCTAAAAGGTAAACGCTAAATTGTTATAAGATAAATCAAAGCGGGCCAAACAGTGGTGGTGCTAGGTCTTCTATGTAAGGTGTACAAAGTATTCTCAAAGTGCTTTAAAACTGTCCTTTCTTGCTTCCAAGAGAACACTTTGTACACCTGTGGATTCCTTCCACCCCGTCTTCGCTTTGGGATCTTGGGACCAGAGCTGGTGCCCTGAGCATGCAAGCTCAGCCTGTGTGTAGGGGCCCTGGGCATGACCGTTAACCGGGTCAACACAGCCGGTCTCTGTCAGCAGAGTTTGTCAGAGCCTGTTTTATAGTGCATTATTAAATGCCCTGATGTTTCTTGTAACCGAATAAATGCATTACCAACAGGACACTTCTCCCGCAGTTCTCTGTAACATCCTGGATCTGTTCTCAGAAGCGAATAAAAGGCAGTAAGGACTCTGGCCACAAGGCT
The DNA here is from genome assembly GCF_030435755.1 of Ochotona princeps. Classification (NCBI taxonomy): domain Eukaryota; kingdom Metazoa; phylum Chordata; class Mammalia; order Lagomorpha; family Ochotonidae; genus Ochotona; species Ochotona princeps. The sequence goes on from NC_080851.1 coordinate 26,010,638, forward strand.
AACGATTCATCCAAGTCACAAAGCAATTTGTTACCTTGTGTAATCCTCCTCAGACTCATCCCAAGGAGGATGCTCAGGTCAGAAAGGCCACCCTGCTTGGTCAAGGACACAGGGTTGTTAACCAGATCCCAAATGCTTGATACTTGACACCTGTTGTTCTCGCTAGTGTCCTAGATGTGTGTTTTATTTTGAGAAGTGATTCTTGCATTTGATTGACTGGAGTGGCTGGAACTTTCATACATTTCTATTTATTTGAAAATCAGAGAGAAAGAGATGGGAAGGAGAGAAGGAGAAGGAGGGAGAGAGGGAGGGAGAAAGAACAAACACCTGTTGAGCACCACATCCACCTGCTCATTCACTCCCTAAATGCCTGCAACAGCTAGGTCTGCGCTATGCGAAAGCCAGGCACTTCATCTGGGTCTCTCACATGAATAGAAGGGACACAGTACCTGAGCCACCTCTACTGTCTCCAAAATGTTGCATTAGCAGGAAGTAGGGCAAAGTCGATTGGTATTCCAAGTGAGATCGGAAGCACTGTGTCAAACGCCCACCGTGCAACTTTTTGTACATTCATTTGGTCAAATATACATAGCATAAAATTTACCGTCTTATGTGCACAATTCAGTGGCTCTAAGTACAAGGTTGAAAACATTTGAGGAAGGAAAGAATAATAAGGGGGTAATTTTAAACAAACAAAAGCTGATAGCATATCCTTACTGGATGCCAAGCAATACGTCTGGAAGACCTCACCAAATTGCAAACTCCAGTCTGACTGCCATTCCTGCCCCTCTTTACAGAAGCAACAGCCAAAGTTCAGAGAGGTTAAATCACTTGCCCACGGTCACGCAGCTGACACATGCAGTCTCATGACAAACTCAGAACCTTGATCTCTGTGTTAACAACCTAACCCAGCACACCTTAGTTTTTGTTTTGCTTTATTTTTCTTTTTCTGAGGGCAATAAACAAAACCAGAAGGGATCAAAAGACCCCATTTTCTTGCTTTTCCTTGTCTGGTTTTAACCCTCATATATTGACTGGCAAGTGTTCAAATTCCCACTTGAATCTTAAAAAAAATCTCAAGCATCTTTTCTATCATTTTTTAAAAAGATTTATTTATTTTAATTGGAAAGGCAGATATACAGAAAGAAGGAGAGACAGGAAGATCTTCCATCCAGTGGTTCACTCCCCAAGTGGCCGCAATGACTGGAGCCGATCCAGTCCTAAGGATGCTTGAGATTAAAAAAAAAAAAAAAAAGCTAACTGTCTTGCCTCTCCTGAGACCAATCTAAAATACGAGGTTAGTCACTTTCTAGATCAAACTGGCAACATTTAAAACTGGCCCCAAAGTCCCCCAAATCATGCTCATGCTGATGCAAGTCACAGAGAACCTCCGTTTACTAGGAAGACCTCATAGGAATCAAGAAACATTCCTCTCGATGGGATGAGTTTCATTTCCCGATATGTGGCAGTTATTAACTCAACCCAGCACATTCTTTTGATAATATGTAGTGGCAGAAAAGAGAGCTGTGGCTTCATCAATAAGAGAGGCTTCCGCAGGCTGGAGGAACACACACACACACACCTGCATGCTTTTCTATCAGTGAAAGTTTTTGCTTGACTTGTATTTATTTTTAGAAGACACATGGGAGATAGAATTAAGAAACATTGGACAGTTACTTTCTACAAGCTACCTATTTCCTTACACTCTCTTCTTTGTAAATGAACATTGCTGCATGAACTGTGTAGATATTATCTCTGGATAGACACCCTGCTTCCCTTAGTGTGTATTATGGCTACAGAACACATTTCTAATGAGAGAAGAGCAGCTGTTCCAATTCAGGTAAATGGTAGTGGTGGAAAGATGCATTTAAAAGTCCCCGTCAAAAGGCAGTGAACTCAAAGCAGCACCTTTCAGCTAGCTGGTCTTAAACACTTGTACTTCCTGCACATGTGGCAGAGAAATTCCACCTGCTGTCTCAGCCACCGGGCTTGCAGGAGAATGGCTACCACAGTAAGAAAAGCAGCCCGAGTTTCAGCGCTCTTTCGGCATGACTTGGTTCATCTGTACCCAGAGCAGCCTGTGGTTTAGAACTGAATTGCATCCTTATTCACAGACGGAAGCATATCCGAGGGGCAGGTGCAATCACAAAGAGTCTTGACACAGGAAACAAAGCCCACAGGAAAACAAATGCTTCACTTCTACGAGCCTGTCTTGGAGCCAGTGATAAAACCCAGCCACACTGTCCCGTGTTGTGCCCTCCCTGTGTTGGCGACAGAGTCCCAGGGGGCTGTGGTGTTGCTGTTTTTTGTTGTTGTTGTGTGTTTCGTTTTGAAACAACTCCCTTTATTCTGAAGACACAAGGAGAGCCCTGCCTTCCTGTAAGCCCTTCCCTGGGTTCCCCTGACATTAAGGTCTTCCATAACCTGGTATACTCGCTGACCAAAACTGAGACATTATTCTGGGTCTAACATTATTAACTCAACTACAGATGGTATTTGGATTTCATCCGTCCTCTTTCACTAATTTCTTTTCTTTTCCAGGAACCAATCCAGGACACTAATATAATGGGATTTTAATCACTTTATTCCTTTGCTCAAAAACAAGCTTTCAATTGCTAACTAAAGTAAATGCTGCCCAGCTATTGGGTCACATCCTATGGTTTTAGAGTCATCTCCCACTGTATACCCACATGGATCCTACAAAGTTTGGCAAGAGCCAAACAGGATATGTTGACTTTGTCTCCATATACCCCATTTTTGACTCCCTCTACAACTTTGCTGCATCTGCTTCCTCTGCTGCAATAACATGCACTGCTCAGAGTTCGACCCTTTCACAAAGGCTCGTATCAGATGCTTCTGCTTCAACAGGTGCATTCTTTCTTGCCTAAGAATGCATGATGCGCAGTATTAGCCATTTCTTGTACTGTAGGCTAGCAGCGACACACTCATTGAAGCAGGGTCAAGGTGAAGGCTTGAGCACAGGGTCAGCAAGAGGGCCTGCCATCTGGCAGAGGGAGAACGCTCCGGATGTAGCCATCTCATGACCTTGAAAAGAACTTCCACTCTCACTGGTAAGACCCTCTGCCCTAGTATGCTTCAGGCATAACATTATAATTTGATTCTGATGTAGATTGAAATCATATCCTAAAAATGTTATTAAAAGAACCAGTTATGCCTACCTGTAATACTGAATCACTCTGATTTGGAATGAAGATCTGTTTTCATCCAACCTCTGTTTAGACTAACAAAAAAACCTACCTCTCTGTAAACTTATTTTACATTTTGTTTTTCCTTCTCTCTTTCCTAGAAATGTTACAGATTGTCAGTAATTTTATAACAAATTAAAGGGGGAAACATATGTGTCATTGATTTCAGCACTTATTTAGCAGTTTTATGAAACTATATTCACTTTTGCATAGTGACAATGGAATTCTATTTAGTTATATACAGCTAATAACAGTGAAAGAAAACTTTACATATCCAGTGATGCTTACAAAATGCAAAGAATGATGGGGCCTGGCAGCATGGCCTAGCGGCTAAAAGTCCTCGCCTTGAACGCACCGGGATTCCATATGGGCACTGGTTTTAATCCCAGCAGCCCCACTTCCCATCCAGCTCCCTGCTTGTGGCCTGGGAAAACAGTGGAGGACAGCCCAAAGTCTTGGGACTCTGCACCCGCATGGGAGACCTGGAGGATGTTCCTGGCTCCTGGCTTCGGATCAGCATAGCATCGGCCGTTGCGCTCACTTGGGGAGTGAATCATCGGATGGAAGATCTTTCTCACTGTCTCTCCTCCTCCTCTGTATATCTGACTTTCCAATAAAAATTTAAAAAAAACAAAAAAATGCAGAGAATGATGAACGTGTAGCCATGCATACAGGAATTCAGATCATTGATGTTTTTCCTCCATTGAAAGGATGTTTTTTATTAGCTGCTTCTCATATCTTTAGGCATAAAGATAGCAAAGAAATTGATTAAAATGGAATCACTTATTTCACTGAGCGTAATGGTCTCTAGTTGGGACTCTAGTATAATTGTATAATTTTTAATAGCTGGATAATATTCCATGGAGTAGATGTACCACAGTTTCTTTAGCCACTCCTCTTTGGATGGGCATCCGGGTTGTTTCCATGTCTTTGCTAGTGTAGATTGTGCTGCTGTAAATATAGGATTACAGATCCCCTTCTCATATGTAGTTTTAATTTCTTTTGGTTATATTTCTAGGAGCGGGATAGCTGGATCATATGACAGGTTTATTTGTAATTCTTTAAGCACTCTCCATACTGATTTCCGGTTGTACTAGCCTACACTCCCACCAGCAGCTAAAGAGGGTACTTTTCTCCTCACATCCTCACCAGCAGGTGTTGTTAGTTGAATTCTGAATGAAATAAGTCAATCACAAGAAGAGAAATACCATCTGTTCTAATATAAGGAATCCATCATGCAAATTGGAATGTATAGTGGTGGAGTAATGGAGACTATCTTATCCAGAAGTGAAGACATAATGCAACATGCATCTCTGCTTTCAAACAAAAGATGGACTCCCTGCGCAAGTGTTGGATATGTCTAGACAATGGGATGATGGACTGTCTGACATTGTCTGTACCAGCAATGTCGGGGCACACTTAAACAGCAGATTGACGGAATTGTAACTCCTTATGAAGAGTTGTGACATTATGGCTAAAATCAATCGGGGGATGGAAAATGGGGGTGAGAAATCCCAGACTACACAGAATTGTATGATAAATTTCAGAAATAAAAATCAAATAAAAAATGAAGCCACACCTTAGGCCTGAGAACTTCATGAAGCAGCTTTCAGAATCCTCATGACAAGTTCTGAAGCACGTCGAGTTAACAGAGACTTAAAAGTGATCCTCCTGACTATAGAACAATATATGAAAGAGTTTGACTTTTGTATAGTTATGGACACCAAAATACACAATATTCAATGTTGGGGAAAACGATGCAAAGAAACAGATGGTTAACTTAATGCAACTCAAAGCCAGTCATACATATTTCAATCTTTAATTATCTTACAGACTACGATTCTCTCTCTTTAAAAGGCAAACCAAAAGCTGGTGGGGAGGGAGAGCTGTTATTAAAAACCAAATATTTACCACTGGTAGTTTTTAGAAAGTACATCCTTCACATAGAAACAAATGCATGCTCACTTGAGACTGGGAACAGATGTTTGTGTTGTTTCCTGGTCTTTATCATTTTAGGGAGACATGATGGATGTGACTTCAAAAATGACTGTATAGAAAAATGTTTATTTTTGTTTTTGGCAAATGTAGAAATATTTTGCAAGTTAACAAATAAATAGAATTTGCCTTTGTAATGTCAAGATAATTTTTTAAAGGTCTGTTTGATTTTTTTTTTACTTTTATTTCATTTTTTTAACATCTTGGAGTTACTTGGGAATGATTCTTCCCCCAAAGAAAATATTTGAGCAGATTTATTTGTATCCTGTGTTTAATAAGAATCTAAGCAGAAGAACCGTATTTCACTGAAGAAAGAAAATAGACCCACAGTTCCTCTAACATATTAACAAGTGCTTTTTATTACAAAACCTCAAAACCCTTCTCTATTTTTAAAATTTTGAATGTTCTCAAGACGCCAGCTTTCTGGAGGATCCCAGTAGCATTTTAACAATCCATGGCAGTCTGATGGAAATCTCACACAAGTGGATATCAAAGATAAGGACATTAAAGAACACACTTATACTAAGAAATAGTATCCTTTTTAATGTATTTTAACTTATAGGATCATGAAGTTCTCAGGTCTAGGGTGTGGTTTCATTTTTTAAATGATGGTCAACATTAAACGCCTGTATTTGCATGCATAAGAAATTTGTTTCTACCATCTCCAGATGCTGGCATGATTTAGAATATAAATGTAACAAGTGTATCATAATTGTTTTAAAGATACACAGTAGCTTTTCCAATGAAATGTTCTGATTTCCACCAAGGCTCTACCTTCTTGGGTTAATCTTGAAAATTCACACATAAATGAACATAGAAGTGCAGCCAATACCTGATTTCATTCACAAACCATAGGTTTAGGTTCCTGTTGATTTCACGGAAAAAAATGATCTAACATACAGATTTATTAATAAACAAGTGGAGAAAAACATCATTTTTTGGACCTGACATGTTTCCCGTAAGAGTGGATTCTTCAGCATGTTCTCCAGGTAGAATGTCTTTTGCACACATTTAGCATGGAAAGCACCAAATGGGTGTCTAATAAAAAGTGAATCAGACATGCCTTCCTTGCCTCTTGCTTGTCACCAATAATGGTGTTCCAGAAACACAGATCTATTTTGAAGTCCTGGGTCATTTCTTACCCAGACACTGCAAGGGGAGTTTGCAAATCATAATTGCAGTTTATTTATTTCTGCAACATCTGATATCATGGACCAGGCCCAGAATGACTTTTCTTCACCTCTCCTGTAGAGGGCATATTCTTTTTTTTTTTTTTTAAGATTTATTTATTTTTATTGCAAACTCAGATATATATATATATACAGAGAGAGAGAGAGAGGGAGAGGAGGAAAGACAGAGGAAGATTTTCCGTCCAATGATTCACTCCCCAAGTGACCGCAATGGCCGGTGCTGCACCGATCCAAAGCCAGAAGCTCTTCTGGGCCTCCCACGTGGGTGCAGGGTCCCAAGTCCTTGGGCCATCCTCAACTGCCCTCCTAGGCCACAAGCAGGGAGCTGGATGGGAAGTGGGGCTGCTGTAGGGACAAGAACCAGCACCCATATGGGATCCCAGCACATTCAAGGGAGGACCTTAGCCGCTAGGCCATCGCGCCGGGCACTAGGGGGCATATTCTTATGAACAACTTCTGTAACCACTGACCCTCTAGGTACTTTCCCTTGGGTCAGTCGGTAGGCAGACTTATTTTATAAACCCTGGTATAGACACCTGCTTACTTGCTCCCTTTTACATCAACTGGAGCTTGGTGAGCTAGGGGCAGCGCTGGCACTGTAGTATGGCCCAGAAATTTTGTCCTTGATAACTGTGGCTGGCACTGCAATGCTCACAGTGGAACTGAAGAGCTCCCCCTAGAGAGAGCTCTAGAACACACTACATATGCCAGAATCTTGGGAGAAGCTTGTCTCCTGGATGGCTGTACAGTGGACCTTCAGGGGCAGGTCAGAATTTTCCAAGAGCACTTTGTCTTGATTTTATTCACCATGTAAAAGCCGATGTCCAAACCATGTCCTTGGCAGCCAACTGGATTCAAGCAAAACCTCTGACTTACTAAGCCCCTGTATAATCAGACAATCCAAGTTTGTTTAAAGACTTTGTTTAAAGACTTTGGGCTGAGTCTAAAAAAAAAAAAAAAAACTAAAAAAACCACGCACACCTGCCTGTGGAGAAGACCCGTTAACACCAGGGAAGGAAAGTGATTTAGGCTGACTCGAAGCAGGGAACTACACACTGAATCATCGCTGACACCTCCAGCCTTTCCTTGGAGGTCTCCCATAAGACGCACAACCAGCCCAACCCTGCTCACTGATGGGAGCTCAGCTCTAGGTGGTGTGGCTGCCAGCCACATGACTCATTGGAGATACTGAGTCATACACGTTTAGCGGGGTGGGCACAGAATGTGAAATATCCCTAAGGTGTTTTGCAGCTGGAATGATGGGGCTGAACCAGCAACAGAGCTCCGTGTCTGACTCTGGACTGAACAGGCCAGATTCATCTCCCCAACATGCCTGCTTACGCCACCCAGCATCTAACAATCATCCTTTGTAATCACGATTCACAAATGTCCAAATTAGAATGTTTACCACTGCTTGTGCGATGGAAATTAAAACACACACACACACAGAACAAAAAAGTGGATTCTTTCACTCTTAGAAAATTTAGACCATTTGATCTACTGTGAATAGAATAAACTATATGTAAGGAGGCACTCTTGCATGCATCAAAGGGTGTGAAATCCATTCCTGATTCTTTCTTGGGTTTTCAACTTGCTTCTTAACTCTACTCATATGAGTTACCTTCAAAAGCTAGATAAGGCTCTCAGTATCCTGCACAAGTTTCTTCTACCAGATACCTGCACATTACTTTCCATTTAGGCTGGGGCTAGAGTTTGAATAGTAGCTTCACAAGGGGAGGAAATCTGCCATCTATCTGCTTGACCACTCTTGGCTGACACTTCAGTGGTCAAGCCATTTCCCCTGTCTGACACAACTTTTCCTAACTCCTCTTTCTGAGAGAGAGAGAGAGAGAGAGAGAGAGAGAGAGAGAGAGAGAGAGAGAGATATACCTTGTCTGTCCTCCTACCCCCACATTCTTTATAAAGTTCTTAAATACATTCTTTTAAGTTTCATTGAAACTGGGGTATTTGGTAAGTTGATAGTTATAGCATGCTCACAGCTGTGGGAAAACTGACATAAAAAATAACCAGCTCAGAAAAATGGCCCCATGCACAGCATCTTTGAGTTTTTATGTTTTATTAGCAATTTGGACTCATTACTGTTTGGGGGAGGAAGGAAAGGGAGGTAGATGTTTCTGCAAGCTGTTTCTTTAATGTATTAAGCAGACTTTTCCAACTGGGCTGACTGCAATGCTGCCTGGCCCTGTTAGCGGGGCTGCAGGGGAAGCAGGCAGTGCTAACCAGCAGACCCCACTGTCCCTCCACAGCCCTCTTCCCATTCTCCTTCACTGCCAGCGATTAGCACGTGGCAGAGGTCAATCTAGGTATTTTATGAAGCTTCCATTAAAACAACGAGATAACCTTCTTATCACAACTCAATATGCTCTCTGATCTTCCCCAGTTTTTGTTGTTTTCTTAGTCTTTTGGGCAATGCCAAGATTGCTCACATGGGTCCCAACCACTACACCGTCACTGTGGTTTTGAATTATGATGGCCAGAAAAAGCAAAGATAATGTTTAAGAGCCTGAGGTCACAGACTTCGCTGACGTAATACTCCGCTGGGTCTGTCTGCCTCACTGTTTGTACCTGTGCTGTGACTTCTGGCAGAATACACTGTCCCTAAAACTTTTCTTGCCCTTCCCTTTTTGCTGAGGGTTGATGCTTCCCCATCCCCACCCAGAAGGGTGGCTCCCTGGGTTATGGAAAAGCACCAATATGGATTAGAAGCATTCTGTTCCTGATCTCTCATGATTCTGGGCCAATCTTTGGAATGCCAAATCCAACTGCATGCTGAACAATCATCCACAGCCTGCCTGGAAAACATCATCAGTGACCACATTTTGAGGAACCCTTGAACGCAAGGACACAGGCCTCAGGTGCTCCAGCTGCATGCCCCCTCTCCTTGGAGAGAATGGTAGGCACAAGAATCAGAGAGATGAAGTAGTAACGTTCATCTGAGTTGAACCCTTGGCCTTGGAGGGAGGAAGGAAATGAAAATAGGGGAGAAGGAAACAGAGAAAGAGAAGGAAAACGACCTGGAGTATTGTCTATATTTCCTTAGACATTCTTAAGAATCCTATACAGAATTGAAACTGGAAATGTTTTTGAGTCCAAAATATCACATTTTACCAGAAGAGCTGAATTAGCCCAATTCTCTTTTATTTAAAGCATAACTAAGCCACAGGAGCACTAACTTTACCTCCGTGACTACAATCACTGGTCCAGCTTGTTTTTCATGACCACACTGATGGCTCTCAGACAGGCTTGGAGCTGAGTGGGCAGAAAAGTTCTGGATGACAGATTTCTATGGTACTGTGAATCACTCTTACGTGTGTACTTACTAGAACCATGAAATCTTGGACCCCAAGGCAGGCCCTATGGCATGGGGTCCAATCTGTGAAACAGCTTTCCAGGGTAGTTCCGCATACTCAGTGTGAGAACCCCTGAAAATACCTTATCCTCCAACAATCTGTCCATAGCAGAAATACTGGAGTATAATTCACACACAAGAATACAAGATAAGGCACAGAACATGGTTGTTTGAGCAAATGAGAGGAGAGTACAGAATAAACCAGCACACATACACACAGGCTAGAGTCTAACTACAAAGGAGAAATGCTAGAAATACATGTGATGAAGAGACCCCCATGGGAGCAAAAGATTTTCTGTCTCCAGCATCTCTGTGTAGAAGTTAGAGACAAGGTGTTGATGAGTAAAGAGAGGACTTGAACCAGAGAGATGCGTGACTCCCATCTTGCCTTAGAGAATCCTTTAACCTTACTAGGGTTAGAGAGGTTCTTCCAGGTCTTACCATCTCCAATCTACTGACACAAAGAGTAGATTTCAGTATTTGGGGGATATTCTGACCTTTTATATGTGCCAATTCCTGCACATATGTCTTCCTCCACAGCAGTCAAGGGGTATTAAACAGTGACCTTGGCAGGCAAGGCCAATGGGGAGACAATGGCTAACACATCATCCAGTGGCTCAGCACTCCCTCACACACTGACAGCCAAAGACGGAAGCTGTCCAGTACAGAGAGGTCCAGACTGGCTTCCCTCATGTCTCACAAGCCATCGCATCAGGTGTGTTTGTGGGTTCATCCACCACAGGTAAGTGCTTCAATCAAGAAAGATGACCAGTCAGCTTTGCAGTCTAGACCCCAAAGACTCCCCACAGGCTGGAGTGGGCCAAATCTAACCTCTACCATTTCCTGCCAGGGCTAGCACAGAGTGCGCTGTCCATGTGGCCTGGGAGCCCACCACCCCTACTATCCCCAACAGTGGGGTGGGGATTCCTGAGTAGCAGCTAGTGGAGGCGAAGCCACCTGGTGAAGTCACTGACTGGTAGAAACGTTCAGGCACTTGCAGTTCTCCACCTCACAGAAACTCAGATCACTGAAATATCTCACCCAAACCCCGGCAGGCTTGTGCCTATCGTTTCCATCAAAATCAATGGCTGATCTGAGCCAGCAATACACTGTTTTAATTTGTAACTGTCCAAGGAGTGACTGGCTTTCTCCATCTGCATTCTTGTACCCCTCCCTGTCTACTGCAATTTTACAGACCTCTCTGAATAACCGGGTCCGGGCAGCTGGAAGAGCAGCCAATGTTTTCCTGCTGTTTGCTTGGGGACACCATCCTGTCCCCCAGGGCCTGGCAGGGACAGGCCTAATAAGAAAATCACCCATAGGAAATGGATTCAAAGCCTGTGTTTCCCTGTTACACGATATTCCGGCGCAAGCTCAGTCTGTTTCCTTCACAGCTGGCGTGTTTGCCTATTGTTCCAGGAAAGATAGTTGTCATTGATAACCTGAATAATTTGCCTGCAATTTTCCTATTAAATTCTCATTATCTTCCCCTTCAAAAAAATCATGTATTAAATTTCCAGCATTTTGTAAACCCCAGGGAAGGATCCTGATTCTTTGGGCAAATGAATGAAAGGACATTAGAAACTAGACAGGAACCAAAACCAACCTGAGCGAGCAACTCAAGTATGTTTACTTGAGAGAGAAAAACAAAGTTGAGAAAACACCAACACTCCCCTGGATTTGGTGACTCCACGTGAATAAAGAATTCTGCTTGTTAGATGGACTTGCTCTACACCCAGAAAGTCATTTATGCTATGAAACATGCAAACAGCCCAGAGAACACAGAGGAAATGATGATAATATTTGACTTCTGTGCAGAAAGGCAAAAAAGCAATTTCCTTCTTGACATGATTGACATGGAGTCTGGGCTATCTGGAAGTTAGAAGGGTTGGAAGGGTGGAGAAAGAATGAGAGACAAGTTCCAGAAAAATCTTTATACCCATTCCATGTATACATATATATATTCAAGAGACATATATTCCTTATATATATATATTCAAGCAGCTAATGATAACCATGCACATAAGTCATAAACAACTATGATGTTATAACTGTTATGGGGGTGGGCATTTGACGTAGGCAGTCAAGATGTTGATTAAAATTCAGGTTCAAATCCAAGGCACCCGGGTTCAAGGCTGGACTCTGACTGAATCCAAATCTGGGCTCTTCTCATCCATGTGGGAGACTTGGATTCAGTGCCCAGCTCTGGGCTTCCACACCAAACCTGGTTGTTGCAAGCATGCAGATGTGTGTGCACATGCACAGAGACACACATACACACACAGAGCTGGGAAGACATCTTCAAAAACTTCATGGAAGCTGCATGTGATGAAAAAAATCTATGCAGAGATTTCAAAATGCTTGTCTTAAAATAAACTGACTATTTCTGTCTATTTTCCATGAACTTTTTGAAGTATCCTAGCAGGCATCCTTCCCGTGTTCAAAGGAGAAGAGGAAGATGGGTGTCTAGACTGGTGCTTGTATCTGTACTTTGTGTTTCATCTTAGCATGTGAGAATCCTCAGTCATTAGAAGTACTTTAATCACACTGAAATTTAATTAAATAAATATTGGAATAAATGTGTGTGTGTGTGTGTGTGTGTATGTATGCACGTCCATGTTAGGAAGCACTTTAAAAATTAAAAATAATGGCAACATAGGTTGTCACAAAATGTTGTACATTTTTATGACTCAGTTTCTAGCTCCTCAGGCCAGAAGGTATGAGTAGCAGCAGCAGTGAAATCCTGCTCAGGATTTTGGGACTCCATACACAGAGATGCATGTGGCCACAGAACGCTGTCATGGCACCTTCAAGGGACTACCCAGGAGTCCCTGAAATGGATTCAGGAAGAATGTTCTGCATCTAGGACCTTCCTTCCGTTTCCCAATTCGTGCATCAAGCGCCTCTCTGGATGTTCAGTTTGTCCTCTTTTGTTTCACACATTCTAACACCTTGCCAAGCATTTGCCTCTACAACACCATTCCCAGCTTCTGAAGTGCCCCAGGAACCAGCTCCAGCTGCTGAGGTTGGGGGTTAGGGACTTGCCAGATGCTAAATCTGTGCCTGCGAAGGCTTTGCTGTAGCATGCCTAATAAACAGGAAAAATCCCTTCCGCTCAGGACATGGACGGAGAAGGCTGCTCCAAACATCCAGCACTTTCCACATTTGCGTAAGGAATGTGATCAGTGTTTGGAGCCCAAGGACCAAGCCATGTCATTTTCATGTTGGAGTTCTCAGGGTAGGCACCAAGATTTACTACAAATTAGGACCAAAGTCATACATGGTACAAGGATGGAAAGACAAGACTTTACCGGTAAAAGGACACCAAAGGAGGCATTCGTTTATGGAAATGGTCTACCGCATAGCTCCGTGCCTTTCACCCCAACAACAGGCGGCTGTGATGTCTACTCATGTTTTGCACCAGTTGTGCAGCAGCTGTCAGCCCTTTCCGTGTACCCCTCCCTGAACGAGAGACTCAACATGGCCTTCCTATCACCCCTGGCTCTAATCAGCCTGGAGTCTGAGAAAAGCAGGCTGCATCCTCCAGGGAATGGCCGGAACTGCTGGTGGGCCCCTGAGCCAGGTCCCGGTCAGCTCTCTTTGATAGTGTGGCTCAGTCAGTGTGTGTGCCTGTGTGCCGGCTCTGCTCTGGGGGAGGGGTGCGGCTGAGCTTCCTGGGGTAAGTGCAGGGCCTGGCTTCCTTGGCGTGGAAGATAATTGCTGTGTATGCATGGCAGAAAGCCTTACCTCCTGCACCACTGCTATGCATCTACAGCCTGGGTGACTTTCTTAATCAGTTTATCTACTCAAATAACCCTTTACAAAGAGACAGACATGTACACTACATTAGTTCACAGGCAGAGGGAGACAGCAGCTATTTCACTATTTTGACCACAATTCTCTGTCTGGATTCATTCTTTGACTTTGGAAAATGTGCTCATCTTTTTGATAAAAATGAAAGCCCAGGGCTTGGGTGGAAGAACTGACTCCAAAAGAGCCATTAAAAAGTTATTCTGTCATTTGTCCCGAGCCAGAATTCCTGATGTGTAAACTCTCTTCCTCCCTTATCAGTAATTGACTTATGTTGTGTGTTCCGTGTTGAGGAGGATGGAGGTGCAGAATGAATGATGCCCACTGGCACAAATACACTGTGCAAGAGTATCCTTGGATAGGCTGCGTCACACCTACTCTGAGCAGACAACAAACAGAGCCAGCATTTCATACTGTTTGGTTAAATCAATGTTCTCTGTATGCAAACAAGAAGATTTGCACACAGAGAAAGCAATAAAAACATCCTTCACAATATCTCTAAGAATGAGTTTATGATGGCATTCAAATGGGCACAGCCGGGGTATTTCTAGGCAGCTGGCTTAGCATAGCAGATTGGTTCCACTATTTTACCAAGGAGACACAATGACCAAAATAGAGAGCTTTGGAGGATTTTTTAAAAGTGTAAACCAAAACATACTCAGAGGGATGGTGGTTTGGAGCAGAGCTGCAGACAGCAAGTAGGACCAAGCTCTGATATCGCCAGCAGGAACTGTCAGAGCAGGCGCTAGCCTGGCCCCCATATTCCTCCTGACAGGTGCTACCAGCAGGTTTCAACAAACTCCGAGAAATGAAATTAAAAGATCAGTTCATTTTGTGGAGAAACATTTTTGAAATTCATGTGATTTATAATATATATTTTCTATGAACTTTTTAAAAAAAAGAGTAGTTATTCGAAAAAACAGTTAAAGAGCAAGGCAGGGAGCGAACACAAGAGTATCTTTCCTCTCCTAGCTAACTCCCCATATGGCCACAATGGCCAGAGCTAGACCAGGCCAAAGCTGGACCCAGAAACTCCACGTGGGTCTTCCACATGCAGACTGCCCAGATACTTAAGCCATTTTCCACCACCTTTCCAGGATGCATTAGCAGCAAGCTGGGTCACATGAAGATCAGACAGGACTTCAACAGGCTCTCTGATATGGAATTCCAGAATTACAAGAGGCCGCTTAACCTGCTGTGGCACAAGGCTAGCCCCACCGTGAATTTTCTGAAGACTTTGTGTTTGGAAAGCAGCTGTTAAGAGATACCCTACTGGTACTTTGAACTGGCCACCTACTTCCTCACTCCCTGGCATGAAGCATGTTTTACATTCCCATTCAACATGACTTAAGACCCTTTGTAAGCAGGGCAGGTGAGGATAGCGGGGTTTTTGCATGTGACTCAGGAGGAATTACTGTATTTGGGATTCTGTCTGCATGCAGAAACACACCATGCACTGCATCACTGGACACTCTCTGAGAGTTCCCTTTTCTTTCATTCTCTCACCGACGGTCTCGTGTTGTCCTATGACCTAGCTGCTCTGAAAGATTTTTGCAAAAGACACCGACAGAATAATCAAAACCTTCTTACAAGCAATGCACATGCTCTTAGCAGTCACAATCAAGGAGAAACACATTACAATCAAGGGCCCAGGAATCAACTGCTCTCAATGAGACAAACGGGCGTACTGGCTGAGGATGGTGTACCGTACAAAGGTCTTTCCTGTTTTCTTGTTCTTCAGCTCTTCTCCCAGAAGGAGGCAGTCTGGAGTTTGAACTGACATGTGCAGAAGACCCTTAAGGCTGTATGTGATTAACCAAGCTAGGATGTTGTTGCTTTCTATTTTACAGGTTGGATCATTTGGGTATCATGCTGCTGGGAAAATCATCTGGCTTTAGCTTCAGAACATCGCAAAGCAGGCAATTCTGACATGCATATGAATGCAAGGGTTTTTTGGCGGGGGGGGGGGGGGAGGTTGGTGGAGTGCAAAAGTAGGTTGAATGCTTTCCCTTAGGAGTCCAACATCATACTGATAATGGGAATGTGTGGTGCTCTGCCTGACAGCGAAGGTAATTTGTTAGGTACGATGATTACCCTAACAAAACTTTTTTTTTGCGTCCTCACCTTCATGAATGTTTTATCTGGTGCTTTTATTTCCAGCTAGCTAACTTTAAAACTCAAATTTGTGTCCAATCAGAATCTGGAAACTAGGATGGACTGTGATGTGATCAATTCATGCCATGGCAAAGCGAGGTTGAATTTTATTTTGCTTTTTAATCCCATTGTATTGGGAAAGCAGATAGAGACAGACTTCCATCTGCTGGTTCACTGCTCACTGCCTGTAAGAGGCAGGACTGGGCCACGCTCAAGTCAGATACCAGGGACTCAGTCTGGGTCTTCCATGTGGGTGGCAAGGACCCAACTACTTGACCCTTCTCTACCATCCCCCAGCAGGAAGCCAGGACTCACAACGGGCCCTCGAACGTGAGATGCACGCGTCCCACGTGGCAACTCAACAGCAACACCACATCATTGCTCCCTGGCTGACTTTCATATAAATACCCAAGCACATCATTATTTTTTTCTCATTATTTAACAGATTTGTTATACAAAAGGCTAATTTTCTTACATTAAAAATGTTCTAGTATGTGTAAGGAGCTGTTGGATTTGCTAGGGATTCAACCCCTGGCTGTTATTCCTGATGGAGTCACTGTACAACATTGAAGACCTTTACAGCTTCCCAAACTGCACCTACAGGTAACACAAAGACATGAGGGTTCTTCAGAAAGTTCCTGCAAAATTGACTAAAAAAAGACACATGAATCCTGGTGTTTCTGAAATCTTCACGTTAGGATCTTCAAAAAGTTCATGAAAAGGGCACATTATGGAGAAACTAGACACAGCTTTAATTTAGTGTTTTTTTGTACCAAAAATAAGCTCATGGTCTAATTTCATCTGTTTGCAAACTTTTGAAGTACCCTCATATAGACAAAAATTCCTGTGCATTCATTAGGGAATATGATGCCAGCAAGGCAAACAAACCTACACAATGGCTAACAAAAATTATTTTCTGTGACTTAGAAAAGAATCCCTCCCCCCACTCTGAATAGCATAAGGATGTATAGCATCTTAGCCATTTAAAATGTATAGTTTAACAGAAACCCTTTAAATTGGATTTAAAGGCTTTTTGGTGTGAGTTTTCAGACAAGCCAAAAAAAAAAAAAAAAACCATTTAAAGGGTAATACCATTAAAATCTGCATGCCCACCACAGAAACCAAGAGCTAAACTCTTACGCAGAGGATTGAGTGTTCTCTGTAAAGCCCTCCCAGTTGCTCATCTATCACTGCCTTTCCCTGTCACAGAGGTCACAGGGCCTTCCAATCGGTGATGGTCACCTACACTCATTTAGAGACATTAGCGCCATATGTGTGCACATCTAGGCCTCACTTTCCATCAGGAAGCCTCATTGATATTCATTATGATGCTTGATTGCATGGCACATAGGAAAAAAACAGCTACTTCTCCAGTTAGAATACTGCCCATGCAGCATCCCATGTCCTCACCAAGCCACCTACGATGCCATCACTGGCAACTCCACTGTGAACACATACAGGCTGAGCAGCTCCACTGTGCACACACACCAGGCTGAGCAAGACAAGGCAACCAAGAGTCACAGGCCATCTTGGTTGTAGGATGCAGAAGAAAAACACACAGCAAAGGGCTGCCATTCTTGTTGTGCTCTAACTTCATAATATATTTATAAGCACTCCACAATAGTAATCAATCATTATGTATTGATTTAAACAGTGCCATTTGCAAGCCTCAAAGTGCTGTACTGTATGACAGCCATAAAGGAATCAAACCATCTTACCAGTCTCTGACAGGCAGGATAGCTCTGTTTGGAGCACCAGCCCGTTTGATGGGTGTCAGCAAAACTCCTATGTAAGCTGAGACTACAGGAGGGGAAACATGTTACATCAACTCCACGAGCAGCAGGCTTGTGCTAATTGCTGAGAAAGTATGTGCAATTGTCTAAGATTTTTAACGTTTTTGATAGAACCTTTTATTACCATAAATCAATGTTTTCATTAGTGGTAGCCTCTGAAAATTCACAGGTGTAATGGATAATGGCTCCTAGAAATGAAAGCCAGCTTTACAGTATGCTATAAAATCCAGTAAATAGGAAAAAATCTACATCTCAGCTGCAGCCTCAAGTGACACACTCCCATCAGTTTCACTGGATCCAAAAGAGAATTTGCACCAGACGTTGGGCGCTTGAGATGTTAACCCATGGCCCGAAGGCAGGACCATGCTGGAGTCAGTTGCCACTTTGCAAGAGTCACTGGTGAAATATTCAGAAAACTTGCACATAGTTTCTTAAACTATTGACAGCTTAATATGGACCAAGATGGGACCATTTTCATGATGAAAATGAACAAACACTACAAATTAGAGGCCTGGGCCCAGGGAGTTGGCTTCCCAGCACGTTGCGCCTTCTACGTGTCTTTGGGTGGAGATTACACTCGAAACTCATTTTTTCCTGGATTCTGAAAAGAGTCTTTTGGACAGCCTATGGATTCACATCCACAGATAATTAAATAGAAACAACATCATTGTACCTGACAGGTAAATAAAGTGATGTTATGTCTAGCATGTTCTCCTGGGTGAGAGGGGAACTTCTATTTTCCCCAAGTACAGCACAGGAAATGGCTAGCATGGAAATAGCTACTTCTAAAGAAATAGAGTAAGTGTGTAATGAATGTTTTCACCCACGCTCAATCAGGCCCAATAAAACACTAGCTGCCTTCATACTGGAGATCTGAAAGGGCATGCCACATCGGTGCACTGACATAGATTTTCCTAAGAAAATTGCACGAACCTCAAAACCCCATTACCCCAACTGTCTCAAAGGGAAAAACAACACAAACCTACACACAGTATGTTTAGAGAATCAACTTGATTCTACTTTGCAAATTGTAATTGCAATTTAATGATATATGGATGGCTTTTCCAGAATAACTCCTGTTGTGAAAATGGTACCATCATATTTGATGGTAGCATTTCACATGGACATGGTCCAAGCTAATCACAACAATCCCTTGCCAAATAAAACACTACTTTTGTTACTCACTTTCCTAATTTTACTTTCCTCCTCACTTTAGTTCCACTCCTATTGGAGGTTACAGAGCTTAAGGCTGTGGCTCAAGAGAAAAGAAACATGATTGGACTTGGAATCATTGCCATCAAGGTTTTCATCTTTGGGCAGGTGTGTAGAGACAACTGGATTCCAGTAAATTTTTTTTGGTTGAATCAAGCTTTCCCTATTCGGAAATGACAGCCTGTAATGAAGTGGCCTATGGGGGTAGCATCACAGGAATTCTTAGCAATGCTGTTGTTAGCCACAGGAACCTATCCCCAAGAGATTTCATTCCAGGATAGTGAGTTAGTAACAGCTAGATGAGCAGCTCATTTGTGCATACGGCCCGTAGCATGCATCCTGCCCAACCCCTACAACATTACCAAAAGATATTTCCTAATTCCCTTGTACAGATGGGAAAACTAAAGTTCAAAGAACATAGAGAAAGGGCAGGAGGGAGACAGAACTCAGATCTGCTGTGGCTATCCTCTTTCTGTTATATCACTTGTCTCAAATGGAAAGTGGGTAAGACCTTTGTTTCCACATTATTCTTATTTCCATGTGTAGGGTAAGGGGAAAGAAAAAGGGAGAAGCCCCACCCAGGTCCCTGACGTGGGGCATGCTCCAAGGGTCCTGCTAAAGTTGTTTCGATGGTTCAACAGGTCTGAATTGCTGCCAATCTCACCTTTCCAAGCACGATTAAATCTCTCCAGAATCCACTGGCTAACACAGGTCACCTTAGAGTCTCCTTTCGCCCAGATTTTCACTGTCAACACATGGCTGAGGTAGTTGATTTGTTCTGTCCTCCATTCTTTGTTGTGGTACCAGGTGTCCTCTGCAGGTTCCGATGAACTGCCATATCCTCCATGCACACATGGATATATGCTGTCCACTGCTCCATCTGAGCCTATGAGAAGGCTCAGCCTTGACAAATGCACTCCATGGTCAGACCATGGAACCTGCACTTCTCTTCATGGTTGGGGTTCTGAGTCCATCAGTTTGATTGGAGGGATACCCAAAGAATCTTCATCTGAAGTGATCCCAGACCTGATTCTTGTGTGCCTGCCTGTACAGCATCCAGCACAGTCTGTTGCCTCAATCAGCTTATGCACATGCTGGTGGTTGCAATTGCTGGGTCAGTTCTGTTTCCAACCCTGTCTTCCACATGAACCAATGGGTGTTGCAGTCCAGCCTGATTCTTCTGCTCAGCACACACTCGGCCCTTACACAAACCAGTGGGAGCTACAGCCTAGTTGGAGTGCCCCACAATACCCACCACCAGGCCTGCCCCCTGCTCTTGTTCCCATACTGGCCAATATGTATAGCAGACTGATCCAGTCTGTCCCACATCCCATTCAGCTCTCATGCATGTCAATGAGCATTGAAGCCTAGTTCAATCCAACCAGCCCCCCCTACCCAGCCCACACAAATACTGACGGGTGCCGTTCTGTCTAGCCACCCCTGCCCCTGTCCTGTTTTTCATGCTCTCCATTGGGAGTGATAACCCAAGAGGGAGGTGCCCACTATTTCCCTACTGGGCCATTTCCACTCCCCGAACATGCACTCTCCAGGTGGTTCTGCAGTTTAACTTGACAAAATCAGCCCCCAGTGCCAGCATCTGCCAGCTGATGCTGCGGGAAAGCCCAACCCTCTCCCACTCCGATTTATGCTTGTACCAGTAGAAACAGTCATCCCTGCCTGGCTTTTCCCTGATCTAGCTCGCATGAGGCCCACAGGTGTTACAGCCCTGCCTGGTCTGGTCTGCCCCCATCCCAACTCCCGCTCTCCAGTGGCTGTCCAACAGGGGAGCCCTCCACATTCACCCTACCGGCTTTGCCTCCTCCCTCCCTGGTTCCCACATGTGCTGGTTGGGCACTGCAGCCCAGTCAGACATAGCCCCCTAGCCTCAGCATTTGCCAGTGGGTGCTGTAGCCTGGCTGGACCTGGTCCACCACCAGTTCCAGCTGACGCTGGTAAGGATTACAGCCTAGCCCAGCTCAGCAGGCACCCAATCCTAGCCATAACGTGTACTGGTATGTGTTGTGACCGAACCTGGCCCGAGTCGCATTCCTTTTAAAAATAATTGTTATGTTTTTACATGCCATGGAATTTTATACACTTTTAGGTTAACATGTAACACTTGTGCATATTTATGGGGTACATGGTGATATTTCAAGATATCCATTGTATGATCAAGTCACAGTAGTTAACAGTCCCATTTGATTGTTTCTTTATGCCTGCAACCTTCGAATTCCTCTCTCTTCATAAAATATATCATAGATTATGGTAAACCACAGTCACCCTGGTGCTGTGGAACATGAAAGCTGCTAACTTTGGTACTTACTATGCACTCTGATTCACTCGCTTACCTCCCAACTTCCAGTAATCACTGTAAAAGAAATTCCTTGATAAGTGTAACAAGTGTATGTGTGTCTGGCTTAGTGAAAACGCAAGCAACCCACATGACCTGACCATGACCCCAGCTTGCCATCAATGCAGACCCCGGAAGGCACCTGTGGTGTCTCAAAACCCTGGCTCCTGCCACCCTCGATGGAGACACGGGCTCAGCTTTAGGTTCCCAGTTTCAGTCCAGTTCCAGCAACTGGGCAGTGAGCCAGTAATCCAAGCACGCTCTTACATGTGTGCGCTGGCTCTCTGTGCCTCTCAAATACATAAATATAAAACCTGTAACAGGAAACCACAATTTCCATGATAACTTTCAAGCAATTTGCAAATGAGAGCTTTACATATTAGGAGTGAAATTAAGAGTTATAAAATGGCTGTCCGGTTATTTTAACTGCTACAACTATTATTAAAACAGTTAGGAATTAAAAATATTTTGTGTAGAAAATGATACAAAATTTCAGATACAGCTTGCTATATGTTGATCTGCAAAATGAATTTGTGTATTCATTATTTGAGGAATAACAGACCATTCCACGGCCAAAATACATAATTTAGTTATTTTTTTTTACCAATTTACATAATAATATTAAGGCTTTCATTGTTAAGCATGAAAAGCAAACCGACACAGACATGTTTATCTTGTGTACAGATAAGGAGATCTTTTATCGGCTGGTTTCCCTAAGTGACTGCAAAGGCTGGAACCAGCAGTCTGGAACTCCAGCTGGGTCTTCCACATGGGTTCAGCAGCTCAAGCACTCATTTCATCTCCAACTACTTTTCCAGGCACATTAGCAGGAAGCTGGAGCAGAAATGGAGCAGCTGGGTCTCAAACTGGCATCCGCAAAGGCTGCCAGCATTGCAGGTTGTGGCTTAATTGACTGTGCCGCATGTGTCGGTAACCAGTGCTTTTCTATAATACTATTCAGAACCGTGAAGGTATGAAAGTCTGATAGTGAAAGCTAAGAGATGAGTGGAGCACTACTGATAAAAGAATGAAGAATTCCAGCTTAAAATGAAACCTGTATGGTTAGCAATGCAATCAGTACCCTGCATAGGAACTACCGCAGGGAAGAAACAAGGGGGGGAAGCCTTTGATACACAAGGGAATTTCACTTGTGGGAAAACAGAATTAAGTAATAGGTTGGTTTTATAGCAAATGTTTGAAATTTAAGCACAGTTTCTTCATAATATTCCTAACTTTCTGAAGACTGCTCATTTGCACAGATCTCAAAAAAATTTTGGAGGGAAATTAGATTCTTTGAATTCCACCTTCCATGGACTTTCAGAAACACTCTTAAATGCTGGTACCAAGTGCCAATGGATCAAAAAAGACCAGGAAACATTAAAACAAATTAAAGACTCCAAAGTCTTCCTAAAATCCCTGTTCCAAGTTTACCATTGGCTTGCCATGTATGTTGCACCCTAAATTCTGCTGTTACATCGACCATGCCCACGGCTAGGCCACTTTGTGAATGGATTCCTGGAAAACATTCTCTCCACTGGCCTTAGGCCCCAAGGATGCAGTTATAATATTTGTCTTATTTTTAGCATGGTTTCCATCTATTCTGAAAACCTAGCTGCAGTAGCATGTTTCTAAATTAGCCTATGTCACTATTGCGATTTTCAGTAACAATCAGCTCACATAGGCTCAAGCGTGTTTGTTAAAAGATGTTTTTGCTTGACGGGTTCATTTCTCAGGAGAAACAAAGCTTGCTTTTCCCAGTAATTGCAAAAAAAAAAAAAAACCCACCAAAAACAAACAAACAAACAAACAAACAAACAAAGTAAAACCAAAGTCACAGCCCACAGCATTGAGCTGACTTTACAGCCCCATTCTCCTTCCACCATCAATACTGAACTTGGATGTCAGCCATTCCTGAGAACGCTCAGCATGGAGCATTGTCTTCCCAGGGTATATAGCTCAGCCATCTCTATGGGAACCACATAAACACACCAGACAACCTCAGTCCAGTAAGAAACAGGTATTGTTGAAATCTTTAACCTCACATCATAACATTCTGATGACTGGTTTTCGACTCATCTTAACATTAATTTCAGAGGGGGAAAATGTACTGGGCTATTCTTCATGGGCTGCTGTTCTGGTGTGTTAGTGTTTCAGCTGAAGGATTTTAGACTACCCAAGTCTATGGGAACGGCACTGTGTGACCGCATCCCGGCAGAAGCAATCAGTTCAGGCAGCTAAATGATGGGTAGTAGAAATGGCCACACAATTGATCTGACCAAGGCAATCAATACTGCTTATGCAGATGGTGTGTGTGTGTGTGTGTGTGTGTGCGCGCGCGCATGTGCGCACACTCTGAATACATCAGCTGGACACCAGTCACAGCAGCTACACACAGGTGGACAAGGAAGGAACAAGATAAAATTCATTCCAGAGAAAGAGGGTACTTTTACGTGTACTTGAAATGCCCAAGTCATTCTGATAACATAATTTTAATGCATTATAACTCTTTAAAAGTTTAACTACAAAGGACCACTGTTGGAAATGGATACCAGGAATACTGACACGGGTGCCACTCGCATGGTGGGAACCCATGTGGAAAGGAGCCACAGGAAGTTACAGTCTGATTGTGTGTATTCTCAGGGATGCAGATAGGGCACATTTTGAAGAGGGTTTGTGAGCGCTCATTGATGAAAGGGAGTGTCCTTGTTACATTTGCTTGGATTTTATAGTATCCTAAATGTTTTCTAGTACTTAAAAGGTTAATTTGCTCATGACTTCATGAACATATTCAAATGCTGATATTTCATGAGGCAACCAAGAAGAGACAAGATATCTGTCCCCAAAAAATATGGTATTAAGTCATTCATTTAATTGCTTACTTGCCAAATGATTACTGATCACCCGTCTATGTGTAATGCACTATGGAAGACTTCAGAGATAAGGTCAGTTCCCCAAAACATTAGAGTTTACTGAGAGGATGGTGAAAAAGTCTCAACTGAAAAAGCAAAATCACCTGTTCTGACACTTAGGGGACTAAGTAACCTCCAGTGGCTTGGAGAATGACTCCTACAGCTGCCCTTCTCCAACATCAGGGGACAGGCAGGCTCTGCTGTAAAATGCCAGGAAGCAAATATTATATTCTCAGGCTGTGTGACCTCTACTGCCTCTCCTCCACTCAACACAGTAGACAATGATGCCCAATGGTCATGGCTGTGTCCCAACACAACTTAACTCAAGGATGTCCAAGTTGGAATTTGGGTAGGTTTGTACAAGGCAGGGAATACTGTTCTGCTTTTGGTTTTTCCAGCCATTTAAAAATAGAGAAGATCTTTTGAAAATGTCCTTTCTAAGTTGGATACTGGTTTCCTAAGGTCACTTCCATTGTCCTTTATCTCCTCTTCAATTTAAAAACTACTGAGAGAAATCACACATTTTGGTGCTAATCTCCTGTTCTTTTTCAACATACACTCCTTGGGCATTAGTTACCATCCATCTTACCCAGGGAATAGGGCTTCTACACTAGGGTTTCCTGGTACCTCGTACTAAATACACAGCTTATTACTTTATAACCAACATATTTTAAGATGAGAATAACAACATTTATGTTTTCTAGAGGAATTTCAATTACCTCTTCCAGTTTTTTACTAAGAAGCTATAATTTTTTCTAACTTACAAAGCAAGATTTATTTAGGAAATGGAGAAAGAGGGCTCCTGTCATAGTCAAAACTATGCTTTTCAATAAGATTTGCTGTGTTGGAGATGGCATTGTGGCGCAGCACATTAAACTGCTGCCTGCAAGATCAGCATCCAATATTCATGCCAATTTGAGTGCTGGTTGTTTCCGGTTCAAATTTGCTTCTTGCTGAGGAGCCTGAGAAAGCAGTGAAAGATGGCCCAAGTGCTTGGATCCCTGCCCACTCCCTGTGAGGGAACTGAAAACAGCTGCTAGACTTTGACTTTGGTCAGTGCTAGCCCTAGCTATTGTGGCTATTTGTGGAGTGAACCAGTGGATGGAAGAGTCTCTCATTCACTCTGCCTCTCCTTCTCTTTGTAACTCTGGATTTTCAAATAAATAATTTTTAAAGATTTATTTATTCTTCTTGGAAAGTCAGATATACAGAGGAAGACAGAGAAGAACATCTTCCATCCACTGATTCATTCTCCAAGTGACTGCAATGGCAAGAGCTGAACCCATCCAAAGCCAAGAGCCAGGAGCTTCTTCTGGGTCTACCACATGGGTGCAGGGTCCCAAGGCTTTGGGCCATCCTTGACTGCTTTCCCAAGTCGAAAGCAGGGAGCTGGATGGGAAGCGGGGCTGCCGGGATTAGAACCGGTGCCCATATGGGATCCCAGCATTTGCAAGGAGAGGACTTTAGCTGCGAGACTACAGCACTGGGCCCAAAACATTACCAGTACAAGTGATGTCTTAGTATTGAAAGGCAACCCTGTACTAGGATGTTGGGATGCTTTCTTTATTAAGCCTTTTAGTTCAGGGGCTTAGCACACTGAT
Source organism: Ochotona princeps (assembly GCF_030435755.1). Taxonomy (NCBI): domain Eukaryota; kingdom Metazoa; phylum Chordata; class Mammalia; order Lagomorpha; family Ochotonidae; genus Ochotona; species Ochotona princeps. The sequence continues at coordinate 26,036,228 of NC_080851.1, forward strand.
TTCACTCATAGGATAGGCAATTTTAGAGAAGTATCCAGCATCTACCCTACCATCCTTTTTGGAGGAAGTCCTGCTGAATTAGGTCTTTATAGAGTCTATGATGCAGGCCTAGGAAAGGGCAGATGGAGCCACTGGGAGCCAACTTGAGTGAAGACATCAGTGGTGAAGGTAGGCAGTGGCCACTGGCCAGTGGCAGTAGTTGGGCTCTCCTGGCCTGACTGTTCCTGCTGCAAACATCCAGGACCATCTGGACAGGCTCTGATTGCTGCCAACTTTACAGGGCTCATCCCCTCCAGGCTCTGGCTTCTATTCTTGGAGCTCAGAATGCCTTTGAAAAATTCCCATTTTCTGCTTACAATAACAGGAATGTGCTTTTCACACCAAGGACTCCCCACTGACAGATACCTCCTGGAACGACTTTTACAGGTTAATCTGGTGCTTGTCTAAAAAAAAGAAGACCAGAATGTAGAACATTTACCATCATGATTAACTGAAAAATAAATATGAAAGCAACACACACTTCCAGAAAGGATTCTTTCAACCAAGAAACAATGGAGGACATGCCAAAACAAAACACATTCTGTTGTCTTAGTGGTATTTCAAACCTGATTTTGGGTTTCCTGTCAATCCTACCCTGAAAGTGTTTTTCCTTCGTTTTTATTTTTGTTTATGTTTGTATTGAAATGCTTTATTCTCTTTTCCTTCGTTCTTGGTTAATGCTCTATGTGGGGACTGGCATAATCTTGCTTCCAAAATACTTTACATAGTCCCAAGCCTAAGGTACTCAGAGGTAACCTCTGTCACAGTCCACGCAGCCAACAAGGGGATGGAGTGAGTGGGGCAAGCATTGAAAGACACAGTAGGTAGCACCTTGAACAATTCTTTCTAAACATAAGGATGGGACTAGGTCTTTGCAGGAAGGTGGACCTGATGTTCTCACATCTTGGCACCTGTAGACTGAACATTTGCTCATGGAAATACACGTTAGGGAAAAATTTCTCATTGAAGTGAAGACTTTATATTTTCCTAATTCCTTCCAAGGATGACCCAGGTTTCTTCAGAGAAATGAAACCAGTAGGATGGACAGAGATATATACAAAGATTTGTCATGAAGGACTGACTCCTGGGATTACCCAGACTGACCTGCTGCCCACAAGCTTGATGCCCAGGAAAGATAATGGTGAAGTTCTGGCCCAACCTGAAGGCCAAAGAACCAGGGCAGCCAAGACTGTGGGTCCTACTCTGAGCCCCAACGCCCAAGAACCAGGGACACTGGTATCCAAGGGCAGAAGATGGAGGTCCCAGATCCAACAGAGAACAAGCTCAACCTTGCTCTGCTTTTCAATTCTACTCAGCAGATTGCAGGATGGCCATTCATTTGGGTGAGGGTGATCTTCCTTCATTTGACTGACTGAGATGCTTAGTTCTTTCAGACACACCTTCCTACGTCCAGAAAGAGAGCATTGTGACCTATCTTGGCATCCCCTTGGCCCAGCTGACAAGCAGCATTAACTACTAGGGGCCATTTTCCTTTGAATGGAAGAGGCATCATTTGCACGTCACTTATATCCTGGTACACATTAACATCAGTTTATTTAATTAAGAAAACCTAAAGCCCCAACCATCGTAACATAGGATATTTTCTTTCCATATTTCTTTATTTTGAAATCTATATAAATTCAGACACTTCCAAGATTTATATAGCAAAGATTCTGTGATCAGAAAACACTCTAATTGAACACAGTATCATATCACACTAACAACCAGCTCCATCCAAAACTCAGTGGCAAACCAGACATTTCATCAGGTTTCACAGTAAAGAACAATGAGATGAAAAACCACCACCTTTCCATGGCTTCATCTCCTCCTAGGCTTACTTTGTATTACTCTTCCATAAATTGGGCCGAAGCCTGGACACATGACTGAAGAAGACCAGCCAACAGGACAGAAGGAGAGCTTGATTTAGTTATTCTTACTTTAAAACTGGCACAGGAAATTGTCTATCTGAAAACAGACTTGTCCATAATGAAAGAATTTCCATTCAGGTCTCTTTTCCTATCTTTGTTAAAACAAACATATACACATGCTGGCTTTTGTAAGCTGGGTATAACTGACCAGCATTCTTAAGGAAGAACATGGTAGAAAAACTGGTAGAAAGGTGCTTTGGTAGGATGACAAAATAAAGTAGTAGCTTCAGTAGAGTCCTCTGACTTTTATTTTTTCTTTTTAGCCTTTAAGTAATTTCTGCCACTAATATCCCTGATTCTAATCTGTTTTGTAATCCATCGGCCCTGCGCTCCTCACCCCTCTAAATTCATTCATACATGGAATGCTGTGCTTTCTGGTTTGCAAGGAGGGAGAATGATATGAGCCTGAGAAAGGCTCATATTTCTAGAGAGAGTTATATTTTTGCTATCATGGGAGTCAATTTCACTGCTGAAGTCTGGACTCCCAAAATGGGTTAACATAGACTAATCTGAAATTCCCTCTGGTGGGCCAGAAACACTTGTTCTGGAGCTATAGTGGTAGGTCTGAGACAAGCGTCATGACTGGGGTCCTGATTTTTGAAGTGATAGTGAGTTCTCTTTCATTCAGCCTAGGCTGTGTGTGAAGTGCATTGTTACAGATCCACTTGTCCCAAGACACTCTGCTGCTTGGTAAGGGCCAGTGTTCTTTATTGCAGACATCTGCCCCTAGCTCAAAGTAGTGATAGTGATGATGGTCAACAGAAGAGGCTTTCTGAATTCCTACAAGGTTCCAGGCACTTCCTAGGCCTGTTATATATATACAAGGCTCCTCAAAAATTTCATGGAAAATGTATACTGTGATAAAAGCTGGGCATGGATCTCCAAACACTTTTCTGACCAAATCAACTTATTCTGTAAGTTTATTTTTCCCATAGACTTTTTTTTTTTTTAATACCCTCTCTGGTCTGAAGACAGAGCCAGCAGAGTATCATCCCAGTCAATTGAAAGCTCCAACATACCATCAGCAAAAATTTACATCATTATGGAATTAATTGACATAGTAATGAGTAACCAATATGTTAAAAGTAAATGCGAGTTCCCAGCCACCTTCTGTGACCACCTCCCCCATAGACTTTTAAAGCCTTTTCATATGATCTCATGTAGTCCTATAATGATCTTTGAGAACGGGTACTCCTATGATCCTGTTACAGGAACAGACCTCAGTAACCTTTTCTTTTAGGTCATTCAGCTTCATTCAATTAAGCAAGAGCGTGTGGTTGTGTGTGGGGCATAGGGATGGGGATGGCCAAAGGCCACCGTTGGGACAGGGTGGACACTTACAGGCAATGAATGACAAAACATTCCTATTGTCTCATGCATGTGGAATGGAAGACGCGTGCCAAACACACAGAGACACCTAGAAATTCGACCCATTTATTCCAACCTCTCAGTGACCTTGGACAGCTTAGCGGGAGGATTCCCTCTGGGAGATGTGAGCATTTTTAGAACTTCCCAGAAAGGCGGGTTCCAAGGGCAGATCAGTGAATCTGCTGCAAGGCTCTCAGAGATACTCACATGACCATGTAAAATGAGAGGGGGAAGTTTCTGGGCCCGGAGGATTAGGGCAGGTGCTGCTGCACACCTTCAGGACAGACCAATGCAAATTTAGTCTTAAGAAAATCAATTCTCTTATAAGAGCTCTAGAATGTAAATACCAGCAAGCGGAGTGCAGTGTGGTGCGTGTAAGCAGAGAGGAAGCTCACCCTTGGATAGTAGGGGACCAACATGAAAATAGGACTAAAAACCACTCCCAACCCCAGAGTGTATGGAACAAATCCATCCTAAGACAAGGGGTAAGTGTGACTGTTGTAAATCACGCCAACTCAACACTGGTTATGACACATTCATGTCTTCCCTTATTTCTTCTTTATGTACGAATGTATTTGAAAGAATGAGAGAGGGACAGGCAGGCAAGATTTTCCATTGCCTAGTTCACTCCCCAATTGCTTACAAGAGCTGGGCCCAGTTGTAGCTAGAAGCCTGCAAGTCAAAGCAAGTCTCCCATGTGGGTGGCAGGGACTCAAGTACTTAAGTTATCTGTTGTTTCACAGGCACATCAGCAGGAAGCTGGATTAACAGCAGCATGGCCAGGACTTTAACCAGGTACCTCGATATGGCATGTATGCGTTCCAAGCAATGGATTACCCTTCTAAGCCACAAACCTGCCTCTTCACTTCTATTTTTATTCTGACTCATACCAGCCTTACAAAGGATACTTTTAGTCCATCAGGACTGAATCAGTGAGAGATCAATTCAAACATTTCTGGTAGGAGTGAAATTCACATCTTCAGTACATGTAATAGTCTTAACAGGTATTACACATGGCTGACTAACACGTGTATTCCTTGAGAAATATTAAGAAGCACAGTGGCAAATCATATTGAAGTATCTACTTGCTAAATGAAAAAAAGGCCTTTGTGTGTGAAAGAGAAAAATAAAGTTCAGCTTGGACTCTTTTAAAAGATGAAGTAAAGCAAAGTTGGTAAATGCATGAATCAGTTGCACTAAATAGCTATGTTAGTATTAGTAACAGCTTTTCACTTCTCACTTTCTGGAGTTTTAATTATGTCTCCTGGGACTGGGAGAAGGGTGAGGGTGGAGCATATAGATTTTAACAGCTTATTTGGTTGTGCTAGCCACCTTTACTGCTGTTGAACTTAAAAATAATAATTATAAAAACCTCCACAGGCGAAAATTCTTTGCATTGCAAATAGTTTTTCCCTGGTTTTTATCAGCCTAAGTCCCACAAGGAACCGACAGCCGGTTTATGTCAATGAACAAGACTTATTGTTTTCAGATTTATTATTATTTTTTATATAGCAAAGAAAAAGACGTGTTTGTGTTGGACTTGAGACAAAGACAACCAAGAACAATGGAGAATCCAGGTTTGAGTTCCAGCTCTAGCGCTGGGTTGAGTAAAGGCCGTCTGATATCCAGCTACTTGGGAGAGAACTCATTAATTTCAGATCTCCTCTAACTGGTTTCCCACTGTGGCATGCACACACAGGAAGACGCGCAAATCCCCTCTGCCCCCACACACATACACACATGCTGTTCTTTTTACTCAGTGGGTAGACACATTCGCTGCGAGTGTAGCTCTCATTTCTAGGATCCATCAGCAAAAACTAAAGGGATAGGAACGGGAGGTCAGAGAAGCAGAGGGTCAAGAATGAGGGAAAAACCCTGAAGGACTCGGATGTTTTGTCTTGGGTAAGAAAGAGATGACAAAATATTCCTCACTGAGCTGGAATCAAACAAACTTTTTGTTACTTTAATTTAACTCACAATTCTCTTATACCTAGAAACAGTGGTGTAGCTAGATAATATGAGGGACTGAAGCCCATTTTTGCCTCCAGAAACCCATCTTCACTTCCCTACTATCTTTGCCACCCCTGAGAGCAAAGTGCCTTATGACAGAATGGAGAGGAAATAGGCTGAACATTAAAAAAGCTCATTGCTGATTGGCTAAGTGGATATTGGGAAATCATGAAACTCCTTGGGTCTTAAGTTCTCTATTTGACCAACGGACTGTCCCAGGGAGCCAGCTGGGATTACTATTCCCTGACTATACTTTCTCACAGTTTTAGTCCCATCTTTCTTAAACCAGAGCTTCCCTTCAATGATAGCACATTTGTGATTACTTTAATACCAGTTTCTCTAAGGTTTACAACTTTATTTTTATGAATTGAAACAATGTCCTTTTTAAAGAACCTTTACTTATTTGAAAAGAAAAGCAATGGGAGAGAGGGAGAGAACTTCTCTTTGTCAGTTTGCTCTTCAAATGCCCACAACAGGCGGGGCTGGGGCTGCCAAGGATCTGGAGTTTGGGTCAGTAGTGGTGGAAACTGTTATCATTGTGTTCATGTTTTCGCAAGTTGCTTCATCAGCTTTGTGCTGCTAACATGGTGCTTTTGGCATTCTTAGCGCCCAGATATGATTAAAGTCAAAACACCACCAATGTATTGTCATTGAGTTCATGTGGCACAAATGGAAAAACTCCACACAAGGCCCTTGGAGGGCGATGGAGGTTTCTCCTCACATTTTTATGGTGTTGGCAGCCAGAGTGGAGAACCCATGTGGAGGATCAGGGCCCTGATTTACGGTCCAGCTCAAACCAAGAGGCTGAGCTGGTTAGACCAAGTATGCAAGTGAGGAGGGAAGGTGCTTTGCGGCTTCCACAACCTAGTGCCTTGAGTCTGTGAAGTCAACATTCTCAAACAAGTTCTTCCCAGTCCTGCAGCCTTTGAGGTCCAGCATTTATGCAGAGTGGAGAGGCATGAGAAACACAGGGAGACACAGTATTCCTGACACTCCGAGGGAAAGGCTATCTAGGGTGACCCACCAATGCTAATGTGTGTGTGTGTGTCATTGAGTTTTTCAGGAGTTGATTCCTAGCAGCCACAAGTACAAAGTGTCGTGGATTCTGAAGTCACAGTCAGGATTTAGTGGCTTCTATTCTGACTTCACAGTACTGAGGCTGGGCTCAGGTTGGGAAGTTTGGATTAGCAGCATGTTGTTTAGAACACTCTGGCCTGGCTCAGTTCAGACTTCCTGGGGAACTCAGTTCTCCCTAACACTGAAGACACGATTTCAGCACCTCTTGTGGGCTGTTTTTGATGGTTGTCAGATGAAGCTTTGGGAGACATTTCATCCACGTTTAACACCCAGCCAGTGTTACTCAATTCCAGGGAGAAGCCGAACCAGCCAGGAAAGACACATGGAATGCTTTTAACTCACATGCTACTAATTTTTTTTAAAAGTGTAGATTTCTTTGATTCAATTTGAATATGCTATTCAATGTTCATTTTTGAGAAATAATTGCACCGTTTGAGGTAGAACCTCAGAAAAACCACACCATCCATATTTGTTTCTCCGTTTTATGTCCTTTGGGACAAAAAAAGTCCTTAAGCCTCCTAGGATGCTTAATCCCTTCCCCAGAGCAACAGAAAGCCCTCTGTATTATAGGACAGAGATTTTGTTCTGAAGGATATAATTTTGCTGCATTCTGATTTGTTTCCAGCAGAAACCCATGCTAGCATCAGAGTGCTTGTCTTCTTCTAGTAACTGCTGGAGACCAAACAAAGAGAAGACTGAAGCCAAGAAACATATCACATCCTGGTTGAGGATCAGGAGGAATTGGAACTATATGCTGGATCAGAATTACTCAGTTGATCAGAGGAAATCACTCTGGGAAGTATCTGGGGGGATGTTAGGTCAGGCTGTGCACCAGGCTCTTCCAGCTGAATCCAGTCCATATATATTATGTATATATGGACTGGTCATTTCCCTCCAATATAATAACTAATTAAGGCAAAAGAAAAAAATGGACAAGCATTTCTTTTCTGTGGAATTTAGGAATAACACAAAAATTATTTACTACCTCCTCAGAGGAGACAAAATGTTTAGCCTTTGTCCTGATTTTCCGTATGAAATGAGACAAGTTATTTGTAGATGATCAGCTTTAGGTAATTCATATCATAACATGGACACATGTCGGTAGGCTACATGGAGCTAATTTTTAAAGTTTTATTGATATATTGATGCTCCACCCCCTAGTTCATCCCCCAAATGCCTGCAAAAGCCAGGGCTAGGCCATGCTGAAACCAAAAGGGAGGGCAGGAATTCTCTTTCAGTTGACCATGGGAGTGACTGTAACCCAAGCACTTGAGCCAGTTTCTGCCACTTCCCAGGCACATTAATTGGGAGCTGCAAGGGAAGCAGATGTGGAGTTCAGTCCTAGACATTATAATATGGGATACAGCAATCTATGTGTCATGACATTCACTCCAAGTGTTATCTTTAATTACAGGATTTGTTAAGAATAGTAACTGCATTTGTTCTAATTCAGGTGAAAAAGAATATGTATCTCTTCTTAATATGCAAACTTGTGTGTCTCAGTGCATTTGTGTGCATGCAATTCTTCTGTTGAAGCAGAAATTTGACAATGGCCAGGATCAAGGTTTTTCTACCCAACACTAGTTACTGCTATATATACAAACTCATAGTCCATATCTTTAACGAAATAACTCATAAGCATCCCTGCTTCCAACATATAGAGTCCTAGAAATTGATATCCTTTGAAAAATCCAGAAATTATCATTAATCAAACATCATAAATCCAATGAGACTATATGTCACACGACCAGTAATGAAGATTCACAAAAATATATTGAGTTACAAAAAGAAAAGCCATGATTTAACCAGACCATACAGTCTAAGGCACCGAACCATCTGAATTCCTCTTTATTTATGGATTTAGTCTATTCTTCCTGTTCAGCATGCACTTTTGGAAAAGCATGGAAACCCAGTAAAATTTAAAATAAAAATTGCTGGGGCCAACATGATAGCTCAATGAGTTGAGCTCATATCCCATATCTGAGCATTGGTTCATGTCCCAACTTATCAGCTGCTGACCCAGCTTCCTGATACCTGGGAAGGCAGTGGAAGATGGCCCCAATGAGTGGGTCTCTCCTGCATGGATGAACACAGTTCTTGACGCTTGGCTTTGGTTTGGTCTGATCTCACTAAGGTTTGGTCTGATCTCAGCAGTCTTTTCCTCTCTCTGTTGTTTTGCCTTTCAAATAAATAAATCTTTTAATTTGTGTTTGGAAGACAGATTTCCAGAGAGAAGGAGAGACAAAGATCTTCCATCCACCAATTAATTCCGCAAATGGCCACAATGACCAGAACTGAGCCTATCCAAAGCCACGAGTTTCTACCGGGTCTCCAATGAGGGTGCAGAGACTCAAGGCCTTGAGCAATCCTTCACTGAGCATGAAGCAATGCCCCTGTGGAATGCGGGCACTTGCACATGGAGGACTAGCTAATTGAGTTATGCTGGTCCCCCAAATAAACAAATCTTGGAAGCATAATGAAAGCTCTTAATCATTCAATTTTAAGTATAGGTTCCTGTGTGGCAATTGTGTTAAACTAGATGATCTGAGATAATCACCTAAAGGAACAAGCTGAAGTCACAGACTAGATAGTGTAAATTCTTCCCAGCCTGTTGTGCTACCAGTACAAATATGCCCTGTGGTAGAGCTGCTCAACGAGCTTGGCAGTCACTCCTATCCTCATCTGTCCTTCACCATAAAAGCTGGAAATGAAGCGCTTGAAATTCTAGCTAAAAGTTAGGACGGAGTGACATAGTTCTGACAAATGAGAGACAATGGGACAAAGTTTTGAAATAAACAGCTCTACATGAATTCCTTCATAAATGCCTTAGGCCAGCAGCCTAGGATGGCCTACCTCTAGATGTCCCATTTCCGCCCCTCCCTTTTCTTCCATTTTCTCCTGTTTCAGAGGCACACAGAGAGCTCCTGTTCACTGGTTCACAGCCCAAATGCCTACCATGGCTGAGATTAGGCCAAGTCTAAGTGGAGATCCAGGTATTCAATCCAGTTTTTCATACAGATGGCAGAAATCTGATAACTTGCACCATGATTGCTCAAGTCTGCATTAACAGGAAGATGGAGCCAGAACCTAGGGCAAGAAATTGAACCTAGGCACTCAAATACCAGCACTTAACTGCCAAGCCAAAGACAGCCCCAAATTCCTACTCAGCCCCAACCCTTTATTTACAGGTAAATTCATTCTTAATTAGTATAGTGCTGTACTCTGAAGATGTTTATAGCATTTGAAAAAGGCAGTAATAATAAAGGGCACTTAAAAAACAGTGATAGAAAATGAAATTGAAAGATGCTTATATTGGTGCCAATTTTTTGAAATGCATGCAAGTGTTTTGTTCATATTATGCATGTTTCATAAACTTTTCTAGTTGCCTCATATGCATGGTTTCCAAGATGTTTTACACTGACATTAATGTGTTTTAATTCCAATTTCCAAAAACATCTTGAAGTATCACAGTATGTAATAAGAAAATGCAGTCATCCCTGGATATCTGCAAGTGATAGGTTCTAGAACCCCATGGATACCAAACACAAAGATGTTCAAGTCAGTCCTATAAAATGGCATAACATTTATCTTAATCTATGCACACTCTATATATTTACAATCATTTCTAGATTACTGCTGTTATCTAATACAATGTAAACACCACGGAGATAGCTGTTACATTGTATTATTTAGCTAATAGCAGCAAGGGGAGAAAAATCTGTATATGCTTAGTACAAATGCAACCACTAAAGACCTTACTACATTTTGGAGCTGTGATTGGTTAAATTCATGGACACAGAAACCCTGGGTGTGGAGGCTTACTGTAAAAACAACAAGACTTAAACAAAGGATACTAAGGATACAGAAGGCGTGCCTTGGGATTCAGAAAGAAACATGGGCTAAAGATGATTAGTAAGGGAAGGCGGCAGACCTGAAGGATGAATTGCTATAATTTCAATCTACAAAAAAACCCAAGAAGAACCACATAATTCAGTCTATAGACAGGAGGTAATGAGAAGAACAAAGCATGTGACTGAAGCAATAATGCAAGATACAACGAGAAGGCTGGCAAAGCCTTTAAAATCAGGAGGTGAGAAATTGGCACCATTGAAGGGTAAATTTACTTGTTTAAAATTTTATTTGAAAGGGAAAGAGAAGGAGGGTGGGAGGGAGAGAGGAAGAAAGGAGGGAGGAGGATGGGGAGAGAGAGGGAAGGTAGGAGGGTAGAGAAGAGAGGGAGAGAAGAAGGGTGTGGGGAGAGAAGGGAAGGAGAGTGGAGAGAAAGAAGGTGAGGAAAGAAAGAAGGGGAAGGAGGAGGGAGAGAGAGAGAGAGAAGGAGGTGGGGGAGTGGGAAAGACCTCCCATCCACTGATTGGCTCCCAAAATGCCTACAGCAGCAGGGACTAGGGGGCAGGTTGAAGCCAGAAGTAAGCATCCATTCTGGGCCTTTCACATACGCTGGCACGGACTCAAGCACTTGAGCTATCAGCTGCAGCCTCTCATGGTATGTATACCAGGAAGCTGCGAGCCAGAGCAGAGCTGGGTCTTGAAGCCAGGCACTCCGACATAGAATGTGGCATCCCAACATCTTAATCGCTATAAAACCAATGTCCATCTCCATTAAAGGTTTCTGAGCAGCAAATGACTTGAAAATAAAGTTTCATGATGCATATAGTTGCAAACATTTTAAGTAAAAGTTACCAAACTACGACATACTCTTCAAAATAGTTTTCCTGATGAAAAGAGTGAAGCATATCAAAAGCATCCACATGCTTAGCTCTTCCTGTTAAACGCATCAGTTCAATTCCTAAACATGATTTCTTTGATTTCTGTGGTCTGAATCTAAAAGACATGATTAAAACTTTGGGTGGCAATGTTCTGTTTTTCAAAAGAAGCTTTCTTGGGGGCCATGAGATTCCTGTCAGTTTCCAGGGATGGACTGGTAGAATAGAACTCCAGTGAAGTTTGTGGGGAAATTCATCTCCCATTTGACTAGGCTGTAACAGGAAACACCACCCTCACATTTATAAAACACAGTCTGTCTCTGGGAAACAAAAAGGAAAAAGGAGGCTGAACACTGTTACCAACTACCTTCAGTTTGCTTTTCATTCTGGGAATCTTAACTGATCTGAGAGCCAAGAGCACAGGCTAGAACTTCAGACTCATTGATTTCCTTTCTACCCTTTTGCTGAAGAGGCAGACGCCCGGCTACAGATAATAGTGATTTAGAGATTTGGTCTCATTTTATAAGCAGAACTGCATGTGTGTTGCCCAGTAGTCGGAAAGAGTTGGACATTCTCTCTTAGATTTGAACATGCATGGCCAAGCGGACCCTGTGGGGCTTCAGAACCACTCCTGCCTTAATCAAGCTCACAAGCCCACGCACTCACAACCCTCCTTCTTCCTACTCTGCGCCACCATCATCACACTCTAGGTGACACTAGGCCAACGGCACATGGGAAGGATGACCATGGGAAGGAAGTTCACAGCTCGTCATTCTTAGCCTGGCCTGAGTCCTCCATCGTGATGCACAGATGCACACACATACTGAAACCCTTGGGTTATATTGACCACGCTTTTATTTGCAGAGAATAGTTTTGTTTTTACAGCATTTGTTGGTTTTCTTTTAGTATTACCAGTGTTTCTACTGGAATAGCAGGATGTTCTATCAAATATCAAAACAGAGGCTAAAAGCCCAGATTCTATGGCCAGATAATGTAAGTTTTAAATCTTAGTTCTACCACTTATTACTTATGCATCCCTGGGCAATTTATTTCACCTCTCAGTGCTTTAGCTTACTTATTTGCTAATAGTAATCCTACCAGCAACTACTTCATGTGTTTATCTCAGATTTTAATGAACTAATATGCCCATCATTACTTGGATAAGCACCTGGAACTTGATAAGAATAGTGGCAGTTGGAATTTGATCACTTGGAAAAATCATTCTGTAACCAGAGTATCTGGAGTATGACACACCTGTTCTACAAGCTGGGGACTTGGGGCTGAATAGACAGATCAAAGTTTTGAACTTACAGTGCTTAAGTTGTAGTGGGGGAGCTAGACAATACACAAAATAAGTACACATCATCATTTCCGACAATGATAAATGCTACAAGGAAGATGACACAGAGTGATGTCATAGAGGGTGACTGAGATCAGGGATTGGCTAACCTTCTGGGCAGAAAATTCTCTCTAGATGTCCCTGAAGTTCAGACCTCAATTACATCCCAAAGCAACACTCAGCAGAAGCAAGTCCCAGCACTCTCTGCTCTCCAAGGATACCATTACAAAATGAACTTCCTGATTTTTTAGCCTTAGGCATTTTCTTTAGACATCATGGATGTGTTTAGGGATGATGAACAAAATATCGTAAGGCCAACGCAGTTGCCAAGAAAAGCAAGGGCAACACTGCACAGTGCAGTATGTCAAGCAGCCACCTGCAAAGGCAGCATTCTGAACGAGCACTGTCAAGAACCCTGGCTGCTCCACTTTCAGTTCATCTCCCTGCTAATGTGCCTGGGAAGCGGACAAATGATAGCCCATGTACTTGGGAACCCCAGATGCAGCTCCAGGCTCATGACTTCAGCCATGCCCAACCCTGACTGTTATGGACATCTGTGTATTGAACCAGCGGGTGGAAAATCTCTCTCTCTCTCTGGCTCTACCCTTTAAACAAAAACAGGCAAACCTTTGGAAAAATAAGACAAGTGGATGCTCATTCCTGTGAGCAGTCAATTCCCAAGAAAGCATTAACAGGACGGAGGCAGAGAAAAAAACAGAGAGAGCCTGTTCACCGGCTTGCATTGCAGAGTTCTTTCCTAGCCCCAGCTGGGCAGGTCTGACTAAAACACCCATGTCCTGCCATCAGTCATCTGCAGGATACTTTTCAAAATTGTTGCCCAATCTACAAGGGTAGGAGGTGGGGGAAAGTGCGAGAGGGAGGAAGTACTGCTCCTTGGCAAGATGTTGGCAATCAGGGAACACATCACTCCCTGTGTTTGTTCAGCACAGGCTGCCATTTTGGTGTGAGGGGATAAAGGCTGTTATCTTGTGGAAATGGAACAAACTTCATTGAGTTGGAATGTTACTCTTAAGAAGTAAGCTGCGTGCACTGCCTGTGCCTAAGGCAATGCCAGCTTCGTCAGAGTTCAGATTCCTTTTTGTTTACAACACTCTCTTGTACACATTCTGATACATGGTCATTTAACCCTGCTTCCTTTGCAGACAGCACTCCCAGGGGGCTGAACTCCTCCCAGTTCTTCATTTGGCAGGTGGCTCCTTATCCTTCAGACACATTCTCCCTAGGGAGACTCTTGTCTACACAGCTGCTCCCAGCCACTCAGCTCCCCAAAGCTGAGAACTCACCTATCTTCTGGAACCCTGTCCCAGTTCATCATCACTCCTGCGTTTGCTAGCTTCTTTCTTGCCTAATCCTCTCACTTGACTGCAAGCTCTACCCAAAAGGCAGCAGTGACATCTCTTGTGCCTATGCACACACACCCGGAGCTTAACCAAGCACCTGCCACACACCAGATAGCCAAGGCTTGTTGAATGCAAGAATCCACAGCACAAGCCAGGGAGATGGACATTTTTGTGAAGGAGGAAACTGCATGTCAAGGGACCGGGTGCCTTGCTCAGTGATACACAGCTTGGGACATGGCTGGAGCACTACTTGGGACTTATTGTGTATGTTTTTAAGAAGATTTATTTATTTTTATTATAAAGTCAAATATATAGAGAGGAGGAGAGACAGAGAGGAAGATCTTCTGTCCAATGATTCACTCCCCAAGTGACCTCAACAGCTGGTGCTGTGCCCTTCTGAAGCCAGGAGCCAGAAGCTCTTCCAGGTCTCCCATGTGGGTGCAGGGTGCCAAGGATTTGGGCTGTCCTCGACTGCTTTCCCAGGCCACATGAAGGGGGCTGGATAGGAAGCAGGGCTGCTGGGATTAGAACTGGTGCCCATATGGGATCCTGGTGCATTCAAGGTGAGGACTTAAGCTGCTAGGCCATGGTACCGGGCCCATAGTGTGAGGTTTTTAAAGGCTCTTTCTACTCTACCTCACACAGAAGGTAACTCGCAAACAGTTACGGAGGGAGTTAAAGGCAGATGCATGGGTTTTCCAACTATCCCAGGGCAAGATGGAGCAGAAGGAATTCATAGCCCTGAAATCTTCCCCCATATAGAGGAACCAAGGTTCATGCCTGAGATTCATTCTGAGAGCATCATACTAGAAACTTTCTCCATATCTCTGGGTCCCACTGGGGGTTCTGTGTGGCTGGCAGCTGAGACCCTGTGCTCAGGGGGCACATCTCAGAGGGCTAACCACCCATTAGACATGATACTTTGGGTAAATTATTCATGGATCTGCCTGGGATCCTCATTGCTAACATGAGACCCATAGTCCTAGAAAGGACCTTCAAATAGTCCATGGAAAATGTATAGTATGGAAAAAAAATAGGCAAGGATTTCATTTTCAGGAAATGAAATAAATTTATCTTTTAAGTCCATCTTTTCCATGAATGGGTTGATATTCTTTTGTTCATATCTTATGCTATGGACCCCACATGTATTCTGCTTAGAATACAAGGGAGCTATTCCATATATAATTGCTGAAAAGAACCTAAATACTGAAAGAACCTAGAAACATTTCCCTTTTGTGCACAAAAAGTCATTCTCTCAGGCAGTAGGGTGGTCATCAAAGTGAATAATGCTTGTAAACAAATTTTGGAGATTTTTGATCACATGTAGCCCTTTTATACAGCAATCTATACCAAACAGTCTACACCTTGCCTGCTTTGCCTCTCCCTGTGTCCCTATACTGCTATAATTTAAATGCTTACATTTTTTCAAAGTTTCTCAGCTGCTGCACACCCCAGCATGACGACTTAAGATGCAATATGTCAGGTGAAAATTAAAACCACATGTCTCTCAGTGCTTGGCTTCAAGTACTCATAGGTTTCCAAAAACACAGAATTGAGAATAAGATTTTAAAATAAGCTGGACAAATGTAGATTTCCCATTGTTTCTGAAGTTATTAGGAATAGATCATTAATCAGCTAGCTGGCTCTGGACGTGAGCAAAGTCTGTTACTGCCACAGAGTGGGCAGGCGCTACCGGAGCAACGGAAGAAAGTGAACTAAAACCTTTACCAAGCAGGGATATTGGGACTGAAAAACAACCTCAGAAACAAGACAGTCATCCTTTGGGAGGATGGACAAATCACTTTAGTATTATGGCAGGTGACTGGAACAAGTCCTAAGAATAGAAATCCCAGAAACAAATCTTTGGCTTCATAAAAGCGTTATTTCCTAAAAACTGAACTTGCTCAAGTGAGTATGGTAGGAGCAGGGGACCATAGGAGCTGCAAAGTCTGTAGTGCCATTGAATGGCTTAGGCAGGAGGTAGGCAGTTGCCTCTCAGGGCACGTGAGACAGGCAAGGTTGAGTTGGGAGATCGCCAAGAGTTCTTCTAACCTTGGAAGTCCGTGTGTCTTGGGTAAGAATCCCATCCTTCCAAATGTTTGCTCCTTCATCCACCATAAGATCAATGTTTAATGTTTACACAAGCATAATCAATACCAAAGCTTTTCTGAGCGATGGTGGAAACTGACCATAGCCAAGAGCCCTGTTGTGTTTATATCATCTCTGATAAATAAAGACTAACGTCTACAAGGCATTTGACACCATCCCGTACACAAATCTGAATGGGCTATCCAGAAGAACTGCACCGAGGAGGGTCACAGATTTGCAAACAAGATGCACAACCCCAAGAAGCAAAGTTTATCCCAGAAGTAGAATATTGTGGTACTGTGGTACAGGGACCCTGCCTAACCCAAGGCAACCAGTGAGGTTTCTGAAAGCTGCACTGTTCACTGCTGCCTGTCCCTGCTATCTTTTGGAGCAAAAAACCTCCCTGCTTGCCAGCTTGCCTGCTCAATAGAAGACAGAATTGTTTGTTGACTGTCCCAGATCTTCTCTGCTCTGTTGAGGCCAGAGAGAAGAATTTGGGGACCAACAGCAGCTGAACAGCTTGGCTGACCTGCACATTGGGTGTGTGACTCCAGAATAAGTCTCCAAGGGAAGGGAGGAGGTGGAGGGAGGATGGGGTAATAAATTAGTCATTTGGATGCCCCCTAAGGACCTGTCTCTGTATGTGCATTCTTCAGTATTGCTTTCTTAACACATTCCAGTGACTTAGAACTAGCAACCTAACCTTTGTTGAGTATTCACACTACGTGTTGATCATGTCTCTAAGGATTGGGCACAGATCATGTCATTTAATTTGCATAACAGCCTGTGAATGCTCCTATTGCATCAGGGTCAGACAAGCACATGGAGGCACTATCGGGCCCATGGTGACACAGGTGGAAAGGGGTGAACCTAGCACTGAAACAAATAGCCTGATTTAGAAACTTGGACAAATACAATCATAAGGTGACTGGATAAAGGACTTGACGTTTGACTTGTCTTTTTTCCAGTTTGTTTTTTAACATAGTTAAATGTAACAACTAAATGCATGTTTACTGACTTTTTTTGGAGAGAGACAGAGTCAGACAGACAGAGCTCTCATCTAGTAGCTGCTCGTTCTCCTAAAGTCCTCCACAGGCAGGGTTCATCAAAGCTGAATTGGGGGTGAGGCCTCCATTGGTCTCCTATGTGGTGGCAAAAAAAGCTCTCTCTTGAACCTTCATGGCTGACTCTCAGGGACAGCAGTTGCAGGAAGCAGGAGCCAGAGCTGGGAATGAGTTCTCAGCCCTCTGCCATGGAAATGTGGGCATCTTAACCAGCACCCGAACCATGAGGCCAAACATTCAGCCCCGTTGATCTCCTCCGCTGGCTGTGCTCCACAAGCTCCAGATTTGCCTCTTGCAGCTGCTTTTCTGCTCCTACTGCCATACCTGGCCAATAGTGTGCTCTGTCAGGGTTTGGGGAATGAGTGAGCACACTAGTGGCAATGGAGACTTTCCTGAAGAACTGGGAGAGGCATGGAATGTGTCTCAGACACTTCTGTTGGACAGTGACCACCAGCCCTCTGGTCTCCATGACAGCCAACCATTCTCCCATAGGATGTGGTAGCCTGAGTCCACGCTTGCCTCTGCCCCGTTTCTGCTGCTTCTGGCTGCTACAACAGAGACTGCTGGTTTCCGCTACAGTCGTCGCCTCCTTGTCTTACCCCTGGAAATGCAGATTTCCTGTGCCATGCCCCCTGGGCACTGGAGGAGCCTGTTTATTTTCTGTCGGTACTGAAACATCTTCTGGAAGGTTTTGAGGGCAAGGAAGATTGACAAATGCTAAGTTTTCTGGGAAAAATCATGACTATGAAAGGTGACCAGACAGGAGACGGACACTAAACAGGCATCCAGGGTTGCTGTGGTGGCCCTGGCAGTAATAGGTTTCAATAAATAAACAGAAGTGAGTTCAGGAAATCTGTACAGTCTTATCATGTGTGCACTAAGTGCAGGCCATTCATGTCGCTGGGTCACTGTTGACTTCAGGGTCTTCCAGACGAGGGATATGGAAACTTCTCCCCACCACATTCCTGAGAGATGAAGCTGATAAAGCCAGCCAATGCCATAGGAATAGGAGGCGTTGCCTGTTAGAATGTGAGGCATGCCTTCGTAGAAGTTTCCAGATCAGTGCCAGAGAAAGGCATTTCCACTGTGTGGTAGCCAACAGACCAGGGGCATTCACCTATCCGCTATCATTTAGATTGCAAACATGCCTGTAAGGCAGATATCACTGTGTCTGCTTCATGGAAGAGAAACTCATATGCTCTGGCAAACTTACACAGTGGCGATAGCTGCCTGTTCCTGGAACAAAGCCACTTGCACGTTTTGACTTCTTCAGTGCTCTGAAGGCACCACACATTGTTCTACAGAGTAATTTCTAGAGATTACCCTGGTTTGTCCTGGGCTGAATATAAGCCTTGAAAGTGTTTGGCCACAGGAGGCTTTGGAAGACACTTGACAAGTGTGGTGGCCTTCATGGTTTTCCACTAAGCCATGAGGGACTCCAATTGTCTAGGACAAGTGCTTTCTCATATTGTAAGAGACAGGTCATGGGAACAAGGATTACCCATTGAAATGAATTTCACATATTTCTCAGTCAAGACCTTGCAGGGTCTTGCTATTCACATTTCAGCCAAAAACCTAATTTAGCCTAGTGTTTCTCAATCATGACCTCATAGAAAAAAATACTGGTGCCTGGGCTCCAACCCCAGAAGAAATGATTCAAACCTTCCAGGGAGGGGTCCAAGCACTGGGACTTTTCAAAGCTCCCCGAGTGATAGTAACAGGTAGCCCATGCTGAGTCTCTCTTTAAATGAATAGTCCAAGTGCCACTGAATTTAAGTTCAAGCCACCTTGGAAATTCAAGGTGATCTTACAGTTTTCTCCATCAAATGTCGGCTATTGGAAACTCCAAGCTAACAACAACAAGGTGACTGTGACGGACATTTTAGAACCACTGCCCAGCAGGCAGGGTGGAAGACAGGGAAAGAAAGACGATCCGAACCCTCACGTTAATTACGAAAAACCAGATGCCCTGGCTGCAAGCCAGGGGTGTGGCAGAATGGAGAAGGGGTGGGGGACATGAGAGATTTTAGGAAATTAGAAATGTTAATAACTTTGACTGTCAAGGGTTTGCAACTGGAGGCCGAATTATTCCTAGGTTATTGCAAGGCTTGAGAGCAAAAACAGATGATGAAAGAAAACTCCCATATCACATTGTACTGCTGTTCATTTCTCAAGCTCAGGGGGGAAAGGAAATAAAGCTTTCCTAGGGCTCTTTTCCCCCAGACCTGATTGAGAGCCCCCATTAGGCCCCCTTCCTGAACACCAGGGGGAGTAGGCCATATTTTACGTGGCTCACCGGGTCTTTCCATTGAGCATGACAAAGAACTACTTCTTACTTATTGTGCAGAGACCTGCTTAATTAGGCTCTACCTGTACATGCTGGCTAAGGTTGATAATTCACAAAGCAAACTTCAAGAAGTTTGTGAGAAAAAAAAAAGGAATCAAAAGATAAGTTTAATTGTGTGCAAAATGTTTTGAAATCCCTTGCTTTTCATAATACGCGGTTTCCATGAACTTTAGGCAAGCCCCTTGGTATGTGCGGATTCTGAATTTTTTCACCAACACAAACATTTAGCATGAACTTTTAGAAGTAACCATCTCTTTGTGGTCATCTGAAAACCTGAGAAAGTACTCTTTAAAAACATTAAAATGGCTGCTATTCTATCATCCCATAGCCTAAGTTTAACCGACGGGTAGAGTTAAGAGAGTAGAGGCTTGGCGAGTTGCCTCTTGGGTTTGAATCTCAGAAATAGCACTATGTAGCACCTGGCCAAAGGCAGACTGTTTAATCTTTCATGTCTCTGCCTTCCTACCTGTAGAAAGGGAATGAAATCATAGAGACCCTTGTAGAATTACTACGAAGATCAATGGTGTCGGCATGCATAAAGCTGGGGACCAAGTAGTCAATGACTATTATTAGCTATTTTGGTTATCAAGAGACTTCCAGCAAATTCCCACTTGAAATTCAAACTCTACTGTACTTCAACAATTCTAAACTCTTGTGTTTTAAAAAAATAAATCTGAGAAGACTGTTGTGGTGCAGTAGGTTAAACTGCCACTTTGGAGGCCTGCATCCCATAATGAAGTATCAGGGTTGGAGTCTTGGCCCCACTTGGAATCCTGCTTCCTGCTAACACACACCCAGAGAGGCTGCAGGTGAGCACAGAGGCACTAAGTCCTACAGTGCAGCTTGAAGGAGTTCTGGTTTTGGCCTGGCCTGGTCCATCTCAGCTTGCTGAATGCATTTGGGGAGAGAACCAGCAGATGAAAGATTTCTCTGCCTCTTGAAGATAAATAAAAACAAACATACTGCAAAAAATATAGAATTCATATTGCAAAAATGGTAAAGCCAGTGGAGCATTTGACTAAAACAAGTGATCTTTTAAGGTAAAAATAAGGGACTTATATTGTAGTGTTCTATATAAGAATATATAGAAAATAATGAAATATAATACTCCATGATGGCTAATCAGAGGAACCTTTAGAAAGTTCATGGGAAAAATGTACTATGAAAAAAACCTGTATATAAATTTAAAAAATATTTGCACCCAAACATCTTTTGCTTCCATTTTTCCTGAGCCTTTTGATGTACCCTTGGAAATCCACCGCATACAAAATGATGCACCCTCAAAGCAAGAATTCCGCAGATGAGCATGCTTGAAAGAAGACAACACACTCTTAGGACATATATTTTTCCCATCAATGTTTCCCAGAGGCAGTAGAAATTAGGTGGAGAAAAGCAGCATGCAATACTTAAGAACAACCAATGCACTTGATTACTTTGGCAAACAGACTAACAGCTATTTCACTACAATACATGTGCTTTTATAATGTTGCAAGCTTGTTTTCATTGAGACAGATTCACCTTTCTGATATGATGCCGTCTGAATGAAACAAGGCCAATAAGGGAGACTGATGTTGGTTTTCCGTGCTTCCAGACTAGTAACACACCGTGTGTGGCAGCAGGCCATGGAACCACCACCACCCTGTTGGGCATTTCTGACACTGAGGAGCACTCTGCTCGCATTTCCTTTCTGAGCACATACAACAGTTTTCCCCTGTGGATCTTCAGTGAAGTGGGGCAGTTGCCTTGGCTGTATGGAATTCAGCAAACAGAAATGCATGACAGTGACCACATGCTCCCATCTGGATGAGATTTGGCTGACAATGCTTTGGGATTTTAACTACAGTCACCAATAAGAATCCCCCGCTTTTTGACTATAAAAGTCAACTCTGAGAATCACAGGGTAGACTGCTGTTTTGCTAGTTCCTTTCTTGTCAGCACAGATGCTCTAGAAAGGACAGACTAACTCTGGGATCCTCTGTACTTCTCAGTTGAAGGTAACCCAAGTATGGCAAGAAAGTTGA
Organism: Ochotona princeps; assembly: GCF_030435755.1. NCBI lineage: Eukaryota > Metazoa > Chordata > Mammalia > Lagomorpha > Ochotonidae > Ochotona > Ochotona princeps. The sequence goes on from NC_080851.1 coordinate 26,057,594, forward strand.
ATGACGGGATAGGTATTGTCAAAGGCAGAGTGAAATATCTTTGCGTGCCCATTGGGAGGAAATAGCTGAAAGTCTGGCAGCATCACAAAGAGGGCAGAGCCTCGCCCAAACACCCTGGTCCCATGAACGTGGAATCCATTGGCTAATCTCCCAAGCCTCATTTCTTCACCTGTGAGATGGGAGTCAGACTAGGTTCTGCCTTGTGATGGGCACATAACAAGTCAATAATGTGGTGCTTACAAAACTTTTATCCCACACGTTGAATTTTTCAATCTACTCAAACATCCCAGGAGCTTGAAACTACTGCAATGATTGAGCTGATAGGAAGCTGAGACATTGCCCGACAGGCCCAGAACTTCATGTATCTCAGTGGAAGTGACCAGGCACGAGCATACGGCACTCGCTCTGGAGTTGGTGCTCCAGGCACTCACAGACCCGCGTCACAGATTCCCTGAAAGGGAGCAGAGGGAGCTCCCCGACTTTCTGGGGCTGCCCGTCCTAGTACAGGGAAGGGAAAACAAAGAGATTTAGTGATACAAAATCAACTTGGAAGTAGGAGATGGATACAAAAAGCCAGCTCTTCAGACACTGCCCAGATAGATTTTCATTGAATTCAATCAAATTCCTTGTAAGGAACAGCAAAGAGGAAATTGAGAAAAGTCCTTAGCTTAGCCACTGAAATAGTGATAGCTAGGCAGGAATAGATTAAGAATACTGGAGGAAGGTAGAAGTGGAAGATTAAGGGAGGAGTCAGGCTTTTGTAGCAAGTTTGTTGGTTGAGTACAGAAGAATACTGGTTACGCCTGGTATAAAATCCAACCATTTTGAACCACAGACAAGTTTGAGGTTTCCAACCCCATTATTATTTATTAATCATTCATTAAATAGTTGTTATCGAAAGCTAATAGATCTTCGCCAAATCAAAGAACAGCTAATGTGTGTGACTGTAAACAGAAAACTAGTTTTCAAATTCCAAATTCCCTGTAATGCTTGCCTGTTTCTGACATGGATCTCCACGGTACATGCTCAAAAACTTGGGCAAGAAATTTGGAATGAGGTACTAAGTGCCTCATTCTTCTTTGGCTTTATATTTCACAGGAATTAACCAGAAAAGCACGAAAGCCTTACTTAGTTGACCTCAATATTTAATTTGCAGCTGTGCAGCAGTATGTGTATTTGAGAATGCTTATTGTATTTGTTCAGGTTTAATACTATCTAGTCTAGATTGAGAACCTGTAGGGGGCAGCATGTCATATTCACTTAATGAATGAATTTATCTAATGAATGAACCTTGCGTCTTCACTAGTTGTGATGTCTAACAGTTGTTTTCATTTTCTTCCTCTTGCGCATGCTCATTGCTGTTCTTCTCCTGTCCTGGGGAATCCCATCTTGGAGAACATTTCTGTTACAAAGCTGCAAGGCAGACAACAGATGAACAGTCTTTCTTCCTTTTACCGATTATTCATACTTTTCTGCTGACTTTTTTTCAAAGCAGAAAAGTGGCTAACTCGCCACACTACGATACTCCTCTACTGTACAGGTTGTTCGCATACAACTCTGCCTTCCTGCTCTCCAATCATTTAAGGCTCTGACAGGCCACTCAAAACCTATCACCAACACAGGGCCACTGGCACAGAAATCAGATGCAAAAGAAAAAAAAAAGCTGTTCACCAAGACATGCTTTCACTCATATTACTCTGTGGTCAGAAACAAACACTCCCTACAGAATCTGTTTAAGATTGTAAAAATAAATTGATCTGTAAGTGACTTTGCTGTAATACATACAGTGAGTCAGATCAAGGAGTAAGAGCTGTTCATAGAACGTGAACTAAGCACCGGCCAAAGACAACCAGCTAACTCACACACACACACAGAAGCTGCATTTCAGATTCGGCAGAGTTTGATCTGTGATGCCATTTTGAAACACAACGACTCTGTCTTATGACTTTGCCTGAAACTATTAGAATATAGCTAGAGGCTACCATAAAGTCAAAAACGTTTGGTAATCAGAAGCTTGGGTGTGAGAGTTCTGTGAGTGCATCTGTGTGGGTGTACTTCGAGCATACGGCGGGAGCTGATGCTCTGGTGCTGTGGATTAAGCTGCCACCTCTGACACTGGCATCTCATGAGTGCCAGTTGGAATCCTGGCTGCTCCCCTTGAAATCCAGCTCCCTGCTAATGCACCTAGGAAAGCAGCAGAGGTGACCCAGGTTCTTGGGCTCCTGACACTCACACAGAAGACCTGGATGACTCCTGGCCATTTAGAGTGAACCAGCAAGACGGAAGATCTGTCTTTTCTTTTCTATCACACTGACTTTCAAATACCTCACATAAATATGAAATTAAAGGAATACATTATAGATATGCCTAGTTCAGCTCTCTGTGACTAAACATTGTATTTGATGAAGAGTAACAAGTTGCCATGGTGAGATAGAGTGATTTAGGAAACTGTCGTGTGACTCTTAGTATGTCATTTCACTTCCTGGAAGCTCAGTTTCTCTACCTGTAAAGTGAAAATAAGTGCTCCCTAAGCCAGGAGGTTGATGTGAGGATCAATTAGATTCTACATATGATGCATGCAATGTGCATCATGGCCTTGTTAAACAATGTCAGGGATGATGTTAGCCCTCGTGCAGTTTCTTCTCGACTCTGGTACATGTCTTTGGGTGCCCCATCTTAACAGCCTTGTAAACAGTTGCCTTAGGGAGAAAGCCTGATGGCTACTGGTTGGTAAATATGGCTGATAAAATGAACATTTTTAAAGGGATAGACAACTGGAGGGTGTGTGCGTGTGTGTGTGTGCGTGTACACTAGAGACAAAGAGAATGGATACATGACTAAGAATTTCCATTGCATCAAATGATCTGTCACCTTCTTATTTTGAGTTTCTCTCACATACACATATACTCTTGTAGGCAAACACTCTTAGGGGGTCTCACTGTCCCCGACACATGGATCTCAAGTCACCTTTCACACGGAGCTGTACCACATCATACATGACTTCAGGGCTGATCACTGACCCCTGCCATGCTAATTAGCACTCTTATAGTCCTGGAACAGCTACCATTCACCTGAGATTCCCTACTCATCTCTTTGTAAACCAACTAGCAACAAATATTGAAAAAGGTCACCTTGATGTGTGGGTCATTCCCATTAACATTGTTAGTTTGGATTACAGCTTTTCCCTCAATTAACATAATAATGCAGCGACTTTAGTTTTCTTCTCACCTCTGGGCATGTTGTCCTTACTACAGGAAGTAGCCCTGAGATGACGCCATCATCCTCTCTTTCAGGTGTGGGCTGAGGGTCACACAGAACACGTGCCTCTCTGGGAGGATGACTTCAACAGTGCACCACGTTCTGCTCCTCAAGCGAGTGAGATCATGTACTGGCATGACTGTCTTGCTCCTTTGAATGAATGGGGATGAAGCCAATCTATTGACCTTGGTCAGGGGGCTAGTGATGCAGGCTGTGCAAAACCCAGCAAGACAAAATGAGCAAAGGCAAAGCATGACACGTGGGGCCACACTGTTCATAAGGTGACACTACTGCATTTAGTCTGTGAAGGTCTCGTCACACGAGCGCCTAGAAATAGCTATGACTTAAGCATGAAGGTAGGGGCCAACCCATTTAGAAATGAATGGATACATTCCATTGTGGTTGTATAGTGCTTAAAATCTATTTTGGAGCAAAGGCGATATTGTAAATGTTTTTCTCTTGCTCATAAGTGTCATGGCCCAAATTTTGGAGCTATCAACATCTTTTTATAACCTTGCATGTCAATCGTTTTTTACATACCACCTGATTTGCCAAATATTATTGTACTGGACACTCAAGATTCTCTAGTCTCCTTACATAGCCTTAAGTTCACTCAGTTCTGGTGGCTGCTGGAGGATGCTGTCCTGTTAGGCACGTGGAAATGTCCACATCATGAAAACGAGCTTTAACTTATTTGGGGGAATCTTTATGTAATTTCAAATTTAGGACTGAGAATTAAGGTAAATACATTTCAGGGACTTGCCATTGGTTTTGTGAAATTCAGTACCAGCAAGCACACCCTTCTTCTTAGGCACCAACCAGGCCACAGAGTGTGTTTCCTCCCCTATCTGATTCTTTGGTGGCAGCATTTCTGTGGCCAATGGCACAGCCATCCATGTTGACTCTAAAGTGGTTGACTGCCAGGCTTATCATGAAACTCAGATCATTCTGTGGCCTCCTTTCACCACAACGACTAAATGGAACATGGCCTTTCATCTGGAGAATGTCATCTGTGGGCTTACCAGGTTTGCATGTTAGTTTGGAAACATGTGTGCTAAGTTTGACTCCCAAAGTCTGAGGTGACAGAAATTTAATCCATTTACAGGAGGTCCTTCAGGAGGTGATTTTCTGAGTTGGATTGATCCTTTCACAGAGTCCACAGGAAAGCGATTATACCTCTCACCCAACCCTACATACACACCTACATAATCTTTCTTGCCATGCAATACTTCTAGGATTCTGCCAGCAAGAATGCCTTCACCTGATGCCGCAACCATGGGTCACCTGATCTTGCACTGTGAACCCTAGAACCACACGCTTCTCCCCAGCATTCCATCACAGTCACAGAAGGCTGACACTTTCACTGCTTGAGGTAACTCATTATGGAAAGAATAATGGCCTTTTATTAGCTACCATACCTGTCTGAAGAGCTAACAACATCAGGGCATGATTTCACATGGAAATGAATTCTGAATTATTTCCCTAAAAATGAAATCTTTCTACAGCACTGTTTAATGGGACATTCAACAATTGGGTGAGGGACATTCAACAACTGAGGGACGCACCCCCCCCCCACGCCCCAACCCATCCCAAGAGGGTTATGGTGTAAAATAAATAAATGGCATGGCAAGACAGCTTTCTAATCTGCCAACCCTACAATAAAGATCTCAATGATATTAGCCTAAAAGTCTCCAAAATAATTTTGTTTCTTTGGGCAGGGAGACAGGACAAGGTGCCTTTCTCACAAAGAGATTCCTTCTGTTTCTGCTAACTTGATAATAAACCAGAGATGGGATTGGTTTCTCTGCTAAGCTATTAATTTTTTTTAAAGATTTATTCGTTTTATTACAGCCAGATATACAGAGAGGAGGAGGAGAGACAGAGAGGAAGACCTTCCATCCGATGATTCACTCCCAAAGTGAGCCGCAACGGGCTGGTACGCGCCGATCCGAAGCCGGGAACCTGGAACCTCTTCCGGGTCTCCCACAATGGTGCAGTGTCCCAATGCATTGGGCCGTCCTCAACTGCTTTCCCAGGCCACAAGCAGGGAGCTGGATGGGAAGTGGAGCTGCCAGGATTAGAACCGGCGCCCATATGGGTTCCTGGGACTTTCAAGGCGAGGACTTTAGCCGCTAGGCCACCGTGCCGGGCCCTAAGCTATTAATTTTTAAGCCTTTCCTTGCTTGGAGGTTCCAACTAACATGTGATGGAAACAAGTTTTATTTTTAAGGCACACAATCATCTATGCAAACTCCCCAGTTCAAAGATATTATACAAGATTGATGTTTGCTATTGAGTAGGACTAAGTTTCAAGTGAGGATTCCTTGGGACACATGCCTGAAATTCAACTGAATCATCCTCTAAATGACACCAGCAGGCTACATCACTTGTGCAAGGTCTCTGAACAGACAAGCCTTCTGCTTCATTCCTCAAGATTCAATGTCCTTAAATGTGAATCTTCTAATACAGAAAAGCTACACACATGCGCCTGCGCGCGCACACACACACACACACACACACACACACACATACACACACACGAAATATACAAAACATATCCCCAGTTCAAACTAGTACTATTTTTGTGATTTGCAGAGGCAGGTGTTTTCATGCTGCAGGTTACCATCCCACATTTGGATGACAGTTTAAGTCCTACCTGCTCCATTTGTGGATTAGCTCCATGCTATTATACCTGGGAAACAGTGGGTAGAGCTCAAGTTCTTGGATTCCTGCCATCTATATAGGAGACTCAGATTCAGTCCTGGTTCGTCCCTTTAATCTGAGTCAAACTTAAAGGTTATGACTATTTGGAAAATGAACCAATGGATAGAATATCTCTATTCTATGTCTGCTTGTCATTCAGCCTTTCCAGTAAACATTCTACTGTGCTGTTTGCAGAATCATCACTTAAGTGCATTTGATCAAAGTGGTACCCAAATGACGCTGAAATTTATAAACTTACTCAATATTATTTTGAAAGTAGGGAATGCCACATTTCAAGATAACATTTATAAGTTATTTTGGGCATCAACTGGGTAGAAGAGGCACTCTTTGATACAACTGAATGTTTAGGGAGATGCGACTATTAACCTAGAATCTCCCCTTTAGCACCCTGATTTTCTGGTTCTGTTGTTCACTGTTACTTTCCACGTGCCTCTGCTCCTCTGGAGTATCGGGAGTAGGCTTAAATGTGTGATTTTTCTGAAGAGGATGGTGTCTGTCTCAATGCAAAATGACAAGGAAAACCCAACAGGCATCACATACTTCCTTTTTCCTAGTTCCCTCAAATTCTGCCTCAGTTTTCATAGGCCAGTGACAGTGAAAGTTATGCTCAGGAGAAACATTTGGACTGGGGAATGGTTCCTATGCTGTCTGGGCATCCTGTTTTTTCAGTCAACAGCAAGTATGGAAGACCCCTGTGTTGCATACCCAAGTGATGGGTCATGTGGGGTAAGCTTGGAGCTGCAATGCCTGAGTACAGACCCCATCTCTTATTTACTACCTGTGGGCCTTTGATCTGGTTTGCTTAACAGCAAAATGAGGTCAAGAAAGATGGTGTCCACCTCACAATGCCATTGAGGAACTTAAATGAGAGCCATGTCAAGTGCCTAGAACAGGATTTGGCAGTGTGTCCAATGAAAGCAGCTAGTTTTACATTTTGACTTAAAAAATTGTCTTTAGGTCAGAGTAACAGAGAGAAAAAAAGGAAGAGTTGGAGATTTTTCATCTGCTGGTTCACTCCCCACATGCCTGAAACTGCTGCTTCTACGCTGGGTGGAAGCCAGGAGCAAGCATCTCCACCTAAGTCGGCCCTATGGTAACATCATCCATTGCCTCAAGAGGTGCATTAATAAGCACATCTTCAGACTTAAGTCAGGTTCTTCACATGGGGTGCAGATTGCTGTGAGAATAAGTGTATCATCCTTTTCTTAAAAAAAAAAATTGGGGGAGGGGTTATTGAGGCCTGGCTTGGTAGGCTAGTGGCTGAAGTCATCTCTTTGCATATGCCAGCATCCTAGGTGGTCGCTGGTTCATGTCCTGGCAGTTCTACTTCCCCTTCCAGTCCCTACTTCTGACCTGGGAAAGTAGTTGAGGATGACCCAAACCTTTGGGACCCTGAACTCATGTGAAAGACCTGGAAGATGCTCCTGGCTGCTGGCTTCGGATCAGCTCAGCTCTGTTCTTTAGATGAATCAGTGGATGAAAGATCTTTCTCTGTCTCTCCTCTCTGTATATGACTTCCCAAAAAATAAATAAACTTTTTTTTTTAAAAAAAGGTTTATTTGAAAGGTAGAGTTACAGAGACACAACAGAATAGACCGAGATCTTCCATCTGCTGGTTCATGCCACAAATGGTCACAAGGGCCAGGACTGAACCAAGCTAAAGCCAGGATGCAGAAACTCCATCCCAGTGTATGTAAGTGCTGTCCTCAAACACTTGGGCCATCTTCTACTGCTTTCCCAAGTTCATTAGCAGGGAGCTGGATCAGAAGCGAAGCAACCGGGCCTCAAACCAGTGCCCACATGGGATGCTGACATTGTAGGCTTCAGCTTAGCTCACTATACCACAATGACAACTCCTATTTTCATCCTCTTACTAAAGAAGCTTCTCAATGACTTATCCATAGAGTGAGAATGATAAATTCTTCCTTCTATCGAGATCAAGAATCAATATAGTTCTTCTATCTGAGGTTCTTCATAAATCATAAAAATGCTTTGACAAATTCCTTTGGTGTGTTAAAGAGAAGATTGTAGAGCCTAATGGTCCCTGCCTCTACTGCAGCACATCTCCCCTTCCTTGTTCAATCGAGAAGAAATGCAATTTCTCTTTGCATCTCCACCCTATACCTGTTGCTCACTTGTTATCCAAAAATCAAGGAATTGGAGGTATTGCTAAGGCAGGGTGTTATCAAGTCAAGGCTTGGTGAACTTTCAGCTCTGAGGGAAAGCTCAGGGAACCTGTTGCATGCTGGGAGGAGAGGCATGTCCCAGCCATGTGGGCCTATATCTGCATACAGATCTAAGAGTCCTACCGGTCCTACAGGAATTACCTGGGCAGAGAAAGCAGGCATCCAAGAGCCCTGAAAAGTACAACAATTTACTCTGTGGGTAGTGACTCAGGGGAGCCTTGGGCAATGCCAGGGCTGACATCAGAGCTGCGACTGATGGAGAAGCAAGGCTGGGCTGGCTCAGAGCTAAGAACAGAAAGAAGAGGACTTATCTGCAGGTTGAGTGTCATGTCACTTCTGATAGGATGAGCAGACCTGTGGTTGGTACAAATGAAGAGACTTTCCTCTTGACACAGTCCATAGCTGTGTCCCTGGTGGCATCATGGGCTAAGCCAATGACACACATGGAAATCCAGCTCTGGTGGTCTTTAGGGAAGACTTAGATGCTATGTGGCGATGGCTGTATCCCATGCTGGGTCTTGAATCCAGGTATACACTCCACACTGCCACCTACCTGCTGGCCTCTTTGGTTGTAGTTCTACCCAGTTCTCCATGTTTTATGCAGTCTCCCTAACTAACCTGCTCTTCCACCCTCTGCTTAGAAGTTATCTATACTTACTGGGGCCTCAGAATATATATCTCAGTAATCATTTAATTCAGTGCTATCAAAGTTGGCCTCGTTTCCAGTTGTGGAGAATGTCTCTGCCATGCTAGCTTACAAGCACCTGCTTCTCTTCAGTGTCACAGTGACACCTATACCACATGCTGCTCCCAAGAGTCACTGGATACATATTTATCAGGGGAATAAATGAATATTTGCTGGTGATAATGAGCTTGAACTGAGATCTTGATGGCTTCCACAAATGGCTCTGAACTGTTGAAGGGAAACATTACTCTTTCTGACCAGTCTCCCGGGCTGTTTCGTGACATCTCCTGTCAGAAAATGCTCCCAACTCCTTTTAGTGAATTATGAAGTGTTAGGAGAACAGTAGCACCTTCTACAGTTAGGAACTGGGTGAAACTGTGAAGAGGGAAAGCCCCCCAATCGCTCCTGACTGCAGAGGTGAGACCGGTAGATTTTATTTTTGACAGCTTCTTCTATCACAAGACAGTGTGACACAATGGGTGGAACTCAGAATTTATTTTCTGCTTTTCTTGTCCTGTTCTCCACACCCACCCCACTCCTACCACCCTTCATCTTAGCTACTTTTTACACATACATCCACAGTGGAATTTAAGGTGTACTAATAAGAAAACAAGTCTTTATTTGGCACCTGTGACTATTCTAAAACTAGGTTATCCGCTTCTTTGAAAACTTATTTTTCTTTCTTTGAGAGGCAGACACACACACATATACACTCAGAGGCAGACACAGAGAGCTCCCATTCACTGGTTCACTCCCCAAACATCTGCAACGTACAGGCTGGGCTAAGTGCATAGCCAGAACCTGGAAACACTATCCAAGTCTCCCAAATGGACAGCAGGAAACTGATTTAGCATGAGCCATAACAGGCTACCTTCCAGGGCCTGCATTAACAGTCAGGCAACAGGCTATGGAACCCAGGAAACAGGATATGGGATGTGGGTTCAATCACTAGGTACGGCAAATGTGCACCCTGACTTGGTGCTTCTGTCCTGTATTCATTCACCAGTTATGCAGATAAAAGAGAAGTGAGAAATAGGTAGAGGATCAGGCATCACTGTTCAAATATATTTTCATTTACATTTTGAGATCAATGAGATCACATGAACAACTCATGAGAGTGCTCCAGATTTTTTAGAAATGTTTTCCTTCACAGAGATGTGGTTAGACATCCCTTCTGCTGGCTCTGACAGTCGAAAGACTGTCCAAGAAAAAATTCCAGATTTAGCTCTCAAGGAGATAGAATCACTCTTGTGGATGATTTCAATAGACACTTCCAGAATCCTGGCACGCTATCTGCAATTCTTGGAACACCAGGCTGAGATGTCAATAAGGGCACCTCCAGGAAATCTCCAAAAGGATGCTGCCCATAATGCCTCCTCTCGATGTTTGCATTTTACAGGATGTAGTATAAATGATTAATTAAAGAATGGAAAGACAAATGGACCATTTAATCAGTGGAGATAACACTTAGCTCTACTGATCATCGGATTGTCTTTAATAAATTCTTCTTGTAAGAACGAACACTTAGCATTTTTGTCACATTCACATCACACTTAGGCATTACACATGTATACAAACATGCTACCCATTCTAATAAGGACCACTACTTTTTCATCAGAAGTGAAAACCATAAAATGTTTTAGCTGAAAGACAGGCTGGTAAGAGGCCACATGCTATTTTGTAAAGCCATCGTCTTGTGCTTCTCTGATTGGAGTGCAGGTAGGGGCTGAGGACCCACCAACTCTGGAAATTCACACGGCTTGAGAAATCACACAGATCCTAGACTCAACACCCATGTTGTGAGGTTTCCTGCCACCTGATGCCTCTCTCGGTGAAGAGAGAGCTGTAATGTTTCTTCCCTGTCATTATTTGTAGATACTCATGAGTTGAAAGGACATCTCTTTAACAATAAAAAAATTGAAAGAGACCCAGGCTTTTAAAAGTTTGGAACTGAACTTTAGGATAGCCTCAGAACTTATAAGGAAATGGTTTTCTTTCTGGCTAATAAATGAAGCAGTGGTGGAATCCAACTTCATCATTCTTAAATCCTTAAAGAAATATCCAGTGACCACCAACACCCCAAAGAGCCAGATGAACGCCATACCACCTGGGAAGTACTCCTGCTGCCAAGAACTTGTACTTGCCTCTAAATCAAGCCTAGAAAGCCCCTAATCACCAATTTGCAGGAAATATAAGCAATAGAAGGCTTGTAAAACTGACACCACGGACACATGCAGCGATGCTCGGATTGCTCAAAACTCGGCCGACTGTTCAAACAAGGTGCAAGAAAGAACCAAAGGAGGGGCTCACATCTGTGAGTTCAGAGTCACAGGAGGCATATCAACCAATTTTGACGTTTGAACCTTATTTCAGTCCCAATTTTCTGAAAAAAAAAAAAAAGAAGAAGAAAAAAAACACCTCCTGGTGAGGAAGTCAGTTCAGCCCTGAGGTCTGGGAACAGGAGGCAAAGGTAGCATCCTAGAGTAACTGTTGCTGCAGGCCATTACTGGGATACAGATGTGTACTGTGGAGGCAAGCTGGGGGGCAAGGACTGTATCACTATCATCTCACTGGACTATCTGGTCAAGGACATGAATGATCAAGCTCTTGGAAAGGACTTAGCTTTTCGCTTTTCTCCTGCTCAATAGGGAGTCTGGGATTTTTTTTTTTTTTTTTTTTTTTTTGCTGTTTTCTTGGAGATGCTTCTCAAGGATGAAGTTTTAAAGATGAAGCCTACATAAAGCAAACAAACAAACAACAAAAAACAGATCCACACCAGCCAGCAGACCAGATTCAAGGCATTTGCAGCCATCAGATACTGCACTGTGCATGCTGGCTTGAGTAGCAGCCACCATCATGGTTGGGGTTTTGATCCAAGCTCTGCACTGTCCCTGTGCGCAGAGCTACCAAGGGAACAAAACCATGGAGTCCCACATGGTTACTTGCCAAGTCCACCTGGGAGGGCATCTTCTACGGCTCTGGCTCAGTTCTCACCCTACCCTCTGGAAGACATCATGTTAATGGAGCACCATTTCCTATAAGGAGCACCATCTCCCAAGACTCATTCGTGAGTCTAGCTGCCAAGGCCCCAGGCTCCTACAGCTAGCTCTTTTGTGGGATTCTTCCATAAGGAAAAGAAAGCAAAGCTTGCAGAAAATAATCAAGAACAGAAACTGAAAACTACCAAGGAAACTTGAAAGTTGAGTTTTAGATCTGAAGAAACTATGGGTGATTTTGGTGAAGTGGTACTGCGATTACTTTCCTTGAAGGACTATATCTTATCTGTATTCCATATTCATTGCATATGCACAGTGAAATATGAATGAAATGCCCTGATACACGGCACCTGCTCTAAGCAAACTCAATACAGGCTGACAGTTGATAACTGTTTAATTTACATTATGTGTCCATACAGGGATCATTATTTGGATCTTTTGACTTATTTATGAATGCCATGAGGCCTGGCTTGATGGCTCAGTAGGTAAATCCTCACTTTACATGCGCCAACATCCCATATGGGCGCTGGTCTGTGTTCCAGCTACTCCACTTCCTTTCCAGCTCCCTGCTTGCAGCCTAGGAAATCAGAAGATGGTATAAAGCCTTGGGACCCTGCACCCACGTGGGAGACCCGGAAGAAGTTCCTGACTCCTGGCTTCAGATTGGCTTAGCTTTGGCCATTGCAGTCACTTGGGAAGTGAACTGGCAGATGGAAGTTCTTTCTCTGTCTCTCCTTCTTTCTATAAGCTTGCCTTTTCAGTAAAACTGAATAATCCTTTTAAAAGAAAGAATGTTATGGAACATGGAATGATGTAAGTCTTTTGTAGTGTGAATTGTTGAAATCAGCATTTACTAGGGGGTCTTCAGAAAGTTTATGAAAAATGTACTAGGAGAATACTAAGGGCATGAGGCTTGACTGTCATCATGAATGACACAGTTGCCTGTCAGAACTGGGAAGTTCATGACTAACTGGCTCCTTGAGAGGAAACAAGTGGTCATGAATGTGCTCCACCCTGGGAAGGAAACAGAGTCAAAGACAGAGATGCAGGGAAAAACTAGCCAAAATGTACAAGACCCACTCCCGGTGTCATCTTTGTGTTTGGATTTGGAATTCACTTTGGTGGTGGCAATCAATGAGCTTTGGCATGATTTGTGATTCCTTGGAGTATGGTAAGCAAAATGAACCCAAACAGATTTTCATGATGTGACCTGTCCGAAAAAAAGAAAAAAAACTGCAAGAAAACAGTGAAACAAGTATAAGAACAGAATGAAGAATGTCAGGGGAACTGCCATGGTCAACGTTGGTGCTGGCCAGAACAAAAATAAAGCAGTGAGCCAGGGATTGGATAACAGAAAAAGGAATCAAGATTTCACAGTGCACTGATCTGTGGTGATTGTTCAAAATGTTTAATTAGAATTAATAAACTGTAAAAAATTTTCCAAAAAATATTATGCATGGATCAACTACTCATTTTAAAACTGTTCATGGCAAAATTAGCTTAATTTTAAAATTTCATTTTCTCTGGACTTTCTGAATTACCTTTGCAGAATATATTTGAGATTTTTCATGAGATGAAAAACTTTTCACTAACATAACTAAGGACAGTATTTTAAATGAAACAAATCAGCAGACCACCAAGAGATTTTCACATGATGGTCAGGAGCCTTTGTGAAATGTGAGAACTCTTATTGTGGGTGGAATGTGAGTGGTCTTTGGAAACGACTGACAGAAAGAGCATCCATATTATGTTTGCCTGAAGCTAGATCAAACCAGAATATGTAACTATTCATGATGAAGATGCCATTCCATGGAAAAGAACATGATATGCAGTTGTGTTGGTCTCATTATCTATGTTGAAGTGACAACAGCAACCTAGGCTTGGTGTGTTTTAGCTAATGAATAACAGGGCATTCTGAAACTATACATTCTACAATATCATTAAAAGATCATTCCCCAAACACAAGATCAAATCCCCAGAGGTCAGGTCAATGGACTCCCATGTGAATGGCCCTACTGTTAAGAGCTGCATGCTCCAAGGAGCAAAAGGCTTGTAAGGTTGCAAGTTGGTCTCAGAAAGTCGTCCAGCCTTTCCATTTGCAAAGGGCATCTCAGATTGATCCCCCATGAGCCCAGTTGTAAATTATTGCTGGGATCTTTTACTGAAATTGAGTCTACTTGAAGAAATTATGGTTTTTCACAAATGCATACCAGGCATGGGTAGACACTTGCTGGAAAGATCTGGTTTGAATGTGATGAAACATCAAATACAACCATTTGCCAGAAGCCCAGAGCAGATCATGAGTGACCAATGATTGATGGAAGGAATCAAAGCAGATGGAGAAATCCTTCTATTCAAGTTACATAAAGTCAAAATGACCTTTCATGCTGGGCATGGCGACCCAATGACACCTGTGAGTCATCAATGGCCCTTTGTAAAGAGAAAATGATCTGGCCAGTGGCCATGTGCTCGTTCCACGTCAGGCTCAGTGTTACACTCTGCTTCCACTCCATCTTCATCATCACTGCCTCTGGGGCCCCGGGTGACCTTGAGTTTCAATCCAGTATAAGGCAACAAACCTAACAACTCACAGACAGGGGACAGCACTTGGCACAAAAGTCAAGACACCATTCAAGCATCCCATAAGAGTGCCTGCGTTCAAATTCCAGTTCTGCTTCTGAGACTTTTGACCCACTTGTAATTCCAATTTCCTGCTGAATCCCATCTTGGGAGGCAATAGTGATGGCTCAGGTCCTTAATTGCCTGCAACCCCCAGCGAAGACCCCTCTCAAGTTTTTGGCTTTTTGGCTTCTACTGGACTCAGCTGTGGATGTGTCACAGGCATTTGGGGAGTGAATCAAAGAAAGAAAAATTCTCATTGGCTTTATCACTGTATTTGTAAATATATAACAAATGTGTTGAGAAAATAATCAGAGCCATACATTTGTAATAAGATTTTTTTTTTGCTCAGGGAACGAACTATTTTTAACTCTTTGGCCAAAAGAAGTACAAATGCTCACAATGTTGAAACAGTGCCCCCACCCCAAACTATTCAATGAAAGATTTTCTGATATACAGAAATAAAACTACTTCCTGTGAGTTCCAGAAAGCAAACACACAATTCATCAATGAAGGCATTCTACAAGGCGGTGTCTAGCAGACACGCAAGTGCTCCGGATAATCCCAAATTGCTGCCTTGAAAGAATTTGGCTTCTTTTCCTATGAAGACTGCATTTTAAGGAATGAACTAAAATAGTCCAAACTTTCCATACATCTTGGAGAAGGGTTAAGCATAAAAATCCTGTTAAACAATAATGGGATTTGTGTATGAAACATTACTCTCTTTGAACATTTTTGAGACTGCTACTTTCCTCTTTCCCCCCACAACTAATAACAATTCAACATTATTTAACATAATCCTACTGACAGGTAATTTCTGACATGAAATTTATTACTGCCTGGCCCTCCAAGGGCAGGTTCCACTATTAATGTTTCCTTTTAAAAGCTATAGCATACATTAGATTCTCCTACAGACTTTTCCCCATGTTTTCCTTGGAAACTCCTACTTTCTGTGGTATTTTACATTGCCCAAGTCTGTTTTTAACTGTGTCTACACACACACACACACTCCCTCTCTCTCTCTCTTTCACAGTCGAGGCACACACATAACATTGAAGAAGTTTATTCTGCTGATATTGGGTTTACCTGTAACTGAACAGACATGAACATGACTATGGAATAAATTTAAATAAGTTTCTCCTTTCCAGGATGGATATGCAATTGAGTGGATTAGAAGGGGTGAATTTCACTCCATCCTGCCAGGAAATCAGAGAGCATTCAATCACAGGTGTCCTGCCTATAGGGCCACAGGAACTGGCATGCAGACACAACTTTCATTGGTGCTTTGTGCCTGGCACCATGCAGGGCATGGGAAACTCTCCTGGATATATCTGGGATTCTGACTCACTCGAAGAAGTGATGTTTACCTGATGAGTCACCATGAAGCCAGGTATTTCCCTACCTGTGCTAACCATAAAAGGGCATTGCTACCTAGGGAGTGAAGTCATCTGCCCCAGAAGGAAGCACATGGCACCTCTGCCTTTCCTGGAACAGCTTTCCTGGCACCGTGAGCCCACAGGCCGGAGTGGGTGATGTGGTGTTCCCTCCTTAGAGAAGGCAGCACCAGCGGAGAGGCCAGCTGCTGGGCAAAGCGGCCAGGGAGACGAGTAGAAGGACTTGTCCATCCTTTTCTCCGTCCTCTCTTGCCCTCTCTCCTTCCTTCCTTTCTTTCCTCTGTCCTCTCTCCCTTTCTCCCCTCTTTCATTTTCTCTATCTTCCCACCCACCCTCCTTCCTTCATGTTATATTTATTCATAATTTTAGGGAAACCAGGTTTGTTTTGTTATAAATTGTATGTAGTATATTTCATTGTTTTTCACAAACTGTTCTGTAAAATCTGACAAAGTCACACAGCCCTGTGGCTGCCACTGAAGCCAGGAGAACTGTTCCACTGTGTCAAGCACTCTCCTGTGTGGTTAAATCCCACTCCTTAGCCAGCAAATTCACTCTCTCACACACACACAAAATGACACTCACAAGACTTATCCAGAGACTTGAATTCACTTGAAGGCTGATTCATAAACATCCTGGTACTTCATTCTTAACACGGTGGTGGACTTTTCTGGTCATGAGCCTTGGGGGACCCTTAAGTTTATCAGGAGACTCAGGATCTATAAGAGGAGACGTATTGCCTCCACTTTGGCCTAATGGATAATCCATTCTGTAGGGAAACACGATCAGGAGTGTCTGTGTGTCCATCTGCATGGACAGATTCTTAACTTCTCTCACTCCAAGTTAGGATGAGTTATATTATAAGTCTGAAAAAGTCCACAAGGGAATGCACTTTCAGATCTTCTTTAATTCTGCCTGAAAACTTTGAGGTCAATTTCAATGTCACCCTCAATGTTGGAGGAAGATAGCTCCCTTTCAGCCTCTCTAAATTCCAACTGAGCAAAGCTAGCAGTATACACCTGCTCGTCTATTGTGGGCTCTGTCTTGCCCCACACATTTACACCTCCGTCAGAGAAATAAAGAGGAAGAGAAAGAGAAGAGGAGAATGGTGGAGAGAGGGGAGAAGAGATGAGAGGGGCTAGCAGGCTGGGACAGAAGAGGGAAGCTAAGAGAGGGAACATAGGAGGAGGCAGTACTAGCAGGAGAGACTGTCCTCTGTAGTGGTTGTTAAATATCGTAGGCCACTGAGTGAGCAAGGCATGTCGAGGCCCAGCGGCAGCCCATGGTGCAGTCCTCCATTCGTGCGAGTAGAACCTGCCAGGGGGGCCTCACATGTCAGGGACAAGGTACATTCCTAGGTGACTGGGCCATTAGCAGCTCAGCCATCCATTTTTCATTTGAAGAAATGGTTTTAGAGGCTGAGCTCTTATCTTCGAGAGGCCTGTAAATGCAGCTCTTGTATTTTCATTGGGTTTATGTAGCCTGGGGGATTTCAGTCCCCCTGTTGAGGCAGTAAATTTCCCCCTTTGTGTGAATGTATGTGGTTAATATACTTAAAAACCCATCAGGCACAGCGAACAAAAATGCAGCCGCCTTCACACAGCAGTGTTTGGCAAGAATATAGTCGCTCAGGATGGCTGGGCAGCGCTTGTAATTGAATTGTGGTCACTAAGCCTGATGCTATCAACTTCTGTGAAACCCTGAAGCCAGACACCTCTGAGCAGGGTTTTCACCACCTTTCCTGTCCCCTTGCTGGCAGCTCCCCTCAACTCACCCTGCTGGCAGATGAGGGCAAAGAGAGAAACCCGAGCCCAACAGGAGACACTCGCTAAAGCCTTTATACTTAACACCATGAAGGGTTTACTCCAGGACCTGGAAGGACAAGCTGAAGATCTGGCGTTAGCAGGCATGAGTTATGATGCTTGCGCAGCCAATGAAAGGGAAGACAGACTTACAACATTTCTTCCCAGATGCCCCTGGAGGGTTTCCAACCCTTGCTTGAGAACTATGTTGACATTTAGCCAGTGTAATCAACATTGTCTGGCACTTGGGCACAGATTCCATGGTCCCCTTGGCAATGACAACTGGGACAAACTGGGAACCATAAGCTGATTTTTTCTGCTCTCTGCTCGAATTCCACGTGCCACTTCTCTACCACCTCCTGGCTCTGGGGTCAGAGTCTTAACAATAGCCATGAGCTTCGACCTCTGAGCCTACCACTGCATCATTTTAGCACTGGCCTTGCCTGCTGGGGACTAGGCTAACTCCAGGTACCCTGGTGCATCAAATCAACAGGTAATCTTTTGGTTCTAATCTGATAGGAGCCAAGGAGAAAAACAGCTTATTGAACAGAAATATGGCCAGAGGAAAAATAATAAAACTGGCCATACAATTCTCCCTAACTTGAAAATGCAACTGAATCAAAACATGATGACATGTAAGAGGACAGTTCTAGTTTAAAATTACCTTTCTTTCCTTAGCTGAAACGGCAACAAAATTTTCTAATCAGTTGAGTGCTATTTGTCTAGACAGGCACTTTCTATATGTAGCAATTGTACCAGGGTCCTTGGCATCTGCTACATAATGGTTAGGAAAAAAAAGGGGGGCACACCTGACTCAAATACATGCTAGAGTGAATACTGTTGAAAATGTACTGCTCCCAAGTAATGAGGAAACAACACAGGCCATAGTAAAGGGCAAAGCGAGGAGAGGGAGAGAGGGAGAGAGGGAGAGAGGGAGAGAGGGAGAGAGGGAGAGAGGGGGAGAGGGGGAGAGAGGGGGAGAGGGGGAGAGAGGGAGAGAGGGAGAGAGAGAGAGAAAGAGGGAGGGAGAGAAATCTGTAGATCCAAGAGGAAGCTATGGCAGATCTCCAGTGCCCTAATGTCACAATTAATAAACAGAGGAGAAGTCAATATGGCAGAGAGGGACTTCAGGGAAGGGCATAGGCAACCCCAGAACCTATGGAACTATATCGTAAAACAAAATAAAATGTTAAGAAAAGGATTTACAAAATAGAGGACTCAACTTGTATCTGTATATTTCATTTTCACATGAAATGTATATTTTAAGAAACAATGTGTTACTGATCATTTTGTATCTTGCATTTTATGTCAATGTTTTCCAAAGGATTTATGCTCAATGTGCTTAAATCTTTCATTACAAGTTCTTGTCTCTATTTACAAAAATCATATAAACATTAAATCTATTTACCCCTGACCACTTAAAAGTGTACTATGTTAAAATCTGAGATTTCATCACAAAGGATCATTGAAATTATAGCATGACACAAAAAATAACTTTCTGAAATATAATGTAGCTGACTTGAATTGAAAGGCTCAGTGTCAAAGATTATATATTTCAAATCAAAACACTTTTTTTGAGGCTTTACTTAACCCCAAATCTAATGATAAACCTAACTCCTAAATCTAGGAAAAAATTTTAAAAAATAAACAGGGATCATGGCCAATGACATTGCCCAGGAAATATCCTGTTGTGGGCTGCTCTGTATTTGTTTCAAAGATCAAACTCTGAAAGAAAACATAGGAAGTCAGGGGAAGGAAATGAAGTCCAGCTTAAATGCACTGCCCTGAACTCCAAAGCCCAGGCAGGCCAGGTTGTTGCCTGTGTTTGCAATCTCAGATCCAACCTGAATGATAAGACAACTGTTGAAATAAGTAGAATTTTCTCATAGGAGAGCAAAATGAATTCAGCCTGTTGATGAATTGCTTTGGGAACATGGACGAGCCTTCACCTTCCAGCGTGTGTGTGTGTGTGTGTGTGTGTGTGTGTGTGTGTGTGTATTTGCACACTCTCTGCTACCACCCACAGGACGCACCAGGCAACATCAGCTGCTTTCCAGGTCCCTGTATACATGTATATATTTATATACACACAAATACATATTTCTACATAAAGGCACAGAATATCTTGAGGAACAGAATGCAAACATCTATAACTGTGTAGGAAACACTCTTTGTCTTTCCACAATAATTCACTGACATTCTCATCTAATGTAAGTGGTGACTGTCAATCAAAAAGTGGCCCCGGTGAAACTGAAGACCCAGCGGTGCACCAGCAGTGATGCCTTGCGCATCTTATTCTAATCGCCAATTTTAAAAATCAACTTCATTGACATAAGAGTTTTTATCATAAAATATATGTCCTACAAATGTATAGTCACTGAGTTCTGACCAATATGCATACTTACAAACCACCAACGCAACCAGACAGACATTTCTCTCACCTAGAAAGCTGTCTGCTGTCCCTTCCCAGTCTTCCTCCCTCACTTCAGCTGGAAATCTGCTGCTGCTGCCTGCTGGAAACTTCCATGAGGTATCACATCATGTGCTCTGTTCGGCACCTGCTTCCCTGGGCTCAAAGTTGCCTCGCTCCTCCATCTTACCCGCAGCTCAGGGGCCCAGCCTCCTCTGTGTCTTGGCCAAATAAACCAGCTTCAACTCGGGTAGGAAGACCAGAGATGGATGAATGTCATTTTTGAGAAAGTTGCTAAAATAGCAAGAAGCAAGGAGCAGGAAGCCATAAAGGTCAATCCCAGTTCATTTCCTTTTGGGGAATTAATTTTAGCATATTGTTTGGGTTTCCCCAAAAAGATATTTTTGGAATAAGGGAATTCCAACCATGATGGCCAAAAATAGAAAACCAGTGGACTCTTTGGGTATTCTTTTCCCACAAATGCCTGAGCTGTTATGTCTTTGACACAACAGACATGAGATGAATGGGATGAAATCGGGCAGAGAGGGCTCTTCTCTCAGAACATACAAGTGTGAAGCTATTTTGAATTGTTTCTGAATATGCCAATAATACATTAAAGCAAGATTTGCCTAGATTGATAAGTGAGTAGTTTACTTACCACCAAACATTAATGCTTTCTTTGACTTGCTAACATCAGAAAAGGGTATCGGTATCCAGTTCTTTTCAGCCATCAGAATATTAGAAGAAGCCAAACTACCAACATTATTTTAGGCATTTTAAATAGATTTCTGGTTGAGTTGACTTTTTTAATGAGAAAGGCATCATTGTTTTCTGTGCTCTAAACCCTCATGAAAACCAAGTCTGCTGTCCCGGTTTCACCCCAGTTGCTCTCACACAATTACTGGAAGATTTTTTTTTAATTCTCCCAGACTCAGGAGTTGGAAGCAAATAATAGGCCAATGTATATCTTTTTTAAAAATACAGCAAAGAGATAAACGTTGTTAAAAGAATCTATGTATAGTATCTGCCTAATAGAATTTCATATCCAGATGTGAACATAAGATACAGTGTGCATCTCTGCTTCCAAGTCAAACAAGGACTCCCAATGAAACTGTTGGATGTATCTTGACAATAGGATGCTGGACTGTTTGCCATTGTCTGTACCAGTAATGTCAGGACACACTTAAATGGAAGACTGATGGACTAATGACTGCTTATGAAGGACTATATTATTGTAATAATATGAGGAAAATCAGTTTGGGAGAGGGAATTTGGAAATTTGGAATTTGGGGGAGGAGATAAGGGGAATCCCAGAGTCTAAGGAGATGTATTATAAAGTTAAAATACAATAGAAGGGAAAATAATTTACTTACAAATAATGTCTGTCATTGAGAATCCTTCTACTACAAATAAAATAATTCTGATTCCAATGATAGTGTTGCTGTAATGTGTGATATTATCAGAGGCCAAAGAAACTTTGGAGTATAGAGCATAGGCATTTAGTACAAAATTCGGGATATGACAGAAGTTGGATGCCTATGTCCCATACTAGAGTATGTGGGTTCACGTCTTAGCTCCACCCCCAACTCTGGGTTCCTGGGAGTCAGCAAATGGTAGCTAAATGGCCTGGGTCCCTGCCGTTCATATATGACACCTAGACTGAGTTTCTGACTCCCAGTTTCAGCCTGGCCTAGCACTGGCCATTGTAGGCATTTGAGGCAGGGTGGGGGAAGATCACCTATTTGTCTGTCGTCATAAATTGAGTAGTTGGGATTCAAGTCGGGCACTCCCATTCGGGATGTCAGCTTCTCAAGCAGTGATTTAAGCCACACTGCCAAATGCCAGTCCCTGTTATCTAGCTTTAAAGAAAAGGATTTACAAACTCTTCCCTGCGTAATCAAAGGGTCAACAGGGACTAAGAAGGATGCCTTACTTAGGACTTATCAGGGCTCATCCTCCACCCACATAAGCTCCTGTCACAGGAAAGCAGCCTAAATGTCATCATGGATGGAGAATGCCTCAAATACCTCCATCTGATATGAAGAAGAAACAGAACTGGTCATATTTCCTTGGTACCCAGGGTGTGAGAAGGGGTGAGATGCAGAGAAAAGGGCACCAAAGAGGGCACCAACCCTGATGAGTCACTTCCTGACCTTCAGTAAGTCATGACTCCTCTAGTCGTTGTCTTTTTCTCTACTTGAAGAAGAAAGAAGAAAAGAAACAGATCATTGAGTGGTGTCAGTCCTGACTGATCTGGATTCTGAAATCAAAGAAGATCCATGTGAAATGATTTGAAAAGCTCCTGGTGCCCCAGAAATGTGCATAATTAAGCATTCTTTCGTGCAAATCATTTCATAAAATCCTATATGCTACACATGGTCTTATGTATACTCTGCCCTTCACCTTGTGCAACCATCCGGACGTCAGTCACAGATCCCCCAGGCACTCATTCCTTCTTCCATCACACCATGCTTATTCCTCCGCAAATATACATTTCTGTGACCTAAAAACTCTACATTAAAACTATCACTGGCTATAACTAACCAGTAACTTGCCAAAAAAGTAAGTTAACGCAGTCACCTAAAGTTTCCCAGGTTTAGAACTCAAGTGCCAAAAACTACTCGACACACAAGCTGAAAAGGAAAGCAAGGACTATTTCTGAAAAGCTTCACCTTCCTTGTAGGATCCACAAGCTAAGTGCAAACTCTCACACTTGGATGTCACACACATTCACATCACAGTCACTGCTCATTAGCATGACTGCCAACAAAGGCAGCCTGTTAGACAGCTTCCACCTGCTCGGGATGCCCGCACTCAGAATTGTCTGTTGAATGTCAAGTGCACCCACCTTCCTGTGTTGCCACATGGCTGAGATGGGAAGGTCAAAGGCCTGGAGATAAGGGTGCTGGTACTGCCTGGAACCAGGATTCAGCTGAGTGACCGCCTCATTCCTCTCCAAATGTAATTAAGGGGCCTCTGATGATAGACTGATCAAAACCAAGCACATTGGATTACTCCAGCTTAGTTCTTGAAGGCTGTGAGAAAATGTCTCTGCATGTCTTTTTAACCATCCAGAAAGTTCCTGCCACAGAATAGCCCGATAGCAGTGGAGTACAGTAACTTTATGAATTTGTCGGGGTAGAATACAATTTCTGGCCCTATTAACACTTTTATTCCAAGCACTGTCACTTTTTTAAGTGATTAGCCTGAGCACCTGCCAGGGAGTTGCCTGGTTTTTGTTATGGTGGGACTGTGAAAGTCGTGTAAGTTAAAAATAAATCTAGCCTTAATTTTGTTCACTGTTTATTTGAAAGTAATTATAGATTTACAGGAAGTTGCATGAAAATGTCCAGGGAGGTCCTGTGGACCCCACCCCTTCAAGGCTAACATTTGCATAACGGCAGTACCAAATCAAAACCAGGAATTGACAGTGGCAGTTCACACAGCTCATGTAGCCCTCCCTGTTGGTACATGAACGTGTGTGTGTGTGTGTGTGTGTGTGTGTGTGCATGCACGCTTAGGTCTGTGACATGTTCTCATTTGGTGGACAAGTGTAGCCTTCACCAAAACAAAGACATAAATCTGTCCAGTGACAAGGATTCCTCAGGATGTCCCTTTGTAAGCACCTGCATCCAGACAACCCTAACACCTGGCAACAACAGATCTGCTCTCCACCTTTATAATCTTAGTCCTTTCCCACTACCTTCACTTTACTGTCATGTTCAGCTCTTGAGACAGCATACTAACAGCGAACTTGTGAAAAGCACTTGCCACGTGCCCCATGCATGCATGTGCCCAGCTCTTCAACACAGACCTATTAGCCCTGGGAGTTGCCTCCACTATAATTTGCATCTCACAGATAAGCAAACTGAGAGCAGAAGGGCTGAGGTTACCCTCTGGTCACACATCTGGCGTATGGTGTAACTAGGATTCCAGCAGTCAGGGAGGCTTTGTGTGCTACCACTATCTTACCACCATCAGAAGGAATCACCTTATTTCTTGGTTTGCCAAATTCCTTTTAAAAAGAAATCCAATTTACTCATCCCCTGGTCTTAGCCAAACTTCATGCTTCTGATCTTCTAATGTGTCTATAGCACAATTTTCCTCTTCCTCACTCAGCCACTAAAATACAAAGTTTCTACCACAACTAGTGGCCAGCAGTTATCATCTTCTTCACTCCTACACACCCACCTTAGGGAGATACACGACAGACAGGTAGACAGATACATGAAATATCCAAGGTTTCCCAGAAATAAAGACCAACATGGTCCTTACCCTGAGGGAGACAGACAGTGCACTTAGGGATATTTTATAAGCTCCTACCCTTGGGTTATTTCATTCCCTTATTTTGGACTGAATGCATCCAACTTGAAAACGGTCCAATGAAAAGGAAAAGAACATGAAATATATTGTTTGAAATGCCCAGTTCAGAATCCCTAGAGGGATAAAGAAGGTGAAGTTTCACTCCGAATTATGGCCAAAACATGTTAATCCAGGGTTCACTATTCATTGCTCTGTGTGATCACTGAGTCCCACGACTCCTCCAGAGATGAACATATACTAAAGATGCCAGGATATGTATTGAAAACAGTAGCTGTAGTGCTTGTTTCACCAGCACATACACTAAAATTGAAAGTAGCAGCTCCAGCCACCATTGCACTCCATGCCTTTGACTTTGGCACAATATGGATAGGGCTTGGGGCGCAAGTCGCTCAGATTTTACCCTTAATTTGTAGGAGAATATATATTTGCTTTTGCCTCACACTTAATGTTAATGCAAACTCATAGCTTCAAAACACCAACATATGTTCACGTGAAGCCATCCAGGCAAGGCACAAAAAGACCAGTACTGCATGTTCTTGCTCAGAGGTGGTTTTACAGAAGTAGAAGGTAGAATAGTGGTTCCTGGAGCTGGGAAGGGTGGAGGAGAGAGCCCACGTGGCAGAATGAGTACCAAAGTACAGTGAGACAGGAGGGATTCATTCTAGATTTCTATGGTATAGGGGAGTGTGGGGAACTGTGATGGATACCAACAGATCATATAATTCAGAAAGTACTAGAAGAAAGATGTCTAAAGGTTCCCAACACAGGGAAAATAATGAATGTTGAAGGAGATGCATGCATTCATTATTCTGGTTTTCATCATGATGCACAGTATGCTATATGGAACTATCACACTGTACTCTGCAGAGACCTGCAATTATTATATATCAACTGAAAATGCAACACTGGGTGACAAACTCCCAGTTCTTCCTCTTCTGCAACTCCCTCCTTCAGAGCCTCAGTCCCCATGGGATTGAAGGAAACACACACAGCTATTTACCTGCTACATGGAGTCAAACTTCACACCACACATTGCCCCTCAGGCCCCACCCTTGCAACGCCATGCAGTCAGTCTGCTTCCATGAATGTCAAGTCTGGTGCCTGGGCACTCGAGTGGGCACACCAAGGAGAGGTCAAGCTAGTTTCCACATGGTTTCTCTACTTCCCATTTAATGACTCCCAGATTCTCTCCCAAGCACTACCTTAGGGAGCTCAGGGAGTGGGGAGTGCTAGACAAGAAAAGCACCAGGACCCTGCAACAGTGAGATTGACTGACACAGAGTAAAGGATGAGGTCACAGAATCCAAATTTTAAAAGTGAGGGAGGGGCAGGAGACGTAAAAATGTAAGAGCTACCTGACATCCCATGCCACACTCGCACCTTCCCAACAAGCTCAGCCTGCTTTTGATTGCTTGGGGTTTGATCACTGTGTACTTTCTAAGAGGTCAGATCACAGGTGGCATATCCACCAAAACAGCTCAGGTCTCAAACACATCAACAACAGTGTCTTCAAGGTCATTGTCTCACACGTCCCATGTCTGGGATGCTCCCAACTTGTATTGCCTACATGGCTAGTGTAATGATCAAAGGAAGCATTCTTTGCCCAAATCATTATTTTTCCCTGAAAAAATCAAGCCAAAGCAGAACACTTGGGCCTTCCTCACAACTTTCAGAACCAGTTATTCATGTATCAGAGAGCAATAGATTTTTAAATTTTTTAAGTTTACAGCAGTACAGAGCTTCCTATGCTTTTGTGATAGAAGCAGGACTTCAGCTCTCCAGTAGCTGTGCTGTGAAATGGGACCTCCCATCTGGATGATGGGTGTGTACAGAATCATTCATATACATCACCCCCAGCCCACTCCCATTCACAAAGGCTCTTCAGAAAGTTCATGGAAACTGTGTATTATCAAACAGCTATGCCCAGACTTCAAAATTTTTGTGCTGAAATAAATTTATCCCTTGATTCTGTTTTCTGCAAACCTCCCGAAGTATCTTTGTACAGTCTTACGTGGCAATCAAGCCAAAATGCTAGCAACTATTATCTTATACAGTCATTTCAAATTTCCAAACACTTTCATTTTTAATGACTGGAAAAAAGAGTAAAAGCCAAGCATATATATTTATGAATATATTTGAACATCTTTTGTAATTAGCATTTTTGAGGAAGAAAGCCTCAAACTCTGAGCTAATACAGCATATACATTACAAGCAACCCCTCCTTCTCTGTCATATATCTTCTATGTACTTGAAATGAACTCTAAATGAAACTCTGAGAAGCTTAAGCTATAATGCAGTTCAAAGCTGGAACTTCCATCACATCCTACAGATCAAATTGCCAATACAATCTGAAGAAAAAGGAATGTTTCCAATCTCATGTAATTTACCATACCAAAGCAGGCACCTTTTTCTTACAGAAAGTCAAGTCAAAATCTGTGGGTCAATGAAACAGGCAGAGGGTTCAAGTTCTGTACCAGTGCATACTGGTTCAGAGAAGTATCCCTTTGCCTTTTCTAAGTCAACTAAGATAATTCTGCTCCCCCTCAATATGCCTCTCATCTACATGAAAATAGTGATAGCTCTTTAAAGTGTAGAAACAGTTCTGCTCCCTTGAAAATCTGCAGAGAAAGCCTGCCAGTCCCAATGCTGTTCCTCTGGGCATGATCAGGTCCCCTTGCAATGCCACTGGAGTCAGGCTTGCTGGACCAAGGATCACAAGATGACAGAATGAGCTAAGGCAGACGTGTGTGGCTCACCAAGCATTCAATCACTAGTTCTGGGTTAGGAGTGAGTGATATGACACCAGCTTAATGGACCTGCCGGTGCCAATTAACCTGGGAAACTAGGAAGGACCAAATGCTTCACTAGAAGTTGCAATAATTCTTCAAGGAAGTCTAATGACCACAGAAATGATTCACAGGCCAAGAGTCTGAAGATACAGTACCTTTAATCATGTCCCATCCCACACAAAAGGCCCTGCTAGCCCTCAGGGTGATTTCTCATCACTTTCACATATCTTCTTCTAAATAAGATAGCTCCTTAAAGTACCAAACTCATAAATCAATCAATCTTACGTTCAGCTCCCAGCCCTGCCTTCTTCTAAGGGGAGGCATCATTACTTTGTCAAAGCAGTGTAATTTCAGGTTCCCTTTCCACCTCCTCAGAACGCAAATGTAATGAAGGTGTAAGTTCTGTCTTCCCATTGGTAGAAGGAAACTAAGGAAGCATGTTGTCCCTTTGTTTCCCATTCTGTTACCCCACACCTTAGTGAAGTCAACTGAAGCAAAATGGAAAGAATTTCATTAAACCCTAATGACAGCAACAAACAAAGCCATGAAGTTACAGAGGAAAGGCTCTCTTGCACATATGTCTGATAGCAGGAACTGTCCCCTCAAATTGCCAGTAGCTTCACTGCACAGGAGACACTACCACCTTATACAAAGAGTACTTCCGGGAACTGGGCATTTATCTTAGTGGTGAAGATGCTCTCATCCCACATTGGAATATCAGAGTTTCATTTCCAGATCTAACTCTCGACTCCAGCTTCCTGCTAGTGTAAATCCAAGAGGCAGAAGGGATGGCTCAAATAACTGAGCTTCTGCCACTCACCTGGGAGAACTGGATGGGAATTCCCAGCTCCTGGCTTCAGTTCGAGCCCAGTTCAGTCTCTGCAGGTGTTTGGGGAGTGAGCTAGAGAACGGAACTGTTCTTTCCTCCAACTCCCCATCAAATAAGTTAAAATTTCCAAAAAAAGGGAAATGTCTGTAAGGACATCTTTGAAATGACACCATCTCTGCTATGAAACTGATTTACATAATCTCCTCATTTTGCCTTGAAAGTCCCCCTTTTGCCTCTACCTCCTTGAATACACTCTTGATTTACCCTGCCACATATGCTCCCATTGCAATGCACTGCTTCTCCCCGATATATCTAACACCTTTGGCAGGTCACTTTTTGTTACTTAGATTGACATCTTGGTTGTCATCCTGGCAGAACCAGTAGACTCAGCCATGCTTGGTTTCCTCAGGGGCCTAGAGTTGGGAGACTAGAGTGACTCTAGAGTCGAAATGGGGGTTGATGTGACTCTAATATGGAACTAAGAGGATTTGTAATTTAACCCCCTTCCATTTGGTCTATTACTGAAAACATCAAACTGCCCTTGGCCTCCTCCTGGGCTCATCTGTACAAAGTACAACATATTTCCAGGCCAGCCTCTCCTCATTCAGTGTTCATCATTCCTCATCAGGAATCAGACCCTCCTGACACACCCAGGGGCACTGTTATCACATTTTACTGGTGGACAGGATGCTGGAAGGACAGTTCCTTTGGAGTCTCCAGTGGATAGCTGAGGAACAATTGTGGGCCAGAGAGCAGGACCAGAGGACCAGCTTTTGCTTCACCAAGAGGTGTGCTCTCATCTTGTACTGCTCCTCAGAGGATGTCTGCTCTGGGTGGCCAAATGTCCACACCTCATCAGAAAACATAACAAAGAATCAAATGGAAGGCTCCATGCAACACCCATATTCTGTGTCCTTCCAAGTGGATTTTATAGCTGGGAAAGAAGAGGAGTTGCTTCTCCTGCCAAGAGGATAATGGAGCTGTTTCTGAGGCTCTCTCAGGAAGGCTTGACTATCTATTAACTGCACTTTTTAAGCTCAGCCTAGGACACCAGGCAATGTAGCTTTCATGCTAGGTCTTGGGCTTGGCCAGAAAGCAAATCAAAAGCAGTCAATGTAGTAGGGTTTGCCACATACAGTGCTATCGTGCCCTCATGGCTCACAAGTCATTAAACAAATTGGAATGCTTTTCATCTTTCAAACTCACTTTCACAGGATCACAATAAAAGCAACAGTAACAATCATGTCTAATAACATTGCATCCCTACAGCAAATACAATGCTAAACTCATAGGTATGATTTCATCTCCTGAGGATGACATGGTGAGCCCATGGCTCATTCTGACTTCAGAGATGAGGTAACCAAGACACAGAGGAAGTAAGCAAGCAGGTCCAAGGACACAGATCAGTTAACGGGCAGCCGGGCTTGGGCCCAGGTTTTCTGGTGCTCATCTTTGCTTCCAGAGAATTTACTTCCAGCACAGAGAATTTGTTTCATTGAACATAGGAAAATAGCAACAGACAAGCCTAGTACATTCTCTTTTCAATAATTTAATAGGAATTGCTCAAAGTGAGCCACGGAGTGGTTTCTCAGCATCTGTGACTCACTCCTCCCGGAGCCCAGCATGCGGTTATGGAAAGCAGCTGCAGAGCACTGTGCACTTCCGGCTGCTGCTTCAATAGATGCAGTGCATAACAAGAAATTACGTCTGAGATGTCCGGAGTGCCTGCATCGCCTTTTTCTTGCCCTTCGGATGAGGAATGTCTCTGTTGCTTTCAGTCACTTTGTCTTGAACGTGATCACCTTTATCTTACTTTCTGCTGGCCTGCCTTGCCACACATTATGTCAACATGATTTGGAGGAGCACTTGCTCCCTGTTGAGAACTGGGGAAAGCTCACGCATCACATTCTATGTGGCTGGGTCCAGAGTCCCAAGTCGAAAATTCATATCAGATCATTACCGAGAACAATCACCCAGTCAGGAAGTAGTCCCTCCCCAAAGGAGGGGGCCCTCAAGTCCCAATATTTAGGTCCTCCGGATGGAGGGGGGTGTGCAGGATGGATGTCGTGATTTAGGATGTCTTGGCCTGAAACGCTGTGGTAGGCATAATGAAAGCAACACTAAGGATCACATTTCCCAAGGAACCCAAGACGCCATACCAGGGGTGGGTCGGGGAGAACTGTTTGCTGAGCCTGTGTCGCCTTAGAATTCCAATTGGAATAGCTTGAAAACTGGCCTGGCCCCTCCAATTTCAAAAGCCTCAGTTCCTGTCCACTTGCTTTGATGATGTGCAAAAATGGGTCTGAAATGTGATCTCTAAATTACTCCCAAGGTCGCTGCTGCCAAAAGAAAAGAGCCAGACCCTTTTCCATGTTCAGTCCTCATCACCAGCTTTGAAATTAAGATCGTGCTGGTGGTGGGAAGGGTCGAGAAACAAAGAGGAGGCTTCTTTTTGTTCCGACTTTGGCTAAAGTTAAAAGTCATTTACTCCTAAAAAAAATATTTCTGTTTAGATGCACTGTGGGGATGCTTGCTGCAAAAAATTGGAGATGAGACATGTGGAGAACTGAGCAGAGAAAGTGAGTGCATCAAGAGACTGGAGATACTAACAGAAATGTTGAAGTACTTAGGATGCATTTCAGATTAGAACCTATTCATCACATATATTGTATGCATATATAAAAACACACTCATGTGAAAAAATCTGCATGTATTTAAAGAACCTACTATGTGTCGGGCACTGAGTTGAGTTCTGTGACAACCATGGAGGGGAAAAACTCTACGCATACAGTCTAGGGAAGGGGAAAGCCATTAGTTAAATTTTTACTGCAACTATCTACAAATTCACAACCCTTCAAAGAATAAACACAGGTTGCTTTTAGAGTATCTATTAGGGGACCATGACTAGGAATAGCAAAACGTAAGACTTTTCTGCAACATTTTAAAAGCTGGGATTATCACTTCAAGCAAGGGGATGCTGTGTTCTAGCGAGTAGGCACAGAATAGATTTCAAAGAAGACAGAACACATCAGGAGAAGGGGGACCAACAAATACTTGTTTATGAAGACTGAGTGTAGAGTAAGAAGACCTATGGTAACTCCCAAGCCTGAACCACAGCAAGCTCTGACAGCCTCATGCCCTCATGCAATGGTTCTGCAGCTATTTGCTATTCTAGAAGAGCAAATTGAGTAAGGGGGTGGGGATTCACTGAATGTTTCCTAGAAGTCAAGGAGTTTGGTTATCTTGGCCTTACATCCAGGAAGAACCCTTTTGCAGGATGGGCTTTCTGAAAGCAGATGGTGTGAGGTCTTGATATGAAAAATATTAAGGAGAAAAGCAGATGTTTATGCTGATTGCTACTTCGGGTACCAGCTCACTTTGTTGTAGTCCCCAGTGATTTTTCAGTAAGTATTTTCCTACCATTGATTGATCTCCAGCACATGATGAGCCCATAGGTAAACACACAAAATGTCATACAGCCATGCTGTTGCATGAGGACAGAATCAAGCAAAGTGAATCCAAAGAACCAAAAACTTTTCTAGAAAGTTCCCTGTGGCCAGACCAATAATCCGAGGACTATTTAGGAGACCGGGCTGCCTATGTTTATCTAGGCCTTAAAGAAAGTTAAGTGGGCTGTAATCCCTGAAAGCAGAGCTGTGCAGCAAGGTAACTAGATTTCCATCACCTGCTAGGGGAACAGACATCACATTCATCAAGTGTTTAAATCCATTCCTCCCCCCAGAAACCACAGAGCTGGAGCTGTGAAAGCAGTGACCTATTCCAACATACCTGAATCACCACACTGCACCTGTAAGGTTAAGAATGAAGAGCCAGCAATGAGATTGGACTTCTCTTTTGGTTTGTAACTTGAAGCTTTGTTTAGGGAGTCCAGTGGGCATCACCAACACGAGTTCTTACTTTGTGGAGAGAAAGGAGGCAAATTATCCAATGCGGGAGTGATCGCTGAGGTCAGGCATAGGAACTGGGCTGTGCCTTTTACTGTGACTGCCAGACTGCCTTCCCACTGCTCTGGAAGGAAGGAAATGGAATGGAATAGAGGGTCTCAGCAGAGCCTCCCTGCCCACCAGTGGTCCCTCGGCTCCCTGCCACTAAGGCTAATCTCTCAGGAGTTTGCAAATAAAGTTTCTTCCTGAAGTTTTACTCTTTCCCACTTTGGCAAGCTTTCCGTCACTAATGGATCTGAAATTAATGAATCCTTCCTCTCTTCCTCCCCTGGAGCTCTGACAAAGTCAGCACATTCTGGGAAATCTGGCAAGCAGTTAGTTATCACCGATGGGCCAAGCCATCTCACCCACCACTGCA
The DNA here is from genome assembly GCF_030435755.1 of Ochotona princeps. Classification (NCBI taxonomy): domain Eukaryota; kingdom Metazoa; phylum Chordata; class Mammalia; order Lagomorpha; family Ochotonidae; genus Ochotona; species Ochotona princeps. The sequence goes on from NC_080851.1 coordinate 26,089,929, forward strand.
GCATCCAGTGGCTAGAGTTGCATGGGAATAAATTCAAAGCACATTTGGCATCCCTTGAGGTTTTTAATTCATAGAAATCTCTCCCTTGAGGGATAGAACATGGCATGCACTCCTCAGGAGACAGTGTCAAGGTGTGCAGAAAATTGAATTCAGTCAACAAGGATGGAGAGGTTGTAGGACCCTGCATGCTGACCACGGTGAGAACTCCGGGTATGGTTACAATTACGGTCACCCCTTGACAAGAGGCGGACATTCATGTTATCTGCCCTTGTTATCAGTAGCTGCAGTTATCTGAGTAGCTTTGCCTTGCTCCAAAGATAATAGGGTGGCTGTGCTGCCGCTTTTCACACCACACTAAGCTTTCAATGCTGACCCTGGCAATGATTTCCTATGCAACTGGGGCAAGCAGGTTAACCTATGTGTGCCTGCATCTCACCACCTGTAAACTAGGCATTCATAATAACATCTTCATTTTACAGACAAGAAAGCTGAGACACAGTTGGGCGGGGGGCGCTCAGTAACTAAGTTATGTAACAGGGACTGGGTTCTCTAGGTTCTAGATACAGCACCTGACATATAAAATATTTCCACAGATCACTCATGATAGTTTAGCTTCTCCTTCCTTGGGGATTCCTGGAGAAACACAGGCTATGGCCCTAAAGTGGGTTTTTCTTCTCTGCCTCTTGTAGTTGAGGCTAACTGACCCATGCAAGGCTGAACTCTTGACCTCTGCAGGCACAGGGCTGTGTTCACTGAGCTAACCAGGCACACAGCGTAAGGGGTGAGGTATGGTTACTAACTGACCCAGATCTTAGTTCCAAAAGATGTCAACCTTCTTTGCTCTGTCATCCACAAATCCCTTCAAGACTTAAGCACACCTTCTAACTTAATCTGCTTCAAACATTTGCTGAAGAAATAAAAGCACCCACTGATTTATTCAAAGCTGAAAATGGGGATATCGGTCTCTTTTCCCCACCACTTCTATATTCTATTTCCCTCTAAGTTCTCTGCAAGAAAGGAAAAAAAATATATGTTGGCCACAGTTGCAATCAGCTTTAATTCATTCTTTATTGCTGCTCTGGTTTTGTGTTATTTGAGCTGGTTTAACTGTTAAAAGCGTTTCAAATGTTCACATGGTCTGCATTAGGTTACCGAATTAAAACAGGAACACTCCACCAAATGGAGCTCTCTGAAATGCAAACCACATGAGTTTGATTTCTTTGTGGTATAACTTTAATTGGGTTCAGGGGTCTCAGAGACTTACCTGTCTATCTGCTCCATGATGGCCTGATCTGATAAGACCGGCCTACAGGGGCTGGGGGCTTGGAGCTGCTTCAGCTCGGGTTTCAGAGAACCACTGCTGACCACTGACTCTACATCGTAGCTCCATCTCATTCAGGACCCCTGGGAAGGCATCACACCCCCTGTGGGCCTCTGCACTAGCTGCTGCAGCAAATGTCTGGCACATAGAGTACACAGAGTACAGGGAAATGATCATGATTATAATACGTGTCCAGTGTGGCTTGTCCTTAGACTGCTTGCCTACCTCCACGCTCCATGCCCGAAGTCAGCTAAGCCATATACCTGTCTTCCTATCCCCCACCCCCACCTCAGATTCCTTTTCTGATTCCACAGTAAAAAGTGCTTGGGACCCCGGTGTCCTTTTTGGGCCTCTGGATCGTGCCATGAGCCAGTGTGCCTCATAATCTGGCCAATCCTCAGAGTTTCCAGATTTGCAATTTTTCAAACCTGGCTTTGTCTTCTCTCACTGACACCATGAGGTGGAAACAGCAATTAACTTTGGTTCACTTCTTAAAAAGAGCTGAACATCCCATGCGGAAGTCTTCTTAGGATATAAGCAAACCTACACTCATGAGACTTCCAAGCAAGGTGTCATGTGGGCTACCACCAAGCAAGTGACCTGGGAGGCAAGAAGCAGACAAAACTCCCTCTTGAACTTGTGGTGGATCTGCTACGAAGAACACCAGAAAGGAGAAGCCTAAGACAGCTCCTGAGTTTCAGCAATGGTGCTCTGCCTGAATGAAAAATGAACCCTCTGGAACTTCAAAGACCTGAGGACTGTGTAGAAGACAGGACACTAGCCAGCACGAGGTACCTCTGACAGCTTACCCTGAGTGGAACAAGAACGGACATCTCATCTGAGGCTACACAGTGCTCAACTTTCATGAAAACACTTGGGGGAAAGACACTTTCGGCATTTCCTCTCAAGGTCATTGACGACCTGGAAGATTCCCTTGATTGATCTGAAAACTGTTGAAGTCTTTCTCAATTAACTATACCCGCAAGCACATTGACCTCTACTCCCACACTGAGCTGGTATTTAAGTGATTACAGCAATAACAGTTAAAGCCATAGACTCTTTACTACGTGCCAGATCATGTGCACCCCTGACCTCACTGGATTATCACCACAACTGTCTTCTTTCTAACAGATATGGGAAGCCAAGGTACTAAGTGGGAAAGGATAACGTGCCCAAAGTCCATGCAACATGGATGTACATTTCGGTTCCAGGATGCTAAAGTGCATGTAGCTTCCCACAAGACTGATGGCCTTTCCCACTGCCAGCAGCAAGACAAAGGAGATGGACAGAGGTGGCAGAAGGCGCTGGCATCAGTGTGCTACAAAGTGAGACCTTCAGCTGGGAAGCCTCACATAGTCTTTATTACTCCTTCCTGACAAGAATCAACAGACTGAGAACACAAGGATGTGGCTCCTCGGCACCGAGACAGAAGAATTGCTGGGTGTTACCGAGATCACTTCATCATTAGGTACTAGCAATGGAAAAAGCTAGAAAGGAAAATGGCATCCTAAATGAGAAGTGGCTGTAGGGCAGATGCAGAGGGATGGGCAGCCCATGGAGTTCCTGGATTCCATTGGACAGTGCTGCTTCAGCTCCTGGATCCTCTGCTTTCAATTCAGTTTCCCGATAATGCATCCTGTGAGGCAGGTGATGGCTCAGGTGCTTGGGACCCTGCCACCCAGATGAAATGCTGGGATCCTGGCGTAGGTCCCAGCCTGCGGCCATCGTAGCTCCTCAAGAAGTAAGCCAGCAGATAAGAAATACCCTTCCCTCCCATCTTCCCTTTTCCCCTCCCTTTCCTTTCCTCTCTCCCTTCTTCTCTCCTTCCTTCCTTCCTTTTCTCCTTTCTGCTCTCTCTCCCCACCCTTCAAGTGGATGAAAATTTTAAAAATATAAGCTCTTTTTGTTTTCTTGGATGTGACCATAAGGGGACCATGTTGTTCTATCCCATATAAGCACCAATTACTTCCTAACTATTCCATTTCTAATCTAGCTCCCTGTTAAGGTACCTGGGAAAACAGTGGAAGATGTCTCAGATCCTTGCACCCTGCCACTCCCACAGGGGACCTGGATGACATTTTCAGTTCCTGGTTTCAGCTTGTTCTGACCATTGGGAGAACAAACAGCCAATGGAAGATCTGTATCTGTAACTCCCTCTAACTCTGCCTTTCAAGTCCTTTTTCCGATTAAAAGGCGGCCATATTGTCATGCCTTGCTAAATGACGAGAACATGTTCGGAGAAATTTATCGCTGCCTGACTTCATCATGTGCCCACATCACCGAGCAAAATGCCACACACTACAGCTAACAAGTCACCAGGTGATGCACCCTCACAGGTTGAGAATACAGCCCTTCTTTGAAATCTCACAATGCAGCACATAACTATTTGTGCATTTTCACTCTCCAAGAACTCCAACCACAAAAGGAAAAAATGAACAAACACTGAACTCTTGTTATTGATACATATTCAGAAGTGGTTAGGGGGTCAAGTCACTGGTGTCTGCAATTTACTTTGAAATACATCCAGAAGACAAGCTGGATGGATGGCTGGGCAGAAGCCAGATAGACACCTGAGGAAGTATGGTGGAATTGTCACTCTAGAAGGATCGCAGAAGGAGTCTTACATCCAAGGGGCTGGTTTCCCAATATCACACTTGAGTTATTTGGAGAGTGGGGCAAGTGAGAGCAGAGAAACTAACCGGGTGGCAGAGATGGAAATGGAAGCTGGAGTGTCCACAGTCATTTTTAGTTCGGGTGCCTTGTATACTATTAGAAACTTTTTGGAAAAAAAAATCCTTGGTAAAAGTTTGCTGGGTGAAGGATGACTATTTTGCTGAAAGGTATTAAAAACAACAAAAACACTTATGCAAATAAATATATCACCTATGGGTCTCTGTTTAAAGAATTTCACTTAGCTCTTTTCAACCCTTTTATACCCATATGGGTTTGCACATCAACACCGAGTCCTTCCATTGTACTGGGTATTGAAGGAAGATACAGAAAGTATTATAGAACCTGAGCAGCAACAAACTCCAGGTAACTTTAATACAAAGTCTGAGATAGTAGGTATTGTATGTAAGAGAGACCTCCTCTAGCCTGCCTAAGGTCTGAATTTACAATGTAGGTCTCATACTCTAACTTCAGGTCACCAGTAACGTTACTGCCAGGTGTACAGGAATGGACTCCATCTTAGAGATGGTCTGGTACAGACCAGCAGGGTCCAAAATCAGAACTGAGTGCTGCCCATTAGAGTCCACAAGAGGACCGGACATGATTCCTGGGGCAGATTTATTCCTTTGCATTGAGAACTTGACACTTCACCAAGGGGTTAACAGATCAGCCCAACACAGCCCTAGACACCTGATCGGGAGCAAAGAAATCCAGCCACAGCTGCACAAATCAAAGCAGCCATGAGTTGAGAAAGCCAGGGGACAGAAAAGCAGGCAGGAGCCTGGTGGAAGCCACAGCAGAGTGTGTGCCCACAAAGCCATTTGAGGTATTGAAAAAGGAGGTAATGTTTTCCACTAAGGGGCATCCAGTTGGAGACCAGCCTGGGCTAGCTCTAGTTTCATAACCTCTCAACACATATGTGCAGTCAGGGCAGAATTTAAAACCTATACTGTGAACCTTAAGAAAATAAACCACATTAAACAAGCACAAATTGAAAATATTACACAAGAGATTTCACAGGAAATTGGTCCAAATTTAGCCTTGCTCTTTATGTATTTAAGCCTCTTATTTGCTGCTTAGAACTTTCTATCAAGATTTTAATAGGCATCCGCCCTCCCTCCAGCCCTCCCTCATCCTCAGTCTACCATCACAACACTTCGCTTCATTTTCTAAAACTTAGTTTGACTCCCAGAGAATCCTGCTACTTTGGGTATCCTGTTTGCAATGCTCATTAGCACATGTTCCAGAACCAGTCACTGAGGACCCATGGCCTGGATGGCATGGTGAGGCAGAGGGCAGGCGAGCTTTGTTCCCCAGGCTTGTGTGTGATTTCTCCACATACGTACTTAGGAAACACTGTTTTGCACGGGTGAACTTCACTATGAACTTAACTGAAAGCAACAGTGCAACTATGGCAAATGTGGACAGCTGGACAAGGCCAGTGTTCTTCAGTCTCATGTAGAATTCTCTCACTCTGTTCTTTCCTCCCCAAGGTAATTCTTACCCTTGTTGCATTATACTTTTTCTGAGATGCCTGAAAATCCTTTTTTTTTTAAAAAAAAAATAGAGTTAGGCAGAAAAGACCCCATGAACTACTTGCAATTTTGTAGCTATCCATCTACACTTGACACTATCAGATACTAAAGTTAGTGGGTCATACAGCAAGAGTCATTCCTAAAAGCTCTAGCTGAACCACTCTCCATACCCAGTTGTCCAAAGTGTCTCAAGGGATGCTGCCAGGATACTCAGTCTGCAGCCCTGCAGAGGCAGGCAGCTGCCAGGAGGGGAAAGTGATGCCAAACCAGAAGGTAGTTTTGTGGACTGGACCCACATACCCTAAAGGCCTCGCTGGGCCAGCCCGTTCTCACTCCCTTGCTGTCAGCCAGCGTGTAATGATGACTGCAGTTTGCTTACAAACCACTTTCAGAATTCTCAATAAATTAGAATGTCAACTCAGAATGGGATGTTTTAAAGATTTTGAGGTCTGCAACTCAATGAGCTTTCCCTAATTCCCTTTATCACACCGAAAGAAAACACCCAGGGCCCAGCGCGATAGCCTAGTGGCTAAATCCTCACATTGCAACTACTGGGATTCCATATAGGCACTGGTTCCTATCCCAGCTGCTCCACTTCCCTTTCAGCTTCCTGCTTGTGGCCTGGGAAAGCAATTGAGGATGGCCCAAAGTCTTGGGACCCTGCACCCTCATGGGAGTTCCGGAAGAAGCTCTTGGCTGCTGGCTTTAGGTCAGCTCAGCTCCAGCCATAGCAGCCACTTGGGGAGTAAAATCTTCTTCTCTGTCTCTCCTCTCTGTATCTCTGACTTCCCAATAAAAATAAATCTTTTTTAAAGATTTATTTATTTTATTACAGTCAGAGATACAGAGAGGAGGAGAGACAGAGAGGAAGATCTTCCGTCCAATGATTCACTCCCCAAGTGAGCCGCAACGGCCGGTGCTGTGCCAATCCGAAGCCAGGAGCCAGGAGCTCCTCCAGGTCTCCGATGTGGGTGCAGTGTCCCAATGCATTGGGCCATCCTCGACTGCTTTCCCAGGCCACAGGCAGAGAGCTGGATGGGAAGTGGACCAGCCGGGATTAGAACCGGCACCCATATGGGATCCCGGGGCTTTCAAGGCGAGGACTTTGGCTGCTAGGCCACGCCGCCGGGCCCAATAATTTTTTTTTTTTTAAAAAGGAAAATGCTTTCCAGTAAAGGCAAGGAAATCTGTCCTGGTCCCATTTCTTAGCTCTTCAAATGGTTTGTTTCTTATAGAAGCTATAAAGCTCCAAAAGGCTAGAGTAACACATAGCAGGAGTCAATGGAGGTATCCCAGTGGCTGCGGTGGGAGGGGCAGGCAGTTGCGGGGAGGGGCAGGGGTTGTTCAGTGTGCTCACAAGGACAAGGGCCGAGATACTTGCAAGTTTCTCTCCACTAACTGTCATTTTTCTTTTTCTTATTTTAGGAAAATTAAAAGAGCAACAACCTGGATTGCTCCCAGAGCTCTGAGCTATTCCGGGGAGCCCTTCAGCCCCGTCTTCTCTTCTTGCCATAGAGTCACCACCACACTCACCTAGCGGTCTTCCATCAGGACTCTAAAGAGTAACACATGTTTGGAAAATACCCAGAGTTCTGACCAGGGGACAGTGACGATTCCAAGAAGTATGAGCCTTGGGAGGTGTTGCTTTGAATCAAATTGGTGGTCTGGCGGACAGTGTTGCTTCCATTTTCTGGCTTATTAAAACACAGTAAGATTTGGGCAGGTGTTTGATTTAGCGGTGAAGGTATACATTAGGATACCCACATCCCATACCAGACCACTTGGCTCTGGTTCCTGAATTTGGTTTCCTAATAATGTGGACCCTGGCAGGGAGCAGGCATGGACTTGAGCACTTGTATGGGAAACTTGGCCTGAGTTCCTTGCCCTTGTCTTCCATACAGCTCAGCTCCAACTGTTGAGGGCATGTTCACTTCTTTCTCCCTCGCTGACAGGCACACACTTTTTGCTGGCATTAAAAAAAAACAGCAAATATTCAAGGGATCAAGGTAAGATATTGATTTAATGAGCCATTAAGACAAAGAAAAGCCAGGTTTATTCTAGCTACAAAAATGCCAAGTTCATAAGATTCCAGAAGTCAAACATGGCTACTAAGTGAATACGAGGTCAGTAAGAGTCTTTTGTCCCCATTCTAATGAGAGGAAAATGAACCCCGTTGGTAGAAAATACTGTATTTACAATGGATTCCCTAAGTACTAACCTAGTGCTAGCCTCACCAATGACTGCAGCGTCACCCAAGGTGTAGCTCTCCTTGCCTTGGGAATGTCAGCCCGCGGATCCTCCCTCTGGGAGGTCACCTCCTGGTCCTGTAGTCCCCATGCTCTCCTGAAGGTGGCACTATGCTCGACCTCCAAGAGCATTAAGTTTGCTGGAGTGCATAAACTGGAAGGTTTACCCTTAAATCCTTCAGAACCAGAGGAGGCGGCAGAAGGATGCCTCAACAAGAATTGGGCAACCTTAGCAGATCTAAACAACAGTGTTGCCACATAAACAACTTGCTCTTTCAGAAACATACAGTGGAAGCACAGCAGCTCAGACTGTGCTGGGTCATGAAAATTGGCTGCAGCCACAGGCCGAGGGGCTTCAGGAGGCAGCTCCAAGAGAAGTTGTGGTGTTGAAGATCTGGAGCTGGAGAAACCGGACCCTCACCCCTGCTCACAAACAAGGCCCACCTTTGAACACTGTCCCTTAGATGGGTCCCTGGTGCACTTCCCGGCAGTGTTAAGGCACTCCCCAGATTCTGAACTGTCCCAAGCTGCTCCAACTTTAACAGTGACTGAAAAAGCCCCTAGATGGACCAACACGGTGACATAACAGGCTAATCCTCCGCCTGCAAGCATCAACATCCCATATGAGCACCGACTTGTGTCCAGGCTTCTCCAGTTGTGATCCAGCTCTCTGCTTACAGCCTGGGAAAGCAGCAGAGGATGGTCTAGCTCTGTTGTGGCCACTTTGCAAGGCAAGGGGGAGAGAGGGAGAGTTGAATAAGGTCATAGGTGACCTCGCTCTCTATAAAAGCTGCCTTTCAAATAAAAATAAATCTTCAAAAAATTCCCTGCGCATGTACAAAGCTAGTCTCCCATTCTTCGCAAGCGAAAGGGCAGACAGCTTGAACATCAAGAAGTGTGCACTGCAGAATCCAGCAGGATCCCTGAGCACGTGGCTACGGCAACGCCACGGCCTTGCTTAGTCACCTCAGAGTGCACCTTCATGTGCGCGGGTTTGCAGTCAAGGCATGCCACATCTCTACTAAGAGCCATCAACAGAGGATATTAACAGTGGGACTGTTGGATCTGCAACAGCCTTCTTCGTGTCCTCTTTGGAGAACTCTGACCAAGCAGGTACCATCTACAGCAGGGTTGTTCCCTGGGGATTGGGACGTGAGGAGGGTGGCGCAGGGGGAAGTACTTCCATTTTTAGCTTAGTTGGTTTCTGCACTCCCCATGTTTTAGCCCATATCTGTTACAATTCAATGAAAGGAGAATGAAATGATGGATTTTTTTTTAACTCTGCAATTCCAAAGACAAAGCAGACAGACTTATGTATCTTCCTAAGATGGCAGGCACAAGCCTACCCCAATTGGGTGGTTGGAAAATGACAGGAATTTGGGAAGCTGAGAGGTCTGGTCTTGTGGTGTGGCCAGGGCTGGCTTCTTCTGATTGGGTTTCAGGGGTGCTCAGTGTCCTGTGTCTTAGCCTGGGGAGGAGGAAACCTCAGAAGGATGGGGTGTGATATTCTACTCTGGACACCTGCAGGCAGGGTTCAGGCTGGACCGTGGCAGCAGCGAAATGGGGAGGGAGAAGTGGAGACCTGAAGACTCAAAGGGGCCGGGGAGGTAAGCCGGGCTGCTCTAGCGCTGTCCTCGCTACTGCCTCCTGGTGATCACTCTCCATCCTGAATTCCTCCCACAAACGAAAAACAGAAGCAGCAACTCCACACTTTAATGAAATCGTACCTGAGGACAGCTCTAACACTACTGAGAAAGCCCTAGATTTCTATTTCTCTACAGGACTATTTTTTCATGTTTTATGAAAACCCAGACAGACACGTTTTTTTGGTAATATTTTCCCACTAAGCAGCTTCTCTATGTAATAACCAGGACTACAAATTCCTGGAAATTGCTACAATGCGACTTTCATTTGCTTCATATTTGAACAGGGGAATTCATTTGCCCAAGGAGCCTGTGTAGTGAAGAGTAGCAACCAAGGCAATTTCTCACTCCTGGAAAGATGGAGAGTAGGAAAGACTCCCCCTATACCCTGATCCCACATCAGTGACAAGGGGGCCTTCAATGGCTTTGCTCCTGACTGTATGAAGGTGTTCATGTCACAGATATGGTGTCCCTTCTCACTCCCAACCAGGCTCCCACGCCCTGGATTGGGAAGCCCAGTTGGCTTTGGAAAAGAGGGAAGACTGGGAGTCTGCACAGTCAACTGACTCTCAGTTCACTGCATTGGGTCTGCGGTTTGCACTGGAGGCCATAGGGGTGTCTCCTTCCTCTCTGACACATTTTAGAAAGCTCTTCAGGGAGTCTGATTTAGTGGTTGGAGCTAGCGTGGACTGCTCCGGGAGGAAGTGGTCTGTAAGGAGAGGGGTGCTGGCCCACGAAGGTGTGTGCTGTCTTCGGCAAGCACCCGGAAGCCTCCACCTGAGGCTATAGTAGAACCTGGAAAAATGCTGGAAACAATCAGGATGTGAATGCGCTCCTCTTTTGGGGTTGGTGAGCTTTCCTGCCTGGTACAGCATCTGTGTTGGGCACAGGCTCCTGGCTACCAAATGCCAAATACTTATCTGGGGGCATACTTATTTCAGAGGCATTCAGTAAATACAAAGAGGCTGAATAAGTCCAAGAAAACTGGAGTGATCAACATTGTGCTCCTAATTAGAACAGTGGCTTTCCTGTTGGGTGTTTTCCACTATCTACACTTGCCTTCTCAGACCATTTCAAACCTAACCTCTCACAGAGGATCCCTCTTGGTCATGATTTTTCTGTTTTCCAAAAAAAAAAAAAAAGGTTAATGTAATTTTAGAAGAGAAATGTACAAGTGAGAGTTCCTTTATTTTTGTGTTTCAAATGCTATTGATTTATTTTCAAGACAGGGAGAGGGAGAGAAAAGCCCATCTGTTGGTTCTCTCCCCAAATGCTTGCAATGGCCAAGACTGGGCTGGGGCCAGAACTAGGAGCCAGGAATTCAAGCTACATGTCCCACAAAGGTGCCACATACCCATTTCACTGAGCCATTACTCTACCTGCCTGCTACAGTCCGCATTAGCAGGAAGTTGGAATTAGCAACCAGAGTCAGGCACTTCCATATGCAGTGTGAGCATCTTAATTTCTAAGATAAACACCTGCATCTTTTATTTCATTTATATATTTACTTACTTTTTCATTTACTTTATTTAGCAGAGAGAGAAAGAGATACATAGAAGGACTGGCAGAGAACTCCCATCTGATTGTTCATTTCCTAAATATCCACAGTAGCTAACTATAGTTGGGTTGTGCCAAAGTCATGAGTCCAGGACTCAGTCCTAATTCTCCCACCTTCATAGTAGTAGGGATCAAACCACTTCAGTCCTCACCAGCTGCATTAACCAGAAGCTGGAGTTGGGAACTGAGCCAGGACTCACAGTCAGGCATCCCTACTAGCATCATCACTACTAGGATCAACTCCACCCTTGCCTCTGCTGTTCATGAAAAGAACACAATGGCATAAAGAGAGGTATGATCCACCTGCAGACCTGGGAAAAGCCAAGAATTCACACATCTAATCAGAACAGTTCCTGTATGTGCATGCTCACAGGCTGGTTTTGTAGCTGCAGAACTTTCATGCAATTGGAAACTCAACGAGTATTAAGCCCAACGAAGGGACACAAGAGAGACGGGTGATGCCTAAACATGTTAGAGCACTTGTGGCTGATTGCTCCCTGCTTTGGGTTCCCAAGATCCTGGGAGAAGCATCTGTCTCAGGCAGCCTCCCAACCGCCAACTCAATGAGGCAGATAATAATTACTCCTAATGGCAATCATAATTAGGGAACACAGTGGACCCAACAAGGTTGGTTGTCTGCAACTTAAGATGGGGCAGCCAGCATTTCACACACTCTTTATAAAAAATCAATCAATCTCTCTCTCTCTCTGTCTCCCACTCTGTCACTCTCTCACTCTCTTATGCACACACACTTGCCGAAAGAGATCTGGACAAAATCTTTGGTAAAATGCCTGGCGACACAGCTAAATGAAATAAATAGTGACTATCCACACAATGAGGTGAGAAGGTGTGAAGGACTTGGACCCATCAATAATTGACACCAAATACACACGCACACACATGCACACACACATATGTTCCTTTTAGTTTGCAGCTTCCTCCAATCCACACTCACAAAGGCATGGCCAACATCAGACATGAATGATTAGATGCAATCCTCCTTTCTTTCCAGGAGAGATGGGGAGGAAGGGGGAGGGAGGGAAGGCAGAGTTCTGGATCAGTTCCCCCCATTCACCTTCCTCTAGTGATAAATGACACCTTCCTCATACACAGACTAAAACCTCCTTCGTGAAGCCCCAAGCCCATGGCTAGTGCTGCAGCCGATTTCCCATGAAATAGTTACCCTCCTCTTCCCAGAGACAGAATCACCATCTAAGCTGACACTCATGCCCGCAGGCCTAGATTGGGCTGTCACCACCTTCCAGGGACCTTAGCATTAACACTTAAGTATCTCATGACACATGCCAATGATGTCAAGGTGATAGAGAAACTAGAAGTAGCTCCCCTTGAAAACATAATCCATCAGCCAAATGGTCACCTGCTAGATAACTGGGAACTGTTTCTATTTTCTTCAGAGGAAGGGAACAGGTCTCCAGGAATCTATGTGAGTTTTCTTTCTTCTTCTGCTTGTCCATCACTGCAACTGTTCATTAACAGCAGTGCTGAGGCCAGGAAAGGAGCAGATTACACCGGGATATGCAGGGCTTTAGGAACACTCTGCTACGTACAACACAGAACACACCTGGAAAAATTCTTCAAGTGTTTTTGGATAAGGTTACATGTGTGTCCAAGGGCCTAAATTATGGCTAAGTAAAGCAAAATATTATGAAATGTGTGTACATACACACAGAGACCATTTTCACGTGGGCGCACCTGCACTGGAGAATTCCCTGGCCACTTTTAACAGCATGCAGCTTAGTCAAAAGTATCTTAAATTAATTCCTTTGATGTTGGAGAGACTGATTTGGAACATGCACCTACCAAGTTGCACTTTCGCTGTAACTTGGTGCTAAGAATATATTCTACTCAGTGTAGGACTCCTGAAAGACTTTAGAAGTAGGGTGTCAGCTTAGCTGAATGGCTTCATTCGGACAAAAGTCAGCTCCTGTTTAATTTACCTTGTTTTAATCAAGCCCTTACTCCTTTGGTACTCAGCCTGGGTAAGGCTTTTGAGGAAAACAAGAATAATGTCATGCTAAGCAGAAATCCTTAAGAGCCGGCTAATGAGTTGGGCTTCTTCCCTTCACAGATTCTGAGCATCAAGTTCTGTGTTTCACAAGCATTTGATGGCTTGGTGACTTACAACTATGGCTTTGTAACTATTATTATGACTTGTGTCACATTTGTTCATGGGATCAAGGACTGCAAAGGAGACATTGGAAGTCAGCTGTAAAGTGCTGTATATTGGACTTGCGAATGACTATCTGCATCAAGATATGATGAGTGTTGGTTAACTGAAGAAATTTCTAGTTGTTTCCATGGTACCTGGGCCATCTGTTCTCTGTAGAGGTTTACAAACGTGCAAGAGCCCTCCAAGTACAGTGTAGCATGCCTTTAGCCCATGCTTCTAAGAGCTCTATCACCCACAGTCCCACAGTCCTCACCAGCGTATGTGCTAGCTAGCCAAAATGCAACTTGTCGAAGGTAGAAAGGGGCAACAGATGGCAGACATTGAACTGCAACTGCTTTACAATGTGTCTTAGCATCATTAAGAATATTTATTACTTTACAGACACCTTCAGTTGGTATTTACCAAAAGCACAACATGCTTGGCAAATAGGTTGCTAGATGATCTGCCAAATGCACATGTATTTGTTTCATGGAATTTCATCCTCAATAGTCTATTATCAGCCAAACGGTGTGGTTGGACACTATGAGTCATGAAAAGGAAACACACTCATTCCTAAAAGCTTGCCTGAGAATTATTACGAATTTGAGCCAGGAGAGAGAGCCCTTATTAAATAGTCAATTTTCAATTCTCTCTTCCCAAGATGGCAAAGTAGGGCACAGGTCAAGGTCAAGAGTCCTGTTTAAAAGTCCAGGTTCCTGTACGCACTATAGTTACCATTCCTGGCTCCCACCATGCCTGGTACAGTGAGCTCATGCTGCCTGCTTGAAGTCGGAGTCTATCTGTGTGTAACTGAATCTCAATATCAAGGATTCTCTGTACAGCCACATTCACAAACAATGTAATCCTGTGTTGCACACACCCAAGCAAAGATCAAATGTCAGAGTCTGATCATCTTTAACTTCTCATTAGAAAGGATATACAAATCACAATAGAGACAAATCCACTTGGATCAATAAAAATACATATGAGGTGACCACTGGAATGAACTATCTTTTTAGTCTCCAAATGTGCACTCCTTTGAACATCATGTGCACGCAATGTGCTTGACATGCTACTCTCAAAGTTCCATAACAGTATTCCACCGGTAATTCAGAGCCGGTTAGTTCAGAGAAGTTGTTTGCACTTTGAGAAACATGTACTATGAAAGCACCAAATAACCTGGACCTATCGCCTTGCGGTTGGACCCGTTCAAGTCAGTGGTTTGCATTTTCCCATAGAATTGTGTCAAATTGACACCACTCTCGTCCAGGTGTCTTGCTTCAGACTTAGTTCACATCTTTCCCTGTTGTAGGCATTTTTCCTATGTAGACATCCAAGAACAAATCACTTGTGTTACATCAGAATAAAATAATTTCCTAATAGGATTAATTCATGCTAAGATGCCACACATCGCCATGCACAGATACAGTCTTGAGATTCCACAAAGCTTGCCCATTTTCAAAATTACCAAATGGTGACAGAATTCATTAGCATTTCCTTTGCTGGAAAAGATTCGGGGAATTTCCTGGTGATACCTCCCCGTATTACAGGCCAGGAAAATAAAACCTGGGAAAGTCATCTGTAGCCAGGGAAGAGTACAATATGGACAACCTGGTGCCAAGGTCGGCATGACAAGGCCCTCTATCACAGAATCCCACCTTACTCCACTGTAAAATGGGTGCTTCTACTTCCACATTACAGAATTCTAAGTGTCAAAATACTTCGTCCTTATTCTCCTTTGACCTCACCTGGGCCCCAGCTGTGTCTTTATCCTACACTGCTCTCAAGTATAACTATCTAGATTCACTCCAGGCTCACACTGGATGACCTGTGGCTACTTGCCAGGAAAGTTGAGCCTTACCTGTCCCTGGCAAGGTACACACAGACACACAGAAAAGCAAGCTTCAAAAACCATGAGCGAGGCCTCTGCTCATAAGATCCAGAAATGGAATCCTTCCCTACCCCAAGAGAAGGACACAGGCAAAGTCACCTCTCCCTGCAGGAATCAGGCAGGAATGTTGGCGACAAGGGCCATTCACTTCTCTATGCTGACTTTGATTTTTCTTACACTAAAGGCTATTTAGCCAGAGGGTCTCCCAGGTTCAGACCCACTCTTTGCTTGCAGGTACTAAAGCCATTCTCTGACTTCCGTGCCTGGCAGGCCACAGAACTCCCGCTTCTGAAAGAACTGAAGTAGCTGGTGACAAGTGGGCCTATGAAGCTCTCCAGGTGGTAACTAGAGGGTCGGGGTTTTTCCATCATACCCACAGACAAGGCTCAGGGATCGTCTACGGCTCAAGAGCACGGGAAAAGCATGCACTATTTGTCACACCGGATAGGTGACTGTGGAGAGAGGACGTCTCACGGACCAGGAAATCAAGTAAGCAATGCCCACTTCATGGAGGTGCTGGAGAATCCGAAGCAGCAGCATGCAGAGCTAGTTTGCTTCCTTTTGCTGCTTTAGCATCGGCCTGCTGGTGATGGGCTTTGCTTGTGAAAGCTTGAACAACCTCCAAGCCAAGCAGACCGACCAGCCTTGTTGTGTTCCAGATGATGAGACCGCCTGCCTGCCTGAGGAGTCAGAGGGGCGAAGACCAGACCTGAAGACATGAGCAGGGCTGTGGTTTTTTTTTTTTTTTGCATCCTGGAACACACAGCCATGTGCTCTTGCCCTCCATCTGGCCACAAGACCCTGCAGTGTTCAAACTTTGGGATGTTAAGAAACATCATGTTTCCTCGAGTACTTAATGTTTTGTTCCACACATAAAACCCTGTGGGTGGAAAGGCTGCTGGCCCCCATGTCAGAGGTAATTTCTCAGGGCTCTGCATGGGATTTCACGGGAGCCACATGGTTAAGCCTGTCACCCCTCCTGAAAGCATCCCCCTGAAGGGCCCTCATAAACCTCAGGGCTGTGAAAGATCCAGCAACTTTCTAACAATAAAACTATGTTCATGGCCATGATATGCAGCAAAACACAAAGCAGGAAATCACAGCTTCTGGTCTGAATTACTCAGAGGGGGTTTCACATTGTCCTGGCCAAGGCCTGAGGACCAGCAACATGGGACCTGCCGTTCTGCTGCCTCCTACAAGGAGAAGGCTGCTGCAAGTTGAGTGGTTGGTGACAATCTAGTGGTGCTCAGGAGTTAAGGGAAATCTCCATCATAGATTCACACATGAATGTGCTTACAGAGTAAGCATGTTCTTCCACGACAGGAGGCTTTGCGGTGGAAATCTACTTTAAATTATGCACGATGGGCTCACCTCTTGCCCTTTTAAACACTGTGCATCTTAATGGTGGCAACACTAACTCCCAACAAAGTCCCATGAACTTCCTTGACCGACAAGTTGCATCACATGGTCATGGACAGGTCCTGATTAGTAACATGCTTTCTTGGTGTTTTTCCTAGTTGTATTTGTTTGTCCCTTTTTTTTCCTTAGCCTTGCATGTTGAGCGCCCTCGGAATTTCTGCATATTGCGGAGTGTCAGAAATTGCAGAGAGCAAAGGGTTAAAGAAGTGCACAGTGGGTGAGCAGAGGTCTACTTGACCCAAAGCATCAATACCAGAAAATAAGATTTGCTTCTATAACATTTTATATCAATTTCTGCCTAAATCTAGATCTGTGCTAGGTGCAATCCCATGCAGATAGGGTCTGCAACCTGACATCCAAAAGCCACACATCTCAGACACACATGGCGGTGACATGTTTCATCCAGGCAGTCTTTGGCACGTATTTCTAAGCTTCCTGACTCATCAGAATGACTTGTTACCTTAACCAGAACACCCCATATTTGTGTATCCTAATGTTAGACATAAGACATTCCCATTGGTAAATAAATACTGCGAAAAATTCTCACCCATCACTTAACCCACTTATATATTTACCAATTCCCTACAATTAAAAGGCAAGAAAAAAGTAGCAGCGCCCCCATAACATGTCAGAACTCTACAGTGAAAACTATCCTGGTTGAGCTCCACACTCCATGTTAACTTCATAGTTCTAAAGAATCACAGAGCATGAATTATCCACTCTCCCTCAAGAGAGAGACTACTGCAGCCTCATGGGGGCCTAGCAAGGTTCTAGCCACCGACTCAACTGATTGTCAGCTCCTACAGATGTCTCTCAAGGTACAAGAATAGGAGAGAAAGACAGAGAGAGGAGTTCACACCATTGCAACCTGCTTCTCCACCACGCTTCCCTGGCTTTGCTGGCTTAATCCTGAATTAGTGAGCCTGTTACATGATAGCTAATAAAAATGACAGGAGCTCAGATACCGTTTGCAATCTGCCACAGACTTGGTTCAAGGCAGAATAGCTTCCATCTATATTTCACACAGGCTTGCTCTGTCTCGCTCATCTCTCCCACAGTCTGTGGTGCACTTTTTTTCCCCATCTGGGAAACTTATCTCCTCAAAACGTTACCATCAATCAGCCCAAGACACCGTTCCCGACAGAGCGTCTGCCGGTTTGACGGAGCGCAAGCAGTCACTAGTTGGGGATGCCTCCCACACTCTCCCAGAGCTGTGTTTTTCTGGCTTAACCGCACAAGTGCAATTTGGGATATTTATACTTACCTCCCATTTCTATTGACATAATAGCAGTACTTTTACAGAATTGGGCAGGGGGCATGGCTTGAATCTCTGTGCTATGAAGAAAGTTGCAGAAGCCACTTGTTCTAAACTATTTTTAATGTCATTTCAGGGGAGTTTTGCATTTCCACTCATTTTGGTCTGTGCTCGCCCCACACTCATTCAGGGAGGATGCAAACTAAACACTTTAAGCACGCGTCCTGTTGGTCCCCAAAGTCTTCCCTGATAGCTGGTGTCACTGATTTTCCAGATGTTTCTGTCAGTCCCACTGCCAGCACATTCTAGTCTCTCAACTTAAGTTGTACAGTGGGAAAGGACAGAAACAAGAGGGGCAGGGTGGAGGAGAACCAGCCTCAACCATGTACTGGTAGGGGGGGAAGCAAAGTGGGGGCGTGGAGTCAGGCAGCCCCCACTCCCACAGAGCTCCAGTTGCGAACAGGAGAACCATGCATGGGCACAGGTGGGTCCCAGCCTCTGGGGCTGGATGCAGCTTAAGCATGGAGTCTGAATGAAGACTTTCACTGCTGTTTGCTGTTTTTGTTGGCTGGTAGCCACGGCAAACATTTGCAGGTGGCTTGGCCAGATTTTGACACTTAAATATTTGAGGTTGTGATAAAAATCAGAATATTACTACAATATGGTTCTGTGCAGCCTCAAAAAAAAACCTAGAATAATAATTTTTAAAAGCTATCTGCAATTTTAAATACTCATTTAAAGACACAGTCTCTAGAGGAAACTCATGTTTTAAAATAAGTACTCATTTCCTCTTAGCTGAAAGAAATAAAGGTAACATCCCCAAATGTTACCACCTAGAGGTTTGGACTGAATCCACGGGAAAGATGGCTTGGGTTATTTCTTGCTGAGCCTCCGTGATCATCCAGGCAATGTTTTGGATGGGTCCCACGAAGGAAAATGGAAACGACAGGATGTGTGGGTTTGAATCAACATGGTAAACACCCCTGGGAAGAATCAGAAGAAAATTAAACAGCCACCCTCACACTTGGCAATGTGATAGAGTCCCGAAAGTGACAATTATCTCCTCAAATGTACCCGGAAAGACACACAAAAGCTTAGGACGGAGAATCGATGCTAAGATGGGGGTGTATTTGTGGGGTTGTGGGATGGGTCCCACATATCAAAGTACCATCTCCATGTATGGCAAACTCAGACTACGAAAGTCATCCAAATGTACACAGCCCCGACCACATGGGTAAATTACTGACAGGGTCAACATGTATCCTAAAATTCAGTGCTAACCCCTAAGAAATTGCTGCATAAAACCCAGTGCTGTGTTAAGAATGACCGACTCCTTGGGACCGCCAAGCGGGTTGGCAGTGGGAGTGGGGAGCTGTGGGAAAACTCCAGGAGGAAAGAATGCTGCTAAGCCGCTAGTAAACTCCAGCACATTTTATATTGCTTTCCCCCTTGAAATAAAAAGAAAATAATTATAATGAGCTGGTCCAACCGTGAATTTTGTCTTCTCAAAGCCAAGCTGGGGAGTGAAGGAGTCCCCTAAGACTCAGATACGATCTTTAAGGAATCCACCCCATGCTCCAAGGACATGATGGGTTCTTGCTTTTAATGGTGGCAGCAATTGCTCTCACAGACATTTGAGAATAGAAATACTTCCTAGAGACACTTGGAATTTTCAAATTAACCTCTTAACAAATTTGCAGGGGTATCATCTAGGACGCTTGTTTCTTAGGGCGCCACAAGTATCTACATGAGCAGAGAACCAAGAGAGATAAGGCACCTCCTTCTCAGGGGGCCAAACCCGGTGCTGCCCCCAGTGCTGTGTTAGAATGGATTCTTGCAGTGTGGAAAACAGCATTGACAAATGTGGGGTGGCTTCTAATTTTTCTCTGAATCGCAGTACCCAACATTCGACTGAAAACTGAATCCTGAAGCATGTGTCACCTGCAGTAAGTTCCTCTTCTTCCTTTCAACAGAGAATTCTTGGAACCCAACACAAGCTCTCCACCGCTAGCACTCTCAATGGATCAAGGCTCTTTGGCTGAAGTAGTTGTCTGGTCTTCCTAAGAACTCGAGCTGTTCTTAAATCTTTCATTTCTCCTTGACTCTGTTCAAGTTGCCAAGAACAGGTGTCATTCTCACCCTGGAGATAGGAGACGCTGTGCATTTCCAAGGAGCTGCTGGACCCTACCCATGAGCAGGTCCTCATACCACACAGAGCTGTCACATGATGCCAACATTTGAGTGCTCTCTGTGACATGATGCAGATTGTCTCCGATTCAATGGTCGGATCCTACTGTGAATTTTTCCTCATTGTCCCAGTATGTTTTTTTACACACATGTGTAGGGTAGAGCCTGTGTTCTTTGTCCTGCCTACCTCAGAATGAGTAGACTCAAAGATGGCACAGAGACCCAGTGAAGAGATATCAACAAGAAGGAGAAGGCAGGAAGAAGGAACAGAGAGAAGACAAAACTGTAGAATCACAGAGACCCAGGCAATGGGCTTAGTGATGTCCAGAAAATGGAGGGACACACCCTGCAGGAGAGGAGGCGGAGCTTCCTGTCACCATCATCAAGCCTTTGCCCTGAACAGTTTGCTCTGGGCTCCGTGACACCCTGGGGTGCTTCCATTATCATCTAAAGGTTGACAAGTCTTCTTTCATGGAAACAATGACACAGACTGACTTCCACCTCCCTTACTCCCCTACTGCCTCTCTCCCATGCATCAAGTTTATGAGCAAAACATGGTCCACCAAACTTGAGTATTTCTCCCAACTAAAGCATTTCTCTGAATTCTAGCCAATACTACACCAGTCCACAAACAACAAATCAATCCGAGCAACAGAAACAAGGAGAAAATCCAGAACATTCTCTGAGCTCCAGAGACAGTCGAAGAGGTCTCCTTACCCAATCTGGCGGTTGGTGGAAGGTGCCTGGGTGATGACAGAGCTGGACTGGGGTGACGGCATGGCTTGCTGGATCACAACACTGGTGTCATGACTGGGCATGCGGGAGCTGCCAAGCTGGTGGGCTCCAGGTCCCGTCATGGCTCCGCCCACTGCATTATGCATTGAGATGTTCTGCACAGAGAAGACACAGGAAGAGGGTCAGGAGGAATTAACGTTTCAGCCAAGATTTCAAAGGCTAAAATCGGCAATTTTAAAATTGGGAATCATACCAACTAAATAGAGAGTTACGACTTCTGGTGAGCCTGGGCACATTCATCTTGTATAGCTGCAAGGTGATGCAAAATAATTACTGAGCCTTAGAGTAAAGCACATAGGGGGGAAAAAAGCAAATTTGCTCATCCTGATGCTGCCTTCTTGATTTGAGGCTGACACCAGGGATGGTTAGGGCTCATCTTTTCTGAGTCAGTTTGTTATACCCTGAATTTGAAAATGAGTTCTGAAGTGCATTCTACTATGATTGGTGAACTCAGTTCTGTGTGTTGGTTTGAATGACAAGCACACTAGGTTATTATTTTTTTCACTCTCAGTAATATAACAGTGGCCAATCTCATTTTTTATCCCCTGGAAACCCAATGGTTTCCAAATCCTCATCTGGGCATTCATGACACAAACTCAAGAACTTTTGCAGAAAGGTAGACAATTGAACAGATGATGCAATATCTGGGATCCAACGCAACTTTTTGCCACATTTCCTTAAAACCATCCCCTACCTGTTGCATAGAATAATGGAAGACAGAGCAAAGGTCTGCTTACTAACTCACTATACTTTCTTCAAAAACATCGAGTGCTGGTTTTTACCACTCTACCCCATGGAACCTGGAGCTACAGGTACTCAACTAACACATATTACATTGATGAACTAGGAAATGAACAAAGGAGACATCTGAGATGCTTAGGGGACTGAATATCATGTGTTGACTTTTAATGACTTGGATAGAAGTTTCTTAGTTTAAAATTCAACTACCAAGTAAAAATAAGTGGGGTAAAACTGATGGAACTGAATAGGTTTGACACCAGAAATTCATGCTAAGGTGGGAGAAGGCTGATGTCCCACACTGGAGTTGAAAAATGTGCAAGAAATGCAGAACCCTGCAGAAAGAACATGTAGGGCCAGAAGAAGTAACAGGTGAGGGCAGGAGGGAGGCTCCCACTAACAACCAGGTACAGCCTATAGCCTAGAAGAATAAAGAGCTTTGAGAGGTCAGTTGAACAATGTGTTGAGGATGGGAGGCAAGTAGTGCTGTCAAGAAGAACTGTCATTAGCAATTTACTCAGGGAAAAATATTTATCTGTCTATTCTTTGACATCAGCAAAGAAAAAAATATAAATGTTACCCAGGAGAACCAGAGGGGATCTTTGAAGTTCTACTGCAAAGAACAGGATTTCCTGCCCCACTTGTTGATGGAGGGTGACAACATATGTGGCACTGGAGGTGGTGGCGTCCATCACATTGCACCTTTCCCAGGTGTCTGATGTCTAAATCCTA
The DNA here is from genome assembly GCF_030435755.1 of Ochotona princeps. NCBI lineage: Eukaryota > Metazoa > Chordata > Mammalia > Lagomorpha > Ochotonidae > Ochotona > Ochotona princeps. The sequence continues at coordinate 26,112,088 of NC_080851.1, forward strand.
ATCACACAGTTTGTCAGCAGTCCAGATGGAAACTGGCACCTGGCTTAAACTATGAGCCAGGATCCCAAGGGTACTAACAGGCTCATACACTCTCATGGTCCAAAGACTTCTCTTATAGACTGGAAAGTTCCTCTGAAGTAGGAAAATACTGTGGTTGAGTCAAGCAACATGAAAGGAAATGGTGTTTGCCCTGCATCGCTGTGGAGGGGCAGACTTCAGTTATTTTCATAAGATCCAGTGATGTAGAAAAGCAGACTAAATAAGGAAAATCACGATACTTGCATTATTCCTTTCAAAAGCAAACTCTAATATAACCCATCTCACTGGGTCCTAATGAGGTCTTGATGAGGTATAAAAATCACATGTATTATTTTTACATCAAATGAATCCTCAAAAGACTTGACATTTGTCATCTTGTTCACACAGTCACTCAATTTGTCAATCGACAATTTGAGACATGGAAAGGTTTCTGGTTCTTTTTAGAATTACTTTCATTGCACTGTGCTAACAGAAGTTACCAACAAGGCTGTACAGCTTAACCATATATTACAATCTTTAAATTCACCATGAAAATTATAGAGTGCACAGCACCCATCCCTTGAGTTGTTCTGAATGCCTCTCACATTTATGCAGCCCCCAGGTCCTGAACATTTAACCCAAGCACCCTGCATATCCTTCTATCATTTCACCCCTCCTTCTACCAACCTATATTCTCCAAACCTACACCATTGCCGCCTTCCCTATACTAGGCAATGGTTGGTCACTCAAGTAGTCTTAGCTCCAGGATCTCTGTGTGATCCTTCCCAGCTCTCTGTTCTTCTCATACCACCTTCACTCTAGCACTTTGAGACATCCCACCTGATTGGACTATCCCTGCCCTCATTATGACCTTCCTCCATTTTACCAGCATCCCCGGATTTGGTTCCCAGCTGATACCTGTGCTGCCCTGACGGAAGCTTCCCATCCAACAGCATCCAGGGAAAGGCCTGCCTAGCCACCTTGTGTCAGGCATCATATCCTTCTCCTTTGGGATCTGTTTATGAGTTTACAGTTGCTTTTGACTGTGCAACTGAGTGTTGCTTCTCACCTAGACCTGTAAGTACAATGAGAGAAGACACAGTCTGAATATACCATTCAATGTGCCTCCATTGCCAGGGCCAGGGCCTGGCATACCATAGAAGCCCAGTGAATAGTGAAGCAATTGCTGAATTCTCAGATGACATTTCTAGAATAGACAGTATGATGAATCTTTGCATGTATTCTTCCATCATCAGATTCCTATAAGCCTTTATTTTATTTGGAAGGCAGAGTTACAGACAGAGACAGAGACAGGATGACAGAGACAGCTCCTTCGTGCACTGGCTAATTCCCCTAATGGCCACCACGGCCAGAAAGCATGGAGCTGAAATTTCATCTGAGTCTCCTGCATGAGTGCGATTGGTTTTGATGGCACATTACCAGGGAACTCTACTAGAAGTGGAATAACTGGGACTCAACTCAGCTTCCACATGGATGCCAGCTTTGCAGGTAGTAGCTTAGCCCACCATGCCACAATGATGGTTCAATTCTTGGTCAATTTTCTGATCACCATGTAATTGGGAAGTATGCTCCCTTGTTAGGGTGTTTACTCAATTGAAGGCTGCAAAAATAGAAAATATTAGGATGAAGAAGAAAGCTGTACACACAGTCACTATAAAGCAAAGTAAATCCTGTGAAAACTGTTCAATCAGTGCTTGAGGGAAGATAGCAAGGGGTGCACATTCCAATCTGGCTACATGGGTGCAAATGGTAACTTTTGTTTCCATCACAAAATACAAGGAAATTTACAACGCAGGGAAAAAACTCCTTGTTTTAGTTAAGAGCAAAGGGTGTTAGACAATAGGAAGAATTACCCTCCTCTCCTCCCCCCCCAAAAGAGTTTAAAAATCGTTTCTGAGAATCACTGAAAAGAATAAAAATTACTGTAAGAATAGATCTCACAACTTCTCCCCTTCATCCTTTAGAGACACATCTGTCTGTAACATCCCAAGCAGAGAGGAGAGGCTTCTAAAACTTTTATTCCAAATTCTCCAATAAGCTTCTCCCCAAAGCATTAAATCTACAAATTCTCTGACTTTCTTCTCCCAGATCCAGAGTATCATGTCAAAACAGCTTGGGAAAGCAAACAAGCAAATCCATTACCATTTCAGATTAGGCAGAAGTGATTTTTTTCAAAATAATAAATATCACATAGTAGCCAGATAGGAAAAAATTTTAAGAGTTCACATCATCCCAATTGCAGATTCAAAATCTGTCTCCATTGACAAAATGAGTCTCCTTGTGCCTCTGGATCAATAGCCAGTTTCAAAAACATCAAGTGTGACTGTTTCTTCCCAAGTTATTTGCGACAGTGCAGGTGGGTGGATTTGAAGGTGGTGAAGCAATGTCACCCAAACAACAGGCGGAGATCTGTTAGCACGGGGGCGGGGGGGTGTCAGAGGTACTCTCAAAGCCCAGCCTTTGGCCTTTCCATGTTCGACATTTTTTTATCAACAGCTTGGATGAAGATGTGAAAATTGTGTTTGTCAAATCTGCGGTTGACACAAAGTTGGGAGGCAGAGCTAATGTTCTGGATAGCAGAATCAGCTTTGACTTGAGCCAACTGTGTGATCTGGTCTCCAAAAATGTGCACATAAATCTAGGTTGTTTTAGGAGAAGTGAAATGCCCCGATCAAGGGAAGTAATTATCCCACTGTAGAGTACGCTGGACTGACCACATTTGGTCACCATATTTTAAGGGGAAAACTGACAAATAGGAGGGAATGAAAAGCAAAGAAAGGATCCAAGACGCATGGCAGGAGGAACGGTCGAAGAATCAGGGAATATTTAGTCTGAAGATGAGAAGACTTAGGGGGTCATGCTCACTGCCTTCAAATATTTGTGGGATTAGATACAGTCTATGTTGCTCCAGACGGCATAATTTCAGAAAATGGAATCGTGATGACAAAAGTCAATAACCACAACACTTCAAGTACCTATTTTCCTGCAGGAACTGCTAAATGTTTTAGAAACTGCATTTCTAATACTCTCAGCGATCCCAACAGGTAGGCACTATTGTCCTCATTTGAAGAAAAGACTAAAGCTTCCCACCATTGCCACTGCCATGCCACCTCTGCTGACCCCACCCTGATTCCCTTATGCCTTAAAGAATCAAATTTGATCATGTACCAAGATACATTAACTAATATGTAGAGAGTGCCAATGACAAAACAAGCTTCTTCATAAAGCCCTGAGCCTTCTGGAACAGGAGTGACCAGGACTTATGGCCATCTATGAGGAATATCACCAAGAGGATTCCTGCATCAGAAGGGAGAGGCATCAAGTGGCCTCCCACGGTGTCTTCTATAGTTGGAATTCCCTCATTTATGATACATGGCTCATACCTGGGCTCCAGTATTTCCACATAATTAGTCATGTGTGTTGGAAAACATACTGGCTTGGGAGTTACAGGGTCTCTTCCAGTGCAGTGCCCCCATGGCTCCTTAAAGCTGTGCAACTTGGATGAATCATTGCCCTGCCCATGCTTAGTAGCTTCATCAGTCAGAGGAAGAGGCTGGACCACATTACCCCGTGATGTTTTCCAGCTGATATTACACACACCTCTTCCTTGGCTGCATTTTATGAGACACTAAATATCCACACCAACTTTTTAGCTTATGATTCATGGCGCTGAAAATGCCAACTTTTGCTCCATAATCATAAGCCTTTGTAGAAGCCAGCCTGCTGGAAATTATAGCTTCCTGCAAGTCTTGAGGGATCAAGATTCAAGCAATGGATGTAACAAAGGGTGCGGTCCCTCAGCCATCAGAGATGAAAGTTCCATAGACAATCTCCATCTAAATTCCTCCTTCTTGGGTTCATGCTTCTGGTACCCCTTGGCTTCTCCCACCCTTACATCCTGCAAAGCTTTGCCCTCCATTCACTGTTGCTCTGAACTATGAAGGGTGGAGATGAGATGAGAACCAAGAGAATAATGAGGCTTGATTGCACAGTCAGTGAGCTTGAGGTGGAGCAGTAATTGTCTTCCTGCAAGTATGGGCTTGGACTACAATCTGAAAATTCTAAACCAAAAAACCCTGATGTATGTGAACATACGTTACATGTTCTTAAATATATATGCGTGTGTGTATGTACATAATTTCAGAATGTGGTAATGGAGGATGGAGAGAAGTGGATCACAATTGGATGGCAAATTTGGGTCTTCCATCCAACTGCCAGGGTGTTGAGACATTTCTCCGTAAAGAGCTGGGGTCATCCTGACTCATGTTCAGAAGTTGGGTTGTGCAATCTTGGAGTTGTCTGTATCTTAATGACACCGGGCATTTGTGAAGACTTTCATAACTTCTCAACTATAAACATCCATGGACTGCGTCTGTAAGACATCTGAGACAGCCCCAGAAAAGATACTGGGTTTTCTGGGGGTAGAGGAAAAATAGTAGATGGTATTGATTCTTCCTTCGATGCTCTTGGGAGCTATGATACCATGCAGGTATTTAGGGGATGGTAATAAGAGGGCAGGTACCATGAGAGAGGGAGAATGAAGTGCCAGAAGAGACATGACATTAAGGGGGCCAGCAGGGGCCAGGCAGGCACCCATTTCTCTAGAGGCTTTCCCTTCACAGTGTCTCATAGGGCAAGAAGAACACCATGGCATGGTTTGCAGAACGGGAAGAGAGAAGAGCACAGAGTACTGTGGGACTTGCTGTTCCAGAGTACACATTGTTCTCAATTCTCTGGATAATTAGGAAGGCAGCATGTCATGAAAGCAAGACATGAGCACTAGGCTCTGCTAGACCTAAGTTCAGCTTTTCTGAGCTGTCTTTTGCCGAACCTTAATATGGAAATCATCATCTCCTAGACTGTCATATCCTTAGGGTTGTGGACCAGTGATTGACACCACACTGGTACTATTTCCTATGTAGTAAAGTTCAGAAGATGAAATCCAGAGAGAGGGGAGGTATTCTGGTAGTCACTCCCCATGACTAATGTTAATCAAGAATGGCAAACTCTTACCCAAGCATTACCATGTGTCAGAAAACTCACGTAAACTTGGCAACAGACAAGGAGGTAGATACACTAAGTCATCACCCTTTTATGAATGAAGAAACTGAGAAACAGAAAGGCTGAGTGGCTTGCTCCAAGCCACGTAGTAATAAGTCCTACAGCTCTGGCTTCAGAGCGCTCAGCAGAGCTCATCACAGACTGTACAGTCTCAGTGCAAACAGAAACCATAATGCCTACCTCTTATCCTTGCAGGAGACCCTGCTAGAAGCCACCACTTAATGCTGGTGTGTGGTCTTGACAATTGTAGTGTGGCCATCATATTACTAATCTGGATCAGTGTCTCCACCACTGCTTTTGTCCTTGAACAAGCTTGAGGCTACATTGCGAATTCTAAAGGTCACGTCCATACTGGGCAGCTTCCTTCTCAATGGAAGGAAGATTAGGCAGGTCAAAAGTAACTTGTAACCCTGCTTAAGCCCCTTCGCCGGTGCTGGAAGCCAACAGAGACCTGTAGGTGAAGTTCTAGACATGAGTCTGGTGAATTGTGGGAGGTAAGATGGACTTGACTGGCTCATGCTCTTCTCCAATTCCCAAATCAACGTCTTTCATCCTTGCTAATGCTGGAGTGGGCCACCAGGGCCTGGAAGCATCCCTGTGGGCTATCCATGTAACACAGTATAAAATAAGACAATAAATACTTGGCTAGGACAAACAGTGTCCTGGTGTCTCTCAAAGATGCTGCCCCTTTTTTTCCTGGGACTGCTGATGCCTTTCTCCTACTCTTGCCTTAGTTGTGTCTACTAAATGTCATCACATGGGCCATGGGGCAGGAATTGGCCCTACCATATTCAGATGACCAAAATTATGCCTGAGAACATTATTGATGCTGATGTATCTACAGTCATTCTGATGTTAGAAACCAGTCTCATGCTAGTAAAATATACTGATTATTATGGTATTCATGGTTCCTGGTTTTAGTCCAGCTTAGTCCAGAGTCTCAGGAATGTTCCAGTCTCTGGTTCATTTACAATGGCCTGCAAACCCCTCTGTGTTCACTGGAACCTTTTACTATCTGGTTTTAAATGGTCTATATCATATCATCTACTGACAACTCATCTCCCTCTCCCCTTCCGTACCACCTGCACTGACTCCACACTGAACCACACCACTCCTTTTGCATCTTTGCACACAGAACTTCCCCTTTACAACTGATTCCTCTGTCAAGACCCAGCTCCAATGGCCCTCCTCAGTGGAGCCTCCCAGCTCTTTTGCATCTATTTAGCTTCTCCCTGCCCCAACACAGCCTTATGCACATCTCCATCAGAGGGGTAACAGCTCCATGGATGTTCCCTCAGGAAGCAAGGGTCAGGGAAAGTGTCAGTCCATCTGAGAAGAGCCACTCAGTAGACATGCAGTATGTCAAATCATTTGGCACGTGAATGTGGTGTGAGATCTTGAGCAAGTTCAGTTCTCTGTAGCTCCATTATGTATTCAATAATACCATTCTACCTGACAAGATTTCTGCAAAGATTAATTCAGGTAATACAGGAGAGAACGGAACGCAAGAGGGCCACATTCAGTGTCCAGTGAATGTAAGTAGGCATTGTTCTACTGATCATGATCTGTTTCTGCAATTTATTGATTTAATTGAAAACCAGAGAGGGTGGGAGGGAAGGCAGGCAGAGACCTTTCATTTGCTGTTTCATTTTTCAAATGCCCGCAACAGCCAGTTCTTGAGCAGGACAAAGCCAGGAGTTTGGAATTCCATCCAAGTCTTCCACATTGGCAGAGGCACCAACGTATTTGGGACATCTTCTGCTGCCTTCTCAAGCAAATTAGCAGGAGGCTGGATCAGAAGTGAAGCATTCCAAACTAGACATGGGGACACTGAGGTGTTATGCCAGTGTCACATATGGTGGCTTAACCTTTTTCTCCACAATGCCAGCCTCCTCTTTATCATTACTCTTATCATTTCTTACAAATGCCAACATCAACTCTCCATTAGGGCAACAACTCAGCTACTTCTTTGCCTCCCCCACCCATCACTTTCAAGGTTCTCATCACACATTGCTGTGTTAATTTATTGTTAAGGTCAATCTTTTACCAAACAGAAGACAGACACAGGAGCTGATCTCATATCATTGTCGTCATGTTTGGTGCAATGTCAGTTCCACAGATATCCGCTGAGTGAATATACAGAGATGTGCAGCTGGAACTATGGAAAACGGAAAGTGAAATGGAAAGAGAAAATGAACCCTCTCTTATGGTTGCAGGCTCTGGTCGACAGGGAATATGAAAAGTAAGGGAAATAGGGATGAAAACACATGGACTTTGAAAAACACCTGTACACAGACACACTAAAAGCAAAGACCCACCATCCAGAGGTGTTTACACCACATTCTGAAAGGCAAGGGACATTTGCTGGACACATAATGTAGGCCACATTGTATTACCCACTGCACTTGTGTTACCCTAAGGTAATTTTCACAAAAACCTTGCAGCACAGACTGATCCTTTACCAGAGAGGCTATGAACTTGCTTGGGATCACACATCACTGGTTAGTCTTTTGGGAATTCTGTGAAGCACATGAAGTGTGTCAACCTATACTCTGTGTTTTAACCCACTCTCCACCCTTAAGCAGAGTCTTACCTTACCTGAAAGCTTGACTTTGCCTTCAAAATTTCCACAACTGATGTGTGTTTTTCTTTGTTCTCCCACTGGTTGCAGAGAATTACTACCTCCTCTCCTGAGTGTACAATTCATGCCTACAGTTCTGGCTCCCAGTCCTTCTGTCCCTTCCCAATCACTCCAAAAATCCTACTGTCCAATTAAATATAATTCAGTGCTTTCTTAACGCCAGTCGCCAAACCCCATTTCTTACAACAAAAGTCAACACTTAGTCTTGTCTTAAACTCCCATGGCTCCAGCCCCATCTCCTACCACTCCTTCTTGGACAAACACTGCCATCCAGTCTGACTGGCACATGCACCAAACATAGCATGAATTCAGATGTTCACCCATGCTTCTGCTTGTACCTTCCCAGGATTACAATTCCCTGTATTTCTCTGTCCAGCTAAACCCTATGTTCTGGGCAATACAGCTGTTGAACTCTTGGACAGTGATTTCCCAAGTACAAAATGAGGTTAGTCAGCCCTTACTTTTTTGATCTATAAAGTTAAGATTAGGTAATGGCCGAGAGCTTTGGTAACATACATATGACCTTGCAAACCTGGTGTTCTCTCTTCATTTAGATGGCTCCCCTCCTGTTTTTCTTTCATAGTCATCCATTTTTAAAAATTCATTTTCATAAATAATGGGCAAGGGAGAAAAAGGGAGAAAGGGAACTGGAGAGAGAGAGGTAGAGGGAGGGAAAAGAAGAGAGGGAAGGAGGGAGGTGGGAGAGAACCAATCTTCCATCGGCTGGTTCATGCCCCAAATGCTTGCATCAATCAGGGCTGAGCTAGATTGAAGCCAGCGGCCAGGAACTCTGAGTCTTCCACATGCGTGTCCAGCATGCAAATACTTTAGCCACAATCTGTTGGCTCTCAGGATGTACACTAGTAGGAAACTTGATCTGAAGTAGAGTCAGAACTCAGAACTAGCACTTCAATGCATGATGCAAGCATCTCAAATGGCATCTTAATTCCTGTGGCAAACACCTGCTCCAGGGTCATTTTACATGCCACCTTCACATTTTCACCTACCCAACTTAAAGCATTCCACCTATAATTTTTACTGTAGGACCCCCAACCCTTCCCTTTATAGCACATTTCACAGAATGTACTTACTACCACCACAATTGTACAAGTACTACAAAGTTCAGGAAGGACAGGAAAACAAAGTGTCTGTCCTGTTCTCTCCGCTGTACCTGGTGCTTTGTTCAGTACCTAGCTCACCACTAAGTGATGGCTGGTTGAATGGATGAGTTATGATGGCCAAGTGATGAAACAGGAACAAAGAGCGGCCTATAAACAATTTCTTCCGCTGCCCAAATTGTTACTCAGTCATCCTAAAGCCAGAGAGTCCAACATAAAGAGATAACTCCCATAAGTCACATCAACACAGAGGACAGGACACCACTCAGCAGCCTCGTCAGATTGCCACATGTCTGGTCAACTCAAACCAGGCACTGAATGTTACAGCAAGGCATGCCTTCTTACGAACTGGAACAAAGGCAGGAAAACCAAAGTGAAGGCATTCAGAAATGATCAAGTAGATGATGATGTATGTATGATGGGTTGAACGGCAGGTGTGGAGAAAGTAAACAGTTGGCACTAATGAGGTCACAACACTCAGGTCTGTGTGTCAGAGACAGAAAAGAGTCTTGAAAGTTACGAAAGAAGAGTGGGTGGCTAGTCTAGTGGTTAGTTGGCTCCTGGCTTTAGCTCCTGTCTCTAGCAGGTGGTGGCTTAACTTGCTATGCCACCAGTACAGTCTCTCAATTTTAATTAAGAAAAGTCATACACGGTCATTGTTATATTGCTTAGTTCTTCCAACTTTGTGGCTACCTATTTCCCAAAGGATGTAGTATCTTTGTTTACTATTTTCTAATATTTGTACAACTTTTAATTTTAAAAAAGTCATAACAAGGATGCTAAACATTTAGGAAATGCTGAGAAATCATTCTGAGAACCTAGACTAGTGATGCAAGAGACAAGTAGCCCATTCCACAATCTCTACACAAAACTGTCTCCCTTCTTTACAAGGATTGTGTACATATATTTTTTAAAAAAAAGAATGCATATCAAGAGGTCTAATTCTTTAGTATTTCAAAGAAAATCAAAGACTTAACGGCCAGCAGGAGAAAAGCAGTGCTCTTTCGAAAGCTGTTAATGACATGCGGCAAATCTGGGAAGAAACTCCCTTTGGCTTCGCCCTTGCCCCATCCCCTCTTCTACAGCTCCTGATCTGTCCTGGACAAAGCAGGAGGGCTACAATGTCACTGGAACAACTGCCAGGAGCCCTGAGCGGTCCACAGAAACAGAAGAACAATAAACTCCCTCCAAGACCAGGGAGAGGAGCTTTCTCTGGTCCTTGCTTAGTTCCAGTACTGGATCCCCACCCTCTCTTGCAATGACCATCAGGGTCGCCCTGGAGTGCCCCCACCTCAAAACAAAACAAAACAAACAAAAAAATTGGAATAGACAGAGAACAACTAGGAAAGCTTAAAACTAGACAGGAAATGATCAGTGGGGACTCACACATACTTACTAGGTAGGACATGAAAATAAACTATTCCTAACTAGGGTATGGAGGATTTCTTTGCACACCCCTCCCAACAGTGTTCTATGCTTCAACGGGTGTCACCTGCCTTGCTAAAGGTATAAGCCAGTTTAGACTACCCTAAAATCCGCCAAGTTCAGTAAAAATTATGCTTCAACACAATAAACTGCTAAATACTAAAATGAAAATAGACATGAGATAGCTGAATGGTATCCTATAGCCAATTTAAGGTAGATAGAAGCCAGTTGTATACAAATAATTGAAATGTTAAGGAAGTAGTCTCAGGATGTGGTTAAGAACTCGCATTGTCTAACATATCAGTCACTCAGTACAATGTTAATTAACCCCATAATGTTGGAAGCTGTTGTTGATGTTATGTTACAGCATTTAATTGATTGGAATGATATTCTGCCAGCTATGTCTTCAGACCAGAGTTGGTCTCCCCAAGAAACTGTTGAATTGAACTGGACAATAAGATACTGGACTCGGGCCCGGCGGCGTGGCCTAGCGGCTAAAGTCCTCGCCTTGAAAGCCCAGGGATCCCATATGGACGCCGGTTCTAATCCCGGCAGCTCCACTTCCCATCCAGCTCCCTGCTTGTGGCCTGGGAAAGCAGTTGAGGACGGCCCAATGCTTTGGGACCCTGCACCCGCGTGGCAGACCCGGAAGAGGTTCCTGGTCCCGGCATCGGATCGGTGTGCACCGGCCATTGCACTCACTTGGGGAGTGAAACATCGGATGGAAGATCTTCCTCTCTGTCTCTCCTCCTCTCTGTATATCCGGCTTTCCAATGATAATAAAATCTTTAAAAAAGAAAAAAGATACTGGACTCTATGCATGACACATGCTTTCATTGAAAGAAACAAGACTAGATTTGAACTGTAATATTGCAATAAGGTAGAGCAATCCACCAGGGGGGAGGGCACGGGGAGGGGTTGGGGGAACATCAGAGCCTATGAAACGTTGTTATAAAATGAAATGCAATAAAAAATATATGAAAAAAAAAAACCAGGAGGGCTAGCCAGCAAAGATGAACTTGCTCGAAAACTCCCTTGCCTGGAGCATCTGCATTCCTACATGTTTGGCAATATGATGCTCTTACTGTAAAACACCATATCATCAGTGGAAAGGGAAATGTGCTACAAGATAGACTTCCTTCTCCGAAACAATAGAGAGAGAGAGAGAGAGACAGGCAGGCTTTTTGGCTGGTAGAACCTGTCAAGGGGCTCCCTCCATGAATAGCTGTGCTTTGTAAATTGTTTAGGGTTCCACAAACAGAAGTGACTGTAAGGCTGCCCTGCTGATGGACACCAAGCCAGCAGCCTCTATTTAACCTTGGGAAGTTGCCGCTTTCCTGAAGGACAAAGCACCTTTACATTGCTGTTGCTTCCAGTCCAACAGAACTGTTGCTCCTGGTGCTCATTCAAGCTCATAGCAAAAACCAAGCTAAATCAATGGGAAGTTCAGTCTTGTCATATTTGCTGACCTCCTGATACAGAACATTTCCCTTTTAGCCACAGCAGGAGAAGCAGCACGTCTTACATAGCACAGGGGACACTGGTCACCATCAAGCATGGCAATCCTTAGGAAACTTCTGAAAACTCTGTCAGATGATTAATAGTAAACTTGAAACATGTCATCCTCACATCAACGTTGGTTCTCTGAACCCTTGAGGTTCCAGAAGAGTGCTGAAGGAGTCAGTGAAATAATTTCCATTTTTATAATGCAGACAGGGCATTCCAACTGCCTACATGATGTCACCCACTGCCACTCTGATCTCATTCCCACTTCTCTTTACCCTGTTCACTCTGTTGTTCCAGACCCAGGTTGACCTCCTTGATATTCTGCTGATACACCACAGCCTTAGAACCGACTGCCCTCCAACTCCAAAATGGAAATCTTGTTCCCCTAGTCTCATAACTCCAGCCTTTGCCTCTCCCAGGAATCTCCTGAATTGTGAAGCTCACACACAAGGCCTAAGCACTTTACTGTAAATTACGACTGCCTCCTTAATCCCTTTGCACGTTAACCTAATCTAGTGATTCCTAGCAACAGCCACTTCCTCTACCCAATCCAATCCAAAAATAATAAATAATGGCCATCTCTGATCCTCATTCTTAAACCAGGAATTGGAGAAGAGAAACACACAAGAAAATCTACTGGCTTTAACCACCCAATGTCTCTTCTATGAGTTTTCTCTTGAAGCCTGTGCTTGTAAAAAGATTTATATATATATATATATATATATATATTTGTTTATTTTTCAGAGGCATACTGAGAGGAAGAGAGCATGAGAGAAAGAAAATGAGACAGGCAAGAAGGGAGAGACAGAGAGAGAAGTGCTCTGTGGCACTCAATGTCCATGGTGACCAGGATTGAGCCAGGACAAGCCAGAAGCCAGTGACCCCATCTGGGTTTCCCATCCAGGAGGCAGGAGCCCAACTACTTGAACCATCACCACCAACCCACCCCAGGGTGCACATTAGCAGGAAACCAGAATTGAAAGCCGAGTCAGGACTCAAACACAGGCACTGTTATCTGGAGTAGAGGTATTGCATGCTATGTCTCAACCACTAACCCAAAAGCCCACCTCTAAAATACTACAGGTGAAGTCTTGAATTCTTTTTCCTACATAATCCCATGCCTTGTCACCCCACTACGTTCTTCAGTGTCTAAACCTGCAAGTAGTATCCGAATTCACTGTTGTCTAGTGGTGATAAAATTCTAGCCGACAGAAAGAAAGTGATGCTCTACTTAGGAAACTTTCACAACGGTACACACAGAACAGGGAAGCACCTGGCTGAGCAGTGTCTGTTAGTGCTCCTGCACCTAAAGGAGGAAGAGAAGGGAGATGTCACCAAATGACAGATCCACAGTGAGAGGTTGAGGGGCAGGACTAGAGGAGGAGAAAAAGCCCTGTGGAGAGGGTGGCTGGCCAGAGCTGTGGGTGCTTTGACCTGAATAGGAAAACTGTTAGACTCTTGCAATTTGATTTCCATGTGAGCATGTTTGGGTCACCAGGGCGGAATTAATGCCACTCTCATTGGGGCTAGGTTAATCCTCAAAATAGTGAACAAGTTCTTCCTCACAAGGAACTGGACAGAGCAGGCGCTTAATGAGGCCACCTCTCATGTTTTGTGTCTTGTACACTCATCTCTTTGCCCTTCAGCTTTTCCAACATGAGATGAGCGAACACAAGCCCCTTATCAGAAGCCAAAACCAACTCTCAGAGCTCCACAACCATGAGCCCATCAAACTTCATAGCTTCACCCAGTCACAGATCCTGTGAAGGCACAGAAAATGGCCTGCAGTTAAAGAAGGCAGCCAATCGAAGATACTGGGAGAGTGGCTGCCTGAGCTTTCTCCATCTTCTCAGGAACCTGGTGTAGTGCTCCCAGGGCAACTGGCCCAGACACAGAGAAAAGCAGGACTTCCAGTGCACTGAGATGCCCTTAGGCCCAGGCAGCCTGTCGGAGCAGAGCACAAACGAGGAATGGGCCTGGACAACCCCAAAATACCCAAGGTAACTAGGGTGAAACTTGGATTATTTTTATTTTATTTATACAGGAAGTCTTCCAAAAGCTTGGAGGGAATGGAGTTAGAGGTCATTTGGAAGGCCAAGAATTGCAGTGCAGTAGGTTAAGCCATCACTGGGAATATCTGCATCCTGTGCCAGACTGTCTGGGACCAAGTTCCACCTCCACTTTCAATTGAGCTTCCTGCCAATGTACCTGGGAGCCGGCAGATGAAGGCCCCAGGACTTCAGTCCTTGCCACCCACATGGGAGATCTGGATGGAACTCCCAGTCTTGGCTTTGACCTGCCTTAGTCCTGGCTAGTGCTGGCACTTGGGGAGTGAACCAACCGATGAAAGATCTCTGTATCCCCATCCCCTTCTCTATCTCACGTTTTCTTTCAAATAAGCAAAAACACAAGTTTTTTCTAAAGATCTAGTGTGAAAAATGGAATCCCATGCATATCTTTTCATAATACATGTTTGAGAACTTTTTAAGATTACATGTATTCGTGATTAACTTTTTCACTGGAGAAAATCTGTAAGTAGAAAAATCAAGTGGGAAGAGGGAACAAGGCACTCCTTATCCTAACATGCAAAATGTACAATAAACTTCTATCTCATTGTCTTTCTTTGGATGTATTCCACAGACACACATATATATGACGGCATATGTAAACATTAATGAAGGTGAACATACATGACAGCATATATATGTGTATGCTGTGGCTTCCACGTGTCCAAGAGCAGCTTGCGACCTAGTGGTCTATTTTCATTCCATTGCACCTGCCAAGACTTTAACAAAATCCCACCTGTAATATTATTTTCCTTCTCTTGATTTTAAGAGCAGAATTGTCTCTAACTGGATGGGTCTGCATCTACCTACATGCCTCAAATATCATGACTGGACTGATAAAAAGAATGAGAGGCAAGGCCAAGATGTGCCCATCCCCAAGTGTGCCTGGCGCCAGCCCACAAAGATGGGCCCAGGCAAGCATGCCTCATCTGAACCCAGTCACACACCCTGAACACCAGGCCTCCCTTGAAGGCCACGGCTTCCTATTTGTCTACATTCCTCCTGGCAAAACAATCAGGCTTGGAATAAGAAGGGCTTTATATGTGGGAGTCACACAGGGAAGAATTTGGCACCTGGTGTTTATGTACCATAAAGCCATTACAGGGGAGAACTCGCCTCTGCTCTCTGCCAGAATTATTGAAAGTGCATTTTTCTACCCTAGACAGTCAGGATTTATGGGTTGACTCACTATGCAGAAGCACTAATGCCAGGAATACTTTTATTTAGGCGTTCCCACTAGCCACCTCTGACTTCAGTGTTGTGACACCAAGTGAGTAGGTCCCTGGTCTTGGTGAATTGGAACATTCTAGAATATTCCATCCTGAGCCCATCTTCATCCTGTTGGGCACTATTGACAGTGTCGATGTAGAGCAAACACCCTGTCTGGTGATCAATAAATCCAGGCAGAGTTTGTTTACAATGCACATTTTCATGAATTTTTGGAAGCTGTCTCATGTGCATGGATTGCAAAAAAAATCTGCACTAAAACGAAAATACCTTTGAAGTCTGTTTTCAATGAACTTCTAAAAACCCATCATATTCACTTGTGCGGGTTTTTTTTTTTTTTTTTTTTTTTTGGTCCCATATAGCTACTAGCTTGAAAAAGATCTGAGATTGTTCAGTTACTTTAAAAGAAACCTAAATATAGGTCTATGTGTAGAGAAATGCATCTTTGATGTGAAATCCACATTTTTCACTAGTAATTTTCTGACATGATTTTCAAACCCCTATACATAACTTGAGAAATGGTAATCTGCCCTAAAAAGCCAAATAGAATCTTGGTGCAAAAAGTAATTTTAAATGTTTTTATGCATTGGTGAAAGAGACTTTCCTGGTAAAATATAAACCACAAAGTACTCAATTTTCACCCAGGAAGGTATTTTATTAAGTTCATGAAAATTATAATTGAAAGGTAAGTCTATTTTGGTGAAAAAGGCTGCAAATGTATGCAGTAAGTGCCCTCCCCCACCCCCAATAATGCAGCTGTTCTGTGAGCTTTCTGAGGATCCCTCCATATAATATCCTGCTGGTGAAGCAAGTTTGCCACTTACACGTTCACATCCTTGACTGAGTCCTTGGGGAAATCACCTAACTATGTCCTCTCCATCCCCCTTTTTAGTGCAATAAAAATAACTCTAATCAAATCTAATCTATTTTCTGCCACAGGAAGCGAGACCAGTCCCCCACTCCCAGGGCCCTATTGAACACCACCTCCTGCCTGTTGCTCCACTTACTCTAATGTCCTTCCATATCTGCTTTCAAGAGAGACTAAGGTGGGCATATTTGGGGGCATTTTGCTACACACACTCCCAGGACATGCCCAGAAAGATGCGTACTACATCTGAGACCACAGAAAAGCTTCTATTGAATCCCATCACAAACTGATTAAGACTCAAGGGGTGGCCAGTGAACAGTCAGCCGTTGGTGGAAGAAGAGGGTAGAGTACTGCCAATCTTTTCATTTTTGTAACATGATCCAATTATATCTGTCCAAGGGTGGTGCTAATCACCAGTTTGGATGAATATCAAACATTCCCCTTGTATCCAAGCTGCTTCCCACAGTCCACTTCCCTCCCCCAGCTCAGTCACATGAACATTCCAGATTCACCTACAGAGCTCACCTAGAAGTTGGGCAAGCCCAGCTAAATAAGGAGTCACTTAGAAAAGTTAGAGTTCTTGGACTTTCTATGAGAGGCTGTGGCCAACAACTATCTGCATCAGCACCACCATGAATAGCAAGGGAGGGATCTTGTCCTGCTCCAGGCACTGTGTGTGTGACCCAAAGGTGCTGGCCTCCACATTGTCACACCTTTCATGCCCAGACATTAATTGTTAGGTTTCAGTACAGCTTAGAGAAATGGAAAGGAGCAAAGAACAAGCCGTCATTACTAAGAGAGTGAGCGGGGGCCGTGAAGCCATGGGAAGAATGTGTCTCCATCTGAGCAGGACAGGCCTGCAGCAGCATAAGCCATTGGAGGCAATCCAGCTTGGACATGGGCAGGCAAGAGCTTCAAGTTCAAGTGCAGATTTTCTAATGAAACTTAGACGTCCTTGTTCTCAGGGTTCTACAGGTCAAAGATACAAGCAGAGCACAGAAGCCAACTCCCAACCTGACAGATGGTAGAGTCCACCAGCCAAGTGGAGGTGGGAGTTCAGGGGTACAAAGGTCTGGATCTCCTGACTCCTTGAACAGTGCTCCATCTGTCAGAACTAGGGCAGAAGGGGCATTGAGAGTCATGTTTCTGCCAAGTACAAGGAAACTGTTTTGTCTCACATCTCTATTTGGACCTCACTATGCTGAACCCATGAGGAAATCACTTCATCTTGGGGAAGAAAAAGAGACACTTCAAGGGGGCAGAGGAGGAGGTAGAATCAAGTTCAAAAACCATGGTCCTTGGCACCCACATGGGTGGTGGAAGGATCAAGGAAGAGAAATGGACACAGTGTTAATGGACACAGTGACATGCAAGCCCAACCAATGGAAGCTCTAATGACAGAATGCCTGAGGACTGCCTGTATGCCATCAAGGGAAACTTCAAACAGCCCCCATGCATAGCACAGACACCAGATTGTCTCCAGACAGTCACTGGAGGTATCCTCTCAACACACACACACACACACACACAGGCACATCATGTACAAAGAAAAAAGCAAGCTGGGAGCCGCACCTATTCTGACAGCTCTCCTTCACACTAGAAGCCCCCAGCACCATTAAAGCCATTTAAGCTGGTGCAGTCTTGGCTGATGCTTTGATAAAGTGCTTCTACTACAGAGTGTGGCTGTGGGGACAGGAAAACACAACCACCTCCATGGTTTCATATACAGATTGTGTCATACTTAATGCTGAAATCATAAACTATATATTTTTACCCCCTCCAAGCTGCCTATTGTGTGTTATAAACAGGAACCTGGCAGCATGTCAGGGGTGCAAATTGATTTCCTTTCCCAAATAAAATTTTAAAAAGCAAATAAACAAGGTTATGTTGGCTAATGAAACATTGCATGCCAGGCTGGGGAGAATTCTTTTAAAATGTCTTTTCTTGAGCGAAGGCAGTGCAAAGCATCTATGAACGGGCTCTTTCATAAACAACATGTTTACACAAAAATGCATTACTTTGAAAGAAAGCAAAAGCTCTGCTGCATCTCCCATGATCTATTGGGATTATGTTATAGGAAATGGAGAGGTGCTGGGTGACATGGGGAGGCTCGGTGGTGCTGCAGAGTTTGCAAATTAACTGAAGCTGCTGCAAAAGAAAGATCAGACGGTGTAAGTTTGGGAAAGGTTTGGATGCTAGCGGTTCTATAATTTATCACCAAGACTTAGGAAGTGCACCTCGAATGCACCTCATTGGCAGGGAGAAAGCTGGGAGGAAACTATCCAACCTCATCCACCTCAGATA
This sequence comes from Ochotona princeps, assembly GCF_030435755.1. NCBI lineage: Eukaryota > Metazoa > Chordata > Mammalia > Lagomorpha > Ochotonidae > Ochotona > Ochotona princeps. The sequence goes on from NC_080851.1 coordinate 26,130,343, forward strand.
TAGGGTGGACTTGAAGTAGTTGGTGGCAAAACTGAACCAAAATGTATGTTTGCATTGCTTCCAACCTTTCTGAATACCGTGTACACAAGTACACGTGTACACAAGTACCTTCCCCTTCCACAAGAGGGGGGGAAGCTATCCCAAAGGTTTACAGAAAATGCATATTAAGGAAGGTGAATACATCTATTTTTTTTAAAAAAAGATGTATTTATATATTTGACGGCAGAGTGACAAAGAGATAAGACAGAAGTTTCCCACCTGGCTGGTTTATTCCCAAAACCAGCAGGGCAGAGCCAGGCTGAAGGTAAGAGTTCCTTCTGGGTCTCTCACATTTATCAGAGGCCTAAGTACTTGGGCCATCTTCTGCTGCTTTCCCAGACACATGAGCAGGGAATTGGATCAGAAGCAAAGCAGCCAGGATGCCAAGCAGAGCTCTGATAAGGGATGATAGCACTGAGGGCAGTGGCTTAACCCTTTGTGCTAAGATGTCAACCGCAGGCATGGTATTAAAAACTCTTTGCCCAAAGCACATTGAAATTAGCCTTTTGTTTTCCATGAGCATTTCAAAGTCCCCTTGCTTGTTCCTAAGTGGCCTGGCTTACTGTAAACATGGAAGCATCTGGATTTTTCACAACAGGGTTGCCTAGCCCAGCTTATGCAGTTATAATGACCTAGTGAGTAAGAAGTCTCCCCTAGAAACCACCTACCTTATAGCTCATCAGGCAGATGGGAGCTCTTTTGCTCGCTCTCTCTCTGCTCAAAGACACAGCCCCGAAGTTTCCACCAGATATCCAAGTGGCGTTTGGCATGGCAGGTGCAAAGTCACAGTGATGAAATAGTGTCTGAGATGACGGGCTCCCTCCTCTCCTGTCCCTGACTCCCTGAGAAACACGGATCAGGTCTGCAGATCATTCAAGCTTTCTTCTTTCATTTTTTTCCACCACTTTTAAATAGAAGGCAAACACTGTCAGTGTGATGGCTGTGGTGATTAATGAGGTAACATTTGTAAAATACTAAGAGCTTTCCAGCTCAAATGCTCAAATGCAAATGCCTGAGACCAAATACTCTGGATAATAGTTAACACACAAAAAAGGGTTAGTCACCAGTTGGCTGAGAATATGAACCCGGGGAGGAATAACAGAGAGGGGTGTATTGTGGGGAAGGCTTTGGCTAGGGGTAAGTGGACCTTGGTGGGGGGAGCGGGTAATGGGATCGGGTTGGGGGTGGGGAGTAGACAAGATGAGAAAGGCATCTTGGAAGCTGCAGAATCTAAACCACGAACCATATTGCTTCTGAGATTAACTTTTAAAACTCCGGATCCTTCTCAGTAATACCAAAGATAATTTCATTACAACAAATCTTTTCCTAGATACATAGTCCCACAGGGTATCATTCAGTGGGTAGGAGTAGATTCTGCTGAAATGTTTGCTCTTATCTCAAGAGCATGCTACGGCATGAATCCAAGGGGGCAGGGAGAGGGAGATACCAATAGTCTTGGCACTTGGCAAGCTTCGCCTCGCCTGCCCCTTTGCCCTGGCAATGGAAGAATCCAGCTCTTTGGCAATTCTGATAACAGATGTGTTTCCCAGCAAACCTGAATCAAGCCTTCTGCAAAGGCTGAACTCCCCCACCCCACCCCTAAGCTTGTTCCTGTGAACATTTGGCATCAACTAAAGCCTTGAGCCACTTTGTTTCTATCTGACTTGAAGCTGAACCCTCGGGGGTGACCCTCCAAGTGCTGCTTTCGATTATAAAGTCTTAACAGCCTCTTGCTTGAGGGCACTGTGTTTATTGATGCTATGTAAGCAATTTACAGTCCCTTAACAGTGCATTCACCACAATGTTACAGTGTTTAACTTGTTAAATTATATTTAGAGCTTCAGGGAAAATTACCTCATTGGCCTCACTAGCGTGGGTTATTGATAGCATGCGGGAGTTACGGCAACATCCACCTGACAGGGCACAGCCACAGGAACGGTGGACAGACGGGAACCAAAGGTAGAGGACAACATTTCAACAGAGAAGGGCTGGGGAGGCAAAGGGCTGATGAGAGAGAATGAGGAAGGGTTAAAAAGGAAGGGACCACAGAGGGCAGATCAGCATCCATGGGAATCCAACTTAAGCCACCTGGGCAGTGACCTCCCCTGCCCATAAGAAAGATGTCCCTGGAACCAAGGATCTGCAAATGCCATTCATCCAATGACATGGTGTTTAGAGTGGAACTCCGAGAGGCTAAAGCACTAAAAAGGAAATGATGGAAGTGCTCAGAAGAAGAGTGAGGAGGAGGAGGAAGAGGGGGGTTAAAGAGCAAAAGGAGAGGAGAGAGGAGGGGGGCATGAGAAGAGAAGGAGGTGAGAGAGCAAAAGCAGCAAGTGCAAAGGCAGAATCTTCATTCGAATAAAAAGAGACATAAAGTAAGGATAAAATATCTCTGTGCTTGGAGCCCAGTGATGTCATGAGGCTTCTTCAGAAAGGCAGTCAAAGGGCAAGGCATTACAAATCCACCAAGGGGCAAGAGAAGAGGCATGCGGATTCAGCCAAGGGCTGCGTGCCCTGGGGTCTCAGCTCCTGTAATGTCTGCTGTGTCACATGCAGCAAAGGGTTGGAAGGAAATCAGCTAAACTGACATGTGGTCCAGCACATAACCTCTCCAAGAACACAGCCTTCTCCCCTCAGAGGTGAGTTTTATACTGGATTTGTCCTGCGGAGTTTCCTTCAGAAAGATGAATAACCAAAATTAAGCAGGAACTTGCCAATGACAGGCAGCCCATGAAACAGACAAAATCACTCACCAGGTCATTTTGGCTGATGTGATGGTTAGCACGGCATCAGGGTGGGGAATAAGAGGCTGTGTGTATTACAAAAGGTATGGAGAATGGCAAGAAGGAAAATGCAGTCCTGATGGCAAGCACTCCCTTTCACAGGGACTAGCTAGGAGTGACATTGCTGCATCTCTGAATGGGACCGCTTGACTAGTGATGTCACTGTTAAGTAGAAATCACAAATTCTCCCTTCCTCCTGGATTTCAATTTGGAAGGTGAGATCCAATAGTTCATGTTCAATGTGTAGGGCTGCATCGTCTCAGCTGTGTGCCTTGGTGTCACACAAGGTGCCACACTGAACTTGAAAGGAAGGAAACTTGACACCTGCTGGATCCTGGGCTTAATAGAGGTTGCCAGTGCTTCAGCTTTGGGTCATACTACATTCCATCACTGCCTCACCAAGCTGGAGGGCTGGTGGTTGCAGTCAGAGAAGATGAATTTCATGCAAAAAAAATTACATATGGATCAGAAAATGAAGGTGGTAATGTCCTACTAAATTCAAGGTTTGTGAAGTTGTGTGAGGCCCAACAAGTGCACACACATCCTACTCAAAAACAATTGTAGTGAATGAAAGCATTCTTTTTATTCTCTATCGTGCATTATTTATTTGAAGTAACTACTAAGGCACTTATATACTTATTAAGTTGTTTGAACCTAACAGCTTAATAAGCAGAATGGTGCAAGGTTTCTATTGGCCTAAGCATGCTAGTAAAATAACTGATATGCTGAGGGTATCTGGAACTGGAAACACTGAAGAATTTCTAGCCTAGGGAAAACTAAGAGCAAATAATTTGTGACGACCGGCATTGTGGCATTGTGAGTTAAGCTGCCACATGGGTTCAAGTCCCAGCTACTCCTCTTCCAATCCAACTCCCTCTTAATAAGTCTGCTGGTCAACAAATGGTGTGCTTGGCCCATGTCCCTCAAGGAACTCTTGGCTGCTGATGTGCCTGGGCTAGCTAGCCCCAGTCATGGAGAGCATTTGGGGAGTGACCCAGCAGATGGAAGCTCTCTCCCTCCCTCCATGTCTTCATCTCTCATATTTTGCCTTTCAAATAAGTTAATCTCAAAAAAATAGTTTGTGGTACTATTCAACAAATTAGGAACCTCGGAAAAAATTGCAACTTGAGTTAATGGCCCTTTAGGACAGCTGGTGATGTTGGTCACTGAAGAATCTGCTAGGTTTTCTAAAGGCTAGCAGAGTCTCAGATGGTGTGGAAATTTACTGAGCTAGCATCATGGGGATTTCTGTGCTCTGAATTTTGGAAAGTTCCCAATACATATAAGACCTAGAGCCAGCACTTTCTGCATGTTTAACTTTCTCCATCCATTTGGCCCCACCAATGCCCTGGTGTTTAATTATCGTCCTGTAATTATTCTTTGCTTTTAGGGTGGTACCATGTCATCTGTCACTAACAATGGTCATTCACTGGGTGAGGCTGAAGCAGTTTAATACACCCTCAGAGACCTTTCACCGAGGGTTAAGGAAATCACAGAGGTCAGGTCTATTGGTGTTGACCCAAGACAGGATCCAATATTCCAGAGTATATGCAGGCATCATGCCTTTAATTGCAGTGGGTATGGAGAGTCAGACAAGATGAAGCTATTTTTACAGAAATGGACCTTCTAAGCAAGGAATGCCCCCATTAGTGAGTAGCCAAATGTTTCTGTTGTGAAAAGACCAAAAGAATAGCATCAAACTCATGGGCTAGTTTCAATGATTTTAAACTCAGATCGGTGTCAGAGATAGGAAGTGAAATCCTTGCCTGGTCAAACTGACCCAAAACAAAATTTCAAGTCAAGCATGCGATGGGGAATTTGCTAGAATCTGGTCTGTAGATGCCAAGTAGTAAACAAAACAACAACAACAGAAAAAAAAACTTTATGGATTGATAGCTATTCGTTACTTCAAGTAACCTTGAGGAAACTTTATAAAGAAAAAAGGTTTAACTAACAGTTTGGGGAGGTTCAAGTCCAAGAGCATGTAGTCCTCTTGGGTTGGTCTCTTTGATGGCAGCAGATCCTATCGGAGGAAGGTGTGCATCAAGGAAACATCACAAGGCAAGTCCGGAAACAGAGAAATGAAGTCACACAAAAACTGTCTCCTGGGAGCACACCCCTGAAGACCTAAGACCTTTCTGCCAGGCTCCCACTCCTAATTATACCCCAACAGTAGGTGCTGCTCTGGGAACTATGCTTTAACCTATGGACCTCTTATGGATACCCAAATTATTCAAGCCACAGTAGTAGGGGATACAAAATACTGAAGTCCTACTTTGAACTCCAAACATTGGCATCATGTTTGAAAAGCCACTTACACTGTGTGTTTATTTGTGGACAGTTTATTCAGCAAGGCATGTGTCGCATGCTGTTTGTTACATGCCCCGGTTAGAAAGTCCAATTCATACATTTAGAAAGCGAACTTTCAAAAGAAGACAATGCCAGATGGTTATCAGCATGTTTGTATGCAATGACAGGTCATGTAAGTGGTTCAGACTACCAGAGTCCAGATGGTAACTTTTGTGTATCAACTTGGCTAGGCTTTGTTGACCAGTTTGTTCAAACACAAGTCTAGACATTGATGGGAAGACTTGTTTTTAGAATTGACATTTAAATCACTTTGAGTGAAGCAACCGGCTATATAACATACATAGGATTCATGTCATCAATTGAGGGTATTAGGAGCAAAGACTGAAGTTTCCCAAAGCAGCAACCAACAGTTCTGCGTCAGTAGAAACTTTGAGTTTGCAGCTTATTCAGTTTGGTCTCAGGACTTCAATGTCTATTCTTTCCACGTGGCTGGCCAGTTGTACAGGCTTTAGATTTGCCTGACCCCAACTCCTTGCCTTGTAACAGATCTGAGGATCGATAGGGGGACAGGGTCATGGGGCAGAGCTCCTATTGGTTCTGTTTCCTGGGAGAACCCCATACAAGAGGCAAGGAAAATGACTGTTAACCAGTATAGTCAGCTCTTCAACAGAAGACTAACTAGAGATGGCCCTTAAAGAGCAAATAGGATTTAGATGAGGCTGAGCTTTCCCAAAGCATCCCTGCTGTTAAGGAAAAAGCAACAAAATCCGATGCAAGATGTGGCCTTCTGACCTACACAGAAAAATAAAATAGATGAGATAAACTTCAAGTTGATCCTATTCCAAACAAGAAGATCAGGGAAGTCACGATGGCCAAACACACAGCTTGGAGATGTCAAAAGAATTCTGGTGAGAATCAAGAAGGGCTCTGCCTCAATTTCTCCACCACACTAACTGTGACGTGACTACCACCAGCAACTACTTTACCTTCTCCCACCAATCCAGGATGAAATAGAGTAATATCCAGGCATCTATGATAGCATTTCTGCCACTGTGCAGGTGATTTGCCATAAGCAGCAGGGACAGAGAGAAGAGTGAAAGAGTTACACCCCACAATCACATGGGGGTCACACCAGTTGCTCTCAAACTCAGAAACAAAACACATGAATTTAACTGAGAAGGCAGCAATCTAGAAAGATATATCCTGAGTCTACATAAACCGTGAGGAATCATTTCCTTGGAATGTATGTTGGAGATAATTAGTCATAAATGAAAAACCTTTCAAAAATTCATGGAAAATGGAATTAAAACAAGCTTATTTTGGTGCAAAAGTTTTAATTAATAATTTTAATTAAACACATTTTCCATGAACTTTTAGAAGATTCCTCAAATGCACATATTTCAAAAAATTGTGTAGCAAATATAAACTTATCTCTTAATTCAATTTTGATAATTTTGATGTGTCTTCATTTCTCTCAAATATGTGTACATAATAAGTATATATGACATGTGTTAGATGTACTACTTTTTGACTCCATTGCAGTTTAGAGGTTGTATTTTCCCTTATTCTCTCCAGATATCTATTCATATGTACCCTGAGAATAGGCAAAAGAGAAACTGTGAATCCTACAGAAAACACACCTAAAAAAAAAATAGGCTTAAATAGGAATCCAAAAAGATAGAACTTAACAGATCAGAGTACACAGAAATACTCAAACTTACCAGTAATCAGAAAAACACATATTAAAACAAGAATGGAAAAAAAATAGAAAGAGGGAAAATTAATGACAGGTGTTGATGGTGATGTGGGGATCTGGGAACCATGAGATCACAGCGTAAATTTCCATGGCCATTATGAAAATCAAACTGGATGGATTTAGTGACATTAAATATGTATAAATTCTATATTCTTAAGATTCCTACAAGGTTTGTGACCACGATAAACCCCAGTATTTGTAGGGTCCAGGTCAAACAGACAAAAGTCCATAGAGTATGTGTCCAAGTTGTTTTAACTTCCCAATCAAGTAACAATGTGTTTGAAATCCCACCTTGACACACATATATTCTTAGCCCTGAATTAATCACTCTCAGCTTTTAGGGATCCACCTCCAGTCTTTAACGATAAGCAAAATGTGGTACCTCCGTATCACAGAATATTACTTGGCCATTAAAGGCAATGGAATTCTGATCCAGGCTACAACACGGATGGACCCTAACAACACGATGTGAAGAGGGAAATCACAGTGGATTGTATGTAGTATGATCACATACAGCAAATCCATGGAGATAGAACTTAGGTTGCCAGGACTAAGGAGCTTGCAGATGAGGACTGACACCTATCGGGGAGAACAAAATGCTTCTCAATTGACTATGGTAGAGGATGATGCAATGAGGGATTCAGTCAATGGAAAGCTATGGAGCAATTAGAAATCAAGTGTGTGGTGAGTAGACTTTCAAACAGTATTGTATTAACAAAGTCATAGTGCAAATGGCAGTACCTTGTGTTTTACAAGGAGAGGTGTCCATCCTCACCTAATAATGGGAGGAAAGAATGGAGAGAGAGAGAGAGAGGGAGAGAGAGAGCGAGCGAGCGAGCGCTAGCTCAAAACACAGGAGTGGGAACAGAGTGAGAGCCAATTTTCCCAGACCTGTGATTACAGTATACTCTGACCTCAAAAGTTACGGTGTAGACTAACTCAGAGAATTCAAAGAAAACTAAAGACAGCCAAAGAAAAAATGTTTAATATACAGAATTTAAAGAGGCAGAAGTGAAGGACTTTCTAAGTAGATGCAAAGAAAAGACATGCAACTCAGCTTCCCTTCAAAGGGCTCAAGCACCACTGGCCCTTGAGCAGCCAAGGAGGGAAGCATGTCCCACACACGCGCCACACAAAGACCTGCAGGCCAGGTGACAACACAGCGGCCCAACCCCCAGGGAATTTTTCCAGCTATTAACAGAGTAGATGAGTAAAGGGAAAGGAAAACCTTCTTCTATTTTTTTCCTACATCGCTGTACTCTGATTTAAGTCTGAGCTTCAGTTTGGTAGTGGGTGTAAAGCAGGCTTTCAGGTTTCTTTTTACAAAGAAGCAATTTTTCAAAAATGAGAACTTGACTCCCTTCAAGAGGGTCATCACTGGGACTGTAGCACTCAGCCATGTAGTTGTGAAAAGGAAGACACCTCATGGTCAGTGACAGACAAAACATTGCCCATCAATTCCTTATCTGCCTCTCCCCCCACATCCCCTTGGCTAAGGCTCCCAGAGAGGGGCTGACCCTGTCAGCCAATTACATTATGCTAATTGGTCTGCTACTTTAACTCCTAGCAGGGCATCGAATGTACAGGCAGTCCTCAGATTTACACCACTCTCTGGCTGCCCGTGCACACCCACTGGGTTAATGGATCTCCCCTCACAGCCCCCTGCCACCCTGTCCCTTCCACAGCTTCCACTGGAGACACACGAGAACATGTTCAAGAGACAACTGTGTGCTCTCTGAGTGCCAGTCCTGCACACTTAGGGCAGAGGCCATGGTGGGCATCATGATCCGGGTCTCCTCCTAATGCAGTGGTTATTGCAAGAGCCCCCTCAGAGAAACCTGTTTTCCTAAGAAAATACATGGCTCCTCCACTCCCCTTTCACAGACTGCAAAGAAGGCAAATGAAATGGGCCAACCTACTGAAGTTCCTATATTTTATGGGGCACACATCACCTCGCAGAAAGTCTATTAGAGCAGAAGTTAAATGAAAAAGTCATGCATTTGAGTTAATTGGATATCATTCTCCTCTCCAAAAGAGACAATGCTGGAGCTACGGAAGGCATGTTCAACACACAGCTGAGTGGGAGATTTCTCTCTCAAAACTCGATAATTCATGCAATTCTTCTATTCTTCTAACCAGCATCTCAACATGATAGCCAAAGCTCACATGCTTCCAAAGCAACCAGGACTTACAAAGCACCAGCCATGCACCAGGCTGTGAGAGAGAACAGCAAGAAACTTGTAACAGAGTGAGAAGACTAAGTTCTGCGAACCTAATTTCAAAGCCAATACCACACCAACATTCAACTCTGAGTTATGGGAAGAAAAGAGTTATGGAGACCTTTAACTCTGCTAAGGAAGATGTGAACATGAAGGAAGCTGAGAATATTCGTAAAACCTTACTGTAGACCACAACAAAAACAATCATCAGACCACTGAACAATCACAGCACTCCTAGCATGATGCACCCTATTGCACAGGCTCAATTGGGGCTGAATGACAATGGGGCTCACAAGTCCTCCAGGTGGCTGCTCCTCCAGGCGCTCCCTCAACCCTGTGTCCGCTCTCTGAGTGGACTTCTACCAGCTACATGGCAAAGTGATGTAGTGATGACAGGTTCAGAATGGCCAGTTTCAATATTAAACACAGATTATGTTGAAAACAAGCAAACAAAAAAAAGCAACCTTTTTTCTCCAACAGATTGAGATCTGGCTAACAAGTTATCTCTTCAACCCAAGATATCCTTCACTCACATATTTTAGAAAATAAGCTAGTATTTGGAAAACAGGCAGTATTTAATTAGTTAACATTTATTTATTTTATTTTTTTATTGTGACAGTGAGTGAATGGCTGAGCAAGAGACAGAGTACTGCCACCTACTGGTTTACTCCCCAAATGCCCACTACACTGTCAGGGTGGAAGCTAGGAGTAGGGAAACTCAATCCAGGTTTCCCAGAGAGGTGACAGGGACCCATACACTTGAGTCATCCTCTGTTGCCTCCCAAGCTATACAATACTTTAGCAGGAGGCTGGAATTGAGAGCACAACTGGGCTTAGAACCTAGGTCCTCTAAAATGGGATCCTGACATCACAATCAACCTCCTAGTCATGAGACCAAATATCCACTCCATCCACAGACTATTAAATGGTTGGTGTTGCTGTGGGGCAGTTACGAAAGACGATAGCAACCCCCTTGTCACAGCAGAGGGAGCATTTGGATCTATGAGCAGTGAGGACCTATGAGCAAGCACTTGAAACAGACATGAGAAGATCATCTCATCTGGAGAAGCAGAAAAAGGAGAAATGGAGAGATCAGTGGATAGGCAGGCAGCTACACATGCCTAACATTTTTCCCGGCATGCTATAAATTACAGTATGATACATTTCTTTGGAACAATATAAAAGAAGTGATTAATAGAGATCACCTGCAGGAAGATGCTTGTGGCAAGGCAGAAGGAAATTTTCCTTTTCATTTTATACCTTCCTGCACTGTCTGAAAGTTTGAACCATGCAGACATTGCTTTGATTCTTAGAAACCGACCAAAAGACATTTGTTCCACATAACACAAATAATTAAACCTCATGTGCCCCAGCAAAGAGGAAAAAAGCATGGAGTTTATGAAGAGACTACCAGGGTCAGGTATGAGAAAGTCCTCTGTAAATAACAACAACTGTGGACATGTGATGTTCACAGGGATGGCAATGAGGACAATTATGATGACGAAGAAAGGATGGTCATGAATGGCCACAAGCACCACAGTGATGGAGAACAAAGCTCCCAAACTGTGTGGGGGCTGGGAGGCCACTGTGCAATGGAAATAGCCAGACGGCATCCACTGATTTGTTTTTAACAGGATTTAACATTAAGCCATGTATCCCCCCCAAATGTATACCCAGTAAATTAAGGCTGTAATTCCATCTTGGTGTTATGGTGACATGAAAATCCACTCAGGCTTTGCTGTCGGGGTTTATGAAGTTAGCAAAGCCTCTTGATGGAATTACAGCACTATTATGTTCAGCTGGAGGGACATCACTGCTTATCTTAACAGCAGTTAAAAGCACAGTGGCACAAAAGGGCACTAAAACGCCAGCTCCCTATTAGCGAGTAGCAGGGCAAGGGGACATGTGTGTGTGTGTGCACGCACACTCTCTTGCATCCACATGTCCCTCCATAATTTTGGTCGCTGAGCAGAGGTACAATCTGCTGCACTGAACACACCATCTCTTTTACAAGATGTAACAGAATTGTGCCCAGATAACAGTGTCTGAAGCAGCCAGTGTTTCACCACCTTCTGGACAGACAGAACATTAGCAGCTCATCAATCTCTGTTCCCCAGCTCCCTCGTGTCCGAAAAGGAGCCATAAATATATTCAGTAGGAAAAGCTACTGAAGATATTTAAAAATAAATAGTGCGCTATGGTTCTAAGCACAGCGTCTGGACTGTGTCTGAGTTGCAATCAGACCCCACCACCCACTACCTGAGTTCCTCTGGGCAAGCTCCTTTCCCTTATCATACCTCAGGTGCCAATAAAACAGACAATAATGGGACTTTCTCCTTCAGTAGCTGTGGGAATAAAGTCAGTGAAATACTTCAATATGAAGTGCACATACAAACTCAGTCCCTTGTCGAGGGTAAGAAACTGCGGTGTTACCAACAATATCATTGTTTTCTTCATCTACCATCAAGGAAGCATATTTGGTAAGATCTGGGAAAGCCATCAGTAGCTTTAAATAAGGCAATAATAGATGTAGTAATCATGGATCCATAGCGGGGTTTGCAGGAGGAATTAGAAAGAGTAGAGCAAGCAGGGTCACCTGCAGAACAGTACAACTTTCTCAACTGCATGAGAAGCCAGGAAGTCAGTGACGTCCAGGTAGAGAATTAATTTTAAAGAAAAAAAATGCCTATGAGCAAGAGAGAAGGGGAAGGAAAGGAAAGAAAGAAAAGAGGGAGAGAGAGAGAAGAGTGAGAGGAGAGGAGAGGAGAGTGAAGGGAAACGAGAGAAGCAGGAGAAGAAAGAAGAGGGGGAGGAGAGAGAGAGAGAGAGAGAGAGAGAGAGAGAGAGAGAGAGAGAGAGAGGAAGAGGGCAGGGGAGAGAGAAAGAGTGCTGGCGGTCCTCTAGTTTATTACCCATGGGCCCATAAACAGCCAGTACTGGGCTGAGAATTCAATCCAGGTTTCGCACATCAGCGACAGAAAACCAGTTACCTAAGCAACCACCACTACATCCCAAGGTTGGCATGACGAAGGAGCTAGTGGCAGGTGTTCAGCTCAGGAATCAAACCCAGGTCCTCTAACACGGCATCATAGCCAGCACTTTCCCCACCAGGCTACCTGCTTACTTCTCCACTTGTATTCCAACAGCAGAGCAAAAAGCTTCAAAACCACGGAGAAGCAACAGGAATGCAGAACCAGGGTGTTATTTCCATAAACATGTTCACAAGCTCTCACGGCTCTTCCTAAGCTGACAGCATTTCTATGAGAGTCTCTGGTATTTCCTAAGCAGTCAAATGAGGTCTTTGTTTTCATACTAACATTTAATGCATCTACGCATTCCATATGAAGTTATAGGACTGTAGCCATAGGGACAGTTTGGAAACACAGCTGAGTTTTAGTGACTCAAAGACTGGTGGCTTCAAACCCTCAAGTTTCTCCTGGGCACAAGAATGAAGGGATTTCATCTTCCTGGCCAGAGAGCTGACTCCACCACATGCTCCTAATGTCAAGATAGAGGCAGGCAAGTGGGCTGAAAGACACTTGACCTTCTTAAACTCTCACCTGACTTCCTGTTCTCAGCTCTTTGTCACTATCACAAAGAAACCCTAAAGCCAAAGAGGAATACAAATTCACACCAAAGAGCCAGAAAAAGAGCAATATTTGATACAAACTCGGGATGTGGTGATCCAACAACAGCACTGTGATCACTAAAGCCCCACGACACTTAATCTAATTAAATGGTGCTCGATGCATGATTCTTTGGGATGTGTGGTTAGAAGGTGTGGGCAGAGACAGCCGCGGGCCAGAAATGAAGCCTCATTCACTTTGGCAAGCCCAGCCTCAGACAGCAAGACTGTTTTCCCAAGTACTTCCAAATCCAGACACCCCCTGAAGCTAGACTCCCCCTCTTGCTCCTGCCCCTCCTCAATCTTCATCAAAACACGTTCTTAGGAGCCAATCTAATGAATTCAGTCACCCACGGTATGAACAATTAATGAGACTTGATGTTACTTTCCCCAAGGGATTATACACTAGAACCAAATACACAGTTTTGAGGAAGCCTATTCAAAGAAGAAAGCTCAAATTGGGGGGTGGGGGCGGTGACAAGACATCCAGACAGATTTAGGATGCTCAGAAAAAGCATGCTAGCCCATAAAGAATCACATGAAGCAAGAGACCAGGTGCTCTGGCATGAAAAAGGTTGAGGAACTAGGCATTTGTTTTTAGAAATGTCCTTTATAAAATATGGTAAGTCTTCAATGTTCCTTGAAAATATAAACTGGTCTCTCAAGCCCCTGGGCTTGATGTCAAATTCCCCTGAAAGAGTCCCATATTGCACGTGCACCATGCATCCTTGGAAATAGTCATAACAATTTATGCCCAATGAATGGGAAAGAATGTCAATTTCACTTGCTTTATGACTTGGGTGATGGTGGGCTGGTCACCAAAAATGTCTATGCTTATTTTTAAAATTGATACCATGACGGTCCATCAATTACCATTTGCCGAGTTCCCACAGGCAGTGATGGTGGAATTTTTTTGTCCTTGGAAAATGTTAAGGGCTAGGGAGTTTCACTTGTTTTCAACTCAAAGGGACTTTGCCTTTACTTAAAAAGACACCAACTGCCTTAAGGTTAGACCTGACTGCTGAACAGGGAACAGATCTTTTTCTAGTCGGATGAATGTAGAAATCTCCAAGAAAGTCATGACAAAGATATCAACCACAAAATCACTTAATTGCAAAGCTACTGTATATTTAAAAAAAAAGCAACAACCCCACAAAAAACAACTTATTTTCATTGGAGGAGAGACAGACAAAGATCTTCCACTCAATCACTCTCCTGATGCCCACAGCAGGCCAAAGCAGGAGCTGGAGGCGCCATCTCCTCCTCCCTCGTGTATGGAAGCAATCCAAGGACTTGAGGCATCACCTGCATCAAAGAGAGGCTGGATCAGAAGTCGAGGAGCCTGTGTTCAAATCAGAGGCTCCAATATGGGGTTTGGATGCTCTCCCTTGCGGGCTTACTTGCTGCATGAAACACTTGTCCTTACCTCTTTTGTTTATACAGAACAAAATACAGACTAGAGAGATGTGAACTAGAGAACAGGCTGTTTCTAATACAGCAACAGAAGTTTCTTAATCACTTACTGCCCTGATTCCTGTGTGGAAAGTAAAAAGTAATTACCTCTTAGACTTTGACATGTCAATGATATTTAAGACACCTGCCTATACAGTATAGCAAGGTGAGCTATAAACTGGAAAACTAAGTAATTACAATACTAGAAAGTAGTTAACTCAATCATGGGCTAACATGATCGAGTACTTACTATGTACCAGGTAATCATGTAAAAACTTCCAAAATTTATGAAATTTAATGCTCATAAGACCTCTTCAGGGAGACATGCTTATTATTTCCATTTTATAAAAAAAGGAAATCCGAGATAGAGAGATCGAGAAATCCACCCATGATATGTGCAATAGTGCTTCCTGTTGGTGTTTCAACAGAGTATCAAACGACCAAAGTCAAGTGCAACGGCAGACTGTTAGTTTAAGCTATGAAGTCACTCTCAGCAAATTTCACAGGATTAAAATCATATTAAGTAGGTTCTCTGATCACAATGGAATTAAACTAGAATCACTGAAAGAAAGAGATCTAGGAAATTCCCAAGTCTCTGGAATTCAAACAATCCACTTTTATGTAACCACAGGCTAAAGATGAAACCACAGTGAAATTTAGGAAGTATTTTAACTGGATGATAAAAAAAAATACATCAAAATTTGTGAGATGCAGCTAAAGTTGCACTTAGAATTATAAAGTTTTAACTGCACATATTACAAAGAAAGAATGGCTGAAAACCAGTGAGCTAATTCCCTGTCTCATGAAGTTACATGAAAAAGGGCCAGTCACACCTAGGGAAACCTGGAATTATAAAAAAAAAATCAAAAAAGAAATCAACGAAACAGAAAACAACATAAGGAAAACTCAAAAGTTTTCCAAACTCTAGCCAGACAAATGAAAGGAAAAAAGAGAGAAACCATAAATTTTATCAGGAATAAAATAGGGGATTTAGCAACATGTGCCACAGAAAGATTAAAAAGAGTATTTTTGAAGCCATATGCTAATAAATTTGAAAAACATGTATTTGAAAGAACGAGTTTTTAGAGAATCTTAACTTCTAAAATTAACCTCAAAAGAAACAGAAAATCTTAGTCGCTGGAGAAAGAACTTACATTTTCCACCAGCTTTTAAATACTGCTTTGCAAAAGAGCTGTGTCAATAGATCTTGACCACTCCTAAAATATTATGATAGCATTACCATTGGAAGGAGCGTTTGCAGGCTGACAAGAACAGAGCCAATGCCCCTCTCTGTGACTACATTTCTCAGCTTGGCATCCTGGGACTCTACTTAAAAGGAGACCAAAATCCAAAGCCAAGATTCCAAGTTCCAAAGCATCTGAAATTGTCCGTGTTAACTTCACTCTGCAGGTGTCTATGAAAAGATACAACATCCAGCTCCTTTTCCTGTCAAGTTTACAAAGTCTCAAAACTACGATGACATTGGAATTTATCCTTGATTCTCCATCTTTGAAAATGGATTTTAGGACCATTTTCAAGTTTTGTGTACAAATCAGTTTTCATTTCAGCCCACTGCCATGCTGTGAAGCAGACAGAAGCATACTATCTTCCCATTTACTTAATCGGCTTGTTCAAAGTTCCCAGGGTCAACAATGAATCAAGTTAAGACTTGAATACAAGGCTTCAGACCCTAAATGTGGTGCTATTTTCTGTTTCCTAGCACATTGCTACAGAAGCTGAAATACAGCCAGGTTATTTCATGAAATTAGAACCAATGCACAGAATTGACAAATTCATAGAAATCTCTTATACTTTTGGTGCAAACACAGGATGAGGCTGCAGTAAACTTGAGGTATTTTTTTTCAGTGAATTTCTTGCAAAACAAAATTTTCTTCATTGGAGGGGTACCTGAAAAGTATAAAGGGACCTTATTTCCTTAACATATAATTTAAACACAGTGTCTAATTTGGAAATAAGCTCAACCTCTAACTCCACTGACCAGTTGTGTGACTTGGAATCTCCTGCTGAATCTTTCTCATCCTCAGTGTCATCATCTGTAAAGTGGGAGTGATCACATTATCTACCTGACAGATTTAGGGGTGGGTTTTTTTTAGTTTCATGTGTTTTTCATCAAACGTAATATAAGAACACACACTGGCACACAAAAGTAAGTTCTCAACAAAAATCGAAAGCAACGGTGTTTCATAAAGCTTCTGGAAAATAATTGAAAACACGGTTTATTGGGGCCAGCATGGTGGCATAGTGAGTCAAGTTACTCCCTACAGAGTTGGTATCCCCTTTCCGCCAATACTCTGAGTTCCAGCTCTCCGTACTTAATTAACACACTTGGGGGACCTAGAAGAAGGTTCTGGCTCTTGCCTTGACCTGGCCCAGTTTTGGCCAATGTGACTGTTTGGTGGATGAGCCAGCGGGTGGATGGAAGAGCTCTGTGTCTGTCTGTCTCTCTCTCTCTCTAACTCTGCCTTTCAAATAAATAAATGAATAAAAATCTGAAAAAAAGTTTATTGGGGAGCAAAAATAACTTCAGATCCATACATGTAAGGAATCTTCAAATAGTTCATAAAAATGTATATTGTGAAAAACCTACTTAAAGTCTGCACTAAAAAAAAGAACATTTTTAAAAAAAATTATTCTCCACAGAACTTTCTGAGGAACCATCCCATACCCACTACTCATCTTTCTTCTTCTAATCCATCACCACCTCTAACTTTATTTTGGCTTTAAGTTTTAAGAACCAAAGTCTGCTTTTGCCCACTGTTCTTTAAAGAAAATATTGGCATTTAAACCAAAATGCCCCTCTGAATGCTCACACAGTACCCAGAATAGAGAATTTACAGCTGAACAAATGACGTTAACTCCATGGCAAACACTTTCAGGAAATAGCAATGGGAGAGAGATTTCAACACCGGGTCAGCTCCTTGTGCCCTGTTTAATGAGTTGAGAAACCAAGGAGACAACCTATAGGTGCTGTTCCACCCAGTGCTGGGGGCTATTTTAAAACATTTCACTCGAACTTGGCCACATTTGCCTCCAGAGACTTCTTGGCAATAGGTCTAAACCTTCCCGTACATGAAGGAAAAATGGAAGGCCAGTGGGTGTGTGGTGAGGAATCCCCCCTGTCCCCCAAACAGCTGAAGAGAAAACAGGGCAGGGATGGGCACAGACCAAGTCTGAGAGCAGGACATAGTCCTCCTCTCTCAGGACACAGGCCTGGTTCTTCTGTTTCCACCAGTGGAAGATCAGCAATGAGGCTCCAAGACTTGCAAGCATAAACTTTGAGTCGAAGTGTTTTGCCCATCTCCTGCCTGTTATTTTTTTTTTTTATTTTTTTCTTTTTTTTTTTTTTTATTTTTTTTTTTATTTTTTTATTTTTTTTTGCTTCTTTTTTTTTTTTTTTTTTTGTGTGTGCAATTTTTTTATTATTATTAATTTCATTGCATAATGTGACACATTTGTTTTTATGCACTGGAATTCCCCCCACCCCTCCCCAAACCCTCCCCCCACCCCCACGGTGGATTACTCCACCTTGTTGCATTTCCATAGTTCAAATTCAGTTGACATTCTTTCATTGGAGGTTTTGACCAATCATAAAGTCCAGCATCTTATTGTCTTGGTAAGTTTTCTTGTTGAGACCATCTCTGGTCTGAAGGTAGAACCAACAGAGTATCATCCCAATCAAGTAAAAAACCCAACATAATATTTACAACCATTTACAACATTATGGCATTAATTGACATGGTATTGATTAACCAATATGTTACTAGAGAAACGCATGTTCTCGGCCACAACCTGTGACTTCCTCATGGACATTTCAATTTTGGTTTATATTTAACCATGTTCTATATACCTTAGAATGGCTATATATTGCTATTCAGCTGTCTCTTGTCTATTTCTATGTTAGTATTTAGCATTTTATAGCATTGAAGCATGATTTTGCTGAACCTGGTTGTTTTTCGGGTAGTCTAACTCTATAACTTTAACAGGACAAATGTCAACAGTTTAGGTGAACGGTTTTGGGAGGGGTGTCTGCCTGTTATTTTTCACAGCCAAGAGCGTCCAGCAGCTCCCAAGCTGCCCTTTGGTTCATTCCTGCTGTATTCACTCCCTGTAAAATCTGCCTTTCAAATAGAATCTTTTTAAAAATGAAGGTACTGGGGCCCGGCAGAGTGGCCTAGCTGCTAAAGTCCTCGCCTTGAACGCCCCGGGATCCCATAGGGGCACCGGTTCTAATCCCAGCAGCTCCACTTCCCATCCAGCTCCCTGCTTGTGGCCTGGGAAAGCAGTTGAGGACGGCTCAATGCTTTGGGACCCTGCACCCGTGTGGGAGACCTGGAAGAGGTTCCTGGCTCCTGGCTTCGGATCGGCGCGCACCGGCCGTTGCAGCTCACTTGGGGAGTGAATCATCAGATGGAAGATCTTCCTCTCTGTACATCTGACTTTGTAATAAAAATAAATAAATCTTAAAAAAAAAATTTTAAAAAATGAAGGTAGTGCACAATGTCAAAAAAAGAACTTCTGAAATGTATTTGAAATCAAATTTGTTCTTTACTTTAAAAAAAGATGTACCAACCTGCTTCATGAGTGGCCATTGTACTGTTTTTATGTAACTCATGAGATGATGTACCTCAAATATACTCAACAGTTTGTTTTTTTTTAAACATGGACTTTTTTGAATGTTTCACAGAAGCACAACACAACTTCCTTACACCTCAATTTCCTCACCTAAAAATG
Organism: Ochotona princeps; assembly: GCF_030435755.1. Taxonomy (NCBI): domain Eukaryota; kingdom Metazoa; phylum Chordata; class Mammalia; order Lagomorpha; family Ochotonidae; genus Ochotona; species Ochotona princeps. Next base: position 26,149,279 of record NC_080851.1, read on the forward strand.
TAATTGATCCTCCCACTTGCAGGATTGTGAGAATTAAATCAAGCATCCCACACAGTTACAGTACATGGCACAGGCTTTCCTTGTTGTACCTGCTAGTGTGAGTCACAGACATGAGCAAGCAGGTATGTTTCAACAATGATACTCGTTTGGGAAAATAAGCAAACCAGGGTTAGTGAGACTCTGGACTTCACCTCAGTCTCTACCTCTGCAAAAATAGGTACAAGAGGGTCCTTTTTAGAATTGTAAGAGAACAGCTGAGTAAGACTTTGGATATGAATAATACTGATGAATGACAAGTCTTGTGCAGTGAAGCAACTAGCTGGCGAATGTTCCATAAATAGTGCTGATAACATTGTTAAAGGCAATTGTTTAAAACTGATGGTGAAGTGTTGGAGGCAAACTTTAATCACTAAATGATTCCACAAGCCTGGGGCTGGTGAGGCCAGCACAGTGTGACCTTGTGACGCTGCTAACTCCTGCAGCGAAGAACTAGAGATCTGGGTTGGCTCAAGCCTGGGTTTGCAGGGGGCAGAGTTCCCACAGTTGGAGAATCAACAAGTTTCAGGGACTGAAGAGAACTTGGTACTCGATAGGCAGGAGGCAAACACTTTAGGGATATATACTTTTCATGGTGGAGTATAAGCAGAAAACTCAATAGATCTCAAGATGGGATAAAAATATAGGTGTATGCAATGTGTGGTCTCTGCAATGGCTGAGCCATGAAACCTCGTTCTTTGAAACCATTCTCTGCCTTTGAAATTGAATGATTAAGCTAAGAAAGAGTGGCCCTAATGCGTCTTAGGAGTTCAAGATGCATTGCTAGTAACAGCTTGCTAGTTTCTGAGCACTGGTGAGACAGGCTGGCAGCAGGTCTTCCTTGCTACCCACGTGGGTAAAATGCATCACTCCATGAGGGCCACTTGTGACAATGAACACTAAATAGTTGCCAGAAAGATCCAACCCCTCTCTGAGGCACCCACGTACAACTTGGATTCAGAAGCTTTACTTTATCCAATGTGTTTCAATCGACATGTAACTTGCTTTTTCTCTCATTTCTTCCTTTAATGGTTGTAAATTTAAACTACGTGGCCAGATATGAGTATTCCTGTAGGAAGCAAGTTGGTCACCTAAGCAAATTGCCCTGGCATTTCCAGCAGGGCTGACCTTGTTTAAGGAGAAGCTGCAAATTTGGGGAGCATTGTAGGTTCCAAGTTCCACCTTTTCTCACTACCAGCCCACTCAAGACTGGGAGGTCCTGAGTTTGAGCTTCAATGCATCAGTCTTGGCTAGGAGACAAATTGGGGGAAAGTACAGCTTTAAAAATTTAACGGCAGGGTAGAAGTGATTGAAATCCCAAGCACTTGAAACCAAGGACTCTGGAACCAGATTAGTTGAGTTCAAATCCACCCTTTGCTACTTAGCAGTGGTTCGGGAAATGTCACTTTCTTTTGCCATTCCCCAGTGTCCTCACCTCCAAACTGGAAGAAACGGTGCCTAACCCATAAGCTAGAGTATGGACTAAATGGATGAGTATCTTAACACATAGATCTTCTGTAACACATCTTAACATAAGTATCTGTTAAGACCATCATGAAGACTGCGTCTGAAAAGCCAGCCTTCTTTTTAATACACATAGATGAAAGGGAAATAAATGAAAGACGACACTGAGAAGAGCAGAAGGAAGGTACTACGGTTTCTATTCCCATTGAGGAATTCTAACCCTCCAGGCAGAGATAATGGGGAGAATGATTACCTGCCCCACACTTGTGGCAGGGGTGGCTTTTACAGCTTCAGGGTTGCCAACAGCTCTTTCCCTTCTGTCTAAGGCATAGGGTCCACACAACCTTTCCATCTCCCCTTGGAGGGCTTCCTGAGGATGCCCAGGGCAGGGCCAAGACCTGGAAGCCAGAGCATCCTTTGGCTCCTCCTAGGAAGCACCTCCCTAGGCTGTAAAAGCAGCCAAGGAAAGCATTTTAGAATGACTGTGTTCCAATGTGAGAGGCAGCCATGGGCCAGAGGGAAATTCTCTTAGTAAAGCAAACAGGAAAGAGACAAAGTGAAGGCCACCAAGATCACAATGTGCTCACTGCAGACAGAAGGACAATCAGGCACAGCAAGGTCAAGTTCTAGATGAGAAGAGCAGGTAGTCTTTTCCCAATGCAGGACTAAGCTGACTGAAAGCTGCTTTGAGAACATCAAGTCAAGTGGGAATTCAACCACCAATGCAAATGCTCTATGACCGTTTGGAAATGTTCAGTGGGGGGATGTCTCAGCAAGGCAATTCTGAAAACTCTTCAACGATTTCTGTGGTGCTCTCTGACGTGACTTAGAGGTAGCACACCTGACATCACCATGTTAGGTGGCAAGCACAAATGGAGGGCAGTAGCTCTGTTAAAACTGAAGCAACCTGGATTCCCATATATCTGATGCCCTCAACAAGTACCCTGGTCTTGGTACCCCTCTGTCACTGGGAACATTAATTCTTTAAGTTGCCCTACGCTTACATGTTTGTGCAGAATGGAGTAGCTAGCTTGTGAAAACATGAACTTAGTTCATCATTCAAGCTGAGTTCTTGTTTTCATAGAGGCTGCCTCCCCCAAAACAGACATCCTACCTCCACCCTGGATTCTTATGTCCGAAGTGGATATTGCTAAAACAAAAAATGTGTGTCTATTTGTCACCTATGGTTGTAAGTTATTTCCTGCAAGGTTTTTTTAAGAAGTTGGTCTTGCTACTCTTCTGTCTGTGCAGATAAGAACATTAAGACAGAAAGATACTCCTCCAGAGTACACAGCTGGGTACTCTGGGGCTAGAACACAATTTGCCTGGCCCTTCTGTGTGTGATCTTCCCATTATATTGTGTTGATAATCACTCGGCCAAGCTCATCACACTAGCCCACTGTGCTCACAATGGATGAAATACCTGTTACCCATCACTTTTCAAGTATAATTTTCTCCATATCCTTAAAAAATCAAAAGTAAGCCAATGGAATCATAAAACCAAGAGGTCCAAGATGTGGCTGCTCTGGGACTCCTCCCTCTGACACTATCAGGCTAACTCTGGTCACTGATTAGACAGGAATTTGCTTTTTCGGACTGAAGTGGGCCAGCATCGTACAAACCTCAGATTGCCAATGCTGCAACCCAGATCACCTCAAAGCTTAGTCATTTCAATCAATGGAAGTTTGCTACTTCACCATCTGTCAGGAATTCAGCAGCAGCTTAGCTGGCTGGTTCTGGCTAAAGGTTTCTCATGAGGTTGCCCTTGAGATGTTGGCCTGAGGCTGGGGCACCTACTTGCAACAGGGGATGCTCCTTGCTGTAGGTCACACAGAAGACTTCAGTTCCCAGCCACTTGGACATCTTCATGGGGTTGCTTAAGGGTCTTTGTGACACAACTCTGGTTTCCCTACCAAATCCCTGTTTTATAAGCAAATATTGGAGGTCTCCAATTAAATTAATATGGACACGCATCTGGCCTAGCAATGAAGACACCAGTTAAGATGCCCACAAGCAACATTAGAGTATCTAGGTTTGGTTCCAACTCCAGGTTCTTGCTAATGCAATGGTGAGACCTCAAGTAGTTGAATTCCTTACCACTTATGAAGGGTACCTGGATTGGTTTTCACCTCCTAGCTTTGGCCCTTTGCAGCCCTAGGCACTTTCAGGCACTGGGAGAATGAACCAGCAGACAGAAGCTCTCTCACTCTCTCAAATATAAATTAGATCTTTTTTTAAATCCCATATGGTTGTAACCTTTGTTTTGGATAGAATTCCTATATTCCTCTATGTTAACCCAATTTCAGGTGAGTTTGAAATAGTGCATTGAATCGTGTTCCCACCCTTTAATCCATGTTAAATTCTTAACGCTAAGCACCCCTAAATGTGGCCTTGTTTACAAACAAGGTCATCTGATACACAATAAGTTGTGGCAAGGGCTTAGTGGAGGGCCTAATCAAGGACGTGTGGGTAAATTCAGCTGCACACATAGGGAGAACACCAAATGGAGATGAAGGCATGGAGCAGGCTGGTTCCCACACAAGTCAGGGAAGGTCACAGATTTGCAGCAAAAGGGTTGGGAGCCGTGTCTCTCCTCCCAGCTCTCAGAGGGAGGCAAGCTGGCCCATACCTTCATCTTGGACTCCCAGACTCCTGAACAATGAGCCTGTGGTCCTTAGCCTACAGCCTACCATCCTTAGCTACAGAAGCCCTGGAAAATTAGCCGAGACAGGCAAGAGAAAAAAAAGCTGGAGATCACGAACAGGCAGGGTTATCTCACATCCAGGGACCCACCTCGCAGCTCTCCTCAAGACTTTATTTCTATCTCCTTCCTGTCACACATAAAACACAAAGCAAAATAAAACAACCAAAAAAAAAAAAACCCACTTGACCTTCAACAAGCACACTCCCGAGTGAAACTGGCAGACACTCCAAATGGACAGTCAAGGTTTCCTGGTCTCACCCAAGAAAGAGGAAATTTTATTACATTTCATGACCACAAGGTATTTCCTAAGCTCGTTAGACACTTTTTTCCCCCTGAAGAAGGTCTTGTCTTAATCAGGCCACTGCCATCCTTCTCCTCTGGCCTCTGCCATTGGAAAGGATAAAAGACACGAGGGCGGGTGGAGTGAAGAGGCATTCTGGAGAGCCGCCTCTGCTTGTTTATTTTGAGACACACTTGTGCGCCATCCCAGCATCTGAAGAACACAAACAAAGCTTGCTATGGCTGGAGGCCAGGGTAAAGTTTGCTTCAGCAGTGTACTGGGAGGACCATTTTGCATAGCCTTTTATATGATAATCGTAGCTCCCTTGCTTGTATTGAACTTTGCAGCACGAAGGAAAAATAAATAAATAAGGCTGACTAATGGCTTGTTTCCCTAGAGGCAGCTTTTCATGGGATCATATGTTTTTTCAGCTTTTCAGTCACAGTTTCCTGCTTGGACACGAGGAGCCTTTGACACTGACTGTGACTTAGCGCTCTCTGGCTAGCAGCCCAGACTGCCCCGAGCAGCAGCTCTGGGGTCCAGCTGGACCCGGGCACCTTCCCAGGTCACAGCAACGGCCACCCTTGTCCCTTTCTGTGAGCAGCACGCAGCAGCAGGTCTTTCAACACTTTCCAGGTCAGGCAGGGCGCTTCTCATCTGTGCGGCGTGGAAAGCCAAGGTGAGGTGGATGGGGAGTCCGTGACAAACAGGCTGTTGGGAGTTCAAAATCAACCACAGCAAGGGAGGATTGCTTTAATTCCTGTTCTACTCATCACTGCCCCCTTTCTGGGTGTGTGGGGTGAATAGGCTTGAGACAAAATCCCTGCTCTGACATGGGGTGACTAAACACCAGGAAGAACTTCTCAGTTTAATTTCTGATGAGAAAAGTCATAGGTGAGAAAACCTGCCTTGTGGCGGCAGGGAAGACAACAAGGACAATTTTGTAAGCCACCTGGCAGGTAGCAGGCACTTGCTCAATAAATGACAGGGGAAGGTCTTATCAGATGTTTCTGTCTGGAACCATAAAGTAAGGAGTGTCAGAGCCGAACAACGCACGAACAACGCATGCAAGCAAAACCACTTCTGCTCAATAAAGAAATTATTCTGCAACGACTTCTCTCTCCCCCCTTTTCAGAAGGCCATGGTGCAAAGGGGGCTGGATTGGGAAGAAAGGAGAGGGATAAGTTTTTTTGTTCGTTCATCCCCCCACCTTGGAATTGGTGGTAGTGGGAATGTGGGAGTTGATTAAAAGGGCAGCCTCCTGTTTTGGGTAATTGCAGTTTAATTATATTTCGGCAGTGGTTTTATCACGTTAAATTTGGGGAGAATTTACCCGATGAGTCATGGAAACATTTGTGATAAAATTGTGGAAACTTGGGACAGCTGTGATTTTCCCCCCCTTGTTTCACTCCTTCCCCTACTTTCCTGGTCCACCCAGTTCTGCCTGCCAGCAGGCCCCCCTGCAAGGAGCCCAGCAGAGAAAGTTCCTCTCCTTCCTTCAGCCCCAAGCGCTGCCTCATCGGGCCACCAGCTGAGCTTCACCAGTTCAGCTCTTCCTTGCCTTCTGGGTCAAAAAACCAGGGGACCCAGCCAGTGTCAGAACCCAAGGACCTGGACCAGCAAGCCACATGCACAAGCTGCACAGATAATGCCAAGGAAACCTGTTGGCTGTTCTAGACCATAGCTCTAGCTTGTTGCTGCCCCAGATGAACCCAGGAATCTAGCTTTCCTTCAGAAATCACTGTGGCTTACTGCCAAGTCAGGGTTGGGGGGAATGGGTTTCTTTACTAGGGGGATTCATTGCAAAGTCATTTGATGTTCTTGGCTCTCTGAGGTCCAACCTTAAAGAGACAGGCTCAGAAAACTCCTTAAAGTAGTTGGATTCCCCAGGAGACTCTGAGATGAGGATCAGAGGATGACCAAATCAGGGACAGAAATGCATGCTCCTCAGAAAAGTGGGAAACACTCCGATTCGGCAGTGCCCAGCCTTTTCTTTGGTAACCCAAAACAGTAGTGAAGGGAACAATAAGTGTAATGACAATCACTCATTTTTACAGCCCACTGCCTCCTAAAATGGCTCTCATATAACTTAGGGTTGAAAAGTCAAGCACACCTGATGTCATCGCATCCTCAAAATCTGTCTGATTAGTTTGTCTTTCTTCATGAGGAAAGACATCTCATGGGCATTACAGAGCACCTGATGCTGCTTCAATGACAACCCCCGCCGGGGAGATGCACTCACTGAAGACAGGTGCAAGTCATGGGCCCTAGGTCTCAGGAAAACACTGGACACATCCAAAGTACCCTGAAGTGTCACAGGGGGAGCATCTGTCTCTGGAAGCTCTGGCACATTCCTTACTCAACAAGTCTATTCTGAGTGTAAGGCCATGTGTAGGACTTCGTCTCGTCACATGCCTGCATCTCCCCCTACTGAAAAGGTCAAGAAAAAATGGAGTCTTAGAAAAGTTCTTTGTCTTGGCCTTGTGGTCAGAAGATCAGACTGTCACTAGGGTTTCCCATTACGATAGGGCCTCTGAGTTTCCAGTGTACCCAGCTGGAATCCCGGGGCAAATAAGTTCCGAGAAAAATGATTTAAATCCAACTTACTTCATGCAAGATTTCCTGTGTCCCTTTAAGGAATTCCAGGGTTCACTGTGACATTCTAGAGACGATAGAAAGCCAATAGTGAACAAACCTGACAAGGGGATTCTCTGAACAGCATTTCTCTAGAATAGCGTGGTCCCCAGACCAGAGACACACTGCTTCCTTGAAAACTTGCCCCACTCCAGACTAATAGAATTAGGGTCATGGAACTTGGGTTCCATGACATACTGGATCCCTGGAACTTGGCTTTGGTGTAAAGTCCCAGGAACACCAAGCATCCTCTGACAGCACTCTGCAGGAGCAGCACTCCATGGAAAGCATACTGTCAAACACTGAGTCAGAAGTGATGTTGTGTCACTGAACATGGTGGATACCACCCCAGTAACACAAAGAACAGAACAGAGGGCAGGCTCTCAGTGGGGCTGAAAGCTGATCTTTCCAGCTCTGACTAAGGAACAAGACAATGCTAATTGTGGTTGTTGATAGAATATGGAATGCCCATCCAGCCCCACAGCAGCAAGTTTTATTTTCATCAAAAAAACCAATGGTATTAGCCATACTTCTCATTTCCCTGATGAGTTGTTGCTCTCTAGGACATGGTGGCAAAGTCAAGATTTTGCCAATAGCATTACTTTAGCAATTCAGAATTTTCCCTGAATTGGGAAGAGCTGCAGAAAGCAGAGTACATGTCCATATGTGAAGCACATGCGATCACAGGATAATACAGTGTAGATTAATTAGACAGTGCAAGAATAGAATGGAAGGTCTCCCTGGATCTATACCCTGTTGGGCCAAAAAAAAAAAAAAAAAAAAGAATGTGCTTTGTCTTGAAAACCCTGAAGGGTTTGTGTCCCAAGCTGGTCTAGGGCCTGCATGTGGATAAGGATTCTCCGTTGGACCCCTCTCCAGTGGAGCAGGACTGGCAGGCAAGCGACACCTCCATGATGTCCAGCTGGCCTTGGGTCTTTTCAGCATCATCAGTCCACATGGCTGTTTTCTCCAACCTGGACACACATGCCTAAATCATGAACTCAGTTTTGATGATAGATGCAACCAATGAAAGGGCTTGCTTTCTCAACAGAGCCCTCCAGGCACCAAGACTCTGAGGATCCAATGCAGACTTTCCAGAAAGTTACTCAAAAGCCAAAGGATGCAAAGTGGGAGAGTAAGAGCAGGTGTTCTGGCAAAGAAGGAAGAGACTGTAGGCAAAGAGGCTGATGGCAAAGCTTAATTACAGTTTGCCAGGGGAAACCTTCTTGCAGCTTGGACCAAATCATCTTTGAATGTTTGTTCTGACCTAGAATTCAACCTAGCTAACAAACTTTAACTTCCAAACTTTCCTAAGTACGACTCTTGGATGCATATACTACTTTGTCCATGTAGTGAAGCAAAACTTTGTAGAAGCCCTTGGATACCTGATTTTTATAATAGTTATCAATAACGAATAGAGTATGTTGTCCATGTAGTGATAGAAAACTTTGGGGGATATCCCCAGATAGCTATACAGTACCAGGTTAATACTATGTTCATAGCTATTATACCACATTGTTTAGAAACAGTAAAAAGAGGAAAAAAAGTCTGCATGTTCAATACAGACATAATTTTTTTCTTTGGTATTTGCAAATTGCAGTTGGCTGAGACCACAGCTGGGGACCCCACAGATCCAAACTGCAAAATCCCATACTTTCCATGTGAGGTTCCATTTATCACCAACAATATCTTGCAAAATAAGTGATTATTATTACCACTTAACAGGTGGAGTTCATAATGCTAGGCTGTATACCCAAGGTCTGCTATTGCCTCCCACCACTTTCTCCAACCTACCTACATGCACACACACACACACACACCACACACACACACACATGTGCGTTCATGCACAATACTAGGTTAGGAATTCCTTGGCTCAACCTTATTAAATTAGGGCTCACAAAATTGGCTACACTTTGTTTCTGGGTGGTATTTTACTGGAACCCAACAACACACACACCTGTAAAACTGTTGAATACATCAGTGAATTTCTAATTCCAACATTTGATGCTTTTAATTCAAGATCCTGTGAACAGTGTGGTTATTAACCAACAATCATGGTTTTTGCTGTTTTTTTTTTTCATTCCTTGTAATCCCAGTTCCTTCATAAATTAGCAAACTTGTTGAAAATGGGTACTGAAACTATCTCAGGGCTGGAAAGGCACATTCATTCTTGCCTCTGATACGCTAGGTAAGGTCATCTTGTTAGGTCAGGCCATTTGTTCACACTTACAAATGACTTCAGTCATTCACTCCTTCATGTGTATTTGTTAACTCATTCATGTGCATTCATTCATTTTTTCCAATACTCCTTGTAGTGTCTCCCTTGTGTCATGCCCAGGGGATAGATTTAGCCAATATCAGAAGACAAGGAAGGAAGTCAAACGTGCCATTTGTAGAAAGCTCAGCTGGAACTTAGAGGAGGCCACAACTTTGCCAAATGGGAGGAAATCATCGCTTCTCAGCTTTTTGGCCAAGATTAAGTGTAGTAAATCAGAGTAAAGTGGAGGAATCAGAGATGGCTTCATGGAGGTGGCATTTGCCACCAGGTTTCCCAGATGGGTTAGATTTGATGAAAAACAAAGCTTTGTCATACAAAGTACAATAAGGAAGCCACAGAGAGTTTCAGGGATGGGTGGCTTACAGAAAGAAAGAGAGAAAGAACTGCGAAAGAAAGCTGGAAATTAAGATGGGAGTCAGATCTTGAAGAATACAGAGCTAAACTGAGTCATCACAGCCACGGCAAGTTCCACTGTACATGGATGATAGCAGAGCTTAGGACCAGAAAGTCAAACCTTCCCCCACTAGCCTTGGCACCTGGCCTACTTGGCACAGCACCTGGGCCATATTAAGTCCTGCATAAATGTTTGTTCGATTAAATTGGGAAGGCTATCATGGAAACATTCCCAGTGGTGGAAGCTGAGGGTAGAGAGAGGGGTACGGCCTTGTGTTACTTTAAGAGCCAACATTTAAACATACAATGCCAACCACAGCCCGTATCCCAGCAATTACTCTCTCTCCTGCTGCCAAACTCTTTTGACACCCAAGAATAACAGCGCAGCAATTTTCTGAATCCAGAGGCTATGTCCTAAGACACCTGATGCATCATCCTTCTAAGCACGCTACCCCACAGAGGCAGGCATTCAAGCCAAAGTTACCCTGCTAGATTCTCCAGAATCCTCTCCACTTAACCTGTGTTCCTCTTCCTGCCAGAAGGCTGTAGTGACAAGGACTGGACATGGAAGCACATTGGAGGCTGTCTGCAGGACTCTACAGGAGAGAGAAGGATCCCCATGGCCTGATTGGGAGTTGGACCCGAGGGTGCTGGTGAGCAGAGTGGACATGATGAGCAGGTACAATGCATGCCTTTTGGTAGCATTGAAATCTGCTGTGTGGAGAGGTGTCCTTCACTGTGAGGCTGTGGGGCTGCCACACTGCCCCCAGCTGTATCTGCAGAACGTAGGTGAGGCTGGGGCTGAGGCTGCACTACAATCCCTTCAGCAGGCCAGGCATGGGGGTGCTTTGGAAATCCTAGGATATAGCCAGTCAAGACGTTACCCCATATTTGTGGAGGTCAACATGCTTCCCAAAACTTCTACTAGGCATTTTCTAAAAAGCAAGATGTCCTGAAACACCTATGTGCCATTGGGAAATGCAGAAAGGAAAAACCCCTCTGAAAAAATGGGATTCACCAGATTTTTCTAGCTGGTAGTCCCATATACAAATACCAGACATGAAACCTTCCAGCTTTGCAAATTTCCGCAAATTTACTTTTTTTTTCTTGTTGTTTGAAAAGACGATTAAGAATTTGGAAAAAGGAGAAAACAAGAGAACCATCTGCCTCTTCATACCTCAAATGTCTGCAACAGCCAGGCCTAGCCCAAACCAAAGCAGAGAGCTGGGGCCCAGCAAGTTTCTCTTGTAGGTGCTAAGGACTATCACCACTGCCTCCCAGAATCTGCATTAGCAGGAAGCTAGAGACAGGAACCAGAGCTGGGGACCGAACCAAGGGAGGACCTGGCTGTCTTAACCACTAGGCCAAAATGCCCACCTTATATCAACTTTTAGGTTCTGCCTTCTTAGTATGTAATCACAGTACTGATCCATCTGGAAGTCATACAAACACAATTTGGAGAACAGGGCCTGACAAATAGAAGAAACCCAATGAAGGAGGATGAATCTCACTATGCGTTCCTAATCACAACTTTTAAGTCATTTGAAGTTGTTTCCCAACTCTGTCTAAGTGTATATTAAAAAGGAGTTTCCACATATGCCTCTATCTCAGAAAATGTGAGTTGGGAAGAAACGTGGGAGTCCTATAATTCCACTTGGATAAATGAGTGTTCTTAGAACACTGTACACACACACACACACACACACACACACACACTGTGCCCTGAAGAGCAGCTCTGATGTATGGTGGGAGGCACAGCACCCTTGGAAACCCAGTGCCTGGGGGAGGGGGCAAGTGCTCCCAAGAATGGTCAACTGAGATTCACAAACATACGACTTCCCCATGCGGAAGGTAAAAAAGGCATGCGGTCATCCAGTCAAAGCTATTGCTGTTTTAAAATCTACTAAATACAGGGATTGAAGTCGTAGCCGGGTTATAAATAAACAATAAATCATGCAATTATTACTGTTTGAATTCTGGCAAGATAATAAAAAGAGCAAGGGTCTAATCAGGAAATAATAGAAAAGAGCTGCGAGGCACCCCTGCAATTAGTGATAAACAGAGCTTGGCTCGAGCCGGAGGCCCAATATGGCTCTCATTAAACAGCCTGGGGGCCTGTTCCTAGGGCAGACCTCCGCTGGCTTGGGGAGGAGTGAGGTAACCAGAATGTCAGCGCTCAGTCCATCCCCCCCTTTCAGATAATCTTCTATTTCACTATTATAACCACCTGGGCCCAAATGACTACCTTATGCCAAGCGAGCGCCAATCCTCTGCCTTCCGATACTCTAATTGAGATGTTTCCTGTTCTCAGCTTCTTAACGCTCTGCTTTGTAACTCCGTAAATGCACATGCACACACACGCAACGAAGGCACGCAGGCAAACACGCCGGCGCCGTGCGAGCAGCGCCTTCACACCCTTCTCCCTCTGCCTTGCCTTTCGCCTTCTTTTATTAATGGTCCCTCTTAAAAGAGATAAATGCTCCCACACAAGTGATCCCACTTCAACAGATAAATAGTCCATGCTGAGAGCCGCAGAGTGTAGCAGAGAAAATGCTGTCGTCCTAGACTGGAAGCAGACACACCGTCTTAATGCAAAGAAATCAGCATATGGTTCTAATAGACTTTCGTAAAATGATTTATCAGCTGTGATTAAGCCCTCAACCAGCATGTCTATCTTCATAAATAAAGCAAAAGTGCACCTTGCTCGAAAATGTATCTGCAGTATCTTATTACCCAGCCCTGCACACGGCACTCCATTTACAACACGGCTCTGGGGAGCTGAGCGTTGGTGTGCAGTCACACAGAGTGTGGGTTCTGAAGAGACTGCCAAGATTTAGGACTCTTATCTGCAAGACAGTCTTACTAAAAATCCATTACAACAGGGCTTATCCCTGCTCCGTGTGCCACAGCACGCAGCACTGCCTAAATATGAACAGGTAATTAAAAGGCCATGCCCAATGTTACAGTCAGCCTGGTGACACCAAATCACCAAACAGCTGTGGGGAAAGGGATTTGGCATTGGGAGCAGGTTACCTTTGCCAGGGGGTCATAGGAAATCGGGACCACGAGAGGCGAGCCGAGAGCTGCGGGAGAGGACGTCTAGCTCGGATCCCGAACCCAGTCCGCCATGTGCCCATGGCTCATGGCGGGCTGGGCCCGGACATGCCTGGGTGCGGCCTGCTTCCTTCTGGGGTGAGTACGCCGAGGGGGGAGGCCTCCGTGACTGGGCATGTCCGGGACCCACCCAACACCCTCATTGGGTGGTGGGTGAACGGGATTGGGGAGGGGCGCAACCTCGGGCCTGCAGGATTTAACTTCCGGCTGCCAGAGGCGAGCCGAGAGCTGCGGGAGAGGACGTCTAGCTCGGATCCCGAACCCAGTCCGCCATGTGCCCATGGCTCATGGCGGGCTGGGCCCGGACATGCCTGGGTGCGGCCTGCTTCCTTCTGGGGTGAGTACGCCGAGGGGGGAGGCCTCCGTGACTGGGCATGTCCGGGACCCACCCAACACCCTCATTGGGTGGTGGGTGAACGGGATTGGGGAGGGGCGCAACCTCGGGCCTGCAGGATTTAACTTCCGGCTGCCAGAGGCGAGCCGAGGGCTGCGGGAGAGGACGTCTAGCTCGGATCCCGAACCCAGTCCGCCATGTGCCCATGGCTCATGGCGGGCTGGGCCCGGACATGCCTGGGTGCGGCCTGCTTCCTTCTGGGGTGAGTACGCCGAGGGGGGAGGCCTCCGTGACTGGGCATGTCCGGGACCCACCCAACACCCTCATTGGGTGGTGGGTGAACGGGATTGGGGAGGGGCGCAACCTCGGGCCTGCAGGATTTAACTTCCGGCTGCCAGAGGCGAGCCGAGGGCTGCGGGAGAGGACGTCTAGCTCGGATCCCGAACCCAGTCCGCCATGTGCCCATGGCTCATGGCGGGCTGGGCCCGGACATGCCTGGGTGCGGCCTGCTTCCTTCTGGGGTGAGTACGCCGAGGGGGGAGGCCTCCGTGACTGGGCATGTCCGGGACCCACCCAACACCCTCATTGGGTGGTGGGTGAACGGGATTGGGGAGGGGCGCAACCTCGGGCCTGCAGGATTTAACTTCCGGCTGCCAGAGGCGAGCCGAGAGCTGCGGGAGAGGACGTCTAGCTCGGATCCCGAACCCAGTCCGCCATGTGCCCATGGCTCATGGCGGGCTGGGCCCGGACATGCCTGGGTGCGGCCTGCTTCCTTCTGGGGTGAGTACGCCGAGGGGGGAGGCCTCCGTGACTGGGCATGTCCGGGACCCACCCAACACCCTCATTGGGTGGTGGGTGAACGGGATTGGGGAGGGGCGCAACCTCGGGCCTGCAGGATTTAACTTCCGGCTGCCAGAGGCGAGCCGAGGGCTGCGGGAGAGGACGTCTAGCTCGGATCCCGAACCCAGTCCGCCATGTGCCCATGGCTCATGGCGGGCTGGGCCAGGGCGGCCAGTGTGCCATTTGGCGCCAGGCTGTGCCTGCTGGCCGCCCGGCCGGGGAGCTCTGGGGTATTGGACATCTGAATCGCTGCTGAGATAGCTCTAGAGTGACCCCACTGTTTCTGGGATCTGAGTCAATCCTAAAGATTCCCAATGCCAGTAACTCTTCCTTTGAAGAACTTCCAATCCCTTAACAATGCTGAGCTTTGAACACCTATCAAGTAAAAGATAAGCTCCGGCTTGTGTAGCAGGCTGGCACCTAATGGTCCTCGGAGCAACCACGTGCAGGTGTGTGATTTACAGCTAGGAACGGTCCCAATCTGGGAAGCCACAGCTGGGATGAGGTTCCCACCAAGGGGTGTATGTGCTGGAATGGGGGCTGCGTTCTATCTAGGAAACAGTTGCAGTCACCCGAGGCACTAGTGTGGGCTGGGATTGGATGCACCAGGCCGGTTCAGATCCCAGCACCATCTGGTGTTATGGAGAAACAGGGTAGACGTGGGACTGACTAGGCTGGGTCTCAATCCCCTTCTGAGCCATGTGTGAGCTGTATGTGGGTATGGACGAGCCATGGCTGGGCTGAAACATCCAACAACAAGAGTCAGAATGGGGTGAAAGCCAGCCAGGAAAAGCCACTGTTCCTGCTAGGACAGGAGGTGAACTGAGTAGGGTTGGCTCAAGAACCCCCTGGCAAGCGCAAAATCTGGCATTGGGAGGGGTTCTGATGGAGGAGCCTGGGCAACTCCTCTGGCAGGACACAGTCCCTGCAGGTAAGCGCGAGAAGCATGATTGGAAACAGCCCAGAATAGGCCATGGAAAGTTTCCCACTGGCATGCATTCGGCATGGGTCAGGAGCAGGCCAGGCTGAATCAGTTCATGTCATCCTCTGGCAAATCCGATCACCAGAACAGAGTGTGGAATGGGCCGGGTTTGGTTGAGACAAAACCAGTACACATTCTGGAACGCCAGGGCGTGGTTGCCTGTACTGGATATGAATGCAACACCCATCCAGCACACGTGAGATCCAGGAAGGGAGGGGCAGAGCTGGCGGGGGGGTTAAGGGGCTGGTCCCCTCGCTGGACAACCACTCCCACTGGAGAGTGTTGGCTGGGATAGAGACAGACACGACTAAGCAAGGCTACAACACCTGTGCGCTGCATGTGGACAAGATCAGGGCCACAGCATCAGCTGGCAGAAGCTGGCACTGGGGACTAATTCTGTCGAGTCAAATCACAGGACCACCTAAAGAGTGCATAAACCGGGACAGAGAGACCTGGGAGGGAAAAAGTGGGTTCCCCCTTCTTGGGTCACTATTCCCGTGGGAGGGCATGAAAACTAGGACGGGGGCTGGGATGGCTAGACAGAGGCACTCAACAACATCTGTGAGGGCTGGATGGTTGAGTCGATTAGATAGAACTAAGCTTTAATACCCATTGACAAGTACCAGAGCCAAATGGGATGGGGGACAGACTGGTCTTCTGCTACACAAATTGGCAAACCAGGGTAGGGGGCAGGCTTGGTGGGGGTTATTGTGGGTCGCCCCGACTAGGCTGCAGCTCCCACTGGTTGATGTAAGGGCCGAACCAGACTGGACTGCAACACCCATTGGTTCCAGTGCAACTCGGGACTGAAAACAGAACCAACACAGCAATTGCAACCACCAGCTGATCAGGGTGATGGACTGTGCCGGGCCCTGTGCTTGCTAGAACATACAAGAATCTGGTCTGGGAATACCTCAAAGTATCTTTGGAGATCTCCCCACTTGAACTGCTGGACTCAGAATTCTAACCAAGAAAAGACAGAAGACAGAATAGGACAATCATTCATCTCAGCTACATGTTGGCAGCGAAATATGGGACAAATGGAGACTTCATGATGGACCATATCAATCAGTGGACCACCTCATCGAGCGAAACTGGCAGTGACTCATAACTGGAGAACTATTAACTCCACTTGAGCACATATCTCAGAGCATGCCCCACATATGGGACTTGGGGTGGGCGGGAAACCGGGTGGGGCTTCTCCCTCAATATCCCCTTTTTCCTCAGATACATGATGGAAACAATATGGACATAATAGCATTGCCCACCTCCCTATCCCCCTGAACCTTTTTTTTTTTTTTCCTTCTCTTTCTTGATTTTCCTTCAACTATAGTTAACTATGTAAAGATTGTCAACAACAATACAATAAAATGGATTATACATAAAAAAAAAAAAAAAAAAAAAAAAAAAGAAACTGAAGTTCCCAAATAAATCAGAACTGCTCAGCCAGAAAAAAAAAAAAAAAAAAAAAAAAAAAAAAGGAAATCGGGACCACTAAAATATCCACCTTGGCCTCTTTTTTCTAGGGATAGGAAAAGTGAATGCAAATAGGAGTATAATCCCAGTGGAGACCTCCTTCCCTGGCTGCCTAATCTGTCCAGTGATCTCAGCGGCAAGCTTGAAAGGAAGCCCACCCCCCAGCACATCCTCCCCTGCCAATGCTCAAGGCATGAGGATGAGAAAGTAAGTGCTATGAACTTGGAAATGAAGGAGACTTAAAGTGGGTGAGCAGAGTTAGGTCATAAATTGATGTTCAGAACTTGGGCTGCATGGACAGGTGACTCTTACCCTTGGATAAAAAGCCAGCAGGTTGGGGAAGATGAAAAAATCTACAGAGCAAGTGAACCAAGTCATGACCAAGTGCCTCCCAAGGCCTTCCCAATCTGCAGCTAAAGCACTACTCAGCCCCACTCTTTGCACACCAACATGAAAGCCAGGCACACACATGGTAGTATGTCGACAAGTTGGTGGAGAAACAGAATTCAAGCATAAGTTTATTTTGGTGCCGAAAAAAACAGACATTCATTCATACTTCTTTTCACAATGCACATTTTTAAAGATCCTGAGTACACATGGATTTTCAAACATTTTGGCACCCAAACAAATGTGCCTGTTTTACATTCCATTGATATCTCCTTTCTATATATGAGCTTCTTAGGTACTCCTTCACACATCCATTTTCTATGAAGTCACGCTGCTTCTCCATCCCAACAAACTACCATTGCACAGTTTTGATATATGTATGGATGGAGGCATTGAGAGATGCTGCCAAAGGCAGAACCCAGAAGGGGGCGGAGGGATGTATCATCTTGGAAGAAAAGATAACGTGGGGACTATTCCCTCAGTGTTACTAACAGATGTTTGGATGCCTTTCCTGCCAAACACAGCAGTGCGCTGCAGGAGACATGGGCCCCCGTCGTCACGGCCTGGCTTGGTGTTGCACTCGATTGTGAGAATTGCATTAATGAGGTCAAAGTGGCTTCTCTCTCTTGTGATGCACAGACTGCACTCCTGGCCCTAGCCAGCTGTCTTTGCAATATGTGCCCCTGGTCACAGGGGGACCGGGGCAGGGCCTGTGCATTTGGATCTGCACAAACCCATCGCTGTTAAGGGGGAAAGGCACCTGCAAGCTCCCACTTGGCTGATGCATACAGTGGGCTGCTTTCATCACTAGTGAAGGGTAGCAGGGAGATGCTCTCTGACAGCCCACGTCTGCCAGAACTGCTGGGGTTGAGCTGACCTTGGCGGCAACTCTGGGTGTTCTTCAGAATGCCTGTTGGACTTCGTAGAAATTAGCAAGGATTTATTCCCCAGGCTTGGGTTGCCCGCTTTCCCTCAACATCCTTGGGATGTTCATGACCATTTTCTAATTTTTCAATTTGATAATACAAAAAAGGAAAAATCCCCAGCAGAGTTCTAGAACAAAGTATTGCTCCAGCCTTCTCTATTCCTTGTGTGTAAGACAGAGACATTGCTTTCACACATGTCACAAATGCTATGCTCTCTGTGAAGGGAGAGCTTGGGCCATAGGTTCCTAGTCCTCTCAGAACGCTCCTTGTGTCAACACCAGAAACAACTTTAAAGGTGAGACGCTGTAGTGATTGGATAACTTCACACCCTCTGCCCAGGAGGAAGCTTCTACTTCCATCCTCAAGATCAGTATTTTCAGATTATCTATTCCATGGTTGTTGAAAAGCCGTTTGACGGGGTAACCTTTGGGGCACAGCTCAATAGCCTAATGGTTAAATCCTCACCTTGCATTTGCCAGGATCCCATAAGGGCGCTAGTTTGTGTCCTGCCTGCTTCTCTTCCAATCAAGCTCCCTGCCTGTGGCCTGGGAAAGCAGTAAGGGATGGCTTTGGAATCCTGCATCCATGTGGGAGACCCAGAGGAAGCTCCTGGCTTCTGCTTTGGATGCGCTCAGCTCCAGACGAGATACATCCACTTCAAGATTGAACCAGTAGACTGAAGATCTTTGCCTCTCCTTCTCTCTGTAAAATCTGACTTTCCAATAAATAAAATCTTAAGAAAGAATGAAGGAGCAAACCAAGTTCAGACTGCTGGCTCTTTTCTGGAATTCATGCATCACGCCATGCAGCAATGGTTCTCTTGATCTAGCCACAGACTGGCATAAACACTTCAGAAATCGGGACATTTTCAGATGAACTGACAGCACAAGGAGGAGCTCTTAAGCACATCACCTGCCAGGATGGAGACAGAACACTGAAGACTTCAGGCACTGAAGCTCCTACAGCCCTGATTAGAGAGGGCATGGGTAACAAATACCTGAGCCACATGTGCCAACTGCCTTGCCATCACCTGATGCTCCTAAGCCCTCTGGGAACATTGCCAAGCACTGGGCTAAACAACTCTAACCCAGGGAGGCAAGGAAAAGGTGATTTCCTGGGGGGCTACTGTGATTCAATGCAGCACTGCCTCATCTGTGGCACTCAATCAAGCCACTGGCAGTGCCACACACCACTGTTCTCTTTAGCAGGGAGAGGGCAGGATGAGTTCTGGTAGAACCTGCACCAGTCCCCACCCAAATATGAAGCCACACTCCCAGAACAGATGGGTGTATTCCACATTGCAGGGACATGTGGGCTGTGGCCATGCTAAATGCATAATGTAAAGATTTCATCAGACAGGTCTGTGGGGGCTCCTGCAGAGCCAGACAATGCAGGAAGAGCCCGCACCAGCCACATCGCTCCTAAGTTTCCAAACCATCACACAAGACAGTTCAAGTCAAAGACCAAAAGTGTCATCCTGCACACTCACATTGAACTTTGTTTTATTGGAAATATGTAAAGAAGATAAGAGTAAAGTACTTGGGAGCCATACAGCAGATTAAACCATTACTGCCTGCAGTGCCAGCTTCCCACGTGAGCACTGCTTCCAGTTCCTACTGCTCTGCGATCCTGCTCCCTGCTAAAGCACCTGGGAAGACAGCAGAAGATGCCCCCCAGTGCTTGGGTCCTTGCATCCAAATGGAGACACTGTGGAATTCCTGGCTCCTGGTTTCAGCCTTGCCCAAACCTGGCTATTGTGATCATTAGAGGAGTGAACCAGTGGATAGAAGATCTCTTTGTCTCTTTCCCTCTCTGTCCCCCCACAGCCCTATCCCCACTCTTTCGTTCTGAGTGGGAACAGAATCACATGTTCTACCAGACTTTAAGCATGTCAAGAAATAAACCAAAAACAAAAATTAAGCAAGGCCAAACAATCTGGCACCTTCTTCTCATTGCTCCTTCAGGTCACGGGGACAACTACCATTTCATGAACTCTCCTAGGTCTTTGGACTTTGGTAGTGGTTGCAAAGAACAAGGAGAAACATTCATGGCTCTGATGTTCACATCAGCAATCGCCCCGCAGGTTCAAGTTGACAGCAAACGTGCTAGAAATATGGACGGGAGGAATGCCCGGAATCCCAGTTCCTGGCCTCAGGCTTATCAGTATGGAAATAACTTAACCACACACAAATGCTAAAGCAAGCTTCCCGGAGAAAATCACTCCCATACCTGCTCCTAACACACTCCATGGTCACCTGGATTTTATGAGACTGTTCCTTGCAACTATTATGTTCTTTTCCCTTCCTCTTTTTACAACATCCGTTTTTTTCACATCTCTCTCTGCGGGACCCAGGTAAGTGATTTTGCTACATATGGCTCACGGACTCTATCATTTCATTCAATTTTCCAAATGGGAAGGCTGTTTTTTCACCAAGAATGGAAGTTTCATCTTTTAGCCATGTTAGTTTCATCCAGCCCTCAAAGCAGGCCTGTTTTCCTGCTTGTCTGCAGGAGTATTAATACAAAAGCCTGGCCCAGGACAGCAGATGCAGGGACCTCGTGCACCCAAGTACACACTGGCCCCTGGGTGCCTGTCTGGCACATGGTAGAGACCCAAATTATCCTCAGCTGGAAAGCGATTGCTTCGGATTACAGCGTCCATCCTGGTGTGTGATCCCATCTGGGCCAGTGCCTGTGATTCCTCACCTGGCCAGCCCATCATAGGACAGGTAAGGAGTGACATACATGAGCAGAGACCTCCCAACCCAGCCTGGAACACACAAATCATCCTGAGGAGACTGCCCCTGTGCTGGGAAGTGCCCATAGCACTGAGCTTTGTAATTGTTTTAGCAAGGCTCATCCCAGCCAGATAATTCAATTGGACTAATTTTCAGCTACAGTAAGGCAGCCTTATGGGAAGATGGGGCAGACCAAACCAGTGGCCCTCCCAGCTTGTCTGCGTTCACTGTTACACCTGCACAGTTACAGGGTTCGGCTGTGACTTTGGGTATTTTGAGTTTTTGGTTTTGGGTGCCTTCTTCCACCATTCTTGGTCCTTTCTGATGGATCGCCTGCACTGGATGCTGACTACAACATCTGACCACGAGACTCCATTTCTGAAGCTCCCATAGCATGCCTTGCCACCCTTGACACTCCAAACCAGCAGCTCCTGGGCCTCCCAACAACATGAGTGGGAGCAGCTTTTCACTTCACCACACATACAGGATGAACCATTTCAATAGATTTTTTTTAAAAATCATAGTATTCATGTTTTTAAATGCACATCAAGAATACACAATGCTAGGCATCTCTTTAAGGTTATAGTAAAGAAGAAGTAGCTTTGTCAGCATTCACAGTGATAACCCAGGAGAAGCTGACCTTCATTAGTGGTGTTTACTTCTAATGGAATCAGGACATCCAGACACGGCTTTAGGCTTTAGCTCCAAGTGCCTTGGTCCTTAACCCTAACACAGGGTCCAATGGCTCTCCCTGTCTCTTCCACTCCTGAAGCTTCAAGTAGAAACAGTGGCATCTTGAGTGAGAGGCCCCAGCACAGGCACAAAATGTGTGTCATCTTCCCAACTCTGTCTCAGCCCCTGAAAGCTTTCAACCAGTCCTCAGCAAGACAGGCAGACAGAGTTCTGTCTTGCCACAACAAATGTCATGAGAACAGATACAAATCAAATCTCTGACAAATAATTTAAATGCTAAATTCAAAGAACAATAAAAGCTGCCACAGGCTAGTAGATATTCTGAATTACTGCCACATCCAATCCTTCCTCTTAAAAAAAGGGTACTTATTCATTTGAAAGTCAGACTTACAGAAAACAGAAAGACATTTTTCTTTCACCATTGGGATTAAGGCTAAGCTACAAACGGCCAAATAACTCACCTTCAGAAATTCATTCCTGGGCTGTTCTGTGGAGGGTAAAGTGCCTAGATCCAAGTCCTTACTTGGCTCCTGATTCTAGCTTCCTGCTGATGAGCACATCTTGGGAGGCAGCAAGTGATGGCTCATGTAGTGGGATCCCTGCTACCCATATGGGAAACCCAGATGATGTGCCAGGTTCCTGGCGTTGGCCTGGCCCAGCCCTGGCTTATGGGGCCATTTGGGCAAGTGATCCAGCAGATGGAAGACATCCCTTTTTTCTTCCCTCATTCCATCTTTCCTATTCTCCCTCCCTCCCTCCTTCCCTCCTTTCCATCCCTGCCAAGTAAACCACAACTAAATAAAGCACGTGTTAAGGAGAAATTAAGTCTTCAGCTTTTTAAAAATGAAATGAGGCTGTAAGGACTCATCTGTTAAGGTCCACATGATCCAGATCTACAAACTCTCCCACGGAGATGACGAACAAATCAATACTTGGTACCCATCTCAGTTTCCTCCAAACCATGCACTTCTCTCATCACCCTCATCAAACAGCTGATGCTGTGGCACAGTAGATTAAGCCACTGCCTGTGGTGCCAGTTTCCCCTACATGCACTAGGCTTCATCTGCTCTGCTTCTGATCCAGTTTCCCTGCTAATTGTACCTGGGAAAGCAACAGAAGATGGCCCACATGTTTGGGCTTTTGCCACCCTCCTGGGGTTGGGCAGCATGGGGTTCTGCTTTCCTGGTTTCAGCCTGGAGCACACACCTGGCCATTGTGGCCATTTGGGGAGTGAACCAGTGGACAGAAGTACTCTCTGTTGGGCTCTGTCTCTTGTTCTAACTCTGCCTTCCCAATCAATAATACTGTTCAAAAACTTCTTATATAATGTTAAGGGTTCACGTTTGACAAGTCAAAAAGCCATACATTTTATTGCTTTGGGGCATACCCTGATGTCTTATTAAAAAAAAAAAAAAGAAGAAGAAAGAAAAAAAAGCAACCACACACACAAGCCAACACAAGAAAAACCCTGGGAGCTTTGTCAATCACAATTCCATTTTAAAACTGAGGCAGAATCTAACTACAATCATCTCTTAACACACTCACATATGTGGAAGTGGATACTAACTTCTCGTAAACCCTGTTACGATGGTACTCGTTATTCCTACATCCAGTGACCTATGCCACATGAAATCGCTTGCTGTTTATCCACAGCTTTAGTCATTCCCCTGAGTGGGATGCAAAGATCAGGCCAAGTTCTCTTCCAGAGTCAAATTCCACCCAAGACAAGAGCATAATTTTAACCTATAAAGAAAATAGTTGAAAGTGATTTACATTTGTAGTGCGCTGAGGTGGGAGGACAGAAAGAATCCTTCTAAGGCAAGCCCTAGGCTTCCCAGTCACTGGGGGTGGGGGAAAGAAATTTTCATCTTCTACATCCATCGTCCATGGGTGTTTCCTTTCCGTCATGCTGATCAAAAAATGGAAAAGATCAAAAACAGTCTCATCTACTCGGATTAAGCAAACACGAAGACCTTTTGGAAACCTGGATAAAACCAAGTCTCAATTTCAGAGTGTCCTTTTTCTCCAGACTTTTGGAGGAAGGGGGGATTAATTTACACAAACAGCTTAGAAGCTACACTGGTGACATGCAGCTGCTGTAGGTTTTTGCAGCTCGGTGGCAGATCTCCACTCAGGACTTCCGGCACCTTCCACCCCCAAGGGCCAGGCTATGCTAGGCAGGCCAATGGTGTTTTGCTCCATACCCTTTCCCCCACCCCCCTAAGCATGTGGTGGCGTTGGACAACATGATGTCCAGGTACAGAATTCACTTCAATTGAACACCCTTCTCTTGTGAGTCATGGCACACGTGGCCAGGCCCTGCGTGGTGACTCATGCTGAGACGGGAGCCAAGATCTTAAGCTTGCAGCTTGTCCCTTGTGCCTGTGTGTTCAAAGGCCCACACCCTCTGGGGATACGCTGCACTTTTCATCCTTTGGGTAGAAATTCTTGAGCATGGAAATGCCCTAATTTGCTATTGCTGCATCAGCATAATCAGTCAGATGCGGGTCCTGGGAGAAAACCAGAGCCTCGCACTGGCTCAGAGCTTTTCATCTCCCAGGCTTGAAGTAAGCCGGGCTGTAACAGTATCTTTCTCTGGACAAGACAAAAGAGCTCATTTCTAGTCCCTGCAATTGCCCTGCCTTCCTTTATATATATATATTATACACACACACACACACACACACACACTCATTCTTAAGATACAGCGATCTTCCAATTCCTAGATGGGCCTTACTAAGTCCTTTTCTTCTTTTAAAAGGTCATTAAACACAGGAGGGCAATGCACCTTTTTCTTTCCTTCCCATCATCATCTTGTTTCTCTTTCCTCTCACACAGCAAGCACATGTACTCAGCAAGCAATGGTCCAGTCAGCATTTCTGATATGGCTGAGGCTTCCTGCCAGAGGTGCCTCCTCAATCTCTGTGCTCCTATCTGCATCATCACTGGCCACGGAAGAGGGACAGGCATTTTGTCTTGGAACATTCCAGAAGGTGCTACCCAGCTCCATGCTCAGATCTCACTCCATCTCTGGGCACTCCCAGCCCAAGTGATTCCAATTTGGTGTCATGCCCCTAATCCCCCTCTCTACATGACCACTCCTGCCTCTGCGTCTCCTCCTGCATGGCAGACCTTTACAAGCATCTGCTGACCCAGCAGCTCTGCTTGCCAGGACTAAAGACAGACACCCCCCCCCCCAAACACACAACGTTTCCATCCAACCTGCTTCTCTCACAGGCAACCCCATCCTTCTTCCAGTTGCACAGGCCAAACTCCAAGCTCACCCCTGAACCCACTCTTCTTCTTACTCCCTAAGTGCACCCACCATCTATGGGCTCTTTCTCCAGCACAATTTCACCATCTCACCACCCTCTCTATCTCTCCCTTGGACCACTGAACTGCCATCTTGAGCCCAGCTCCTTTCTGTGCTCTTATAACAGGTTTTACTGCCCTCCAGCCATTTACTTTCAACTCAGCAGCGGCAGTGAGCTTTGTCAAACAGAAGTCAGATCCTCTCACTCTTTCAGCTCAGAACTGTCCTACAACTCCCCACTCCACTCAAAGTTAAAACTCTTGCAATAGTCTCTTAGGTCACTCTGATGCCCTCCTCTCACTCCCAGCTTCCCAGCCTCAACAACGCTCCTTCCTCTGGTCCAACCAACTTCTGTGATTTTTCCGACACAGAGAGCAATGTCCAGCCTCACATCTTTGCAGATATGTCCTCTGACCTTGGCAAAGCTCCAAGTATGCACCTGGCTTTGACCTTCTATGCTCATGAGTGTGCTGTGAAACCTACATGCCGGTGATATTCTGACCAGTGAAACTCTGCCTCTCTATAGCACTTACCATGTGACACATTACATGCTTTTCCTGTTGTTTATTGTCTACTAGAAGCAAACCACCTAAAAGCAGAGGTTTTTGTATTTTTGCCATTGTTAACCACAAATGCCTGGCAGGGGTGGGCACTCTCAAATGGTTCTTGGATGGAAACTGATGAACAAAAGCGTCTCACGTGCTTCAGGATGCAGACGAGCCTGAGTTCTGAGATTTATGATACTGCTAGTAAGTTACATGGCTTTCCAAGAGAAAGAAAAAAAAATCTTTTATTAAAACATCATGAGGCAGAGCTGGCATTTAGCCTAGCAGCTGCAATGCAGAATAAAATGCCCACATGCCACACTGAAGTCCCTGGGTTGCAGTCCTGGTTCTGGATTCTGGCTCCAGCTACCTCCTGAATACACAACCAGAGCAGTGATGGTTCAAGTGGATGGGCTCCTGCCAGCCACATGGAGACCTCGATTGAATACCTCGTCCCTGGCTTCTCCTGGCCCAGCCTCAGCTTTTTCAGGCATCTGAGTGAACCTGAAGATGATAGAGGTATCTATCTCCCCCTGCATTTTTGAAATAACATTTTTTTTTTAATTAAGAGGCTACCGGCTTAAATTGACACAGAAATTAAGGCAGTTACAGAAACTGTGGTCTGTTTCAAATAATGGTGACAAAGATCCTGGAGTCTTTTGGAGTGGTCAAGACCTGCTTTTTCTTTTTTTAAAATTCTGGGCACCCTGGGAAGCTTGAGAAAGGGGGTTGGGATTAGAGATCAAGTCTGTAAAAAAATCTCCCAGGGTTGTCACAAGAACTAAACAAGGACCAATGCTCTGGGTCTGATTGAAGCTAGAAATTTAGAGGCTTTTCAACATTTTCTTATGAAAAATACTTAGTTTAGAATCTTTTTTTTTAAACAATGGCCTAGCTAAGTTAACACTAGGACAGAAACTTGATGAACACTTATCTTACAGCAAAAGTAACCAGAAAAGTACTCACTGATGGTTCAAGGACATCAAATGCAAAACAAAAGGAAAATTGGAAACGACAATACTCGGGAATCTGAATGTATTTCTGGAATAAGGAATGAGTGCATCTACTTTTAAGCAGGTTAAGAGAAAAAAATGAGGTAGGGCCCAGAGGTGGCAGTGTGCCAGGAGTGGTGGCAGCTACCAAAACATGGTCAAAGAAACAGGGAGAAGAACATTGTCATGTTGGAAGTATTATTCCATTCCATGCCCTGGGTCTTGCAGAGACACCCTAAGGCAGAAGTCATCAACACAGCTCATGCTACTGTGCGGCAGGCCTCAAGAAGATGCTCTCAGCTATGGCCATGGTCACCCAAGGCAAGACTTGGTTCTGCCAATTTGAACATGGCAAAGGGAAAGTAACAGGATCCAACTTCCAGAGCGTGTGGATGAGAGTGAAGCAACAGACGGGGCTTCCAGAGAGGCCAGCCCCAAACCACAAGCAGACAGGTTCCAGGATCCCCCACCCACAGCTCCATCATGAAGTCATCCTAGGATGACCGCTATGAGCAACACTGCCAAAGAGAGAAATTGCCCAATTCCACTGAGGCAATGGTCATCCTCTTTTGCTATATTGCTTGCCTCATTATTGCAATTGCTTAAAATTTCATGATTTATATGCTTTCTCAACCCATAGGGAATTTAAAGAAACTCACCCAACATGTAAAGCATGAAACACCTTTTACGTTAAAAATCAGGAGCAAAGGAAATACAAATTAGAACTGCAAGTCTCCTCTAAGGAACTGGCACAACATGCTCCGCCCAGTATTCTAGAAAGTTCTGAGTTGACAGTGAACTTGGCCATGTGCTAACTGAGCAATCAGAGCAGTGAGAGAAGCAAAACAAATTGCATGATTTTCATATCCACGAGGAGAAGTATTTCGGTTCCTCAGACAGGGGAAGAAAATCATTTCCTGGAATTCAGAGCTGCAAGAACTTCCTCACTCTGGGCGTCTTGTAGGAAGCCGTACACAGTGACTGCTACAGAGAACATCCACAGCCACACCCTTAGCCTGCGCTGCAGGAAACTGCTCTTGGTCAGACGTCTTTAGGGAAACCAAGGGTGTACACTCAAAAACCGTTCCATCAGAAGACCATGCTTGCAGGGCAGTTTATTCAAAGAGGCCAACATTGACCACTCTAACAAATTCATGAAGCCGGGTTTCCAAGCACTCCGACACCTGCCTGCTTACCCGGAGAACTAAAGTGGTTACCCACCCAGAGGACACTCATTGCCAGGAATGTCCCTCTTCACCATCACTGCTTTCATAGGTTCTGATAAAAAAAAAAAAAGGTCTACTTCTACTGAATGAAATAGAGAATGGATGTCTTCCATTTTTATTAATTTAATCTTTTAAAGTACCCAGAACCTTCTTACTTGCTTGCCAAGTAATAGTTTCTATGTAAGGAAAAGGGCACTCCATAGCAATTGGCAGGGGAGTTAGGAGATACTCAAGTGTAAATGACGTAACAAAAACATGTAAACAGATTTGATTAAGTTTTACATTTTTTCTAAAACAGTTCAGACAGAACACAAGTACCAGACTATGAAGATGTGAGAATGTTACATGAAAAGCATATTAGAGAGATTATTGTGATTGCACAGAGGATGTGAAGGCTCTGAAACACTTGGAGAAATACCAGGACCTTAAAAATTTGGGGCAGGAGTTGTGGCACGGTAGATGAAGCCACTGCCTATAATGCCAGATTCCCATATTGGAGCGTTATCCATGTGGGGAGAACAAGATGCTACTTCAGGCTCCTGATGTCAGCCTGGTCCAGCCCCAGCAGTTGCAGCTTTTTGAGGGGGGAATCAGGAAATGAAAGCACTTACATTCTCACTTGTCCCCTCCCTCCCTCCCTCTCCCCACCTTCCAACCTATAAAATAAAAATCATATCTTTAAACAAAATTTCTGAGTGTAGCTTCCAAACTTGTTTTTGCCCCACTGTTCTTCCCTTTCTGCATACATTCACATGTCAAGTTTCTGCTTGTGGATTGTGTCTGATTTGCTTAGTTCAGTGGGAGCATTCAACAATGCTAACAGCAACAGAAAACCACCCTCCAAAGCTTGTCACATTGACTTCCCATCTTGTCTCCTCTATCTTGAAAAGGTGTTGACAGTTCCTGCCCAACATTCAGATAAAAACCGAAGATACTCTAGAGGGTGCCAGAAAGTCAATTTGTTATAGTTTTAAGCACAATGGATCCACTCAAGCAGTTAACCTAGCTGTTTCCACAACAACAGATGCCCAATAATGGGGCCAGGAAGGAATTCTGAAAGTGGTGGAGTGTGACTGGAAGATCGAAGACCCTAATCACAGGACACAGTGGCAACCTTGTCCCAGAACGCAATGAAGTTCCCTGTCCCATTGTAGATTAGTCACCTCTTCGCTTATCATTTAAGTCTTGTCTTCTGCATTTAGCAGTCACATAAGACTTTTTATTAAATACACAGCAAAGTAAGATGATTTTTTGGGAACAGAAAAAGCATATTAGTTTAGCTTGTTCAGGTTTAACTATTAGCTGAGGGGGGCTTACATTTCCCATCTCAGATTGTTTCTCCCAGAATTTCGCTAGCATTGCATTCTAATCCAATTCATCAATATTTGGTAACAGACGCACACTAGCAGAAAGGTAAAACATTGTTTCGAGCCCACATCCACGCATCAATCTGCAGTGCCACCTAGTTGTCACATGGAAGTTTCTAGCAGGTGTTAGAAAGGTACCTGGCAAAGCGTCCACCCAAATCAACCTACCCGCTTGCTGCTCTCCTCCTCCTGTGCCTTCCTAAACTCGTGGTCCAGAGAGCAGTCCAGCTCATTGAAGAGGCCCACCTCCTCACAGTTCTTCAGGAATCTCGTTGGAGTTGGAGTCTGATCTGAAAGCAGAAACCGAGTGATTGTCCATGGGCCTTTTCCCCAAAAACCATGGCACATAGAAGCGAGACATGCTCATCCACCTCCTCCCCCTCCCCCGTAATGAAGAGTCCTACTAGCCATGTATCAATAAAATAAACCACAAACTCCAACCTAGGTGGGGGCTGCAGTTGTGGGGCAGCCACTTCAGCCTGCGACACCAGCATTCCAGTTCACATGCTGGCTGTTCGGCTTATGATCCAACACCCATGCTCTGAGCTCCAAGCAGTAGCACCTCTGCCAGTGGCATGGGAATCGCACATGCAGTTCCGGCTTCTGGCTCAGTTCTGGCTGGTCCAGCCATTTGGAGAGTAGACAGGTTCATAGAGAATCTGTCTCTCCGTTTCTCCATCTCCATCTCTCTTCATCTCTCTCCCTCCCTCCCTCCCTCCCTCCCTCCCTCCCTCCCTCCCTCCTTTCAAACCAGTAAGCACATTTTTAAAAGAACACATGGATAGAGGGTACAATATGTGAGGGCTTCCCAATCTCCTTCTGGACACTTCTCAGAGCTCTTGCCCTTGACTGGTCTGGCTAGAATCCATATCATTTGAAAACACAATGCAACAAGTGGAATCACCTTTTTTTCTTTTTTCTTTTTTTTTTTAACGACTACAAAGAAAATCATTGAACTAAAGTCAGGGCAAAATTCTTCTGACTGAATGTGAAGCTCAACTGCTGGGGGTTGGAAAGAAAAAGACTTTGTAAATTTTATATCAAACTAAAACAAACAAGCCTGTTAACTCCTTTTTGTTAATGGAAAAAGGAAACTTCACAGTTTTCTCATTCTAGAATCAAAGGCAGAGGCTGACAGGTTCCAAGTCAAACACACTCAGCTCCCATCTTTTCAAAACATCATTATTACATTTATTTTTCCTTGCTAGGACCAAAAGCATGCCAAGAGAATGTTCTCCGAAGGGAAGGGACTAGCTCTCATCTTTCTGACTTCTAGAAAGCAGATTACTTAGAAAACCAGAGAAGTTGGTGCCACTGTTGGTGGTTTACTGTTTAGGTGCCTTTGGGCGTTCACAAAAAATCTTCATCTACTTTCCCCAGAGTCCAGACCTTATGAGAACCTGGAGAGGGAGAAGCATGACTTAGTAGGCAGGGCAGTTATCTTTGATGAAAGTACACCCGAGTGGACTTGAGTAACACTGCACAAACCACCTTTTCTCAGAAGCACAATTGAGGGGTTGGCTTCATGACACAGTGGGTGGTACTGCAGCCTGTAATATTGACCTCCCATGATCAGGTTTAAGTTCCAGCTGCTCTGCTACCCTTGGAGCTCCCTGCTCATGGTCTGAGCAAGCAGCAGTGAATGGCCCAAGTCCTGGGTTCCTGCCACCCATGTGGGAAACCTGGAAGGAGTTTCAGAGCTCCAGATTCCTGGCACCAACCTGATCATTGTGGCCATTGGGAGTGAATCAGCAGATAAGTCTGTCTCTCTCCCCCTGCCCCTCTGTCTCCCAAATAAAACACATCTTTTTTTTTTTATTATTTAACTTCATTAATTACATTGTATTATGTGACACAGTTACATAGATACTTGGGTTCTCCCACCCCTCCCCAAACCCTCCCACCATGGTGGATTCCTCCACCTTGTTGCATAACCACAGCTCAAGTTCAGTTGAGATTCCCCCATTGTAAGCATACACCAAACATAGAGTCCAGCATCTTATTGTCCAGTCAAGTTCAACGTCTTCTTAGGTATACCCTCTCTGGTCTGAAGACAGAGCTAGCGGAGTATTATCCCAGTCAATTGAAAGCTCCATCATACCATCAGCAAAAATTTACATCATTATGGAATTAATTGACATAGTAATGAGTAACCAACATGTTGAAAGTCAATGCGAGTTCCCAGCCACCTTCTGTGACCACCTCACCTATATTCAATTTAGTTTATACACAACATATAACATTCAAAACATAACATGTTATACATAACATCATATCATCTTAAATTAAGGCAAACATGTGGTATTTAACCTTTTGTGATTGGCTCATTTCCCTTAGCATTATGGTTTCCAGTTTGGCCCATTTGGCCACAAAGAACTGCATTTTGTTTTTTTTAATAGCTGAGTAGTATTCCATGGAGTAGATGAACCATAGCTTTCTTATCCAATCCTCTGTTGATGGGCATTTTGGTTGCTTCCATGTTTTTGCAATTACTGATTGTGCTGCTATGAGCATAGGAGTGCATGTTGGTTTCTCATAAAACAATTGTTCTGGATATATTCCTAGGAGTGCTATTGCTGGATCATACGGTATGTTGAATTTGAGTTGTTTGAATATTCTCCATACTGATTTCCATAGAGGCTAGCCCTTCCGAACTCATTCTATGAAGCCAACATTACCTTAATCCCAAAACCAGACAGAGAACTAACAGAGAAGGAAAACTACAGACCTATCTCTTTGATGAACATTGACGCTAAGATTCTCAACAAAATCCTAGCCAACAGAATTCAAAAACACATCAGACAGATCGTTCATCCAGATCAAGTAGGATTCATCCCTGGAATGCAGGGATGGTTCAACATTCGCAAATCCATAAATGTGATACACTACATCCAAAAACTGAAAAACAAGAATCACATGATAGTATCAATAGATGCAGAAAAAGCTTTCGACAAAATCCAACACCACTTCCTACTAAAAACCCTAACCAAGGTAGGCATAGATGGAAAAATCCACAACATAATTAAAGCCATATATGAAAAACCCAACGCCAGCATCATACTGAATGGAGAAAAGCTGGAACCCTTCCCACTGAGATCTGGAACAAGACAGGGATGTCCACTTTCTCCACTACCATTCAACATAGTCCTAGAGATACTCGCTGAGGCCATAAGACAAGAAAAAGAAATCAGAGGAATCCAAATGGGAAACGAAGAAGTCAAACTCTCACTATATGCAGATGATATGATTCTTTATGTAGAAGAGCCAAGAGACTCAATACAGAGACTGCTAGAACTTGTACGAGAGTTTGGTAGAGTGGCAGGGTACAAAACACATCTTTTAAAGAAATTTTAAAAAATGGCTAGTTACCTCCATTCAGTCAGTACCTTTTGACTTCCTCTAGGCAAGGAACATTAACTACTACAATGGTTATCTTGGATTCCAGGGCAGCATTATTCCACCTGCACTGTTCTCCCTTCTTAGCCAGGTCTCCAAGACACTGAGCTCTTTGCAGCTGAAAGCCCATCACAGATGAAAACAAATGAGGCATTATGGGTAAGAGGTACATGAATGCTTGTGGCCTTTAAATATGGTTTTATGAGCATAGTGACTAAAGTGCACTATGTATGTGTCCAATGAATGTGAACAGCTGTTGCATGCTTATAGAAGAAAAAAATAAATGCTTATGCAAGATGGTCTTACAAATATTTTTACCTTCTTTGTCTAGAATCTAGGTCTCACTATGAAATAAGTAGATACAATTTTAGAAATGGAGACACAGGTTCCATTCTCTGGATACAGTTTACACACTTTTCATCCACTAAGTCCTCTCAGATTCAGACACCATTGTTTCTCAAACTAACCCAGGCCCAGAAGGTTCCAATGTGTATGTAAAGGACAATTTTAGCCACCAAAGAAATCCAGGTTTCAAAATTGTACGATTTCCTCCCTAAGCTACATATCTTTATCTTTCAAATAATTTCTTAAAATCCCATCATCTTATAAATTCTGAAACCACCACCATGTTGGGTTAGCTTCAAAAATCACGGTTGATAACACAAATAAATAAGTGACTGTTTAAAGACTATCCACATGGGAATCTCATCAATTGGAAGCAAGACACTGTATTAGATAAGAGGTAAGGGTTACACATACACACAAAGGAGATTTTTCTGAATGCAAGTTGTATAAATACAATCCTGAAAATGGAAATGAAAAGCAGTGTGTCTTTTGGTGTGCATCATCCAGTTGCTGAAAAATTTACTTCATCCTGGGCATCGTGCTAAGTGTTTTGCCTATAATATTTCACTCATTTTCATGCCAAATGAGGGAAAAAATTGGTCTCCTTGGGGCAGAAATTTGGCTATGCCATGTGGAGACTCAGCTCAAAATCCCTGTTCTTATTGGCATGCCCCATCCCAGTTACAGTGTGCACTGGGAAGTAAACCAGCATTAGAGAGGAACTTCTGCCCACCCTCATCTCTTCCCCTGCATGTATCTGCATTTCAAATAATGTAAAATAAATTGTAAAATGAGTCTTTTACTTATGAGGAAATGGAGATTTATCCCAGGTTTACTATCAGAAGCAGCCACATAATTTTATTGGCAATTGATTACCCCAGCAGTCCTTAATTCTTTGGAAGGATCTCAGTGTTACTTATATCCTCCATAAGATAGAGTTGTATCACAATCCTGCAGGCTCTCTGTCAGCTTACAGAAACAGTTTTGTGACTTAGAAAACATACAACAGAACTGAAACATCAGACCACTCATCATCAATAGGAATTTCGCTTGCTAGGTTTCAAATTTTTTTTCTATTTCTCCACCCTTCTTTGCCAAGGATTTGGGGTAGAGAGAGCAGTCATCCAACTCATTCCCAAGATACCTCTGAACTCAGAGCTGAGGTCATGAGATGGTCCATGAAGTTGAATTCAGGCTGCAGGAGAGGGTACTAAGCCCTAAGCCACAGTGAGCAATGCTTCCCACCAGCTCTAAAGCAAAATAATTCTCGGATACCAGCATGCACCCACACCCTTGGTTAAGGAGGTTGAAGTGGAATGGGGATGCTGCTGGAGTGGTCTGTGATCAAGGTTCTGGTCACAACAGGAAAACAAAAGCTAAGGGACAAGAGGAGCCATGAGCAGTGAAGACGGTGTTTTTCTCCCATCCATACAGAATGGCCAAAGGCCCAGGCCAAGTCCCACCGTCTGCACTGCCTGCTATAGCTCAGGGATAGCCAAGCAGATACCTATGTCCACATTTTGAAGAAAGACACACTGTTCCTAGTTGTTAGCTCGTTTTCTTCTTGTGAATGAGCTATTCTTTCCCATTACAACAGGAACCAGAAAGCACAGCTTAACTTATGCTTTAACATTTATTAGAATCAATACAGGCTCTCCTGTTGTCTTTGATCTCACATGGTATCGGTTCCAAGTAAGCCAGGAAATGTGCAAGTGTTCAAAAAGGGGGATAGCTAAATCTATCAGCCACTTAAAATAAGAGGCACATGTTTCTAAGCCACATGAATGCCCTGTCTGACCGTGATTCCTTCTGAAATGAGACTAAGCAGGGCAATATCCCCATGGCCACCAATTCAAACTCATGCAAACCGTACTTTATGTAGCATCAAGAGCATATCCAGTCAACTACTACAGCAGCAGTTTCTGTATCCTCACTAATCATGGCTGATGCTCTGTCAGTGGGCAGGATCGAAGGTGCATTCACACGGTTGTAACAAATAGGTGGCATTTAGGGCATGTAGAAAGTGGTTTTGATAAGAATTCAGAGCACAGATGATTGTGTCTGATCTTCTGCTCGCCTTGCATGAAGTGACTGCAACCATCTCCTTCTGAATAAGAGAAAGGGAAGGCCTCAAGTTCAACTGAAAGCTCTTGACCGAGCTTTACTTGAAAGTGTTCTGAGGTTATTACTCTCATGGACGCAATATGGTGCTGCATTAACAGCTGCATGGCACCACCTGCCAGTCTGTGAATGTTCCAAGGGCCTCAGACACTTGGGGCAAATACAGGTGGGAGACCTTAGCCACTTCTGTTAATGTCTCACATGTCTTCCCAGATTACTTCAAATGGACCAACAAGACAGGGATCAAAGAGACAAGAATGAAATCTATTGCTTGCTGCCAGAGGACATTTTACTCTGCAAAACATGCCAGGCACAGAAAGAAAACATTGCACATTCCAACTCACATGTAGACCATTAGTAAGTTGACCTCATGTAAGTAGAAAGTAGAACAGCAAT
This sequence comes from Ochotona princeps, assembly GCF_030435755.1. Classification (NCBI taxonomy): domain Eukaryota; kingdom Metazoa; phylum Chordata; class Mammalia; order Lagomorpha; family Ochotonidae; genus Ochotona; species Ochotona princeps. Next base: position 26,184,262 of record NC_080851.1, read on the forward strand.
CACCACAGGCTGAGAAGTAGAGGCACATGTCAGAGAGGATGGAAAAAAGATGGGTAACATGTCTCCAATCCAGGTACAAGGGCACAACTATTGGAGTCGTTACCTGCAACTTTCCCAAGATCTGCATTAGAAGCAAAGGAACATGTAGAATTGAGCCAGGCATTCTGATATGATGAGGCGGGTGTTCCAAGCAGAGTCTAGGAAGAATGACTTCTGAAGTTCTATAGCACAGTAGGGTAGCTATGGTAGACAACAACTACATTTTTAAAAGTAACTGCTAGAAAGCATATTAAATGTTCTCAATGTAAAGAAATCAAATAATTCAGGTGATGGACCAATCAATTACTCTGATCTATTACACATTGCATACTTGCACGGCAATTACACTGTACCTCCTATAACAATCGATTAAAATTTTAAGAAGCTAATAAAAATTGGTACCAAGAGAGATTGAAATATCCATGTGCAAACTTTGTCATATTTCAGAATGGTAAATCCTTGCTGGATCAGTTAGCTGAAAGGGAGAGCTCCCCTTCTGAGAGCCACGGTTGCCCTGTTGGGACCTTGCTTATGTACCTGCCTGGAAGAGAATCACAAATTTGACCATATGATTTAAGAACTCACCCATTAGCTCCATGACAGGAAACTAGCTAGGCAGGCAACAGGAATCTAGCTAGGCAGGCAACAAATGCATGGCTATAACTGAATTTTTAAAAATCAACCTTCAGGGCCCGGCGGCATGGCCTAGTGGCTAAAAGTCCTCGCCTTGAAAGCCCCGGGATCCCATATGGAAGCCGGTTCTAATCCTGGCAGCTCCACTTCCCATCCAGCTCCCTGCTTGTGGCCTGGGAAACCAGTCGCGGACGACCCAAAGCTTTGGGACCCTGCACCCGCGTGGGAGACCCGGAAGAGGTTCCTGGTTCCCGGCATCGGATCGGTGCGTACCGGCCCGTTGCGGCTCACTTGGGGAGTGAAACATCGGATGGAAGATCTTCCTCTCTGTCTCTCCTCCTCTCTGTATATCCAGGTTTCTAATAATAATAAAATCTTAAAAAAAAATCAACCTTCATAGTTTCCCATGAGTTTATGATCTGCCTGGCATCAAAAGCCCAGCACGTGTGACAAGGACGACACAAAACTAAGTGACAAACCCAAAGCTAAACTCTGAAACCTGGTTCTTCAACGTATTTAGTGTGCTGTTTAATAACAAGTCATCTTCCTCATTCAGCTTCAGAGCTGTGTTTGAGTTGTATGTTTCATTTTCCTCCATGATAACATAGGCAAGGCAACAACTCATCATTTAAAAAAAAAATAGAAGGGTGAAAGGGAATCCATCATATTGCAGAGAGAAATGTTCACTTCCTAAACAAAATGTCATTTTTCTATTGGCCTGATAGTCTCAGCTATAAAATCTTTAGAAGACTATATCAAGTAATTTTACATCAATTCTATGTCATATTAACTGCCAGTGGCCACTGTTACTGGCAGAACCTCACTAGTTCTGACAAGTTGTATTAGAGGCTAGTTTGAATTATGTTCATTCTAATTATAGGCTAGTGTTTATAAGATTTACTTATTTGAAAGACAGAGTAACAAAGACAGGGGGAGAGAGGGAAAGAGGTAGACCAATCTTCCAAATGCTGGTTCACTTCCCAAATGGCCACAACAACCCAGGTTGAGCCAGGCTGAAGACAGGAACCCAAAATTCCATCCACCTGGGCCTCCCATGCAGGGGACGCTTGGATGATCATGTATTGTTTTCTCAGGAATATGAGCAGGGAATTGGATCAAAAGCAGAGCAACTAGGCCTCAAACTGGCCATTGAAAATGGGATACTAACACTGCACATGGCACCTTAGTCCTCTGTGCCACAACCCCAGCCCCTATAGGGTATTATTAAAAGCAATGCAGAAGGGAGAATCAAGATGGCGGAAAAGGGTAAGGACACGTTTAAACAGACGGAAAAACATTTAATCAGGATGAAGCAGAGAGGACACATTCCAGGAAATAGGAGAGGACAGAACAACAGCAGAGGGGTACCTGGAAACTGACACAGGAAAACAATGGACACAATGGTGTGGTGTTGCAGTGAATGACACTCCAGTGGCATTCAGCTAACGGCAATCTGAACTCCACCAGCAACAAGGTGGGAAGGGACTTTCACTGAGAGCTTGGGAGGTGAACCCAGACAAAGAACTGTTTGTCCTGCTGGTCTGTTTGATTTTAACAGGAGCAGAGACAGAGCAGATCCCAGACGGGCAGTGTGAGAACAGGATTGATTTCACAGCCCACTCAGCCCCCTAGAGCCGAAATGGGCACCATTTTGCTTAATGGGGGAAAGGCAAGGGAAAGGACTAAGTATACGCTGAGCTGGGAGTGAGCTCATTTCTGACTCAGTGAACTGCATCAACGTGGCATTCCACAGGTTCCACCCAAGACAGGTCTGGGGAGCCCTCGGACCTGACAGCCAGCAGATCAAGAACTCTAGTAGTGGTATGTCAGGTGCCATTTTGTACACTGTGGCAAAAGCTTTAGGACTACAGGGAACAACAATGAACTGCACATGTGCTGAGTTTGCGAGAACTCACTGAGTTCCATGGATTGCACTGGTCCCACAGGTAAGTAATACCAACTGTGGCATCGTACCGGTCAAAATAGGTCTGTGTGGCACCCAGACCTAATGGCCAACAGGTTCTGACAAGATCAGCGCCACCAACAACCTAGCTATATAGGGCACCTGGTGTCTCCCTAACCCTGGGACCTGCTCCAACCAGAAGTGGGAAAAAGATTGTACAGACTGCGGTGCAGCCTAGGCATGGTATCACAGGAGGTGGAGATTGGTGAGCCAGGAGTTGGGGCTACAGATTTCTTTGTGGAAATCTAACATAAGAACCCAGACCTGGAACTTGCTGGAAGGAGTAGCATAATTGGCTGTAGGCAAAGAGTTGTGTACCAACTGCAATAAGTAAAATCAAACTGTAGACCTGTGGGTGACATGGCTTAGAAACCTGCCCCAAGGAGAAAACTATGCTAACCAGAAGTACAATGACCAAGAGCAAAAAAAAAGAGACAAAGGCATAATGAATATTAGTGAAAACTCCCCTGCGAAGGAGCAAAACCCTATGCCAACCTCAGAGTTAACTGAGGAAGACATAGAGAAAATGGGGGACACAGAATTCAGAAAACTCATTTTAAAGCTTCTGATCAACAATGAGAAGCACATACAAGAGTTCAAAGAATTTAAGGAATATTTTACACAAGCAATAGCAGCAATAAAGCAAATCAAGGCTGATATATCGGAAATTAAGAACACAGTAGAGCAAATTAAAAGTACAGTGGAGCATCTCCAAAATAGAATGAAGCAAGCAGAAGAAAGAATCTCAGAATTGGAAGGTATTTTCTGTCATCAGGAGGAAGCAAACAAAGATGGAAGCAGAGCTGGATGAGGCCAAAAAAATGTATTCAAGAATTGAAAGACACTATTAAGAGGCCAAAAATAAGAGTGATGGAGTCTCAGAAAGTGCAGAAAGAGAAACTGGCTTTAAAAATGTATTTAATGAAATAAGAGAAAATTTCCCTAATCTAGAGAAAGAATTGGGAAACAAGATCCAGGAGGGGCACAGAACTCCCAACAGGCTTGACCAAAAGCGATCTTCACCAAGACACATCATCAAGCTCTCTTCAATAGAACATAAAGAAAAGATCCTTAAATGTGCACGTCAAAAAAAATCAATTGACACATAAAGGAATGCCAATCAAGCTCACAGGAGATCTCTCACAGGAAACTTTACAGGCAAGAAGAGAATGGAGTGACATATTCCAGATTCTAAAAGAAAAAAATTGTCGGCCTAGGATAACATATCCAGCAATGCTTTTTGTCTTGAAAAATGAAATAAAATTCTTCCACAGTAAAGCAAAGTTAAAAGAATTTGCCTCTTCCAAACCTGCCCTATAAATGATACTTCAAGATGCTCTCTTGACAGAGAAGAGGAATAGCACCAAACAAAACTGAAGGCAAATGTGAAGAACATCCCAGTAAAATGACAACAGAAGACTAAACCATGGGTTTTGATTTGTGTTAGTTTCATCTCTTCAAAACACTGATTAAATCATTCAATGACTCGTAGATCATACAGTAGCATGATTTTCTCCAAGAAGGTTCTTGATTTTCGTTTCTTCAGTTACACGTTAGTCATTTAGTAGCATGTTATTTAACTTCATAGTGTTAATTTATTTTTTCTTCCTGATTTTGTTTTGTGGCTTTTCATTTAAGAGGATGTACAGTAGCTGTGTAATGGAGACTGTCCTATCTAGTAACATGTTATTTAACTTCGTGGCATTGCAAATTTCTATTTTTCTTTCTATTGTCCATTTTGTATTATGACTTTTCATTTGAGGGGATGTACAGTAGCTGTGAAATTGAGACTAACATATCCAGATGTGAGGATACAATGTAGTATTCTACTTCCAGACAAAGATGGACTTAAATGAAACTGTTTACTATATCTTGATAATAGGATGCTGTACTCTCTGCCTTTGTCCATGCCCGCAATGATGGACATATGACTGTGTATGAAGAACTAAACTAATGATATAGAGGAAGTAGGTGGGGGGGATTGGGACTGGGATAAGGGAAATACCAGGAGCCTATGGTACTGTATCATAAAATAATAATAAGAATAAGAATAAAATGTAAAATGTGAAAAAAAAAGAAAAAGCAATGCATTTTTTAAAAAACTACTTGCTTGGCTCATATTCAGCCAACACAGTATGTCTTAATGGAATTCCTCAAAATGCTGCTGAAATCAAGAGAAAAGCACTGGGTTTTAGGATATTTATGTTAGTGAGAGATAAGGTCACTCAGAAAAAAACATTCTGAGTTTGTATATGAATTTTAATGAAGTTCTAATTAGTAGAGTTTTATGGCATAGAATTTCATAGCATAGAATCCTTCATAAGAGCAGTCATCCATTATAACTCAGAATTCCTTGATATTTGAGATGGGCTGCTTCTTGGCAATGAACAAGCCTTTTGTTGAGTGTGAATGCACAATAGGAACAACAGAATTCTCTCAGTAACACTAACAATGCTCTTGCCCTGCATCCATCCCAAGCCACTGTGCTGTCATGGAACAAACCAAGGCAAGTCTGCTTTGCTAGGAGAGGCTGGCTGGACCATTCAGGTCAGTGACCAAGTGCAACATGCTCTCCTACTCTGGAATCCTAGCAAACTGATGGGCTAGATGCAGATGTAGATTTAGATTTAAGTCTAGAAAGTGCTCACATTCAACCCTAGACTAGCCAAGTGTCCCTATAGCAGGCAAGCCACAGGAAGTAAAGTTTGCATTTGCCTTAAAGGAACCACACTGGGGAAAGATGAATACTACCTTGAGATCATGTCTCTGCTGGCCTGGTGAACCAAGGTTCCAGAGCGATTTTACTGTCAAACATGGCCCTTAAGAGCAGAAGCTAAAGCTTAATTGCCCGACTCTCTAGTTTTATCAAAACTGGTTTATAGGTAAAATAGTTTCTTAAAGAACAGAACAGAATAAGGCTTCCAAAGAGCCCAGCTAATTATTCAAAATTGTTGTGCTGGACCAGCTAGAAACATGGATAAGAAATCAGCAACTCCTATAAATACCTATAGCCACTCACATTGGGTGTCACAAATGGCCCACAGTCTAACTTGAAAATGTAACTTTTTATTCCTTACAGAGCTAATGCATTAACATATTCCTCTTCCAAAAAAGCTTAACTTTGCAACTATGGAAGATATAAGTCAAAAGTAAAATTTAAAAGAAGTTCCTAGGTTTATACTCAAATATAAATTTAAAACTACGAAGTTTTCTTGGTATGTGAGGCTTACCTAATCTGGGTATGTAGTGACAAAAGTTCTGGATATGCAACTTGGATAAGCTGCTATTCTCTTGATCTAGTTTATGCATACACAAAACATTGCCAGGGTTATATGGCATGATGTATGGAAATCATAAGGCCCTCTATAGGCATAAAATAAGGTAACAAATACTAACTGTTATTATCTTGCAACCTCTCTGGTTCAAGTCCCCTCTATCCATCTCTGTGCTATAAAGACCCAACTTACACAATGGGCCATTACTACGTAACTACCAGAGCAGCTGCCCAACATCCAAGGTTAACGTGGGCTAAGTAGGAGCATTCACTTTGGTTCCCTATCCCAACTTCTTCCTCATGAACATCCTGGGAGGAACAAGGGATGGCTCAAGAAGCTGGATCTCCAGCATGTACCCATGAGATCTGGATGGAGTTCAGGGCTCCTGGCTTCAGCCTGACACAGCCCTGGGTATTAAAGCATTTGGGGAGTGAACGAGCAGATGGAAGATATTCCTCTGTCTTTCAAATAAAATGAAAATGTTTAAAATGTAAAATGTTGTGACTATCACTTCTACTCTTTTCCATTGTGTCTCAATCATTTAGAATCACTTTCTAGTAGTAAACTCTACCAGACCTAAAGAAAATAGACTTTATAGCAAAGCTATAGAATTATTCAGATCTCTCAATCCTTCGGAAATTCATGCTTGATGAATATATCTGACACCCTAACACCTGCGCCAACCACAGCATTTGCAACTAAAGATAAACTGATTTTTAAAAAAAATACTGACCAGATACCCTAAATTAGCCATGTAAAAACCTACCATATACTACTCTTATAAATTAAGCCCCAATTAATCTGAAATAAAATTTTATAAAATTTAGTGTTAGGAAAAATAGTTCAAAAGCAACTTGAGGATTTTGCTCTGATGTTTATTTATTTGGGTTTTGCAATCATTATTGTTATATTTCAAGCCATATGAAACATGTATCTTCATAAGAAGTCCCCAAATTGGCTTAAGATAAATGAAATTCTAATGGACATGTTTTAGTAGAAGTTGATTCCAAGTTTTTGGCAAATGTCAATTTAAATAAATCAAGATATAGAAAGCAAATTTTTGGTCACATTTAAAATCACAACCCAATTTACTATTATCATGAATAAGCTTACATAAATAAATATTGGTGTATTTCCTAAGGGAAAAATAGCAAAGGACAAAACACCCAAGAGAGCCTATCAAAATTCAGTTTGGACAGCATGGGTCTATTACACAGTGAACCTCAGTCAGTCCTTTAAGTACAAATAAATGGAACCTAGTCAAATAGCTGTGTGCTGCTTGCCAGTAAAAAAATTCTACAAGATTACAAAGGCGCAAAGTGGATAACATGTTTTAAAATGCACTTCATTTCATTGGGATTATTAACCTGCTTCAAAACATAAAACATTAGCAACCAAAAGAAAATATACCAATATGCTATTCATGCTATTTTTCTTCATGTTCATTTCTCACTTCCTTTCCTCTTTCCAAGTTCGACAGAGTCACCGTTAAAGTCAATTCTTCCAATAATTTTCCACCTGACCTTGCCCAAGATTGACAGCAGCAGGCTTAAACAAACAAGGATCTGGTAGGAACAATGCAAAAGCTGCAAGAGACGACCCAAAAGTCTGTTTTCAACACTAGAGAGGGGAAGGCGTCAGCCCAGAGCTGAGCTACTTGCTTTCAGGCCTTCACAGGGGGAATGCATGTAAGGGCTGTCCCAGCAACCTTCTATGTGGGAGCCCACCAACATCTATACGTAATTACCACTCACTAATATGCTCTCATAGTCCTCCCAACTTATTTCAAGTCTGTAATTTGAGGGAAAAAAGGCCGGGGGGGCGGGGCGGGAAATGCAGCAACTTAAGCTACTGGAGATTGAAAAGTCCACACCCATGCTACTCGTGTGTGTGTGTATGTGTGTGTGTGTGTGTGTGATATTCCCAAGGCATAGAACATGATAAATACCAAAGAACAAGCCAACTTAACCTTTCCAGGCTGGTACACATTTGAGTTCCTGCATCTCTCACTGCAGACTTGGGGCATAACCAAGCAGACGCTCAAGAGCAGAGGCCGTTTCCAAGCAACACAGACGGGGCTGAGAGCAAGCAGGTAGCTGGGCATGGGGAGGACAGGGAGCAGCGCCTTTGAACTCTAAGTCTATAGTCATGACAATCCTGTACTTGGAGAATCAGAAAGTACATGAGAAATGCTAAACCATAGCACCAGGCTTGCCAGGGTGATGGATCTTCCTCCTAAGTTCATTTACAGCAAGTTTAATGTTGCATCAACTCTTGCACCACACCCAGTGACAAGGCCAGTTGAAATATTTCTAACCTAAGGTAAGTAACAAGAAATTGCTGGATATCCCTGCTAGGGCTTATGAAATACTTCCACATATATTTTTTTCATGGGATCATTACATGATCTGTCGACTGGGCACATACACTCACCCCTTTTTGCAGGGAAAGCAACTGAAGCCCACAAAGACTCAATGTTATGGCAGATGAGACAAAGACAAGACCGAAGTCCAGGATCATTGCTACTCCACATTCTTTCTTATGAATTATAGCACCCCTTACAGGGGAGGGAATGACCATTAACTGATAGGTTATCTGTTCTCATTTTTTACTAACATCTGCTGAATATACTGTCCATGCAATATCTGAATCTCTCCCTCATGATGCTAATGCTGTTTCCTAAGGGAACTTTAGTAGACCATCTCAATTCAGAAAAAGGGCTCCTGGGTGCAATGTGGTTTGGCTCAGTAGCTAAATCTTCCTTGCACACATTGGGATTCCATGTGGGTGCTGGTTCGTGTCCTGATGCTCCACTTCCCTTCCAGCTCCCTGCTTGTGCCCTGGGAAAGCAGTAGAGGATGGCCCAAAGCCTTGGGACCCTATATATGCATGGGAGAGCCAGAAGAAGCTCTTGCCTCTTGGCTTTGGATAGGCTCAGCTCTGACTGTTGCAGCCACTCAGAAGTCAACCAGTAGATGGAAAATCTATGTCTCTCCTTTGTAAATCTGATCTGCCTTTCCAATGAAAATAAATCTTAACAAGAAAAGGGCTCCTTCTACCACAGTGAATTACCATTTTCTCTAATATTTATTTGACATACTTCATGAGTGATTATTTCAGCCAAGTTTTCACATGCATGCTATCTTAGGACAAGCTTAAGGACAATTGCACACAACCTGTGCATGTCCAATGCTGCTCTGAAGAGCAGTGTGCCCTGCTGATGCTCATTTAACATTGTTGCTTCAGAGTATACAGGTATGCGATTAAAATCCAAGCTCATTGTCATTGGTAAGTCACATTCCAAAAAAAAAAAGAGGTGTCACAGCTCTTCAATGATTTGGACAATTATGACATTCGCTGACTTTTTTTTGCTATACCTTAGAAATACGTGTTTCGGAGAAGCAGGTATACCATGGACAATGGTAAAAGGAGTGTAACTATCTGTAGTGGAACTGGTCAACACCCAATGCCTCATTGCTTGGTGGCTCCTTACCTGATAACATATTGTCTGTTTTTATGGAAGGGAACTTCAAAGTCATTTCGTGCTTGTGCCTATGAATCATCAGATGGTCCTCTGTTGGGAAGCGCTGTCAGAGAAAAATTGGAAAAAGGGCGGGGAGGGGAGAGAGGAGCCATTGAGTATTGTGATGTACATTTGCCACCATAGAGAAAGATGGATTCAGCATTGCAAACACGACTAGCAAAAAAAGTCAACTGACAAGTTGGTTGATGCAAGCCCATGTGCTGGTGTGTGCCTTGGGTTGACAGCAAGACACACACGCATTGAAGTTTCCATCAGAGATCACCAAAGGAGTTTTCACCAGGGACTATGAAGATGAAGTAGGAGGTCTGTACTTTCTATCATGCTCTGACTCCCTACAGCTTTCCTGGAACTTTCTCCAAGGCCCCTGTTTCTTAGATAGTGCCTGGAAATAACCAACTGTGCTAATCGGTTAAATTATATATTTCTTTTAGAAACTAGAGGTTTACCTCTGAGGGTAAATTAACATTGTGCTTAGAGGTTTAAACAGGAAAAAGTCCTTGAAATAGTGACGGTATCAAAAGAATGTACATACTAAAAATAAATTGATCCCTAACACCTATTTGATATTAGATGGTTTCTTAAAGACAAAGAGAAAGAAGAAAGGAAGGAGGGAAGAAAGGAAGGAAGGAAGGGAGGAAGGAAAGAAAGGAAGGAAAGAAAGGAAGGAGAGAAGGAAGGAAGTAAGGGATGAAGGAAGGAAAAATGAAGGAAAGAAGGATGAAGGAAGGAAAAATGAAGGAAAGAAGGAAGAAGGAAGGAAAGGATGCCGATAAGCAGAACCAACATCAGCAGCTTGATAAAATTTTCCCATTTCTTCTTATGCATTTGAGAAAACCACAACCAAAATAGCAGTGGAATTGTGGTCCAAGCAGCACTGGAACTGTGCAAAAAAAAAAAAAAAGGAACTTTTCTCTCAATCACTGTTATACATAATATCATAAAATTTAGTCTAAGATATGATAAGTATGCTAGACATGACATAGAGGTAAGCCAAATCACCAGAAATGCATGACGTAAGAATTCTGATTGAAGTCAGACTTGGGAAGGAATTATACGCCATGCTTAATTATTTGACCTGTATATCTACAAACCCACACCATGACATTTACATAGGATGTTTTCAGTTAGGAATACATGGCCACCCATTATTGAATTTTTTCATAATTATACATGATTTTATAGTAACATGACAAATTATTTTCAGTGTTCTACCCACTGTACTATGTGGCAAACCAACATTTTATGTTTAATTTTGAGGGAATTATAATGTGGTTTTCAAAAACATTCCCAAATGTTTTGGGTGTCTGACTTCTGGTCATATGGTGTAACTGAATTTTCTGGTTCTCTTGGGATTGGGTGAGGTCATGTGACTAGTTTGTCGACTGAGTTAGAAATGACAGTGACACATCAGTCAGTGACAAGTGTCTGATTCCTGCAGTTGTACCCTCTTCTAGCCCATCCTTCCCTCTTCCGGGCAGCATGGTAACTTGCAATATCAGAAATACTGATCCCTTTGTCCACTTAACTCTGACGGGTTATAACGAACAGGTCTGAATTGTAAAAAGTTTTTGAGAGCTTCCTGTCCATTTACAATGGAGATGGATCTTTGAGTCACAGAAGTAAGCCTTTATCAGTTTAAGCTACTGAGTGTTTAGGTGATTTGTAATTGCAGCAGATCCTAGCCTATCTGGAATTGAACTACTATGTCAGTAATAGCTAAACCTTTCAGTTTGTTTTATCAAGGTCAGATGAAGATGCAGGACAATTCATTCTGCTGAGCAGTACTGAAACTGACAATTTAGAAAAGTTTTGGAGCTTCCTACTTCCTGGGTAAGTTAGTTTAAGACGAGTTGCACTGTGTGAAGTTTGGAAGAAATCCCTTGTTCAAATACTATGGATTTGCACTCCTGATAATGAAAACAATTCCTGAGGACAATGGTGATGAGATACTGTCCAAGTAGCATAGAGACAATGCAATTGTCATGTGTGTCATAAATTGGAGAGCACAGAATTTACAGAGCATGTTCATTACGCCCTAATTCTGAATGCAGGGATACTTATAGGAGAAGCACTTCTGCTGCTGCTGGCTTATCTACTGTCTTACTCTTCAGTAACACTACATACTAACTACACCAAATATGACACTGCTACGTGTGACTTAGACTTTCATAAATCTTTTCATCACAATTTTTTGCGATACATACTTATTCAACAAACCACAGGGTAATAGCAATCATTTCATGATGGGCCATATTTTTAGTCTATAAAATTAATAGCCTAAATTATTCATATATGTGTCAGTTTGCTTATTAATCATCTCTGCATCACATATAATTACCTCTCAAAGAAGATAATACAGGGCATACTATATTGTTTGGTTGGTTATTTATAGCTGGCTGCTGTTTCCTACCTAACTGTGCAATCTGCAAGAGATCCAGAGCTGAGAGAGGATGCTAGAACTGAAACTACGGTGAATGCAGGGGGCAAAGAAAGAGGGACAGTGACACTGGGATCTGTGACAACAGAAGGGGCCAGGGAAGCCAGCTCTTCCTTGCTCAATGTGAATATGCTATATGGAGTTGTCCCATGAAAGCTCTCCCAAGCAACATGGGCCATTCCTGATGCAAAATTGTTCTTACCAATAGAATAAAGAAGGAAAAAAACCACTATTCACAATCCCCAGCATCTTCTCCAACAGATTCCCAGGCTACAAGCAGTCACCCAAACCAACAGCACAATCACATCAATCAATTGAGTGTTCCTCCCCACCCACGAGGAGACCCCGGCGGGGCTCCCTGGTGTCCAATGCATTTTTTTACTTCTAATATTTCTTCCGCTGTAAGAAGCACAAAAACAACATTCCCATGACAAATGTGGACGTCAAGTTTCAGATGCCACCTGAACAGTAACACTTAAGGCAGACGGGCTTGGAACTGCACTTTAAGAATCAAAATTTCTTAGAAATCCTCAACTTTGGGTTTACCCAGGATTTTCCCCTCAGTCTTATTAAGGCAATGTTCTGTTCCTTCAGAGATGCTCAAGGTCTTTCAACAAGGAAGCTCCTTCAACCTTATGGCCTCTCCTTCCTCAGAGGCGGCAGGTGACTCTGCCAAACTCCCTTTGCAGCCGCACCAGTCTCAGATGTGAAACCATCCATGGGACTTTCCACACACCTGCACTCTTGGGACTGCTCCTGCAAGCCAGCACGCTCACTCCTTCCCTCTCAACTGCTCTTGACCAAGCCCTGTTTAGTTCTCCTTTAATTTTAAAAAGGCTACCTCTTTCCCAGGCTGCCATTATATCATTCTCCTTCCTGTCACCGCCTTAGGGCTCTGAAAGACTCTTCTGTCCTTACTCCTCCGCTTCCTCGCTGCCCACTCACTCGTTAATCCCTGGCGATCTTGCCTCCGCCCCAGTCCTCTCTCCTTGGTCACCACTGCACGCCCAATGCCAAATCCAACAGCTCCTGCTCATTTCTCCAACTCTCCCAGCCCTCGCAGCATCTGACGTCGCTGGTGACCACATGTCTGTGGCATGTTTATGTACACCCTGCCTAGCACTAAAAGGGCTCAGGGTGGTATCTCAAATAGAGGGGAGTGCATCGACCCAGAAGAGGAGGGCATCCAAATGAACTGAGGCTCAAGGCAAAATGCAGACCCCAAGGCAGTCATTGTCACTTGGGGGCAATGTTGGTGCCAGGTGACATCTGGTGGAGTCTAGAGATGCTTCCAATTAGCTCAATCAAGAAGTGTATCTGGCCACTGGAGCATACAGGCTCCAAGTGCTGCTGAATATTCCAGAATGTCCAGAATCTCCGCCCTAAAACAATCACCTAGTCCCTAGTAACTGCCAACCTGGGGAAGCTCAGGCATCTGGTCTCTTGAGTTAACATGCAGCCACCTTCTGACTCAGCTCCATATCAATATGGCTAAAAGCTTCTGATTACAGAGATGGGCTGCGGTGTAATAGCAGCAGCAGCAGGTTGCTATCAACCTTTGATGCGAATTGAGGACTTACTGTGCAGAGGCCCTAGACTCATCACTTGGCAGGCAGAAAGTTTTATCCACCCTAATTCCACTTATGAAGGCTATAGGATTTAATCTAGCACAAGGTTAACTTCTGAAGTTTAGACACTTGGGAAAACTGTAGGTTCTAGAAGAGTGACAGGCATGTCTTACTCAGAAAAATTAGTTGTGAGTTTTTGCTGTGGAAACTGAGTCTTAGCTTGAATGCTAGCACATGCCTGTTCCAATGTTGTCTCAAGTTCCTTATTGTAGTTTCCTGATAATGTAGGTCCTCAAAAGGCAACAGTAGTGGCTCAGCAAGTCAGGCTCCTGCCAACCATGTAGCAGACCTCAGCGCTTGGCTCCTGGCTTCAACTTGTCCCAGTCTTGGCCATCTGCTGCAGCCATTTCTGTACTTAATCAGCAAATAGGGAAGCTCTGCCCCTCAAAAAGATCAAGAGGGGAAAACAAGATCAAGGCGGGCTTTGGAAATTTAGTAGAACATGGAATTCAGATACGTATTTTCCATGGAATTTGAGGGGTCCCTCCTGGAGCACCCCTGCTCCAGAAGCCCAGCCAGCATTCAAGTAGTCACTGTCAAAATATGCCCCCTCCATTCTGAAATGGCAGCCATGCCTGTCTGGTGGACAGGGTGGTCACTGGCTTGCATCCAGAGAGAATTCTTGGGTGGAAACTCCCAACCCTCCCAGATCCCAGGGAATATGAAGGAATCCTTCACACTACTCAAAGGGTTGAGGACCACAAGGATGATGGTGTGGGAAAATGGATCAACGTCCTGGGGAAGAATGAGAGCTGAGGGTGGACCTCAAGGCCAGGGGAGAGCTGCCTGCCTCTGTTGGAGGCACAGCCTGCGTGCATGCCGTACACTCACCTGGGAGCAGCCGGGGGCACTGCAGACAAATGGCCTCTCCTGCTCCAAATTCATCTTGGATTCCTCATAAATCTGCAGGGGCAGAGGAAGAGGGAGAGAGGAAAACAGAAATCCATGAATACCACCTGCTTCTGGCTGAGAAAGCAATCACTCAGGCTAGGCAAGCAAAGCACTAACAATGAAAGGACACAGGTCCTGCCTGGCTGAAAGTCATCAGGCAGGGCCCCAAGTGGGAATCCTACAACAATAAATTATCTTTTCAAAAATCTTAAGATGTTCAGTGCAAATCAGTTAAAAAATTCAAAGCATTTGTAACTAATATTTTTGGGTAAATATTCAAGTTGGGTTTACATAAGATCCATGCCCTGCCAATGGCTCTCACACTGGGTTAAAACCCAATGCTTTTACTCTGAGCACGGAAGCAATCTACTTTTAAAATACTGCTTCCAGGTGACTCCCAAAGGAGTTCCAAGGCATCCTTGTCCCTGGAAGAGGGAACTTGCCTGAAGTCACACAACAGTCACCTTCTATGTAAAAGGAGCTTTATAATCATGCCACCAAAGCCAAGTCTAAATTGCATGCCATCACACCTTTTTCCAAAATGACTAATGTATCCAACATATGGGGGTGCTTCAAAGAGCTCATGGAAAATTTACATTAATAGGCAAGGTTTTTTTGTTTGTTTTTATTCCAAAAAGAAAAATCTCCAGAGTCAAGTGTAGTTTTTGGATTACATGCTTTTTCCCATGAACCATGTTTAGACCCTTCACTTGCACAGACTTCAAAACTTTTTGCAAGAAAATAAACAGATCCTTTAGTTTCATTTTCTATACACTTTCTGAAAGTGTACATATGTTCTTTGCGAAATATGTCATTTTGTGCTTCAGAAAAGAAAGTACAAGACTTGCCTTAGCTAATACTGCCAGTAAGATATTTTAAAAAGAAACAAAATTTTGAAGTTATGACCTTCTTCACACTATCTACTCGATCTGCATAGTTTTCATAGTGCAAAGTCTTTGCTAGCCATTGGGATAACTTCCCAGACTGCACCAATACAGTGAGCAGCATAATTACAGTTTTCCCATATTAAGTGTATCATGTTAACTCATTTACTGGATTATACTTACAAGATAAGAACATCAGCTTTGGGATGTTGGGATCTTTCTGCTTACCTCTATCTCAGCACAGTCGTAAGCAATTCGAGTAGCTTCTCATACACTATTACTCATCTGATGTTGTCATTATTGATCACAGAGAACCCTTCCTCTCCACAATGAATACTGGCAACTTATTTCCATCTTAAAATGTAGGGTGACTGGGCCCGACACGGTAGCCTAGTGGCTAAAGTCCTCGCTTTGCATGCGCTGGGATCCCATGTGGGCACCAGTTTGTATCCCGGCCACCCCACTTCCCATCCAGCTCCCTGCTTGTGGCCTGGCAAAGCAGTTGAGGACAATCCAAGCCCTTGGGACCCTGCACCAGTGTGGGAGACCTGGAAGAAGCTTCTGACTCCTGGTTTCAGATCAAGCTCAACTCTGACTGTTGAGGCCACTTGGGGCATTAATCAATGGACAGAAGGTCTTCCTCTGTTTCTCCTCTTCTCTGTGTAACTGACTTTACAATTAAAATGAGAATTTTTAAAAATGTAGGGTGACTTTTGGGGGCTGGCATTGTGGCACAGTGGGTCAAGCTGCCACCTGTGATGCAAACAGTCCATATGGACATGGTTCATGTTTTCGCTGTTCCAACCCAGATTCATGACAATGAGCTGGGCAAAGCAGTGGAAGACGGACCAAGTATTTGAGCCACTGCTACCCACTTGGGAGACTTGGAAGAGCAAGTTTCTAGACTTCAGCCTGCCCAACCCTAGCTACTGTGGCCATTTGGGGAGTTAATCTGTAGATGGAGATCTGTCTCTTCCTTTCTTTATTATTCCAACTTTAAAGTAAATCTTTAAGGAAATGAAGGGTGACTGTAAAACTGAGAAATGGCTTTGATCCAAGGTGGAATAAACAGAATAATTGGGTGATTCAACAGTTCAGCCTATCTTGCTTTTCCAGCAAATTTAGCTTAAGGGTTATGGAGAGAGGAGAGACAGAGAAGCGTATCTTCAATCTGTTGATTCATTTTCCAAATGGTCACAATGGCCAGAGCTGGGCTGGGCTGGGCTGAAGCAAGGAAATTCTTCTGGGTATCCCACATAAGTGCAGGAGCCTGAGCACCTGAGCCATCCTCTACCACTTTCTCAGGAGTGTTAGCAGGAAGCTGGATCAGAAATGGAGAAGGTAGGACTCAAACCTGCACCCTTAGGAAATGCTGGAGCCCCAGGTAGGAGCTTAGCCTGCTATGCCATGATGTTAAGTTATTCTTTAATGCTCCTCTGGATAACAAGGGGGAGTCCAGCCACAAAAACTTCATTCCGTCTTATTAAACTGTCCACAGGTTTTGGATTTCGAGATTAGATGCTTCAATAGCCACTGAGACACTGATGAAAAACACCGTTCTTTAGGAGATGCGGTTAGAGACATGCAGCATCTGTCCCCAAATCCTTTAGAATGTGGTCAAGAGCTGTTATTGAATCACTGTTGTCATCTCATTATTTCAAATATAAATGACTATCTATGCATTAAATGTTCTGAATCCCATGGATAAAATATGTTTGGGCAGCATAATACTGGAATAACAGTGTACAGGTGAAATGGCAGTTGCTAATAAAAGTTTTAAGTGAGTGGGCGTATGTATGTAAGTGTGTAAACCTCAACTGCTTTATTTTGATGCTGTGCAGTTCCCACATGGAGCCCTGCAAACAGCATAGGCTCGCTAATTCCTTACTGTGTAGGTGTTCACAATAGCTTAACTAAGTGGTATCACTCAACCACATAGCCTCATTACTTTTATCAACTGGTATGATCTGGTCTGATGTATTAGTCAAGAGTCATGATTTATTTTTATGGTCTATGATTAGGGTTCTTTTCTAGCACATATTGCAATAATTATTCTCAAACAGACTCTTACTTGAGGCTTGCTTAGATTGTTCTATCATCCATCAAGTAGAGGCAAATTACTCAGACATGATTTTAGCCACGTTGCTCCACATTCAATCCTCAGAAGTCGGGCCTCATCCTCTCATTTCCCTTTCAGCTGTTTTACTGGCTGGGATTTTTTAATGAACCAAGTTTTGCTTGGCAATCGCCATACCCCAGGTTTCACTGCCTGGTGCTTCCATAGTGGGCATTCAATAAATATTTGTGGAATGGATAATGAATCCCGATTCATCCCTGTAAATTCTTCCACACAGCTTGCCTGTGCTGTACTTCTCAGTCAGTGGTTTGCAAACTTTTTTTTGGCCAAGAGTAAGTGTTCAGTGAGACCAAAGTTTGGGCTAGCCACCCACTCCACCTGTCCCAGTTACAGCCAGAGAAGAAAACTCTCCAGACTTAAGCAGAGAAAATCAAAATTGATGAGAGGTGGAAGCAATAAGATGGAGCTGGTTCTCATTAGATTTTACATGCAAATGCATTCATTCATCATCCATCCAATCTGTTCTTTTTGCCATAGGTATTGGCGGTTCCAATGTTGGACCACAAATGAGCCTCAGTGAAGACGCTTTTAAAAAACATCAGGTGATAACTCTCACTTGATGCAACCATAATTGTAGCAGGCACTGGCTCCTCACTGAACACTTTCCAAATAGCAATGTTTCTTTTGTTTTCCAAAACTGCAGAACTCAATACTCAATCAGAACACAGACCTCAAGAGTTTAAATTTCCCTTCAAACTTTCGAAAAAAAAAAAATAGGCTTAATCACAGGCACTAATCAGAATCAACAAGGAGAGGACAGGTTTGATTTACAAGTCAAGCCCCCAACTGCCACTGGATTCCTCTGGCCTCAAAATGAGCAAGAATCTGTTTCATTGTTCAGCATTTGACCTCACAGATTCCTGGTCTAAAATGGGAAATAGTCCACAATGGCTGATGCAATCCATGCGAATGCTTTGCCAGTCATTTAGGGACAGACTCAGAATTACCACTCCACGAAAGACAAACACCACTGCAAAGGCAAATGGTGCTGAAAGAAACCCTGCGGCGTCTACCCAGAACACTATGAATATGCATTGTAGACTGCAGGAACACAGAGACCACAATGAACAAACTCAGCACACACACACAAAATTGGCCAAGAGAATGCTTTGTCTCTCAATCACAAGAAACCCTCATCTATTCTTAGTGAACACCAAGCTTCAGCCTTAGTGTAAGGGCACTGGTCCCTCTTCCCCTGACAGCCAAATAACAGCAGACAGACTCAGTGACAGACATTGTTTTGACCCGCAGGTCTGATGTGCACACTAAATGCTTACAGGTATGGGGATGTCGGAGCTGCACTCTGGAAATTCATCAATCTGACCATACTGTTGATTTATGCCCATCAGCCCTGATACTGCTTACTTCTGGATTACCATAGGTCTGACCAATCCTGATTTTGAGCAGTGATGTTCAAACACCTGTCAGTACTGATCGCGTCTCTGAGTGTACAGGAAGCTTTCCTGGTGGCATTAACCAGACCAGGCCAACTGCTGGAGCTGAGGTAGGGAGGGGCCCTAGGGGAAGACCCTGGTCCACCCCCAAGGGGCCCAGGACAGCAAAGAAGAGCACCTTGACTCAGTTCCCAGGTAACTCCAGCCTCACTCTCTCTCTGGGAGTAAAGGTTGTTCATTAGTTATTTGGGGACATAGCTAATTCACAAATGCTATTTCTGAAGAAAGCAAAGAACTCTTTCCATGAGTTGGTCAGAAAGGCAGGGAGTCACATAAAAGGGCAACTCAGCGCTCATTCACAGACTACACATTTACTTTATTCCAAGGTATCCGATTCCACTTTGGGGAAAGTTTTCTCGATGCATGCTCAACTCTCAGAAAAGAATTATATATTCAATCTGGAGCAAAGACTGGCTTTGATTGAAAGGACTAAGGTACTTCATTCTCTGTCTTGTGTGTCTGTTATCCAGGACTGGCGTGGTGAGACAGAATCACTCTGAGAGGTGTGATTTTTAAAGACAGCTGATGGAAGCCACTGGCAAAATAAAAACAAGCCCTTTGGATTCCTAATAGACCTGTAGTTTTCAAATCTAAATGTAACTTCAAAAAAAAAAAAGAATAAACAACCTTAAATTTCAGTCCAGGGCAGTCAATTATTTTATCAATGTCTGCATTTCTCTTTAAAATTCTACCCCATTTGTAGGTCTATTTCTGTGTGTTGCTGCCTGGCTGTGTATGTCTTTATCACACACACACACACACACACACACACACACACACACACATACATTTTATCAGCAGTTGCTTTACTGGTGAAAATATCTGGTGAGTTTGTGTCCAGCTGCAGTGCCATTCACTGTTATTCCTGATGTGGGCTGCAGTCCGAATCTGAATTTCACTGGGCTATTATTTGCAGCTGGGTAACCTTTTTAACCCTGCTTTACAAGTGACATGTCAGCCCTCCAGCTTGAAACGCTGAATGCTGCGAAGTTCTCCAGAAATTTACACAAGGAACGAGACCCAGGGTGGCACAACACCTTCCTAGTAGAATTTTCCCCTGCATGTAGCATGGAGAGAATACACGCGTGGGCAGTTTACAGGCAGACCTACATACCCAAAGTGCAGAACATTCCAAGAAACACTCAAGTTCGATACCTCAATTCCCTTTAAACCAGAAGAAAATCCCTGGCCACATGGATCACCAGTCCCTGGAATCTCCAAAGCTCAAACTCCCACAATCCAAATCAGAGACCTTTTTGAGACTGTGTGACGTGCTTAGGTCAGGGACCATTCAAGGTTTCCTACACACTGTGTCCGTCTTGGGGACTGGCAAAGTTTCCCTGGGCAGGAAGCTAGCTGTTCCCAGAAGGAAGCTTTCCAAATGGTTCTTACCTCTGGAAACAAACCCCAGTCTTACCTCCCAAAGGAGGCCCTAACGAGGGGGTGGTGCTGGGAGATCTCTGTCCACAGCCTCGCAGGCTCTGTAAAGACCTCTGCAAAGGTCTGTAGCTTGACATGTGGCCTTTATCACGTGCTTTGGAGAAACATGCTGTGGGACTGAACTTTCTTATGCCATCTTCTGCTTCCTTCCCCCCCCCCACATATTTCTTTGAAAATTAACCAGTAACTTTGAAAAGAGGTTGCATTTCAAAAGTAACTAGTTAATTTCAATGTATGTGTGTGACATAATCCTGTCTCATCACCTTTCCTGTCTATGCGCTCAGTAGTCCAGGACTTGCTTGCTAAGCACCACTGTGCAGTATGAGTGTGTGGTAGGGAGCATGCCACTGCACGTGTGTGCCTGAGTGTGGATTTAAGCCTGGGGTTCTCTTCTTACTCCCATCTTGCCCCATCTCTAAAGGCCCATTTGACATGTAGTTAACTACATACATGTCATATTAAGTATATTCATGTCTTCAAAACACTAGCTTAGAAATTCGCCAGCTGAACAAAAAAATCACTAGGTTTGTTCTTAATGGGATGGAGCACAATGTCAAAAGCAAGCCAAGGGGGTAGAGAATTCCTCTTCCTTTATATAAATGAAAAGGAAAGAAAAATTGGAATGAGGAGTGACCAAGGATTTAGATTACCATTGCTGACTTTCACCTATCCAGAAACTCTGTCCCTCCAAGTTAAAGTAATTGTGCCATGACATCCCAAGGGGGAAGAACAATTATAGGAAGGAAATTAAATGAGAAACTGGGTCCATTCTTTCTACTGGTCAAAAACAGCTCAGCTTCTAGAAACTGCAGGAAAAAAATTTTATTTTTTACACTACTAAGGCCATATGTGCCAAGCAGGATGATTGTGCCTCCAAGCACCTTTCAATATATCTTCTGCACCTTTACTTTTTGAATTATTTTTATGTAAGATGGATATTGTGAAACATCCTAAACATCACCAATTTTTAGTCTCTCTCCCTCTTTCTCTCTCTCACACACATATGATTTTATGGAATAGAACTGCTGCCTTTGCATCTTCATTCTAAGTATCCTGGCCTCTCTAGGTCCATCAAATGTGTAGACTGCAGTAATAAACAACACATCCAGTAGGTTGTGCTTGAATCTGAGCTGCAAAATGTAAGACCATATATAGCAGCAAAGATTACACCAGACCTCTGCGTGTTCAAGACTGGCAAGAAACTGTTTCTTCTTTACAGTTTGCACATACTATTACTGTCATGCTATTAAGTCATTTCAGAATGATCTCCACAAACTGGACGCTTTTCTGACAGTCCCAGACTGGCTTCTGAATAGTAGTTGTACTCAGAGCCAGTTACATCACACGGTGTCTATTGACAGAGGCTAGACGAGATTCCTAACAGTATGCCTCACATGAAGTTGGTCACTTGAAGGCTGTAGTCAGGCAAAACTATGTCCTTTGAAGAATGAATCTATCACGCTCTCATTCCCAATTCAAATCTTAGCAAAAGGTACATTTTCTGTCTTTCTAGAGAAGTTATCTTTTGCTTACATGATACAAAGGGAAAGATCTAGATGCATGCAAAGCCAGTGTTAAGTTGCTACTGCTCCTGAGGGTTTGGGGCAAGGTTATCGCTGACTTGAGAGGCAGGGTCAGAGATGACGGAATATTTTGAGAGGTACAGAATTGGAAACCTCATGCAACATCTCCTTGCAGAAGATGCAAGAGTGTCATTGGGGCAGGCACCTGTCATGGCAATTAAGATGCCATGTGGATGCTCAATAGCGAAGTGTCTGGGATCGTGTCCCAGCTCCACTTCTTATTCCAGCTTCCAGCTAATGTGCTCCCTGGGAGGCAGCAGATAATGGCTCAAGTACTTGGGTCCCCATCACCCACAGGGGAGACCTAGATGCAGTGTGTGGCTCCTGGTTTAGGTCTGCTCCAGATCAGGGTGTCAGATACTTGGATAGTAAGACCAGGGAATCACCTTTTTCTTTCTGTCTTGATGCCTTTCCAATAAAACAGGATGCTGGACTCTGCCATTGTCTACATCAACAATATCAGGATACACTTAAGTAGCAGAATGATGGACTTAGGACTGTTTATGAAGGACTATACTATTGCAAATATAGGGGAAATCAGTTAGGGGAAAAGGACTTGGGGAAGAGAGGAAAGCCCAGAGCCTATGGAATGGCATCATAAAATAAAATAAAAAGATGACTTTGCAGAGGGCTCTGAGAAACCCAGACTTAGTGCCTCCTGTAAGTCAAGGCCAAATTGATCTCACAAGGAAACAGAATGGAGGCCAATTTCTCTTGCTCAGAGTTGACCAGAGTTAAGCATCATTAAACTTGCATTTTTGAAGTGCAGAAACAAGCTATGTTTTGAGGATCACTAGATGGTTTCCATGGACTCCAAAAGTCCATGTTTTCCTTACTTCCAATCAAACCATCATTCAAAGCCTCCACACCCACTGAGACCTCCTGGACAAAGAGCCGGGAAAGAGAGGCTCGCCCATCAAAGGTTACCATTGATCCAGGCTCCAATTCCCCAAGAAGCCCAAGTCATTCACACACACACATGGCCTCCCTCCCTTGGTCCCCCAGACAGTCCCATTTGGGAGTCAATACCCCAAATCTGCACAAAAGGGGAAGGAGGACTCTAAGAAATGTGTGTATTCTCTGAAACATAGGGGCCTTCCGAGCATGAACATTGTTGATCTCATGGCTTGAGACATGAAGGTCAGGCCCCAAGAAGGACCCTGAGCCTAGATCATCCCTGGATGAACAGACAAAAAAATGGGAGAAGGAGGTGAGGATGCAGGCAGAACCTGCAGGAAATTTGAAGGCAGACAGACCTCATCAGGCCTTTCCCCCAAAAGGTAGAATGAAAGGGGAAGGAGGCGGCTAGTTGCCCAATCCACATGGGTCAGTTGCAGCTGTGGGGGCAGGCAGTTCAAGGGCTCTCGGCAAGGCATTGTTCCCAGGCTGCTGGAGGGGATGTGGGCTGTAGACAGTGATTGATTACCCGGCCCAGCTAACCCCTGCAAATATGATTCACCCTGGGCATGCTCCAGGGGCAGGATCAGAGAGAGAGGGGACATTGGACTCATTCATTCACTTTTTCCTCCCCAACTCATCCAGTAACTACCATTGATGAGGTCCCATGCAGGAGCAGGAAGATCCAGTCAACATCGCCCCTTGCCCTCTGACCATTGAGGACCAGTAGGCAGGCGAGGTGTGCCCACATGTCTAGGATGGAAGCAAGAGCTTGAAATGCCACAAAATGGGCTTAGCCAAGCACCAGAGTTCAGAGGCCATGAGAAAGGCTGTTTCAGTTAACCAAGTTAAATCTCACCAAATTCCCAGTGTTTTTCATAAGATGCCCCCCTACACACATACTCAAACATGTGCAGTGAGGCAGTATTTTAGCTGAATTAAAAAGTGAGGCTTGTTTGACTCAGGTTATATTTTGCTTCTCATCTTGATGCTACATTTTTTATGTGATATCATAAAGTCTCGGGTCCCTGGTTTACCAGCTGAATAATCTTGGCGAGTTACTGAACTTCTCTAAACATTGTTTTTCTCATCACCAGAAGATGGTATTGACAATAATTGACTCAATGATGTTGGGTTGACAGGGAATATCTGCAAACACACTACACAGGCTATAAAAATTTCCAGGAAATGTCAATTATTGCGTCAATGACATGATCAGCTGCTGGGACCTGGAGTTGCTAAGATTCCAGATGGCACAGAGAATATATGCACTTGATGGCATGTATAGGGAAAGTGATGGATCCAAGGGAGGCTAGAGGTGGAACTTTTAAAGAGATCTTGACCTTCTGCAGCTCCCTAAAACCCCAGCAATTATTTAGCACACTCACCTGCTTTTTCCTCAAAGGCACCCAAGGAAACTATCATTTGAGACAGGGCCTGGAGGAAGACTTGAGAGTCAGTCTGTTCAAACCCTGACCCTACACCCTCCTCAAACTCCACATCACAATAGGATGTTTAGTTAGTTTCTCATTCATCAAGCATTAGGTTCTTTTCAAACGATGGCACAAATACCTCTGTTTAATAGTGATTATAGGAGTGAAATAATGACCTACAAGTGGGTTTCATCGGTTTCCTAAGCCCAGGATAATATTTGGTTTCTTCCAGCTAAAGGGGCCAACCCAGGGAGGCTGGCCCTCACACTCTTGAGTTTACAGAGACAAAGCTGAAGCTTCCCACATCTGCCCAACTGCCTGTAGCCTTGAGCTGACCACAGGAACTCTGAGCAAGTGCCTTGGTGGCAAGTCTGCACCCTACTCTGGGCCTGGGCATGCTGCCCCTATTATCTACAAACTTTGACCACGTTAAAGGAGGCAAAGAGTGGAGTTGGGAAGGCAACAGGATCTGCTGAGCTCAGTGCCTTTCCTCCACAGGTGCTTTAAGTTCATGCAGAGACATCAAGACTACAGTTAACAGGTGGCAGCGCTTTCTGCTTCTCCTGCTCTCCCCACACTCGCCCTCCCGATCCCTTCAAAAAGAAACATTGCCTGAGCTTGTAACATGCTCTTTAGCAAACTGTATTGTCTTCCATCATCTTAATGCTTAGTCTTTTTCTCGCTCTGTATTTTTGCTTTTCTTCCTCTTTATTTCCAAAAACACCCCCTGTGATGTTTAATACAAACAACATGGATGTATCCTGCCGAACATATGCAGTATGCACTAGCCTTGAAGACAAGGGAGAAATAGCCTGATCTGTGAGCTGATTTACACATGTAAAGACAAACAGGAGGTCACCTTCAGTTGCAATCCTGCTAACTCCAGGCCCTGGGAGCACAAGGTTATACAGGCCCACGTCTCCTCTATAGAAGGATTGTTCTACACACAGAAAGCCTAAAAGATGGAGAATTTCTTACAAGTGGCCAAAATTTTACCAAATGAAAAACTCTCCCCACCTTCCTACACCTCCTATGCGGCAGGCATTTTTAATCTCACAAAAGTGTTTTCCATCAAGCCCAGTGAAAGCCATGATTAGATCCAGCTTTGATTTATTTGCTCAGCTAAGTGCCTCCATAGAAACACAGCAGGGCAAGGCAGCCAGATTATGGTGAAAAAGGAATTCTCCCAGTTGTTCCCTAACCCTTCAGTTTTCCAGTCTACCTTCGCCATGCTGGCATCCAAGGCGTTCAGGTAACATTCACGTGCTAACATCGTGTCAACAATGACCTCAAATTAATGTGTCTAAGATACCTTAAGGATCTATAACACACGTCTCCAACAGCAAGAGCGTCATGATTTCCTCATCTTTCTGCGGTTTCCAAAGAAACAGAACCAACCGCTTACACAAACACACACACGACTTCCCAGGACACCCAAGTGAACCAATGTCTCCTTCCTTCCCAAACTGCCAATCAACCAGTCACCAGGCAAACATGTTATTTTTCCGGGCAAGCTGTAACTTCGCTGCCTACAAAACACAGCCCCTACAGGGCACATCCCACACATGGGGAGATTAAACCTCCCATCTCTCCTTTGAAACCAATAGTTACCAGTCAACACCCACGTAACTGAAATCAGAATTCACCAGTCACTGTGCACCCTGAACTCAGGCTCGTCTAATTCTCAAGATTTCCAACACAGACCAGGAGGTGTATTTCCAGTCATTCCTACAATTTCCCCTCCTCTAAAACCACCCAACAAAAGCACCAAAGAGTCACATCAGAGAAAACTGGCCTCTTCCTGAACTCACCCAAAGCCCAGCAGGCTTCTCAGACTGCCTCATTTGCTTACTACCACGGCCAAATGGGGAGCTCACCTGGAGGGCTAGCTATCTTCTGACACAGGTGAGTCAGTGAGCTAAGGTAAATGAAAGCCAACAGCAAAACCAGGCTTCAGAGTCCAGGACAAATTGATGCTACCAGGAACCAAATTCCACAGGGCACACAGCCATTACAGTCATATCACAAAGCACACAGTAGAAAGATCTGGGGGGGCATATGTGATGGCTCAATTGGCTAATCTTCCCCCTGCAAGTGCCAGGATTCCATAAGGGTGCTGGTTCATGTCCCACTTGCTCCACTTCCCAGTCCACCTCCCTGTTTGTGGCATAGAAAGGATGGCCCAAAGTCTTGGAATCCTGTACCCACACAGGAGATTTGAAAGAGGCTCCTACCTGGCTTCTGGCTTCGGGCTCCTAGCTTCGGATCAGCTCAGCTCTGGCTGTTGCAGCCATTTGGGGAGTAAACCAGCGAATTGAAGATTTTTCTGTCACTCTCTCTGTAAATCTGCCTTTCCAATAAAAATAGTGTGTCTTCAAAAAAAACCCTGAAGTTCATGGCAGGCTCCTCCAGCACAGTCCCAGATCAAAGACCAAGATCAAAGACCAAAAGACGACAATGAGATACTTGCAGCTGAAGGCTCCCCAGGATTGACCCAGGGCAGGCACCCATGATGTGTGGGGGCCAAGAAGAGTGAAGGAGGAGGATGAGGCTCCTGTTCTGATAGAGTCCACTTGACAAGGGAGAAAGAGCAAAATCATCAAGAAATAGACACAAGCATGCAGTCAAGGAAGGGACACATACAAGCAAGGGCCTACCTCGAACGCCTTTTTTGTGAGCTCCGGAGAGAGCCACAGTGAGGGAAGCACTGACGGCAGAATCACGCACACCTCCCTGAAATGAGGCTCGAAGAATGCCAAGCAGCTGTTGACCGAGCCATCCGGAGAAGGAGTTCCAGCTGGATGGGACCACAAAGGCCAGCGCTGGGTATGTGAAGGCACTGCGAGATAGCTGTTGAGGCGGGAGGGTAGGGGGGCCGACTAGCAAGAGAAGGTTCTGGGCAGGAGTAAGAAGCAAGCTTCCCTGGAAGCTTCTAAGAGAGCTCGTTAAGAAAGAGCACAATTCAGCCTGCAGAGAGCTGTACTGAGCAGATTAGCTGCAGGTGAAACGCGAATACCATCACCAGCACCTGTGGCTGTGGGGAAGGTGAAAAGTTGATGCATAGCACACGCCCACCCTCTCTCAAGCAAGCCTAAACAGCCTCTCTCATGCCGACAGAAGCATTGGCACTTCCTCCAAAGTAGGAGCCCGCGAGAACCCAGGAGAGCACAGCCAGCCACCAGGACTAGCACCGGCCAGCAGGGGCAAGACTACAGACTAGCCTTGGGGTTGGTTCTAATAGGCATCATGGTAGGTGCAGCTTGAGGTCATGCTCCCTGGTTTCAAGCCATTGTTATGTGACTGTGGGGGAAATCAGCTAACCTATCTGAGCATACTTCCTCATTTATAAACACAGGCTATAATTCCATAAGCTGGTACTGAGAACTAAATGAGTCTACACACACACAGAGACCCCACATCACAGAATACATGGAACAAAGTCTACCGTACAGTGACTATATAGAACATATTAACTATAGGCATAGCAATCATTTTTTTCTAAGAGAAAGAACACTGATTATTTTTCAAGTAAGACATTATAGCCATTCAGAACCATATAGCCATATATAGAACTGTCCCAACCACTATTTATTTTCAATTTCACTGCTGATATTTTTAATGAAAAATACATTAAAATACATGAAAAGTACATTAAATAATATATTTTATCTCTATGGTCTAGATTTATTTTGATCTTTGGTTTTCTACAGAATTGAGTTCTTTGTTTAATGTGAAGACTTTGACTATCACTTGAAAGTTGGTCAAGAAAACTTTTATCATTGATGAAACATGTTTTATCTCAAGTGGTCATCTTCTGAGAATCCTTTTAAAAAATATTTATTTTTATCTGAAAGGCAGATTTACAGAGAGAAAGACAGAGAGGAAAGATTTTCCATCCACTAGTTCATTCCCCAAATGACTGGAGCTAAGTGGACCCAAAGACAGGAGTCAAGAGCTTCCTGGGTCTCCCACATGGGTACAGGAGCCCAAGGACTTATTCTCCAGTGCTTTCCTAGGCCATAAGCAGGGAGCTGGATCAAAAGTAGAACAGCCAGGACCAGAACAGTATTTTTATGGGATAACAGTGCTGCAGGCTGAAGATTAGCCTGTTGAGCCACCACATGAGCCCCTCTAAGAAATCTTGAAAAATGTAAGCCAAAATATAGGCACATTAATTATGGTCACAGTTGAACAATAACATTTCCTATATTTTTCGGATGGTGAACATTGATTTCTCGTGTACCACATGAATCAAAATCTCAAAGTAAGATACATATAACATATCAGGAGACCTATAATGACAGCAGCAATATCATTATGAGAATCTGGAAGGCTAAGCCTTGCCTGGGCAACTGACCACCTGTTCTATCATGGACAAATTCCTGAGACTCTTTGGACTTTGGTTTTCTCACTGTGAAATGAGCAAAACAGTCCTTTTCTTTTTCCTCTTTACAGTTTAAGATGAAATGAGGTATATCATGACTACCAGCATCTTAGGTTGGTGATATTGTATAGTCTCCTATTTATTTTTCAAACATTTTATTTATTTTTATTAGAAATGCACATCCATGGAGAGAAGCAGAGGCAGAGACAAAGAGCTTCCCCAAATGGCTGCAATGGCCAGAGCTGAGGTGATCCAAAGCCAGAAGACTAGACCGTCCCTGGGTCTCTCACAAAGATGAACGGTCCCAAGGCTCTGGGCCATCCTCCAACGCACTGCCCCCTTCCAGGCCACAAGCAAGGAGCTGGATGGGAAATGAAGCACCCAGGACATGAACCAACACCCACATGGGATGCTGGTACTTACATGTAGATGACTAGTTAATTGAGCAACCATGCCAGCCCCTATTGTATAATCTTTTAAAGTGTTTGGATTCAAATCTTGAGTCTTTCACTAATTAGCTGGGTGATTATAGATACAGCACATAACCTTTCTGTGCCTCCCTTTCCTTCTATCTTCTAAGAACTACGAATATGTGAGGATGAAAGGAGTTAACACATGTAAACAATTTACAACAGTGCCTGGCACATGGTAAGTGTGGTGTAACTGCCAACTCTTATTACTATTATGAAACATGAATCCCACATTTCTGAAAAGCATATGGTTGTATAATTATGGAAATGTGGTTTATTTTCTGGTGACAGAAATAACAAGCAAGAATAGCATGGCTCTTTGTCATTCATTGGCAACGACATTAATTTTTCTTCACGTATGAACTTAGGTTTATGTGGCCAAAAAAATCAAAGTTCTAATTTTTTAATTTGTTTCCATATATTTAAACCCAAGCTATAATTTCAGGACTACCCAGCCAACTCTGTGTTGCTTAAGCTCATTTTGCCAATGAGCATTTTCTTTGCCATCATTCTGTCTCTGTGCTCTTCCCTTAGTGTATGGCAGGAGTCAGCATTTGAACATGCATGCGTGATAGCATCTTAAATCACAACATATAACAGGTGCACACCTAGGGCCCAGGTCACCCACTTCTTCATCACAAGCAGTTATTCTTGGACACCTCCATTGCCTGGGACCATGTTGGGTGCTGGGAAGATCCTGATAGATAAAAAGACTTACTCCTTCAAGAGTTAACATAATAACCAACAGTAATAGATGTGGCCCCAGAGGCAGGCAGACACCAGTAGATGGCCATACATCCATGTGGAAAAGTGAGATCAAGTGTCAAGGAGGAGACCCTGAGAGCACAGGAGAAAAAGCGACTCATTGACCTGTAGGGAGAAGTCAGGATTTAATAAAATGGGACTCAGCTACTTAGCACTTTCTGTCCCCTACTCTAGTACCTATCCAACCCTTGATCTTACGATGTAAAGCAGGTGTACCCCTGTCTCAGACATGTAAGACTCTATGCTTCATGTCTCTGGACCTAACCCCTATCAAAGCTTCCTCACCAAAGGAGACTGACACACACCTGATGCTTGGACCCATTTAACAACATCCCAAAGAGCTCACCATCCAGATGCAGTTAGAAAACCTGTGATGATGGTAACTTTAGTCCTGTCAGTATTGGAGATGCTCAGCATTAGGGGCAGACAGGCCCTGGCTGCAACTCCAGAAATGAGCCCAGAACCTCAGGGCAAGGGATGATCTGCACAGCTCACAGGCTCTGCTTCTGTTCCACCATGAAGCTCTCCTATGCAACAACCTGTGACATTTCTTCAGGACACAGGGCACTGCTTCCTGTATCTAAAACTTCTGCATCCTTGGACCTGCCCTTGACCATGGGCGTGCCCTTGACCTTAGTGTCTGGAGTGCTGACCCTTGCACATAAAACTGCACAGAAGCAAGCAGTCCTTCTAAGGCTACTTGTCTGTCATCATTGCTCTCATAGCTCATTCCTCCTCCTAGGAAGCCAAACCTACATCCCCAAAAGTTACACTCACCAGGCTCTCTCCCATCTTAGCAGTAATCCCGAGGAGGTGCCCAGTTTCTTTAACATGGCAGAGTTTCAAATGCCTGAAGACAACCTCTTGCTCCCCGACAAACCCTGAGACAGACCAAACATTCCAGGTTCCTTCCCTTGGGGTGATCTCTCATTTACCCCACCTCTTTGCAAGGTTGCAGTCTTAGGTCAACTCCACAAAGACATTAGGCTAATGATGGTTTTTCTGTGGTATTGATCTCATGGAACATTTGTATTTGCATAGCAGCTTCCATACCTTTTCCCCAGGAAGGGAGCAACCAGACAAAACCTAATGAGTGTGGAGGCTGCTGTGACCTGAAATGACTTCTGCATGCTTTAGGTCACCCCACAAGGGTAACACCCCAAGCAGCAGTAACCCATGTACTTCAGTCCTCAAGGTCTAGTGAGCAAGTGGTCTCTCTTCTCTGAAATCTCTACAGCCAGAGTGGAGTCCAGGAATGCAAACAGTAAATGAGACTTCTGGGGCCTGGCTTTGTCAAGTTTCACCTCTTTTCCTTTCTTGGTATGCAAAAGGACAGAAAACAAAAAGAAATTAGAGGAAAGGGCTGCATCATTGGATTTTAAAGACTGAGGTGATTCCATGTGATGCCCGTGACCCTCCCTCACTGGGAGGACACTTCCGCTGGACAGATGTCCTCTGCCCTTCCTGACCTGTTCTCTTTCTTTTCTGTTCGGCTCTGGGCTCTAGCAGACTGCCCTTTACCCACTGCCCCACACCCCTCCCCAGACTCTTCTTGCTGGAGGTCGTGCCCACTGCCTACACAGCCTTTTGGGCCCTTGGTGGCAGTGGTTGTGTGTCTCCATGCCTAACTGGCAGCTCCTCTCCCACAGCTGCCATCTGCCCCAGTGGGGTCTTCCCTTGTCCCTCTGACAATGCGGGACAAGGGCTTCCAGTGGCTCCCTTCTGAAGTCAGGTCCTGGTCAGCATCCCTGTAACTCTGGACTTTCATCCATTTGTGCATGATCTTTGATGCTCTTTGGAGTGTGCCACCTGTTGGTGGAAGACTGACTGTGTTTGCGGAACATTTCCTTGGGTTCCTGTGCTTAGAATGATTGGGAACACTCAGTCTTTCGGCTCATCACCGAGTTTGGGTCTCTGAGGAACTCAGAAGTCCACAGAGGAGTCAGTAGACAAGACAGACATCATGCCAACACTCAGATCCAAGCATCCAAGTGACCATGAACGAGAAAAGTCAGACCCCTCAGGACATGTCTGAGTGGAAGGACTGTCCAGAGATGCTTCCTACTTGGCAATATTCGCCTTGCAAATCAACAGGCTAATTCAGAAAGAAATGAGGAAAGGCAACAAGGATGGAAAAGGCATCTTATGACTCCTAGTTTGTAATTGGGAAAATTTGAGGTCAACTTTCCCAAGGACACACCTGAAAAGGAAAGGTGAGGAAATTAACTCAGATCTGCCAACTCTGTCACCTCTGAGCTTTTTGTCACTCTCACCACGTCTTCTTTTAAGACTGAAATTTTCCCAACAAAGTGAGAATTCCCTTGAGAGGACAGATACCACAAAATGTTGGGGAAGGGTAGCATTTAGTTTCCAGAAATACCAAGCTAAAAAATGGAATGCTTTCTTTCTTTTTCTTCCCCAGTTGTACGTTTAGTACCAAAAAAAAAAAAAAATGATCAGGTAATAACTACATAGCATTTACTAGAAAGACCATAAGAGAAACATAAGAACCCACTTAGGTTAGGCACATTTATTCTAAGTGAAAGTGCTATTATACCCTTCAGGGCTGTTTTTATTTCATTTCTTCAATTTGCCTGTGTCTGGCTTCTCGGTTGTCCTTATTTTGACTCTTTCTGCCCCAAGCAGTAGTGCAGGTTCTATGAAATCACTACCTTTGCAGCTGTGCTCACTTCATGACAGAGAGGTAAGAGAAATACGGTCACTCTGCTTCCTTTTAAAAACCTGACAGTCACACCTTCTACACTTCAAAGCCACACCATATGACCTCAACAGGCTGACAGAAATGGACACTCATGCAAAGGATTATTCACCCAATGGGTTTTTCCATATGGGAGAGAAAATGGCCATTAGTGAGACTTCGGAGAGTTCAGCAATTTGCAAAGCCATTTTCCATGCATTAATTTAATGTGGTCCTTAGAATGATGTATGGGGCGTGTGTTTTTCTTTTCTCATTTTTTACATGATGACTCTCAGATTTGGATTGGGAAAGGTATAGTAAGACTGAGGTCACACCACCCAAAAAAGGAAGAGCCAGGACCTGAATCCAGGCCCTCTGCCCCCAAGATCAAGAGCAGTATTAGAACAGCGGAGCAACCAATTTTCTGATGCATCTGATGGAAATTATTCCAAGTACCTAGGTACCTGTGAATCCTGAAAATACATTTGTGATACAAAGATACTTCAAACAGTTCATGGAAAAATGGAACTGAAAGATAAGTCTTCTTATGTAAAAAAAAGGAAAATTGAAATTCACACATTTGTTTCATTACATACGTTTCCAATGAACTTTTCAAAGATCCCTTACATTCGTGGATTTCAAAATTCTTTTACATCAAGTTAAATGTTTCTTTTGATTTCATTTTCCATGAACTGTTTGAAACTTTCTTGGGCAGATATAGGAATATTGCTTGAAATGGTTGAATGGCCTCTGGGCTGTTTCTGAAGATAGAGTGAATACAGGTGATTCTCTTATCCTCGAGGCTAAAGAAAGTGCATCAAGTAGCTTTCCGGCAGCCACAGCCCCAAGTCCGATAGTAACACTCCCTGTGGCACCTCCCTCCATCCAAGCCCCCAGAACTGCCTGCATCAGAGCTTTGGGGTCACCTGTAGAGAATAATGTGGAGAAAACTGAACATGATCCTCCTGTGCAGCTCTACCTATGTGGTATCTACTGCAACCTGCGGTTTCCTGGGGCTTTCCCACCACCTCTCCACTTGGCCTTTTTGGCAGGACCGCCTCAATAAACAGGCAGCCTCAAAATCCCTACTCTCACAAAATAAGATGTGTAGAGGGCAGATTAAATGCCTCTAACTATAAATTTATTCTAAATGTTTAGGTTTTATGGGAACATCAGGAATCAGATATAGCAACCTGGTATGTCTGCATTTCCAGAATAACATCATGGAATCTACTTGAAAGAGTTGAAATGTACATAATATTATATATGTCCAGTGTTTAGCTAAATACCCCAAATGTGGTAAGCACTCTATAGTATTTAATATAATAGCACCTGCACGTCAAAGCTATATAACTGTATCTTGCAGATATCCTCATATTCATTCTTTCAAAAAGTAAAATGCTCATTTTTACATAATGACTTATGCAGCTAGAACTGTGCACAAACTAGATAATCTAGAT
This sequence comes from Ochotona princeps, assembly GCF_030435755.1. Lineage (NCBI taxonomy): Eukaryota > Metazoa > Chordata > Mammalia > Lagomorpha > Ochotonidae > Ochotona > Ochotona princeps. Next base: position 26,218,277 of record NC_080851.1, read on the forward strand.
GAAATAGAAAAAGTCCTAAAATGACACAAACTACTAAGACTGACTCAAGAAAATACAGAAAGACTGAATAAATCTATAATCAATAAACAGATTGATTGAATAACACACACACACACACACACACAATATTCTCACAAAGACAATCTCAGGCCCAGATGACTTCATTGCTGAATTCTATCAAACTATTTAAAAAAGAATTAACATTAGTAATCCACAAACTCTTGGAAAATATGAAGATAGAACAATCTCCAACTAATTTTATGAGGTCACCATTGCCCTAACGCCCAAATAATATAAAGGTAGCACATGAAAACTGCAGTGCAACACAGGTTGGCTTCAGAAGATTCATAGAAAATGCAATTCAAAGGTAAAATTATTTGGGTAAAGGAATCCTAGAATCCTGTCGTTTTCTTCATCATATAAATTATCACAAACTTTTTGAAGACTCCTCATATGTGCTCAGGTTTCAAGTGTTTTAAGATTTATTTTATTTTTATTGGAAAGTCAGAATTACAGAGAGGAAGATCTTCCATCCATGATTCACTCCCCAAGTGGCTGCAATGGCAGGAGCTGAGCCAACCGAAAGCCAGAAGCCTGGAGCCTCTCCCAGGTCTCCTACATGGTTATAGGATCCCAAGGCTTTGGGCCATCCTCAACTGCTTTCCCAGGCCACAAGCAGGGAGCTGGATGGAAAGCAGGGATAACAGGATTAGCACCAGCACCCATATGGGATCCTGGCATGGGCAAGGCAAGGACTTTAACCACAAGGCTACTGTTCTGTGTGTGTGTGCGTGTGCGTGTGGTGTGTGTGTGTTTGTACCCACATACACTTAAGCTTTAAAAAAAAAATCTTCCACAAAGCCCTACCAAACCAAATTCAGCAATATATGTAAAGGACTAAATCCCCAAACTAAATATTATTTACCATAGAAGGGCAAGTTTGGTTTATTATCTGAAAATTGGTCAATAAAATATACCATATTAGCAGAATAAAGCGCAAAACCACATCACCATCTCCATAGACACAGAAAAAGCATTGGCAAAATCCAAGAGCTTTTCATGAGAAAAACATCCAAAATAAGGAAACAAAAATGGAATTTTCTCCATTCCTACAGATAAATTCTTACAGCTAAAACCATAGTGAAACACTAAATGCTTTGCTCATAAAATCAGAAACAAGAAAAAGATAACAGCTATCAGCACTCAGGATCCTCTGGAGATTCTAGGTAAGGAAATTAGGCAAGAAAAAGAAATAAAAGTTATTCAGATTGGAAAGGATCAATTAAAACTATCTCTATTCACAAAAGAAGTAATCTTATATAGAGAATATACTAAGAAATCTACCAATTAAGAAGAAACTATTATAACTAATAAATACATCTAGCAACCTGGTAGAATACAATATATAAAAATTCAGTTGTATTTCTATACAAAGTAATGAACAATCAGAAAATAAAATAAAAACTTCAGAGAGCACCAAAATAGTAAAATAAAATTTAACACAAAGATTCATGAATTGTACACTGAAGACAACATAATATCATTAAAAGCAATTAAAGAATACTTCCATTTAAAGACATTTATGAAAAAAATAAAGACATTTATAAATTGAAAGGATAAATATTGTTATGTGGCATACTCCCCAAGTGATCTACAAATTCAATGCTATTTCATTTGAAATCCCAGCTGCCTATCACTGCAAATGAATCCTGAAAGTCGTAATTCAAGGGACCCAGAATAGTCAAAATCATCTTGAGAAAGAAGAATAAAGCTGGAGAAAGTACACATTTTGATTTTTAAAATGACAAAGCAACAGTAATCAAGACAGTGCAAGATTAGAGTAAGGACAGACCTATAGATCAATGAAATATAATCACGAGTCCAGAAATAAAGACTTAGTTGTATCATTAATTGATTCTTCATTAAGAGTGTCAAGACTATCCAATGGAGTAAAAAAAAAAAAAAAGCTTTTCACCAAATGATGCTTGGTCTTCAAGATACCCACATATACAACAATGAAGTTGAACCTCTACTTCATGCCACATATAAAAATTAACTCAAAATCAATGACAGAACTTAATATAACAGACCAAGATATAAAACTCCAAGCAGATATCACAGGCTTAAATCTTTATGACTTTGAATTAGTCAGTAAATTCTTAGATATAATGCTAACAACAACAACCAAAAATATAGATTCCATCTAATCCAAGTTAATTGTTTTTGTGCCTCAAGCAAAACCATCAAGAAAGAGGAAAGATGGGACGGGAACCTGGTATCATGGGAAGAATGCGGCTTGGGACACCCACATCCCATGTTAGAGTTTCTGGATTCCAGTCCCAACTCTAATTTTAGCCTGAACTTCCTGCTAAGGCACACTCTGGGAGGCGGCAGGTGATGGCTTAGGTTTTATCTCTGCTACCCATTTTGGAAAATCTGGAGTGAGTTCAGAGTCCCTGGCTTCGATTTCGTCCAGTTCCAGCTGTTGCAGGCATTTAGGGAGTGAATCGGTAGATGAACGTTCTTTGTATGTCCCTCCCTCTTACTCAGCCTTTCAAATAAATAAAATTTAAAGAAAAAAAGGAAGGAAGGAAGGACAGAGACAGGCAGAGAGAGAGACAGAGAGAGAAGACACCACATGATTGGAGAAAATACTTATAAATCATATATTGAGTACCAGTGTAGTATCCAGAATATATAGATAACTTACAACCCAATAAAAAGGAGATAAATGATTTAAATAGACATTTTCCTGAAAAATAGATACAAATGGTCAATAAGCACATGAAAAGAGGTTCAATAGTAGTCAATTAGGGAAATACAATCAGAGGAAAACTGAGATACTTTACACCACCAGAATGGTCAAAAGCAATGTCACAGGGCAATTCCCTCTGTGGCACCATGTAACTCCTTGACCTTAACCCTCTGAAAACACTAGGAAAGCAAAACACAACATCTCAGAGTTAAAACTGCACAAGTGCATGCCCTGCAGTCAGATTCCAGTTGTGTATTCACCAGCAAAGTGACCATGTGCACATGCTCCACTGCTTACTTGTTAGGGAAACAGCATGAGCAGGAACCTTATTGGGTTGCTAACACAGGTAAATAAAGCAGCACATGAAGCAATGAGATCTGCTAGTCATTGCAGCCTATCTTTCCTATGCAAAACCTTCCTGTGAAATAGGACCAATTATTTTATCGCGAAACCGCATGTTTTATATATCATGTCACAGGACAGTTGAAACTAGCATGTAGCAAGGTCAGTGTCAGAAACCATAATGAAATGTGTAAGAGCAGTAACAGGGTCTGCAGCCAAAGGAAAATCAGATTCACAGTTCTATTTATGTATGTGCTTCCCTGACACTCATTTTCTTAAAAGGAGTAAGACTATGGGGAGGATTCAACAACACAACCAGGCCTCAGGTTCAATGCCAGCAACACACTGAAGTCACTATCAGTGAGTGACAATAGGACCCCAGCAGGGCCATGTTACAAGCTGACCAAGGGCAAGGCCAGCACAAACCCGAGTTGGACTGCATGCTTCCTGCCATGTCAAACCACCTTGCCCCTGAATGCGGCTTAGTCATGTGCAGACCATCAGTCCCTCCACCACCCGTAGGTGGGTATTCATGCTGTCCTATGCCTTAGATTGAAGAAACAAGAAGGGACAAAGGACAACAACAGTCTGGGAGAAAGAATTTAATGCAAGCAATGATGGTAAAATTCCAGAACAAAAACTTGGCCCTCAGCGCCCTATCATTGGGAATGACCCTAATGAAACAACATGCCATGTGTCTGACCCAACAACTGACCTCGCCATCCCAAGTTCTCTTGCAACATGACAGCAGTTCCCTTTCCATGATTCTGGAGTTTTCTTTCCATGTTCTCTCACCCCTTCAAATCAGAAGAAAGGGGTGGCCAATGTGTCCGTCAAGCTCTGATGCTGAAAACAAGAAAACTGGAGAGAGCTAGGTGGAGAATACGAGGGTGGGGTGTGCAGAGGTGGCTGAGCGCCAGGGGCTCTCTCCCTAAGAACGTGACTGCCACGAGGCATGCATAGTGATTGTTCCCAGAGGATGAGACAAGAGCCCAGTTCCACGGGCGTTAATGTGGAAGGCAGTGAGGAGTGCCGTGAGGCTCTGACAGCCACAGTCTGTCTTGGCAAGGGAGAGTGACAGGGTGTGGGTGTCCTGTCATCGGATCTGCAAGCCATCGACCCAGCCCATTACATCAGCAAGTGAGCACGGAAGGCGAGGCCCACCAGCCCCAGCACACCCTGCATGAACAGCCTTGGCCTGGCTTTTTCCAGGCCCTCAGGACTAGGGGAATTGTGAGGTCTCAGGCACCATCTAGGCATTGAACGTATGCTCACGCCTTGAAGTCGAATTGAAGTCCCACAGCACGCCTTCCAAGAATGCAATCACCCTCATATTTCACTGGTGACTTCAGGCTAGCTCAGAGTGGTGAAGTCACTGGCCATGATCACACAGGGGAGAGTCTGACACAGTGGGAATTCAAACCTGGTCTGGCCGAAGCTGCACCTTATGCTGTTTTCCACTAGACAGCACAGCCTTTGCAGTGACCTCATAGTCCTTCTCTTGGAACCATCTTTCCCTGCCCTGCCTATATTTGAATTACATCAAAGTCTTCAAAAAGTTCATGGAAAATACACACATCTTTAGACTCTGTTTTTTCATACACTTTTAAAGACCCTCATTTAACCTCAATAGTACTAAAAGGCTACTTTGTAAAATATCTATACAAACTTAATTGTTCATTTGTTATCTTGCTTATTTATTTGAGAAAGAATGAAGCACACATACAGAAAGAGCTCTCCAAATGCTGGCAATAGCCAGGGCCAGACCTCTGGATATCAGAAACACAATCTAGGTCTCCCTTGTGGATAGCAAAAACCCAATTACATGAGCCATCCCCCTCTGCCTCCCAGGGGGCTCCTTCCGATGAAGCTAGAGTCGGGCATTTTAATGTGGGAGATGGGTATCCTATCTCAAATCCTATATCATTAGACCAGCCTTCCCTGCAAACCTAAAACAAACCTTATACAAATTCCAATTTATATAAATTCTAATACAAGTTCACACAAATAATGCAACGCCATTCATTTAATGCCCTTGTCAAATCCAATTTGACATTATGTTTTTAACTACTTTTATACATGTTCAAACACTAGCATCGATTGTGTGCTGCAATCTATGAAGCCAGATCCCAGTTCCATGCACCTCTTTTTGGAAATGTCTGGAGTCACGTTTGCAATCACATTGAAGTAATCAGATCCATGGCCATTTAGGTCTCTTACCACCCTGCATGGTTCATTTTTCAGTTCCGTTGTTCAACAAATATTTACTTAGGGAGGTCTACATCTCCAAGCATCTTGGTAAATGCTGAGGATATATAAAAGCAGTAAAACAGGCTCATGCCTTTCTTGCAAGACCCAAAACTAAGACTGTCTCCAACTCCAGGTTTCCATTCTAGGGCCCTGCATTGGTTCTTACCCCTGAGTATCTGTCATTGTCCCACAGTGTCCTCAGAAAGGGGGCAGAATCCAGCTACCCTCTTCCAGGTCCCCTTTCCAAATCTGGAGGTCTTTCCAATGCCACGAACCCTGCTGGGACTACTAGCATTCACCCTGGCATTTCAGCCTTCCAACCTTTGGGAAACCACTCCCTCCTGTGGAGCGTCCATAGCAAATCTCTCAACAGCACAAGCACCAGTCACCACCAGTCAGTCACTGCACTGGTCCCAGACTGTGTGGTGAAGAAAGGGGCAAACCTAGGTGTGAGCCCTCTCCCCACCAATCCTACCTGTGCCAGTAGGCAGGTCCTGCCCTGCTGAGACTCAACAAGCCAGAAGTGGTCTCTTTGTTCTACTGTCTGCGAACAAGTCCTTTACAAACTCAAGACTCTCTGCTTGTATCTGATAGCCTCTAGCACATCCTCATAAAATCCAATCCCTGGCATTGTGCCCTGTCAGGAATGTTTAATTTATTTTGTTTACATATTGTACAGCATCTTCTCAAATTAAAAAGCAAATGTTCAGATATTTTTTGGCAGGAGAGAGCTAAGAGTCACTTACAGGTCAACAACTCCCTAAGACATACAAATACGTGCCCCTGAACACAGAGGACAGGAGGAGGCCCTTGTCTGTCTGAGCACCAAGGCAATTTGCTACACAACATATGCAGATTTAGGTCCCTGAGACTGGCAGGGCATTCCGGAGACCTAGCCATGATAACATTCAGAAGTGTTGTAGAAGCAGTGGTCAGCAGTTGTGACTGTGGCCAAAAAAAGGAGCAGGAGTGTCCAGCACATGTGTACAAAGGATGGCAAGAATAAGATAGGTATGGGCTAGAGTGAGACAGGCAAGGACTTTTCATGAGCATAATTGACCTGTACTGCCAAGACCTGCTTGCCTACCACCATGATCTTTGAAGAAGTTTCTTTCATGTAGCCAAGAACTCAAGAACTTCATACAAAGAGCTTGGACCATGTAAGGGTCCTTTCTTGGGGAGAATTATATTACCAAAAGGTCCTTTCAAAGCAACCTCTTGGCTGAAGGAGTAGTGTCCCTGGTAGCAGCCAGTTCCTTCCAGCTAAGCCCCTATGATCACATGGCTGCCCATGCCAACCCATCCCAGTGAGTGAGAGCACTCAAAACAACACAGGACTGAAGGGTTTTTTTTTTTCCATCAGCAAAGGAACCAGCCTAAAAGACAATTCTCTGCAGACTGAACATTCACCACCAGTAAATGCCTGCTGGAGATTTATAGGCTGTGAGTGTAAAAGCAGTGAAATCCGATCATCTCAAAGCCACAGATTTGTAACTTGCACTTATGTAAATATTTATGGATTCTTTGGGGGGAAAAAATCAATCCTCCCAGCCTTCTCCTTAGTACATGCTTCAGAGGAAAGGATGTAAACTGTAGCCTGGGCTTAGGAAAACTAAGCCATCCACCTGCCTGAGACCGATCTGAGGTGTACTCACGAATTCCGTGAGCTTCTGTCACATGCTTCCCCCAGAGAGAGCACAGAGATGGGTTAATGCTCCCAGTGTGCCATGGCCTCAGTGAGACTGAGGAGGTTAAAGGTGGTCAGGTCAGTCAGGCTTCCTTCATACTAAGCTATGAAAGCATGTGTGCATCTCCCATCATTACCAAGCAGGGAAACGCACACAGCTCTCCATCCGTGTCTGACACAAGCATGTGAGGGTCTTTTGCTCATTTCAGCCTGGTCAGAGCCCAGACAATAGCCTGTTTATCTCCTTTTGCCACCTCTCCCTGGTGCTTTCTCCCATTGCCCGCAAGACAACCAGCCATAAGCACTGGTTTTGCTGTGTTTCACTCTCCTCTCAGCTCCCCCTTGAGGCATCAAAATCCCAAAGCAGAGTTTCCACTGCTTAGTAGACATGGCCCTGTTGTAGTATTGTACTTTTTCTGTTCAAATGCCCCTCATCTAGTAGCCTAATGTCATATCCCACTGCCTACATCATTCACCTCACTAGCCCATCTCATACACATTGATTCATCTCACATCACCACAAGGAGGATGAGGACTGCACAAGCTATTGAGAGAGAAAGACCATAGTCGCACGGATTTTATTACTGTATTTGGTTATAACACATTGTGTTTTATCATTGTTTTTGTTACTCTCTCACTTCAACCGGCCTATGAGTTAAACTTTGCTATAGCTCTGTATACATGAGAAGAACACAGGATTATGGGGTTCAATATCATCTGAGGTTTCAGCCATTGGCAGTGGAGGGGTGTCTCAGGATGTGGGGGGAAAACTGCTGTGTTGGTTTCTCCACTCAGTTGTCCTGCCATGATTCCTTCACTGCTTTGTTCAGACTGGCTCTCTGGGCCAGGAGAATGAACTCTATGGACTGCATCTCCCAGGCTTCCTTGCCCTTTGTCTGCAGCAGTCTGCCAATGAGAGGCCATCGCAGCACAAGCAGAGAGATGCTGCCATTCATTCTCTGCTCCCCCTGAGCCTCCGCTCTCTTCCAGCCCCTGCTCTCACTACCCTCTGTGCCCTGCTTTGCTTCCTTCCCTCTGCTACTGCGGATTTCAAGGTGGTTACAGTTTCCAGCCTTGATGGAATCCCTGCCCCTGACCTCATCTTCCTTCAAGTCTTTCTGGATAAACTCTCCCTAGGCTGTTTCCCATCAGGACCGTGACTCTGATACATGGCATTTTCCCTTGATATCTGGAGAGACTTGGTTCCAGGGTCCCTGTGGGTAGAAAATGCACAGATGCTCAAGTCCCTTGCATAAAATAACCTAATGTTTGCTTATAATCTGCAGACACCCTCCCATATACTTTGGTTCATCTCTAAATAACACAATACCTAATATTCACAACTTAAATGCTGTGTTAACAGCTGCAATACTGTATCAGGTAGGGAACAAAACACACACATAACTATGCCCACATTCAGTACAGAGATAACTTAAATTTTGGCCCAAGGTTGTTTGAATCTATGGCTAAGGAAACTGAATGCAGAGGGCTGCCTATACATGGTGTATCATCAAAATTGCTTAATTCTTGTGTCTTTATTAAATCAAATACGGCATTCTCGGTAGGATAGTCATCTTTGAAATTCATTACATGTTTTAATGCTTTCTTACAAAATATCTGTCATGAAAAAGAATGGACTCTGATGGGATCAATGATAAGGAAGATAGAGTCTAAGGTGACTCTGACCTCAGGTGGAGAGTTGAACTTCCATAGTGAAGAAAGGAAACAATCAACACGGAACAAAGTCCTTGATCTTGGACTTCCCACATCTAGCTGGTGGCCAGTGTCAGAATGACATGCAGGGTCACCTTCATACCACCTAAATGCTTTGTATCCACATGTATGTTACATGTGTGTACACGCTAAAATGCATGATTTGCTTGAGAAATCTCATGAGATTATTCAGGGATGTTTAAGACACGCATCAGTTACTTTTAAAGTAAGGCAACTGAGCTGCATAGAGAGTTGGCCTCCAGTGACATGGCAGTTCCCAGAGCCAGGATGGAAGGAACAGGTTAGCCAACTCTGTAGAGAAAATATGCACTGGACGATGCTTTTGTAGGACTTCCAAGCAGGTGTACACACACACACACAAGCCTTGGATTTCATTGTCCCACATCCACTGTATTTATATCCACAGCCTGTGTTCTCTCACTTGTGCAAGTGCACACATGTATACACACGCCATGCATCTTTGAGGCAGATTCAGATTATGATGTTTTTAAGTTATGACCCTAACATTCAATTTAAGATTAATTTTCTAATTTTATCCCCAAAACTACATGTATAGTACACACACTTGATCTTAGCCAAAAGGCCGAGAAGCGATCAAAACTACATGTATAGTACACACACACGCACACACACACACACACACACACAGAGACATACAGACTTGGGCAAAAAGACAAACTGATGGGCCCCGTGTGGTAGCCTAGTGGCTAAAGTCCTATCCTTGCGTATGCCTGGATCCCATATGGGCACCGGTTCTTATCCTGGCTGCTCCGTTTCCCATCCCTCTCTCTGCTTGTGGATCAGGAAAGCAGTGGACAATGGCCCAAAGCCTTGGGACCCTACAACCATATGGGAGACCCAGAAGAAGCTCCTGGCTCCTGGCTTCAGATCAGCTCAGCTCCAGCCATTGTGGCCACTTCAGTAGTGAATTAGTGGATGGATGATCTTTCTCTCTGTCTCTCCTTCTCTCTGTGCATCTGACTTTCCAATAAAAATCCATAAATCTTAAAAGACACACTGATATTCCAAAAAAGTGGCTAGAAAGAAGATCGACTGTAAGACATCAGAACAACCTGGCCCTTACTTGTTTATACCCCAACTACATAGAGACTATAAAAAGCCTGACAGAGCCCATGGCCTGCGGAAAAGTAAGAGGTCAGGGCACTGTAAGACAGAAGAGTGATTTGCTGATTAAGTCACTGTGACGTATGTAAGGGGAAGTTTCTCCAAGAGAGGGACTGCTGAGCATGGACCCTCGCTCCCCATTGTTGTTCCTTCTATGCTGCCTCCCTATATACCTGCCCCAGGGAAGGATTCCAGATCCTGTTAACTACAGGGAAGGTATGTGATACTCCATTCCCTACACTTCTACAAAACTGGAGATGAATCTAGAGAGCCGTGTTCACTTCCCACTGCCCATCCCAAGGCCACTGACATAGAGAGAAGGGGTACAAAGTTGTGATGAAGAAGAGTATCTGTCCATGTGGATTTGGCTCCTGTGGCACCCATGGAAAATTACAGTTGAACACTAACTATCTGAGTTGCTGCAAGTACTCTATTCTAAAGCTATGCTGGGCATTTCCCAATTGCATATTTTCTCCAACATGAGAAATTGCAAGCTTGGTAAACCCCTTACTTCAGTATTTCACATAATACACAAATCAAAGAACAGAATGGCAGTTTAGAACAGCAGGTACCACACTGTAGAACTGGGATAATTTTTGAGATTTTCTAAGCTCTTTCTTCAGTAGCTATTTGTAAGGATGCATTCTGTAAAGCCCTCAGATACCCACTAATTGATTTAAAACCCAGCTAGGCATGTTATAAATACCCTGGAGCTTTTCATGATCTTGGTCCAACAGAAAGCATTAGAATCATCATTATCAATCACAACAGGAGCCATCCAACAGCATCTGTTATACTGACATTCTCCTCTGTGAAGCAAAGATTCAGAACAAATAAAAGGAAAATTAAAACTCATCAGCAATATCAATTGATCCTTCCAAATACTAGCCTCTCTTATGATGGTAGGGAACAGACAATTTCATTCCAGTGATCCAAAAGAAGACTGAAGTGTCAGTCTCTGCATTGACTGCATTCATCTCACAGAGCTGATCTTGAACTTCAACAGTTTCTAAGTCTCAGAGAACAGCATTGTTTGATTTTCTCAATGAAGTAAAAGATAGGAGGAGAGGAGAGAAAAAGACAGGAAAAATTAAAGGAAAGGCTAGCAAAGAACGTTTTCAGTAGAAACACAGAATTCTCAATCTTGATCAAACTATCTCAAGCCAAAATACAGTCTTCAAAAAGGTAATCAATTTGATTTTGATGTTAGGAGTATTCCCCTTTGAGAAGTTCTCTGATTATGACATGAGGTCCCCTAGAAAAGAATCCTAATATTTCGTTTGGCTGAATAACAAACAAAACCTGTGCCGTTATAACATTAACAAAGATGACTGGAAGTGACAGTATCTTCTTGCTGTAAGAAAAGAATTCCAGACATCAGACTGAGAGTAATGGTCAGTAAGGTGGCAAGGCTTAACAAGGCAGGGCAGCCACCACAGCAGACCCATCTGAGAGATTGTGCCTGGTCTACATTCAACCAGGGGCTCATACCGTGAATATAGGTGCATATGTAAATACAGAGGAGTTTGTTTTGGTTGTCCACTGTTAGAGTTAACCAATGCACAGAAGACATAGTCAGAGGTACAAAACAAAACAAAATAGTCATCTGGTCAATAAGATGGGAGCTCTGGAGGTGGAAAAAGGCCGACCGTGGAAGGGAGCAGGGTCAGCAAAGACTCCGGAGAGACAGTTTCATGTTCAGTAGTACAATTGAAAGTTGGTGCAACAGAAAGTTAATGAGCAACAGAGGACTGCAAAGAGTCTGTGGAAAATGGAATTAAAGCAACTTTAGTTTCATGCAAGACTTTTTTTTGAGAACCATGCACGAAAGGGATCTTCAAAAAGTTCAAGGAAAAGGCACGTTACAAACAAACAAAAAAACTAGGTACAGATTTCTATTTTTGTTTTGCTTCGTTTTATCTCATGTTTTGGAGCATCTTTTACACAGACTTCTTTATTTTTAAAGTGGCCCCATCCGTAAGTCAGAAGTCATCTTTTCATTATGACCATGAAATACCAAAAACAACTTTATAAGAGAAAAGGTTTACTTTGGCTCATGGTTCTGTAGAATCAAGCATCCTGATGGGTGAAGGACTTAGGGAGGGTGCAGACAGCAATGGCAGAGCCTCCCAGAGTTAGAATCATGTGGCAGAGAGGCTGAGCTCTAACCAATCCTCTCCCAAGAGTCACCTTCCAATGACTCACTCCAAAGGATTAAGGATACCCCAACAGGTTCACCTCTAATCATCATGATCTAAGTAAGTTTCCACATTTTTGAGCTTTAAAGTCTAACACAAGTTGAGGAGCTAAGTTATGTTCAAACCACAGCAACCCCAATAACCAAAAAGGACAAAAAGACCCTGCATGTGTTCAGCACAGATGCATTTTTTTCTGAATATTTCTGCTGGTGGTTGATTACACATAAAGACAGCAAATCTATGGGTATGAAAGGCCTGTTGTATGTGCCAGGCATTGGGCTTATCAAGTTAGCAACAGCAGCCGCTAACATCCTTAAAGAGTGCCATCTAAGCCTTAACCTATGTGTGTATTATCTGTTAGTATTCACATGAACTCTACAAGGTAAGTTGATCTCCACTTTCCAGGTGAGCCGTTTATGATTTGCCCAAGTCCAGAGACCTCGCAAAGGACAGAGTCAACACCCAATCCCAAATAGTTAACACTGCCATCCCTGTGAGCACAGGAAATGACCTTGCCTTTCAAGTTCAGTAGAGGAGTCCCTTCACCACATAACATCTGGCAGGTCGTACGCTCTCAATAGATCATTTTTTCTTTAAATAAAAAGAAATAGCATCTTGTGAGGAGGGCCGAAGGGTTGCTGTGTTATAAAGATTTGGGTTCAGAAATGTCACCTGGCTGTGAAGAGAGAGGGCCAGGACAGAAACACACAGTTGGAGTTGTGACTCTTTCCATACTCTCTGTTCTCAGGGAGAAGGCAGTGATGAAGTCTTCACACTCCAACAGATGAGGGACATTTGGTTCATATTTTTCACTGTGTCATATTTTGGAAGCTGCCAGCAGCCACTTCATCCTGCCAAGTTAGCCCCAAATGCTCCAGTTTGTGTACAGCTTCCTGGAGCTGGGGGCCAGGGATGGGGAGGAGAGGGCCCAAAACAAACAGATCCACCAAAGCAACAAGGAAATTGTGGGCAGAGCCGTCAGAGGGAACAAAGCAGGAGGGTACATGGTCTGCCCCGGAGGTTTCTCTGCTGCCACACGTGCCTGTGGGTATCTTGAGCAGTTCATGCCAGCAGAGAGGCCCTGGCTACAGGGACTTTCTCTGGGAAGAAAGGAGCAGAACCAACTCATTACAGAAGGGACACCGCAACAGTTGTTGGCTGTGTTTATGTTGGGCTTTGATATTGGGGTTGTTTTGCCCCTGCTGTGAGGAGGGCTTAGAGATCTGGAACAATGTAACTATCATTCCTTCACCTTCTTTGTTGAAAATGAAATTTTAAAATAAATGTTTTGGATCAAAAATTGTTTTTTAAATCCATGTGTAATAGCTTTTTAAAAGATTTCTGGTACATATTGGGAGCATGCTGGCTCCTGGGACAAGCATACTTTTTGTTCTTTAACAAAACGCTGCTCCATACAGGTCTTACTGTCTTTCTCTACTTGGTTTTGCTGTTGAAGTGCTTAACGTCATGTCCTCATCCTGCAGCCTAGTCTACAACCATCAGAGAAGAGCACATCTAAGAGGAAAACTCTGTTTGCAAGACAAATGACTCCAGCCTTGTCTGGAACCATGTATTTTGGTTGAGGCTGGTTCCAACACAGAGAGTGTGTATATAAACTATCTTTTTTGTCTACATTTAAGATTTGGAAGAAGCAATTAAGTGTCCCACAGGCAGTCACAGCCCCACTGGGCTGTGGTTTTGGGGTGACAGGGTTCCTTCTAAAATTATTGCCTCTAAATTCTTTGTCAATCAGATTTGCTCTTGGGCAAGAGAGGGAGCTGAGAGGAGCTCCAGCAACAATACCAATAGCTTCAGGTGGTTTGGGGGTAGGCAAAGTCAGTAGGACAGAACTGCTCACCCATGTTGTAATCATCCATGACCACAATGGCTGAGCTAAACACCCAGCAGAAGACTCCTTTCCTTTGCATTTTACAGTGTACAGCTTCTTCCCTGTTGGAGAGAAGCCAATGGAAGGATTTTTCTCTGCATAAAAGGTGAAAAGGACAATGTTGGACTACGTTTCACTTGGATTCTTTCCTACAATTCAAAGACAGTCATCAATCCTCTTCATCATTCTAAGTCCATCCTTTTATTCCCCCAAGAAAACAGACAACCTGGCTTCCTTAGATGGGCCTGTGTTAAGAGAAAAAAGAATGTAGAGTGTGGGGCTGCATCCTTCAGGGGCAGGGAGGAGCAGGGAACTAGCTTTTGTTGTTGTTGTTTAGAAAAGATGCTTCTAGTTGGAGTGTTGTCAGGACCCTTTTCTTGTCTTGAGGGTCCCACTCCCCAATGGTTTACTATTTTATGGCAGGTGGATTCAGGCATATGGCCAAGAGAATTCCACAAGCCAGCATGGCATCACAAAAATCTTCACTAAGTCACCAAATGATCCCATTGAATGATACAAAGCTGTTTAATGGGCGGAGAGCCAGCAAGGGAAAAGATTCTGGGGAATTTTGTACAATCATCCAATGATCCCCAAGTAATAAAATGAAATTTTCCCCCATTGTAACATTATTCATCTCTAATACAACTTTCAAATCACCCAGCCCCATTGTCTTCTGCAGGCTGCTGAATGCAAATCTTCAGGCCACCCCAACTTCATCAGCATCTGCAAATACCTCTCCCACAACCCAGGCAAAGCCATTGTAGCATTTGGGCACCTAGGCTGGGTCAAATTACAGAGGGAAAGCTTAACAACAGGGGAAATACTTGTCCCAAATGGGCCTTATTCCTTATGCAGATTGTAGTTTAATGTAGTCAGTCATTTGGTGGGGATGCAGGATGAGGTGATGGCTAAAGATGTAAGGGGGCAGGTGGGGAGAGACACAAGTTAGAGCCTATGCTGGCTCCACTCCCCTTTGCTTTGTAGCTATTTAACCTTCACATACACAGGCATTTTGAAAATATTTCTAAACAAAGTTCATTTCAGTCTCTAAGATCAGCACCCTTCTGTAAAATGGAAAGAACAATCATTGCAAGACAGCCCTCTGGCTGCTGCATATAACTTGAAAGCAGAAGCCCAGACTGCATATATTCAGGACTTTTTCAAAGGCATTTGTTTCTCCAGGGAGAAGGTGGAGAAGACAAAACGGTGTGGCTCTTTGCAACAAAGCAAATCTGTTTACTGCTTGGTATCATAAAGGTAATAGCTCCTTCTGGAGCAAAGAACAGGCAAGTTTGCTCATTCCAACATTAAAGAGAGCAAGGTTGCTAAGCCTGAGATGGTCAGCCATAATGCTAACCTATTGCACACTCATGGTCCACCCGGGCCACTGCATCTTACTTCTTCTAGGGACCAAGGACAAGAGGAACTGAGATGAACCCAAGAGGGTTGCTGCTTGCTGGCTGTAAGTTATAAAGAACTTTACATCTGACCCAGGAGTCTCACAGCTTCTGTCAGCGCCCATGAAACTGGGAGCCTAGTGAGCTTGTATGTAGGATAATAATTACTCAGTTTTCCCCAGTTCTTGACATTAACCATATCCAGCTTGTAGAGCTGTTCGGAGGATTATGTGAGATAAAGTGTGCAAAGAGCTCTGCAATAGCAAATCTAAAGTATTCAGTGAAAATCAGCGTCCATTCCTGCCCTTTGTTATGAATGATCCTTTATGGTATCTATATGCAAGCACCATGCTCTTATGAACACACTTATATTACTCAATCAGAGAATTAATAGAAAATGCACCCAAACAATCTCAACAATATGGGACAAGTATGGCTTACACTGATTCAAGACAAACTCTGATATTTGAGTCACCACATTACAGTGATTAACATGGCTTCAACTATTTACTAGACAACTTAGTGGCAAAAAGTACATTACATTTTGCTCAAAAAAATAAATAAATAAGAAAATAGCATAACCTCGAGACAAGGGATGTATTTTCCCATGTGTTTTCCTATTTGCTCTTTTAATTCTCTCAGTAATTCAGAGATGTAGGCAAGACAAATATCAGCCCCACTTTACAGACAGAAAATTAGAGATAAGTCCAGGAAAGTGAGTTTCCCAAGATCAAAGATGTAGGCAACAAAAAGTGTTATGTATGTTAAAGTTGCTTTCCATGTGGACCATCACCAGAGATAATGGTACCAAGTATCTCTGTGCTTTTGAGTACCACTTCACACATGACCTGGAGCAGGAGAATGCATGTGGCTCAGCTTCCCAACCTTATAGGCTTGGAACCTTCAACCAAATGCAAACTTGTGGTGTGTGTGTATCTGAGGTTGCCAAGAGTAGATGGTGTTCTGTTTTGAAAAAGGAAAGAGGAAACATTTGGGAAGGTATTTAAACCAAGCTCGAAAATCTTCTTGGACATCAAATAACTCTTAGAAAACAACATTTTGATGAGTTAAATATAAATGAATCAGAAACATATGGGCTAAATTTCCCTTGAAATACACACGGGTCTAAAAATTAAGGGGGAAATGCAGTGATAAAATACATTTGGGGTTTTATTGAAACCAAAGCATGCCCAAAGCCATTACAGCTCCCATGCTCCCCACATCAGCATGTGTTCTTCTGATGGCCACAGCCAGTTTCCTCAGACATACCCATTAATTGGAGGCCGTATTTTTTTTTCTTGCTGCCCACAAAAATACTACTGGACTCCAAGTCACCTCACAAGGCTCGGGTCTTGTCATGTGTGCAGCTGATGAAACACCTTTAGTCCCAGAGGAACAAACTCCAATTCTCCCATATTTTGAAAAATCAGCCTTGATCTTCCATCTCCATATCCCATCAGACTGAAGTCTATTAACCAATTTCTACTTAAATGTTTTTCTGAGTGCTGATTACATTAAACTTTTAACTTGCAGTTCTCAAGGAAGTCAACCATGGGCTTACTTTCCAGGCTCGTAAAATTAGCTGAAGATAAATTTCAAAACCAGGGCAGAGACTAGCAAAGGATAAATGAGCTGCAGTATATCCCC
This sequence comes from Ochotona princeps, assembly GCF_030435755.1. NCBI lineage: Eukaryota > Metazoa > Chordata > Mammalia > Lagomorpha > Ochotonidae > Ochotona > Ochotona princeps. Next base: position 26,235,300 of record NC_080851.1, read on the forward strand.
CAAGTGTGCATACCACTGCAGTGACTCCCAGCAAGCTGGTAGTAAGCATTTGATATTAACCGAAGCCCCTCATTTAAGAAAACTGAATCAACCAACTAGTAATTAACAAATTATTCTTAAACAGGCCTCTCTTAAAAATTAAGTTGAACTACCATTTTTCTATAACTTGTCAGAAAAACGCTGACTGGTACTTAGAGTAAACACAACTTAAGCAGATGGTGAGCTCAAACAGAACACTAAACCTATATTTAAATAAATCAATGTTGTCGGGCTGGAGTGCTCCAAAGATACTCAGCAGAATTCATGGGCATCTTTGCAAGGTTTGGCAAGGATTTGCTGTCACGTGATGAGGTACCCTGAGAGCCTACAGCCTTCATGTTGGAATATTTTACATCACTGAGACAGGTTCAGTCTACTGGAAGAAGGGGTTCTCCAACTGATCTCCCAGAGTGTGTCTTGGAAACTAAGAGGATCCTGATCCTTCTGTGTCTGTTCATTCATCATTCAGCAAATAGCAACTAAGTATTTACCAGGTGACAAGCCTTCTGCTAGGATTTGGGCATACAAAAATGACTGATACTCAAAATTACTTACAAATCACACATATGGAAAGAGATCCAAGAAGGCAACTTGTCAAATGCTATTCCAAGCATTCTTTAGAAAGCAATGTGAGGGGCCCGGTGGCGTGGCCTAGCGGCTAAAGTCCTCGCCTTGAAAGCCCCGGGATCCCATATGGGCGCTGGTTCTAATCCCAGCAGCTCCACTTCCCATCCAGCTCCCTGCTTGTGGCCTGGGAAAGCAGTCGAGGACGGCCCAGTGCATTGGTACCCTGCACCCGCGTGGGAGACCTGGAAGTGGTTCCTGGTTCCCGGGATCAAAACGACATGCACCAGCCCGTTGCGGCTCACTTGGGGAGTGAAACATCGGATGGAAGATCTTCCTCTCTGTCTCTCCTCCTCTCTGTATATCTGACTTTGTAATAAAAATAAATCTTTTTTAAAAAAAAAGAAAGCAATGTAAGAATCTGAAAGAATCTGCACAGTATAATTTGAGATATTTAGGAAAGAGATTCCATCTTCAGAGACATGACATGCAGCACTGAGGTAGGTGCAAAAGCAGTATGCTCCACCGGTTCAGCTCCCAACTCTATCATTCGCTCCCTGTGTTGCCTTGGTAAATCTAGCTAACCTCTCCAAGCCAGGTCTCCCTTCTGCAAAAATGGGACTGATAATGGCCACCATTTCATTATAAGGGTTAAATGAATTCCTAGTACTAAACTAATGCTGTTCTAATAACTGGATATTACAGGAGCCTATCCAACACAGTTGGAGTAGAGTGAATATTTAAGTTAGTAGAATAACATATACAAAGCTAGAAGTTTATGAAAGATCTGGTGGTCTGCAAGAACGGTGAGAAAATCAGCATAGCAAGTTCTAAAACATACCTGGGGAAGAATCAGGGATAGAATAGGGCCATTTTGTAACAAACAAACAAACCTTGTACATCAAGCTTAAAAGGTTAAATTTCATCCTTTGGAAGTTGAAATCCAAGCAAGGTTTGATATTGTCAGCTCTGGATTTTCAGTTCATTGTTCACAGTGTGCAGCCCAGAAGAGAGTAGATAATATCAGGTCCACTCAGGACCATGAGACAAAGTTTTATGGAACGGCCTGGTTTTTGGTTTTGCTTTTCATTTTAATCACAGCCAATGATTTATGTCTGTGGTCAAGAATGACAGCATCAACATTGCTAGTCTGGGCGCTTACCAAGGAAATTTGTGGAGCACAGCAACGTCCAACTATTCCCAATCCTTACTCAGCTCTCTAAGGCTTGGGAGTCTCTCTGTATATCTCTTCTGCCACCCCCCAAGATGTTGGACCTGAATTTTAAAATCCGTTGTCAGGAGTTCATTTGTCACTGGTCAACTTTAAGGGTTTTAATGGCATTCGCAAATCACGGAATGGCAAGAGTAAATGGGAATTTATGGCAATCACTAAATCTAGCCGCTGCCCTCTTGAGGGGGCTCTCTGGATTCCTGGAAGGACTGTGAAAATCATAAAACAGATCAGTTCTCTTCTCAGTATTTTCAAAAGCTTAACACAGATTTAATCATTTGGCCATTTGCATGCATGTGTGCACACACAAACAGCACACATATCAAGTAAAATGCAAAATTTCTTTACCATTAGGTAAAATCACTTTTCATTCCACATGGCAGCATCAAGGATCTCAGGTTTATCACAGTTTCTAATTCACAATTGTGAATGATATTGATTTTAAAAGAAAGATGCATTGATTAATATTTAACATGTAGAAAAATAAACCCTTTCAATACAAAAGGAAAATGAAGATGCTATAAAGTTGGGGTTCATGTACTCTACTTCAACAATCCATCCCCAACTCCTCCTTTTAAAAGTAACTCAATCTACACCGCCATTCCCATATAGCTTTGCATCTACTTCTAGAGTGTATAACACACACTTCAGTGTGAATATCCAATGGACATGAAAACAAAAAATGTGTTTGAGGTCATCTGCCTGTTAAGGGAAACCTGAACTTCAGCTCTCAAGCCATGAATGAGTTAAGCCAGACTCACTCTTGGGTGGAATTCCATTACACAACAGATAATGTGTCCCTAGATAGGAAGGTCTTTGGGTTAGATTCTTATGCTTTGTCTCTTGCACATGCTACAAAGCCAACACTTAAGGCACTGCATAAATGATGCATCAAAATACATCTGCACCACAAATGGCTTTGGATGAGAGCCTTTCCAGATAAACGGGAAATATCAGGTGGAAATGGATGACTCACCTGATTTTGTAAACTCACCCTGAGCCTGAAAGTTAATCTCACCAATATCTTTATTCTCTTTTCTGTCACAGAACAGATTTAGGATTGCTCATTCCAAAAATTCATACAGAGAATAATCAAAGAGTTCATCTCTTTGAGGGTCTACATGAAAGAAGTAAAACGATATGACAGTGCTAGAGGATAGGTGATGGCCTAGGAATGAACATATTTATTAAAGATGTGCAGTTCTGATAACAAAGTGGCTGGATTTGACTCCAATGTGCTATTACTACAGGCCCCGAGAGGCCCTGCCACTCACACAGGGCCACAAGAGCGACTTGGATTGGTTTCCAACTGGCATGTTGCTGTTTTTGCATCTCTCAGAGATGTGCTTTTTCTGTCTCTGAAGTAAATAACTTACTAATATAAACACAGAGACAATTCCATTTGGTTAGATCATGATGCCAGTCATACTTTAAGTTTCCAATTATTAGGAAAAATGAGCAGTGGTTTTTTTAAATCAGTGGTCACTAAAGTTAGGCTTTTGCAGGCATGAGGTGGAACCACTTGGTTGAAATAACCAAGATCTTCTACTGGTAAAGGTGATGGAAACAAGCTCAATGGAACTAAGACTTCAGGGAACGAAGACTTCAGGAACTAAGACTATTCCTGCCATCATCCAAAGGAGATGGGGAAGTATCTCTCCTGACAAGTTTGTCAACACAGGCATATAGAGTGGAGTGATGAGCAGATCATGGAGGAGGCACCCAAGATAGAGTAAATCTTGATTCCACTACCTACCAGCTAACTAACCTTGAGCACAATTATCTGTTACAGGACCCTCCATATTTTCGCCCAGAGATAGTGACATCTGCACATGCACACAGGGAAAGTACTTACCTATGTTTCTATTGGGTTAATCTACTTTTATACTTTCAACATGCAAGGACAATAACATGAGGTCATTAATCATGGCTCTTAACAAGTGCTCATCAGATAAGTGAGATCTTATGGATAAAAGCTGAGTCTCTGTGAGGGACATAGTGACAGCCAAAATGGAGACCAAACCATGACCGGATCATCTGGGGCCTCCTCACCTCAAAGTGAGAGGAAAGACAGTTGGAGATGGTTCATCAATTGCCTCCAACATGACAGAGCAGACAATTCCACTTCTGGAAGGTCAGCTTGCAGTACAAATGCACTTCCTTCCCACATCCCACCATTCTTGGTAACAATCCTTACATCTCATCAGTAAATGTTAGGAAAAATAGGTGGGTCCTACTTCATGAGAGGTAGTGACTAGTCCAAGTAAATCTTAGAGAACCTCAGAGTCCTTACTTTAGAATCTAATCCTAAAATTCAAAGCTTGACTATTGTCTAGAGAAAGAAAATTACCACAGCAACTCCATTTTATTGGGAGAAAAAAAACAATAACTGCACATTAGCAAAGGCAAATAATTTGCCTTCACAATTCTCTGAATCTTTGACCTTGGCATACTTAAGATCATAGAGTTCAAGTCTGAGGAGGAGGAAGATGGTTTTAAACTTTGCTACACTTGCTGAAATCTTGTAGTTTTCTGACGGAAGGAATCCAGAGGCTGAGTCACAGATCTGCTCCACGGGGGAGGTAGGGGCATTGCAGTTCTCAGACACACAAAAAAGCCACTCACAACCCCATGGATTGTTTGTCACTGGAGCTCAGGGCTCACATGTGTTTAAGAAACACTGAAAAACACAGATGAGAAAAGACCATGTGCCCAAATGTGCACAAGCAGCGCAGGCTCCACCAGCCCTCTGCAGCTGCAGCTACAAGGGCAAGAAGCATTGATTTTTTTTTTTTTACTGGAGAAAGGGGATCAAGTTTCAGCAATGCACACATTTAATTTTTATGAGACTGAAGGCTCAGAGAAACAGAAAAAAAAAATTCTACTTTGTGACACATTAATGAAGCCAGAAAAGGTCTACCTTAAAATAAAACAAAGAAAAAAAACCTTGATGGTGTTATGAAAAGGTTTTTGAAAATAAACCCTAACATCACGAGCCAGTCTGACATGTTCCGTGACACTTTTAGTCTCCTGGCCAGGCAGGTCACATTCCCCAAATCTTTTTTATATGAATATATATATATATATATATATATGTAGTATCAGCCTTTCTCTTTCTGGTTTCTATGAAGAATGGGTTTTTTTGTTTGTTTTGGTTTTTTTTTTTGTTTTGTTTTGTTTTGTTTTTTTTGTTTTGTTTTGTTTGCTTTTCTAGGTGAACCCAAGAGTCACCAATCTTCCAGCTCCCGGCCCTAATCCAAGAAGAGCAGGCAAGCAACAGCAGAAATGTGGTTCACATCCGAGAATCCTCTTCCAGCCAAATGCAATTTACAGCCGAGTGTTTGGCTCATCTGTCACATGAGAATTATACAACCTCATCACTTACTCTGAGAATAAATACATGCTCCTCATTCAAGTAAATGAGGCTGTTTCAGAAATAAATTGGCTCCACCACCAGAATTCGCCTTGTGCAAAGAAAACAAATGTTGGAGATTTTCCTTCCAATGGAGAAGATACAACTGGTGGTTAAACATAGGGCATTTCAAGTAGGCATTGTGGCACAGCACATTAACCCATTGCTAGAGACTATCATACACTACATTAAGTGCCTGGGTTGTAGTCTGCTTCCAATCCAGCTTCCTGCTAATGTGCCAGGGAGGCATAAGATGATGGCTTAAGTACTTGGGTGCCTGACACTCAAATAGAAGACCCACATTTTCAAGGTGCCTGGATTTGGCCTGCCTCAGCCTGGCTATAGGAAGCATTTGGGGAATGAATTAACAGATAGATAATAAGCCATATTCTCTCTCTCTCTCTCTGCAAGTGGTGAATATATAGAAACTGTGTGACTCTCATTCAAGTGAAGACAAACCCAGAAGCTGGAAACCACTCGAGTTAGAAACACCTGGAAATAACTCTGCCTTATCAACTCTCAGCACTCAAAACACACATCTCCACTGCCAATCATGCATCTGGAAAGACAACATCGCCAAAAGCCCTGGGTTTTTACTAGCCCACACATCGCTTTTACTATCCACTCCCTCCTAGGGAGTTCCCTTGATTTGAGCTTCACAGCTGCCTTGTAAATTCGAAAAGCTCTCTTTTTCCTGTTTACAGATTTAGAAACTGAGTCAGCGTACAATTATCCAAGGATCCATGACCAGGCATAGTTTGAGTCAGCGTTTTAAGAAAAAAAGCATGGGGGATATGCTGTGGTATGTTGGGAGGTGGGGGACAAGACATGGCATTGGGGAGCAGCGGCCTATGGTAAGGAGAGGTATATGGCATAAGGGGTCAAGAGAATCTTGCGGTAAATGGGATCATGCGGTGCAGGGGGACATGTGGTGTAGGGGACAATTCCAGCAGTTGTTCAATCTCTCTGATTTTACAAGAACCATGACACGTGACCTGTAAAGGTGAGATGACATAACTGGGAAAAAAAAAAAAAGACACTCAAACACTAAATTAAACATCACCAGCCAAGAAAAATCACCAATACTAACTACACACTCTTAATTATTAATGCAGAAACACATTCCTTTTATGAAATTATCCAAAACAATCTTTAATGCCTCTTTTCAAAGTTGAAACTACACAGTTAAAGCCAGCGCCTTTGTTCAGAACCCATCATTTGTTAAGTCATTTATACCCACACAACTTTCCTGCCTAAACTATGATTGTTTACTAGGAAGCTAACCACCCCAGATAATATGACTCACTGAAGGAAAAAGACGCTCACATGCTGTAAAATTCAAGTCTCAAGCATTTTAGCTATTTTGATTATTTTGTGACAAAGATTTATAAAGAAAAAAAGTTGTACTAATTTTTTTGGCATTCCCAGTTCTTGGAACTCCACAATTCCGAAATACTTTGGACAAGCTCTCAAATTTCTGTATCTTGAGAAATCCACTCAGCATGAGGCAAAACAGACGTTATTAAGAAGGTATAAAATTAATCAGCGAAAAAGTCTCTACCAAAAAAACGAACCCGGGTGTTGAAAATTGGCATTTGACTAAAATTCTACAAATGAGTGAAGAAATTAATTATCTAATCATTAAAATTAGTAATTATACTTTCAGAGTCTCTCGGGATAATTAATTAGAGCATACCTTGGAGGCATTATTATCTCCATTATAAAAGGAGGCAGCCGAGATGCAGCAAAGATGAACTAAGTTTCCTCCAGCCCAGAGCAGGAGGGGGTGGAGAGGGGAGCGTCAGAGACCTGGGATTCCTGAGCCTGGTGGGTAACTGAGCTGGCTCCCTCTGGGCTGGCCCTGGGAAGGTCACTCATTAAGTGGCATCAACAAGAAGCTGTCCTTTTTCTCTGCCAACTCTTCCTTGCTGGTGACCATCCTCCTCGGGTCTCATGCAAGATTCTTTTCAGACTGCGGTTTCCTTGGCAAGCTGCCACCTGAAAGTGTAGCTGAGTAAAAGGGAGATGAGTAGAAGTCTGGATCTTTAAAAACTTTTATTACAGTAAAAGGAAGAAGGCAGGAGGAAAACGCAAGGAAACTTGGCCTAGCTGAAATGAAAGCAAGCAGAAGTGGAATTATCGGGAAAGTCAACGGCACGCGTACAGTGAGCAACTTAACAATAATTTCATCGGGAATTAAGAACCTAAAGATAAAATATATATATATATAAAGATAAAAAATATATATATACTGAAAATGTGGCTGCACTCCTATTCGTATTACTAAATTTTGAAAAAGAGTTAAAGAAATGTGCTTTCCGTGAGCAAACTGCTTCAATGTTCTTGGGAAAATGAAATTAAAATATATGTTTATTTGTGTATAAAAAAATGTTTACATTCATGCCTCATCTTATACATTATGTGGATGTTCCAAGAAGCTTTCAAAAGCTCTCTTGCATTAATATCCTGAGAGAAAAATAGCCAGACAGAAGTGAACAATTAACAACAGCAAACAGTATTAAAAAAACCCCCAAAATGGAAATCATGCTCAACCTTCTCTGTTAAGCAAATTAAACAATTTTAACCTAAAAATCGGCAATTTTTTTCTATTGACAGTATCAAAACATTGGCCAGAGGTCAGGTGCTATGGGCACTATAGCAAAGCCTTGATTGATGAAGGAATCAATACACTCTGTTGGGAAGATAATTCAGGAAAATGGATTTAAATTGGATGATCAGACTAATTCCTTTGTGGAAAAAGAAGATGCAGATGAAAGATTATGTGCAAGAAGGTTCATCACCATAATATTTATTGCCAATTAAAAACACAAAATAGACTATGCATTTAATAAGAAGTTAGATGGCTCACATAATAGATATCTACAGTATTGTGTTGTCATTAAAATCATGTTTTAAAAAGATAAACCATGACTTGTGGAAAATGTTCACAAAATAAAACAAAATAGAAAAAATATCCAAGCCCAAAAATGCAAATAAGATGAAATAACACTAAATGATTTCAATGAATATTCATAGATGATGCAGTGGGGATATATCAAAATCACCATCAGTGAGTATCTTTGACAAAATATTTCCTCTTTGTACTTTTACGCATTTTCCATGAATATCTTAAAATATTTCTGAAAGAGTAACAGGGCAAAGAAAGTTCTAAAGTTCAAACATTAGATGTCAACTAATCCCAATCCTAAAATTTACTTGCTGGTATGTTCCACTCTGAGTGAACATGAATTTTTGCTGTCTTGGAACAAAAATAGTGAAAAAAATGACTGTATGTCATTATTTGAAATGGATAGGGAGGAAATGTATGTGTGTGTGTGTATGCAAGAGAGAGAGAGAAAAATCTTCTATCCTCCAACTCTCTCACCAAATGGCTAGAACAGATCGTACTGGGCCAGGCCGAAGCTAGGAGCTAGGAACTTCTTCTGGGTCTTCCATTGGGTATGAGGCCCAAGCACTGATCTTCAGGCGAAGAGCAGCTTCAGGAGAAATTTGGAGGAAAGAAAAGCTAGTGTGACCACTATTTTCAATGGTGCACTCTCCTTTTTAAAATCCCAGGTGGCTCCTGCCAAACTGCCTGTGTGCCTGCGGCTTGTGAAGAGCCATGGGACTGCATAGAGAAAACAGCTATACATGACACAACTAAGAAACGACGGCTACTTATTAAAAAAAGAATATGCACAGAATAAGCCAAAAGGCTCCTACACTTGTTTTTCTGAATGAATTTCCTGTAAGTCCTGCCACATGTAACTAACATCATACAAGCAATCTCTATGATATGAGGACTTCATTCCAAATGTATCCAGCACACTGTCTTGACCGTGGGTGGATGGAAATACACAGCTCTTCAACTCTGTGTAGGACATATTGCATAATTATGACATCCAATTATAGCTTTAGTGCTTGTTTCATCTTTGCCCAAATAAAGCTTTTGGTTAATGGAAATCAGAATCTCTTTCAAAAATAGCTTCATGCAATATAGCTAGTACAATCAGTATCTCTCTCTCTCTCTCTTTCTCTCTCTCTCTCTCTCTCTCTCACACACACACACACATCTCACACCTGTTTGCAACCATCTCCAATCCTACAATTATTATTCTCTGTGTTTCAGATTTAAATCTAAATAAATGCTGAGCCTGACTCACCTCAGCTCACATGCCCAGATAGGATCCGAAGTCTCAAGTGCAACTTGTAGCTTTTGCTTCTTGCCCACTACACTCTGAGCATACTAGCTGGGTTCCCCCCCTCGGTTTATAGCAAGTCAATCTCATAGCATTAGGATCTACAATGTTCTTTATCTTCCGATAGTTGAATCAACTCAATTTTTCAGGTCTAGGTCAAATGAATTCAAGATACCAATCAGTGAGCTGGCTAATTAAAATGCAGGTCACTTCGTTGACCAGCAACATTGGAAATGTACTTCCCAGAGGCTTTCCTGCTCAACAGAGAGGGTGTACATGTCAAGGCAGGAGCCAGCACCAGAAGCTTAAGAATGAATTCAGTGGTCTTGACTGGTTGCAATGCAAATATAGAAGGTTTTATACCTTGTGTCTTGGAGGAACCAAATGATTTACTTTGCTTATTTTCTCATTGCTGACAGGGTGACACCATGCGTGTCCTAGGTCCAGCATCGACTCACAGTGTTCCTTACAAACTTCTGTCATGGCAGGTGTCTTGGAGGTGATCCCTGACTTCCGGTGTGCATTTGCCATCCCCTCAGCTGGAGCACAGACTTACCCAAAGGAATTGCTCCCATTAATAGAATATGCTAAGTGGGGGGGGTGTCAGTTCTGAAATTTTATCATTATTTAAAAAAGCAAAAAGACCGAGAATTCTGTCTCACTTTCTACTTCTTGGAGGTCAGGCTTGATCCTGAAGAAATCAGTTGCCTCTTGACAAAAAGGAACTAATAGCCAGACCTACAGCTTTCAGGCCCTGAAGCCTTTCAACAAAACTATACAAAGAAGCTCGGCCGTGAATCATCAGAGGCTGGCCAAACAGCTATGTGAATTTGGAAATAGATATGCTGCCTGCATACACAGATTCCAGCCACCCATATGTGAGATCTGGTTTGAGTTCTCAGCTCCCAACCTGGGCCCCCTGCCCACTGCAGGGGAGTCCACTGCATCTGCGGAGTGGGCCAACAGATGGGAGTTCTTTCTGTCTGTGTCTCTGCCTCTCAGAGAGGTAAATTTTTAAAACAATTTTTAAGTTTGTGGGAAAAATTGAATCGAATGATACATTTATTTTAAAGCAAAAACAATTTTCAAAACCACACAATTTTGTTCATAATACCCATTTTCCTTGAATTTTTTGCCACCCCTTTGCATGCATGCATTTCAAAACTTCTTCTAACTTAAATCAACTTATCTTTTAATTCCAGTTCCACAGCCTTTATGAAGTGCCCTCATATGCATGCATCAATTGTCAAAAGTCTCCACATACGTATGTAACATGCAAATGTGTATGTATGTGTGTTTTCCAAGCAACAAGGCTCCGTGGAATGCTCACTCTGCCTTTTCGAAGACTGCAAAGAGACCAGTTGCTCACTTCATCCTGTTTTTAACACAGCTCTGCTCTGCCAGAGATCTAGAGCTCTTGGGTGAACTAACAAGTTTTTCTTGGGAAAACAAATCTCTCCCCCTGAGCATCCTTTCCTACAATCTCACGAATGAGGCTAGAAGTAACAGCTTTCTAAGAAGCAATAGGAGCTCACCAGCCAACTTACACCCCTTCATCCAATACGATGCCCCCAGCCTGCCCTGCCTGCCACCATGGCCTCTGTCACCTTGATAAACATGGCAGTCATTAGACATGGGTCTTAGCCAAGGTCACTATAACATAACCTCAGGCAGTGTTCGACAGAAGTGTGCCCAGCAATGCAACTAAGTTGCTGACAAGGAAACAGAGGGGGTCTTTGCTGAGGAAGTTTACACAGCCTTCACTTCCTTTTCTTTTCAAAGTTTCACAGTCAGGTGATCGTTCACTCGTCAAACACAGCCCAGACCCTCCTCACACGATATTTCATAAAACAGTGTTTGCTCAAGAGGTATGGGGAGCCATCAAATAGTCAACGAGTTTATATTTGAAGATCAAAAAAATCATCAGGCATGATTACTCTTGGAATCTTCCTGTTACAAGTAAAAATCGTTGGCTATCCCATATATACAGTAATACATTAATAACAGCCACCCATTCATTCAGTAACTATCACAGAAGCATTTTCAAGGTGCTGTACGGATGCTGCAAAAATGATGAACAAAAGCATTCCTGATGCCTTGCATTTCAGAAGTCTGAGTTCAGGACATGTGGATTTTAATAAATTAAATAAAAAGCTACATCAAGGGCCATAAACCTGACTGGTGATAAGTGCTACAAATGAGACACTCAGGGTCGTGGTAATGTCCAATGGAGGTCTACTTCGATTAGGGAGCCAGAGGCAAGCAGCTGGCCACACAGGAAGAGACAAGTAAACGGGACAGCATATTCAAAGGCCCTGCAGCTGAGAAGGGCATGGCTTCCAGTGTGGTTGGCTCTCTGAGGTCCAAGCCTGTGACCCCCATTCTAGTAGCCCAGGCCCCTCCCTGACCTCCACACTCAGTATCTCAAGTCACTTCATCATCTCACATGTAACATGCCCCAAACTGAACTCTGCGCCACCCAGCTCCCACCAAACCTGTTCCATCTATCAACTTCCCCATCTCAGCCGATGGCAACTCCATCTTTGCAGAATCCCAGGTTAAAAACCTTAACTTCTGGGGCCCGGTGGCGTGGCCTAGCGGCTAAAGTCCTCGCCTTGAACGCCCCGGGATCCCATATGGGAGCCAGTTCTAATGCTGGCTGCTCCACTTCCCGTCCAGCTCCCTGCTTGTGGCCTGGGAAAGCAGTCGAGGACGGCCCAAGACTTTGGGACCCTGCACCCATGTGGGAGACCTGGAGGAGGTTCCAGGTACCCGGCTTCAGATCGGCGCAGCACTGGCCGTTGCACTCACTTGGGGAGTGAAACATCGGATGGAAGATCTTCCTCTCTGTCTCTCCTCTTCTCTGTATATCTAACTTTGTAATAAAAATAAATAAATCTTTAAAAAAAAAACAAAACCTTAACTTCCCTGCCTCCTTGCTCACTCCTGCACCCAATCTATCAACCAGTCATGTCAGTTTTGCTTTCAAAGTCAGCCCAAATCCAGCTCCTCCTCACCATCTCTCCCACAGCCATCCCTGGCACTTGCCTTCTACTGCTGCCTTGCCTGCTGCCATCCTTGTTCCTGTAATGTGCACTCTTACAACAACAGAGAAGACTTTATCAGTGATGGATTCTCTGCTTACAACTTGCACGGAGATAGGTGTTGTGGCACAGTGGGTTAAGCTGCCTTTCATGTGGGGTTGCCATACAGTCATCTCTAGAAGTCTTGTATAATAAAATATCAGTGCCCTAAAAGGAAATAGATCAAGTGTTGTTGATCTTACAAACATTGAGGCTATAGAGAAGTCAGAGAAGTTTGACTGGGAGAAGAGGGGATGGACATTGTAGAGAGGTGCATTGTAGATAAGTCATCTCAGTGCCTGCGACAGGCACTGTGGTGGAATAGAACGCACAGCAAGGAAGAGGGGCAACACCAGAAGGATGAAGAAGACAATGGTGATGTCCAGTTGGTCTCTACCACGAGTTCCCTATGCTCTACCTTAAAAGATTTTTCAAGCTACATGAAGGAAGACCATGAGTTGTCTGTAGAGTACCTCTATCTTACCAAAGCACTGGTAAGAGATGTGTTTTACAGAATCACAAAGAAATCCGCAGCAAACTTAAATGTCAAACAAAAGGAGATGATTAAGAAATTATGGTATAGCAACTCAATATAATCTTATGCATAACCATGGATTTGAAAACTATGTAGCAATATAAAAAATCTGTGGTAGAATTTTAAGTGAAGAAAGCACAATTTTCACATGTTTCTATGCTCTGATTCAGACTGTTCAAGAATCATGATTCTTGCAACAACATGAACAAAGGAATATATAAAAACTAAAAACTCAAATTTTTCTTTCGTAGTTTTTATTATTATTATTATCATTTTATGATACAGTTTCATAGGCCCTGGGACTTCTCTTCTCCCCTCCCTAAGGCACCTCCCCGCCCCATCCTGAGCTCCCCTATATTATTACTATAGTATAGTTCTTTATAAACAGTCATATGTCCATCATTGCAGGCATGGACAATGGCAAAGAGTCCAGCATCCTATTGTCAAGATAGAGTTAACAGTTTCATAGGGAGTCCATCTTTGATCTGGAAGTACAGATGCATACTGCATTGTATCCTCATATCTGGATATGATAGTCTCCATTATACAGTTACTATACATCCCCTTAAATGCAAAGATTTCTTAGTGCTGTAAGATTCTCTGAGATTTACTCATCTTACCCTCTTTAACCTATAGAGTCTGAAATGAAATTGCTGCTAAGGGAAGGGAATTTATTTTGTCAATAGATCTAAAAGTTCTCCACGGGTTGGTCCCCTCAGGGACTCTCACAAGACACACATAATCTCATGTGGTGAATAGGAGATTTCTGACAATAATCTCCCACAGTCCCTTAACCAACTCACTCAGCATGAGTTGCCCATCTACTACATGTTATGTATAACCACTAACTATAGGTTAGGTATAGCCAACTGCTATATGCTCTGCATAACCACTAACTATGTGCTTTGCATAATCATCAACTATATGTCATATGCAAGCCTCAAATATACGCTAAGCATAACTATCGACTATGTTCTACGTATATGCTATGTGTTTCCTACTGTATGATCCCTTCTAGGTGGGAAGACTCAGTCAATAATTCTATTCTCCCTAGATGTCAGTTCACAGAAGGTGCCAGAACACAAAATAAAATCACAGGACATTGCTACAGCAGCATCTGTAAGACTTGGCAACCCAGAGGACAGTGTTGATCCACACAGCAACAACTGACAGGAGGATTTGTTGGTGTTTGGACTACTGGAAAAATTCCAAAACAGCAGCATTTCATTCAGAAGAAAACGTTTGGTGTGGCATTGGGAGTTGGTGATCTTGTCCCCAAAGAAGTGTGAGCTATACATATATAACATACATTGTAAGATTTTAGTAATTGTGTCTGGAATACCCTATTAACTTCTCTCTTCTTGATATATTCATCCCAGATATGTAGAGAAGTTATTGGATCAAAGGCTTCTATTTGTGGTATACTCCAATTGAATTTAATATTATCTGTTTTTCAACACGATGTGTTCTTTAAGTTTTCTTGAGCCATGTCGTATGAACTTCAACCATCTGACACGCACAATCCAGTGACCTTAGGATGTTCATAGATTGTTCATAACCATCATCACAATCGATCTAAAACATTTTCATCACCCTCAAAAGAAATCAAGTATCCTGTAGCTGGCTCCTCTGAGCCCTCAGCTCAGCTCTAGACAACCACATCTTCACCTCCGTGTCCCACAACCTTGCCTGTGCTGGGCCCGTTATGTAAACAGAATCCCACCACATGCAGTCCTCTGTGTCTAATTTGTTTACTTAGTATAATGTTTTTAGAATTTACCTGCATTGGGCCTGGCGGCGTGGCCTAGTGGCTAAAGTCCTCACCTTGAACGCCCCAGGATCACATATGTGTTCCGGCCGGCTAGGCCAGTAACGTGGTCACAGCAAAAGATCTGGGGATGAGGCACCAACAGTGACACCAGTGACGGTGGAAGTCTCTCTCTCAGGCCTCTTTCCAAGGCCTGCTTTTATTGCCTCCTCTCTTGACCTTTCACCTATTTCTTGTTTACTCTTTCCCCCACACACTCATTAGCAGAATATTGGATACAGCTGAGTTCCATTAGACCAGGTGCTTTCAGCCCTAAGCCCATTCCCTGTAGTGCTCAGTTTAGCCAGTGCTAACCAACTCCTTAGCCCACAACACATATGGGTGCCAGTTCTAATCCCAGCAGCTCCACTTCCCATCCAGCTCCCTGCTTGTGGCCTGGGAAAGCAGTGGAGGACAGCCCAATGCCTTGGGACCCTGCACCCGCTTGGGAGACGTGGAACAGGTTCCTGGTTCCCGGCTTCAGATTGGCGCAGCACCGGCCGTTGCGCTCACCTGAGGAGTGAAACATCGGACGGAAGATCTTCCTCTAAGTCTCTCCTCCTCTCTGTATATCTAACTTTGTAATAAAATAAATAAATCTTTAAAAAAAAAAGAATTTACCTGCGTTACAGCAGATATTAAAACTTCTTCTCTTGACCATAACATATTTCAATATATGCAAACATGTGCTTTCCTTATCCACTCATCCATGGGTAGACTTTGGGTTTGCTGTCACTTTTTGCCTATTACAAATACCCCTACTAGGACCATTTGTACAGTTTGACACGTGTTTCCATTTCCCTTGGGTATATAGCTTTCAGTGGAACTGCTGGACCATAGGGCTTAACTTCTTGAGGAACTGTCAAACTATTTTCCAACATGGCAGTGTCATCTCTCACCAATCGTCTGTGAGGTTCCAGTTTCTCCACGTCCTTATCATAATTTGCTATCTTCTTAAAAATTGTCCTTGTGGATCGGAAGTGTTATTTCGGGGTACTTTTCTTCCACCTTCTCCTGATAGCTAGTGATGTGGAACACTCATGTGCTTATTGGTTACCTGTATTTCTACATTGAAAAGCTGTGTATTTAGATCTTAGCTCAACTTTAAGTGAGCTATTTGTCTCTTTTATATGCTTTTAAAATCAAATTTTACCTTCCTTTTTTGTTTCTTTTTTTTCTAGTTTTAAAATTGTTTTCATTTTTTATTTTGTACTTGGGTTTTGTCTTCCTTGTCTTCACTGTGCAAAATAAAGGCAGCGTAAAGCGCTATATATATATATATACATTGTTCCTGATCCATCCATAATCAGATAACCAGAATTTTTTTTTAATTCTCACACATATTCATTCTGGTATATGTGTATATGTCTATGAGAACTGATGTCTTTGGTCCCTGTCACTATTAGCACAACAAAACAATGATTATTAAGCCTGCCAGGGTGACAAACTATAGTTAATCCTTTTTGCTCAAGGTTAAAAGCGGGTGATGGCCTGGAGAATGTTTAAGGCCAAACCAAGGACAATGCCTGCAATACCAGTTTCATTAATTAGTTTAATCTGGTCACATCTATTTTCAAGGGTGGCCTTGGTTTGGTTTCATTATATTTTGCTGGCTTGGGCCCCTCCTCAGGGGACTTGTTTCAAGTTTTTCTTTAAGCCCATCATAGCTTATTTTTAGCATGTGTTAAAAAAAAATAGGCATGGTTATAATCACCATCACTCCCAGTCTGCCAGCTCTAACAGGGTGCCATGCCTACTTGTAATGGGTGCTGCCTTCTTAAGGGATGTGCTGGTTGTTATGTATTAATCATATTCTCCCCACATGTATGTATGTAAGTTACAGCCCACCGCATGTGACTATTTTTAATAAAGTATTTACAGGGGGTGATAAACCAAGATCATCAGGAAAGGTTCCAATCCATCAAGAACTGGTGTCCCCAAAAGAGGAGACATTTTACAGATGCAGTCACAAAGGGGAAGCCACATGGAGACACAGAGAAGGTTGTACAAGCCCAGGCCAGGGACAGATTCTCGCTCGGAGCTTCCAGCAGAGATCAACCCTCCTAAGACCTTGACCTCCGCCTGCCAGCAGTGTGACAGAGTGCTGGCAGTTATTGAAGGCATCCATACATACATGTGGCCACGTTCTGGACCCACCTTCAGGCTGTGGCTACCTTAGGGGTATCCTTTACCCGAGGTGGGGCTCTGCTCTGGCAGAAGTCACACAAACAGCACTGCCATGGTGCACAGTGGTCACCAGCTCAGAGTCAGAGCTGGGTTAGGTTTTGCTCACAGTTCCTAAGTCCCCAGGGTACCGGGCCGCAATCTCTCCCCTTCCCTCCCATCCCATCTCACTACTAAGAACAACCCAGACTTCATCACTGGGCCAGGCTTCCCCCAATTTCATCTTCCCTTAAAATCAGCAGCCCTGACTCCCCTCCCCTCATTTTCCACTTAATCAACACCCAAGCCAGATGTGTTCTACCTCTTACTCAGCTTGAATCTGACAGGGGCTCAGCCAAGGACCCTGTTACCCCTGGCTGAACTGGGTCCTTTTCCTCTAGCTTTGTCCCCCCACCACTTTCCTCCTAAAAGATGTTAGAGTGATCCATTCTGTGTTTCACTTCCAGTAAGTTCTGGAGACAAAGGACTCTGTCCCAATTTGATCCTCTACTCCTAGTCCCTGGTATATCATAGACACACAGCAGGTAATTAATGTGGAGAGGGAGGCATGGAGGACGTCAGGGAATCCTCAGCACTTCACAAACACAACTTTTCCAGGAACCACCCCCACATTGCAACTTCTTCACACAGAGGAACTTGGAACTTGATATTTTAGTTGGAAGTAAGCTTCTTGGATTAGTCATGGTTATTGCTACTTCTTAGTAACAAAATGCACACTTTGTTTGGGAAGTACCAGGGGCTAGCATGGAGGCCAATGGAGGCGAACAAGAACAAGAGAAAGGGTGGGAGGGAGGCCAGTGCCCTAACTCTACAATCACATATGTAACACTGATTTTCTCCCAGCTCTGCATGTCGCTAACTCCTGCAGGTCCTGGTTTTCTTCATCTATTGCAATAGAATGATAACACCCATCCTGTGCACTTCCACTACACTGCATAGCATGCTAATAAGATGGTTTGCATGAAATGATCTTGACAATCTTGAAAAGTAAGTGGTTTGCTAAGCCCAAGCTCTCCAGCAAACAGGAAATGAGCCTCACAGAATTACAAATGCTGAAGGAGCTATCTTTTCAGCTTAAAATAAGACCACACAGTGCACTCGCAAACATAAGTCGTTTTAACCTATTGCTTATATAGTCAGGCATGGAAGTTCAAGGTTTATACAGCCACAGAACACTGGAAAACACCTCAGGCAAGACTCACCAAGCCCAGTTTTCTTTCTGGGGTATGTGGACCTTCTCACAGATATTTGCCTCCATTCCATTTTTCTGAAAACTGGCTCCCAGCACGCTCTTGATTGATGAAATCCATCATCCACAAAGCCCAGCAGCTGGCCCAGCCTCTTGCTCACTACTGCTAGGAATACCTCTTTTACCAATTCAGACACTCCCTGTCCAGGAGGTCACTAAATTCTGACACAGCCCCTTCTGTTGGTGTGCAGGTCTACTTGTTTTAACATTCATGCCTGTTTGGAACCAAAATAGTAAACATACACCCTCCTCCCTCCTCGAATTTCCACTGTTTCCCCCTGAACCATGGAGAAAAAGTCAGAAAATAGAGTACCCCTTGTCCATAGAATGTTCCTTGACATTACACACAAACCCACGCTTCCTCCTTTCCAAGTCAAACATCTCTCATTTCTTCCTCCATCCCACCTGTGATCTGCTGCCAGAACTTTCAGCTCGCAGACTGTCCCCTTCAAACAACTTCTCCCTGGTCAATGTCCCTGTGAAGTACAGGCAGTAGAGACACGCCTCCATAACACACAAGACTGAGTTCCCTGACTCTTATCCCCATCTCAGTTGAGAAGCTCTTTGTACTGAAAAATGCAATCAAGTAAATCCAAAGAGAAACACTCAAAAGAAGGACAAATGAGTACATATTCAAATTAAAAGACAGCTGCTTCTGTAAACAGAGCCCAAAGGGATCCAAGCCAGGATCTAGAGGAAAGTATCTGGTATTGTAAGCCTCATTATTAGCATCTCTGGGACTCTACAATTTGTCAAAATGACATCTCCCTCTCTTTCTCTCTCTCTCTTTTCTTTCTCCCTCTCTCTTTCTCTCTCCCTCTGTATTTCTGTCTATCTCTCTTTCTGTCTTTCTCTTTCTCCCCCTCTCTCTCTCTCTCTGCATTTCTATCTGTCTCTCTATCTGTCTTTCTCTTCTCTTTCTCTCTCTCTCTGACACACACAGACTGATATCACCTCTTACATTACCCCCCAAAGAACAAAAGACCTCTTTAGATTTTAAATCTTCTCATTAAAACACTATAATCCCTCTACTTGGAACAATTGGTCTGTATATGTATTTTTCCATCTGGGGAATGGGTACACTCTTAATTCTCCCCTTTTGTATAAATATGTTAAAATAAATAAGATACGAAAAATAGGGCCAACCCCATAGTGTCGTGAGTAAAGCTACAGCCTTTGGTGCCAACATCCTATATGGACACCAATTCGAGTTCCAGCTGCTCCACTTCCCACTCAGCTCCCTGTTGATGCAACTGGGAAAGTAACAGAAATTGGTCCAAGTGTTTGAGCCTCCCTGAATTCCACAGGAGAGCCTTGGAAGAAGCTCCTGTCTCCTGGATGTAATGCGGCCTAGCCCTGGCCACTGAGGCCATTTGAGGAATGAACCAGTAGATGAAAGATCTCTGTCTCTCTCTCCCCTTCTAACTATGCCTTTCAAATAAATTGAATAAGTCCTTTTTAGAAAGATATAAAAATTACTGTAATTAAACATTTTTTAAAATACAGTTCAATAATGCCAGAAATATTCAAATGGTTAAACAACCAACAACGAAGGTCTTCTATTTAGTATTAAATAACTAAAATAATGTAAAATATACTAGATCATTTAAACAGAGCTCCTAGGCTATCTAATAACTCTTAAAGATCAAGCATCTGTATAATTTAATCTTACAGTGTTCCTTTTAATGGTCCAATAGTTCTTGTACATTAAAACACACACATACACATGCACACACACATACACACACACCCCTTACATGCATATCCCCTGGAAAGGTTAAAAATAGGTTCAAACATTAATCTGCCTGCCTCTAGAATGTCCCTTCCAAAGCGCATGTCAAGTAATTCTGTGTAATTTTTTTCTCCCCGGTTTTTGCAAGTGTTTGTGAAACACACACACAGAATAAATGATCATATTTCACTGCCAGTGTTGCCTCCATGCAATCAGCACACATCTAAGCTTTGGTTTAATTTTTTTAATGTTCTGAATGGTTAGCATGGGTAATGGTTTGGATGATTAACACAGGTATTTAATAAAAAAATACAATTTTAAATTACACATCAATTCATGGTGCCAAAGCACGCACCATCATCTCTGATGACGTCCATCCAGCATGGCACTGTGAATGGTGGCTCTTAGTCATCTGGCTTTGTAAAGCTGGAAGATGCAAGTGTAAGCAATGTATACTTGGGAAAAAAGATGTCTCAAACATAGCTTCCTTTTTTTTTTCCACTTAGGCAAGATTTAATCAACAATATAAACCTAAATTGATATACTAATACAAACTTGCCCAGAAGGAAGGACAACCAAAGTTACAAGCATATACCCTAGTAACATTCTAGTCATTCATGGTCAATGTTTTTAATGTGCATGAGTGTGTGTGTGGATTTTGAGACTTCTTTAACATAATGTCTAGAAAAACATCTTAGAGCATCACTCCCTGTCCTGATTTTAAATTGTACTATCAGCTGTGACTTGGAGCTCACCTATGAAAGACACAGAAATGCAGGGAGAAACTGTAAGTAAGGGGGAGTGGCACAGTGGACTAAACCATTGTTTATGGCGTTGACTTCCCATAACAACATGCCATATTGCACCTGGGAAAGTAGCAGGAGATGGCCTGAGTATTTTTGTCTGCATCACACAAGTGGGAGAGTCCTGATGGACTTCCAGGTTTCTAGGTTCTTCCTGGCCCAACCCCAGCTTCAGCTTATTGCAATCTTTTGGAGACTAAACCATTGAATGTGGGATCTCTATTCTGTCACTCTGCCTTTCAAATACGTAAAGTAACTTTAAAGAAGGAAAGGAAAACTGCAGGGGAAAAGTCCAACTTACCACCACCCTTAGGAGAAAACAAAATCCAAATACTCAAAAACAGATCTCCAAGGCCAAGTGTGATGGCACTACTTTGCAAGAGCAAGAACAAAGGTATTTGATGAAAGAGAATTCTGAAGCTGGGGCCAGAGTGGATCGGGCTGAATGAATGAAACGCTGAAGCTCTTTACCTTCAGTTCACTACTCAGGTGAACAACTATGTCATTCATCTCAGCACCTCCCACAATGGCTGTTAGCAATCAATCACAAAGTAGCCTGAGAGGGAAATTCCCCAGAGACCACCACACACACACACACACACACACACACACACACACACACACACAACTCAATGGCCACAGATGGCTCATGCAACTTTCAGAATAGATGCCATGTTAGGAAGTAAATGTGCCTGTCTGTATCTGTTAACCAATCCAGGGATACAGAGTCTGAAACCAGGGAGTAAGAGTGAGAGAATATTTTAGAATATCTGTGAAGTTGATTTTGGTGCAAAAATTATTTTTGAAACTCATGCATCTCAGAGGCCTTCAAAGTCCATGGTAAATATGCCTTATGAGTAAAAAACTATTGGTGGATTTCAAAAGTCTTTGACAACAAAATGAGCTTCGCTAGCAGTTCCTTACAGTGCCCTCATCCACAGCAAGGAAACCATGTGAGTACAAACAATGCACAGGAAAGCATCAAAACAGAGGTGATTTTGTGGGACCAGAGCAGTAGTATAGTGACCTCATCCTCTGTCTGTGCCATATGGACACTGGTTCATGTCCAAGCTGTTCCACTCCCAATCTAGCTTCCTATTTATGGTCTGGGAAAGCAGCAGAGAATGGCTCAAGTCCTTGGGTGCCTAAGCCATGTGAAAGACCAGGAGGAAACTCCTGGCTCCCAGCTTAGGATAGGCCCAGCCCCAGTCATAGTAGCCATCAAAAAAAAGGTTGCTAAAATGTTGTTTCTATAAACAGTATACATAATGGAAAAAGCCCCACTTACCAGCTAACCAGCGTAGTGTTCATGCTTGGGTTATGTGGTTCTGTGAGCCTGTCCCTCCACCCCCGTGTAACAGATGAGCAAAATGTTAAGTCCTGTTAATCTTTTGGTTTCTCCGTTTATAGGACGTGAGGCAGATTAGAGCTATTGTGTTGATAAAAGGACATTAAGATTCTTCCACAGCATGGCATTTAAGAAAACACAAACATCATCACCTCAATGGGTAGCAAAGCATGGAGCCTTGAGTCTACAACTGTGTCAAAGACACGTGGTCAGCTTGACATGAACTTGGAAATAGATGGCCCTGAAGAAAACAGGAAAGGGGATCAGAGTGAAATGACTCAAACATTCGGGAACTGGGAGGATTCCAGCAGCAAGAGGTTACGAGAGATCTGCCCTGAGATCCCAATGCAAGCAACACTGGCTACCCAAGAAGGTATGTGAAGAGTCTGGAAATAACTATTTCATGTTTTTTTGCATCCTTTGCTGAATGCCCAAACTGATAATACTATAAACCAGCCACAATAAACCTTTCTGGTGTACATTGAGAAACTCTGATTCTTCTAATGCTTGAAGTTTTATTATTATGATTATTCAAGCTTATTCACTAGTTTCACTTTTACATGCTCAAAGATGACAAACAGAATGAGTACCTTAAGTCTAGAGGGGGTGACCAGGAACACCTCGACCTGAGCAGAGTTGCCTTGGGAAGCTACGCAAATTTGAGAAAAAGCTCAGAGGCAAGAAACGCGGGGAGATTCAGGTGTCCCAAATGCCAGAAGATTTTCTCCCTTCCTGAAAACAGCTTAAGGTAAGTAGGATCCCGAGGCAAAAAAAAAAAAAAAAAAAAAAAAAAAAAACACACCATCATGCAAAGATCTCAACCTCTTAATGGTTGTTTCTACAGGACTGTCTGTAAATCAGAACCTAAATGAAGATGCTCAGGGTAGCAGGCCCTTCCAGACACCCAGATGTGAAACTTAACACAGGGCTCACGTAGGGCACAAGGAATGATCTAACCTGTTCACCCCGTGGGTTTTGCCAATTATATATTCTTAAATATGTGCTGTAGGGTACAGCCCATCCAAGCCCCTGGCTGCTTTTGAACTTGAAGAAATCCTCTTTACAATCTCTTTCCTTCAGTGGAATTGTACACTGTGTATACAAGACGCTCGGAGATTAGTTAGAACTCCACCTTGACTATGCATTGGAAACACCAGAGAGCCTTGGAAAACATGCAGAGGCCTGGAGCCCCAGCCCAAACCAATTAAGTGGGACTCTCAGGAGAGGGACACTCTATCTTTCATTAGCTCCACAGGGGGCTGCACTGAGCTGCCAGCCTCAGCAAGCCCTGGTGCAGACAGACCTACATGGTCTGACACCACCAGGGCATCAGTCACAGTGGGTATGGAGCACTTGAACTGCCACTGTTCTAAAATGAGCTCTGCACTAGTTGTAAAAAACACACTGGATTGCAGAGATTTTAATATCAAAAAAAAAAAAAAAGGAAAGAAAAAGAAAGAACAATGTCTCATTAATGTTTTGTGTTGATAATTAATGATAATCTGTGGATACAAATGGTTACTAAAATCAACTTTATCTGTTTATTTTTTCTCTTTCTAGTGTACTACTAGAATACTCACTGACACACAAGGGAGCTTCAAAAAGTTTATGAAAAAGGGGAATGAAGAGATAGCCTGCTGGGGTCCGACAAGCAATTTCTCCTTCATGCCCATCTTCCCTGAGCTTTTGAAGCTTCTTCCTGGGTAACTTGCATTTGTGGCTCCTGCTGTTGGCCAATAATTTCTTATAACAATGGAGGAAACTGAGGCAGTCAAGTTAAAGGCAGCACACTGGCAGCAGCACACTTCTTTCAGTTTGGGAGTTTTCTTCTTTCATAACACATTTTCCGTGAATGTTTGGACGATTCATCCTGTCGTTCCAGGCTCAGAATGTACAAACATGAACCTTTACTGTTGCTGTCAGTATTGTCTTGGACAATGCTACTGCAGCAAGGTGCACCTGGCCCTTTCTAACACCACACCACTTCACACCACAGCACCCTGGTGACAGTGGACTTGACCCTCAGTGCCTTCCGCACTCTGACATATGGAAGTCGTTACTGCTCCTGCAATGGTCAACCTCCCCTAAAGGAGGTTTTGGTAAAATGCAGTGGGTCATGATCAGACTTGGTACACAGAAATAAAGTACATTTTTTCTATTAAACATCTAATTCAAAGCCCCCCAAAATATTTTTTGTTGTATATGTTTCCCCCTTGGGAAGCCAGCAGAGAGAGAAATGCCTAAAACTAGCTGAAATGTGTTATGTTCAAGAAATCACGGCTGCAATACAGGGCCTCCTCAATGTAATAAAAGAATAAGACAGACTTCAATTCTGATATAAACCCTTCAAGTAAAGAGCTAGAAAGGGAACCCCCAGGTGAGGCCTAACAGCACACACAGTGCAGGCCCTGAAGGTTTCTATTTAGATAATGTTATTGCCCAGCTTAGGCATAGCATAGTCTCAATATCATCTCCAGTCAGCGGCCTGGTGCTTTGGAGCCTTCTGCGTCACGTGCAGGATTCATGCTAGTAACGATGAGCCAAGCTTTGCCAATCAAATCTCCAAACAGTCTTACATATGCTGACCTAGACAGATAATATATTACAGATCAGGTTTCTGGGCAAAAACACACCTGCTAGAGTGAAAAGAACTCTTTTGGCTCTGTGAGATGAACATAAAATTGTTTCTGGTACTTCCAAATAATGTTCCAGATCTCTTCCTAATGATGGCATTCTTGCCTCATACCGAGACGGTTTCAGATCGTTTTTAGTTCTGAGTTTTACTTCCAGATGAAATCTGTGTGGTATGCAATTCCAAACTGTATGTTTAGTAACAATAACAAAGAGAAAGAATTTAAGTTACAATCAGTTTTGGAGAGCAATACTAGGAAAATTAACACTGCAGAGAATTTGCACATAGGATAAAAATGGATCAAGGAATCTATTCACAAATTTTGGTTTAAAAAAAAAAAGTCCTTGAAAAATTAGTGGCAAACGACAGAGGAATGTACAATGCAAAGCCACGGGTTCTGCTTCATTTGTGATGATGGCATTCATGATTGTTTGGTTCATGGATAGACAACACAGCCCAGGGGTAGACTCCCTAACTATGGGCCTTGGGACACGTTTGTGAGCTGGTGTCTTCTCCGTCAAGAAGAGGCAGCGATCCACAGGATCTCCCTGTTCTAGCACCAGCCAGCCCCCATCCCACCAGCAGGATCTCAGGGCTACAAGAATCTCTTTTACCTTCTCTACCACCAACGCAAGGCAAACACCAGCATGGTAGTATTCAATCCTTGCTAATTCTAGGGTGCAGGATAAACATGCGACCCTTAAAGGAACAGAAGAAATTGAAACATGTATTTTTAAAGTGCTCCATTGATCCAAATTGATTTCTCAGATGAGAAAAGGGGAAAACTAGAGTGAACCTGGGGCAAATAAATATCAAACTGTCCATGTAACATATATTTAGAAATTTACCAATTTACCATGAACTTCATGGTTTCTGAAAGTCACAGAAATCTCAGTAAGACCTGGGCAAATGTTATTCATGTTTCTGGAATCATATTGTCACTACCTGAAAAGTTCCAAAAGCTTGGTCTCTCCTTTTAAATTTTCTGATATTAAATCCATGATTTGTGATTCCCAACAATGGACTACTAATGGATGCTCAAAAAACACTAATTGCCTATTTTTCCCTAATTATAAAATGTAATAACTCTTTCGTGAAAACATGAAACATGATGTCATTTTTAAAGTGCCGTACTTCCTGTTGAAAGCAGTTGCACAGAGGAGAGAGCTTACTTGCTTTACAAGCAGCAGCACAGAAAGCTTCTTTAAATCCGTTGGGTGTATCTGTAAGACCAAATTTCTCACACTTCATATTTGAAAATATTGCACCCCACTTTTTATGACCTTATCTCAATTACATAATTTAAAAAGTAGTCCTAGATTTACATCTTTAAACACTAATTTATAGAAACATCAGTTGATTCCCATAGTCAAAAGGACAAGATAATGAATTGACTGAGATCATTGTTCCATCTCCATCCAAGAAATCTGCCTCTAAAAAAAGATCTTAAATTGCTGTAGAAATCCAATTTGTAAGAGGCAAAAGAGGCATATAGAAGGGGAACACCAGCCATAATCACATTAATTTTGTGACTAACGGCCCTTCTTTGAAGTGAGGAAGAAGGGGTGGGGGAGAAGATGACCAAAAGAAAAAGTGCACTCAACGCCCAATTTTCATCCAACAATACAACTTCCAAGACAAAGTTTACTTTTGTGGGATACAGCGAACATCACACACCATCAGCAACATTTTCAGTCCCGAAACAAGAATCCTCTGCTACTCGGGAAATGCTATAGAATGGTGAGGAATCTTTGAAAAAAAAAAAAAAAGTGAGTCATGGTAAGAAATCAAAAAAAAAACCAGAAATCTGTAGCAGGAAGAGCCATTGACACACCAGAATTGACTGGTTTTGAATGTGCAGGTGTGAGAAACTGACAAGCAGTTAGAACAAAAACATTCCACATAATATAATCCAAAAGCCGTACAGAGGAGAAAGCATCTAACAACATACCATGCAACGGACTCCCCAATTCAGAGAAAAGCCTCAATGTTACAGATAGAGAGACGATGGCCCGGCTTCTACTGCTCTGCAGGACTGTTTGAGTAAGCTGTCTTTTGCTCAGGGATCAGTTAAGCACAACGCACTTCTAATAGGCAAACAATCAACAGGTACCCTCAAGAAACATGCAAAAAAAATGGCTAAAATGGAGCTATTTTCAATGGAACTGGCATGTTTGTCCCATGTAAAGTTGGGAAAAAAGAGTACACGAGTCAATGAGGATTTCACATAAAACGAAGTGAGTCTGTATGCAATTCATAACATACATGCTGAGGAGACACCAGTAAGTTCCTTTGTTTCAAGTTTTAAAACTAGAGTAAGAGTTGATACGCAATCAGTAGTAGCATCCTTCTTCTAGCCTTGGAGGAGGAAAATGTCTTTTTGTTGTTTTTGGCTTTTTTGCTTTTCAGTTTTCCCTTTCAAGCGCTCCTTTCTTATTAAAACGTAATTACTTATTGAAGGGGTCCATGAAAGGGTCCTCCCCAAATGGGGACTCTTACCTAACACCTCACGGCCACCCAACTCTAATCCACATGTTTACGAACATATTTCACCTCCAAATAATTGTCTTTTTCACACTCGTGCACATGCACCATCTTCCACAGCACACAAAAATGCTACAAGTCCCAGGAAACTGACTAACGCAACATCAAACTTTTGTGCAGCCTAAGAATCCAATCTCTGAATCCATGAAAACCCAAGAGTCCGCCCATCCGGCCCAGGGCAAAGTCTTCTCTGCTTTAGCAAGCATCACCTTACCATGATCTGCAGAATAAAATCAGCCACGTGTTGCTTCTTGCCGTTACCACGTCAAAGTCCTTTCCACCAACTTCCTTCGCACCAGCAAGATTAGGAAGAAAATCAGACTGTGAAACCAGCTCTTGGCAGAAAGAACAAGTCTGGGATTTTCACAATCAGTCTTACAACTTTCCTCGGGGGTTCAGGTCCCTGCTTCCTTCTCTACCTCTCTCTCTCTTCGGAATGAGCCTAATTTTTCCAGTAGTCTTGAACTCCCTAGATTTAGCTGACATGGAAAATGTGACTACAAACTTGTCGAACTGTCTCGCCTCCGACGCTGCACAGAATCTACTTTGTTGCAGGGAAGAACACCTCGCAAGCAGTAAGCAGCAAGCAGCTACACGCTCGGTGGAGACTTCTGCGCGGTGCAGCCCAGAACACCAAATCACAGTGCGCCATCTAGTTAGCAAACAGCCATCTCCATCCTGGAAGCGGGTGGGGTGGGGGTGGGGGACACCTTCAAATCCCTCCGCGGTTTTGGAGGGGAGGGACTCAGAGCTTGTCAGCAGTTCTAAAGGTCCAATTGTTTATTTAAATTAAAAAAAAATAATATATCGCTACTGAGATAATCCACATCTAGTGGATATGGGAAAATTTAGGTTATAATGGCGCTACAAACTTTTACATCTAACTTTGATTTACAAGATAAAAGCAAGTTTTAAATTAAAAGGGCTTTCTGTTAATAGAGCTTATTATTCCGAAGACGGGGGTGGGGGGGAATGAGTTTCTTCGAAAGTTGTCCCTGTGTGCATGCCCTATTATCTTTGCCTTTCCACTTCCACTAATGAGCATTCTTCTAAAGAGGCTGTTAATCCTCTGATGTGTGCTTCTGGTCAGAGGTAAGAGTTTGAATAAAACCACTAATCACTGATCACTAAATTACTGATCATTCATCACGCCCTCCAGTGCCTGCGACCCGGACCATTTTTCGCTTTAGCTTCTATGCATCGCACAACAACAACTTTCTAATTTTTCGATGCGCATGCAGGGAAGGGTGGAGGGGGAGGCACACGATTTCATCTTTGCGTGTGAACCAATCATGAATACCGCGGCAAAAACTGGGGCGGAGGGGGGAGTTGTCAATTAGCACGCAGACAGGAGTCGCACAAATGCCTGCCCCGCGGCATCACTTTCATTGAGAAGAAAGTTTAAACCTGGTGATAACAAAACGCGGGCTCCGCAGCAGTCTCGCAGATTCGGAACCTAAAAGCCGCTTTCGCCGGTAGTCACGAATTCCCAGTCCAAGCGCAAGCTCCGGTCCACCCTCATCCCTAGTCAAGGCTTTTCTTGCTGCGTGCCTAACCCTCTGCCACCATCACCACCACCCCAACCCCCAACGCGCGCGCCTCCTCCTGAAAGGTTCTTTTTCCTTTTGTCCCTTGCAGAAGTCACACACTCGGGGGCTTCTATGCGTGCAACCAGAGATAGAGGTTCCGGCTCCCTCCCAAGCCGGAGAGTAGTTCACTGCTTGAAACACACTTAGGAGCAGGAAAAGCTACACACGCAGCGGTTTGCTGCGTGGTCCCTTGGTCTCCGTGGCGGCTCCCTTGGCCTCGTTTTGCAAAGGAGCTTGTCTTGCTCCTCTCAGTTGCACCGTGCGCAGCCCCCGCCCTGTTTCCCAATCTCCCCAGCCTGCCAGGGCGGGTGTTGTGCCGTGAGGGTGCAGGGTTAGCGGTGCGGGTGACCACAGAACAGAGAGCGGCGTCACCGCGTGGCCAAACGCTTCCCGGAACGCCTTTTGGATCCCCAGCACCCCCACGCCCCGACTCCCGGGAAGGGGAGGGCGGCTCTGCTGAGGTTGGGCGTCTGTAACACCAGAGCGCAGATTGCGCGCCGTCAGGTGCCGCGGTCCCTGGGACGCCGGAAGCTCTCACCCACTCTCCGGGGACTGTGCGCGCCCCATGGGAAGCTGGAACAGGCGGGGCGGGACCCTGGGCGGCTGGAAGGTGCGCAGGGGTAAAGAGTAGGGATGGGGGGAAGAGTTGCTGGGTCAGCATTCTCAGTCCCTGAACCCTGGAATCTCTGGAGCTTTGCACATCAAACGCTCCCTGGCCTGCAGAATGACGTCATGGACCTGGACCCGGCCCTTTATTCCTTGACACATGTCAGAGCGGGAGGGAAAGACGAAACACCAAACACATTGCAGACTTGGAGCACACAAGGTACACGCCGCCCCCCGCAGTTTCAGGTGGGGTCTGGGCGGCAGCGGCGCTTGCAGGAAGGGGCTGGGGGCTGCAGAGCAGGTCTGGGGTCGCAACTACCAGACTCTCCCCAACTCCTCCCCGCAAAGAAATTCATAGCCGAGAGGCGCCCCGCGTGTCCCCCCATGCCGGGAACGAACATCAGCTCGGTTCCTGCGCGTCTCGCGCCTCCCCAAACTCGGTGAAAAGTTGCAGCGTTCGGTGTCCAGAGTCCACCGCAGAGCTGAGCGCTGCCGGGGCGTCACCGCGGCTCCAGCCCGAGCTGTCATTTGGGGGCGGGAACCGGGGACAAGATGGTGATGAGGCTGTGTCCGGCGAGTGGCGGGGGGGGATCGGCACATAGACCCCCGCTGCAGCCGAGTTCCCCCCCTCCGAAGCGCCCCCTCGTCCCCCGGCAAGCGCCCTCCGAGGGCGACCTCCAGTCTGGGCCACGCGCGCCCCACTTTCCCCGGCTGCGGCGGGGAGTTCTGGCCGCACCGGCTGTAAGTTTTCAAACTTTCTCCGAGGTTGGGGAAAAGGGGTTCCGCCGCATCTCAGGGAAGCCGGGGGCGCGGGCCGGAGGTTCCTGGCTCGCCGTCTCCGCCGCAGCCACTCGACCACACTTCTGGAGGACCCGCACCTTGCCAGGTCTCTGGAAGCAAACACACACCCACCGGTTCACAACTGTCCCCCCCCCCCCCCCGTGCAGGGAAACGCGCGCGCTGCCACACGCACACGCACGCCGGGGCGGCCGCGGTGCGGGCTCCACGTTAGCATCCCTCGGCAAGCGGCTTGGACGCGGGCTTCCGGACGCGGCGCACTTCCACGGTCCAGCAGCACTGGGCCGGACCTGCCTCGGGTCGGCCAGACTGTTTACAAACACAGCGCGCCCTCCTCGGATTGCATCGCGTCTGCCCTGCTCCTGGCCCTGTGACCTGCGCCCTGGACCCCGGGAGCCGCTGCCGCCCAGAGCCAACCCCTGCAGGCGAGCACGCGCCCGGGGTGGCTCCCGCGGCAAGTGCAACAAAGTGCCTCTGCGCGAAAGCACGCAGAAGTGGCCGAGCCGTATTTTTAGGAACTTACCAAACAAGTATGGAGAAGGCAAGAGCCGAGCCCGGGTGAAGGGACCACGTTGGACTGAGCAAAGATTACAATACATTCTATTTAGAGTGCATTACATCACCCCCCCGGTGACGTCACGTGGGATTCCTGAACTTCTAAATCATTGCGGTCCGCGGGGGAGGGCGGCGGAGGGGCGGGGTCGGCTGGCCGAGGAGGCGGGCCCCACCCCCAACCCCCGCCCCGGCCCCGCCTCGGCCCGCGCGCGGACCCTGGTGCCCCCGGTGGCCGGGAGTGACGGCTGCGGCTGCGACCGCGCAAGCAACAGCTTGCAGCGCCCAGCGCCGTGTGACACGACTCCCTGACATTAGTGGTGTGAGTCAGCTTGGAAACAATCCTGATGCTTGCAGACAGGACCACGGAGGAGGAAGGGGCGCTCCCGCGAGAGAGGGCTTTAGGGGAGGGAGAGTAGTTGAACCCAAGAGAGGGGACTTGGTGCCAACACTAGGGCACGACGCACCCCTCCCCCGGCCGGAGATGTCCGGCTTCTTTCTGCCTGCCTGTGCCAGTCCTGACCTCATTCTCGTGTTCCCTGCATCCTGGCAGCTCTGGAGAGCTCTCGCCCACACCCCTCCTGCGCCGCCCCCGGCCCATCTCACTTCCCCAGGAGGAGCTGCCTGGTGATGCCCAGTCACAGGGAATGCGCAACCTCCCCACCCGCTACCCCCAACCCTCTCCAAACTCGCCGCTTGGTGCATCTGGGAAGCTCAAGGGGAGAGCAGCTCCTGCAAGCAAAAGGTGAGTCACAGCTCAACCAAAGGTTGAGCCTGATTTAGACTCAAGCGTCAGAGCCGGAAGGGCCCTTGGCAATCGCTTCCAGAGCCTCCTCAGTAACTGGCCCAAGTTCATGGGCTGGGAAGCGCCAGAGCCAGGGCCAGAAGGCAGGTCTGCAGCAGAAAGCAGCTCAGCGTTTTCGAGCAGGCCATCACCACTACGCTCACCACAAATTCCTTGCCTTCATTCCCATTGCCAAGGTTTTACCTGGGAGTCAGACTCCAACGGCAGGTGTAGGCTGCCTTTTGGATACATCCTAGACCACCAGGAGCATCTCTCACCTGCCACAGCATTTGCAACAGTGGGAACTCACTCATACCTTCCAGTAGCCTAGGGAACAATTAGGAGAAGGAGGACACAGAACTGCTAACTATCCTGCAATTTACAGGTGAGACAAGGTCAACTCCAGGTCAGGGAAACTGGCATGAGGTCACCTGATGAGCAAGGGGGGAACCCTGGGAACACTCCAACCCCTGTTTTCCACCTCAGACTCCCTTCAACTGGGCTGTCTCTTGTAGAATCAAGTGAGTGTTGCAGCTCGGTGGCAGCTAGCACTTCTGGGCATTGTGGTTTGCTCAGGAAATATTTAGCACCTGTTGGCAGTCAACACTCCTGCCATTTATGTAACCTTGAATGCTTACCCAGCACCTCGCATCCCAACACATCACCACCATGACCATGCACTTTGCCCGGTATCATGACCAGACTGGCTACCAATCCCGCTGCGTTGTCACTTCCCAGCTGCTTTGGACACGTTCAGTGGAAAGCATATCTCTTGTCAGTGCTTAAGTGACCCACTCTTCCTTGTGCTCGAAGCCACAGGGATCAGGCTGTTTGTTCCTTATAGCCCTGGAGTTGGTGACCTGCTCTTTTTTTGCATGGAGCCCTGAAGGAACTACAAAGAAAGAACCCCTGTGGAGATCCAAATGGTCCCAAATAAAATTTGAGCTAGGACAGCTCCAGTGTCCGGATGGAGGGAAGGAAACAGCAGTCTATCAGACAACAGGTTGTTTGTCCACATTCTAGACTCTGTTACCAGCATAGTTCTCCCCACCCAAAGTTGGGATCTACTTTCTGTGCAACAAACAGAAAACAGATTAAGACACAAGAGGAAACCAGACCAGAAACAAACTTGAGACGAAAATACAGGAGGGAGAAGGGGACACAATACAACAGATCAGAGCTTGTTCTAATGGCATATATTTTTCCCAGCCTGCAAGTACAGACCCAAGACTAGAATGGCAAATGGAAGCAGCAACCCTGCATGAGAATTGAAATACTTTAGATTCTATATGTAATCACCATGTAAATTTAAAGCATTGAATCTCTAGCATTCTGCAAACAAACCAGGGGGGTAGGGAACTGGAGGTCTGTCCATGGCCATGTAAAGCTCATGAAATCATTTGGTTTGGCCCTACCAAGGTGATTGCAGGCAGGACTCAAAATTCAGCAAGACTACATCAGGTGAAGTTGTTTTAAAATATTTATTTTATTTATTTTTATTTGAAAGGCTGATTTTACAGAGAGACAAGGAGTGATGGAGAGGTTTTCCAGCCTACTGGTTCACTCCCCAAATGGCCACAACAACCAGAACTGAGCCAATCTCAAGCTGGGAACAAGGATGCAGGGTCCCAAGGCTTTGGGCCATTCTCTACTGCCTTCCTAGGTCATAAGCAGAGTATTAGATCAGAAGTGGAGCAGCCAGGAGATGAACTTGCACCCATACTGGGATGCTGGTACTAACAGGCAGAGTATTAATGTGCTATACCACTGCATGGGCCCCCAGGCTAATTTTTAAAGTTGATCATTTTGAATGGCCAATTAAAGATGTTATAAATATCCAGTAGGCTCTTGGACAAAACTCTTCCTACCCCTGCTTAAACAGAAGGTTTTATATTATATATTATATATTATATATTATATATTATATATATTATATATAATATATTATATATATTATATATTATATATATATATATATATATATATATATATATATATATATGAGTTTTCATATAACTAGTCCTTAAGTTGACTTGACTACATGAGTCATTTGGTGATCTTGAAAAGTTATTGCGGGTCTTTGGCTTGATGTGCCCCATCGAAGCCATGATTTGACATAGGACCATGCACCAAACTTAGTAATCGACAGATTACTTGTAGCCATCAATGGAGTTCTCATAATACCAGCAGGATTGGTCATGGCCCTGACAACTCTTTCAGCTTCCTCTCCACTGACAGCAATCTCATTCAAAAGGTTTCTAGCCCTGGGGTTTTTATATAGTCCGAGTTTCTGTTAGCAATTGTCACACAAGAAACCTTCACTGTGACAGGTGTGTAGAGAGGGTGTGTGGAGGGTAGACTCTGGAGTGTCAGCCTGTCTGACTGTGAATCCTTCTCTGCTACTTGAGTTTTCCAGAATCTCTGGGTCTCAGTTTCCTTGTCTATATCATGAGGATGGTGTTGATGATTCTAGTAGCTTAAGAATTATATCATCCATGGTAAGCACTCTTTTTGTGAATGGAAGTGTCATGATTCATACTGTGCTAGGAGAGTAGTCCATGATTTTAGCAAATATAACCACATAAATGGCATCATCCCCCACCCCATGCACTTGCTGTGCAAAGCAAGGCTCTTTCTGCCCTTCAAAATTACAGACTCACATTCTTGCCCACCCAGGCTCCCACAGGATTTCAAAGGCCATATGTGTGGAGACATAGGTGGATGAGATAGTGACACCTCAGGAGGCAAATACCCCAGGCTGTGGACACCACCAGTTCAAGTGCCTCTAGAAGAGGTGACGCTGGGAACTGTAGTCCCCATAGAACTCTGGCTCTGAGAAATTCTGTGGGAGACAGGAACCCTTCCATATATGAAGCAACCAGCCAGGGTCCTCCCCACTCCCACTTCCACTTCAACACTGTCCCCAAGCAAGACAGACAGCATCCCTGAAATATCATTGGTGTTGTCAGGGAGACTGGGTTTATGAAGGGATGAATGGCACCTATAGTGACCAATAAGAATCAGAGAGCTCTCCCTCCAGAGCACAGGTTAGCACTTGAGGTCCTGGGTCCTGGCAAGTGGAAAGGAGAGGCCTGCATAACTGGGCCAATGAGGCCACACTGGAGAGAGTGAAAGAAAGAGCAGTAGATGTCTTAACCCCTGTGGGAGAAGTTCAACATGCAACGTGGTGATGGTGTTAGGCATGCTTACTGGCCACTTCACGTCAGGCCTGGAAAGAATCATCCCAGGGGTTCTACAGGTGAAGAAGGCCTTTAGCTCCATGTTTTCTCCAGCATGTATGTAAAGGGGCAGATCTGCCCAGTGCTGCGGATTACTTAGGTGTAAAAGGCCTCCCTCCTCACAGCTCCCGGGCTCCAGCTCCGGCTCTGACAGAATTGTCAGAGCCCTGGCAGGAGGCCAGGCCCCTGGGCAGGCAGTATGGCTAAAGGTACTTTCTCAGGGCAGACATCCTTGGGTTTTTCAACACAAAGGGTTGGCAGTTGACTTGGAATTCTGAGGCAAGCATCTTGGGGACCACACTTGGAGTAACCCTGGCTTAGTGAACTCGCAGGTGGACAGTGACCTGGTAGGGCACTGTGGATGGAATTGGAAGGAGGTCAACATGGAAACAGACGGTCCTGGGCCCTCACATCCTCCTTGCTTCTGCACATGTCACTCAGAGCAATCTTGTCCCCTGTGGTTTTTTTTACCTGAGGCCTTTATAACTAAGCTAGCAGTTGTGGCAGCCAGGATGCTCCTGGGGTCCACTTGTAGTAATGGGCCTGCTGGGAATCTTCCATCCTGGTGACTTCATTAGTGTATTTGGAGGGATCAAGGTTTCCAAATCAATGCAACTGTTAAGGCATCCCAAGACAGAAGCCAGCATGCTACAGTCAGCTCTCCTTCTCCGTGCCAAACTCTAGACTAAAGGCTTTGTGTATATTTTCTCAGATAATCCTCAATACAACCCTGTGAGGCAGTCAGAAGCATTCTCATCTTGCAAAGAGGAAATTTGAGTCTTACAGAGTAACTTGCCCAGGATCCCAGAGCTGTGGCAAGGCCAAGCTTTGCCACAGAACCCATGCCATGGGGACCTGTTCTGGTACCTTTCTGAAGACAGCCCACACAGTGTGAGCAGGAGAAGGACCACGACAGTCAAGAAGAAGAGCTAGTAAGGAAGGAGGGCCACCAGCTTCTACCCAAACTCTAGTCCTGCTCACTAAAGGCAGCTCCAGACAAGACCTATGCCCAGGTCACCGAGAGCCTCACACTGAGAAGAAACCCATGTTAATGGAAGGCTCTGTTGTTGCCAACTTGAATTTGTTTTTTATTTTATTTTTGATGATGTTTACGTCATTGAGAAGGATGCATGCCTGTGTGAACCACTGATTTAGAGTGGGAAGGGTTGAGGAATAGGGGAAAGTGGATGAGACCATTGTTTCCAATTTCCTTTTCCTTCTTCCTGTATCTGGAGGAATGGGGGAGAGAAGGGGAGAAGCCGCATCCAGCAGCATAACCACATCAGTATCCAGGGACGAGGGATGGCCACCCGATGCCATCCCAGGGTCCTTGATGTAGAGCATGCTCTGAGGGTGCTGCTCAAGTGGCTTCACTAGTTCTGAAATGCTGTTGATTTCATTGCTCCAACAATGAGAAATCCTTCCAAGGTCCATTAGCTGACGTAGTTTACCTTAGAATCTCCATTTGCCCAGATACTTGGTATCAACACGTGGCTGGGAGAGTTGTTCAATTTGTTCTGCCCTCTGTCCTCTGCTATGGTACTAGATGTCCTCCATAGGCCTCGATGGACTGCAATGTGCCCCATGTGCAGCTGGGCATGCTGCCCACTACACCATCTCCGGCAACTGAGCAGGCCCAGTTTATGCACACCGTGATCAGACCACAGATCCTACAATTTTTCCTGTGGTTGAAGTTCTGAGTCTAGTGGTTCACTTGAGGGCTTCCCCAAAGAAACCTTATCTGAGGTGACCCCAGAATTTACTATGTGTGCTAGCCAATACAGGGTCCAAATCAGTCTGTCACCCGCATCAGCCTACACACACTTGTGGTTGCAGTTGCTGGGTCAGTTCTGTCTCTAGTCCCATCTCTTACTCAAACCAATGGATGCTGTGGCCCAGCCCAACCCTATCTACCACACACTCAACCCTCATAAACCAGTGGGAACTGCAGCCCAGTCAGAGCGACCCCCAATAACCTCCACCAGGCCTGCCCCCAGCCCAGGTTCTTGCACATGATGATATTTTTAGCAGACCAGTCCACATCCCATTTGGCTTTTGTACAGACCAATAGGCACTACAGCCTAGCTCAGCCCAACTGACCCCACTATCCAGCCTACACTTATGCCAGTGGATGTTACCCCCCTTCCAGCCAGGTCCATTCCTAGGCCTAGTTCTCATGCTCACCAGTGGTGGCCCATCAGAGAGGTACCCACAGTTTCCCTACTAGGCCCATTACCTGTACTGGATCTTGTACTTTAAAGGTGGTTCTACAGTCTAGCTTGATAGAACTTGCCCCCATTACCAGTCCTTGCCAGCTGATGCTATGGCAAAACCTGACTAGCCTGCACTTAAACTCTGGCTCATGCATACAGCACTGTACAGTTGCTTAGCCTAGCCTGGCTCTCCCCCTAAACCAGCTCACACATAGGTCAATGGGTGTTATAGCCCTGCCTACCCTGATGTGTCCCCAATTTCAGTTCTCAGGCTCACTAGTGGGAGCAGTGGCCCAGCATGGGAGTCCTCACTTACCTCCCGCTGCCCCCCACCCTGGTCTTGTCTGTGCTGGTGGGTGCTTCAACCTACCCCAGCCTGGACTGCCCCCAGTCCCTGGCCATAATGTGAACTGGCTGGTGTTGTGACTCAGTTCAGCCTGTGCTGCACCCTCTCCAGCTTATCAGATTTGCCAGTGGGTGTTATGAACTAACCCAACCTTGCCAACCCCCAGACCTGACCCACACATACGTCAGCAAGCACTGTATCCTGGCTTTGTCAGCGCTGCCCCCAGCCTTGATTCTTGTGCTCATCTTCGGAGACTGTATCCTGACAGAGGAGTTTCCCAAGCCCCTCTGTAAGGTTACCTCGCAGTGGCAGATCTCGTACATACCAGTAAATCCTTGGCCCAGACTGGCTTGGCCCACCTCCTATCCTGGCAGGAACAGTGGACTTGTCTGCCTGGCCTAAACCCATTCTGGTTATTACCATTGGATGTTACAGCCCAACCACACCTGGTGCACTCCCAGACCCAACTCTAACATGATTCAGAGGGTGCTAAGATTTATCCTAGTCTATCCTATACCCACCCTAGCTCTCACAAGCACAGCAGGTGCTGGAGCCTAACCCAGTCTGCATACCCCAGACCCAGTCCATACCCATGCCAAGGTATACTGAAAGCCATGCTCAACCCAGTCCTGGGCTGCCACTATTCTGGCTCTCACACTCACTAGTGGGTATCATAATCTAGCCAGGGTGTACCGCTAACTCCCTGACCAGGCCTGCTCCTAGCCACAGAGCCTGTGCTTGCCAGAGGTTGCTGTAACCCAGCCTGGCATGCCCATAGCCCAGGGTGGCCTTTGCCATCAGATGCTGCAGCCTGACCTGGCCTGCTTCTAGTCCCAACTCTTGCTGCTGGGTGCTGCAGCCTAACCCTGCCCAACCTACATACATCCCTGACTTTCATGCAAACTGGTAGGTATCATAACCTAGCCTAGCATGGCCCACACTCCGTTCTGGCTCCTGCACATGCCAGTGTGCTAAGGTTTTACCTGGCCCTGCCCAGTTTGTTCCCTTCCCCAGAATGAACCTATATACTTCCTGAAAAGAGGAGCTGCCCTGCCCAGCCTTACCAACATTTAGGCCTGAATCACATGTTTATCAGTGATAGCTATGGCCCATCAGGGTTCTATGGTCTAGCCCTGCCAGGTTGGCCCTTAGCGCTAGTGGGTGGTGGTTAGCAATGCTTAATGCTGACTATCCCAGCTCAGGTCTCCCACATGGGCAGGTACATCAGTCTGACCCAGAAAGGTCCTCTAGCTTCCTTCCTCCAAACCTCTTGGTCTCAGTCCCCTTGCTTACCTGCCAGTACAGTGACCTTGTCAGTGGAAGTCTCCATGAAGTCATTGCTCGCACATGCAACATACTTCCTCAGTGGTCCTCCCTCCCCCACATCTCCAGTTCCCCTTTCCTGGGCAATCTAAAGTCCCTGCACCTGGGAGTGCATGGGTTCCCTAGCCCAGTCTTCTCAAATCTAGTCTTCTGGTGGGGTGGTTTGCTGTCAGGAGCTCTGCCCACCCACTAGCGACCCAAGATCTTGGCACACTTCCTGGCCTGGGACACTACCCCTCTGCCCATCCAAGATCCAATCACATTCATAGTTCCTCAAGATTGGCACCAGCATACCATGCCATCTTGCTAACCTAGGGCTCTCCCCTTATCCCCCCACCACCTGTCTGGGATCA
Source organism: Ochotona princeps (assembly GCF_030435755.1). Taxonomy (NCBI): domain Eukaryota; kingdom Metazoa; phylum Chordata; class Mammalia; order Lagomorpha; family Ochotonidae; genus Ochotona; species Ochotona princeps. The sequence continues at coordinate 26,274,465 of NC_080851.1, forward strand.
AAAACGTGCAGGAATCCCCAGGTTTGCTCCATTTGCCTGGACACGAGTCTGTAGGTTTGCACATGCTTCTGTCAACACCATCTTCCAGGCCCCTGCAAGCACACACCACCAGGCCTCTATGAGCCCACCTGCACTGGTGGAAGCCAGGTGTTCATCTTGAATTTTTTAAAAGATTTGTTTATTTTTATCAGAAAGGCAGATTTATATAGAAAGACAGAGATGAAGATCTTCCATCTGCTGCTTCACTCCCCAAATGGCCACAATGGCCAGAGCTGAGCTGAAGCCAGGAGCTTCCTCCAAGTCTCCCACATGGGTACAGGGTCCCAAGGCTTTGACCCAGCCTCTGCTATTTTCCCAAGCCATAGCAGGGAGCTAGATCAGAAGTGAAACAGCCAGAACATGAACCTACATGCAATGAGATGCTGGCACTATATTGTGGAGGATTAACCAGTTGATCTATCACGCCAGCCCCACCAACTTGCGATTTTTAATAATTTTATCTCTGTCCTTGTGGGAGCTGAGGAGCTGGTGTGTGACTGGGAGTGATTCAGATACAATGGGTGTCTGCTTTCCTCAAAATTCATTTGCATAAAGCAGTTGGGTCACCTTGGGAGCACAAAATCCTGATGGACCCACATTGCATGGACACTCAGAGTCCAATCAAGTGTAAGATCAACTGATGACCTCCGTGACCCTGGAGTTGGAGCAGGGAATGGGGAAGCCAGTAGCCCTGAGGCCACACTTTTCAACCAGAATTTTGTGGGGGTTGTGAGGGGAAAAAAAGATAATTGCATTCTAAGAAACACAATTAATCAGGGATTCTATCTTGTATGAGATCCTGTGTCAGGTACACACATACACCAAAAATGATGACAATACAAGGAAAGGGGAAGACCAGCAGTCCATAATTCCTCGACCGTAGGTCCCATTTTTCCTTACCCATGTGTAAACCAAAAGCAAAGAGCTGCAAAAGTGGGTGCATGTCAAGAAATGATTGATATAGACAGTTGTATTCATTTGAAACATACAACAGACACATAGATCTGTTTTGTGCAGCATATCCATTGTCATGATAAGAAGGAAATGAAACACATATGGATATAAGAGCTATGAGATAAAGACCATGTGATTTGAGTGATTTTACACTCAAGTTAACTGGTCTTCAAACTGATATTATGCCACAGAAAAACGAATGGTAAAATTAACACTGAAAATTCAACACTGTGATTTTGTATTACTTCAAAATGACATTGAATTGCAACTGGAAAACAGCAAGATATTGACTCTGAAATGGAAGGGAATGTAATATAATTTATTTATCTATTTGAAAGAGAAATGGCAAGATCTCAGTCTGCTTGTTCACTCCTCAAACGCCCACAGCAGCTGGGGCTGGGCCAGGCCAAAGCCAGAAGCCACAACTCAACCAGGGTCTTCCATCGGAGAGGGATGAACTCAGTTGCATGAATCATCACCGATTCTCATCACCAGGAGTCTGAATTTGCAGAAACTAGTCAAAAGGCAGAGGTGGGGAAAAAGCACAAACACTCCATCATGGGATATAAGTATCCCTAAAGATATGTTATCTATTACATAAAATGCTCATGCCCTGAATTTGATATCTTTAAGCAATTTTTTTCTACCTCTTTAAAAAAAGATTCATTTTATATATTTGAAAGGTAGATTTACAAAGGGAGAGAAGGAGAGAAGGAGAGAGAAACTTCCGTTTCCTAGTTTGCTGTACAAATGATCACAATGGCTAGGGCTAGCCTAGATCAAAGCCAGGAGTTTCTTCCAGGTCTCCCAGGTGAGTGCAGGGGCTCAAGCCCTTGGGCCATCTGCTGCTGCTTCTCTAGCCATGTTAGCAGGGAGCTGGATAGGAAGCGGAGCAGCCAGGACACGAATTGGTGTCCTTAGACAATGCTAGCATCATAGGCAGTGGCTTTACTTGCAGGCCATAATGCCAGCCCCTTTGCCTGTCTGTCTTTTATTTAAGATTTATTTACTTTTATTATTAAGTCAGATATATATATATATAGAGAGAGAGAGAGAGGAGGAGAGACAGAGAGCAGGATCTTCCATTCAATGATTCACTCCCCAAGTGGTCGCAACAGCTAGAGCTAAGTTGATCTGAAGCCAGGAGCCCAGATCCTCTTCCACATGGGTGCAGGGTCCCAAGGCTTTGGACTTCCCTCGACTGTTTTCCCAGGCCATAAGCAGTGAGCTGGATGGGAAGCAGTGCTGTCGGGATTAGAACTGGTGCCCATATGGGATCCCGGCAAGTGCAAAGTGAGGACTTTAACCACTAGGCTACTGCACCGGGCTCTTGCCTGTCTTTCTAACAAGAGGCCCTGCTTTCTCAGTTAGCACAGGATCCAAAAATCAGGTAGTTGACCCTGACTACAGATGTCAGATGATGCATCTGCCATGGTCGCAGTTCTGTGCTCACCACGTCATGAGTGAGGACAGCAGAGTGGGCGCATTGACAAGCTCAGTGTTGTCATTGGTTCGGACTGTGACCTTGACCAGCTCTTTAACCTCTCTGAGCTTCAAACTGTTTGCCTGTGATGGAGATCTGCATCTACTCTGCAGGATAGTGCAAGGATTGATGGGTCAATACAGGTATCACACATTCCACAACGTACCACACGTATCAATAACTAGAGGATATACTAGTAAGATCTCAGAGAATTTACCAGAATCACTCATGTCACAGACTTAGTACTGTGCCTGACATTCAGAATGTGCTCAGTAAATATTAGTGACATAAAATGGCAGGCAAGGTGTCATATAGAAATTCTCTGGATTGAAATGGATGCATCAATCCACAGCGTGTGCAGATGAAGGGTCTTAACACTGGCCCCTAGTATTTGAAAGAGATGATGCCTTTAGATAAACAAATCTGCTCTGAGCTTGGGGGCAGCAAAGCCATGTGATAACATGGCGACTTCTCCTTCTTGTCTGGCTATACAAATGCATTTTTTTTAAAGATTTATTTTATTTTTATTATAAAGTCAGATATACTGAGAGGAGGAGAGAGAGGAAGTGGAGCTGCCGGGACCAGAACCAGCAGCCATATGGGATCAAGGCGAGGACCTTAGCCACTAGGCCACGCTGCCGAGCCCACAAATGCATTTTTGTATCCATGGTTATGTAATGACTCACCCTGGTATGGTTTAGAGTTTCCAGAATTGGTTCTTGAATTCCAAACAGATATGATTTTTTTATTCATTAATTACATTGTATTATGTGACACAGTTTCATAGGTACTTGGAAGCTCCCCACCCCTCCCCAAACCCTCCCACCATGGTGGATTCCTCCACCTTGTTGCATAACCACAGTTCAAGTTCAGTTGAGATTCCCCCATTGCAAGCATATACCAAACATAGAGTCCAGCAACAGATATGATTTTTGAATGCCATACGGCTGGCTGGGAATGAGAGAGGGAGATACAAGTCAACCCTCAAATACTGCTGAACAAGGGGTTCCTGGGTTTGTTGTCTCACGATGGGAGAACTCCATCTGGACGGCATCACCTATTCCACTGGGATTGTTACATTCACCACCTTATGAAATTTAATGCTTTCTCTTGAACTTGGATGAAAATCAAAAGCTTCAACCACTTCTAAGTGTCTTACAGTGTTAACATCTCCATTAAACTTACACTCATCTTAATGTATCCACCCCCCCTTTTTTGTGAGAGACTTGATTAAAGGAATAATTACTCCATTTTTTTTTTCTTGCTTGCTTTGGATTTCAGTGAGAGAGATTGACACCTACTCTGAATAATGACCCAGGATAATTCTGCTGCATCAGCACACTCCGAAAATTTGAGTCATTTCCTTAAGATCAATGGGTAAGTGGAAAGTAACGGTTTAACAATAATTAGGACTGTTTTATCTATGGGGAAGGTTCATTTAGACTAAAACATTATTGATATCACGTAAATTAGTATTGAACATAGACTCACATGAGCTAGTATCTCATATCCCACCGCTTTTTATATTATTGTTCACCGCATGTTTAACTCGTGTACTGCTGATGTGGAAGCTTATTCTCATCTCTTTAGGGGCATTTAGAAGTCCTTTATCTCAATGATTCTCAAAAAGTCCAGTAGCTTTTAGACTTAATGCATAAGCAATTTCTCCCCACTCCCTTCCGGCTTCAGACAAGATGTGCGAAGCCTGGAAAGTGATTCTGAATCTTACTGAGGAAGTCAGAGAGGACAAGAGGCTCCTGGCTCCTCCTCTCCCCCAGTCCCAGTCTTAAAATATTCCATCTGCAGCTCCTATTTGACACTTGGAGAGCCTGCAGCCCTTTGCGAAACATCTGTTTTCAGAACTCTATGGGCAGTTTAATCCTATGTCAAAGTCCCAGAGGAAGGAAAGAACACCATGGTGTGTAAGCACCAACACTGGGTCAAGCCCATGGGATCTTTTATCTCATTGAATCCTCAGAACTTGGGTGAGAATATCATTTTTCCTGTTTTCTTGATAGGGAAACTGCAGCCCAGAGAAGCAGAGCGATTGGAACCCAAATCAGCAGGCTGATGGATAAGGCAGCTGGGCTTCAACCCCAGCTCTGGCTCCAGTGTCCCACTGTCTAACATACCCTGCTGTGCTCTTCCAGGGAAGACACTCCATCTAGCCATTCACTACCCTCCTGCATAACCTTATTTCAGATTCTCAAGCCACACTCTCACCCACATCTGTGCACAGAAAAACTGAAAAATGTCGTGCCACTCATCCATCACTTTTCTGGGAGTTGTATTCCATTTTAGGCTGATTACTGCATTTGTGGAGGGAATAAGTGGGCCTGCTTGATTGAGAACAGAGGGTCCTTAGGGTGAGAATTTAGGGCAGCAGTTAAGATACCTCCTGGTATGCCCCTATCCCACAACACAATGCATGGTTCGAGCCCTGGCTCTGCTCCAGGTTCCAGCTTCCTTCTAATGTGCACCCTGGGAGGCAGCAGGTGCTGGCTGAGAAGCAGAATCAGCAGGCAGGGAAGGGAGAAGTGGGGTGCGGAGGCTGCAAGGATACCAGGGACACAGCCTCGGTTTGCCAGCAAAAGACAATCCCAGAGGCCACTGTGGGTCATCTAACGATCCTGGGAACCCTAGAACCCCATTTATTCTTCCTTTGTAAGAATTGCTAAGTCTTTGACCTCGTATGAACCTTAATCTTGGGAGATGCCACATTATTGTAAGAGGTTTAAATGGGGGTCTGAGGACTGTGAGGGACTTGCTTTCCTTCTTTATAGCCAAAGAGGCCCCTTGATGGTCGCTCTTGCATTTTTTTATGGAAATAGTTTTATTGTTTCTGCAGGTTATAAAAGTAATGTGTGCTTACAAAAACTTCAGAAATACATAAAACAGAAAGTAAATTTCTTCTTATAATTCCATCCAGAGATAAGTATCATTAGCAACTTGATGAATGTCCTTCCAGAAATTATTTTGCACACTTACAACGCTTGAGTATGACCAAGCTGCACGTGCTGGGCAGACTTCTCTTTTTTACTTTATAATTCAGGATGGACTGCTATCCATGAGAATATCGTCATATGACGCCCTCCTTTTTAATGGTTACATAAGCTTCCATTGTTTGAGTTTAATTAATCCATTTATTATTAATGAATAGTCATGTAGTTTTCAATTCTTTAAAAATAATATTTTTATTTACTGGAAAGGCATATTCACAGAAAGACAGAGACTTTCCCCTTACTGGTTCACTCCCCAAATGGCCACAGTTGGGGTTGAGCTACAGTGAAGCCAGGAGCCTAGTTTTCTGGGGCATCTTCTGTTGCTTTTCCAGACACATTAGCAGGGAACTGGATCAAAAGTGAAGAACTGGGACTCGAATAGGTGCCTTAGGCAGTGGTTTAACATGCTAAGCTACAATGTCAGCCCCATAGTTTCCAATTTCTTGCTATTGTAAGCAGTACTTCAATGGTGGCTGACCTTGTTCCTATGCAAATGCTTTTCATAGAAATAGTATATTGCTGGATTATAGGCTACGGATATTTTTCATATCTGTTTTTATTTATTTACTTATTTGGATGGCTGGGTGATAGAGGAAAGAGCAAGAAACATTTCCATTCACTGGTTCACTCCTCAAATGCCAGCAATGACCAGGGCTGTACTAGGTCAAAACCAGAAACCAAGAAATCCCTCCAAGTCTACTGCTCGGGATCAGGACCCACGTGCTTGGGCAATCATCTCCTGCCTCCCAGTTGCATTAACAGACAATCCAGTATGGAATGTGGCCATTCCAAGTGGCAGCTTAGCCATGCCTTCTTATATTCAAAAGACAGAGAAATGCCCTCCTCTGGTTTACTCCCCAGTGCCCAGCTAAGGCTGGTGCAGGTCAAAATGAGGAGCCTGAAACTCCATCTAATTCTCCTATAAGGGTGGCAGGGATCAAGTATGTGAACTGTTACCTGTTACTCCCGGAGTGCATGTTAGTAGGCAGTGAATGCAAAGTGCAGCCTTGCTTTAAACTCAGGCACTCTGACATGGCATGCAGGCATTCCAAGCAGCGTCCCCACGACTGCACTAAACACCTGCCCCAGCTGTTTCAATGCTGTTGTTGTTGTTGTTGCTAAGTATTTCTTTATGACACTCCAAAATGACAATTGTCAATTGACTCTCCGACTTTTATTGAGTGTAAGGATCTCTACCTCCATATGTTTATTAATCAGAGGCATTACCAGGACTCTTCATATGCTGCAAAATGAAAAGCAACAGAAATCTATTATCTCCTAATTGGCACTCATGGATTCCTAGTTTCTACTGAGCACCTTTGCAAGTATAACTTCAGTTTGCATCTCTTTGGGTGTTTGCCTTTTGTTGGATTTGTAGGAGTTGGGGGTGAAGGTCACGATTAGAAAGACATGTGCTCAGACGTGTGCCTTGCCTTGTCTGCCCCCTTGCATTGTTCTATTCTGAGTTTAACAATTGCAAAATGATGGTACGGTGGTAGGTGTGTGAAATAGAGCGTATGGAAGAAGATATGTTCATTGTGGTTTTTCTTTTTTAAAGAGAACATTTTTCAATATTTAAGCATACAATAAAGCACAGAAAAACATTATTGTCCAGGGTGCTATCTAATTTAAACAAGAATATATTCTCTATGTTAACCATAAAAATAGCAGTGAGTGTCCTTTAAACTTGAGACCCATGATGATTTCATTGATACAGAAGAGAAAAGTTCAATATGAACGGATTCATCAGCCTTCATGTTTGGTTTTCAGAACTACCAAATGCCTTAAGAGATGCTGATCAAGCAATGCTAAGGTTTGGCCTACACTCTGACTTCTGCCTTTACCCAGCGGATGAAGGATTCTGCACCTGCTATTCCTTTACCACCCAAGACACTACCTCAAAGTGGGACACAAAGAAAACATTGAGAGCAGGGTGTAGTTCAAACTCACTGTCAGGAGACTAGCAGTGATAATGCTGGAAGCTGCAGAGCTGGATGCTGGTCTCCATCACCAGGTTTCAAGAGTTCAAATCCAAGTTCCAAATGGATGAAGGAATGGCGAATTACTGCTTAGTGAGAATGGAACTTTTGTTCAAGATGATACATCCTGGAAATAAGTCATGATGATGGCTAGTCCATGAAATACACACTTAAAATGGTGCATTTTATGCTGTCTATATTTTAATAGAAATAGAAGACTGAGTGAGCCAGGAAGAATTTCAGTCTTTCCCCTTACAGATAAGTAACCAGACCTGTTTTTGGACCTCAGTTTCCTCACTGAATAATGGAAGAAGTCCTCATGGTGCTCTCATCACAGGATTGTTGGGATTCAATGGGACAGACAGCTGGGACGGACTTTCCGTGACACATAGTCATCAAGGTTTGCTGACACATGAGTCCTGTTCTTCAGATCTCTTGGGTTTGTGGGATGGTCCTTTATTTGTAGGGTTTTATGCAGAAAGTACCAATTTTTGTTTTGCTTATAAGGCAAACTTTCTGTTTCATGGCTCATGTCAGATTTTAATTACTTTTAAATGAAGCCAAATAAAGTGACCAAGGACAGCTGCATATGAGCAGGTCTGCTTAAAGCAAACCCTCAACACCCCACAATCTGGAGGGAGATGGAGCTGCTGGCTCCAACCCAAGAGGGCCAGACAGATGGGATCCTTACGTCTCCTTATCTTTTTATGTTGGTCCCACCCTATCCCAAGTCTTGTTTCCCCAGATAGATCCTTCTGGAATACAGCTGCCATCACTCATTCTATTTTCAAGGGATGAATGGAGGCCTTCTTGGAGAGAAATCCCACTGTGTAAATCAGCCACCAGCACTGCTGATCCCAGGGAGAGATATCACACATCCACACATATGGGAACAAAACCAAAGCTGGAGCAGGAGGCCTTTTTTTTTCTCCTCCATATCATGAATTTATTGTACTGCTTTATAAAGTACATTATCCTTGAGAAATCAGTTTCCTGGTATATCATTTAAGCCTCCAAACCTTGGCACAGATAAGAAAACTGCACCAAAAAATATCTAGGCAGTCTGACATTCAAAATGACTTCATACTCTGTGTTTTTTCAAAACATACCCATTTTTTGTCTTTTTATACATAAGGCCCAGTGAAATAAGCAGTAGCTAAATAATTCAGAATATCAGGGGAAATAGAGAAAGACACGTAGACTGAGAGAGAGAAAAGGGAGGCAGAAGCAGCCATGGCTTCATCCTTCCTATTCACCTGCTAGTCCTTAAACTTGCCAGGATAGAAGAGAAATAAAAGCAGCCCAGAGTTATGGCCCTGTTTTAAAAATAAAAAAGAAATTACAGTTGAAATGATGAAACAGACACAGGAAACATATAGAAAAAAATATATTTCCTGTGCGCCAAGCCTCTGATCCCATTAAGTACTTAAATAATATCTTCCTGACATCATGACTATATAAATAACATGTTACTTTCATATTTATGACATTGGGAGCTCATATTACTAGTTTATGAAAAATATGTCTCATTTGCTAGTTTTAAATGACACTGATAGAGGTTAGTTTATCTTACAGAATTACATACAAATGTCATAGAGACTAGTTTAATGTTTTATGATAAACATCCCCAACAAGTGCAAAAAAATACCACCTAGGATAAAACAAGATACTGTGTCTAATGCCAATAGAAGCTTCTCTGTCTTGCATGTTAAAAGGAGCAAAAATGTAGGTATATTCCTTCTCTCTAGAGCTTGATCGAACGCTTTCTCAGGCATAGAGCCATCCATCTATAAGCCTTTGTATCTTCTGATTAAAAGAAAATAAGTGTAGAATCATGTTTGCTACATTCTGCTGCCAAAAGCCCATGTCCATAATCCATCATTAAAATGTGACAGTGTATGGCTACAAAGAAAGAAAATTCTCAGTTGTCATGCTCATTTGCAAATGGTTCAGGGGCTGAAGATTGTTTGGTAATCTTGCTGTTTCTAGGTTATTTGTGGAATAACCAGTTTAATTGAGCTGATGATTGCCTTGTATCTACGTTGCACTCCTGACTTGGATCTTGATTTTGGCAGTTGGCATGAGTTGGTGCTATGTGGCAAGGGAATGGCATGCATTCAGTAAGCCCAAATTCCAGGGTTCCAGCCCACCCTTTCTTTTCCTGTGCCAATCTGATTTCTAAGGAATTTGCCTAGAGTTGGGGCAAAGGGGGAAAAAAGGAAAAGGAACTCCTTGCCCTATTTTGCAGACTGGTTCACAGAATGCTTTCTTTGGGTTGGGATTCTTGGCTACATGAATGCAAAAAGAGATTTTATACCTTCATGAAAGTGGAGGCCTGTTTGGGATGTTCTTTGTAATTGGAGCATGTCCCACTGCGTGCAGAATACAATGTAAACCAACCTGTTGCAACGTGGAGAATAGTGCTACCCAGAGAAGCCAGTTGGAAAAAGACACGGTGGCGGGGCGGGGGGGGGGGGGGAGGGGGAGGTTGGGTTAACACCAACCTTGTCCTGACATGCATGAAGTCTGCAGCAGGAGGGAAAATTGAAAACAGAAACATGAGGAAGAATCATGCCCTGGCGTGAGGACTATGTCAGAGAGAAGTTCTTGTTGCAAAGACAGGACAGAAAGAAACTGCCCTTGACCATCCCGGAAATGGCTCTACCCTGCATGGGAGAGGACTTGCACCTCCTGGAGAGGCATTGCGTATCCCAGGCTAGCTAAAATCGGGGGTGAGAGACTATTGTAAAATTCAACAGACATCATCTGAAATGTTTATATTCTAATAACGACCCAAATACTGACCCCTTCCCAAAGAAATCTTACTAGACATCTTTCTCGCATACATTTGTAGAATTTTATCTGCAAACCTCCAAATACTTTCTTTATAAGATCTGTCCCCCATATCTGTACCTCCATGTCCTTCTCCCCAGAACTAGTGCATCCTGTTTTGCCCTTCACGGACAGGAAGAAAGTTGTATCCTTTCAAGGGTGGAAAGTAACTTTGATGAATATTTTCTTTCTTTCCTTAACACATCAATTACACTTTTTTGATTCAATATAGACTTTTCGAGAATTTGCAATATACATTTACAACTAATTGAAGTCCACCTTAACAGTTGCATCACTTCACAAGTAGCCCAGGTTATAAACCAAGTCCTAGCTCCTCCAGCTCATCATTTGTAACGTTACTGTCATTTCTTTCACTTTCCTGTAGGCTGCAGTCATCCAGTCCAGCTGTGCTGCTTTGGAACAACTGTCTGTTAGTGGTTGGCATTCCATTTGTAAAAAGGAAATAGTGGCTCTTTACATTTCAGACTGGAAGGCATCTTCACCAACGCCCTAATGAGACTCAAAGGGAACAGAAAACAGATCACCAAGATCCACTGCCCTGGAGACCAGAATCCTAACCAATGACTGCAATAGCAAAGATATCAGCAGTCATTGAAATGAGTACGGAGATGGGCAGAAGTCTGGCAGAGAGAAGGGCTGAGGGGAGAGATGAAAACCTCAACTTGCTTCTCTGTAAAACGCAGTGTGTGGGGAGGCAAGGATTTGGAAAGCAGAGCCAAGGGCAAGAACAGAAATATCTTTGCTGAAACGAAATGGTTACGTGGTGGCTTCAGAGAGGGTGCTTTGATCAAATAAGACAAATGGGTAAACAAAGAGGGTCTCAGAGACATTAGAGCTGACCTCGCTAATGCTGAAACCATGTCGTGAGATAGACACAGGTCTGAGTTATGGGACTGAGGTATCACCGGTACCTAGCCAATCTCCTCACCTCCCCCTGGCCTCCTTTTTCTGGGCTTATAAAAATGAGCATTTGCCTGAACTACACAATCACTCTTGGCTGATGTTCTAAGAGTCCACAAAGGTTGGATGCATGGTGGAAATATTGATCTGTCATCAGTCAAGGGCCAGAGTGAGTTAGAAAGACCCAAGGGTGGAACCCTAGAAGAGGGAGAGATTGCGTAACCTACGAGATGTAATCCCACTAAGCCAGGGCTGCCAGAACCCAGGCCACGACATGCAGCATGAACCTGCTCCTCCGGGAGAGTCAAAGAAGAGGCAGTCGTGGCCCAGAATCCTAGAGGCTGGGCTACACTGGGGCGTGGTGCAGTCCTTCCGGTCAGGAATGGGGTGCGAAGCAGACACATCAATGTTCTGACCATAGAATCCACAAAAAGAAAGAAGGGGTTACTGGGAAACAAAGCTCTAAACAGACAAGAAAAGTGTTTGTTATGTAAGAAATAAGGATCACTGGGCTGGGGTGGAGGAGGGACACCCAGACCGGCTGATGGGAAAAGTCAGTGCCCGTCTCTTCTGGGGGCCACGAGGGTGCATTTGGATTGAGGTGGCATCAGGCCTAGAGGTGGCTGTCACATACAGAGACCTGAAGACCAAGGACTGCTCTGTGACATCAGAACTGGTCTAGCCCTGTGCAACACCAGAGTCACAGGGACACACAGCACCCCTCCCACCCGTTGGGACTTCAGTTGTTCCTGCTTTCGGGCTAGTGCAAAGTGCAAAACATGGAGAACGCAGCTTCGACAGGCTCATGCAACTGTTCTCCCAGAGATTCATTCAACAGCACCTAAAATGGCCTATGCACAGCTACAAAGAAAATAAAGTCACCTGGGAAAGAAGGGGAGAAAAGGGGGGGTGGGATCTGTTGTGTACTTTTGTGGCAGGCATTGTGCTGAGTCTCATGAGGCAGACTTCAAAAAGTTTGTGGAGGGTCCCGCTACAGTAGCCTAGTGGCTAAATTCTGGCCTTGCAGACACCAGGACCCCATGTGGGCACCAGTTTGTGTCCTGGCTGCTCCACTTCCATTCCAGCTCCTTGCTTGTGGCCTGGGAAAGCAGTGGAGGATGGCCCAAAGGCCTGGGACCCTGCACCCATGTGGGAGACCCAGAAGAAGCTCCTGGCTCCTGGCTTCAGATCAGCATAGCTCCGGCCATAGTGGCCGCTTAGGGAGTGAATAAGCAGATGAAAGATCTTTCCCTCTGTCTCGCCTTCTCTCTGTAAATCTGATTTATAAATAAATACATACATACATACATAAATAAATAAATAAATATCTTTTGGAAAAAAAGTGCATGGAAATGAGTGGAAGGGAAAAAAACTGTGCATTTCAATGTTTTTTGCACCAAAGTAAACTTTTTGTGATCCCATTTTTTCCTATGATTCTTGGCACCATGATAAGCTCGTAGGATGTTCAGACCTCTGTTTCTGCAGGGTAATTGTGCCATCTGGTCACGACTAATGGCAATGCTTAATGCCCAAGGCCACCTGTGAGGTTCCCTCGCTCAAATCCACAGGATGTCTATTGAGCTCACCAACACGAGACAATAAAAACCTTTTTGGTAAAATTAGGACATGACTGTGCATTCTAAATAAGACGGAGAACAGATGATGGTTTGAGCGGCAGTCTTTCAGCCTCCTGCGGTGGGTGCATCCAGGTGAGGAGACGCCAATAACTAGCTCTCTTCTGTTTTAAGAAGCTCTAAAGCAAATTCTCAGGGAAGATTAAGAAATGCAACTGACAACACAAAGACAACAGGAGGAAGGCGCCACCACCTGTGCTGTGTTTGGCCCATCTTTCAAAGAGTTAAAAACGCACGCGCAAAGTCTGAATTTGAGACCGAATCATAAACTCAATTTGAACTCTGTTGTCAATTGCCAGGGAAAGCATTCCAGACTCTGAGAAACTAATTTTTTTTCTTTCATAGCATCAAGAAAACGCTGGAGGCTTATAGGGCTCCTGGTATGTAAATTGTAGCCAGCAGGAAACAAACCCACTGTCCTTCGGAGACATCCTTTCCCAGTCCCGCTTCCTGGGGTCCCTTAAAATGCTGCCACGCAGACCAAAGGGCAAAGGGAATTTGTGCGCTTGGAAATGGCTAAGAGGCAGGGCAGAGGAAAAAAAGAAAAGGATCTTACCAAAACCCAGAGATGACAAGTCAGAGAGAGAGAGAGAGATTTTAGAAGAGTTATGTGCTCATTAGACAAGTTACAGGTGGCACAGCCTGTAACAGGGGACACCTCCTTTTCCAAGCGTGAGCAGGCGCGTTACATCTCTGCCTTCCTACAGTTATTAACCGTTCCTTTTTAAAGAGCAGCGCAAGAATGCTATCCGTGAAGGTTTGCCGATAAGCACGTGTGTGGGGCGCCTTTTCCCCCAACAGGCTGCACGGTAGGAGCAAACCTTATCTCTATGAGCCTTCATGCAGCAGAGCAATTAATTAAGTTATCTCCATGAACATTGTGCTCGCTGAAACTTATTAAAAGTCTGATTCATCGCCAAAACCCCAGGCAAACACCCACTGCCTTGTAATAATACAAAAGAAAAAGAAGCGAGGGTAACGTCCCCTTTTCATATCCCAAGAAGATCCTCTTGACCCTCTGTCTTTGTTGGAAAATATCTCTATTAAGAGTTTAAGAAAAAGATTTTTCTCCCGGACATGAAATATGTTATGGCGGGGAACTGTGGGAGTAAATGACAGAGCCTCGGGGACTCCAGATGAAGAGGAGAAGCTGGACTTTCTCAAAAACACACAAATCATTCAACATGTAGCACAACAGGGCATACAGTGTGTTACCCAGGCTGGATTCCAAGCACCATTGTTAAGACAGACCAGAGGAGGGATTGTTCATGAAATAATAAAAGGGGGGAGGGGGGATCGCTCGGGCTCCAGTCCGGAACAAGCCAGCCGAGAGCAGGCTTCCAAAGTATTAACCAGCTTAATAGCTATTAGTCTGCCTGGGCTTTGAGTTTCAATTCAGCTCCCAAAGATCAACCTAATGACTTTTAAACAGAAACTACAGTTGAGGAACCTTTTTCTTCTCCCCCCCACCATGTTTAGTGTATTTGGCAAATATCAATAGCGCCCTCTACAGGACGTTTCAGACTCACGTTTTCTTCCTTCAGTTTGAGAAAAGGCTAAGTGAGGTGAACATCGCCTGAGAACGAGATAAAGAGGAAACAAAACCCAGGATGCTCGTGCAGTTTTTATTTCATGTGAAGATTTCGGAATATGGGGTGAAGCAACGCAGAATTGCAATTGGTAGCGCTGAACACACACACACACACACACTAGTTGGTGAAGCTTTGTTGATGCCAGATCACATGAGAGAGGAACACTGAAACCTCTACTGTGAATCTCCAGAACATTCCCGTTCCCTATTGTGAAATGCATTGGTCACAATGTCACACAACATTACTCAGATTCCTTCCAAAATGCAATAGAGCGTACTTTCTGAACATGCCTACATAACATGTTTTCAAATTATGCTCCTAACGTGATCATTTGGAACTTTTACACATGAGAAAACTCTGAGCGTACTGACGAGTTTTGTGTGAATTCGACAACAGCTCCCCTCTAGGACAGGTGGTCTCCAATCTAGACTAGAAGCTGGGATGTTCTAGCAGCAATAGCCACGACTCCATTTGCTATTCCTGTTGCAGCAGCTTCGAACACCAAGCATGCAGGATTCTTATCTCAGCTGCAATACATCAAATGACTTCGTGATGGTGATTTTCACCCCACCTTGCTTTCCCAAGTTATCCCAATTTGTGGGAGATTTACTTCTGATTCCAGAGCTGCCTCGGGAGTCATTAGGAGCGACATGACAGATGTCAGTTCTAGGAGCTGAGGCATCCTTGTTTTTGCATCATCAATGTCAAAGTGAGCCAGGAGCTCAGATGCTCGGCTCTGGTTTCCACTTTCCTGTGTGCTTTGAAATCCAATGAATTCTTCTTAGTTTCTTCAACTAGAGAAACTAATGAAAAACTTGTGTTTGGAGAAATGTTTAGAACTAAGAACCTAGAAATGCCCAGTGAAATAGAATCAACATTGTTTCAATAGCTGAGTTCCTGGGAAGGGCAAGCAAACGAGTAGTGGAGCTCACAAAAGTTAGATAGCAGGTGCTTGGGTCAATCTGTGGAGGTCCTGTAGGCCTCTGCCCATCTCGACACCTGGGTGACTGGGATTTTAGTGGCCCCACCATGGCCTTTGCAAAATGGGGAATCAGAACACGAAGGGCCAGCAAGGAGTGTGCCTGCTCCCCACATGTGCCACGTCAAGAGGAGTAACGGAAAAGCCTTTGACATTGTGCGTGAATATTCATAATGATGGGTCTGTCCTTCAAAGATCTGAAGGGCAACGGCCGTTGAGTGTGCATTCCCAGTGATGTCACAGCAAAATATTAACCAAAAATGGAGCCTGCTGGGCTGTGAACTGCAGGGCCTGGAGAAGCCCACAGGGATTTTTCGTGGGGACTCACCCTCCACCCACATTTTGCTGGATTTCTGCAGCGATAGCTGAATAGGAACTTATAACTCTCAGTACATAAGGAAACAGGTGCCATAGGCAGAACCAGCACAGACAACAAAAGCTGTGTTAGAGCTGGAGGAATCTTCCACATGGGTACGCACGCTGCAGACTCACAGTGCAGAGAACGAATGTTAGTGAGGCACGTAACTGAGTGAAAATACGAGAAAATTTATTTTCAGAACATCAGGTATATATTTTAAAAACGAAAGGAACCCCACAAAGATGGCTTAATGTATTTTTCTAGTAAAAGCAAAAGAAAGAATTGGTAAACTGGAAGAAAACGCTCAAGAAGTTAACCAAAATGGAGGAAAGAGAAACAAACAAAAGGAAAATGTGAAGGGATATTTAAGAAATTGATAGGATGAAAAGCTGAAAAATGTCCAGTCGGAGTTTAAGATGATTTAAAAACAAAATCATGCTGACCCTGGCATGGAGTTTCTGGGAATAGATGGAGGATAATGAATTTTCAGCTCAAAAAAGCACAAATTCCAAAGAGAGTTAATAAAAAGGCATCCACACCCAGATCCATCTCAGTAAAATTACAAAAGAACAAGATGATATGAAAGCAATTGGAGGATAGGGTTAGATCATCCCTACAGCAGGCATAATTAAGCCAGCAAGAGACTCCTCAACAGCAAAAGCAAGAACCAGGCTGTTGTGGAATAAAATCTACGAAGTACTAAGAGAAGCAACCAAGCTAGGAATGTACGTTTAGCAAAAGTGCAAGAGTCGGGCCCAGTGCGGTAGCCTAGTGGCTAAAGCCCTCGCCTTGCGTGCACCAGGGGATCCTAAATGGGTGCTGGTTGGTATCATGGTGGCCCCGCTTCCCATCCAGCTCCTTGCTTATGGCCTGGAAAGGCAGTGGAGGATGGCCCAAAGCCTTGGGACCCTGCACCCCTGTGAGAAACCCCTGGAAAAGTTCCTGGTCCCTGGCTTGAGCTTGGCTGAGCTCTGACCCTTGCGGCCGCTTGGGGAGTGAATCAGCAGATGGGTGATCTTTTTCTGTCTCTCCTCCTTTCTGTATTCTGACTTTCCAATGGAAATAAATAAATCTTCAGAACAAAAAGAGTACATTAAAAAGTCCATGGAGAGGGGACAGCCATTGAGATGCAGCCAGAGCCACTGGTTATAATGTATGTCAGCTTCCTCTATGGGCCCCAGTTCTTGTCCCAGCGCTTTGGGGTCTGTTCCCTGTTGATGACCTGGGAAAGCAGTGGAAGATGGCCCAAGGGCTTGTGCTCCTACCACCCGAGGGGAGGGTCTGGATGAACCCCCTGGTTTCTGGAGTGAGCCTGGCTCTGGTGAGACACTAGCAAGTGAGCCGGTAGGTGGATGATCTTTCTTTGTTCCTCCCTCTTTCTTTGTAACTTTTTCAAATCAATCAACAAGCATTAAAAAAAAAAAAAAACGGAAATGGAATTAAAAGATAAACTCATTTTGGTGCAAAAATATTGAAATCTGTGCCTATAAGCATTCATACCAAAGGTGCGTGGAAAAGACATTGTGTGAAATCTATGCATGGGCTTCAATAGTTTTTGGTACCAAGACAGACTTTAATTCCATTCTCCACAGATATGTTGAAATGCTCTTGTATGTGTGACTTATTTTTAAAACACAGACACACATAGTAAGTCAAAGTCCCTTCTCAGAGGTTGACGATGTCAATGCTTCCATCAGCTTGTTGTTATAATCTACTGATTTGGTGTTTCCCGGTGAATTGAAAAATTCCTGAAAATCTCTGGATTCACACAAAGAACTGCAACCTGTAGCTCTGACATTAAATGATTTTCATTTTTAACAAGATGGCCACACCTAGGAGTTTAAAGTGATCACAGCATTCAAAAGCAAAGGGTTTCCAGGAAATCTGATGAACGTGCCATTTATTTCAGTGGGAAAATAAGAACTGGAAAAACACTTCCACAGTGGTCTCACATTTGCACCAAGTACCGCCATCAGGTCTTTAAGACTAGAGCAGGTTAAACTTCCTCCCGGCCAGGCCACAGGCAGAAAGCAAAGCAAGGCTGATTTCTACGCTCCCCAAACAGGGATCAAACAATTCACCTTTTATCTTTTAGGTCAGTCCAGATAACTATTTGGACAGCAAACTTTTGAATGAAATGATCTGTTTAACATATGCAGAGCTCACGCTTGCTCCTGCTGAGTTGAGGGGTAAGGATGGAGCCCTCTTTGGAAGTGGAACAGAGAGCCATTTGAAGCCACTGAACTTGTGGTATTCTGTTCCAGCAGCAGCAGCCGTTGGCAAATACAGATACCACTCAAAGGACAAGTTTAATGCTGTCACACTGTGAGCTGTGAAAGCGAATTTGCTGCTGTGTCTTAATCTGTTATGATATCATATACTCATTTTCCACGAGCAGCCATGCACGCTGTGGTGGCTATTGTTAATCTTGCAATTGTACTTTACCAGTTCAAGACGCTTGGCCTTCGGCCCCTCTCTCCTTCCCAGCGTGTCCAGTGGGTGGCCGGTGATGTCTGGCTGCTCAACCCCAGCGATATTTCATCTGATCTAATAAGCACTCAGCTCGGACGGTCGGCTGTGCAAATGCCACAAGGAACGGCTCCCGTGGGACCCTGAAAAGTATTCATTTTCCAGAGAGAATTAAAGCCTATATTGACAGCGTATAAAATAAGAACTCCTTAAAATGTAAGGAGCCATGAGGTTATCCCAACCCCCTCCTTATGCTTTTAGGAAAAGGCAAATTTTAAATCTTAAGAGATCCTGATGGCCATTTGATGCTACAAAGAGACAGAAACCCAACTGATGGAATGCACCATAGCTTCCTTCCCCAGCTTTCTGTACTCCCCAAAGAGGCTGCTGTTTTGCCGCTAGCTTTTCTATTCAGCTGATTTTCAGAACTGGAAGCTCCTGTGTCTTGATTTTGTTCACCCAGTCCTCTTCCTCGCTGTTACTCTGCACATGTTAGACCCGACACCACTCCCCGGACACACTGTGTGCAGGGGCCTGGGCACTGGTCTCTGGCTCGACCTCTCTGCGTGGGCTCAGCCTGTGCAAGCTATGCCCTTCCTCCTTTCCAGCCCACATCACTTACTCAGCCATCTGCAATGGCTCCCTGCTGTCTCCTCCTTCAAATCCTTCCGCTTGATTTGCAAGGCGAAACTCTGCCCACAATGGCTCCTTCAACACGGCTCCCCTCTCCTTCCAAAAGCCAGGCAATCTTCACTGGTTTCTTCAAGAGAACTCAAGAGAAAACCACAAAGCTAAAGAAGGCCTTGTGATTCCCCCCACCTTCCCCATTGTTTTTGACAAGTTAGTAAAGAGATGCAGTGGGCAGAAACCAGCTAAATTTTCATTTTTAATTCTCATTTTATTTGAAATGCAGAGAAATAGAGATCTGCTGGTTCACTCTCCAAATGCTCTTGATAATCAAGCCTGGGCCAAGACATAGGCGAGAACCCAATGCTAGGTTTCATGGCTACGGAAGAGAAGCCAAAATCACCACTCAACACACCACAGGTCACACAAGAGATCTGTCAGGTAACTGAGTTAACTGACAATGACCGTCCGAGGAGGGTGCGGAAGGAGAATGACAGGTGCTGCCGGCGAGAGGGACTTATATTGAGTCTAAAAACAGCACTAGCGAGCATGTAGCCCTGATTGGCTGGGAGTGTGGCGCGAACGAGCATGTAGCCCTGATTGGCTGGGAGTGTGGCGCGAACGAGCATGTAGCCCTGATTGGCTGGGAGTGTGGCGCGAACGAGCATGTAGCCCTGATTGGCTGGGAGTGTGGCGCGAACGTGGATGCAGTCCTGATTGGCTGGGAGTGTGGCGCGAACGAGCACGTAGCTCTAATTGGCTGTGAATGTGGCGCGAACAAGCATGTAGCCCTGATTGGCTGGGAGTGTGGCGCGAACGTGGATGCAGTCCTGATTGGCTGGAAGTGTGGCGCGAACGTGGATGCAGCCCTGACTGGCTGGGAGTGTGGCGCGAACGAGCATGTAGCCCTGATTGGCTGTGAATGTGGCGCGAACGAGCATGTAGCCCTGATTGGCTGGGAGTGTGGCGCGAACGAGCATGTAGCCCTGATTGGCTGGGAGTGTGGCGCGAACGAGCATGTAGCCCTGATTGGCTGGGAGTGTGGCGCGAACGAGCATGTAGCCCTGATTAGCTGGGAGTGTGGCGCGAACGAGCATGTAGCCCTGATTGGCTGGGAGTGTGGCGCGAACGAGCATGTAGCCCTGATTGGCTGGGAGTGTGGCGCGAACGTGGATGCAGCCCTGATTGGCTGGGAGTGTGGCGCGAACGTGGATGCAGTCCTGATGGGCTGAGAGTGCATGCTTTTCTTAAAAAGGCTGAGGGTCTTGGCGGAAGTGGGCAATTTGGAAAAATGTGACTCCAGGTGGCAGGAAAATTTGGGCACGATAGGGCAAGACCGAAACACAAGCAAGTGAAACCGTTGTCAAGGTCTAGCTCCGTCCCTAAACCCAGACTCCATCCCGGTCTCCCACACAGGTGACAGGGACACACGTCCTTGAGCCGTCTCCTGCTTTCTCTCAGGGTGCCAGCTCAGGAAGCTGCGATTGGAAAAGCAGCTGGGACTTGAACCAGGCACGGTGACACCGACATGGGCGCCCAAGCAATGCTTTGAACTGCTGCATGGCGGCTACCGCTGCTACGGCGGTGTGTGGAGTTGGCTTCAGGACGGACAGTCACGCCGCCCTCGGTCAGGAATGAGGCACGGCCTGAGGCAGCCAGGCCGCAAACGGACCAACCATGGACTGGGGCGCAAGCAGAGTCCGTGCCAGCACCCGTGTCAAAGGGACATAGAACCCTCACCCGCACGTTTTGCCTGCCTTTTCTCCACACCCTTCTCCCTCCTCAGGTGCGGAGAGGAAACCCGAGAGCACATCTCAATAGAAGTCTCTGTAGATTTTTTTTTTTTTTAAACCGCCGGCCAATGTGGATGTGTTCTTTGCACAGGAGGTCGACTAAGCAACACCGCACCAAGCACCTGCCCCGCTAATCAGCGTTGTAGATGCTGTGGTAACCGATTTCTGTGAGAGCACGAGCCTGGAAAGGCTGAAGGGATGAATGATTCTTTAGCTGAGGAAGGATGGGAAGAATTTTGGAGAGGGATTGGCTGAAGATGAGTTGTCCTTTTGAGAAGTTACTGTTTTCCAGAACATTCTACAGTGAACAGTAGACTCTTAAAACTCACTCAGAGGATGTGTGATAGCTGATGGCAGGTGCCGACCTGACGGGTTACAACAACATTCAGATGGTAAAGAATAATTTATTCTCAATCAGGTCCTTCAATCAGCACAATTCATGTCCTGGTGGCATGGCACCCCCCCATCGCCTGGAGACCCGGATGGAACAGCTGGTGGGTGAAGGGCCGGTTCTCTTTGCACTTGCTGTGCTCAGTCACACTTCCTCTCCTGCCACTGGACACCCGGACCCCAGACCCTGCGGCCTTCGCCCCCCAGGCCGACAGTCCTCGGGACAGGCCACCTCAGACTGGGAACTGCACCAGCAGCTCCCCGGCTTCTGACCTCAGAGCTTGGCGGGCCGTGGAGCCAGTTTTCCAGGTCTCCAGCTAACTGCCGACTCTCCTTTGACTACTCAGTCTTCATGACCAAGTAAGTCGATTTCCCTAATAACTCCATGTCCATTTCTCTTGATGTTCTCATTGCCATCTCTGGAGAATCCTAGCTAAAACAGCATGTTGAGAGAAGCAGAGATCAGCCACTGGCAAGTTAACAATGAACAGCTTCTCTTGGGGGAGAAATCATCAGCCTCGCTGTGCTTCCATTTTGTGCTGAGGAGTCAGGCGAGTGGAGAAAAGGTCAGACTTGGCGAAGGACTGACCAGTTGACGGAGCAGTCCGACCGTTGGTCGCTACTTGGCTTTATTCAGCCAGAGGGTAAAGGACCATGTTTCTTGAGCTGTTTCTGGGAGCTTCCAGCTACTTGCGAGGCAGAGCTACCATAGAAATGAACCAAAAGAAGGAAGTATTTTCACATTTATATGGTAGTGTAACCAATGGAAATCAGTGTGTGACACTGATATGGTATTTTGAGGGGCAATTGCAGGAAGAAGCTATTTCCTAACGGTCGATTGGATTTCTTTCACTATTGTTGGTTCCCCCTGCCTATGTCTGTTACCCTGCTCTCTGAGTGTACATGTGAAAGCAAACCCTGTCATGTGCGATACACACATGTTTAAGCTCTTTTGGATTGTGAGATATTGAAGCACTATTAATTTAAGCACTGTTCAATTTGAGCTTCACCCAGTAAACACTAACACAGGTGCTTCTCAATCATGTGCCCCTTATCCGCCAGGTTCAGTTAGTGCGCCAATTGACTGATAAATGAGGGTGAAATTTCAGAAGGATGAAGAGAACCCAGGATTCCAGCTCAAAGGAGAAGAAAGATGCTAGGAATAAATAAAAAAAAGAATGTTCTGAAATGAGGATCCAGTGAGGCTCTGCAGGTCACCCCGGTGCTGATTTTCCGAAGCTTTGGTTCTAAGGAACTGCCTCGAGGCCATCTGACTTGATGAGAAGTGTCTGGGAGGCTCACTGCGTAAGCAGGACTAATTATGATTGTTCTGGGTGTTTCTATGTGAGGATGTCTCAGTCTTCATCATAGCCCAGGAGGAAGTAGCCGTGTACCCCCTCCCCCAGCCTTTGTTTATCTGTTTATTTTCTAGTAAGTGAGGAAGCTGGGGTTCAGATTGCCTGACCCACTCAAGGCCACACTACCAGGAAGAGCCTGGAATGATCACAGCCTTCTCCAGCTACAGCCTTCTGACTGTAGCGCCATAGAGCGTAGATCTGGGTTCATTTCCTCCGACTGCCTGCAGGCAGCCCAGCCTCCCAGGCATGGCGCCAGGTAGCTTCCACTCCTTTGTAACGGCCTGCTGCTGTTTCCACAAGTGCCTCAAATGGTGGCAACCCGAGTGTATTCACATCCACACTGGTTTTCTTTCTTCATTTGTTGGTAGCGTTTGAAAATTGCCACAACAGACCTTGGGTCTGTCACGGTAGGTCAACCATTTGCCGAAAAAATCAAATGACTGGCAAGAAGGGAGGGCACAGTGGTGTGTGGGTGAGAACCCTGCGCTGCAGTGGCCTTAGCAGTGTGCCAGCACGGGAGGAAAGTGTCCTTAGGACCTTCTGCAGGCCAGTTCGCTGGCTGCACACTCCAAGCTTCCTGCTTTCACGTGCCTATGACCTTAGCTTTAATTGACCTCTGACTATACGTCTTTAGGATCAAGGGCATTTGTTAGAGCAGCGTTTTTTCCAAGGAGAAAAAAAAAATGATTTTCTCATCTTGGCAAGCATCAAAGTCACTTAGAGGACCTCTTACTGCTGACTTCTGGGTCCCTCTCCGAAGGGACCCAGAAATCCTACAAGTTTGAGATGGGAGCTGGAGAATTTGTATGTCTAAACAAGTTCTAGGTATATGGATGTTGTAGGTTCAGAATGTATTTCACTTTGAGAATTGCCAACAAGAGCAATGCAATGTGGGCTTTAGAATTCTTGGAGAGGTTTTTTAAAAATCCTGATGGCCCAATTACACCTGGATGAGCAAATCTGGACCGCTGGGGTGTGACCCAAGTGCTAGGATTTTACATCCAGGCACATTGACGATAGTGCCCCACTGGCCCTGAGCCTTTGAGAACCCAGTCTGGGTTTTTCTAATAACCTCTGAAAGCCAAACAGAAGAAACCTCCTGGCATGCACCTTTTCTGACAGAAGAGAAAATGGTGATGAATCTTAGTGGAAAACTATTTGATCTTCAAACAAAAATTATGTATGTGGCAAAGATAACTCTTAAAACCCGGAAACTTTAAGAATCAGCAGACCACAAATTATGCTGAACAGATTTGTGTTTGGGAGGCCAATGGCTTAAATTGATTGTTAGAACCTGTTAGAACAGTAGAGCGTGTCTGGATGCAGACCCCTGATAGGATGTAATTTTATCCTGTGACAATGCTTCATTGTTCATCATCACCACTGTATACTGGGACTCAGCTAAATCAGAAGCCATCCAATGTAAAATTTATTTTTCAATCAACCCCCTATCAAGATAATTGTTTAACTTTTCAGAACAGTATTAGCTAAGAGGGATAGTACGTTCCAGAAACTATAGCCTAGCAAGTTTAATGTTAACCTTCTAATAACATTCTGAAATTTACACCTTAAAAAGCAGTGAGCAATAACCCAGAGGAGTTTTCCCCCCAATAGTCTTTCACTAAAGCAGTCACAGTTCCCTCTGGAATAGGATTACAGATCAGGACCATCCGGGAAATCTCACCGACAAAAATGCGTCTTGATTTCAGCAAAGAATGTGCCATCCCGTGGACAAGTCCAAGATATGAATGACAAAATACCTGAGTAGGTTTGTAGCTGGTGGAACAGCTCTCTCCAAAGAATGCTGGCAGCCTGATGAATTCTCCTACATAAAAGGTAGTCAGTGAGGCCGACTTCCAGGTGCCAGCTATGATTTACCTTGTCTGAATGTCAACAAACGAGGAGTGAAGACATAGTCACGTGTTCATCAAAACTGCAGGTGTGGCAACACTGGGACACCCACTGCATGTCAAGTGAGCCAGGGGCAGCATGTTTTAACAAGTGAAAAAAGTAGGCTGACATGACTAAGAATGCAACTGATGGGGCAAGAATAAAATCAAGCAGGCAGCTGGCTGGGAAGTGGGGCTGCCGGGATTAGAACCAGCACCCATATGGGATCCCCAGTGTGCAAATCTTCCATATACATCAAATGCAGAAGTATGGGGCATAAAAGACTAAGATTCAAAGCAGTGTTGTGAGGAGAAAAAAAAAATCTCAGGATTTGAAAGTAACTGCAATTTCCATACAATATCTAGGAAAATTAGTCTCACAGGTAAATGCTCATAACCCTAAAATTTTGATTATAATTTCAGGCAGGTTATGGAATCCCTGGAGCCATCTCCCCAGATCTCAAGTCAGAGACTCTTACATAGTATAATTGAACCACCACATAAGTTACAGCAAGCTGGCAGTTTTGATAAAGGTATTATTAATAAAGCAAGAAAAAAGAATGGTCCCAAAAGACTTGATAGATCTTAATTATAGACTTCCGTTTACCATAGTCAGCCTAATATAGAGACTGAAAAACTGCAGCAAGTGGGCCCGACGCTGAGGCCTAGCAGCTAAAGTCCTCGCCTTGAACGCACCAGGATCCCATATGGGCACCAGTTCTAATCCCAGCAGCCCTGTTTCCCTTCCAGCTCCCTGCTTGTGACCTGGGAAAGCAGTTGAGGATGGCCCAAAGCCTTGGGACCCTGCACCCACGTGGGAGACCCAGAAGAAGCTCCTGGCTCCTGGCTTCAGATCAGTGCAGCACTGACTAACATAGTTTCCTGTGGGTTCATCCAGATATTCACAAATGATGGTATTTCATTCTTTTTGTAGCTGTGATATTGCATTATATGTATTCATCCCTGTGTGTTCATTCATCCATCAGTGGTCACCAAGATTGACTCCATATGTTGGTTATTGGGAGCCCGTGCTGCCATCAACATGGAGGTGCCAATGCCTCCTGAACAGACTGATGTCCTTTCCTGGGATTGTAAATCCAGTAGTGGCGTTTCTAGATCATACAGTAATTATGTGTTTAGTTTTTGGAGGAACTCCACACTGTGCTCTGTGATTTCTGTGAGGAATGAACGCGCTCCCACCAACAGGGTCTAAAGAGCTTCCCTGTCTTTGCATCCTCTCCAACATTTGTTATTTTTTGTCTGTGATACTGGTCACTGTGACATTTGAAGTGATTTGTATTTTCCTGTTGATGAAATTGTTGGATGTTTTCTTAGATATCAGTTGGCTGTATGCATGCCATCTATTTTATATTGTTTATTCATCTTTAAGTGAGAAGAGGTTTTGCTGTTAAGTTACATGTTCCGGATATGCATTGCTTCTCAGATGACATTTGCAAATAATTTCTTCCATTCTATCAGTTGTCTCTTTAGCCTGTGGATTCTTGTGGTTGGCAAAAGCCTTTTAATCTAGTGCAGTCCCATTTGTCTGGTTTTGCTTTTACTTCCTGTGTTTTTGAGATATTATAAAAAAAAAAAAAAAAAAAGAAAGCGATAGACAAGAAAACTTTTCCTAGAACTGTGTTTTCTTCTAGGCGTTTCCTAGCTACAGGTCTCACATCTAAGCCTCTGATCCATTTTGAGTTGGCTTCTTTTCGTGCATGGTGACTTAGGGAATGAGAAACACAGCGTCTGCCTGTATTATGCAGATGGATGTCCAATTTTCCAGGACCATTTGTTGAAGCAACTTTTCTACAAGAAGCTTGGCACTTTTTGCCAAAAAAATTTAGTTGGCCATAGATTTACATTTATTCCTGGGTTCTGTTTGTACATCTGTTTTTATGCCAGCGTCCTGATATTTTGGTTACTATGTCTTTGAATTAAGTGTATTTTGAAATCAGTTGTTATGTTGCTTCCAGATTTGTTTCTGTGGGTTTGTTTTTTTTGGGGGGGGCGCTTAAAATCTCTTTGCTTTCTTGGGGTCATCTATAATTCTGTGCAGTTTAGTATTTTTCTAATTTCTATGAAGGTTGCCATTAGAATTTTATGTCATTGAATCTACATTAAATTAGAAAGTATGGGTAGTTGATTAATTCTTCTAGAATATGAACATGGTATGTCTTTCCAGTTTTTTGTCGTCTCTAATTCGTTTTCCTCAGTTTTTTTTATAGTTTTCATTGAATAGAGTTCATAATCATAGCTTAGTTCAAGGTGTGAACAAAACTGTTCCTTGGACCAGAGGAAGCATATTTCAATTAAGACTACCTATATTAAACTGTGTCATAAAATAAAATTTGACAAAAGACTAACTGTATTTCAGTGCTTAATAGCCACATGTGACTGCTACTGTCAAGTTTGGACAATACAGTTCTGTGGCAGCTTGGGGCAGAATAGAAAAAAATTCATAGAGGGTGAAAGGGAGAACTTACTAACATAACTGTTTAAAAAAATGAAGCAAAACCGCTCCCAGAGAGATAAGGTATGTCATTTATTGTTGAGACTATCTCAACATGTGTCAAAGGCTATTTGGACTAGTATAAATGAGTCCAGAGTCCACACTCCCTCTGAGGCTGTAATCCAATGATTGACAAGTTTGAGCATTGAGATTGTTTGAATCATCAACTTTACAATGCTCTGGGATAAGTGGCCAACCAGCGTTTTCTAAAAAGAGTTTGCCAAATCAGTTACGAAAATACATGGCAAGTCTCTGCAACAGGACCAGTTTGCCCATGCTCCTTCTTGTGTGGAACCCAGCCTAAGCTATCCATGAAGACAGCCATATGCTTGGCTCTGGCTCTGACACAAGGTTGGAGAGGGACTATTATCACATCACGCAGCTAAGCTCAGTGTGGAAATAACCCATAGAGAACATGTGTCCAACATACACACTTAATTGCTGCACTCATCCAACCAGCTCACCTTTAGTTCCATTTTTGTATTGCATTCATTAATCGAAACTTAAGTGTTTAGCTATGCTGAGAACATAAAGGAACCTCTCTGGAGAGTATCCCAAAAGTGCTTTTCCTAAAGGATCCCATTTGTTTGCATTTAACCGAGTCTCAGTCTCTACCAGCTGTGGCAGCTGGGGGTTGACTTCAGCATACGATCAGTCTGACACAATATGGGTCCACAGTGTGTGTTCAAGCCAGCCCTCTTGCAACCAGCGTGCAGCTTCATTCAGTCTGGAGAAGCTGGGAAAGGTGTGGTGGGGATTCATGGCTCTGGAATTTCGACCATCCACGTTCAAGCCCTGTGATTGTGAAGAAGTTGTTAAAGCTTCCTTGTGCCTCACTCTGCTCCTATTTAAAATGGGAAAGAGCGCATCTTAGAGCTGTGAGAATGAGCTAGCTCGTGTGAAACACTTGTTGCCTACTGGGCACTGTCTCTGTTACCAGTTGGAAAAATCTGGATCTGGAAATGTTCCAGGCTCCTTTATTTGTTTTCCCTGCCCCTAAAAGATGAAGTTGGCTCATTTTGAAGTATACTCCCTTCTTGGATGTGAACAGTGATATCCTCACCGAAGCCACATGGAAAACCCACCTCAAAACAGCTGCATTCGTGATGCTTCCCTGAGCCATCAAGAGTGCATTTTAAAAAGTCACCCTTCCAAAACCAAATAGAACAAAATCTTAGACAGCCAAGCTTGTTTGTTGCAGTTATTGTTGGAAGGAAATCTTAGGTCTCGGGCATGGTTGGATTTCATTTTTTCTCAGCTTTATTGAGGTGTAATTTGCAAGCCATAAAACTAACCCCCTTTGAATTCAATGGGTTTCAGTAACACATTCCAGTTTTAAACGCTTCCATTTCCTCACTCTTCTCTTCACAAATTCCCTCACATTCTCTGCCTCTGAGGGCAAAAGAGACCCAAGAGTGGAAGTTAGAAAGGCAAAAACTTTCTAATCGAAGTACCCAAGTGTGGAGATCCTTGAGGAGTGGTGAGCTCCCAGTCGTCGTGTATATTCTGGTGGGGACTGGCTGATCATCTGTCAAGGGCTCCTTAGGCATTCCACACAGGGTGGGGCTGAGATGGGTGACCCCAGGGGCCTATCTCATCCTGAGGTTTTGATGCTCTGACTGATAGGTTGGGAACTGAGATGGTTTTAAACAACCAGCACCCTCAGACCCAGACAGCTAGCTGCCATCTTTGCAGTAAGCCTTTTCCAGAAATTTCATACAAATGTAATTACATGAGCAGAATTTCTGCTTTATGCCTCTGGATTTTTTCAATCACCATATTTTTGAAATTTATGATGCTATTGTATATCTCAGTCTTTCTTGCTGCATTATTCCTTCATATGGGTATTCTACATTTTAAAAATCCAGTCCATTATCAAGGGGTTTTTTGTTTATTTCTAGTGTGGGACTAATATTAATAATGCTACTATTAGCATTTTAATGCAAGCATGTATGCAGAACTAGGCTTGGAATAAATGGTTAGGTAATAGCATAACTGTATTTTAATTTTTTTATACAAAATGGCCAACTTTCTTTTTCCAAAGTCACTGTGCCACTTTGTCCCACCAGCATTGTACCCAACACTGGGTGTGCTCCAACTGCAGCTTTAACTGTGCTGCTGGGAGTGTAGTTGTGTGTCTGTAGTCCTAACTGGCATTGTCCTAGTGACTTGAGATGGTGAGTTCAAGGACAAGTTGCTTAACTGTCGTATAATTGCCCTTAATTAAACAATTATTGAAATCGTTTGAAGACCAGGCATTTTTAAGAATAAAGTCTGATCAATAATTTTGGTATTCATTAATTCACCCCCTTTTCATTTCTGCATGCATGCCAGGTATTTCAGTGTTTAGTCGTGTATGGAGTAAGAAACGTTAGGTGGTTCGGTTTATTTGTGATACTTACTAACAACACCTTTTTTTTTCTTTTCTAAAAGTATTTATTTTATTTACTTAATAGGCAGGATTTCAGAGAGAAAGAGAGAGGGACAGACAGATCTTTCTGCCTGCTGGTTCACTCCCCAAATGACTGCAACACCCAGGGCTGGGCCAAGACCAAGCCAGGAGTTTGGTCTGAGTCTCTCCCTTCTGGGTGGTTGGAGATGAGAGCACTCGGATCATCTTCCTCCGCATTGGCCCAATGAATGAGCAGGTAGCTGAATCGGAAGCTCCAACTGGCACACCTGTGGGATGCTACTGCTGTAGGCAGAGGCTTAGGCCCCTAAAACAGCAGCTTCTAATACACTTTTAAGTTATAAGATAATGGAAGACCTTACTGCTATCTTTGAAGTTTCACCTTTTCTCTTGCTAGCCTTTTCTATCACGTGGGGAACACACATCTACTGTCCTGATGTCCTGACCGTAGGAATACTATGGGTCTACCTTTGTCCCAAAAGTAGGGGCGATGAGCCAGGCCCAGGAGCTAATAACATACAAGACTACTGGAGCAGGACTTCAATTTACATGTACCTTTCCTGCCACACTATGCTTTGTGTGGCATAATTAGACCCTATCCTTTCTAGCTCATTGCCTCTTTTTCTTGGGCAGGGATTTTATAATGAAAAATTACATGTTTCCACATACTTTTAAAATAGTTGTGTGGTACTTAATTTGATAACAGAAAAGTCATTTATCTTACAAAAGACACATTCTAAGACCATCTTTCCAATCTAAGAAGCTTTCAGGAATTTTTTCTCCATGTGCAAAGTATCTCCATAACTAATATGGACATTCATATTACTAGGCAATTAAAATGATTTATTCAAAGAACCTTGCATTCATGCCTTAATTTCCATGTGTAAACCTTGAGAAATAATACTCATTATTGTCCTAGTCAAGTATAAATGTCATATATTCTATTTTTACCTTTTATCAATTCGTCTATCCTCTCCAAATAGCAAGATTTTAATGTGGAGCTTTTGTTTTTATCCTCTTATTTAGTTTGTGCAGCTTTGCCTTATTTATTGTTGGGGTTTTTGTCTTTGTGCTTTTTTGTAAGGTGGCTACTCACAGGAGAATGTCTACTGGTCTACTTTAGACTATTTTCTTCTTGATGAAAAATAAGTTTAGAATCACAGCAACAGCCCCATTATTGCCTGGCCACCCCTCCTAGAGAACGCTCTCCTCAAATGTCGGGAAGCAAAAAGGTTCCAGGAAAGGTTCCCATATTTTTACATTTATTACCTGCTACCTTGCAAACTCTGTTTGTTTATTAGTGATGTGTTTAGCGGCCTCGCTCATGAAATCATTGATCTGTGCTGCTTGAGGACAGCATGGCTGGGAGATCTAACTCACTGTCCATGTAATCCTTGCATTCCTGGCTTCCAGCCTTTCCCCTGGTCCATCCTCAGCTGCTGCAGCTGTTTAGGGCGTAAACTACCAGACGGGAGTGTTCTCTCTCACAAAAACAACACAACCCAAACAACAACAAAACCTGCAGCTTTTAAAAAATATTTGTTTATTTTTATTGGAAAGGCAGATATACAGAGAGGAGGAGAGACAGAGACGAAGACCTTCCATTCAATGGTTCACTCCCCAAGTGGCCGCAACATCTGGAGCTGAGCCAATCCGAAGCCAGGAGCCAGGAGCTTCTTCGGGGTCTCCCACGTGGGAGCAGGGTCCCACAGCATTTGGCTGTCCTCAACTGCTTTCCCAGGCCTCAAGCAGGGAGCTGGATGGGAAGTGGAGCTGCCGGGATTAGAACCGGTACCCACATGGTATCCTGGTGTGTTCAAGGCAAGGACTTTAACTGCTACACTATTGCTCCAGGCCCCAAACCTGCAGCTTTTGTCCTGGCCTGGCCTTTTACAGCCCCCCACACACTGTTTAGCCACCACGTTTGTAGTCCTTAGCGTCCCCTAGCTTCCTGCAGCTAATGTAAGCAGTTGGCCACTCTTTCCATCTTTCCTGCTCCTGCTCTCTGCCGTTGCTCCTCTCTGTTTCCTGGCATTATTCTCTTGTGTCTTGACTTTGTCCCAATCCCTTGCTTTCTTCCTCTTTAGAGAAAAAGCTCATTCCAAGGCCTCCAAGATGCCTTTCAATGGAGAATTCCTCAAAGTTTTGGGTTCCCATTTTCAAGGCTGCACCTTCCATAAAATACCCCTTTGGCCACGAGAAACGGGCTCATTTTTCTTACTTCTGCATTTGGCAATGCTTGAGGGGCTGTAACACAATCTTTGAATAATTAAAGCCTTATGTGGACAGCCCTGGGGACTTCCTCCTACTAATAAATTCTATGAAATATTATTGCTTCAACTCCCTCCAGTAATTCTCAGCCATTACGGGAGCTAGAGTGTGTGTATATATTTGGCAGTATAGGAACTAGATGTGTATGCTTTTTATCACAAAGTGCTGCCATCTTATTCTGCTATTAAAATATGAGAAGTAGGTCCCCCCCCAGCCAAGAAAGCTCTTTAATTCATTAAACCCTAACACCATTTCCCTGACTTCTTCGCATTTAAAGAAACTCGTGCTTTTGGGCAGTATCTCAATGCCTTCGTTTCCAACTCCTGACCTGATCAGAATGTCAGTTTGATACTCCCAAACACCTTGCCTTTATGAAGTGTGCTGTAATTAGTAAGCACTTTGATGTATGGAGTTTGATTTACTGTACTCAACAAGTATGTTTTTCTCATCTCTCAAATAACAAAGCAAGGAGGCCAAGAGATGCTGAGCTTTTCTTCTCAGACCTCATAGTTCAGAGCGGCTAGGGCTTGGGCTCTTCCTGCTGCCTAAGTGACAGGAGAGGTTAGAAAGTCCCAGACAGCTAAGGTCTAGGTCTTATCTTTCATTCCTGTACTGAGAAATATAACCACCACTTTCGATTCTTCTACTAGCAGGCAGCTTCTCTGATCAATGTTAAATTAGTGCAACGATACACTTATTCTCTTTGCTACCTATGGCCCTTACTATGAGTAATGAATGCACTTAATATTACTAGAAAGATGGGGCGGAGAAGAATAGCTGTCAGGCTTATAAACCTCAGAAGTGTTTTCTGGCAGAACAAAAGGCTATGACCCCCACCTTGGCAGGTTCCCTAGCAGTGAGCCTGCGGCAGGAATTCATACAGATGTTCTGGGGCTTCATCGAGGCACCAGTCTCAGGAGACCTTGATTGCTTCAGGAGTAAAGCAGTCAGAATAGAGATGGGGAAAGAGGTGGACACACCTGACTGTATAGGGCGATTCTGCTCCAGTGTTGCAGGGTTCCTAAGAATCTTCTCTGCCTTGAGACACAGAGCGGAGTTTC
Source organism: Ochotona princeps (assembly GCF_030435755.1). NCBI lineage: Eukaryota > Metazoa > Chordata > Mammalia > Lagomorpha > Ochotonidae > Ochotona > Ochotona princeps. The sequence continues at coordinate 26,307,018 of NC_080851.1, forward strand.
AAGGGACAAACCAGTAGAAGGATCTCAGGTTGTGATCCTATACTGCCTTGGTTGTGTACCAGTCATTTACCTCTATTTTCAATTCCTATAATAATCCTACAAGTCAGTGTCTCCGTTTTTACAAATAAAGTAGCTGAAGTATAAAACTGACAGGACTTCCTCATGGAGTCCATAGGGCTGGGTCCTGGAAACTGTAGGGATACATTTTTATTTGACTCCAGAGATCTCAATTGTCCCCTGTTCTCATGCTAGCCTCAGCCTTAGGTCAGAGCTCAGTAGTGTGATGCAATGAGAGCCATTACCTAGGCCTGTATTGCTGACTCTTTTAAAATCCCACTAGGGAAACTGGTACAATAGTCTAGTGGCTAAATCCTCGCTTGGCATCAATTGAGAATCCTTATGGGCGCTGGTTCGTGTCCCGGCTACTCTACTTCCCATCCACTCCATGTTTCCCAAGGCCTGGGAAAGCCTTGGGACCCTGCATGTACATGGGAGACCCAAAAGATGCTCCTGGCTCCTGGCTTCAGATCAGTGCAGCTCCAGCCACTATGGCCACTTTGGGAGTGAACTAGTAGATGGATGATCTGTCTCTCCTTCTCTCTGTAAATCTGACTTTCCAATAAAAATGAATAAATCCTACTAAGACAAGCTCTTGTGCTTAAATGAAACTGCAGCAGTGGTGCGCATTATGTATCGTCTCCTCAAATGCATGTTGAGCACATATGGTGCATTGGACTCATTTCTGGTACTGAGGACACAAAGATAAATTAAACAGGGAAGACTCTTTCCTGGAGCTTACCAGACAACAAATATCAGCCATTCCCTGTAAGTTGTTTGCTATTTAAAAACGGAGGATAATGGGATAGAGGAAGATGCTTAGGTGGGCTTCTAAAAGTAGATGTGATATGAGCCAAAGATTACAGGAAGAACAGGAGCTTTAGTGGGACTACCTAGGGGGAGAGACACAGCAAGAAAGATTCTCAAGAAAGAAAATAAACCTGACATTTTTTTAAAGGATTGATTTGAAAGACAGAGACACAGAGGGAGAGAGAGAGAAAGAGAGAGAGAGAGAGAAAGAGAGAGAGAGAGATCTTCCTTCTGCTGGTTCACTTTGCAAATGGCTGCAACAGCCAGGTCTGGGCTAAGCCAAAACCAGATGTCTACAATCCCACCCTGGTCTTTCACATTGGTAGCAAGGGGCCAAGTGCATTAGCCATCTTCTGCTGCCTGCCAGGTCTCATAAGCAGGGAAGTAGATCAGATACAGAGTGGCCACTACTTGCGCTCTGAGCTGCCTGCCACTTACGTGGCTGCCTAACCTGCTGTGGAGAGTGTTTGTGTGGCTGGAGTTCAGTGACCAAGGGAGCAAGACATGGGCATTCAACTGGGATCAGGAAAAGAGGCCTAGTCCAAAGGAGCTGCGCTGCAGACCAGCCGTGGAACTGGAATTGTTTCTCATACAGCAACTAGGCAATGGTACAACATGATTTGATCGACACTTTCAAAAGCCACTGCAGCCACTTCAGCCACTTTGTGAAGTGTTGATCATTTGGGAGGTGGGAGGTAGGAAGCAAGCAGGAAAACTGGTCAGGAGCTATAAAATCCTCCAGATGAGCCTAGATGATGGCGTTCCTGACCAGACAGGAGACCCTGGAGAAGACAAAGAACCGGATGGATGCAGGATACATAGTTAAAGTCAAGTCAGTTTGATGAAATTAATAAGTAATAAGTAATTAATAAGTAATTTAGCTAACAAATCCTTGGACTCATCAGCCAGTATCCAATGTTAATTACTTTCCATAAAATTGGGATAATCTTGGGGGTCCTTCTAAGGGGGATTGAGATTCGAGGTGTGGTGACTGCGCCGAGAAGAATCGGGGCATACGGGATGCAAAGGCAACATGAACCAATGCATACTTTATTGAGTCTTACTGGGCAACTTGTACTATGATTTTTGAAGGGCAAGTAGGCACATAAAATTACTAGTTAACTAAACAGTAGCATACAGGCTACTCTAACGATAGATCACAAGGGATTTGGGAAACAATTACTAGGCTCCACACGACAGTATAAGCAAACGTGAGTTACAGGAATCGATACTGGTAAACAAGGAGATCTAACAGAACTTTGTACTCATACATTTAGGCCACAGTCACTAAAAGAAGACGAAATGATGGTGAAGACGCCTCACACCTCTCCAGGCACACTCCATCAGCAAGGTGTCCCACAATCTCAGCAGGAAGTTTGTTTCCTGTAGAATTCTCAGTCTGCTGAAACTGTTTTGGGATTTGGGATCCTCAGGCATTTGGTGGTCCGGTTTTTAGGGGGGAGGGACATACCTTCAACAGAGCAAGAGCTGGTAGCTGTAACCTAGATCAATAGAAACCTTTATTGGTGGGGACCTGGTATTTTGATGCAGTGGATTAAACTGCTGCCTGTAGCCACATCCCATGTTGGAGTACAGACTCAAGTCCACAGTGCTGTTTCTGAGCTGAACTGCTAATGTACCTGAGGAGGAAGGGGAAATGGCCAAAGTATGCAGGCCCCTACCACTCACAAGAGGGGCCTGGATGCGATTCTGGCCTCCTGCCCCAGAGGTTGTGGCCATTTGGGGAATGAGATAGCAAATGGAAGATCGTTCTATCTTCCTTCCCTCTCTCTGTCACTCAGCCTTTCAGATCTCCTCTGGAAAAAAGGACATTGTTGATTCATTACTCTAATGACACTATAACTCAGAAGGAGTTTAAAGAATTGAATAGCATTTCTGTTGGTATGGGGTGCAGCCAGTGATAGCCAGCACCCATTGACAATGGGCAAATGAAATTTGGCTGTGTCCCCCAACCTCTGTCCTGAAGGTGGGTCCTAACAGCAATGGAATAGTAATTACATCCTCAACCACTTCCCCCTCATCCTAAATGAGCCAGGATATTGCAAGTCCAATTAGTCTAGGCATTTTTAGTACAAGCCCAGTTCCTGTTCCTGTCCATCCTAACGAGCACTAATCAACTCTTTAGCCCAAAACTCTTAGGTATTCGCTCTTGCCCACCTGTGACTCACCTATCAACTGAGAGGGGACGGTATTGTGTTGTGTGTAACCACTCCCCTCACAAGCCCCTTTAAAAGGCCCGTGAAGCAGGGTCTCTCACTCTCTTTCTGGCCAGGTGCTTCTGTTACTCTGGCACCTCGACTCTTGGCTGACCCAGGACAGGTAATCCCCTGAGCATGGTCCCTGTGTGCTACTTAGATGGGACAATGGTTATAATGATGTTGTTTCTGGTCTGTGTACTATCTGGAGTTCCAGGAGGGGTGAGGCCTAGCAGTAGAGAAGCCAGGGAAAGGTGAATGTCTGCAGCTTTGTAACTGTGTCCTGGTTCTTTGTGAGTGTGTCCAGGTTATTTATTACATGTCTCTTAGAATAACATATATTGTTGGGGAAGCTGGGACATAGGTCTTTAGACTAATGGATGGACTTAAGGATGATGACCATTTGTTTCTTCTGGAATTATAATTGGTTGGATTATGATTAGGTGGATTGCTGTATGGACTTGTAATTTGCTATTGTGCTCTGTTGTCTTCAAGCTTGATTAATAAAGACTCCTTAATAAACCTTAAACATGTCTGGTGTGATCTCACTCGCACCCTGCAACACTGTCTGCAGGTTTCTACTTATTGATGCAAACAGAAAGTTCTCTCAGTTCATATCCTTTAAAAAGAGAGTTGATCCTGAACTCTGATGCAGGTCAATAAACGTTAGAATCCATGGTTACATAAGCTAATGACAGAAGAGGTACTACCTAACGGCAAAGATTTTGCTTGAATATTCTTTTTTAGGTTAGTATTTTTTCATCAAAATTTGGGACCTATGCCTGTGAGAGCACCTGGCACAGCAGTTGAGTGTTTGCTTCAGATACCAACATGTCTTATTGAATTTCAGACTCCAGATTTCAGTTTCCCGCTCATGCATTCCCTTGGAAGCAGTTGATGATAGCTCAAGTACTTGGTTCCCTAACACCTATTGAGGAAACCTAGATTAAGCCACAGGCTTCTGGCTTCAGCCTGGTCCAGCACTGGCTGCTGTAGGCATTTGGGGTGTGACCATTGTGATAGAACTAGCTCCCTCCGTCCCTATCCATCCCCCATCCTTTTTGTCCCTTCCTTGCTTGCATCCCTCTTCCTCCCATTCCCTTGAAAATAAATCAAAAATAAATCAGAATCCTCCATACGTTATTTAGATCAGGTAATTTAAACTAAAAGAAATACTGATAGAAACTTAGAAGGATTGAAAAAGTCTTGATGTCAACTGGTAGACACAGAACTTTGTTCCAAAAAATTTGGTGGAGTGATAAAATATATTGCCTTGGGAAAAATCTTTTGTGGGGAATGTTGAATGAAAATAGAAACCCAAGGGAAGAGGAAGTAGTGGCACGTTTCTAACTGTGAAAGATGCCTGTGAGCTTTCTAAGTGGATTATGATCAGTATCAAATTTCTATGGTGTTTAGATTCCCCTGGGATCATTTGAAAAAGAGCAATAAAACAGCTTTATTTTGGAATGTCAATATTTGCAACATACTGGAAATTCTATCCTCAAGCAACTATTTAAACTTACAATGAAAAATATAGGTGTCAGCTCTACAAATGTATAAGGCTCTACAAATTTTTACAAATTCTTGTTGAGGCTGTATGAGTAAAAATGCTGAAAAACAACACATGTGAGCCAAGAGAGAAAAAGAAAAAAGTTTCAGTGATGGAGTGGGAGTCTGTGTCAAGTACTGCTGAGAAGTGCATGAGAATACAGAGGGACTAGCAGCAGGCAGATCCTTCCTTGGAAACCTCCTTGAAAACAATTTCAGTCAACCAAATGAGTGAGCAGCCCAGTTGGAACTGGCTGAAGAGAAAATAGAAGGTGAGAAAGTAGGGACTGCAAGCAAAGACCACTTCTACTAAAATTTGCTATGAAGGGTACCAGGGAAAGGAAATAGTAGCTATAAGGACAAGAGAGATGGGAAGAAAAAAGGTAGATGAAGCATGGAGACACCACAACATGCTTTTCTGGTGATGGGAAGAATCTTGTAGAAGAATCTAGTAGAGAAGAAAAAACATGTAGAAAAGGCTATAATTCCAAGAAGAAGGGGAGGGTCAGGATCCAGAGCACAGCTTTCATTGTAGTCAGAAGGAATGTGATGTTGAGTCCCATACTGTTACAGAACAGAACAAAGCCAATGCTTGGGATGCCAGTAGCCCATATGGGTACTGGTTCGTGTCCTAGATGCTCCATAACCAGTCCAGCTCCCTCAGAATGGCATGGAAAAAGCAACAGAGTACCACCCAAGTACTCTGACCCCTAATGCCTTCATAGGTGAACTAAGGCAAGTTGCTGGCTCCTGGCTTCAGCTGGAACCAGTGCTGACCGTTGGGACTATCTGGGAGAGTAAACCAGTGGATGGAAGATCTCCCCCTCCCTGGACTCCCCCTCCCCCACCTCTCTCTGTAACTGACTTGTGGATGTAGAGGTTGGGACTATCACATTTATAAATGAAGGTAGTGGATAGTGAAAAATGTTACAGAGTCAAGGAATTTTGATTTGGTCCAAACATTATTCTGGTGCAAATAGAATAAATGTGGTAAGATAGGAAGCACCCAAGATAAGCATGGCTGAGACTATTATTGCAGAAGAGATATAATTACCGCTTTGATGGGCCATGGAGGAAAAAAAAAATCACTGGAGGTGATGAAGTTAAAGATCTGGGAGCCCAGAATATCAGAAAAATCATACACATGGGTGTTGAGAGCACCAAAAATAGAAATAAGGGTAAAATGAAGGATACAGTAAGTTGGGAACCAGTCTTATAAAGAAACATGATAGGAAGGCTAAGATCTGTAAGACAGGGTAGGGTAGAAGAGAGGCGATGTGAGCTTCAAAGCAGTGTAGGTTCCTAAGAGATGAAAAGAATGCAATGTTTGTAGCAGGTAGTAGGCAACCAGGAGGGTGTCTATCACATCTCAATGCCCCAAGGGATATGAACAATGAGAGAAAAAGCAGCTGGCACTTCTGTGTGAGGAAGGTAGATGGGGAAGGAGCAAGAGGGTCAAGGGCAGTTCAGTGAGGAAGTTGAGGGTCTGAAGAGGTTTGCTGAGAAGGATGGAGAGTGTTGGTGAGCGTGATGGGAACATGTGAGAGGGAGTCTGGGTGCTGATGGATACTTCTAGAGCCTGTGCTTTTGGTGGTGATGTCAATCAAGCTGGAATCTGCCCTGTGGGTACCTATGAGATGGAGCACCTAGCAGTGTGTTCTGAAGTCCAGAGGACTGAGCTGGAAGACAAATCAGCAAGTGTTCCTGACACTCCATGCCTCACTCTTAGAAAAACCAACAGATAGTAGGGAAATGGTCAAAAAGCAACTCTCCCTAGGAATGGCTTTCTCTTCACTTACCCTCCATGAACTGGAAACTTTTTTTTCTTAAAGCAAGATGTCTTCAAAAAGTCCATATACCTATTGCAGAAAGAGCTTTACATGCATTTCAAAAACTTTAAAAATCAAAGCAAGCATCTTTTCCATGAACTGAGTATCTTCGTCTTCCTGTAATTTGGGTATGCCACCACCAGGGAGCAGTGATTCCACAATCAAATGGCCTTAAAATGGACATTTTCTCTATTCCAGGCCCAGGCTTCTGCAGATTTCCAGCATGAAGTTTTTATGCCCAGTTGAGGAAAAAAGTTCATTATAAATTAACCTGATATTACCAAACATGAAGCCGTTCACAGACAAGACTTCGGAACAAATTGTTAATGAAATAAGCAATCAGATTTTTACCCATTTTGATGAATCTAACTGTAGTTTTGATATTTTTAGTTTAATGTAATTGCGCTTACTATAAACAGAGGTGCTCTCCAAATATGGAGTCAAACAGTTTTTGTGCTTGTCCACTCCCTGGACTCAGAAATGGTGCACACCAAGGGAATATTAAGGAAGTAGCTAATATTTGAGACCTACACTAATTTTCTCCTCAAATTATGCTTGATCAGCATCATCCACATCATTTCACAAGGGCAAGAAAAGGTTTCAGAAAGGTTAAGTTGCATCCTGAACTTGTAGGAAGTGAAAATTCAAGCCACGTTATGCTGACCTACAAACTCTATTGTTCTGTCGTGCCAAAATGCTTTCCTGTGCACACCACCATATTGAGAACTAAAAGGATACACAAATGACCACAGTTCTCACCCTCAATGTGTTTCCTAAATTTTCCCTGGAAATATGTGGCTGCTCTAAGGGTACTGTTATGATACTCATCCTTTTTCAATCAACTTAAGGTGAAACACAATAGCTGTTCCAGGGCTTCATGGAGTTTCTCCACCACAAAAGGTCTTCACTGACCAAGTGCTTGCTTCCTCTGGCTTTAGAAATTAGAAAATATCTATAATAGTGATTTAAAGTCATGCACACACATGGTCTCATTTAGCCATCAAAACCACCAGCTGCAATAATTACTATTATTAAATCCACTTTAGAGATGAGAAAATTGGAACTCAGAAATCTTGCACTTTTAAGTAGCTTTATCAGAGACTTAATTTATTAAAAAAAAACAGTTCAAAGCTTGTTAATCCAGTTTTCTTTTTGTGGATATGCTACTATTCGAAGATCACACTAAACACATGACTTGATGTGATAAATACAGTTCATGTTATCCAGTCTAAATTTGGTGGCATTGTTAGCATTGTGTGTTGCAAAATGGGCAAAATACAAAATTACAATTCTTTTTATTCCCATTCCAGCTATTCTTTCTCATCTATGGAATATAAAAGGTGTTTGAATCTCCTATAGGCTATGTTATTACAAAAAAATTAAGTGCACACTTTTCTCTGTCAATTCTCTGGAAACTTGGTATGTTGTGAATTCAATAAGTACAATTTGTCATTAAGCACTTATTTCAAACCAGAGGTGTGCAGTTTATTGAATATTTGTTTGCAATCACACTTTCAATCCAAAGAGACAGCCTAAATTAAAAGCCACAGTTAATGAATTTGTTTCTTTTTTTTCTTCCACTTATCGCCAGCCGGTGTCATTGCTTGGCTAGACTATTCCCAGATGAGCGCAATGTGTACATTCCCACTCAATGCAGTTATTAAAATACAGTCTGGAACACACTCAGGATAAAAAGTGTGCGTTGGAGAGGGCAGGGGGAATAGATCCAAATGTGTACTTTACAATAAATATACCCTGTACTTCTGAGAATTTGCTTAAATCAATAATTTTAGTCATATTGTTGCCCAATTCTATTAGCCAGATGTAAAGAGTCCATTGCAGGACAGAGCTAAAACACTTTGCTAATTTATGTGAATTGATAAGGGCTTGGCTTGGCTTGCCACAGGGAGATTCAGCTTTTATTCACACTTCAATAAAGAATATGGCTTGAGAGCATTGGACTTAACATTGCTGCAGTGCCAGTGGGGAAAACAGTGAGAAGCTCTTGTTTGCTTTGCTGCATTTTAGACCTCCTCCCCACCAAACCCTATACCCAATAGGCATGGTACTTATGCAATGCCAGGGTTCTGTGCCTTGGGGTATTGGTGGGTGAGGGATCATTGAAGAGTTTTGGCTGTAAGCAACTCTGGTAGCAATCCTGGAAAAGTATGGGCACGGCTATGAGTGCCTGGCTGCGTCCACGGGGTCTGGCTACGAGAGCTCAGCAGCAGGATCCAAAGGGCTGTGACGTGGAGAAGCAGACCCCCAAGGAATGGAGGAAAGCAAGTGTCATAACTTCTCACGCTAAGGTGTCAACGTCATGGGAGACATTGTTTGGCCAAGTCGCATAGTCACTCCGTGGCTGGAACAGGACAAGGAAAGGAGAGAAATGGCATCTTTGGCTTCCTTAGAGAAAGGCATCTACAATTGTTGCTTCCAAAATCCTACATGGTTTGAAGGAGAAAGATATTCTTGAAAAGAAAACTGATAATCTGGGCCCGGTGCAATTGCGTAGTGGTTAAGGTCCTACCCTTGTACATGCCGGTTATAATCCCAGTGGCCCTGCTTCCCATCCAGCTGCCTGCTTGTGGCCTGGGAAGACAGTTGAGGACAACCTAAAGCCTTGGGACCCTGCACCCGCATGGGAGACCTGGAAGAGCTCCTGGCTCATGGCTTTGGATAGGCACAACACCGGCCATGGCAGTCACTTGGAGAGTGAATTATCGGATGGAAGATCTTCCTCTCCGTCTCTCCTCCTCTTTGTATATCCGCAATTCCAGTAAAAATAAATAAATCTTTAAAAAAAAAAGAAAGAAAACCGATACTCTGTCGAAGATGGGGACTGCATTTAAAGTAGCCAAAGCAATATGTATATTTACTTAATAGAAGTCGGGGAAGGTGGATGGATTGTCAGAAATTGCAGACCAGGAGGACAGATCCTGGGGGGAACTGCCACAGAACACTCACGAACACAACATTTGCCATACCTTATGCTGTATGACATTATTCAGCCTGCACAGCTCTATAATTCTGTCTAACAACAAGATGAAAAGAATTGACACTGAAGATCAGGCAGGGTTTATTTCACCTTAGCGGACTGGCCGTTGGCATGAGATGATTGTTGGTTGATCCCTTGTGTTGTAGGATGTTAAAAACAGCATCCATGGCTTCTTCCCATTGGCTGCTCATCCATGGCATCCTGACCATCAGTTGTGGAGACCTACAAGGTCTCTGGAAACTTCACTGTTGATTCTATAAGTGGGCTTTCGTAGAGAGTACTGTCATAAATTCCCCAATATTCCAAGACTGTCCCCGTTGAGAACTACTACAGTGATTTCCCCCAAGTTACACCGCAAGTAAGGATTGCTCCAAGACCTCTCTGGACATAGAACCCACACTGCCAGCTGTGTGACTTACTTTACAGTTTAGAATGTACTTCTTAAAATTGTTATTGAGGAGCCAGTGCTGTTGGCTCAATTGGCTAATAATCTGCTTCCAAGTGCCGGCATCCCATATGGATACCAGTTTGTATCCCAGTTGCTTCATTCCCATCCAGCTCTCTGCTTGTGGCCTGGGAAAGCAGCAAGGATTGCTCAAGGCCTTAGGACCCTGTAACCTCATGGGAGACCCAGAAGAAACTTCTGGCTTCGGATCAGCTCAGCTCTGACCGTTGTGGCCACTGGGAAGTGAGCCAGTGGATAGAAGATCATCCTGTCTCTCCTCTCTGTAAATCGGCCTTTCCCATAAGAAAATGTTATTGAATATTTACCAGTTACACTTAAAATCATTCATGGGGTACAAAGCAATGTTGTGACTTATAAACAATACAGAATGACTAAATCAAGCTCATTAGCATATCCATTATTTCAATTGCATACTTATGTCTTTCATCTAACAGAAAAAATTGTAACCTTTGAGCAACATGTCCCCATTTACCTACCTCTCCAGCCTCTGTTAACAACCATCCTGTTCTCTGCGTCTGAATTCAGTTCCTTTAGATTCCAGACCGAGTCGACGTGGGACATGTGGCATTTTTCTTTCTCTTCTTGGCTTACTATAACTAACGTGACATCCTCTAGACTCATCTATGTTGTCACAAATAGCAGAACTTCTCTTGAAGACTAAAATTGCCTTCCATTGTGAGTATATACCATGTTTTCTTTTTTAAAAAGATTTATTTATTTTTATTGGAGAGACAGAAAGGAAGACCTTCCGTCCGATGGTTCACTCCCCAAGTGACTGCAACAGCTACAGCTGCGCTGATCCGAAGCCAGGAGCCAGGAGCTTCTTCCAGGTCTCCCATGCAGGTGCAGAGTCTCCCAGCTTTGGGCTGTCCTCAACTGCTTTCCCAGGCCACAAGAGGGAGCTAGATGGGAAGGAAGGGCTTCCAGGATTAGAACTGGCACCCATATGGACTCCTGGCACATTCAAAGTGAGGACTTTAGCCACTAGGCTATTGCACTGGGCCCTATACCAAGCTTTCTTTAACCATTGATGCATTTTTGGTAGACACATGTTGATTTCATAAATTGTTTATGATGAATAGTGTTGCAATAAACATCAGAATCTGGGTATCTCTGACATACCGATCTCATACCCTTAGGATATAGGTCAAAAAGAGAAATGGCTGAATCATAAGAATTCTACTTTAGGCATGTTGTGGCATCTGCATATAGTTTTCCACAACAGCCATACTAATTCACATCCCCGCCAGCAGTGTATAGGTTTCCTTTCTTCCCAACATAATCATCAACAATTGCTGTTTTTCATCTTTATGGTGACAGCTATTCTGGCAGATATGAGGTGGTTGGTTTGACAGTAGTGGCCGTCAGGTCTCTGCAGCATCCTATTCCCACTGTGTGTTCTTGGCAGCTATGCCAACATCACCTGACCTCAAGTGCCTGGGTTCGGAAAATATTTGCACTCAGATTATGATTATCTGAGAGTGTTCTGTGGAGAAGGCAAGACAACGTCTGTTGTCTTTGAGTATATTTTTCACACGAAGTGGAACTTCACAGATTTTGTAGCTGACCTAAGGGCCCCCATCCTCAATTTTTCAAGCCAGCATTCAAGCAAAGCAGCCGAAGGTTTGGGGGTTTCTGTTGTTTGTTGTTTTATTCCTAAAACGTATCTGCTTCATTCCAAGTGGTTTCCCCTCCCCTCTCCAGTCTGCTACAATTTTGTTGAAAGCTAGGAATAAATTCCTTAATTGAAATGCTATACATAAATTATCTTTAATTGGCTTGGTCCTATTATTCTGAAAAAAATTAAAAAGAAAGAAACAGAAAGATGAAAGGAGTGAAGAAGAAAGGAAAGACAGAAGAGCCCATGCATGTGGCTGCTCTAAGCTGTCCTCTTACCAGCAACAGCCTGCCTTCCAATATGCATGTATGTTACAAGCAAGCTTGTACTCCAAAGGGACAAAGAAGGAAATGTTCGTTGGGCTGCATTTCAGAGTGGCTTCCTCCAATGCGTTGAGGCATAGTTTAGCTTCTGACTCAGGGGGAGGACTGACTCACAAATGCCACTTTACCACTTAGCCTTTCATTGAAGCCCTCCTGGCCAAGATCCGGTCCAATGCAAGGCAGCTCCGAGCCAGAAGCAGGGGGGCTCGCAGCCCGAGGCAGAAGGCTGCAGATGCTCTGGAGAGAAAGACTTTGACAGCTGGGATGTTCGTGACTTAAAAACAAAAACAAAACTCCTGGCTAATCCAAAACCAAGGCAGTGCCTACAAAGAAAACAACACGCTTTGGCTAGCCACCAGAGCTTGCCAAACCTGTTGCATATACAAATAGTGACTGGCAGTGATATGCAAGAACCACTAACAATCCCGATGTAGCTCCATGACTGAAGGCTGTGTTGTGTCCCAGACACTTAGCAGCTGCCCTAGCCTGGATGTCTCTGTGGCTGCTAAGGGGTTTGTGAGGTGTGAGGGTTGTATAAGCAGGAAGCAGTGGTTATCCCAGCTCACCACCGTTCTCCTTTATGTCCTAACCAGTATAGTGAGGTAGATGGAGCCTGTGAAGCCAGCAGACTCCACTGAAGAAATCTCAACTCCAACTTTAGCTGGATATGAACTTGGCCACAGTCCTTCATTTCTGTTGGACTTGGTTTCCTTATCTATAACATATTGAGAGCTGATGAAGGTATATATGCAAAACCAGTAAGACAATGCATGTCATACAGCTGGCATTCAATGAAAGGTAGAATGTTCCTTTGCTATAGAACCCGAAAACAGCCTGTTTCCTCCCCAGCGGCCACCACCTCTGCTGTAAGGAGGCACCTGCTGAATGCAGTGATAAGAGTTTAAATTCTGCCCCCTCCTTTGATATTAGGAATCAGTTCTCCATTTTAGGAAACCTCAACCATTTTCCAAGATTCTTTAAAGGAAAGAAGCAGAGTAGCAAATGCTATTCTAGACAAGTACTTCCAGAGTGAATTGCTGGCTCCACACTGTATTTACTTATGCCTTGTCTTCTATAGAATGACCTCAAAGATTGCTCCCCACGCTCTAAAGGAGCAGATCCTACCTGACCTACCATCGTGCATGTGGGATCATAACTCTTTAGAAAGACAAAAGCTTGGGCAAAGAATCAAAGCACTTGGAACTTCTTTTTTCAATCTAAAACAAAACAACAAAAAAGATCCCATTGAAAGAAAGCTCCTTTTAAAAATATTTAGGGCCTGGCGTGATAACCTAGTGGCTAAAGTCCTCACCCTTATGGGCGTTGGTTCTAATCCCAGCTGCCTCCCTTCCCATCCAGCTCCCCGCTTGTGGCCTGGGAAAGCAGTCGAGGACAGCCCAAAGCTGGGAGACCTGGAAGAAGCTCCTGGCTCCTGGCTTCAGATCAGATTAGCTCTGGCTGTCACAGCCATCTGGGGAGTAAATCAGTGGACAGAAAATCTTCCTCTCTGTTCTCCTCTCTGTATCTCTGACTTTCCGATACAAATAAATAAATCTTTAAAAAATTTCAGATGAAAAGAATTTTTTTTAAAGATTTTATTTTTTTCAAAGTCAGATACACAGAGACAGAGAGGAAGATCTTCCATCTGATGATTCACTCCCCAAGTGAGCGCAACGACCAGTGCTGTGCCAATCCGAAGCCGGGAACCAGGAACCTCTTCTGGGTCTCCCACACGGGTGCAGGGTCCCAAGGCTTTGGGCTGTCCTCAACTGCTTTCCCAGGCCACAAGAGGGAGCTGGATGGGAAGTGGAGCTGCTGGGATTAGAACCGGCGCCAATATGGGATTGCAGGGCGTTCAAGGCGAGGACTTTAGCCGCTAGGCCATGCCGCCGGGCCCCTGATGGAAAGAATTTTTAACCAATCGCTACAAAAATCAAAATCCTAAATAATTCATGCAACCAACTCAACAGCTAATATATGATGAGAGCACTTCAGAAAGTCTGGGAAAATTGAATTCAGAGCTAAGTTTATTTGGGGGCAGTCACTTTTTTTAAGTTTGATACATAGCTTTTCACAATAAGTATTTTTTCCCTTGAACTTTTTGGAAATCCTGTGTACACCTGCATTTATATCCGACAAACTGCGTGGGTAGACCCAATTTTACTCTCTCCCAGTAAAGAGTGGTCTCCAGAAAAGCTGGAAGACTCATACTTTTACAAAGAAGTATAAGGAGGTGATGGGCATGTGAAGTGATTATCTGGGGAAGTTCCTCCTTCAGGCTGAACTGGACACAGACTGCAGAAAGATGTGCTGTAGAAGGTCAGCTTTGGGAAGAACCAACAGACAGCCTTCCCAAGTCTTCTGCCGAGTTTAATTTAGGATTGGGTTTGGACCCACACCTAGCATCTGTTTCTGTGGCTTTATGAGAAGCTCGGGGAAGAAGGCGCTTGTGTTCCAGAGCCCTGGCTGTTCTGATGTGTCAAAAAGCTTCCTTCCTCCAGATAAATAAGCTTGACTAGAATGGCTGGTTGTTTTCTTATCTGTTGCTGTCTTCTCAGGATGACATTCTTGAGTCCCAGAAAGGGAAGAAAGTTGTTGGATCCCCTACTGCTAGATAGAGCCATGTGACTTATCTCTGACCAAGAACAAGGATCCCGTGGCAGCTCCCCTAGAAGCCTCATTCAGAACTCAAGCCAACATGTCCTTTGGTTCTTCTCTATCCTGTTGCTGGAATGCAGCACTCATGGTGGTCATTCCTGATATTTGGCCCAACCTGGCTTGCAGGGTAGAGCAGGGGTGGGGGAATAATGCAGTGTGGACAGTCTGGCTTCCTGTTTGTTAGCACGACAGCAGCCTTGAGCCATCTGCCTGTCAGATACAATTTTTTTCTTATCCAAGCTGTAACATTGAGGTTCCTGCGCTTGCAGCTGCCATGTAATTCTAACCTATAACACCAGGTGAATGTAGGTGCTTAGCTTAACCTCTCAAAGCCAATTGGCAAGCCATAAATATATAAGGTCTTTTTTTTTTGCTCTTATTTATAAATTTATTCTTTGAATAAATCAATACACATATGAGAAACATGAATGGCTCAGCTCCAGCTGTTGTGGCTGCTTGGGGATTGAACCATCAGATGGAAGATCTTCCTCTCTGTCTCTCCTCCTCTCTGTATATCTGACTTTCCAATACAAATAAATAGATCTTTAAAAAAATGAAATTAAAGATAAATTTGTTACGGTGTAAAAAAAGTTGAAACTCATGCATAACTTCTTCATAATACACACTTTTTATGAGTTTTTAAAAGAACCCCCCCACTGCAGTATCACTTCTTATCATACTCAGAGCATCACTGCTGAAAATGATGATGTGAAGTAAAATCTAGCTTTTAAAGGATTTATTTGTCTGAAAGGCAGAGTGAAAGGGAGAGACAGAGATCTTCCATCTGGTAATCATTCCTCCAAATAACCACAGTGGCTGAGCCAAGCCAGAGCCAAGGTTGGAAACTCCCACTAAGTTGCCTGCACTGAAACAGGGGACATGTTCTACTGCCTCCCAGGTGCTTTAGCAGGAGTCTGAATCCAAAGTGGAGCAGCTGGGACTCAAACTAGAACTCTAATGGGGGATGCTAACTTTGCAAGTGGCGACTTAACCCCCCTGAGTTACAACACCACCCCAGTAGAACCCATTTCTCAGTCAAGAGAGTCTTGCACACACCCCTGAAGGTACTGCATGCCTGTGTTGTAATATATGCCCACTTGCCATGGAGACAGTGGCTGTCTGGCTGAGAAGGCTTCTTTCTAGCATGTGGCATCTAGGTAAACTCCGAGAGCCAGTTGCCTTTGCCCCTTGTCAGGGGGTAGAAAATGACTCATTGTATCTAACACAGACTTAAGTGCCTCCCTGATTTATTTACCTATCTGCATTCAATTAGCAAAGCGCCGTTATTTTCTATTTATGCACAGACGTCATTTTGGTTATTCCGACGCTTTACCGTGTTGGTGTTCACTTCCCCACCAAACACAGAGGTGTGTTTACAAAGCCCTTACCCGTAATTAGTGTCACTCAGTGGGACAAGGGTTCTCTGTTCCATGCCTGCCACAGCTGTCATGCTCTCCTCAGCGCGAATGGCACCGACAGATGACTCGAGTCACCCATTGCTTCTGAAAGCAGCCTACACAGTGTTATTGCAGTGGGCACAGGGGCTCCAGGAAGCCGTATCAGGTGTTACACTCTGTGACAACCCCAAGCTCAGGGAAAGTCTCCTCGATTACATTTCCAGTTAATTATGCCTTTACTTTTCAATAGCTCTGTGTCATAAAATCATGGCAGGTCGTCGATTTGGATTAGCTTTATCCTGGCAGGCGACGACAGACCTCAGACGACACGTTAATCAGTGACTGTGGGCTTGGGTGTCCTGTGGCTGTGCCTGCCACGAAGCATGTGTAAGTGGTGGGGCAAGTGGTGGGGCAAGGGGTGGGGAAAGCACTTTTATGGGTGTATATTTCATTAGGATCCCCATAAAAGGACTGTGTCTGTTTGGAAAAGTATAACATACTCCATGGCTGTATTTAAATTTTCTTTAGGACATTTTACCATTAACATAAATTGCCTGAAGGAAAAGCATATTGTAAGTAATATTTCTCTCCAAACTCAGAACCTTATTAAAATTTCAAGTTACCTTTTTTTAAAAAAAAAAATAAGCATAATGTTGTTTCTGCTGTGGGTGTCCTAGATTTAATCACAGGCCAAATGGACCCTGCACCAATGCCATCTTGATAGTGAACAACAAGACATCAGACCATGGCTAAAGGAACTCAACAGGCTCTCTGCTATGCAGAGCAAGTGCTCCGTGTACTCATTTTTATCCCCAAGTGAGAAGCTTCATAGAGTTGACTCGTCAACACAAAATAATGTACTAGAGAAAACTACCCTTTCTCAAAGGACCCAAGCAGTGTACACACAATCAAAATGCAACAGAGAATCATACCCTGTTGGATTCATGCATATTACTGACAGCACACGGATTGCTTGTTTAGCAAGACATCTGGAGGTAGCTAAGCCTTGGTTTGGAGAACTCATGTCAGTATGGACCAGACATGGCACTCTAAGGTCAAAATGTGGTTCCAGCACTTGATTTTGACTTGCCTTCTAGTGTGTCTCCTGCTGTCAACCATTTAAATGAGTATTTTCCTAGAAAAGCCTACCGTGAACCTGGGCTATGTGACCACCACTAGCCAGCTGGGAAAGCAAGTATCTGGATATTTTTTAGACTCTAGATTGGGATGTGGACAAAGGAGAAGAATTAGGAATGACTGATGAGCCAAACAAGAAAATCTGGCACAGGGTAGGGCTTGGGGATGCAGTAAGGGGGAAAGTCCGAATTAGTCACAGAACAACTTCGTCTCCCATCTGATGTGGCTCCATAAGAACAGCCTATTACAGCAGGAATCTACTCTTCCCTGCAGTTGGAGGAATCATGCTATACTTTTATCTTGATCAAGTCCTTCACCTTTTGTAGAAACCTACTAAGCTTAGGATATGGTTCAAACTGTTTAATGTATCTGATGATACCTTCAATATTGTATTTCTAAGTAATGCTAGAACTTAACCCTCTATGTTTGGCACTCTGATTATATGGAATTGTTTCACTTCTCCAAGTGCACCCCACTGTCCCACTTTTGTACACTGCCCCCCTGTGCCTGGGAATACTTATTCCACATGTGAGCTTATACACACTTTTTACTGGTCTTTCCTGCTCTTCAGATCTCATGGGAAAAACTTTCCTCCCTCTAAGCCAAATCCATTGCCCTTGCCATAGATTCTCATAAATTCCTAGGCTTGCCTTACAGAGCAAGGGACTTTGGGGGGAGTAAAGGCGGGCACTTCTGAGGGAAATAGCAAAGATGGGAAATAGACCATTTTTACCTATGTTACATGAACTGACTCTGGGGCTCTATTCAGGGGCTAGAGCCTAGCACTTTGGTACACTGACTATAAAGATATATTGTGAAGTCAAACTATCTTGGTTCAAATCTCTGTTTCAATTCTTATTAGCTGAGGGACACTGGATATGTTCCTTGCCATTCACAAGTTTCCATTTCATCAGGGTTTTTTAGATTATTGTTAGTGTTGTTGACTTGATTAAAAAGGTTTAGCTTGCTTATTTAAAAGGCAAAGTTTCAAATTAAAAAAAAAAAAAGAAAGAGAGGAAGATTCAGACCTTGGATCTGCAGGTTCATTCTCCAAATGGATGCAATGGCTGGTGCTAAGCCAGACTAAAGCCAGGAGGCTGGAAATCCATATGGGTCTTTCATGTGAGTGCGATCTTCTGTTGCTTTCCCATACACATTAGCAGGGAGCTCGATTGGAGATGGAGCAGCCAACACTCAAACAGGCACCCATATGGGATGTCATCAGTGTTGTAAACCTGATATGCCATAATTCTGCCTCACTTTATTTGTAAAATGGAGATAATATTCACATATATCTTTAGTCAGTGTGACTAGTTGCCTACTCAGCATCATTCACCTTCCTATAGTGAGAAACTGCTGCAAAACTCTTTACAGCAAAGAGATCGAAGTAAAGTTGATCCCTTTGGAGTCTGCTGGGAATTGATCTAAAGGAATGTGACCCCCAAGATTGTAGCAGTCATCATGCAACCTTGTAGGCAGCTGAGGCCAAGGCAAAATCATACACTGAGGTCAGCTGAACAAGAAGAAAGAACCCAGTGCCAAGCAATAAATTTACCAATCGTATGGATGCCCAACCTTTAGACCTCTTATTGTGAGAGAATTCACTCCTTATCACTTAAATTATTTCTGGTTAATATTTTTCATATGTACACTGGGAAGATCTTGGATAAAACACCCTCCTTCAAGACTGCAAGAATGAAGAGAATCAGACAGTGAAGTGATTAAGGCAGGACCAAGCCTAGAGGAAGTCCTTGGCAAGTGATGTCAACCATCCTTACCAACCAGGAGACTCCTCCATATCCAAGAACAGAGACTTGTCCAACATAACTGGAGTTGGGAAGATAGGGGACAGAGTTGGGAAGGATAAAAGTACTTGAAAGAAGCAACCTTATATGAGTAAAACTCTATAATTTCCACCCTTACCCAGCCCAATGCCAAAGACTGTATGCTGAGTAGTCAGAATAATTGTTGATTATCACTTGGCAGGTCCCACAGCTCTAGGCCTGTCAGATGATACCCAAATCATAAGCCTCAAATCATGTCTATTTGTTTTTTAAACACCAATTTTAAGGAAACTAAAATCAGACACTTAAAAACTGGCAATTATAACCCGTTGCATGTGGTTGTCATGAATGACCCAGTTTTCTAAGCTGCTTGATTTATTTGGGGGATGTTAATTTACATTTGTCCCCCTCACTCATCACTATCCCTTTATTACCAGACTTTATTGCTGTGGACTATAAATTCCTTCATAGCATATGGACCGCATAACTTTCCTGGGTACCTAATTAACAGCAATTTTTTTCCTAACCTGTAATTATAACAAAATATGGTACATTTAGCTTCATTTTCAATTTAATGCTTGAAGGTGCATAGGAAATTTAGCTCTGTGGCTCTGAGAAGGGAAAAGTTGCCATGTATACACGCCATTCCCAAGAGCAGGTCTGGGAAACAGATGTTCATAGGAGCCAAGGAGAGAGGAGGATAATGAAAACGTGTATATGAAATGATATCAATGATTAAAGGCCAGGATGTAGTTCATGCTCATTAATAGGAGGGGAGAAAGGAATAGGAAAGGGAAATCTCAGAGTTATCAGAGAACATAAAAGACACCACACTTGGCGCAGGCAGCCGGCCTTCCTCCAGGCTGCTTCACAAACATCCTTCTTCCCCTTTCATGCAGGCCAGTAGCATAGACCTGAGCCACTGACTGTGTGTCCTAAAGCGAGCTGCCTCATGTGAGTGAGAAAATACAGGGCACTTTGAACACCTATCATCAATATCTTCACTTCCTGGGATTAGTTTTGTAGGTTGGTTTTGTGAAGGTACTCAGGGCAATAGAAACTATTCCAAACAGTCATGTGTCACCCAACAAAGCTCTGCCCCCAACCATCAATTTGAACTTTTAGATGCACTTTTTATTTATGCATAGGTTGGGTTCTCACTGCTTGTCATCTCACCCACTTCTCACACTTAGACCTTAATTTGTGTGGACAGAAATAAATGTAGCTTCCATCTTTGGAATACATTTTCCTCCTTTCACTATATAAAAGTGAATCATATACATGGTACTCAGAGCTCAAAAATCTATTATAACCATGGGAACTCTTTATAAGCATAATTGGCACAAGCCATGTTCAAGCCAGGCCAGACTTTGCCACACAGCATGTTAAGTCATCCCTGGGGATATCTGTATCCCACACAAGAGTGCCTAGGGCAGAGTCCTGCCTCTGTTTCCAATCTAGCTCCCTGCTGATGCTCAGAAAATGATGCTTCAAGAACTTGAGTTCCTACCACCTGCATAGGAGACATCTGAATGGAGTTCCTGGCTTCTGGTGTGGGCATTTGGGGAATAAACCAGAGGATAGGACATTTCCCTATGTTTCACCCTCCATCCCTCCCTCTCTACCCCTCCTCTCTCTACTCAGTGCCCTTTAAATAAATAAAAATAAACTTTAAAAATCAGAATAACCCAAAAAAGGTAATATATTAGCTCACATCATTGGGACGTGTAGAGATAAGGCACGATACAGCAACTCAAGGCAGTGTCACCAATGGTCTGATTTCTTATTTTTTGTTTTGCCCTTCTTCCTGTGGTCTGACTTCATCTGCAAGTTCCTCTAAATGCCCTCACCTCTCTACCTCAACCCTACAGCTCAGGGTCCTTCCTGGGGACACAAAATACAAGTGCCTGATCTGTATCTTCACATTCTCCCATCACGCAGTCTAGCAGATTCCACTGAAGAGAGGGTGAAATCTTGCTCTTGTAAAAATTCTAGTACAGGGCATTTTTTCCCTCTTCTTAGATTGAGAACCTTCCCCTGACCCAATGGAAGCAGTAGTTCATTGAAGCCAACTGGGACCCTCCAAGGTAGTTAGAAGAAGGCTAAAATTCCACCCAACTGTGTGATCATTGAGAGGAAGGGAAGCTCTCTCAGAAGGCATTTGAGAAGCAACCTGCTCTGAGCAGCCAACATAGCACCCTCCCTTCTCCGGTAGCTTGCCCTCTATGGTTGACCAGTTTTGTCTCAAGAGCCACCCTGGTTGGTGGGTGTCATTAGGACAAACAAGAAGCTGTCTTTACAATGGAGATGTCAATACAAATGAACGTATGGGTACAGATATAGGTGTATTTTATTGGTATGCTCCTTGGGTTAACCTCCCCCAGGCTGATCCTGAAAAATGGGAGTAAGTGCTGTATTTTGCTTACATTCCTACCAGAGACGGTTGGGCATCCGTATCCTTAGGGAAGATACACAGTGACTTTCCTCTCTCTATAGAGTTAGTTAGATAGCTGAGTAACATTCATGCTGTGGTTTAAAAGGCCATGAGTGGAATCACTAGAAAGAATACAATATTCATCTGCAAATAAAATAAGAATTAATCATTTTCCCCAGAGCTGTTACACAGGGAACAAGATTTTTTACAACTCTTAGATGTCCAGAACGTGGTGACTTTCCACAGGATTCTACTTGTAAGAAGAATATACACAGATATCGAAGTGTACAAAAAGGGAACAATCCCACAGTCATATTCCCTGGTTACACATTTCCTGGTGTGTCTCCCCTCATTAAGGTCCCTGATTAAACACATAACCATTACATTGACATGACTTTAAAAATAATTAAGTCTTGGGCCCAGCACAGTAGCCTAGCAGCTAAAATCCTTGCCTTACATGTGCCGGGATCCCATGTGGACACCAGTTTGTGTCCTGGCAGCCCCACTTGCCATTCAGCTCCCTGCTTGTGACCTGGGAAAGCAGTTGAGGACGACCCAAGGCCTTGGGACCCTGTACCTGCGTGGTAGACCCAAAAGAGGCTCCTGGCTTCAGATTGGCGCAGCTCTGGCCATTGCGGCTGCTTGGGGAGTGAATCAATGGACAGAAGATCTTCCTCTCTGTCTCTTCTCCTCTGTGTATATCTGCCTTTCCAATAAAAATAAATAAATCATCACCATCATAATTAAGTCTTCCTGGCCAGTTTGGGGCCTATTCCCCAAGTTCAATCATAAGGCGTAAGAACATTGAACAGAAATAAAATCATAAGTTTCTGTAAATCCACAACTTTCTTATTAATCCATTCTAAAATAAAGCTAAGGCTTAAAACTCCTTTTTCTTGGGCCTGGCATGATGGCCTAGTGGCTATCTGCCGGAATACCATGTGAGCACTGATTTGTGTCGCGGCTGCTGCACTTTCCATCCGACTCCCTACTTGTGGCCTGGGAAAGCAGTGGAGAATGGCACAAGGCCTTGGGACTCTGCATCCATGTGGGAGACCTGGAATAAGCCCCTTGCTCCTTGCTTTGGATCTGCTCAGCTCCAGCTGTTGTGGCCACATGGGTGGTAAACCAGCAGATGGAGGAAGATCTTTCTGTCTGCCTCTCCTTCTCTATATAAATCTGACCCTCCAATAAAAAAGTAAGTCATTTTTTTGAGGCTTCTCTTTCCAGTCTCTAGCACAAAAGGACACTGGGTTGAATGGCAGTGAGAAGAATTTAGATCAAAGTCAGTCAAACCCAGTGCACTTGTACTGTGGCTTCCAATAGATCTCTAATCTGACTTGAAATCTGGGGAAAGCTAAGATTAAACATCATTTCATCTATCCAAATTTCTCTAGATGAAGAGAGACCCAAAAGGCAATCAGAAGTATCATGGGTACTTTGTAATATTTTCTTTCAACCTCCTGTTAGAACTGTTGTCCATAAACCCTGCTGGAGGCTCTCAGAACAGTAAAATGATAGAAAAAAAAATCAAAGCATTCCTCTTCTCCCAGCAACCACTGATGTGCAGTGGGCTGTCCTCACATAGGGTGGTCATTGCCACCCCAGAGCCTGGAATTACATAGCAGACAATAGACCTACAAGACCCAGTGCAATCCAGTTGGTAAAGTGAGCACCTGGCAACGTCTGTGGAATTCAGTTTCTTACAGCATTATGTCTTCTCCAAGCACTAACACTATCATTTAAGAAAGGAAACCAAGAGCCAAGCCAATGTCATAAATAACCTCATGTACAAAGCCTTGTGCGCAGCTCCCTGGTGATCCAGGCCCTGGAGGCTGTCACATGAAGCCGCCATGCCTATGGCCCAGTTGGGGAATGTTCTGGGCATGCAATGTGGTTGCTGGCACCACTGTGTTTTGTGCCTGGATCCAGATCAATGCTGTCTCCTTGCCAGGAAACCTAGCAGACCTTTGGGAACCCTGTAGGAAAAAGGCCATATATTTCATGTGACTTGGGGCTGAAGAGATGGAAGCTGTCAGCAAACTACTTCTTGCTTCCAGATTGGGCATGAGACAGCGTAATGAATATTTAAGTTACATAGAAAGCCCTTTTTCATAGACCTCATTTACTGATTGCTAACAATAACAGCTTCCAGTATTGAATGCCTAATATGACCCAGGTCATATGCTAGTGTGTGGAATCTATAGCTATCCCTTCACATCAGGGGTGAGACGATTCTAGGGTCACCATAGATGCCAAAAACCCGTGGGTGCTCAAGTCCTTTATATGGCATGTTTGCAAAGAACCCCCACACCTCCTCTCAGACGCTTTAAGTCATCATCAGATTACTTAGAACTCCTAGTCTAACATGAACCCTATATAAACAATTATCACACTGCATTGTTTAGGAGAAGGCATGAAAACCTCTGTGTCTGTTCAGGAAAATGATAGTCTTTTAAATGTTTCTGAGCCATGATTGGTTGAATCCTGAGATTCAACAGATACCAAGAACAACTGTGGGATCTCTGTTTCTCACCACTATCAATGCAAGGTGTAAGTGTGTGTACATGTGTATATGCGTGTGACTTGTTTGGAGCTGGCAACAGCCCAATGGTGAAACATGGAACCATTTTCCTTTTGCTCTTTTGCCCATATTTTCTGCCCAAGCCATGCTGTCTGTTTCAGTCTGTGTAGAATGATAAGCTGCATGGGTTCCTGATGATGCTATCTATGTACCACAAAGCCCTGCACTAACCATGACAGCGTTGGTCAAAGAACACAAGGCCACTGTATGAACACAGCACTTTGCCTCGTCCAGGTCAGCATTTCCCTGGTGTCACCTGGAAACCCCGTCTCAGGGGCATCAGATCCTGCTTGTGCTTACAGACAGGCTGGATGGTTTGGGACACAGCAAGTCCTCCAGCATCCCAGTCTTCCCAGCTGGGAATGGAGAGCCCTACTGACAAATGGTTTGAATTACAGGGAATTTAAATGTGTTCCCTTTTCTTGGACAGAGTCAGTGCAATTATGGAATAAGCTCATTTTTAAAGTGTGTTGTCCATATGCCACTACAGCTGAGTCTTTTCACCAACAGCAGACGCCCGATCATTGCATGCAGGGTCACACCCGCATGCCAAGTGGACATCCATAATCTGTCAAACGATTCCAAGGTGAAATGGAAGAGATTGCATTGAGATGTCAAGCAACAGAAACCTCAACAAACCAGGCAAGAGAGGTGGAAGAGAATCAGTATCATTACGGAATGAAACAACAGCTGTTTAATGATACTCTAGGAATTAGAAAAATCTCATAATTTATCTGG
Organism: Ochotona princeps; assembly: GCF_030435755.1. Classification (NCBI taxonomy): domain Eukaryota; kingdom Metazoa; phylum Chordata; class Mammalia; order Lagomorpha; family Ochotonidae; genus Ochotona; species Ochotona princeps. The sequence continues at coordinate 26,331,615 of NC_080851.1, forward strand.
AGGAGCCAGTGTTATAACACACTAAATGTTGACAACAAAACATGCTCTTCCATTCTCTTTTGCTATAAGAATTTTTCTATTCTTGGACTGTTATTTAAAAATAAACAGTGTTTCCTCCTTAGTGTCTCTAGGTGATATTAAATCAAAGACTACTTTGAGCTGGACAGAGAGGGACAGATCTCCTGGAAAGTAAATTAATAAAAGCTCTCCCACTTGGGTCTTAACGTGCAAAGTGACTGAAATGTCACCCTGGAAATTTCACAATAAAAAAAACTTTTGTGTGTGTAAATCTTAGGAACTAAATTACATCCATGCCTTGAGAAATATTCAAAATTAAAGTGGCATGTCTATATTAGTACATTTGATGTTTTGAAAATTTTCGGGCCCGGCGGCGTGGCCTAGCAGCTAAAATCCTTGCCTTGAACGCGCCGTGATCCCATATGGGCGCTGGTTCTAATCCCAGTGGCTCCACTTTCCATACAGCTCCCTGCTTGTGGCCTGGGAAAGCAGTCAAGGTGCACCCATGTTGGAGACCCAGAAGAGGTTCGTGATTCCTGGCTTCGGATTGGCGCAGCACTGGCTGTTGCACTCACTTGGGGAGTGAATCATCAGACGGAAGATCTTCCTCTCTGTCTCTCCTCCTCTCTGTATATCTGACTTTGTAATAAAAACAAATAAATCTTTAGAAAAAAAAAAAAGAAAATTGTCATAGTGTTGTGAGCCCGAAGGCCATGATGTACAAGATGGGTTAGAATTCATAGGGAAAGTTGTCCCATAGGTATCCATGGAGTTCCTTTCCCTCCCTGTCTCTGACTTCATCATCTGTTCCTAGCTGGAGTTCTTGGGTCGCTAACCTTTATTGACTTACCCCTTTTGCCTCTTCTGTCCTGGCCCAGCCCAGTACACAAGCCAGAACAACTAGTGTTTGAAAAACGATGCATACAAATAGTTTGAGCCAGTTTCCACACTTCCTACTTCCTCTTTCACCTTTGCCTCCCCAACTCATCATGGCTGAGCTCATGGGACTTTATATTATTCCCTTTCATGCAAGTCAAAAGTCTGATATTCATGGCCACTGGGCACCAGTGGATGTTGCCGGGCCTTGCCTGGATTCCTTGAAAGGAAGGTAGGGCTTATTTCCACCTAATGGGAGAGTTCCCAGAAGCTGGTTCTTAGCTGGTAGCCATTTTTTAGGATTACTTCTTGTGCGAAGAAGTGGCCGAAAGTCATGTCTGTACCAGCAGCAGCTGGTATCCAAAGACTGATGAATGTGAGGCTGTAAAGGTACAACCCTGTTATTCCCCAACTTGAGGCTGTTCTGAGCATTCTGCTCAGTTTACCCCACAGAGTGAACTAGGGCCTTTGTTGGGATAATACTGTAGTCTGAATGTTCGTGTGCCTCCCACACCCCAATTTTTATGTGGATATTCTAAGGCCTAATGTGCTGGTGTGCTCTGTGATGGGATTAAGTCACTAGGATGAAGCCCTCATAGACTAGATCATTGCCCTGGTACAAGAGAACCAAGGGAACCAGCTTGGCATCATGCAGGGTGAGGTTACAGAAGGTGCCACCCACAGACAAGAACATAAGCTCTCTCCAAACACAGGATCTTCTAGTAGCTTCATCTTGCACTTGTCAGCAACTGGGAGAAATATTTGCTGTTGAATAAGCCATTCAATTCTGGGCATCTTGTTATAGCAGTAAATAGTGTCTCAGATCACTTCTCCCTCTGCTCAGGCCTGCTTCGCATCACTTTCTTTCACTTGTGTTGATTGCGACATCATTCTGAAAGAAGTCTATTTGCTGATTTGCATCTCTGAGTGGACTTACAGGGAGCGCTACCTGGACTACTTAGTTGTCCCTGTGCTGCCCCCTTCTGGTAATGCAGCATTTACGTCTGAATTTTGAGCCTTAACTGATAGTCCACCTATAATTTGCATGTTGAACATGGATACTGGCTCCAGCTCAAATCAGTGCCTGTCCTGTTGCCTGCCTTCATCCTCCACACTCCTTGGGGAAACACATCCATAGGTTCCATTGTGTTTTGGCACTTCACCCTGGAAATTAGAGAAGGATCCTGACTCCACCCTTTCTTCATCTAGTATCAGCTGTGCCCACCTTCCTAGTGGACAGCCTTAGTCACCTCCAGGACAGGATCTTGGTGGCAGGGTGCTTCGTTCACACTCCACAATGACCAGGAACACCCCTTCAACACCTGTATGAGGCCTGCCCACCCCTCAAGGGTTAATTGGAATAAGTCCAGCTCCTGTCAATAACATCTAGCCCCAAACCTATCATGACAGAAGCTGTCAGGCAGTAAGTGGCACGGATAGCTCAGTGAGAGCACACAAGTGACCACTGAAGCTCTAGTATGGTCTGATTGCTCCTGTAACCTATGACCAGGCCTGGTTGGAGATGAGTCAGAAGGAGTTAACAGTTATAGAAGGGATGGTACTGGGGCTGGTTTGGTGTGCAAAGCCTTTACCTGCCTCTATAGGTACTGATTTGTGTTCCAACTGCTCCTCTTTCTATCCAGCTTCCTGCTTAGTGAAAGCAGAGGATAGTTCAAGTCCATGGGCCCCTACACCCATGTGGGAGACATGGAAGAAGTTCCTGGCTCTTGATTTTGGATCAGCTCTACTCTGGCCATTGCGATCATTAAGTGAATGGAAAAACATCTTGCTTTCTCATCTTCTCTCTGTAACTCTGCCTTTCAAATGAAAAGAAAATAAATATTTAAAAAAAAGAAAAAGAGGGATGACATTAGCAGGAATGAAGAATTCTTACAGCTATATAGAAGTTTAAACTTAAAAAATTTTATATTTGGTGGCCTTGCCATTCCAACTTGATGATCAATATGCTGTCTTACAATAAATATCTGTTAATTTTGGTTGATTAAACATCAACAAATTCTCTTACATTTTTAAATTTTCTGCTTATTTGAAAGAGAACTTCCATCTACTAGGTCACTCTCCAAATAGCTGCCACTGCTGGGACTAGACAAATCCAACACCAGGAACCAGGAACCTCCCACACAGGGGGGTCATGGAGTTCTAAGTACTTGAATCATTCCCTTAAGCTTCCCAAGGTATACATTAGAAAGAAGCTGGACTGGAAGCAGAGGCAAAACATGAACTCTGGCATTTGCATGTGTGTTATAGATGTCCCAAACAGCTTTGCCACTAAACCACAGCTTCCACTACTTTTTTTATTTACTTAGAAAGTCAGAAACACCCAGAGAGAAGGAGATCTCCTATCTGCTGCTTCATTCTTCAAAAGCCCGCAATGGTTAGAACTGGATCAATCAAAAACTAAGAGCCAAAAACTCAACCACCTGGATGTCAAAGATGCAACTCCTTGAGCCGTCATCTGCTGCTGCCCAGGGTGCACACCAGCAGGAAGCTGGAGTCGGGATCAGAGCCAGGATGCAGACTCAGGCATCCCAACATGAGTGACAGGCCTCACAAATGATGTCTTAACTGCCCTCCCAAATGCCCACCCAGCCTATCTTCCTAAGTGTTCATGAATTCAGACTTTACTCTTCTCCTTGGATGCTTATCCGTTAGTCCGATCAGTTAGGTTTGTATCTGATGGGGTCATGCTCCAAGCCAACCTCAGTCATGACAAAAAGAAGCATTCCCCACCCTGGCTGAGGACTACAGCTACGAGCAGGTGGCAGTCAAGTGACAAAAATGTTATAGACAAACAAAGTTCACAAACTTGGGGGTGGACACAGACTGCAGTTCTCAAGGGGCACAGTTCTCAAGGGCAGAAGTGGGTAGGACATTCTCTACTTCCGATATCGCTGTTGTCTTTTCCTCTCTTTTTAAGGGTGTCCTGCTGCTTGCAGAGCTGAAAGTTCACTAGTAGAAAACTCTTCTCTGTGTATGTGAACGAGTCTTTCACCCACATTTTGTAAGAATTGCAGCATCTTCCCACTCCTCAAATCATACCTATCCATTAAGGCCAACTCCAAGGCCCATTTTATAAACCAAGAGGACTGTAATCTGCTGTTAATTCCCTGTGGATTCCAGGATGGACTTTTGCAGATAAGATTCACGGGCTAGAATAAGAGAAAATACTGATTGCTAAGAGGCTGTGTGTGGATCCAGAGCATTAAAAGTCTTATTCATGAGAACAAGTCAATGTGAAACAACAGGTGTCTATGGGACCCTCCTGGGTTGCATATGTTCTAAGCATACCAGAAAAGCAGACCAAAGAAAGGTGTGAGTTCTTTGCTGTGTGGGCCAAAGCTAACCCCAATTAGAAAGAGGTATTATATGAGAGGGGATGACAGAATACCCATTAAGAATTTAGTACCAACCAGCAGGACTTGGTCTCGTGCTTATACTAGCCCACACTTCAATCCCTAACCTAAAAGAAAACCACAAACTACCTGCTAACTGGTTGTGAGTGAATGGTATGATGGAGTACAAGTTTCAGTTCTAGAATTAGCTCAGTGAGTTGAAATGATGAGAGAAAATCAATTTTCCCTAACAATAAGCAGATGATCACCATGAAGTATTAAAAGCTTAAATGTTTAAATAAAAAAGCAGCATAGGAAAAGCATTTTATGATATATAGTTCAACTTAAAAACAGAAACAAATCATGTTTAAGCTGTGATAAGTTATATAAAAATCTTACATTAATTCTTTATAAGTACACACACACACACACACTCACACACACACAACCAATGATTCAAATACAACTTACAAGCTCTCCTACTTCATCACTGTTCAGGTCTAAAGAGTACAGGTTTTAGTTAATGACAGGGTCAAAAGGGAATAGCACCCTGCTATCGAAAGAAGGTAGCAACTACCTTATACAGCTAATGAAATCATCAACCACATTAAAATGAGTGTTCAAGTCAAGAGCAATAATAGTTTCACTCTATTGGCGAGGCCAGATTTATAGTATCTTATGTCATAATGGCTATTCCATTTTAAGAAGGAAATGAGCATCTATCCATAGAAGATTGGTTAGATAAATTATGGTGATCCACATAGTGGAAACTAGGTAACTATTAAAGTGATTATGTGGAACTGCTTTTATTGACCTAGGGAGAAGCTCCATGACAAATTCTTTAATGAGGACAGGGAACCTATGTCAAATGTATCAGGTACATGTAATTTGTATGAAGTTATGTGTGTCTATATATCTTAGCATTTTAACAATACTTATTTCTAAGTGAAGTATAAGATACAGAGGCAGCCTAACTGGCCTGGGGGAAGACTTAAAAGGAGATGGGCAAAGGTATATGGCCTTTGTCTTCAAAGACTTCAAGTCTGTTCTGCATCAGCAAACCTAGAGTCATTTCCTACTCATTCAGCAAACAGAGCACCTGCTTTATCCAAACCATCTGTTCACACATTAGGAGTCTTCTAAGAGAGCCCCTATGGGTGCCAGTTTGTGTCCCAGTTGCTCCACTTCCCATCTAGGTCCCTGCTTATAACCTGGGACAGCAGTAGAGGATGGCCTAAAGCCTTAGGACTCAGCACCCAAGTGGGATTTCCAGAAGAAGCTCCTGGCTTTGGATGGGCTCAGCTCTAGCCATTGCAACCATATGGGGAGTGAACCAACGAATGGAAAATCTTCCTCTCTGCCTCTTCTCTCCGTATATCTGGCCTGCCTTTCTAATAAAAGTACGTTTAAAAAATTTTTTTAAAGATATTACATATGAGAAAGCCGTATATGGATTTTGCAGTTGTTTTTACATCAGAAAAAAACCTTATCTTTTCCCATTAACGGTTTTGAAGTCCTCTCGTGCACAGTTCCAATGCTGCACCTTTGGAAGACTAAGTGGGGCAGAGGTGGAGAATGGCACATTCATTTCCTATGGCTTCCACAACAATTACTATTAACTAGGTGGCTTAAAACAACAGACATTTATTCTCTCCTAGTTCTAGACGCCTGTAGCCAACAGTCAGGGTTGAGGCTAGATCACCCTTTTTGCAGTGGCTCTTAAGGGGGAATCTCCCATTTCTGGTGACTGTTGCCATTTATCTTTGCTTAAAGCACACTCTGATCATTGCCTCTATCTTCTGTGGCTTTTTATTCTTTGTCTCAAACCACCCTCTGTCATTCTCTTATATAAGAATATTTATCACTAGCCAATAATCCAGGACAGTGTCATCCCAGGCTCATTAACTTGATTACATCTGCAAAAGTTGTGTTTACAAATAAGTTAACATTCATAGATTTTGGATGGACACAGCTACTGAGGGGAGGACACATTAGATTCAACATTAATGAATAAGCAAATAATGAGGGTGAAATACACAGCAGTATTTCTAGAAGTACACAAAACATTGTGAGAGTAGGAGAATAGAGGAGTGTTGTGGCATGCACACATTGGGGTATAGTCATTTGCTTCTGTCTGTAGCTTCCACTAAACCATTATTCTCAGTAGGGGGTGCTGTCACCCTCAAAAGGCAAAAACGGACTCATGGACAGTAAAATTCATGTAAAAGTCAGACACAGCACATGAGCAGATGTATAGTATATTTACAGCATTATATTTCCATGGGATACAGGAGTGATTAAGGGGACAAAACATCCTAAAATCTCCTTAAAGAATAGTAAAAAGTGACTGAGAAACCCCATGTAAAGCTAGGAACCCCCCCACACACACACACAAAACCAAGGTCTATGGCATAGTCACTGGTGAGCAGGCCAAGTGCTCACTAATAAACTACTGTTAACTCAGTAATTCAAGAAATGGATAACACATCAGAGAGAAATGTTGTAACTGGCATCATTAACAGTGAGCTAGTAAATATTCTGTTCTTGGAAGAGTTCAAGCAGACTAAATGAGGATTTTCATGAGATCACTGTCAGAATTTGTATAGCAATATCTGAGCTTTGTCAATGAATGATAGACAGCTCTCACAGTACCATGAGCACCCTTGGATACTGACCCAGCCAGTATAGCTTTTAGATTAACCAAGTCAGATTATCACAAATCTGAATGCCTATTGATCATATGTAAACCCTGACTGTCCCTTCCAGATTTCTACCATGAAGCAGACACAGAAACTCGCCATATTCCAGCAAACTGGCTGAAGAGCTGGGAGACCCAGCCCATAGTTTGTGGTTGTTTCTGTTATGCAGCTTTCGCTCATCTATTTTTCAAAAACCCCAAAGATACTGAAAAATCAATGAATTACCAAATAATGCAGATCTTACATAAATGAATGAATTACCAAAAATCAATGAATTACCAAATAATGCAGATCTTTCACCTTCAGTCTCATCAACAACATGCCCAGCTTAGTCCCACCTCAAGGCAAATATCCCCACTGAGAAAGCAAACTAAATATGTAGAACAAGAACAGGGCTCTGTAATGCTACACGAAGGGATTTTTAAAAAATAATGTCTTGTGTTTACACACAGGAATAATTTAACCTTCCTCTCAATTATCTGGAAATTGGGTAACAGGACGAGATAATTGATCAAAGGGTCTATAAAAACTGAGTCACTCAGAACAGCTGTTGTTTCGCCGACAATGTGTGATACCAAGGAAACCTTCAAAACAGGAAATATCAGACTCAAGTCAAGAGAGTCGAGCTGGGGTGAATTTGTATTTCTTGGTTTTGCACAATGATTTGCAGATGTCCTCGGAAACCTGTGGCCAAGTGAGGGTGGCTTGGGCCACATTTGCCAGGCAGTGAACCTGACCTTGCAGATGCTGGATAGTGGGAGGCCTCCCTGCACAGATTGGCTGCTGCCAGAATGAATGAACCGGTGGGAAGGGGGTTGCAGATGATCCCATTCTTAAAACAGCCCCAGGAAGCCATCAATTACCAAAGAGCTAAGGTCTTTGTGAAGGTGCTAGATTGGGTTTTACTTCTTTGACCAGAGTCACAAATGGATTGGTTGGTACAGTCAAAGCTGTGAGATCTACTCTTGTGTTAGCATCAGGACAGCTGTTGTCTCCCGGCCTTGTTCATGCTGCAAGGTGCAAGGGCAAAAATCATCACATTATATAGGGAGAGTATGACTCCATCATTGACAAAGAGTTGCACCCTTTAGACACTTTAGTGGCTAAAATCAAGTCCTACATTTCTTTTCTGTAACAGGAGTCAAGGGGAGGGAATGTTGACTCTAAAATCTCACCTACCATATTCTAACAATTCAATTTAGGGAAAATGCCTAAGAAGGTTGGCAACAGGTTAAACAAAATCCCCATTTTTGATTTCTGTGATTGTTTAAAATTTGAGTTTAAGTTTGCTTTCTGAGTGAAACAGCCTTGGGCACAGACCCGGGCTAAAGAGGTGATGGGCCCAACTCAAATCTCTTCTGCCCAGTGTTACCCTGTTCTGTCACTGAGAGAGTAGACTCCAGCAACACAATCGCATGTACAGCCTACACCCCAGCCTGGGGGTTGCTGACAGCGTGGCTGTCACCACCTCTGTAGTGAAGACTGGCAAGTCATGTGGGAAATGCAAGCTTGGGATTTTTTGATAAGTAGACTTGACAACTGACAATTGCCATCATTAGGTTAAGATGAGACTGATTTTTTTTCTGTAAGAAATTATCCTCACCTACTAATCTGTATTCATCTATTGGAGGGTGGTTCTTCACCCCAGAAATGGATTCTTGGCTTTATGAAATGAACCACTAAGCGATGGCTTCGAATGGAGAACTTCTCGGGTGATAGTCAAGTGCAGAATAACAGCAAGGAGGCTAGGAGGCATGGGCCCAAGTCTTCTGGCTTCACCCAATGAGTATTTTCAAACTACTTGCAGAAACATTCTCTGGCACAAAGAATGCTTGTGAAAACCAAGTGCTCCCTCAATAACCTAACAGTGCTCTTTAAATGTGTGGCCCTGCCTTGCTGACTAGTGCTGGGAGCTTATACAAATTTTATGTGCCTGAGTTCCATCTTGAGCTTAAAAGTGGGATCCCTAATGGTAATCTCTGGTTCACGCTGGTAAACTTTGGGACCCATTTCCTCAAAGCAGGCAGTACTTGCCGACAATTGATGGGATATGCCCCAATTTGGAAGGGACTGTTTTGATAAAAATTGTACAGTAAATATTGTTAGAATTTTTTGGAATGAGCATGTAAAACCTTTTGATGGTTATGGCATTCTAATGGAAAAGAAGGAAACCAGAGCAGAAACCTGCCCATGCCTTAAAGATACACAGCATTTATTCGTTCAAACAATGGTTTGAAGGCTTCCTCTTGCCTAAGAGATTTAACATCATTTGAAAGCAAAGTCTGCACCTCACTACCCACTATCCAGTGATGGGGACATGGTCTTAACTCTTTTGTGTTCAGGCCTGTCTCAATGTCTGTATTTTTTTTCTTTCTGTGGCCAACTACAGACGTAATATATAATGAATCTATGGCTTATAAATTGGATTTTACTAGAAAGAAAATCTAGAAACAAATGAGGACTTCAGATTTAGATTGAGTACAGTCTTGGAAAGTTGCCATCTAAAGAGTGGCTTGCATTTATCCAGCCTTTGGAGTTCACTTGATACACCAGACAACTGCCTCTGCCTGTAAGAAATCCTAGAAGCAAGTGGAGATGAGTCCACATGGTGTAGGGGTACTGTGGTTATTTAAGCAGCATGCTTCAAACAGGGAAACTTATTTTTATTTTTTGATCTCCCAGCTAGTAATTTTGATGGATTATAAGAACAGAAGCTAAATATGATAAGAGGTCTAAACAAAACCAGACCTTTTTTTTGAAAAAAGGAAATGGAATATAAAGTAACTCACTTACCCCCAAATTGAGTCTCAAAGAAGCCATCTTATCTGCTACAAATCAGGCCTCATAAACAATTTCTAATATCCGTGCTAGCATTTTCTCTCTCAGGGGAGGTGTAAAGCTGATTTCAGGACCTATATGCACAGATGTTAAAACTAGGAGAAGGATTTTGCCAAGACTATTCAGCTGGAGATGTAGCCACAGTAAATAGAAAAATGGGAGAAAGAATTAGAAGCTCTCAGGGCCTCAGACTGCAAAAGTAACAGAAATGTCAAGTTGTGGGAGAAGCAGAAGACTAGAGACTGACAAGAAATGCTACAAATAAATGTCTTGGTTGACATCCTCTGGTATAGTAGGTAAGTTTTATAACATGTTTTTAGTTAAATAGCCAAGCTCCATCCAACAATGATGTATAAAAAATACTGCTAACTTGCATAACAGTGTTGAGAGGACCTCAAAGAGCTGGTGACAAATGCAATGAAAAGTGAAAAAAAATTAAACATTGTATCTCACCTAGGCTGAATCAGCTCAAAGACAGTTGCTGCAATAATGTCAACCATTTAGTCCATCCCTGATGAACTGAGCTCTAGAGAATTTAACTACACAAAAATGGTCTTTCTACATTATTAACTGAAAAACCATAAGTATCCTGTAAAGAATTTCTTTTTATTATCAGGACCACAAAAAAATCAGAAGAGGTCAAATGAGAGCTGTTAGGTGGGTGTGTAATGTTTCATCATGGAAACTGTTACAATTGTCCTTTGTCAATAAGAGGAGTGACCCAGAAGCATTGTTGCGGGGGAGAATGGGTCCCTAGTAAAGCTTTCTGAGGAATTTCCTTTTTAAATCTTTAGTTAATATTCTCAAAATATTCTCTCAAGTAGCAAATGTTTTTCTCTGGAAAGTCAACAGACAAAAAGCTTTAGGCATCTCAAAAAATTGTTGCTATAACCCTTGCTGTTATCCTATCCACCTTTGTTGCGACTGGCCCATTTCCATCTCTTGGTAGCCATTGCTTTGATTGTGCTTTGTCTTCAGGCTCCTACTCCTAAAGCCGCATTTCATGTCCTGTTACAATTCTCACCAAAAATGCTTCAGGATCTTTATCTCACTTGTTCAAAACTTCTGCTGAAAGCTCTGTACTTACCTGTAGCTAATTAGAGGGGGAGACAGGTTTGGTGCTGGCAAGTGGAAAGTTTGGCTACTTTTTAATCTTTCAACTAGAATTGTGAGCACCAAATATATTGAATTGAGTTGTTTATAGTGTTAACTGTTGTTTCTGTTGTTCATTGTCAAGTCTGTTTGGGTTGGAAGCAATAAGATTTCTTGTCTCACAAGTTGATGGGAATGGTCTGTCCCTGAAAGCTTTGTCATCAGTATGCGTTCTTAACACAAATTATCTATTTGTAAATTGTGATTGAAATATTATGTGTGTCGGGCCCGGCGGCGTGGCCTAGCGGCTAAAGTCCTCGCCTTGAAAGCCCCGGGATCCCATATGGGCGCCGGTTCTTATCCCGGCTGCTCCACTTCCCATCCAGCTCCCTGCTTGTGGCCTGGGAAAGCAGTTGAGGATGGCCCAATTCATTGGGACACTGCACCCGCGTGGGAGACCTGGAAGAGGTTCCAGGTTCCTGGCTTTGGATCGGCGCGGATCAGCGCGCATCTGCCCGTTGCGGCTCACTTGGGGAGTGAAACATCGGATGGAAGATCTTCCTCTCTGTCTCTCCTCCTCTGTGTATATCTGGCTGTAATAAAATGAATAAATCTTTAAAAAAAAAAGAAATATTATGTGTGTCAATATCTGAATTAAAAAGAACATAATCAAGTGGATATCAGAGGCATGACTATTCCAGGCAGTGAAAAAAACTAACAGGGGTCTGGCACAGTAGCCTAGTGAATAAAGTTCTTGCCTTGCCCGCACCGGGAACCCATATGGGCACCAGTTCTAATCCTGGCTACTCCACTTCCCATCCAGCTCCCTGCTAATGGCCTGGGAAAACAGTCAAGGATGGCCCAAATCCTTGGGACCCTGCACCCATGTGTGAGATCTGGAAGAAGTTCGTGGCTCTTGGCTTTAGATTGGCTCAGCTCCAGCCATTGCAGCTACTTGGGGAGTGAATCAGCGGATGGATATTCTTCCTGTCTGTCTCTCCTTCTCCCTGTGTATCTACTTTCCAATAAAAATAAAAACTAGCAGAAGGGTCCATTAGTCAAGATAACCTTAGTGTGTTTGGGAACAAGGAGACAGCCAGTGTAACTGAAATATTCAAAGTGGGCATGAAAGAATCTTAGGAGATCTGCATAGAAGTTGACAAGGTCTAAATGAGCAGAGCCAATAGCCAGTGCAGGAAAATTGGGTTTTTATCGCAGTATCATAAGAAGTCTTTGGGAAGGCTTAAACATAATCTGATTGGCATTTTTAAAGCATCTCATTAGCTGTTGTGTTTAGATAAGCTTGTAGTGGCACAAAAATAGAAGGAAAATTGGATTCTTCCAAAATTATTTGGACTAACAAAAATGGCATAAGGTAGAGTAATGGTATTGGAGGTAGAAGAAGTGGGAAATCTGGGGATAGGTTCTGAAGGGAGCATTGACAAGTGTTGTTCAAGATTTGGCCTGAAAGATTAGTATGCAAAATCAAGACAGTTCCATGCAGCTAAGTGGATAGCCAGGCTGCTTTCTGAATGGAACACTTGGAAGAGAAGCAAACATGGGGCAATGAGGGCAAACTCAGCAGTTCTGTTTTAGCCATGACAACTTTATGCTCCCTGCAAATATCCAGGTGATGAAACAGTTAGATAATTGGATGTCAAAAACGCCAAATTCCAAGAAAGTGTAAAAGTTAAAGACCAAGATTTGAGGGACATTGATATGTAGATGCCACTGAAGACCCAACCCTTGGATGAGATCTTTCACAGGAAAACTGCTGCTTAGGATTACAAGAGGGTTCAGTAATGTTTCCCCAAGCTTCTAGTACTTAGAGATCTAACAGGGAGAAGAAGTCAGCAAAAGTACCGAAGAAGGATCTGGAGTCATGGATAGAAAAATAGGGGTCCATGGCATCCTAGAAGTCAAGGGTATTTTTAAGGAATACCAAAAATGAGGCCCTACTGTATAAAGTGAGACCATTGTGTTTGGCAGCATGAAGGTAATGATGTCTCACCAAGAGCATTCTCATCGGAAGATTAGGGTTGGGAACACAACTGAAATGGCACAGAAAGAAGGTGAATTGAAAGCGAAGAGTCAGCAGCTGCAACTCTCAAAGACGGCAATGAAGGACAGCAGAAAAATGCAACAGAAGCTAGTAGGCTAGTGAAGTCAAGTGAAGTTTGTTTTCTATTCTGGTTTCTATTTTTGGCCAGGAGATAGCAGATCATCCTCTTGCTCTAGTTGTATATCCTCTAGAGTATGGATGTTAGTGATGCAATGAATGACACCAGAGAAGGGATATTTGTGAGACTTTCAGCACTGAACAGTGAGTGGACAGATACTGAATTCATGTGACTCCTTAACAGGATGAATGGGGGACACAATTTGTGATCTAATGAGGAAAGAGAAAGTGTGTGTATATTAACTGCTTAAAACAAGGGAGAATTTTTGCCTAGTTGCTTCCAATGTTACAAAGAAAAATAAAACAAGAAGAGAATCACAAGGAGAGACTAAAAAGAGATGAAATAAGTTAGCAATTTTTAAGGATGGGTAATTGAAGTAAATAGGATTGATATTTAATATCCATTTGATATGCAAGAGTCAAATGTGAGAGCAGTCAACATGTTGTGGGTTCCATGCAATGCAGTGACAAGCACAGAATTCATAGCTGTGGTTTTTACGAAAATTGAGACATTGCTGGTCGAGTGAGGAGTGGAGGGCAGGCGAATGAATGGAGGGTGTTGATGTCTGTAACGAAGGAGCAGGGCAATTAAGGGGAGTGCAGAGAGGTGTAAGAGCCCCAGGAGGAGTGCTGTTCCATGGCTTGTTCATGACCAGTTCATCCACATGGTTGATGAGTCTCTAGTGAGTACAGGAGATGAGCTAAAGGACAAAAGGAAGAGTTCAAGAATTTGGCCTTGGGTATGGATAGCCGTTGAAAGTGGAAGAATGGATATTGGGAGGTGATGGAGTTGAAGAACTGAGAGCCCGCATTAGCCACAAGATCCCATGTTGTTTTTGCAATGTGACAATACTTTGGTTTGTTAAAATGGATGCTGCTTGTCCATGTTTCTTCACTTCTTCCAAACCCTAAGATGAATAATTAGAAAGGAGCAAGACAAAAGGGAAATAAGCAGAAAAAAAATGTAGTCCTACTAAGAGGTAGGACTCCTATAGGTTCTCATAGGTAGAGGATTAGTCCACTGAGCTGTCGTGCTGGCTGCTTGGCTCTGATCCTGATGCCAGCTGCCTACTAATACTCACCCTGGAAGATAGCAGATGATGACTGACACACTGGGGCTCCTGCTGTCAATATAGGAGACCTGAGTGGAATTCCTCGCCAGGGGCTTCAGCTTGGTCAAGCCTTAGCCATTATGGATATTCTCTCTCTCAAATAAATAAATACATATTTTTTTCAAATAGGGAAAGATGTGCACAAGGAAAAGACAGAGGATGGAGAGTAGGGGGAGGAGAGCAGCTTCCATGGAAACATGTCTCCTTGGACAGCACTGTGCAAGTGTCAGACAAGGTTTCTAAAGGCTTGGCCAGGTTCTCTCAGCTCTCCTCTAAGGGAAGTGTTACTCTGGCTCAACTGCGCAAATGAGAAGATGAGGCTCAGAGAGGTGAAACAACTTGCTAGGGCCTCCCAAACAGGAAGTGGCAGAGTCAGATCCTCATCCCTACATCATATGCCAGGTAGGGAGACAGTGCATGCATCTTCACATAGAACTCTTGGAACATGAATTCAGTTTGCTTAGGTTTGCTTTCCCACTCAAAACCACCTCTTTTTTTCTTAATTAAGGATTGATTTCTGCTCTTAGAACCCACAACCCCTGAAAGCATGGAATCATCATGACTCTCTAGAGTGGAGGGAGATCATGACAGTTCAAGTGTTGTTTTGGCTACAGTAGACAAGTATAGGCAAGTGTTTTGAATTCACCCACCTGTAATTACCTTGTCTGAGAGTATGGGCCTGCACTTGGCCTGAACCCTCAACAGAGAAGTAACTTTAACAAGCTTTGCATATTCTGGAACAAGGTGCATATACAAGTCCTGCTGTCAGGGTACAGGTAGGATCGGGAACTGTTACCCAGCACAGAGGAAAGGAAGGTCAGAAAGGAAATCATGGAGTAAGACTCTCACGTGGCCCAGCATTCATGTCTTTCCAAAGCACCAGCTCCTATTCCTGTAGCCAAAGCTTCCTTAGATGGTAACCTCTGAACTTTAGAAAGGTGCTGGCATTCCTGTATGGAACTTTGTCCTCTTTGAGAAGGGAGCTGTTTCTTGATTAGGCACTTATCGTTTTATCTTCTATGCTAAAATACAAGAGGTTGGTGCTAAAGTTCATGAATATACATATATGTACAGGCACATGAGATTACCTTAAGTGAAAGGCCAAAAGCAGCTTGCAATAAAAAGGCTTAGAAAGTGAAGTTGCTCCCACACAAATACACATGTGAAAGTCTAGCTACTTTCCCAACCCTCCTGCAGCTCAAGGCTGTCATAAATTAACACTACTCCCAAAACCTGGGAGAACACTCAAAGCAGACAGTAGAGGTTATAATGAAGCAAACGTGGAAGCACAGGGGTAAGGAGACCGAGTCTGTCTTTCACGGTGCTGACTTTGAACTTGAAGAGGAAGTAATGGAGGATGAGTGGGGTGGAGGCTCAGCCACTTCTGCCTTCATCAGCTCCAAAGAGATGTCCAAGAAATGGTGTTTTCATGGATGCCTGCAAGCCCAACCTCCCCTTTGTGTTTTGTTCAGAGAATAACAAAGAGCTGCCCTCATGAGGAACATCGGGAATCGCAGGACAACACGCTTTGGCTTTCTTTTACTCCAAACGCCCCGGCCACATATCAGTACTGAGAGGCATCAAAATACTCCAGCTTGTGGGTGAAGCTTGTCCATGTTATTATGTATCACCATTGAAAAAGAAATATGGCACCCAGGATTCATCTTTTTTTAAAAAAAAATTATTTCTTTTTGTTGCAAAGTTAGATATACAGAGAGGAAGATCTTCTGTCCAATGACTCACTCCCCCAAGTGACTGCAACGGGCCGGTGCTGCGCCAATCTGAAGCCAGGAGCCAGGAACCTCCTCCAGGTCTCCCATGCGGGCACAGGGTCCTAAGGCTTTGGGCCATCCTCAACTTCCTTCCCAGGCCACAAGCAGGGAACTGGATGGGAAGTGGAGCAGCCGGGATTAGAACCGGTGCCCATATGGGATCCTGGCGCATTCAAGGTGAGGACCCTAGCCACCAGGCCCCACCCAGGATTCATCTTGAAGACAAAGCCCTTTTTATCCTTCTTAGCCAGTTGTTCCATAGCCCTTTGATCCATTGTCCCTGTAATGAGTGGCTCTAATAGGAGGTACCATTTTCTTTTCCTCTCTGTCCTGAGGTTTCTGTTTTTCCCAAGCTAGGGAGCAAGTCTTAGAAGCACCTTCCAGACCCTGACCTCAAAGAAATCAGAATAGAGATTTGGATCAATCCCACGTGTCACAGCCTAGACAGCATATTTAACATCTAGATAACCATGCCTCCTTTATCTCCATTGATTGAAATGCCACAGGCATGAATGTCTTTCCAGAATGGGACTGTGTTGAGTAGGAGACATTTAGAAGAACTTGCCTGGCTCTTTCCATTTTTCTTCCCCCCCACGTAATCATTTCCAGGTGTGATATCCATCTACAAACAACAAAGTCATTCGACTTTGGTGAAACTTGAAACATCTCCCCCTTCGGTAGAGCAGCTTAGAACACAGGGTGGTGCTGTGCCCCTCGCCTCAGAAAGTTTTCAGTATTTGCTGGGTGCAGGATGTTTTTGGCACAATCCTTAGAACATAAGCTGGCTCTACTTTGCAGACTCTCCCAGCCTGAATGTGCCTCCATGTGGACTAGATCTACTCTTCAGAACTCCGGGAGTAAGGCATATGGTGAGGTGAGGCCTTAGAGAGGCTTAGTGAGGTTGAAATATGTGGACCGTTAATCATACCTTATTTTGCAATAAATAATACCGACATTTTCAATTTAAACCACTAATTCCTTGAGGGGTCCAATGAGCATAGTTTGAAACTTAGAAAAGAATTTCATATACTCCTACGAATGGCACCTATTCATTTCTGCAGCACACTTGTTGGAATGGCTGTTTCAAGAACATCTGTATCTGGTTTGCGGAGGCATCATTATTCCTGCCTATTCTCGAACCAATACAATGCAGATTTGGCTACATCAACAGTACAACATTCACGTATCCAATTGAGCATCCCTCCATGGTAATCAGAACTGAAGAAATGAATTTAATGTCACAGGACTTATAGAAAAGACACATAGACATTGGAATGTCAAAACTATTCAAAACTTTCCAAAAAAATCCAGGGATAAAGGTAAAAATTATCTGGCTGATTTCAAAACTAGATCACTTCATATGTTTGGAAAGTGGTTGGCCAGATATAGAAGAGTTTATTGGAAATTTTGGAATGCTGTCAGGTTATTACTGGCAAATTCCAGAAACTTATCTGTAACCTTCAAAAAATGATCTGAAGGACTTACAGGAGATACTATCTCCAATCTTCTGCTTTGTCAAGAGAGACCATTTTTTTTTTTTCCAAATGCCAGGAGACCATCAGGAATCCTCTGGGGAAATTGAGATATGGTCCTTCTCTTTAAGATATTTAGAACTGAAACTAAGAGATTAGCCTGACATGTACAGACCGATAATATAAAACACTCTGTATGGTGATCGATAAACATTGATGCTTCATAATACGCAATGTTCTATGCTGAATACATGCATTGCTTTTTAACCTCACAACATAAGGGAAGAGGAGATAAAGGAACTAGAAGTGAAAAAAAAATAAACAAGCATGACTCAAATCACATTAACTGTGGATTGTGATGCAGAGCTTCCAACCCTGTTTGCCTGAACAAATGCAAGCCCATTCCTTTTAGCTTCTGTGTTTTTACTTCTTAATGCACTTGGCACAGCGTCAGCTATAGTTGCTTCAGGAAGTCAAAAACATTTGGAAGATGCCTTCTTTTTGCTGCCAATCCCTAGAAGATTTATTTGAAAGTTTGAGATTTATGGATGCCCCAGATGGAAGGAGGGAAAAAATCAGGTTCACTCTTAGACACATAGGACAAAGCAACGTGCACCTCTGTTTCCGAGGCTGTACCAGCTGGTGCCTGCTTTAGTGTCATCCAACTGGTATCTCCACATGGCACTCCCATTAGGTGATCCTAAGGCTGTGATCAACATCTCTCAGCCTCTTCCATACGAGATGTCATTTTACACTAAGCCAGAGGGAGAAACTGAGCCAGTGGCACAGGCGGCAGAAAGGGAATAATCAGCAGGTGAATAATATCTGAGGAGATGGGATGGTTCATGTTCGAGGGTCTCTTAAATTTCTGCTAACCATGCTTATGGAACTTACATTGTCTTATATTAAGACTTTAGAATAAAAAGTTGGTATTTTCCTGCACTCAAAGCCATTTTTATGGATGGCCCAAGTATGTACAGGCTGTGTCCATCATCTGGCTGGAAAAGTATCAGCCCATTTTAAAGATTCGGACTTTGAGAGTTGATGATGCCCTGAATATCCAGCTACCTTTTCCCATTTCTCTACTTGAGAGATCAGCAAAGACCTTTTCTGGGAGTATTTTACCGGTAACAGTAACCACCATGGACTTCAGTGTGCTAAGCAGCAGAGTTATATAAAACAGCAAATGAATCTTCCACCAGCTCCAGACTAAGAAAGATGAGACACTCCAGTGAAGACATCTCTGAATCCACATCCCCAGTGAATTCCCAGGCCTTGTTGCTCAGTGAAGGCCAGGCTGGTGGCAGAGATGTCCCAAGAAGCCCAACGCTGCCAGGAAGCAAGACTGCATTTCTGGAGCATTTGTTGACTCCTAACACAAACAGTGTTTAGTTCCCAAGCTCTCATGATCCTGATTGATTTGTCTCTCTCCTGCCCCCTCTCTCCTTTTAGCTCCAAATCTAAATGACCAACCGTTTATTACTGACACATCCCTTTCCCCCTGCCCAGCAGTCTCCATGGGGGTGATCTTTTCGGCTCAGCTTTTCCCAGGCATGGTCAGGCATTTTCTTGGCTGCGATGACTCTCCAGTGTCTGTAAGTACTCCGGGCAGATGTCTGAAAATCACCCACTGGCAGATTTATGTGTGTCCCACCTCTGCAGCACCCTCTGCCCCACCCCAAGACCATATCTTGCTTGTGGGTGAAAGAACTTGAAGGCCAAGTTCACCCAAGTGCTCCTAACCACATGCGGAGCTCAGACATTGAATTGCAATGGCATCCTGCCCGCCTCCCCCTCCTTGGCTGGTTTTCTTGCAAGCCCCAGACTCCTCTGCAGTGCACATTTCTCCAGGCTGTTTTCTGCCCCAGATCTGGAAGGACGTGGGTCTCTAGGTTTTTGAAACAAGATTAAAAGGTCTCTTTTACAACACTTGCTGAAAAACTCCTCTGAGGAAACGTGGTTGGCAGGTAGAAAAACCAGGACCTGTCTCGTTGAAAACCACAGCTGTGTTATCTTTTTCCTCCACTGATCGCTTCCAGATTATAACTGGGGCAGCGAGCCAAGGAGCCAGGCCTCCGGGTCCCACAGCCCAGCTCTGGCAACAGCCTGCTTCCCTGCCGAAGGGAACAGAGACTTAGAGAGGCATGGCTGGGCAGTGTGCTGAGCCCAGGAAGGGAGACCTTGTAAACGAAGTGTGGCCTCACTGCCCAGGCAAGTCAATACATGAAGGCCAATGAAGAGCTGCTGGGACAGGAGGAAGTTGACTAAAGCATCAGGAAGAAGCCAAAGATCTCTGTGAGGGGAAAGAGGACTGGAACTGCAGGGAGAAGCAAAATGAAAACACATGTTGTGTGCACCTCGCAAGGATAAAATCTGTGGATGAGAAGCAGAGGCCTTGATAGAGTGTCTTCTGCTGCCCCCCTATGATGGACATGCTCTCTGCCAAATCCAGCTGCAAGCATTCTCTTTCCCCAGGATCTTCTGACACCTGCCAGACCCCCTGAAACTGACCAATGAGGCTGGTTGACAGAATGCAGCAGCCTCGGTTTTGTGTAACTGCTACGGTTGTCACCTTGACCTTTCCAAGCGAAACTGATCAGATCACGAACTTAGCTGAGGGGAAATCTGGTCGGTGAAACTCCTTAAACTGGCAGCCTCATAGGCACATTGGCTTTCAGGAGAAGACACGTGCTGTAGTCCCTGTTAGTGGTGGCAATGCAAACAAACTGTATCCACAGGAAGTCACTGTTTGCATTAGGAAGTTGACAAAGGGAGCTGTTTATTCAAGCAACCTCAGTTGTGTACCTGCCACAGGCTATGACTACACTAAGCCCCAAGGACAATGTGCCTTCCCCTGATTTAAAGAGCTTACATCAGCAGATTCCAAACCATGCTCCGAGACATCCAGTGTGTCCCAATGCAGGGGTCCATAGTCTTGTCAGGAAATCAAGAAAATAAATCACTGGAAGAAGATAGAAAAAATACTTCTGTGTTAAGCAAAGTTGATCCAGTTTTTTCCTGATTGGGCTCTTCATAGCCTTCAGTATGCTAGCAGTTCTTGCAGAAGCATTCACAGCCCGACAGGTCAGAGTCGTTTTGCACAGTGTGCTGCTTCAAATCTAATTGGACCTAACGTGATCCACGTTGGAAAAAAACTGCTACCTGCCCTCAGTAAAGAGGTGATGGGAACCTGCTTTTTTTTTTCTGTAGGGCTAGCATGGAACTGCTCACTGCCTCTTTTTCCTAGGCATAGGAACCATTGCAAGGAGAGGTGCTGGTTGCCACACACAATGCTGACTGTATCATATGTAACATCACATTCTATCTCACAACAGTCTAAGGGTCTGGGGTTGCTGTCCTAATCTTGACCAGAGAATGAAAAGAGAAGAGTTTAAAGTCTCTAAGAAATAACACTGGCACCTGATAGTCAACGTCAAGAAATCAGTCGGCCTTTTTAGCTTGGACTAAGTGGTAGAGCTGGGTGAGAAAGATAAAGCCATGTTTAGGGGACAGGAAAATGCTGAGTTGCCTAAGAGTCACACATCACCTGATGTTTCCATCAATAGTGGACTATACATATGATGACTGTCCCTTACAGTTATAGGACTCGGTGATGTTTCAGCCATCTCAGTTTGTGCGTGCCCACTATGTGACATTTACACCATGATGAAATCGCCCAATGTTACACTGCTCAGATTGTGTCCCTACAGTTGAGTAACACATGCCTGGACTTAAATTTCCACCTCTGAATGCACAAGAGTGCGGTCACTTCATCTTGAGATACTTTCCTAACCCAAAAATGTTTTGATGTGGTTGTTAATGGGGGATTTTCACCAAATATGTACAAAACAGTATTCCTGACCTTTCCCTGCATCACGAATCAGCAAGATAGCCTTTTTCATAAGCAGCAAATTCTTGCATCTTCCTTGGAAACTTAGGTGCTTCCTTTAAAATGAGGCCCTCTCTGAAGTCCAGTAGAAAAATTGGCCCTCACAGTTCTCTGATTCTGTTATAAAGCATTCTGCAGACTTTTATGGGGGTTGCTTTGGCATGGTCAATATTTTTTCAGTGGTGTCAACGTTTTGTGCTTACCTATTCCTATTCCTATTAAAAGTATACATTTTTGCAGTTCCCAATAAAACTCATTATATGGTATGCTAGAATAAATCTTGGAATCTCCCCGAAGTGCTAGAAACTTTCAGATATATGTCTATGAAATTTTTATTTCTTCAGCAAGTGGCTCGTGTGCCAAAATATCCATTTAATTGCTGGAATGGTCAGAAAGCTGTGGTAGGACCATGGAGAGGCGCTAAATTGTTTGTCACCAGAAACCCATTGGCACGGAGCTAGGGGTGGCTCTCCCAGCTGTTCACAGGAATTACTTCATGGTGTGTCTTTCGCCTCTCAACCCACTGGGCACTCAAAATGCACTTGCCTCATGAAGTTGTTTTCCCAGGAACAGAGCAATTTTTTTTTTCCTTCCTTAGAACATCCTGAGGTTTTCACCATGCAGTCAGAGTACCTTGGAGTCAGGTTCTCTTCTGCCCTTAGAATAGTGCATCACAAACAAAAGCTCATAAAAAATGCTCTCTGTTGAAGCTGTGCTGAACCATGGCTAACTTTACTGTCGATGGGGCAAGACAAAGAGCCTGTGGGTCAAGAGGCAAATGGAGACAGATTTCAGACTCAGATGAAAAAGAGCTCTCCATCAGATTCAGCGTGTTAGATGATCAGCAGCATGAATGAAGAGGCTGGTGAGGCAGGGAGTTCTCTCTCTCTGCCAATTTTCAGCACAAGTCCCAAGGGATGGTTCTTGGAGATGGTCTCAAGATGAGCAGCATCAGCAAGACTAGGAACCTTCCAGAAATGAACATCTCCAGGACACATCCTTAGCCTGATTCGTATTATTGTTATTATTATTATTATTGTGAGATGTGAAGAGCCTATGTTGGGCCAAGCATGGGCCTAAGCCCTGGGCAGCACCACAGATTCCGGAGGGAGAAGTCAGGTTGTTACCCCCACCATTGTTGCAAACCTTGGTGTCCAGATGGCTTCAGGAGCACCAAGGAAACGAAGCCCCAGTAGTTGGGACCTACACAGATTTCTGGGAATTGAACCTGCACTTAATATGTTTAAGGTTCTGTTTTATTGATCAGTAAGATCAGTAAGATAGAGAGATCTGCCATCCACTGGTTCCCTCCCCAAAATGCCCTCAACTACTGGGCCTGGGCAAGAGGGAAGCCAGGAGACAGGCACCCAATGCAGGTCTCCCAAGTGGGTGGCAGGATTCCAAGCACTGAAGCCATCTTTTGCTGCCTCCCAGGGTGCTCGTTACAAGGAAGGTCAAATTAGATGCAGAGCCAAGACTTGAACCCAGGCACTCTGATATCCCAAGCTGTGTCTTAACAATTGCACAAAATAGCTGCTTTCGTAGCAGCTACTTTCATGCTAATTACTTCATTAAGTCTCTATAATAATTTCCTAAGTTAGTTTCCTCACCATCTCCACTGCTACAGATGAACACAATTGTCTGAGTTCTCAGAGCCAGAAAATGCCAAATGAGGATTCAAAGTCAGTGCAAACTTACTATCTGTGTTCTTTCCTCTCCACCCTCTCCCTTTCTTTTCCCCGTGCCAAAAATGCCCTGGTTTCATGGAATCCCCAACATAATGCTGCTGTCTGCCCACATAGGTCTGATCACTCAGCCTCCCAACTGACAGCTCACATCCTACAGCTCCCATCCTACAGCTCCCTTGCACTCTGCATTCCTGCCAGATGCAATGGTGTTGCAAGTGCCTTCAGTTGGCTGCACTCAAAACCTACCTTCCCTGAGCAGAACAAAAACTGCCTTCAGGCCGTGATCTGAGGGGACAACCAGGAAGACCTGTATCCGCTAACAGGACTTCAAGAGCTAAGAACACTGTTTCCTATCAATTCACTAGATATTTCCACTATGAATCCAAGATGACTGGGTAATAAGTTTTGCCACAGAGTGTCAAATCACTAAGTTCAGGTCTTTTCCAACTCAAATGAGGATCTTTAGAGGAGGTGGAGAAATAAAAGATCTAAAGTGTAGCATCTTTGCGAGGAGGACCTGCTCTGAAGAGGGTAGAGGAGAATAGAGCAGCAATGGTTCAGTCATGAGCATCCCTGAAAAGGTAGGAGCATGGACAATGCAGGCACATGGCAGTTTTGCAGAGGAAAAGGTTCTGGTTGGCTTCTCCATCTGATGGTCCAGGATCTTCAGTGACAAATAGCGGAAGTCTACAGAGGTGACATGTCATGCCCTGGCTAGGCTATGAAAGAGCCAGGGCCAGCTCCCAGGGCATCTGGCTTTCTGTTTTTCACAGGAACATTACCTAACTAGGGATTCAAGTCTGTGGTAGACTGGTGAGCATATTAAGGGAGGGAGCAGGCACTTTGGTGGCTCCACATGTTTCCTGGGGTAGAATGGGAAAGAATTCTATAGGAGTGAGAACCTCTTGAACCTAATAGAAAGGGGACATACCCAGAGGTCTGTTCCTGACCTCTGCTCCATAGGAAAGGTTGCATAGGAACCACAGAGACATGCTTTCCAGACATCACACGGGGTTTGCATGACTCAGTTCCCATTGATGATCACAGCTGAAACTCTGCAAGTTACTTTGTGAATAATTCTGAAGGGCCTAATAGTCCATGACAGAGCTCCTACACCAAGCTGTCATCAAAGAAGTATTAAAATGTGGGCTTTCTACTCTTTGTGGTATTAGCTCTCAGGCCAAGTTCTTCACCAAGATTTGGTTAAGGGCCAAAGGAGTAGCTCCTTTGCTTATCTAGAACAAATGTTTGCACTGAATATTTCTGCCCCATCCTCTCCAGCTTGCCCCCAACTCCTACACCAACTTTCATTCCATGCCTCCAGCCTCCTTCCACCCTTTACCACTCTTGAGCAAGCACTGCACTTTGAGGTATCTCTGGCCACCATTTAATTTCTAGCTCCTCCTGTTGGAATCTTGCTTAGTTTCATAGCCACACACAACCCTGCCACCTTTAAGAAGTTTTCCCGCTTCCACTGGATGTTCCTAGTCCTTGGATTAAGGCTCTGTTAGAGTCCTTGTCTACTTCCATCTTTGTAGATCAGCACAGATATACCTGCTGTTTTGATGCTGTCATGTCAGGCACACTGACATGCAGTGACAGCAATCAGAGAAGAAGAGCGAGCCAGGACCCAAGAGACACCTCATGGAGCCAGGAATCGTCATCTAGGGATATGACTGGCATGGGCATTGTTGAAGGAGAAAGGCGGAGTTTCAGGCAAAACTCCAAATACTATTTCTGACAGCTATGAAGGAAACCTGAGCTGTTCCTAGCTGGGAGCCCCAGGATCCAAAAGGGGAGTGCCAGTAGGTTGGCACTCTTGGAGTTCGCAAAATCCAGCAAGGCAGGCCTTTGATGGGAATAATACAACACTAACCAGTCCCTCAAACTGGGAAGCTGGTGAGAGGTAAGCAAGAAATAACCCAAGAGGCCTGGGTCTACAGCCAGCCTCTGTTCTAGCAGAGCAAATTGGGCATGAGCCAGAAGAGTGAGCCACAAAGCCAGGCAGAGAAATTGGTTGTGTGCAGTGGGAGGAGAGAGGAAAGCTCTACAGATAGATGCTTGTATTTAGGCAGACAGTACTCTAAGCAAAGTGCCAAAGCTATCTGCCTGTGTTAATGCTCTTCAGAGGACAACAACCAATATGGAAGAGGGAGATCCATTATGAGAAATTAGTTCACACAAAATACGAAAACTGACAAATCTAAAACCAGCAGGCTGGAGCCCCAGGTAGGCTGCTGTTCCAATGTGAGTTCCAAGGCTACAGAGTCCTGTCCTTGCTCAGGAAAGCAACACTTTTGTGTTCTTCAGCTGCTTTCACCAGACCCACCCTGTGAAGCAGGGCCATTGATGTTATTCACTGGCCATCATGTTAGAGATAAATGGCATCCAAAAACCCCCTATAGCAACAGCCCCTTGAACTTGGTGACAATCAAACCACACCCTGGCCGAATACACAAATGTCTCATTGTGAGCAACCTTGGCAGCAGGTGAGAGTCATCAGGTGAGAACAAACATCTCATCTGTCTTTTTTTTTTTTTAAGATTTATTTATTTATTTTATTACAAAGTCAGATACACAGAGAGGAGGAGAGACAGAGAAGAAGCTCTTCCATCCGATGATTCACTCCCCAAGTGAGCCGCAACGGCCGGTGCTGTGCCCATCCGAAGCCGGGAACCAGGAACCTCTTCCAGGTCTCCCATACGGGTGCAGGGTCCCAAAGCCTTGGGCCGTCCTCAACTGCTTTCCCAGGCCACAAGCAGGGAGCTGGATGGGAAGTAGAGCAGCCGGGATTAGAACCGGCGCCCATATGGGATCCCAGGGCGTTCAAGGCGAGGACTTTAGCCGCTAGGCCAGGCCGCCGGGCCCTCATCTGTCTTTTTATTTGCTGAGTGTGGGAGGATCAGGGAACACTGCTTCTGGCTTGACAACCCACAAAACAGTTACATAGAAGTAAGGTGACTTCTGGAACTTGACTGCCTGCAAACATGTGTGCTGTGATTTGACTGTGTGTTAGACACCTGCTTCAGCCAACACTCTTCACACCTAGGACTCATGCATGAAGAACTTTATATGTCTAAAATTGCATCTGCATGTGCTAACATTGAATTTTTTCATTCCTTTACAAAGAGTAAGGACTTTGATTTTGGATTCTGCCCTTTACTTCGGAACAGCCTGTAGTTGCACAGAGGATGGGAAATAGATAGGTCAGATGTTTCAGAGTTGTATGATGGCCCACAAGTCACTGTCCCTTGTGAACCTCAGTGTCTTCTGTAAAATGAAGCCTATGGAAGAGTAACACAGCAGGTACATGAACCCTCAGTACACAGTAACTACCGCAGCTTGTCTTCCGTTTCACCACCTGTGGCTTTCTGCACATTGCAGGTATTAATGGCAAGTGTGACAATGAATGACATTGTAGATGGTTGTACCTGGAGCTCTAGGAAGTACAAAGATGCCCTCTGGGGAGACATTTACTGCAACTGATCAGAGCAGTAAAAACTTGGAGCTCACTCAATTACTATAAGCAGCAGAACCATTAAATAAGAGCAAATTGTAGATGAGAGTGATCTCATTTTTCAAAAAAATTGTGTACACACACATACACACATACAGATGTGTAGACAAATATTTCAATGGTTCCACACATCACAATAGCTGTAACTTCCTAGGAAACTTTCTGTGCTTCTGATGTGTTGAATTCATTGACAAGGAGTATTCATTACTGGAATCAATCAGTAAGTAAATAAATAAATGGATTGATGAATGAAATAGTCCATTAAAACAAATGAGGTTGTAAAGTGAAGCAGACAAGGGATGTGCACCCTGCCGGCTAACAGACTGACCCTGAGGGATGGGAAATGGGGCTTCAGGGAGGTGTGGAGGAATGAGTCACTCCTGACTCAATGAAGTCATGCAGAAGGTCGTCAAGTAGGAGCCCTCTCCTTCCTGTAGTCAGACTCTTCGCTGTGTCAGACAGAATGCAACAGCTCCAGCTGAAGCTCCCGACCCTTCTCCAAGAGTGCAGGGTTGTGTCATGGAGCTGTACCTCCACTGGAGAAGCTGGGCTACCTTGACATCTACCTTGACAAAAGAGATAAAAGATGGTCTTCCAGACCTTGCTCAGTAGCAAAATGCACACCTTCCTGAGATGTTCTTGGAGGAGATACAGAGAAAGAGAAACAGCCAAAAGTTAGAAACAAGAAGCGAGGAAGATTGGAGATGAGACAGCCAAGATGTGGATCCAGGATTGAGTTTCAAACACACAGGTGTTTATAGAGAAAAGTGATTCACGTTCTAAGTAAGCACAGGCAGGGCCATGAAGGTGAATGGCAGAGTGGACTTGATGAACTTCACTGACAGAGGGATGCTGAAGATTGCATAGCAATGTTTCCACACAATGTTGGCAACTCAGAGCTCTGTGATTTAGAACAGGAGGCTGGAAAGCATGAGCTTTAAAGCCCCCCCCCAAAATGTGTTTTTCCTTAGTTAAGAAATTTGATGAGCATGTTGCAACTTTGAAAAACAACAAAGATTTTCAATAATGAAAGACATCCAGACATGAATTACTCAGGGCTCATCATTGTGCACAATTCATGTCCTTCCAAACCTCTGTTTCTACAGCTACTTGCATGTTTGTATTAAAATCACAGCCTCTCTGGCCTGCCTATTTCACAGCCTGGGTTTATTCTCTTAATGTTAGGAAAGTGTTTCCATTTCAACGACTCTTCCACAACATGAATTTTCATGACTGCACAGTATCCCACAGTCTAGGTCCACAAAGGTGTTTTGAAAAGTTCTTGAGGAAAAAAAATGGAATTAAAGATTTCAGTTTATCAGGGCAAGTGTTTGCCTAACTAAGATGCTGCTTGAGACACCTGCATCCTACATGGGAGTGCCTGGATTCAAGATCCTTCTTCACTCCCAATTCCAGCTTCCTGTTCATGTACACCATGGGAGGCAGCAGTGATGCCCTCAGTACTAGGGTCTCTGCCACTCATGTGGAGGACCTGGATTGAGTTCCAGGCTGTGTGCTTTGGCCAGCCCAGCCCAAGCTACTGTGAGAAGCAGAAACTGGTAGTTTTCCCTCTGCCCCTTTCTGTCTTTCCAATAAATAAAATAGTTTTAAAAGAGAGCTTTATTTTAAAGCAAACTTTTTA
Organism: Ochotona princeps; assembly: GCF_030435755.1. Taxonomy (NCBI): domain Eukaryota; kingdom Metazoa; phylum Chordata; class Mammalia; order Lagomorpha; family Ochotonidae; genus Ochotona; species Ochotona princeps. The sequence continues at coordinate 26,359,762 of NC_080851.1, forward strand.
AAAGATTCATTTATTTTTATTGGAAAGTGAGATATATGGAGAGGAGGAGAGACAGAAAGGAAGATCTTCTGTCCATTGATTCACTCCCCAAGTGGCTACAACAGTCAGAGCTGAACCGATCTGAAGCCAGGAGATTATTTCTGGGTCTCCAACGTGGGTGCAGGGTCCCAAAGCTTTGGGCCGTCCTCAACTGCTTTCCCACGCCACAAGCAGGGGCTGGATGGGAAGCAGGGCTGCTGGGACATGATCTGGTTCTCATATGGGATCCCGGCGTGTGCAAGGTGAGGACTTGAACACTAAGCTACCACACCACACCCTAAAGCAAACTTTTTGAGCCTGTCCAGTTTTTCATAGTATGCATTTTCTATGAACTTTTTAAATACCTTTCACGTGCTTGGATTCAATATTCTATAAAAAAAATTGGCTATTTTAATTTGAAAGGCCGATTTATAGAGAGAAGAAGAGAGAGAAAAATGCTCCATCTGCTGGTTCACTTCCCAAATGGCCCGAAATGGCCAGAGCTGAGTTGATCTGAAGCCAGGAGTGTCTTCTGGGTCTACCAGGCAGGTACAGGATCCCAAGGCTTTGGTATATCCTCCACTGCTGTCCCAGGCCATAAGCAGGGAGCTGGATGGGAAGTGTAGCATCCAGGACACGAACTGGTGTTCATATGGAATGTCAATGCTTGCAGATATACAGAATTAGCCTGCTGAGCTGTCGGGCCCCAAGGAATCAACATGTTTGCATCAACATATGCATCTTTTCTTAATATTTCATTATGCTTTATTTACTTGTGAGGCAGAGATACAAACAGGGAGCTCTCATCCATTGGTTTACTTCCTAAACGCCTGCAATGGCCAACACTGAGCCAGGGCTGGAGTCAGGAACTAGAAATTAAACCAGGTCTCCCATATGGGTGGCAGGAACCCAATTAATCGAGCCATGACCGCTGCTAACAGGGTCAGAATTGATAGAAAGCTGGGGTCAGGAACCAGAGCTGGGAACTGATTCCAGACACTTCTATGTGAGTTTCCCTTCCATCACCCCATGCTCAATGAAGAGGAACAATTTCATAAGTGGAGAAGAGGATACCTTGTTTGCGTGATGATTGGTTCATTTACTTGTAAAGTTGTACAACTTACAATGCTGATGGTTAGATGGATTTTTTTACTTGTCTCCTTATGCTCTGGATCTGTGACTACAGAATCAAATGTGCCCATTTATTCCTTTATCATTCGTTATGGTCTGATGCTTGTTTAAATTGGGGATCTTCTTTTATACTCTGGTTACACACAAAAATTAGCAGGACCCTTGCTTTTGATCAGGCTCAGATTTTCATAAAGGACTTTTAGATAAAGAAAACAGAATGAACCCTTATGTCTGTTCTTGCTGTTGAGTGTTGTAATAACACCATTTAATTTATACAGTTGAGCTACGTTATTGCATTTTCAATGTCAATGCTGGAATCGTAAAACAGCAGATGTTCTTTTGAGCAATACATTCTCTTATTAACAAGTTTGCCTGATTTTTGCGTTTTAAAACTATATTTCATTTCACATTTATTGCCAATGTAAATTAAAGGGGTGTTTTCCTTTGCATATATTTAAATTTTACTTTTGTACACTTGTGGAAAAAAATTGTATAAAATCCAGTGAACATTAATCAAGTCCACATTTCTTAAATTCCTACTGGCAATAGCTTTCAGTTAAATATATATGCATATCTTTAGGATTATATCCATACGGTTTTTAGAAAGTGAGAAATTGGCCACAGGGAAGAAAGCTGGATGTTGATATATTTCTTCTGATCTGTAGAAGTTCCAGCACAGTATACAATTCCTATTCATCTTCAACAATCATGCAAATATTTGTATCAAGCCACCTAATCAGAGGATGTGTGTGTGTATGTATTAGGTGTTAGTATATTTTTATCTACGGCAAAGCTAGAAAATCTAAGAGAACAATCTCTCTACGTTAAAGCACTTGAGCATCAACTAAATAAAGGCTAAAGAATTCTCCCCTCTTGATTTATAGTTATAGTGTTTTAAAAGAAGGTTTTATTGCATCTTTTTGTAGTGAAATGAAACCATGGTCCTGTGTTACTTTGTCTTTCTATTGTGTTTCAGTTAACTGCGCCAAAATGTAGGTGAGGGTCTACATCTTTAACTGCTTTCCAAAAAAGCATGCCTTAGGAATCAGACCAGTCAGCTATTATATTTTCAAGAGCCAATAGCACTTACCCTCAATAATGTCTGCTTACTAAACATACATTGCACAAACAGTCGGAATTAGACAAATTGCAATCCAGTCTAGGATTAGAACTAACCGTGTAAACTTATGCTCTGAATTTTTTTCCAAAATCGGTGGGGGAAGGTGGGAGAGCAGCCCTACCCTCTGCCATCATCGGGTGAAACAGCATTCCTTTTCTCTCTACTTTGATTTTTCTAGTAATTTAATCACCATAATTGGTGGGCAAAGGAGAGGTGATTTCTGTAATTCTTGTCAGTCCAAAGCCAAACAGATGTGGCTTTCTAAAGTGATTTTCCATATCGGTCTGTAAAGGTGCTGATTTAGGGTCTGTTTCTGCGCTGGGCTTTTCGTGGAAGGTGAGGGGTGGCGCCCATGGGGCCCAACAAACTCAGGAGCAGGACTTTCAAGTCTCTGCCTGGCCCACTTGGCTCCCACCCATGGCACTCGGAATCCTTCTTTCTGGGACTTGAAGACTTTCTGGCCCTCTGTTTCCTCATCTATAAAATGAAGGAGTTGGATTCAAAAGCGGAGATTTCTTCCAGCTCTCAATTCTATGAATTTGTTCTATAAAAATCCCACAGTTTAGATCATTATAATCCATACTTTGACTTTTTTAGAAAAGTAAACACAGCAAAAATACATTAAAGTCCAGTGTAGGTTTTAGCTTTAATGGGTATGAATCATGCATGTTAAGGCAGATTTTTTAAAAACATGATATTCACTAAAGAGAATTATGTAAATGCTTTTTATAATAACTTGATATTTGGTATTTCTTTTCAATAGAGACTAATATTCAGCCCCCTCACATCCCTTGAATTATTACTGAAGCACTAAATCTGATGTAGAATAACCAGCTTTGTTATTTTCTAATGCAGCACTAGGGGATGAATATTTTAATGTGGTATATAGGGATGCTGAAATTTCATACTTTGTTACTTTTAGCATAAACAATGATGCCACATTTATTATAAAAGAAATTGAAGGTTTTAATGATGCATAGGTCATTTAAATATCCTGCAGCAGTATTTCCAACCCAATTGCTTATTATTTTCTGAGGTAACATCAGTTTGAAATTCCCCATTGTTACAGGGAAGCTCTCACCTTACTCACTTTAACTGTGTAGCCAGTCTTCAGGGATTTTTGTCTCAATGTTAAACACGCACACACACAAAGACAAATTTTAAACAACAACAAAAACTATTTACTTAAAAAAAGAGATTTATGTGTTTAAGAGAATTTTATAGAGAGAGGGAAAGAGAAAATGCAATGACGCAACAAACAGTAACATTTCATCCACTGCATCGCTCCCCTAATGGCCACAATGGATGGGGTTGGGCCAAGCTGAAACCAGGTGTCAGGAACTCATTCTGGGCGTCCCCTGTGGGTGGCATGGCCCCGGGTCCTTGAGCCATCTTTTACTTCCCTCCCAGGCCATTAGCAAGGAACTGGATTGAAAACAGACCAGCTGGCAATGGTGTGGGGGACTAGCATCACAGGTGGCAGTTTAACCAGTTGCTGTCTTATTACAGAGCAGCCCCAGGACTCCATTCACATCACCACATCTTGTACCTGCTCCTCGTCTGTGCACAACAAAAATTTCTACAAAGGTCCTATCTTTTAGAGATTAGAATGTGTTCTTTTCCCCTCTAGTAGAGGGCAACTTTGCACATCAGGATGATGCTGGAATGTTGAACCTGACAGCATTCATCTCGGCATGGAGCTGAGTCTTATTTTCCAATTTACTACTCCAAGGGGCAGAGCCTTCAGCCTTGTGGAAACGCAGATTCTCAGGCCCATCCCACAATTGCTACTCACTCAGAATCTGAATCCCCCAAGATCCTCAGCTGATGGGTATGGATGTTAGTGTTTGTACAACACAGGTCTGGCTCATGTTAGGGATAGTTCCCAGTGGATTTTGGCCAGTTCTGAGTTTTGCTTCCCACCTACACACACACACACACACACACACACACACACACACACACTAGTGTAGAGTTGGTGAGTTCTTCTCCCTCCACCCCATGTACTTGAAAGGCATGAAAATGCCTTCTAGCCAGTTTGACCAGAGTCCAAGGACAGCTGAAACAGCTGGCTCTTTGATGTCATACCAATCTAGATGATTTCCAATTGAAAGGGAGCTCTGAACAACGTTTCCCTTCTGGTAGTGCTTCTCAAAGCTGCCCACACTTCAGAATCACCTGGGAAACTTTTCAACAAATGCCGAAACTAAACACCCACCTTGGATCTATTAAACAGAGTCTGCAACAACAGTGCTGTCTCAAACTTTCAGGGTACAGCAGACTCCCTGAAGGACTTGTCTTATCACACAGGGCAAGGCCCCAAACTCACTATCTGATACAACAGGTCTGGGATATGACCTGGCAATATGCATTTCCATCCAACTCCCAGATTGTCCTTATGTTATTGTTCGTGGGCCACACTTTGAGAACAACGGCTCAGGAAGTTGGTCCTGAGGATCAATACATCTTTACAAGTTTTTTATATGGCCAAGTTTGATAACTACTATCCTAAAGAAAGGTCAGTCTAGAAGAACCAGATCAGCTCCCCATACAGCTTGTAAAATCCTTTTCACCACGGTGAATCACACACATTAACACCCAACCAATTTCAGCACACACCATCCACAATTCCAAAAGATCTTGACCCAGTGAAATGTTCCAGAGTTTGTTTGTTCACTACTTATGCGCAAAACCCTGAGAAGCAGGGCGATGACTTGTTATACTTTCCTACCCCAGGTCCTGTGTATGGAAACTGTTGCATAAGCCATGATAGGCAGCTATACAATTAAGTGTATTCTTTGTCCATCCCACATGAGCCACTTGAACATGGCCATACCTTGTGTTAGGAAAAGGACACAATTGCTTAAAACTTTGATTTTTCACCCAATTGCATATGCCTATAATAAAAAAATGTGCATGATGCTGTAAATATTAGAAAAGAAAATAATTTTCTCATAGCCCATTTGGGCAATATGTGAAAACAATGCTCTCCCTAGGAGCCAAACTTAAAAGCCCGCATCCCATAGGGAAAGTGGAAGGCATGATGTAAGAAAACCCCAAAGAGAGACCAGCGAGTCGAGGGTCAAAGGAGGCGAGCAGCCCTCCCTGCAGAACTGAAATGAAACACCTAAGGTGAAAAATCAAGTCAAATTAAACTCTAAATTAAAAAAAAAAAAATTCCAAAGAACAAACTGCATAGCAAGCATCATAGGAATCAAAAAGAAAACCTCTGATATAAAAAAAAATAATAAATGGGTCCAGAGATAACAGGAAAATGAGATTCAATGATTAAGAGCTTAGTGATGGAGATTTGGACCTGATTCTTCGCATGGGTGACAGGAAAATTCACTTTGGAGATCATCTAAGTGTCAATACAGTGTATTGTCTAAAGTGTGTGCTAATTTGCCCCAGCGCCTCACTTTGTAGACACAACCTTGTGGAAGTGTGAAGTGTACCTGTTTTGCATGGGGAAAATGTGGAGCAAATGTTTGTGGTTCACAATGCACAGTTGATACGAGTGCAGAACACTCTCTGGGGTCTGCAGGTGAGCAGGACTTGCCTGTTACTTTGAGAATTGTAAAGAAGGACTGTCAGCAGCCCAGTCTGACAAGACCATCCGTAATTAGGGACGTTTGTGCTCTGCATTGTACAGTAGATAGCCTCTAGCCCCAATTAGCTAATGAGCAATTGAAACATGGCTAACGTAGCTGAGGAGCTAAGTTTTTCACAAATCCAATTTTAATTCATTTAAATTGAAGCTTATATAACTATCTGTGACTGGTGCCTACAACCCTGGATCTCCAAGAATAAAAGAATCGTGCCAGACATAAAAACTTTTAGCCTTAGCCGCTGATACGATTCACAAGCTTCTAAACACATCCAGAAATCTGCCTCTTGCTCCATTGCTTGCATTCACCAGCTCTAAAAGAAGACAGAGCTAAAATAATCCTTCAATTCATTTCATACAGAACTACAACACAGAGATGTCCAATGTGAAATCCGCACTGTTGGCAAAGCCACGCACTTTCTTACTTCTTTAAACAAACCCAAAGAGAAAGCCATCACAACAGGCCACAGCCTTGGTGTTTATAAATCTCCGTCCTTCAGAAACAGCCTGCACTTCTTTTCAGACTTCCAAGTGTGCCACCCAGTGGCAACAGGCTTGCTTGACTTTCTGACTCCAACACAATCCTTTCTGGCCAAGTGAGAATCCTGCATCACCAGGACACAAAGCAGTAAGACAGTCTGAGGGGGTGATGTCACCTGTCTGCCCACATCATGACTTTTGCCACATTTATTTCCATCGTTAAGTTCATCCCCTCTTTGTCCTCTAGCGTGTCTTAGAAGGAATATGAAACAGCATTGATTGCCTTGGGAGGCTATTCGTGATGGTGAACATTCGAGAAGATTCTCTCTGAATTCTTTCAGCCAACTGTATTTACACCGCTGGAAACAGATCTCCTGTTTTTGCAAATTGGGAGGAAGGTGCTGGGTGAATCTTTGCCTTTGATGAAGAGTATTTCAAAATAAAACCCTTAGTAAGCCAAAAGCATTTGGCAACATCATTTTCTGGGGATTTAAAAACATTTCAACATAAAATTAAACCCAGATGTATAATTTGAGAGTTCATGAATCATCAGTTATGTACATTTATAATTGCACTAACCCCAAGTATTCCAAAAGCCACATTAGTTTCTGGCTTTTGCAGCTAATCCTTTGGTCAAGAATTTTTTGAATGCTTTTAGTATTGCGTTTTGCCTAGAATATGTTATAATGGAATTGTGTGTTGCATTGGCTGATTTTTTTTCCAATTCTGTATCTCTACTCATGGGAAAAATGTTTCATGTGACATCCGGATAAGATCGTTGTAGATTCGCAATGACTCATGTCTAAGGCAAAAAGTTAACAGCTACTGAAAGTACAGCATTTGTTGTCACTGTGAGGTAAGCAGGTGGCACATCCCTGGCTTCCATGACAGCCAAAAACCCAAGTCTACACTAAATTCAGCAGATAAACTTCCTGGGTCTCCAGATTTTACAAAAGGTTAACTCCTGGGGTGGATATTTTAAATTGACAGGAGCTCCTGATCTTTTGGAGCAAAAGCAGGGAAAACAAGCATACACACAGGAAAACAACAGGACTGTAACGTTGGCTTGGTATGCCTGAGTGGACCTTTGTCGGTTCTAGCACAAAGGAAGGACTAGGAATACAGGCACTCCTAATGAGGGCCTGCAAGAGCCCTGCCTTATGTGCCCAGATTTGCTCTGGGTACATCACACGAAGATGTTTGTCACCTCCTGAGAATGCTTAGGTCCTGCAGTACCTTCCTTAGGGCCCATTTTCAGGACACAGTGGGAACTTGTCTTTCTGGACCCTAGGACCCAATTCATTGCTGACTTCCTGTTGGCAGGACCTTGCGCAAGCCACTTACAGTGTCAGATCATGTAAGGAGCCACAACTTCAAAGAAGGTACCAAATCCTTTGGCTGTTGGGACAACACTGAGATAAATAGATGAGGAAGATTCTGCCAGGTAGGAGGCCACAGTACAAAGCTAAGTTTAAAGAAAGAAGTATCTATTGTACCTTCCATCCTCCACATCCATGGGTTCCATGTGTATGGATTCAAACAACCCTGGATCAAAAAAAAAAAAAAGTGACAAATAACCTCTGTACTAAACATGGGCAGACTTTGTTTTCCTGGTCATGATTCCCTAGTAGATAAGCCTTCATAAAGTTCATGGAAAAGTTTACATTACAAAAAATCTGCACAGATTTCTCATTCCATACCGCATAAAAAATAACTGGCAAGTCATCCACCCAGTCTTTAGGCTTCTGAAAATCATCGTTCTGCTTTCTCTCTCTGTGAATTTGACCCCCACAGGCCCCATGCTTAAGTAGCATCGTGCATTGTCTGTCCTTTTCGTGACTGATGTATCAGTGTGTGAAAATTCTTAAGGTTCATCCGTGTCATAGCACAGGTTAGAGTTTCCTTCCTTTTAAGAGTGAACGACATTCCATCATGTATCTCTGCCATGTTGCATTGGTCCATTTGCCTGTTGGCTGATGATTGGGTTGCTCTTGCTTTTGTCTGTTGTATATCATACTGCTGTGAACATGGCCATACAAATATCTCATCAAATCCTTGTTTTTCATTTCTTGTGGACATATACCCAGAAGTGAAATTGCTGAACCATACAATGAGTCTACACTTAATTGTTTTAGCATCAATATTTACTCGATGTTATTTTTCAAAAACTTTTAATTACAACAAAATATGACAGAACATTCAATCTCAGGAAGAAAGTCAACATTATGTGTAATGGGGAAAGTGAGATGATTTACATCCACATCAAAACCATTTGTGTCAGTGTCATCTAATACTATTTTGGAGCTATTATTTAATGCAACAGAGAAGAAGAGAGGGCAAGAGAAAAAATAACATTTGGAATCAGGAGATCAAGTTATCACTGTGTGCCTGGAAAACTGAAGAATTAATTAAAACCTATTGTAAGTACAAGAGCATGTATAAGTTAGCTGAGCACGACTATCAATAGCTTTAGCCCACAAATAGCCATGAGTTATAAAAATATAAATGCACCAGTGCAAAGGGAAAGAAGAGATGAAATGTGAAGACACTAGTATTGTTCAAGCCTGGCTGTAATGAGAAATGGAAAATGCAGACATTAACCAGTCTATCTCTATTACGTTATCTCCCATCCAGGCCTGCATCCATGTCTCCATGGATCAGTGCTCGGTGCATGCTCACCATGTGGTGTTGGTGTACCCTCTGTGAGGTTTAGGTAGGAAGATGGGAGACCCAGATTCTAGCTTCAGCTGCCTCTAATCTGCCTCCTGCCACTCCCCCATCACTGCAATACAGTTTTCTCATCTCAGAGGCTGACCTGCTATTGTGACTGTGGAACAAACATGCTTGTCCATAGTTGGTGAAAAGTGAATTTGTGTAGCCCCTATGACTCAGGATGGGGAACATCCAGCCCACAGATCATCTGATCTGATTCTACCAAGGAAGCTGCAGATGGGACTTGAAATTCAATATTATCTACAGCAGGTTAATTTTGCGTGGATGTTAGAAATATCCAAATGGCCCTCAGCAGACAAAAAGTGTCGCTAGCCTTGTTGGCTTCACTGTGTGACAAAATGTAATCTGTATAATACCTTTTGACTCCGTTTTGGTAACTATTAGCCAATTCTAGTAACGATTCCTATCCATACACCAGGGTATAAGAAAGGCAAAGTTTATGTGAAGTGATGCATTGCATATTGTTTGTAAAAACAAAAGCAGGAAACACATCCACCAGAGCCAACTGGCTAAATGCATGAGGAGAAATCCACGAGATGATATGCTGGGGAACCTTAAAATCACTGGGGGATTTCTCTTTGTGCTGATACTCAAGAATTGCCAAGAAATATTATTATTCGAAAAACACAGTAAGAACAGTGGATACAGTGTGTCGTCATTTACTTTTTTCTAAGGAGGAAACAAATAATATGTGTTTTTGCTCTTATATGAGGTTATATCTCTGGGGCCAACAGACACCTGCAAAGACTAAAACAAGTACCTGAAGGTCCGAAGAGGGGAAGGACCGTTCTCTGTGTCTCTTTTTTACTTTTCTGATTTTTACAACATCTGACTGGGTTATCTATTTTTTAAAAATCGTTTATGGAAAAAGAAAAGTATTTACCCAGATCCTGACCTAATTTACTGAGAGAATTTTTATCCATCTTCAATGACAAAGACTGCAATTTTAGGTTAAATAAATTCTCCTTGACTTTTTGTGAAAACTGTTGTCAAGACAACCTTCCCTTTGTCCACAACACTGAGGAATTAGGTGTCAACTTGGCTTCTAGACAGAAATAGCTGCCTAATTCCAGACATGGATGGGTTAGCAGTCCTGTAACACCTTGTAAATAGCTTCTTGCCTAGTGGGAGCGCAGGAAAATGTTGCTGACTCATCTGTCATGCTGCAGCAATAGTAACTGCAAAGGAGGAACCCAGGGCGTCTCATCAGAAAATCAATTTCATTTACCTTGTCATGGGGAAAATATTTCTATTAAGTCAAGAGGAATGTGGAGATAATTTTATTGTTTCAGGCTTCATCTGGGAAGCTGGAAGTTAAAATAGTGTGAACTGTATAGATGCAAAATCAGTGTGCTTTGCCTAACAGATTAGTGGTATCGGACACACTTTGTCACATATGGCAGACAGGTTTTTGGTTTCAAGAACATAATATCCCTTTACAGTGCTTGATGTACAAAGTCCCGCTTGATACTGGGTTTTTTAAAAATACATTTTGAGTGATTTCTGGGTTCATGTTTGGCATAAGTGTTACTAGAACCCTATGTTCATTGTAAACTCACTAACCTCCCCAGCCCTTTACTTCCTGCGGTCCTGAGACCATGATGGTATCATATATTAATCTACAACATCCATCACCAAATGTACTTTATTGAAGTTGCTGTAATTCCACCACCAGAACACGTGACCAAGAGCCACGAAGATTTACACTTGGTTTTGAAACCCGTTATCTTTTAGGAAATATTGCATAGCATGATTCACTGAGTGGTAGCAGTCTCGTATATCGCAGGGTTTCTCTCGATTGATTTCACAGAGTGGTTATTATAGACCTTGCTGTCTGCGCTTCGCTGGAGTCACACGATTCAAACCTAAATCCGCTTCAGGGATCATTAGCAAGATCGAAATGTACCCTGACACACTAAGAGTCTCAAGCTGTGTTCCCCTTCCCTCGGCTAGGAGTAAGGCAGCTTCCACAACCCCCATCCCCACGGCTCCTCTGCGACAGGCAGACATGTCGCTTTGACGAATTTGACTGAACAACAGCTAGGCACGCTGCTTCCCACTGCTGGGAAATTGCTCCTGAGCTCTACTGTCGGCGTCTGAAGGAACTCTGGATCTACCAGTCCTCACCTCTCCTCTTGCATTAGCTGAGGCTGAGAGAGATGACATGACTGCAGGCCCCGTGTCCTGCCACCCCTCTGCTGTGCATGGAAGCTCTTTTCCATGCCTGCTATGGAAGGGAGGCATCTCAAGGGACCGGAAGCACAGGTGGAACAAGACTGTGGTCCTGTCCATTTTGCTGGAGGTTAGGGTCAGGGAATCCTCTTGACCAGTTGGATGAAGGTGTTACACCCTGAACAAGGGAAAGCTCAGGTCTCAGCCATTCAGAGGGAGACAGGGAGGGAAGAGGATGAGGAAGGCAATGGTAGAGTTACCCTTAGGGAGCATGTAAACCAGCTGCTCTCAGTCCTTGCCCGAGCACCAGCCTGTTTGCAGCTCATGGAAATGCTCTCGCTTTGGCAACCTGCACTCTCTGCTCAACTGTTCTGTGCTTGGTTGGCTCTCCATCAGCATACCTGACCAACTTCTGCCTTATAAATGACAATTATGTTCTCCCCATGGAACCGGCCTACCTGTGACACCTGAACATGGCTCCAGACATTGCCTTCCGTCCCCTGGCGTTGAGGGGTGAGGGTATAATCACCCCTCAACTGAGACCACTGCTGTGAGGCTGGTGACGCTGTCTCAGGGTAGTCTTAGCAAAGTGGCCCTCACGTGTGAGGTTTACTGGAGATCCACGGGGACTATGGAAAACAGTGTTCGGCAAAGGAAAGATTGAACCAAGACACAGCTGCAATGAAGCTATTAATGGGTCTCCTGGGGGGAGTTCTGGAGACCTTCCAGGTTGTCCCAAATGCAGGCAAGAGTCCAAGTTCCCCCACCACCTCCTCCTGAGACATGACCTTCTCAAGGCCGCTCCCTGCTCAGAGAAGTTCCCCAAGAGAGATTCAGTTGTGCCTTTGCTCCTCACAATGAGAACTTCACCTGCTTCAAGGCATGGGTCATTGAGAGGCAGCATAAAGTGCTAGAAGACTTTGATTTCACAGTCACAGTTTTTGTTCCTAATCTAGTGCTGAAATGGTCTCGAAAATTAAAAGAACCACTTCTGACTCCATTCATTTTTTAAATGTATCTAACTTGAATGTGGTTTTCATAGATTCATAAGTTGGATTTTTCAGGTTCAAGTGGAAATAAAAATCTGTGTGCATCTGCCTCAAATAACACCAAGCTGCCTCCCAGAAAATGTCTGATGCCTTCTTGACCACGGTCAGTGGATACTGATAATTAATTAATCTTGTGAAAGAATGAAGTTAGAAAATTCATGCTCACTCATGTGGGAAGGGGATGAACTGGGTCTAAATTCCTGGAGACATGCTTTCCAGGCTGATGATGGGCTGTAACTTGCCCCTCTCCCTGTTAGTCAGTCTTTACTGAAGAGGCTGCCCACAAACAGCAGCCCACCACTGCTTAGCCTTGCATTATCTCATTTAATGGTCAAATGATAACCCAGTGAGCATCAGAGGCACTGTGGTTAGCCCCATTTCATAGAGGAGAGAGCTGAGACTGAGAGGATGTTGACAGTGAATACCCACCCAGTCAATCCATTGGAAAATGGGCAGACTGGGACCGGAATCCAGTTCTGTTGGACAACTGAGCACCACTGCTAGTTATTTAAAACAGTTTAAGTTCTAGTTTTTACGTTATTAGGTGCAGCTAATTCCCGCAGCTTGGTTGTTTTACTGTGAGCTGAAAACACCAGACGCAACAAGGCACTTTAGGAGGTTTATTCCAAGGGGGCAGGAATGGGACGGAGGTGGTGGGAAGAGCAGGCGAGGAAAAGAGAACATGGAGGCACCTCCAGTGGGACAGGAACAAGACTGAGGTGGTGGAAGGGCAGCGAGGGAAAGGGCAGCTAGAGGCACCTGGGGCTCCTTATGTTCAGGTGAGCCTGCAAGGCACAGCGGGATGGGGGGCCGGATTGGGAGGGATTGAGGGCCGGCCCCAGGGGATTGGTACCTACAAGTGAATGCCTAAGGATGATTGGTAAATGGGCAAGGTTGGGGAAGGGGCTGGAAGATGGGGGATGAGATTTTCAGGTAAAATGCTGGATTGTCTGATTGGTGAACAGGTAGACCGGGCAAATTTCATGAACTGTGAGGAAGAGGAAAAGGCTCCAGGTCCAGGGTGGCAGGGTCTCGGTCTCCATGACAACCTTTAAATCGCTCCTCACAAACACAGCCTGAGCTTCTCTGAATACACCCTCTACATCACAGCATTGCTAGTTTTTTTCATGGACAAATCATTCGATACCAAGACCCGCCTCGTAGAGTGTCAGTAGAGAAGAGGGAGCTGTGAGCAGGTGCACAAAACATTTTCTGATATGTTTCTCAGACCACACACCAACTCTCAGGTGTTGGGAATCCTGACATCTCAAGTGCCAAAAGGCCACGGACAGGAGGGCCTGGGTGGTGGAGCAGCTGGTTAGGCATCAGCTGCCAACTCCAGTATCCCATATGCTGATTCTAGCCCCAGCTTCCCTGCTTCTGGTCCAGCCCTCTGCCACCGTGCTCGGGAAGCAGGTGGAGGATGGGTGGTCTAAGTGCTTGGGCCTCTGTCACTCTGGTGGGAGACCAGGATGGCGCTCCTGGCTTCAGCCTGGTTGAAACCTGGTCATGTAAGGTATGAATGGTGAATAGAAAATGCTTTCCCTCTCTATCTCTTCCTCCCCATTTCCCTTGCCTTCCCTCTTTTTGTCCCCTTCCCTCCCTTCTTTCTCCACCTCACCCTTCTTTCTTCTTCATATTTCATCTATTTTTTTTCTTCTCATGTCCTCTCCATCTCTATCTCTTTTTCCCCTTTTAAACAAATTAATCTTGAAAAGGGCCAGGAAAGGGACTTGTTGCAGCACCTCTGTGAGTGGTATGGGTGTCTGTCACCCCTCCTCCATCTCAGGCTTCTCTCCCCAGTTTCTGTTCTCTCACAACCAATGACTGAAGCACCCATGCTATGCCCTGGCTTTGTCTGTACATAATTCCAGCGGTCCACAGGACCTCGTTCCCTTCTGGAGAGCTCTTCCAAATGGGTTTCTGTTTGGATGCTGAAGCTGGAGCTCTCTTTACTATTGGCCCCATGTGGAAGGCATGTTAGCACCTTGTCTGTTTCTATAGCACCTGAAGCTAAATAAACATCATATCAAACTAGAACAGGGGGTAGAAATGTTTGCTTTTGGCTTTGCCCTCCACTAAGAGCATCAATTGTGCAATGGAAAGAAAGTATAAAGGACTTTGTGTGAGGCCTCACAGGCAAGGTAATGGAGCAAACAATGGAGAACAAGCCCATCCCTTCCGGGACAGCCTAGCTGTCCTGCTCTCCTGTTGAGTGTTCTAATGCAAGGTGCAAGCAGATGAAGGCATTTGGTTTTTACTTGCGAGTACATAGCACTAGCGAGTTAATGATGCTGCTTGGATGCCTGCATTTCATAGTGTGGTACCTGGATTCAAGTCCTGGCTCCACTCCTAATTTCCACTTCTGCTAATTAGCACCCTGGAGAGGGGGGCGCTGGCGCTGGTTCATGTGGGAGACCTGGATTGAATTCCAGCGTCTGGCTTTGGTTTGGTCCAACCCTGGCTATTGTGGGGATGTGGGAAATGAACCAGTGGATGGGAGATCTCTCTATGTCTCTTTCCCTGCATCTTTCAAATGCAGAAGCTATTTTGTATAAAGAGACTATTCATTATTAAAGATTTACTCATTGTTTAAAATACTTAGAGTTGAGGCAGAGAAGGGTAACACTTAAAAGAACTTGATACACACAGACACTATTTCAATCTGTAAAAGAAAAGGGAACATGGTGTTGCTAGAACCTCTGACATGGGAATGTTACCGCTGTAGAGGATGGGGCAATGTAAGATAACAAACACACACACACATAAACATATGCACACACACAAAAAGTTAACATTTACTGAGCAAATGCCAGGCTAAGCACTCTAAACGTATTAGCTCATTTAATTCTCATCCTCTACTGTCTGTGAGTTTTGAATATTCTTTGCCTCATTGCCCAGAGGAAATAACTTGCCTATGCCTCTCCACTAATGCATAGCAAAGCAGGAGAGCTCCTGGCTCAACCACCATGCTATCTATAGAAAGATACTTTTCTTGCTAGGGGTAGAGTCCAGCATATGGACCCACTTCATGGGCACAGAACTTGATTCTTTGCAACTGAGCTGTGGCTCAGGAGCCCCCACCCTCGGATGTATGCTCTACTGCCACTGTCTTGAAACTGTACCTGGTGGGAACAAGGGACCTTGCATTTCCATTCTGCTCTGTGCCCAGATTTTGTGTATTCTGCCCTGAGTGCTGAGCAGAATCGTTTCATGAGAACTTTAATTTGAGATGGTCTCCCTTAATTATTAAGCATCTTTAAAAATTGAGCACCTCTGCTTTTCCATCTGCCATCTGTATCCTTTGGCTGTGCTTGAATTTCCATCACAATCTGAGTATAATTTCAGCTTATGAAGATTTGCCTTTTGCCAACATTTGAATTGTAATTAACTGATTCAGAAATGGTTCCCCACATCCCCAGACACTAAGTTCTAATCAGCCCTGGGCAAGAATACCTAATAGTCCCAAAGACAGGAGCCAGACAACCCCCTCCAGATTCAAATTAGTTCTGGACAAGTGCCAAAGAGGAAGGACTAAGATGGCCTTCAGGGCTCTCAGCCCTGTAGCCTAGCAGCTAAATCCTCACCTTGTACGTGCCGGGATCCCATATGGGCACTGGTTCATGTCCCAGCTGCTCCACTTTCCATCCAGCTCTCTGCTTGTGGCCTGGGGAAGTAGTAGAGGATGGCCCAAAGCCTTGGGACCCTGTTCCCATGTGGGAGACCTGGAAGAAGCTCCTGGCTCCTAACTTCAGATCGGAGTAACCGCAGCCATTGTGACCACCTGAGGAGTGAACCAGTGGATGGAAGAATCCAAAAGCTTTGGGCCATCCTCTACTGCTTCCCCAGGCCACAAGCAGGGAGCTGGATGAGAGGTGCAGCTCCCAGGACACAAACCAACATCCATATGGGTTCCTGGCGCGTGCAAGGTGAGGATTTAACTGCTAGGCTGCCGTGCTGGACCCAAAAACATATCTACTTTTTACAACAAACTGTCTGAGAGGCAAAGAGAGACAGGCAGAATTCCCATTTACCCGATTCATAACGCACACCCACAAAGGCTGAGGCCAGGCTAAAGCAGACAGCCAAGAATTTAATCCAGGTCTCCCACATGGAGGGCAGGAACACAACTATCTGAGCCATCACCATGACGCACATTAGCAGGAAGCTGGAACTGGAAACTGCACCTGCAACTTGGACCAAGTACTCTAACAAAGGATGCAGTCCTCTTGTCCGCAAAAATGCATGCTTTGGACCACACGTTCTTCAACATCACCTGAAATGCAGATTCCCAGGCCTTGCCCCAGACATGCAGAGCCAGAGTCTGCATTTCCAGGACATCCCTGGATAATTTGTGTGCCCATAAACGTGCCTGCCCCCTGAAAAGGGTTGCTTTCTTCTGTGAAAGTAATTTTCTCAGCCTTGGGCCTCTGTCCGTGTTTACAGGACACAGAACCTCCTAGTAGAAAGCCAATGTTTCCACTCCCCCCATGTGTTAATGTCAAGACGTTGATGAGTATATCACATGGGCAGCCTTCACCAAATAACTTTGTAATCCTAGGAAAAGAGAGTCCCGGTTGGCACGCACGTTGCAGGGGAAGCCCGGGGACATGTGCTCTAGGGGATGACCCTAGCCTGACCCCCTGTGATTCAGACCGAAGATAAGCCTCCAAATCCAGGCCCTGGTCAGCTGTTCAGATAAGGGATTTGTCTCCTGCATTCTAATTGGTCTCCCGCTTACATTCTGAGCAGGTGGTTTAGGGGCCAGGGAAACTTTGCTGTGTTTGTCTAAGCAGTTGGATAAAGGAAGCGTCTCTTTGCAAAAAGGAGAAAGGCACAACCAGGTTGGCCTGGTAACTGGGGAGAGGAGGAAGTGACAGGGAGAACAGTGGGCAGCTCTCTGAGCACAGATAAACAGTCACTGGGTCACTCAAAACACAGTCAAACGTACTTCAAAGCTAAATTCAATTTTGCATGATGGAAAAGCAAGGAGCCCAAGGGAGCAGTTGATGTGTAACTGGGGACAAAGGTGTCAGACACCACAGGCTCAAGATACAGAATGTCCCTCAGGAAATGGTCATGTGGGTGAGGTCAGCTTCCAGGCACCTGCAGAGTGCACACTTCCTGCCTGCGCAACCTCTAAGCTGTGATCATTCCATCATGGCTTTGGGAGAAACAAAAGCTGGAGTCCATCTGAATGTATATCTGGAAGATATCACAGGGTATTCCATGCAAACACTGGCCAGAAGAAGGTTTTACTACCTACCGGGTGAGGCTTCTCGCCCACCATAAATCTGCTGCTACTTTTTATTTCAGCTCAACAAATAAACCGCATGATTTGCTTCCATAAGCTGTGCTACTGAGGGCTGCCTTGTACAGTTTGCTCAGATGCACACTGCTCAATTTCAGGCACTCTTTGGTCTGCACCAGCCTACACAGCTGCCCTGTTGAATGGGAAAAAATAAAAACAATGATGAAGATGCATATGTGCAAAAATGTTTATTTCATGTACAAATCAGTGCCTGACAAAATATACTTAGAAGCAACTCAAATTTCTTATGGATTCTAAAATTGGGAACTGTAAAATTTTGGATCCATCTTCATGCAATGTGCAATAGAAGTTATTTTTAGGTTCATTTTTGAATACAACTTGGGTACTTTTCAAAATTCTGTTGAGTTGCCTGCTTATTTACAACTTATCATCTAACTCTATTTGATTGTTTTTCATTTTCTTGTGAATAAGGGAGATGTTATTGGCTGGGGAGAGAGGGGACCAGTTAATAGGACCAGCAGGAACGGAATACTGTGTGGTACAAAACTCCCTGGGCAGCACCCATGAAAGAATTCCATCACCAGATCTTTGTGTAAAGGGAAAAGCTCATTACCCACCCCTTATCTTTTTCTAATTCACCTAAAGATGCTCTGTTTAAATTTCTAGCCTAAGGACATACAACTTCAGAAGCAACAAATTTTAACCACACGAAGCAAATAAAGTCAAATGGTGCAGGAAGGCAGCCAGGTAGCTCCTTAAAAGATTCAATAGTGTTACCATGTGCTCCATTCCACAGAAGGCTATATATCGAGGATCAAAAACATACTGTCACATTGTACTCTATGTACATGCTCACAAATAATTATTCAAAATAGCCCAGAAGTGGAAACAACCCACATGCCCATCAATTCATGAGTGGATAAACACAAGGTAGTATATTACTATGGTAGACTATTATGTCGCTATAAAATGAATGAAATATTGGTAATGTGCTATATATATAATATAGGTGAACCTTCTAAACATGTTACATGTCACAAGCTAGACATAAAAAGTCACGTGTTATATGAATAGATATCTATGAAATGACCAAACTAGGTAATCTACAGAAACAACAGAATCAGTGGCAGTGGAGGTTAGAGAGAGGGAAGAATGGAAAATCAGTGCAAATGAGTACAAGGTCTTTTTGCCATGATAAACATCTTGTGTAAGTTGGGGTGGTGACAATTGCACAGCTTATGACTATACTAAAAAGCCACTGATTTGTACACTTCAAAGGGATTTTACTATTTTACATTTTACTATTTAACCATTATCTTAAAGTGGTTATTTTTTTTTTTAAAGAAAAACATGCATCCATTTCAGAAGGAAAAAAAAACACAACTGAATGGAAGAAATTCACCCCAAATTCTACTATTGAAACAAAAAGTCACAGTAAATGTGTTTTAGAAAATTAAAAACAAAACGAAGATTCCCGAAGAGGACATGTGTAGGTTAGCAAACTTAGAGTTTGAAAATGGTCAGGGGACTCCACAAACAACTAACTCTAGTGGACACTACGTGAAAGTTACGTGGTGCTTGGCAGATCCAGCAGATTCTTCTATGAGGCTTGCGAGCACATCCTAAAGTGAAGTTCAACCAAAAGTGCACCTGTACACAGAACAATTTGGGTTTAGAGTCATGCTCTCTACAAGCCAGTCCCAAATTCATCAGCAGTGACAACACAGTCGTAAGCATAAACAGATTAAAACAAGCATGACAGTAAATGGCATATTGAGATTAAGTACATACAGTAGTTCTTTGCACTTTACATAGTTTTTTGAGTTGTTTTCAAAGTGAAAAAAAAATCATGTGGGTTAAATACAGTGAGTTTTACCTTGGTAGAGGAACATGTGATACCAGGTCTCCACAACCTACTTTGGATATTCACCTGTTACCTGGGGCCATGCCTGGAGTAGAGCACAGCAAGATACAATAGAAGGTGTGGTCCAGTCCCAACCCACTTGCCAATCTTGATTTCTGATGCTTCTGGACCACAGGTGGCCCTTGAAGAGGGCACATCCGACCCTCACCAGCATCTTAGTCCCTCTCTTAGGTACTGAATGGATCCATTTGGAAAGCTGCTCTCGTGGTTGTGTTTATGGTTTTTTCCTCCTGTTCTTCAGTCCAAAATTTATTTTCAGTGTTAAATCTAAGTTAAAAAAAATATTCCTTGACGTAAGAAAATACCTGGAAGGTACCCACAAAGCTACAGGGGAGTAAAGGTGAAAGCAGGGCTTCCAGGCTCACTTGATGGATGCACGTATGTCACTGTTATATATTTTCATATTCATTGAGAGCATATATGACTTCTTGAAGGCAAAAGAAGCACTGTGTAAGTGAGGTGAAATTATGTAATTGCCATAATTTGCTTCAAAACAATTCAGCAAAAAGTAAAAGGGGGAAAAACTGAGTGGCAAAATCTTGATAATTACTTAATCTGAGTAATGGGGTTATGGACATACTGTACTCTCTGCTTTTGTGTATTATGAATTTTTAATAATTTTTCCATAGAAGACATTGTGTTTAAGAATAGAAGTTGAGAAGAAAAGACTAGATTTCCTCTCCTCATATATAGGAACAAGATCATTCTTGCTGTCCTAGTTTTGAAGCATATTTAAGACTGTTGGCAAATGATTATTCTCTACAAAAAGTTGACAAACTTCATTCTTAAAGAACCAAATGGTTAATATTTTAGGCTTCACATTGCCCCAGTGTCTGCCGCACCACCATGATCTAAAACTACTAAGTTGAATTGGGTGGTGGTTGTGACAGTGGCCCTTGGCTGGAGGTGGTCCAAGCTAGGAGGGGACCAAGACGGCAAGGTTTATTTAAAGGCAAAGTACACACTCATCACTCATGTGGAAAGGTGGACAATCTCATGAGGTCACAGTGGGCCTCTTCCAGGATCTTGAGGCACATGGGGTCATGACTTGTATGCTACTTCTTTAAATAAATATTCAAATAGGGATGGAGTTAGGGGAGGGGGCGTAGGTAAATGATGGAAGTGGGTTTCTGAGGCCAGCAGGGCAGGGTGGAATACAGTAAGGAAACTTCCAAGTGTCATGGATTGAGGCAATGATGAGATAGGGCCAATTACTGTAACTTTATTTCAATGACTTTTCTTTTATTTTTATTGGAAAGGCAGATATACATAGAGGAGGAGAGACAGAGAGGAAGATCTTCTGTCTGCTGGTTCACTCCCCAAGAAGCCACAATGACTGGAGCTGAGCCAACCCAAAGCCAGGAGCCTCCTCAGGGTCCCAAGGCTTTGGGCCATCCTCAACTGCTTTCCCAGGCCACAAGCAGGGAGCAGGATGGGAAGTGGGGCTGCGGGGATTAGAACCGGTGCCCACATGGGATCCTAGTGTACTCAAGATGAGGTCCATAGCCACTAGGCTATCAAGCGGGCCCTGCAATGACTTTCTAATGACCTAAAGGTCATGGCCAGAACCCAGGCTCCAGCCGTACCAGACATTTCTATCCAGTGAAACCCCGTGGAGCTACCTCTCCATTAGCATCAGAATCGTTCATAGCCCTCAGGCCACACAGGATGTTGTGACAACTCTTGCTTTACACCACTTGAAAACCTTTGGTTTGTTATCAGCACAGGTGCAATGTATATGTAAGTTACACATGCTTCCTTTCTGTCAAAAAAAATGCAAGGAGGAGAAAAATCAAAATGTAAATAATCATCATCTTAGGGTGAAGGGATGATAGGTGATTCTTATTTTCTTTGTGATATTTGTCAGCATTTTCCAAATGTTTTGCACATGAGGGGGCCCTCAAAAAGTTCCTGAAAATGCAAATTATGAAAGAGCAAACTGCATGGACCTTAAAATCTTTTTGCACCCAAACAAAAAACCAGCTTCAGCCAAAAAACAACCACCATGCTTTGCTTCTGCTCCCCACAGCTTTGGTCAGGACCCTCTTATGCTTCTGTTAAATCATGTTCTTGAAAAAATGACTTCACTCTCCCAGAGAAGGGAGATGGGAAGAGAAAACTAAGAGCTTAGGGTCACTCCCCCCCTCCAATGTCTTCTGGAGTCCAGATTGGATTAAGTCATTTCTGAGGATTTCCTTCCTGTTCTGGGAGTGGAATCGGCCTCCTCACACAGTTGGATGCCTGTAAGCTAATTCCTGTCCATTTGGAAAGCCATCCTCTCTCTTGCTTTGGAAAATCTATTTCCAAAATCAAGCCCTGAAGGCCAGGAGCTCCCACCCTTATGTTCCCCTCCCCGGTCCCTGACAACTCTTAGTCTTGGTGATGGTGGTCCAGGGTACAGTCTGGTGTTCAAGCAAGCTCCCACAAAACACAAAGCAATGTTTAAAACAAAAACCGAGAAACAGAAAACTACCCCCAAGAAGGCCACAAGGGGGCAGAGAATCTACAATACAAAGGGGAAAGATTTGGCCCAAGACAATACAACATACTCTTCTGTAAATTGCCCCCAATTACCTAAATTCCTTGCAGAAACCAAATGAAGAATACTATGAGGACTTAATTTTGTACTCACATACTGGTAATTCACAAAGCTGGATTTTTTTTTTATTGGCGTCTAGATAACTAAGGTCTTTCAGAAAGCCTAAAATGAAACAATTTGTTTTTTTTTTTTTTTTTTTCCTTCACAGTCCAAGGTAAAAGTTCTGGATGCTTTACAAATTTTTCTTTGCAAACAGGGAGGTTTTCTTTAACCTAGTTTATAAGCCGTCACTGCTTCAAAACAGTATTTTTCATTCTGTAGTGCATCAAATTTGAAAAGGAAAATCCCTTGTAATACACCATTTATTACATCACACTAGCGAATCCAGGAATCAAATGGAAACGCATTGAGATAAGAAAGGGGCAGACATTATGGCATAGCAGGTGAAGCCACCCCTTGCCACCCCTGCATCCATGTTGGACTGCAACTTTGAGTCCCTGCTGTTCTGCTTCCTGGCCCTGTCAATGTGCTTAGAAAGCAGTTTTCCACTCCCTGTTACCCACGTGGGAGACCTTGAAGGTGTTCCTGGCATGTCTTAAGCCTCGCCCAGCACTGACTGCTGTGTCTGTCTGAGGAGTGAAGCAGTAGATGAAAGGTTTCTTTTCCTGTCTCCTTTTCCTTTCAAGTAAACAAATATTTTAAAAACAAGCACGGATCAGAGAACCACCACTAAACCTATTTTACTCACATGAATAATTTCTAATGAAGTAGCCTACATCATTCAAAAAAATTTTTTTTTCAAAGATTTATTTATTTTTATTACAAAGTCAGATATACAGAGAGGAGGAGAGACAGACAGGAAGGTCTTCCATCCGTTGATTCACTCCCCAAGTGACCGCAACGGCTGGTGCTGCACCGATCCGAAGCCGGGAACCAGGAACCCCCTCGGGGTCTCCCACATGGGTGCAGGGTCCCAAAGCCTTGGGCCGTCCTCAACTGCTTTCCAGGCCACAAGCAGGGAGCTGGATGGGAAGTGGAGCTGCCGGGACTAGAACCGGCGCCAATATGGGATCCCGGAGCGTTTAAGGCGAGGACTTTAGCTGCTAGGGCATGCCGCCAGGCTCCCCCCAAAATTTTAAAGATATATTAATTGTTTTATTTCAAAAGCTGAGTTACAGAGAGAGAGGACTGGAAGAGAGAAATCTTCCATCTGCTGCTTCACTCCCCAAATGACTGTAAAAGCTAGAGGTAGGTCTGTCTGATGCCAGGAGCTTCTTTCAGGTCTCCTGTTGGCAACGCCCGCGTCGCCGCGTACCCCGAGCCGAGCGGAGGGGCTAGGGTTACAGACAGACAACACATAAGACAACACAAGACAACACACAGTGGGTCACTCTTGTACACAGAATGCCAACTTTATTTGGGGTCCACCTGCATCTTATAGTCTGCTTAGCCCCTCCCAGAATTATCCCAGTGTTCAAGCAACACCTTAGCCCCCCTGAGGGCATCTTAACAAAAGGCAAGTAAGGAAGAGCGAACTTGCAGTCAAGCCAGGGGCTAAATGCATTAGGCCAAGATTTCCCACTGTGTTACCTCTTAGAAACAAGCTAAGCTGTGGAGTTAACCCTTGGGAGACCGGGGCCCACAGTCTCCCACATGGGTGCAAGAGCTCAAAGCAGTTGGGTCATCTTCTACTGTTTTCCCAGGTCATTAGCCAGGCAGCTGGGTTGGAGGTGGTGCAGTAAAGGCTCACTGGCACTGCACAGGACACCACAAACAGAGGTTTAGCTGGCCATGCCAGGGCACCAGCCCAATAATGCACCAAATTTAAAATATTGTATAACTTTTGCCTTTTCCAAGGAACAAATAAATACTGATAACAATTATTCCTTAACATTCTTTTCAACACAAGTTGCCATAAAAAGTAATGCTGCATATTTCATTAGCCTAAGATAATATTATTACATTTTTATAAATATTACTCCATCTTTAAAATGTAAATTTTCATCCACCAATTTTTCACTTGGACATTTTGTACTTCAGGCCTAATAGTATGTATAATCTGCACTCTTATGGACTTCCCACTTGAAGAGGGGAAAACCTGAGCATACTTTTTTAATGTTAACAACTATAATTCTGCGTAAGTATGAACCACCACTGTCATAAGAACAAAGCACTCTTGGAACACCCATGGTCGCATGCCAGTGTGCCCAAACTCATGTCTGGCTCTGCTCTGGATGCCAGCATCCTACTTCAGGTGATGGCGTTACTGTCTGGCTCCTTGCCACCCAGGTAGTGAGACCTGGATTGAGTTCCTGGCTCTGCCCTGGCTGTTGTAATGCATTTGTGAAGTACAGTAGCAGATAGGAGGAAATATCTTTCTTTCCCCACCCCCCAGACCTGCCTGTCAGTTGAATAAAATTGATTAATATTTTAGAAAGGCTCTTGACCTTGCTTTAATTTCTACTTCTCCTCTTTCCTTTATGGAAAACGTCCTTGAAAGGTTCGGTACCTTCTGACTCCATTAACTGTCCTCCAATCTTTTACCATTTAAATTTTTTATTTTAACATGTATAACACAAACTTAATTTTACCTTTCTTGTCGTCCATTACTTTTCAGTTACTTTGCCCAAATACAGGATCTAGGTCTCTGATTCACATTTGCTTACTGAATACTACTAACCCATGTTTGTTGGACCTTGTTCCTGGGCCAGGTCCACCCACGACCCCTGCCATACACACACTGAAGAGTTTTCTTACCTGGCTTCATTCCACCTTCACAACCCCCTTGGGAAGTGGGAGCGGATACCCTCTTTGCAGATGGAGAAACTGTACGTCTACCAGAAAACTCACCCAAGATCTCACAGGGGCAATTGGAAAATCCAGGAAACAACCTATCTTATGCAACATTAGTGTTCCTAACCAAATGTGAAAAAGCAAAAGGAGACACAAAGCACTGAGAATTACCTGCGGGAGATGAAGCGAATTTGTAAACGGAGACTTTAATTCAATTAAAGGGATCCTGTTGCTGAGAAATGCAATAGTTCCCAGGAAACTACAAGTAGGCTGTGCTCTCACAGAAAGAGAAAGGAGGTAGGGAGAATTTGACTTGTATATAATCACCATCATTAGCTTTCCAGGCGATACAGAGGTTTCTCTAAGCGTGGGTCCTTGGAGATCAGCATAGGAGGCATATGAAAGTCAGAGAGGAAACGCCAAAGAGGCTCTCCAGCACTGGGTTCTCACAAACACTGTGTCTTTGGAGTCCTCTGGATAATTCTGATGCTCACTCAAGGGTGGCAGCCACTGCTTTAGTTGATTTATGAATGGCTAGGAAAACTTGATCAGCAGTGCTTAGTCCAAACAACTCTTGAATATTAACAACTTTAAGCATATTAATTCAAGTCAATCAAGTGCTTTACCTCCAATCTATAACTGAACACTTGGATCCACTAGGCTTAAAGTATCAATAGCAAACACTCCAAAGATTCACTGGATGCCAAGGGCTGTGTTGCGTTTACATTGGTTAGCTCATCTGGTCCTCACAACGACCCATATCTGCTATTTTTACTCCCTTATCACAAATGAAAGCACCAGGACCAGGGCAGGTTAAGTTCTGTGTCCAGGTCAGAGAGCAAACAGCTGAGATACAGGTGGCAGATGAGTTTAGAATTCAGACCATGTGAGGCCAAAATCCTGGTTCCTAACTGTTGGACTATGTTGGAGTCCAAAACCTTTGTAATTCAATCTATTTAAGGGATATTTGTAAACAGAAAGAAAAAAAGAGAGGGACAGGAGGAGAAACGAACAACTATGTTCCTTATACTTCCAAGAGTACGTGAAAAAGTAGGATTAAAAGATAAACTAAAAAAAAAAAATAAACTTTATTACTCAACATAGTCTCCATCAACTTTAAGACACTTTTGTAAATATTGATGCCAACCTTTAAGTCCATTGCTGAAGAACAAAAGTCTTCAGAATTTAATCATATTAATTCAGTCTCTCTTACATTAACCGGATAAAAATGGGTGCATGTTGAAGATTTTTTTTTTTTTTTTTTTGATTAGGAAAGAGGGCCTGACTCAGTGGCTATGGCTCAGTGGCTGAGTCCTAACATGCAATACTCAGGGATCCCATGTAGGTGTCAGTTCACATCCTGGTTACTGCACTTCCCATCCAGCTCCCTGCTTATGGCGTGGAAAAGCAATAGAGAATGGCCCAAAAGCCTTGGGACCCTGATCCCACATGGGAGACCCAGAGGAAATTCCTGGCTTCAGGCTTTGGGTCGGTTCAGCTCTGGCCATTGCGGCCACTTGGGGAGTGAACCAGTGAATGGAAGATCTTTCTGTCTGTATCTCCTTCTTTCTGTGACTCTGCCTTTCCAATAAAAATAAATAACTCTTTTTAAAAATTTAAGAAACGAAAGTCAGTCAGAAAGGGGCAAAGAAAGGCTGAGACAGGAATAGCTAACAACGTCCCATAGAAACTCTTGGAAACTTACCCTTTTCACCAGGAAGAACCAGCAGGAATATTGTCATGGTGAAGGATCCTTTGGAAAAGTTTTCTTGGCATTTTTTGGCTGAGGCTTTGGCTAACATCTCCTAAACTCATTTATTACACTCAGAAATAGGAAAAGTAGGAAATATAGGAGGAACTCACCGAGACACACTGAAACAAACCAATCAACCAAGCTTTAAAAAAAAGAGGGTCATTTACATAATCCCCTCTAGTGTTTTTATAACAGCATTGATTTTGAGAACAAGAGCAAGACAAAGAACTTCTCTGCTGACTCATCCCCCCCAATGGCCAGCGCTAAGCCACTCTGAAGCTGGAAGCCAGAAACTCAATCCAGGTTTCTTCCATGGAAAGCAAAAATCCACCCATTGTAGCTATCAGAGCTGCATCCCAGAGTTTGCCTTCACAGGATGCTGGAGTTGGGAGCCAGAGCTGGTTCCAGACCCAAGCACTCCAACATGGGTTGCCAATATCGTATCCTGTGTCCCTAACCCCCAGTAATACTTAATGTGTAGACTAAATGTCACCAATTCATAGAATTGAATAACTTGGAAGTTTTAAGGTCAGTGTCTTCTTTCCATCGTTTCACGTTTTTCCAGTCACCAAAATTGTGACAATCTACACAGGTGGTATAAGAGAGATCAACAACCCCATGCATGCTCCTTGTTCTCTGTGACTTTAAAAAGAAGTTTTGGTTGATAGAGAGCCAGACTCAAAGCCAACGTGTGATTACCCGGGATTCTCCTCCACATCAGCATTCCAGTCCACTTGGGTTTTATCAGGCCTGAAAAGTCTGCTAGTCTGCTGCATTCAGCAGATAGTCTTTATAGATATGATGCTGAATATTCAATAACATCTCCTCTGTTTTCTATGTATGACCTTGATATTCACCTCTTAGCAAGTCAAACATAAGGGTAGAAAACATTTCTCTTATTGCAGCATGCACAAGGACAGAGTTGACTGCTGCTTGCAGCCTGCCCATGTTACTGCAAATGGTAAATCATGCTGGACTTGGGAGAAACTTTTGGGTAAAGTTTTATTAGAGGGACAGGTGCAGCAGCATGAATGAAGTTGCTGTTGACAAAGACTTCTGCCCAGGTTGAGGCCGAGAGGCAACGATACAGTCAACAACAGGCCCTGTGACAGCAGCATCAAAGGACGAATCAGAGGGCTGTCTTTCCATGTGCAGAGTGGAGAGTGTTTCATTTCCATTAAGTTTCTCCAGGCACGTGCAGGCACATGCAGCCCTTCTGCAAAAAATGAGGGAAAAGCCAAGGCCCACCTGCCATGCACTATAACCAAATACTGCTGAAGGGAGAACCGTCGTTCAGAGTCTATTAAAATGAATCCTGTTACACAGGCTTTTCTTGAGCTTCCAAGCATATTCATTGAGTTAATGGGAATTTTAAGAGAAAGGAAATTATGCCAGCAATATTCCATTGCAAGTTTTAAAATAAAGCAAGTCTGTTAGAGAGCTCTGGGCTTCATATTTTCAGCTCAACAGCATCACAGGTTTCTAGAATGAGCACCAAGATTTTCTCTGCTTTTGGAAATATCCCAGTTGACCTTTTGTATTTTTGCATGCTACTAAGGAAATTGATGAATTGTTTCTTTTAAACTGTAACATCATATCCTGGTTTAAAAGTAGAGTTTCAAATAAACTACCTACATTATGTCATTCAAGAAAAATACTGGGAGACTCTGTGTGTATGTAGGATATAAAATAGTCAGACTCATAGCAGCAGAGAATAGAATGGTGGATCCCAGAGGCTGAGGGAGTAAGAACAGCAGAGACAGTAGGGAAGCTGGTCAAAGATGCAGATTTCTAATTAAGGCAGATAAGGTTTAAAGAATGGTTGCAGAACTTGATGATTGTACTCAACAATAACACATTGAATACCAGAAACAGATTTTAACTGTTCTCATAACAAAAAGGATGATGAATATGCTGACTAGCTCCATTTAATCTTTTCAGGTTTTATTTATTTGGAAGACACACACAGAGAGAGGGGGAGAGATAAATCTCCCATCCTCTGGTTGACAGTAATGGCCAGGACTGGCCCAAGCTGAAGCCATGAACCTAGCGCCCCGTCTCAGGCTCTCCCACAGAGCTGGCAAAGGCCAAAGCATTTGGGTTATCTCCTACTGCTTTCCCAGAAACGCCAGTAGGAGTCTGGATCTGAAGTGGAGCTACTGGGATATACAGGATGCTGGCAGCTTAACTTGCAATTCTGACCCCCTTGATTTAATCTTTCTACAACCTACACATAGACTGAAACAGCACATTACATACCATAAATAGACACAGTTACTACTTATCTATTAAAATCTTGAGGCCAAAATAGAAATGTTTAATTTCATATCCTATGTAATTTTGAATAGAATATTCCAGAATGATATTAATTTAATATTAGAAAAATAATGTGTTTGATCTCTTGCCATTCAATAAATTTAAATTGTATTAAATTATAAATGTAAAAAATGAGCCAAGTTTATAAAACATCTAGAAAAACATCTTTGTAAACTTGAGACAAAACATTTTTAGATAGGCTATACAATGCATGATCCTTAAATCTAATGATTTATTAAGATTAGAAATATTACTCTCCAAATCACATGATTAAGAAAATGAAAAGGACAAACCACGGATTAGGACAAAATAATTGTAAACTACTCTTTCATAAAATAATTTTATTAAAAATGTATAGTGAAATTTTAAATTCAATGATAATAATACAAGCCATTATTTTAAAAAAAATCAATCTTTATAATAAAAGAATCAAATAACACATAAATTCATGGAAAGATGCTCAGTCTTATTGATCCTAATAAGAAATGCAAAACACAGCCACAGATCCATCCAGCTCTTTTTAAAAAATATAATACCTTATGCCGATGAGGATGATCAATGTAAATTTGTTAACTCCCTGATGAAAGTTACCAAATACTGGAATAATTCAAATATATGTCGCTGAGTGAAGGAAAAAGAGAACTATGCTACAGCCTTTTGACGGAATTCTGTTCTGCAATAAAAAAAAAAAAAAAGGAATAAATGGTCTTTTGGTTCATATAGCATGGATGAGTCTCAAGTGAATCTTACAAACAAGAAGCCAGGTCCTCAAAATTACATATCATTTATATATAGGGAACTTTTTTGGGTGAAGGAATGGCTCTGTATGTTCACAGTGATATGGCAGGACCCAACAAAATTCATAGAACAGAAGGTGAATTTTACTGTTAAAAAATTATACCTCGGCCTTGGTGGGGAGGATTGAGTGTGTGCAAGCCCAGATCACAAGGACAGTCAGAGGGCAGCCAATGACACAACCCAGACACTTAAAGCTTCACATGGAGCTACCAACTTTCATCAAGTAAATTTTGTCCTCCTAACTTAAGAATATAACTTCAGGATATGTGTAAATGATATGTAAAATGTATGCAAACCTTAAGATACATGTCAATGCACATTTAACATACACATAAAGCTTAATATACATGTGAAGTTTAATAAATAAAATTTTTACATACAGGTTTTTTTTAGAGATAGAATATAGAAATATTCTATCTAAAATATGGAAGAACACCCAAGACAACTGAATTCATTTATAATTCTACATGGGTAAATGTTGTGTTGATGTGCTGTGTTATTGTAACAAAGCCACATATATTATTTCATCAATTACATATTTGGACAAAATGAATTTTTGCTGCCTTTGTTTTTAGTGCAATACATAGCAATTTTGCTATAACTAGTAATTCCTATGAGTTATGTCCTGTAGATAATAATCACACAAAAAATTTAAATCATACACTGTGGGAGTAGGTGTTTAGCCTGGTGGCTAAGATATCTGCATCCCACATCAGCATTCCTGGGTTTAGTACTCATCTCCTGTCCTAACTCCAGCTTTCCACAGTGCAGACCCCGGGAGAATCAGGAGTCATGTTGGTGCTACTCATATGGGGAACTGGCTTGTGGCAGCCATTCTGGGCATGTGGGGAGTGAGCCAACTAATAGAAGCTTCTGTTTATTTCTATTTCTATTTCTATTCCTATGTCTCTATTTCTCTCTGGTCTCTCAATAAAAAATTTGGATGGTTGAAACAAAGAATCCTAAACTAGAACACATTTTCTCAAAAATATAAATGAGTGCACAGAGATTTTATTGTGTATGCTTTCCAAAGATATCTTTCTTCTAAATATTTTTTAAAATCTATTAAAAGCAAATATAATTTATTTTTTAACAAATACCAACATTTCACATAGGATTAGATGAAAAATAGTTAAAGAAGTTGTATTTAATTGAAAATTCAGTGAAAACCTACTACATTTTTTATAGAAAAAATTCTTTCTAGTGTTTAATATTCACCCAGATGCCTATATAAATATTCAGTATCACACTTCACACTTCTAGATGAATTATTTAATATTACAAAATGTGCAGCTGTTATTAAAATGCACGAATTTGTAAAGATTTCCTGAACCTCAGTTTCTAAGGGTAAGAAAATGGATGCAAGGCTTCATTATGCAAGAATGATTTGATGAATTCATTTGCTCTCTCTCCTAAGCCATCCCTTACTTCCTCATGCCATGCTGAAGCAGTGTCCTTTTATCATTGGCAAGAAGCGCAGCCCTAGCCTTGCAAGGCATTGAGTCACATTCCCTTTGGGTTCTAAGAACACAGGTAGTGGAAAGCATGGCAGACTTTCTACAGAGTGACTGACTGGTTTTCTCAAAGCATCAATATCATGACTATGAAGTCCAAAATGAGTAGTTTAGGACACATACTGGTGAAGACAGCAGGCAAAGCTGACATGTTCCTGGTTCCAAGAAGTCGAACATGTGTAAGAAACTTGAGGAAACTGGAGAAATTTGAAATGCAGCTGCTTATGAGATGATATTAAGAAATTACCAAAGGTCTCAGCTTTTGTTTTTAATTTTTATTTTATTATTTGAAAGTCACAAACAGAGACAGATCTCCATCTACTGCTGAATGCCTGCAACAGCTGGGGTTGTGCCAAGTGGAAGCCAGGAGCGAGGAACTCAATCCAGGGTGCCAGGGTTCATGGGTGCTAGCGACCCAACAGCATGAGCCATCACCTGCTACCTCCCCAGGGTACATATCTAGCAGGAACCTGGTGTCAAGAGCAGAGCTAAGGCTCAAGCCCAAGAACTCTGATATGGGATGCAAGGATCTCAGCTGTGGTCGATCACTCTGCCAAAGGCATGCTGCAAGGTTGACAGTTTTAATGATGGCCTTGTGCTTATACAGCAAATGTCTAGCCAACTGGAGTGATGTCTCATGGTAGAATTGATTCACGCTTCATTAACAATTAGTGATGTCAAACATCTTTTCCTGGAGAATTGGCCATGTGTATATCTTCCATATCGTCCTTTGAGAAACATCTGTTCCATCTGCTACCCATTTTTTATTGAATTATCTGAGTTTGGAGTTTTGGGGTTGTTTTGTTTGTTTTGCAATTTGAATGGCTTGAGCTCCGTATATGTTCCGGTTTTTAGCCCCTTGTCAGATTATACTTTGCAAATATTTTCTCCTAGTTTGTAGGTTTTCTCTTCACTCACTCTGGTGATTGCTTCCTTTGCTGTGCAGGAACTTTTTAGTTTGATGAAGTCCCATTTATCTGTTTTTGCACTTATTTCTTATTTTTTGGGACTCGGATCCAAAAAATCCTTGCCCATTCCAGTATCCTGACCTATCTCCCCTATATTTTCTTCCAATAGATTTAAATATTCAGGAACCACATTTAGTTGTCTAATCCATGTTGAGTTGAGTTTTTGCTTGATGAGAGATGTGTGTTCTAACTTTCTTCTTCTCCATGTGAATATTCAGTGTTCCCAGCACTGTTTACTGAAAGCACTGTCCTTTTTCCAGTGTGTTTCCTTTGCCACTTTGTCAAACATCATTTGGATGGAGACATGTGGGTTTGTTTCCAAAGTCTCTTATTGTGTTTCACAGGTTTATGTGTCTGTTTTATGCCAGTATCATGCCGTTTTAATTACCATAGCTTTGTAATATAACTTAAAGTCAAGTTGTATAGTGTCTCCTGTTTTGTTCTTTCTGCTCAATATTGCTTTGACTGTTGGGCATCTTTGCAATGCCATACAAATTGTAGTAGGTTTTTATTCCCAAATCTGTGATAAATGTCATTGGTGCTTTTGTAGGAAATACCTTGGCCATTTGGTATAGAAACAAATAGTTTAGCAATATTCATCCTTTCAATCTAGCAACATGTAATGCCTTTCAAGTTCTTGTGTCTTTTTCAATATTTTCCATCACTTTTTTATAATTTTCATTGTAACTTTATTTTATCTCTGATTACATGTATCCATAGTATTTTTTTTAAATAACTATTGGAAATAGAACTACTTTTTTGATTTCTGTTTTGGGTAATTCACGTTCAGACTATAAAAATGCTACTAATTTTTGTACGTTGACTTTGTATCCTAAAAGTTTACTAAATTTGTTCATTAAGTATACCACTTTTCTGTAGAATCTTTGTGGATCTCAATATTTAAGACTATGTCACCTACAAACAGTAAAAAGGTAACTTCCTGCTTTCTAATTTGGATTCCCTCAGATTTCCTTGTCTTGCCTAGTTGATATGAGAAGGATTCCCAGTACTATGCTGAATGAAACTGGTTTATGTGGATATTACAGATCTTAGAGAAAAACCTTTAGTTTTTCTCCATTCATTGCAATGTAAAGTGTTGGTTTGTTGCATATGATCTTTAATGTCTGTGCGCCTATACCAAATTTTTTAAAGATTTATCTATTTTTATTGAAAAGGCAGATTTTCAGAGAGAAGGAGAGATAGAGAGAAAGATCCTCCATCCACTGTTTACTCCTCAAATGACCATGACAGCCAGAGCTGAGCTGAGGCAACCAGGAGCCAGGAACTTCCTCAGGTTTCCCATGTGGATGCAGGGTCCCAAGGATTTGGGTGATCTACCGCTTTCTCAGACCATAAACAGGAACCTGGATGGGAAGTGGAACTACTGGGACACGAACCAAGGCCTGTTTTGGATGCCAGTGCTTGAAGGTGGAGGATTAGCCAGTTGGCCCTCATCTATAGCAAATTTGTTGAGAGTTTTATGATGTATTGGATTTAATCAAATACTTATTCTTTTCCTCTAGACCTGATAGGCAGAGATCAATGGCTCAAGTCATTGGAGTCCTACCACTCATGTGGGAAACTTGTATTAAGTCCCCAACTTTACCTGGCCAAACCCTAGCTGTAATGGGCATTTAGGAAGTTATCTCTGTCTGTCTCTCTCTCTCTCCCTGGAAAATTTAAAAGGCGTACTGTCATAAACACTACGAAAAAGAAAATTCTTCATCTGAACATTTGACAATATCAAGCGGTTGTTTTCTGGCATACCATTTTACGCACGAAGTGAAGTCAGTTTCCTGTGAGTTCTTTTGTGTGTTTGTATATTGCATCGTTTGTGTATTAAAGAGTTTTTTCCCTAGCTTTTACAACCTGATTTCATTTGAGGTTGTCTTCTCATAAATTTTAGACAGTTAATTTGCTTTTTCTAAACCTGTGGACTTCTCTGCCATTTCAGCACTAGGTGGGGCCCTATGTTGAAGTTTGCTTTAACCTACTTTCTAAGCATGCTCACTGCCCCAGTGCTACCCCATACTTAGATTGGTCACTAATCCACAATTAGCATATTGCTTAGAAATAACCGAGGAGGCATCCAAACAGGTGTAGCCTGTCCTTACCAGCTTTCCCCTGGAACCAGCACAGACTCTGCTGCTCAGGCATAGGTGACTAATCCCACAAAATAAGGGCATGGTTGGCGCTCACAGCCCACCCAGAGAAGCATAGTGCATGGATAGGATCATAGTGCTGTGGCCTGTCTCCTGCAGAGATGGACTTACAGCATAGGACCACTGCAACTAGCCACAACTGATGCTGGCTGATATGCAAATTCAATCCACTGAAGCCACAGCTCTGGGGCAGGTGCAGAGGTTCCACCATGGTACTAAGCCTGGAGACAGGGAACTTTGATTTGCCTAAAGTTAAGTTGAGTGTCACCAGTTTGACATTCAGCCCCAAAACACAGTCCCATGACTTCTTGCTATCAACACTTTAGTCATCCAAGCAGACACTAATCTGTCATGCTTGGGTCTCACAGTTGCCATGTCCAACCTTAGGGACACTCCAGAGCCATGAGAGGCTGTGATGATCCATGCCAAGACAAGTCCGTCCCTCTGGGACACACATCTCAGTGCAAGGCAAATCTAGAGGTGCTGTCTGTCAACACTAGCCTAGGCACAGAGGTTCTGGGGTTTTATCAGGTGCTAGGTCTTATACCATTGGTCCAGCTCTAAGTTGTATTTCCTTGCTTACTCTGTGGCAGAAAGAGTTTTACTCCTCTGTCTGCCAGATGTTGAAAGCAGGTGGTGGAGACAATCCCTTGGCCATCTGGGCAAAGGGTGTCCAAAATCTCATTACTCAGGTGAAAATCTGGGGCAAGCGCCATAGGGTCCTGGTTGGCACTGGTTTTTATTCTGACAGCCTGGTGGATTTCAAGCCCATGGTCTAGACTTAATTTCCTCTCCCACCCCCAACTGGGAAATGTCCCTCTCTGTATTAGAGCTGGAGAAGAGGGATGTGGGCAACTTTTATTGTTCTGCTAGAACTAGTCACCATGGCCTCTATGGTGGCCTCTGTAGCGTTCATGAAGGTGACTTAGTGCATGAATAACTGTTGAAATTGAGTTTTTGTGAGGACATGACCCAAAGTGGCTCACTCAGTCACTTCCTTGCTCCAGCACTACCAGAGTACTTTTCACATTTTTAACTTGGTTCACAGTCAGTGTGTGATACTTTTGTAGTGAGGGAAAAATATAACAAAGGCTTTTGATTCCATTTTTTTTCCTCTGAAAAGATGGTCATTTAGGAATCTCAAAAGAAATTCTCTCCCCAGCTATAGACAACTGCCTAGGTTGCATTGCACCTAGGTAAGTGTTCCACTGCTGGGAGAAAAGCAGCTAAGAGCTGGCGGGCATTCTGGACCTGGTTAATTCCAAATTTACCAATTTGCCCGCATAGTTGCCTATTCTATTATTTTTAAGATATGTAGGGGACAGATGCCTGCATGCCAGAAGACAGGGTCTGGGGACTCTGACACTGTGTGTATGGGCCCTGGGTAGGCAAGCAGGACCCCAGACTGGCACGGCACACCACCAGAGGACTGGGCTTGAGAATCTGTGCACTCATGGTCATGGAGACTGCAGATTGCTCAAGGAAACAGGTCTGAAGATGTGTGGGAGAGAAGACTGCTGAGGGAAAACATGACGGTCGAGGGGTGACTTCTTGGGGACTTCCATTAACCAGGTTACTACACTTGCAGGTAAATGAGGGGGCTAAAACTGGAGGCTTTAGAGTAGGGAAACCAGAGGACCTTTTGAGGCCAAAACAATATACCCCGCCACATGGGAAACCTGAGCTTTGCTGGTTGACTTAGACCGCCACCTAAAGGAGTACACAAAAGCCATGACTGGGGGTCTGTCTGGCAGGGCTTAACCACAGTACCTGGTGGTGAGTGTGGACTATATTAGGCTGGGCCATGACACTAACCAGCACAAGAAAGAACTGGGTCTGGGAGCAGATTCTGAGAAGGATCACTTGCTTACCCCCGTGAAACTGCCATACTAGCTGTTTTGCTTGAGGGCTGGGGGTAGTGATGGGCTGAGCTAGGCATGATCATGGAACTCACCAATACTCATGAGTACTGGGGTTGGGAACAGGCCAGGCTGGTCCAGGTTGTAGTATCCACTGGTGTACCCAAGAATTGGATGTGGGGCAGGCCAGTCCTCAACATCCACAAGCACACACAAAGGATGACACAGTGGGGAGGGGAGTGGGGGCAGACTGCCAAGTAAGGGCCTAGTAGCCACTGGCACTGTGAGATCTGAGACTGGGACTGGGCCTGGAGGGAGAACTTGGGGAACTCTTCTGGTATACTGACACTCTCACTGGTAAGCATGTGAGTCAGTTTGCTGGTCAGGCCAGATAGGGTTGCTTCACTTGTTGGCAGATATGAGGGTTGATTAGGGGGGCAGATCGGGCAGGATCAATCCAGGAGCTGGAATGGGGTGAATGCCATGCCGGGCTAAGCTAGGCTATCATACCTACTGGTTTGCATGAAAGCCAGGGGTGGGCAGGCTGAGCAGGGGTAGGCTGCAGCACCCTCCAGCAAGAGTTGGGATGTGGGCTGAGCTGAACCAGATCAGGCTGCAGCATCTGGTGGCAAAGGCCAAGCCGGGTGATGGGTTATGCCGGGCTGGGTCAGAGCATCCACTGGCAAGCACAAGCTCTGTGACTGAAAGTAAGCCTGGTCTGGGAGCTAAAGAGATACCCTGGCTAGGTTGTGGTTCCCACTAGTGAGTGCGAGAGTCAGAATGGGAGAGTGGTGTACTGGACTGGACATGGCTACACCTTTGACATGTATGTGGACTGCGTCTGGGGTATGCCTGACTGGGCTAGGCTCCAGCACCCACTGGTGCTCACAAGAGCCGGAATGGATGTAGGATGGGCTGGGTTAGGTCACAGCACCCACTGAATCATGCAAGAACTGAGTCTGGGAGTGAACCAGGCAGGGTTGGACTGTAGCACCCAACAATAAGAGCCATAATGGTTGTGGGTTAGGCAGGCTAGGCCACAGTACCTGTCAGGACAGGAGGTATGCCAAGTCAGGCTGGACCAAGAACCCACTAGTATGCACGAGATTTGCAACTGGGAGGTGACCTGATAAAGGAGCCTGGGGAAATGCAGTTCCTGCAGGTGAGCACAAGAACCAAGGTGTGGGGCAACCTAGAGCAGGCCTGGTTACAGCACCCATCGGTATACATGTGGGTCAGGTCTGGGGCAGGCTAGGCTGGGCCAGTATATATATAACCCACTGACAGATGTGAGAACCAGAATGGAATGAGGGACAGTCCAGTTTGGGCCACAACATCAGCCAGTTCACATTAGGTCCAGGACTGGGGACTGCCTGGGCTGGGCTAGGCTGCAGTACCCACTGATTGATGTAAAGGTGAGGCAAGCCATGCCAATCTGGGCTTCAGTTCCCACCAGGACAAGTAAGACTGGGGGTGAGTGGGGCAAGCCCAGTGAGGGAGCTGCTGTAACACTGTTCCCACTGGTGAACATGAGAGCTGGGAATGGGAGCATATTAAGCTGGGCAGTACTGCAAAGCCAGTTGGCCCACATGTGAGCTGGTTTAGGGGGAGAGACAGGCTAGGTTAAGGCGACCATATTCAGGGGTGCATGAATTAACCAGAGTAAGTGCAGGCTGGTTGGGCTTTGCTGCAACAATGGCTAGCAGGTGCTGAAATTGAAGGCAAGTCCTGTCAGGCTAGATAGTAGCCTGGAAAGTTCAAGATCAGGGTTGGCAGAGGGCCTATTAGGGCAATTGTGGGCACCTCTCTGCTGGGCTGTGACTCTCACTGGTGAGCATGGAGAACCAGGGCTGGGGGCAGGCCTTGCTAGACAGGTGATGGCATCCACAGGCATTAAATGAGGGATGGACAGTGGGGTCTGTTGGGCTGAGGTAGGCTCCAGTGTCCACTGATGTGTTCAAGAGCCAAATGGGATACAAAACAGATCAGACCAATCTACTGCAATATCAGCATGCACAGGTACCTGGGCTAGAGGCAAACCTAGTGGGCGTTACTGGGAATTGCTCTAACTAGGCTGCTATCCTACTGACATGTTTAAGGGCTGAGTGTGTGGTGGGTAGGGTTAGGATGGGCCACAACATCCACTGGTTTGCATATGAGATTGGGCTGGGGACAGAACTGGCCAGGTGACTATGGTCACCACTGTGTGTATAGGCTGATGTGGGTAATGGACTGAGTTGGCTCCCACACTGGCTGGCACAGGTTTCTTTGGGGATCCCCGTAATCTGCATTGCTGAACTCAGAATTCCAATCACGGTGAAAATCATGGAGTACATGCATCAGAATTGGATCTCCATGGTTGCTGAGGCCTATGCAGTGGATGGCATTCCCAAATGCTCTTGGAGGACATGTCAACCAGTTCATTGAAGCTTACAGAGGATGTCTAGCACCATGGAGGGCAGAACAAATAGGATAGCTCTCCCAGTCAAGCTTTGACAGCAAGTATCTGGGTGAATTTAAGCCATGATTTGGGAGTGGGAAGAGGTATACATTGAACAAGAAAGTTGTCTTTCACAAAGCAAGTGTGATCACATTCCCCCAAATTAGTGACCCCATAGTTAAGGGAAGTCTAAAATATTCATAGACCTATGGAATTTAAGTTTCCTTTGATGTTGAAAAATTAGCATTCCTGCATAGTTTTGCATAATATACATTTTCCATAAACTTTTGGAAAACCCTTGGGCTTGTAAGAGATAGGCTTGGGGACCAAGGATTGCGGGCTCTGGAACCCAGCACGGGTTGAGGACAGGTCAGGGAAAATGAAAAGCAAAAGTGCAACAGCCCTCGCTGGCTGACAGCACCTGTAGAAGCAACCAATCTCCTTTCCTCCACATCTGTAGGCTAACTGGTTAACCACTGATTGAATCTTGTACAATATAAGTAAATGGAGTGGCTCTTAGTAGGAATCTGGGATGTAACCAAGTACTTCACGATTGGTCCAGAGATTAGCCCACTTGAACCAAAATGGTTTGCAAATTATTTAAACAAGTTTAGAGAAAAGAAAAAGCCCTGCTCTCCATTCCAAACATCCTAAATCCATCCACCCCTCTGTCTGGAAGTCATCTGCTTGTCAAAGCTCTAGGCTGACATCTAACTCTTGCAAGATGTAAGTTGCCATGACAACTGATGGGAAAGTTTTGGTCAACAGAATACAATCCAAAAAGCAATTCTTATGAAAAAAAAAAATGAACATTCTCTGTAAACCAAAAGGGATTCAAATAATGTACAGCCAAAAAGGAAACCATCATGTAGGTATGAAATCTGGAGGGCAAGAAACTGGAAACCAGATGGCAGAGTCAAACAGACCCAACTCGAAATGTCTCAGGCTGGCCACTTTCTTTCCCATAAGCCCCTTGCACCTACTGCGCCCAACAATTTCTTGTTGATTGGGTCTGATTGAAAGAGTTCCAAATCCTTATTTCATGTCTCAAAGCAGAGCAAGCATGTCTCATGTGAGCTGAGATGCAGGCACACGGAGTGGACAGAAATCCCTACATCCCTACCCTCACGCTGACTGAGATTTTGTTGCTGTGTTGTCTCAACCACCCTAGAGTTAGTATTTGGTTTGAAATCACCTCAAGGAAGAATTTTTTTTTCAGAAATCACATGCAGTGCAGGTAGAGTAGCAACTAAAACATGTTGAAGCAATTGATCTGCAGTGGGGCTCAAGGAAAGCTCTCTACCATGGGAATGCCTTGGTCTGATAACTATTGCTGATTTCCTACGTCCCATTTTCATCTCTGAGGTCCAGTTGATGCCAAAATAAATTTCAGGATGTGTCTGGGATTAGATCTGACCCAATAGATTTTAGACTTAACACACAATGGTCAGTTCAAGGTTCTAAATCTGATCTAACTGGTTCTGGATGGACCATTTCCTGAAAAAACAGGAGTCCTTATAACAGCATCGTGTCCATCTCCTGGGTTGCCAGGCACTGTGACACACTAAATAACGCTGTGATGACCACTAAGTGGTGTTGAGCTTTCCACTTGGCCCTGCGTCCTACATACTGTGTCACCTCAAACAAATAATCCTCTCTGGGTTTCCTCCACCTCATTTACAGAATCCCTTGGAATTTTGGTGAAAACTTCATGAAAGAGATGTACTTGAAGGTACTTTGAAGTCATCAAGGCCTTGCCTGTTGCGTTCACTGTAACACAAACTGGAAAAATCATGCAGGGAGGTTTGAGTTAGTTCAGTGATCAGAAAAAATATTACCCAAGAAGAGAATCTAGTCACAGAATGTGAGAGCCAAGAAGGAAATAGTTTGCTGCCGCCTCCTCAATTCACAGATGAGGAAACTTGCTCTGCTTACCCCAAGAGGGAGGAAGTGAGATATGAGCAGCTATTGATTCAGTCTCTTCACTGAAATAAAACCATCAGATAATGAACTCTGGCCTTCTACGCCACAGACCGTGTCTGTGATTCATGTGATTATTGTCTCCTCATGGGAAATAGCTTCACCTGCAGATAAATGGCAGCTCAAAAAAAAAAAAAAAAAAGAACATGTATTTACTGGACATCTCGCCTTCTCCACCACAGCTCAGTTTTTTTTTTAAAGATTTATTTATTTTTATTGCAAAGTCAGATGAAGAGGAAGATCTTCCATCCTATGATTCACTCCCCAAGTGACCTCAACAGCTGATCTGTGCTGATCCAAAGCCAGGAGCCATGAGTTCTTCCGGATCTCCCATGCGGGTACAGGGTCCCAAGGCTTTAGGCCATCCTCCACTGCTTTCCCAGGCCACAATCAGGGAGCTGGATGGGAAGTGGGGCTACCAGGATTAGAACCTGTGCCCATATGGGATCCCAGCTCAGTCAAGGTGAAGACTTTAGTTGTTAGGCCACCACGCTGGACCCCACAGCTCAGTGTTTTAAGATGAAAGGAAAAGAACTTTGTAGTTGGAAAACTTGCTGAGCCATGTGTCTGAAGTGCTTAATAAATCACAATGGGGTTTCGCTTGATTTTTTTTCTTCCTTTTCCTTCTTGGTGAAAACCGCGCCTGCCAAGAAATTATTTGCCAAATGGTGACTTCATGAATGATGTCGGCCATGTGATGTTTACCAGCTGATGTGTAACTGCTTTGAAAAAAGAATATGCCCCTTAGCTTACATAGGGAAATAAATATCGCAAACATTTAGACATTTGTTTGGAATGTTTTAAGAATTCCATTGGGATCACAGTTATTGAGAAAAATCACGTTTGGTCAATATTTTAAAAGTTTATTTTTAATAAAATACTTTGTGCAAAAAAACCAGCTTATGTCTATTAAGCAACGTAACTCCTGAGATAAATGTTATTTTTGTTATTAATAGGTTTGAGAAGTTGACTAATTTTTCCAGAGTTCCATTTCAAGCATTTAGAAGAGCTGGGATTTGAACCTATGCAGCTTTGCTCTGTGAGTCTAACTGCTTAATCACTTTACCAATCTTTCTGTGACTATTTTATACAGAATTACTT
Organism: Ochotona princeps; assembly: GCF_030435755.1. Taxonomy (NCBI): domain Eukaryota; kingdom Metazoa; phylum Chordata; class Mammalia; order Lagomorpha; family Ochotonidae; genus Ochotona; species Ochotona princeps. The sequence continues at coordinate 26,401,491 of NC_080851.1, forward strand.
GTTTTTTCTTTAACAAAATAACTTTGGTGTGAAGTGCAACTGAATTAAGACATCTATTCAAATTTATCTTCCTGCATGGTTTTGATCATGGTATCAAGAAAACATTGTGTAAGAATCCAAGAATTAGAGCCGGGAGACTCGAGTGCAATTATTGGCTGTAGTTATTAGTACCTTGGCCAAATAACTGAACCTCTCTATGCATCAGTGTTTTCATTATAAAATGGGATTAATACTGGTGCTTTAAATCTCAACTGATCTTGAACTGTGGTAATGCAACAAGGTGGAGGAATCCAACATGGGGGGAGGGTTTGGGGAGGGGATAGGGGAATCCCAGTACCTATAAAACTGTGTCACATAATGCAATGTAATTAATAAAAAAAAAATACTGGTGCTTTAATCCCAGAGTGCTTGCTGGGGCCAAGTGAGATAGTTTAAGAAAGGTGCAAAGCCCCTGTGACTGTCACATAAAGTGTGCTCAGTAAGTAATACTGTTGCTGAGACTTGACGATGGGTTGAGGGAGCCCTCCCAAGGATGCTGGAAGTGTGGTTTTCAGGAGGGTCGTGTTGAGGTGGCAGAACCTTGAAGAGGCCCAGCCGAATGGGGGTTAGTGGAATCATGGGGGCTCCACCAACAGGGAATGGGCTATGACAGGGAACTTGGCACCAGTACTGACTCCCTTTTGGATATAAGCTACTTCCACCATGTGATGCCATCTGCCACAAGGACCTCACCAGAGGCAAGCAGATTCCCATGCCAGGCTTCTGGACTTATTGAACTATGAGCTAAGAAACCTCTTTTTTTTTAAACATTCATTTATTTTCATTTATTTCAAAAGCAGAGATACAAAGATACACAGATAAAAATCTTATATGTGCTGCTTTTTTTCCACCAAATGCCCACAACAGCTGAGGTTGGGTCAGACCAAAGCCAGGAACTAGGAACTCAATCCATGTCTCCTATGTGGATGGCAGAGACTCTGTTCCTTGAGCCACTGCTGGCTGGATTCCAAATTGTATGTTAGCAAGAAATCAGAAGGCTGGGATTTGAATCTGGTACTTCAGTATGGGATGCAAGTATCCCAAGAGATGCCTTAGCAGAAAATACCTCCTAGAAACCTCTTTTCTTTATATATTAGCCAGCCCCAGGTATTTTGTTATAGCAACACAAACTTGAGTTAGACTCCTATCAACACTATTATTATTGTCAATATCACTATTACCCTGTGTTCCAGATACCTTGTGACATATGCTTTAGCTCCTCCCAGCCTTATGCGGTTCTTATTCTAGGTACCCCCTTCCTCACCTTGCACCCCAAAGGCCACCGCTACGTAGACCTTAATCTGCTTCTCCATCACCCATGAATGCGCCTCTTGCTTACTTTGGCAGTACATATACTCACCGGGCCCCACCTCAAATCCCTTGGTACTCCTATCACCTCCTGCCCTGGGGCATCTCTGTTGACTCAAGCCATGAGCCCCCAGGGGAAATGGCTTTTCACTCAAGCACCGGCCACCAGGAAGCACTGAACAGTACCCTGCTGACTTCACTGTTCTGCTCCTTCTTCTTCCCTGTTACACACATTGGCCCCCTTTGGGTCCATTCTCCCCAAGTTTGTCTCAGGTGTTTATGGGAAATTGAGGCCCTGACACATAAGGGGAACTTCAGATGTCCCTCTGCAGGTGAATCATTCTGTCCGATGTAGCCCTTGCCAGCTTCTACCATCACTGGCCCGCCTGCACTGGGTTCAAGAGTATTCACAGCCTGGTCACTCTCTGTCCTTGCATGAAACCATCCCCACTTGCAAATGACAAGGTTGAGTCCTTCTGCTTCTTCAAATTCTATGAGAATGTCACACTTGGCCTTCCTCTCAGTGACTTTTCTTTCTAAAATGTTGTTTTCATTTATTTGAAATGCAGAGGAATATACAGAAAGATCTCCCACCCGGTGATTCAGCTCTAAATACTGGATGGGAAGTGCAGGAACCAGCACACGCATCAGGCACTCACTATAATAAGGGAGGCAGGTGGCCTAAGACATCCCTTAACTGCCATGTCATACACCAGCTGCCATGTGAGTGACCTTTTTAACCCTCTTGGAGATGAACTGTATTCTCCATAGAATTCTAGGCTGACAAATGGTAGCGAATCAAAGGTCCAGTACTGGTACTAAAAGGACAGAGAAAACTCATAGAGGACTTCAAAAAAACTATTGATATTACTGCCCCAACATTTTATAGAGAAAGTTGGATATATAACCATCCCATCCAGATCTTAATTAAAATCCGTCTTTTCTTGCTCAAAATAAGCATGTCAGCCAAGTCCACACTGAATTACTACCTCATGCTCTCACACACTTATACACAAATACACGCTTCTTGGCGTTCTGTTATTTTGTACCGTGTGGAAGCAGCAGGATGTGGCTACAAATGGATTGTTCATGTATTTCTCTTGGCATTGTGACCATATCTAATGCTGCATCCAGCAAAGCAGAAATTTTAATTACGTTTATGACCTGGCCATCTGTATTTGTTTGGAATTTCTGTCTCTTCGAGGCAAAAATGTGAACCTGGCTTCAGACCTTGGGATCTCAGGCAACAACCAAATACATTATCAATAGACAGTGCATTGTGGTCTGATATGCAAATAAGGTTAAAAGAGGTTGAAAGTCCATTTATAATATCACAAAGTAACTGGATATTAATTATATGGTTGCTAATTTATTCTGACAAGCTTCAGGGAATAGAAAGGGGAATACTTTCAAGGGAAGACAGAGGTTTCAGTACTAATAAGTTGCCATAGAATCAAATAATTAGGTTTCTGCCACCACTATGGCACATCTAAATTGAATTATAGGCTGCCAGCTTCAGCCTGACCCAGCCCTGTGCGCATTTGGGGAGTGAACCAGCAGATGGATGGATCTCTCTCTGTTTCTCTCTCTCTCTCTCAAGTCTGTGCATGTGTGTGTGTGTGTGTGTGTGTGTGTGTGTGCGCGCGTGTGCATGCACACGTATACACATGTACCTCTCAAAAACCAAGTGCAATAGCAGGTACCTGGAAATCTCCGCTTTCTCATACACAACCCAGTCACAAGACCCAGACGAGGGTTTTAACGTGAGCCAGGCAAGCACAGCCAGATCCAGCTGGTGAGACAGCAGAGGAGTGGGGATGTGCACAGAAGGTGGGATAGGCACTGTGGAGAAGACAAAAGGAGACTGAGAGGTAGGGGATGCAGCAGAGCGGCTGGCCAAGCACTTGGGATCAGGCAAGGCCATCCTAGCAGCATCTTGACAAAAGGGAGGGAGGGAGTGCCACCCACACTGTGTGTGTGTGTGTGTGTGTGTGCACGCACGCGTGCGCAAAAGTCAGTACCCAGAGATCCTGCTCCTGGACTAACTCATGGTTTGAACCACTGGATGGAAGATCACCTATTCTCTCTCTTTAAAGTAACATTTTGAAATAAAAACATTATAAAACAGGTCAATCCTCCCTTTACTCTCCTTAAAGAAATAACTGGAAAATGTTAATATCAGATGGCCAGAAAATAGATGAAGATCTCTAGAAAGCGTACACAGGTGCTCAAAGCCAGGGGAGTCCTCATCATGTATTCATGGGGAGCTGAATGACAAGAACTCCAGCCAGGGCCCTGTGTGAGGGACCAAGTCCCCTGGGGCCTACTCTGTGGTCCCACAATTCTCCCTGTACCTGAGCCACTCTGTGGCGCCTTGCTCGTTTCCAGGGCCAGAAAATGCGCTTGTTGAATCACAGCCTTCTATCTCCAGGAAGTCTTCCACATGTTCAAAGTCCTCTTAACATAATTGTGCAAAGTGTCTTCTTACAGAACCACTAACAAGGACTACCTGGGTCACCCTGTAGGAAGGTGAGCATTCCTGCACCAAAGCAAGATGATCTGGCACAATGTAACTGCCCAGTTTTCTGCCACAGCACCTAAGTAAGGGTTGTCTGCACCTTAATTGTATGATAAAATTCAAAATTTTAAATAAAAAAATTTTTAAGCCTAATAATGACCCACCGCTCAGTCCTTGGCCTCTCCCAGGACCTGTGTATGCTTGCATAATGACAATGACGTATTTTAAAACCAGGAATGATAACAAATGCAGCTAAATGTTAAAGGAAGATTTAGTTCATTTAGGCAGAGTACTCTTTTTTTAAAAGATTTATTTATTTTTATTGGAAAGTCAAAGATACAGAGAGGAGGAGAGACAGAGAGAAAGATCTTCCCCTAGCGGCTGCAACGGCTGGAGCTGAGCCAATCCGAAGCCAGGAACCAGGAACTTCTTCCAGGTCTCCCATGTGGGTGCAGGGTCCCAAGGCCTTGGGCCATCCTTGACTGCTTTCCCAGGCCACAAGCAGGGAGCTGGATGGGAAGCGGGGCTGCCAGGATTAGAATCTGTGCCCATATGGGATCCCGGCATGTGCAAGGCAAGGACCTTAACCACTACACTATTGTGCCGGGCCTGCAGAGTACTTTTTAAAAATATTTTCCATTATTCCTTTGTTGAAGCTTTAAATACTTGCAGTGTGATGCTTTACACACTGGAACATTTATTTATAGGTTTCCATAATCCAACATAAAGAGTTTTTACAGTTCATCTAATACACCTTTCTTGTTACTCCCAAATAAAAGGAGAAGTCCCAATGAAACCATTAAACATACCTTGACAACGTGATACTAGATTTTTCACCATTGCCAATACACACCCAATACACCAATACACACCAATACACACCAATACACACCATTGCCATGACACACCCAAACAGCAGCATGCTGTGCTGAGACTGTTCCTAGAGGAATGCCACATTGTAACAACACGGGGGAACACTGGGAAAATGGAACATGGTGAGAAAGAAGAGGTGAAAAATAATAACATGGAAAATAATAACAACGAAAACTGAAATAAGAAATAAAGAATAAAGAATTAGTTAAATATATATGTATAGGTAAACAAAAATATGATGCAAATAAACTTGTGTTACTCTGCATACACAATAAACACACACATCTTTCCTGAATATAAAATGGCATATGATTTGCATATAATATACACACATTATTCTATATAAGAAATCACTTCTAGTATACTTATAACGCCTAAAAAATGTAAATGTGATATAAATGATAGTTATACTACATTATTTAGAGAATAGTATAAGAAAAGTCTGAACAGATTCAGGGAAAAATGCAGCTTTTCTCCAAATATTTTCAAATTACAGTGGGTTGAATCTATGAATGCAGAACCAATGGATAACGAGGGCTGACTACATAGATGCAAACAAATTGCATGGCTTGCTATACCTAAGCAACTAGGGGATTTTATAATAATGTTCTCCATCTCCTTTTTGTATTTTCTCTTCACATAAATAGAAGACTCTACGCATAACACGCACATTGATATTTGTTTAAACTGCTTATAAATAATTCCTTTATCTTCAAAAGTCTTGTTATTAAGTATATAGTTGTGCTAAACCTGAAATATCTTCAAGAAGCTTAGAAAAATGTAATGCATACGGAAAAATAAAAACATGCTTTCAAAATGGAAGGCAAGAAGAATTTTCTGCTGTATAAGTTGGTCTACAAAAGTTATCACTAAAGTACTAAAGTATGCTTCAAAGGTACAGATGCCCTCATCTGTGGGGATACGTTAATTCCACTGACAGTAAGAAGCAAGAGCTTATTTTTTTTTTTTCGTCCTCAGTATCCATAGGCAGAGTACTTCTAAGAGATCTTTTTCCAGCCTTGCATACTTAGGAGATATTTTCAAAACAAATTTTTAAGATAACAGTATATGCAATTGTATGTATACCATGTAATTGCATGCATGTAACACTGAATACATACAGTAGCTTTGAAAGGGACACTGCTGATTCTATACTCCCTGTTCTTTATTCTTATATTTTCCTTCATTTACATTTGTCATGGAAACAAATTCTTGTTAAATCAAAAGAAGATGGGGAGTGATTTGAGCCGGTTTAAGCAGCCTGATTTGTGGACGCCAAAAAAAAATTGCTAATTATAAACAATTCTTTTTTCATCAGAGCTGATCATGGTTTCTAGTTATATTTATAGTCAGAGCCAAGGTTTTTAGGTGCAAGAGCTGAGTTTCTTTTGTAATGGAGTCCAAACTGCACTTGTAAGTTCTCCAGGGCATTAGCAAAAATCTATAAGAAGCGAGCCTGAATTTGCAAAAGTTTCCTACAGGGGCGGAGGTAATAGACCATCACTCACCACAGCAGGTGGGTGAAACAGATACTTCCAAAGTCCAGGCTAATCCCGCTAGGTGTTCAGGAATAGCCGTTCTCCTGCCCCCATACAACCAGGCCTGACATAGGACACTAGTCTCTCCCCTAACCCCCCTCGCACTCCAGGGTCTACAGCAACAAAGCAGAGCCTTCCAGGCCAACAGGACCCGTCTGTGAAAGACCTGCAGGGATGAAGAGCCAAGCAATGCTTCAGTGAGTTGCCCCTTGACCTGCTGCCGTCCAGGCTGCCGGCCTTCTTTCCCCAACAGGACAGCACGTCCAAATCCAATCTGACAGTAGCTGCTTATCCACGTCTGGGAACACTTGGTCAGAACCAGCACCGTGAGGGAGTTGTGCATAGAACTTACATGTTGGGTCTTGGGCACTTCCGGCCCCTTGTGCGATCTACGTACGCCTCCACACAAGAAAAAGCAAAACAACAACAACAAAAACACAGTTCCTGCTCTCACTACCTCTTCCCACCTCAGCTCCAGCTCACCTGTGTCACTGCTTGCTGACTCCTGGAGGGGAAAAATAACATCCAGGCTCATAGTAGTCCAAATTTATCTGAAGAACAAAGAAGCATTTCCTGAAAGAAGCATATTGCCAAGATTTCGCCTCACAATTGAGGCCACCTGCTCTTGGACTTTGCCCATCAATTGATGGAGCTGTTCTGTCTTCCATTTGTCCATGTTCTGTAAGTTTTGTTTTTTCTTTGCACTGCTCATAGCCCTTTAGGGACACGATCCCAAACCTTATTCCCAAAGTGGACCCCGGGACACTCCTCTCCAGCCTGTTTCCCAAAGTTTCCCACATCCCACATCCACTCTGCTAAGATCTCCTGAATCAGAATTTGTTTTGTTTTTTTTTTTGAACAAGAGATTGGTTTATTTATTCGAAAGGTAGAGTTACAGAGGGGAGTAGGAGAAAAAGAGAGTCTTCTCTTTGTTGACTCACTCCGCTAATTGGATGCAGTGGCCAAAGCTGAGCTGATTGGATGCCAGGAGCCAAGAGCTTCATTTGGGTCTCACATGTGGGTATAGGGGTCCAAGGCCTTGGGCCATCTTCTGCTGCTTTCCCAGGCCATAGCAGGGAGATGGATGAGAAGTGGAGCAGCAGGAACTCAACTCAGAACATGTATGAGATGCTGGCATTGCAGAAGCCTTTACCTACTATGCCACAGTGCAGGTCCCCTGAATCAGAATGCTACAGAAATGGACCCTAGCATTTGCATTTTATGCACAGGTTTCCTAAGGCAAATATGTAGCTTACAGTATGTTTGTAGTTCATATGTGATGGATAAATGAACATATAAAGATACTTCAAAAGTTCATGCTTTTAATATATGCACTTCTGATAAACTCATTGAAGACTCTTTATTTAAGAAGAGGAAAAGTTTCCTCGAGTGATACTGATACAAACTGAAGTACCTACACTAGAAAACTAAGGGAGTTTATTATTATTATTATTTTTTTTTAATGTATCTGCTCTTTCCACCTCCATGCCATGTGTTCAGTGGTATCCTCAATGACGGGTTCACATTCCCCCTGAAAAGCCTGCCTTGTCCCATTTTACAGATAGGCAGAGGAGCTCAGGAAGTGCTCCCACGAGGAATTCTGCACATGCACAGTGTGACTTAATGATGACTTAAGGATGGCTTGATGCCCAGAGCCAGTACTGACCAACCACTTGGCCTGGCCCTTGGGATTCAATCTGGCAAATGGATTTTTTCAGCTTGTCCTTCACAGAACAGCCTGTACCAAGGCACCAAGGCCTTCATTGTTCAGAAAGGAAATGACGAAATGGGATTGTTTAACATCTGGAAGGCCACAGAGGTCTGGAAGATTGTGTAGATGTCTTGGCATTGATTCGGTCCTGCTGCCTTTCCATCGGAGGATGGGGCTCATTGCCTGCTGAGGTTAGGCTGGTGTCTGGCTCACTGTGCTCACCCCGGTGTCCACACCACAGCTGGAACAGGGGGGCACTCCATCAGCATTTGCGAGAAAGCTGAAACTTGAAGCTTTCAGAAACCCCATGCTGCCTTTGTTACAGAGAATTGAATCCTGCATTGAGGTCTCCTGGTTGAGCACATAGGCAAGATTTCAAAGTAAATTTTTTGCCACTAAAGATCCAATTAGAAAAACAATGAAATAAAATAGGAGATATGTGAGATGAGAACACTGCAGAAGAGTAGTTAAATAAATCCAAATTCAAAAATGTCACCGCAACGTTTGTTGTCTTTTTCTCTTTGCTTTTATTCAGCAACAATATTAACCTGGTCCAAAAACAATGGATTATTTGTCGTCTGCATTGTGCTTTTTGTCCAAAAGAGACAGCTGTGTAGGGTGGATTTACAGACAAATGTCTACAGACACATATGAAGGTAGGGATTAGGAGTAGTTCTAGGAATCATGTCTTACTGAAGTTTTAAACTCTAATAAAAGTTCTGATCTTTAGGTTGCTATAGGTTAGTTCCTATGGATCACAAATATGAACAACCTAAGTAGAATTAGTAAAGTAAAATAAATGTCTTTGTTTTCCAAAGTTTATACTATCTAGAGGTATTGGCTTTAGAGTCAAAGGCAATCTATTTATTGTGACTTATACTAATTGTGCAAGAACCATTGCGACTGCTATATTAGGATAGGATAATTGCAGAACAGTTACATTAAGAAGGACTTCTAAAGATCACAAGATATATATGGACTTTGTTGCTACACATCTTACGGGAAAGGCAATAGGTTTAAAAGACTTAAAATGCACATGCCCTCTGACTCAGCCATTCCATTTCAAGGATTATCGAAGATGTATATGAAGATATGTAAATAAGACTGTAGATCACTGCTGTATTAAAACAACATGAAACTGGCAACAACCTTGGTGTGCAAGAGTGGAAGAGTAGTAAAATACTCTATCTCCAATCACTTGAAACCACTGAAGCCATGTAGTCGACATGGAACGTGTTCACCACTTGTAAGTCTGAAAAGCTGAGAAAGGGCTGGAGTGTGATCAGCATGACACTGCGTTGGTACATTCAAAATGCTCTTACATGCTGTGCACATATGAAGGTGCTACAGAAAGTTCTTGGAAAATGGAATTAAAACATACATTTATTTTTAAAAGACATCTTCATTTTTACTTGAAAGGCAGAGTTATAGAGAGAGGAGAGACAGAAATTAAGATATCCTCTACCTGCTGGTTCACTCCTCACATGGCCTCAACAGCCAGAGCTTGGCAGATACATAGCCAGGAACCAGGAGCTTCTTCCATATCTTCCACAAGGATGCAATACCCCAAATACTTGGGCCATCTTCCACTACTTTTCCAGGAACATCAGCTGGGAGCAGAATTGGAAGTGAAGCACCCAAAATTTGAACCAATGGCCATATGAAATATTGATGCCATAGGCGACGGCTTTATCACCTTCACCAGCGTTACCACGGAGCCAGTCCCTGAAAAAATATCTTGAAATTCGTGCATATTTTTTCATAATTTACACTTTTCATGAACCTTTTGAAGGCTGCCCTCAAAATCATAGATTTCAAAATCCTACGCTCACGTGTAATTACATAGACATAGAAGGATGCACAGAGACACACCAACATGTACACACATACTCTCCCAGTGATATGTCACTTAAGGATACACGCTAAAAATGTGTCTTTTGCTGATATCATGCAAACAGAAAAGTGAACTTGACTATACTTATCTATATTCATCTATATCTGTATATCACTAGGTAATATGATCTTATGTCACCACAATTATAGATATGGTCCAATGCAGTGTATGTGGTCAGCTGTTGAGCAGTGTCATTGTGTGGTGTTCAACATATACATACACACATACTTGTGCATACACACACATATATGCAAATACATATACACATATACATGTATATATATGTATATGTACATATATATGTATACACATAGAGAAAAGCATAACTATGGAAAGAAATATACCTAAGGATTTGAAAACTCCACTTTCTACAAGAATATTGTGTTATAGATTACTTATATAATCATAAAAGAAATATTTGAAATCACTTTTATTCTATGGTATATGGATATTTTTAATTACAAGAAAAATATTATTTTTAAACATCTGACTCAAATAGGATACACATTTAAACCCAGATAATTATGCCTAAATGCTCCCATTAAGACTGTATCACCACCCACCTAGTGGCTTTCATCAAAATTCAGTCATCTAAATGCGAGCTGCCTGGGGTCCAGCTCTAGCAAGCCAGCCCATTTCAGCAACAGCACTCGTCACAACAGGGAGGTTTGCAAGTTGTGTTGGAATGAAAGCATGACTCAGCACTCTAAGGGTGCTCGGGGATGTATAAGACGAGGCTGCCTTGATGGAAGCTGCCAGCCTCCTGTATTAGAGTCCTTGGAAACAAAGCCGAGTTCAGCTTCCAATCCAGCTTCCTGTGAATGCATGGCCCAGGGCTCCTTGAACCTCTGCCACTACGTGGGAGATCCAGATGGAGTTCTGGGCCTCTGGCTTCAACTAATCCCAGCCCTGCCTGTTCTGGGCATTTGAGGCACGAACCAAAAGTGTAGAATCTTTCCCTCTGTCTTTCTCTTCTTTTAAAATAGACAGACTTTTTAAAATTATATGGATGGCTATAAGTCATTCCATTTGTATGATAAAAATATGATACAGCATAAATATTCAAGTATATAAAAGTAGGATAAGTAGTTTTTCAAATGTAATTTAAAAGTATAATTAAGATGATATTTAAATGTAGAAAAAAAATTCATAATGGTATAAACATTTTAGTATTTTATTAAATTTAAATGTTTCACTGCATAGTATGTAAACAGACTAATTATATTTGTCTAATGTATTAAATTATATGTATATAGATATATAAAATCAAAAAGGAGTATGCAAGAATCCAAAATGGTTAATTTTCACTAAAATGTTATTTAAATTTAAAAATTTTAAGCAATATGGGGGTATGACAGGCAGAAAATATAAATGATCAAGTAATTACTTGCTTTGAAAGTTCAGGTTGGAAATTTAAATAGATTCAACTTAATGCGAATAGTAGGGCCCCAAAAATGTATTCAAAGTAATTTCTTTGTTGATGTGTCTAGGAATAATTTCAGAAAATGTCAAGGCTTGTGAAAAACTCTGGAGAATCTTGCCAGCTATTTTAATAATGTCAGTCTTATTTTGACTTTCACTGGACTGTTATTTTCCAAGGGTTCATTTGCTTCTGCTGCTTATCCTATACTGTAAGTCATAATTCTATGTTTGTGACAAAATAATCATTTCCATAGCAACCAACTAGGACATTTCAAGGAGAGGATTAAGTCTTCAGAAAAGCAATAAACAACAGGGCCAGATGAATAATGAAAATCATCAGGCTTCTTATTCTTCCTAAGGATAGAAGGAATATCAGGGTGAAAATACGCATAGATATTTCAGAATTACTTGTCTTTAATTCTCTTTCTTGAGAAAAAATTAATAAGAATTGTCAGGGCCAGCCTTGTAGCATAGCAGATAAAGGTGCCACCTAGAACACCAACATCCCATATTGGCACCAGCTCATGTCCTGGCTGCTCCACTTCCAGTCCAGCTCCTGCTAATGGCCTAGGAAAAGCAACATTAGATAGTCCAAGTGTTTGGGCCTCTGCCACTCTTGACTCTTAGGTATAGCCCTGGAGGTTACAGCCAGCTGGGAAGTAAACCAGTAGATACAGATGTTCTCTCTCTCTTTCTCTCTCCCCCAAATCTGTCTTACAAATAAATAACCAAATCTTATTTAAAAAAAAAAAAAAAAAAGTAGACAGGCTGTGGAGACAGAGATCTTCATCCACTAGCTTACATCCCCATACCCAAAACAGCCAAGGTTTGGCCAGGCCAAAGACACACCAGGAATTCAATCTAACTCCTATGTCGGTTGCAGGGAGCCTAGTACTTGAAATATCAGTTGCTACCTTGCAGGGTGTTTGTTCATTAACGGAGAGCTGGAATCAGCAGCAGAGCTAAGTCCCAAACCCAAGTGCTTCATTTGGTATGCAGGTGTCCCAGGCAACACCTTCTGGCTATGCCAAGTGCCCATCCCTTCAGTTCACTTTTGTAGGAGACTTCAGTTAATCTAAGCAGCAGCTATGGCTGTATTACGGACTGCTGTGTGCATTCGAGAGGCTAGTGGTAACTCATCAAATCTCCTCAACATTGTGTATATTCTGACTGTGCAGAAGTACACTCCAAATTTATATTGGAAACACATGTAGAGTATAACATGGGCGCACAACTTCACTGTTTTAGCTTCTTCAATTTGCTTGTTTTTGTAGAACACAAGGAATTCATGGGGAGTAGTTCAGAAAAGACAAAGTCATCTGAAGAATGGATTTAAATGAAACAAATTAATTTAGTCCACACTTTTCCTTTTAAAAAAAAATCGGAATAAATAAAAAATCCCAAAGAGTGTCCTTGGACTCTGTGTTGTCTGCAAAGCCAGTGTTATACAATAAAATGATAAATACAATGACAGTAAGCCACCCTAATGAAGATAAGCAGATGTGATAGTATGATATTATGTGTTGGTGATTATTGTAGGCAATTTGCATGTAAAAATCATGTACAATTCTCCTTACTGGTTCTGTGATAACAGCTTTGTTGTTAACGACCTAAGACAGCAGGCTGACACAGAGTCAGCCAATTCTGAACAAACATACCTCAATAGAAGACCAAAAAAGATTTTTGAATGTTTTCCCATCGTGGCATAATCTGTACATGGTAAAATGCACAGGTTTGAAACGTACAGTCCAAGGATCTTGGCCGAAAATGTCAATCTCTGTAATCTATGTTCAAATCGCAGTAGTGTTTCATTCAGGGCAGGTGTTTAGTGCATTAGGTAAGACCCCACTGAGGACATCTGCCACCCATTTCAGAGTGCCTGAAACCCAGTCCTATTCCAGTTTCCTGCTGGTGAGCATCCTGGGAGGCAGCAAGTGATGGCTCAGGAGCATGGGTCCCTGCCACCCACAGGGGAGACCTGGATGAAATTTTGGGGTCCTGGCTTCAGCCTTGCACAGCCCTGGCTATTGTAAACAGGGATGGTGTCATGAGGAGACCAACAGATGGAAGTTCTCTCTGTATGTCTGTGTGTGTCTCTCTTGCCTTCAAATAAAAATGGAAATAAACGAATGAATAAACTTTATTGAAAGGAAGACAGTGTTTATGTCTCTCCAGAAAGTTTGCCCACAGTTCAGACCCAGTCTGGATAATATAAATTGTAAAGCACAAGCCCACCTGCCTATATGACTTTCACAGGCTTTCTCACCTCATTGTCGATATTTTGTACTCGTAAGCATTTCAATGCAGTTAAAATCCCATCATTTAGAAAAAGCTAGAGCGACTGAGTTTTTGATAAAGCAGTGAATTTCATTACTTTGTATTTGTGTACCAATTTCTGGCTATTCTGATTGCAAAACAGAATTTCCCAGGATTACTGTAACGAACCTTGGCAGGGGTTTTAATTAGCACATGTTGTTTCAGGGTTGCCGCAAGGGAAATTTTGTGGAGCAGGTAGTTTTTTTCTGGAAGTTCTTTCACTCTGCCTTCGCTGGACCCTCTTCAGGACAGCTATCCCTGCAGTTCTCACGTGTCCCTGATTGCAGCTGGAGCTGGCAGATGGAAATGGTTTTAATGAGCTAATTCTAGGCTTAGTAAATGAGGGCTCAGACAGTTTTCCTTGCCAGAGGAAATCTGCATTTCGGAAAGGCACTCTTCAGAAACAATGCCCAGTGTATGAGAGGTAACCCATAAATGCTGTCTTCATTCTCTTGAAGAACCAAAGCTAGGAGACTTTCAAAATAATATCAGACAAAGGGTAAAGAAAAGAGTCTTCAATACAGAAAAGACTTCATAGCATCCTTTGAACTGCATGGTAATGTCCTCGTAGAATCTGCCAGCATAGCCTTGCAACATCATCCCATCCTTTGAACCCTGCATTCGGACATCCTTGGACTTCCTTTCCTAAAGCTCTGTTACTATTTTGCATAGTGCCTTGTAACTAGGAATGAAGAAGATTTTGCAAGACTGAGGTTAGTCTGTGCTTCTTTGTCAAGCTTCAGAAAGAGCATGTGGGCATGTGTGTTTGCATGCAGGTGCATGCAGAGTAGGGTTGCCATGACAGACATACAGAGACAGAAAAAAAGAAAACACGTCAATCTCAGTCTATTCATGCTGCTGTAACAAAATACCAGAGACTGAGTGATTTATGTACAACAGAAATTTACTTCTGGCAGTTTCAGGGTCTGGGAAGTCCAAGATCAAAGTGCCAGCATTCATTGTCTGGTGAGGAGGGCCTTCCTGTCCTGCTGTTTTGTGACTCAAAGGATAGAAAAAAAGAAATGGACTTCATTGCCTGCTCCTGCCCTTTCATAGGGCAGGGATCCATTCAGGAGCGCAGACACCCCATGAAGTCATTTACCCCCCAAAGGTAGTGTAGCCCTGTGGGGATTCAGTTTCATCATAAAGTTGGAGGAAGATGTTCAGATCACAGCAGATTTCGAAGCAGACTTTTGCAACCCAAGGAAGTGGTTTGAGAGAAGGCATTGTTCAGTTTCAAAGGCCTACATTATCAAAACCCTAAAGCTAAGCTTCTGAAAGACAGAGGCATGGAGTTTTTAAAGCATTTAGTTTACAATATTAGCTACAGATTTGGATATAATTGCTTCCCCCAAGGAGATACAGACCCTCCACATGGAGCAGGGAAGCAGAGGAAAGCTGCTGAGACTCCACTAAGTCTGGCTGGGGAGAACCCCCAGATAAGCTTCCAGTCTGTGAGAGTCTGAGAAGCATGTCTCCCTCCTTAGCTGGAGCTCCCAGACTGCCAAGTCTCACAGACAGCTCAAACTAAAGAGGGAGAACAGCAGTAGCAGTCAGGTAGGGCGGGCAGTGACAACACAGGCTACTTTACTCCTGTCAATGGGGAGAGTCTTTGAACATCTGTGCTTAACCCCCAATGGCATGAGACTGACAGCCTGGATACCACAGTATCCTCTATACTGCCGGAGGACTACCTGGCAAGCCAGCCTGGGGTGCTGCCTCAGGTATTCTAATCACATATTGGATTGAATCAGCTCAACACACACAAGAAGCAGGGAGAAAGAGATGGGGTGATGTACTTAAGAAGGATGCATGCAAGTATGTCTCCATTGCTTGGCGCTCAGATTGCACAGTGCCCATGGTTGCCACCCTCCCTGACCCAGCAGTCTTCTCTGCTGACAGTGTAGTTATAGAACTGAAGATAAACCAAGAGACCCAAGAGCCCACAGCTGCTTGGGGTCAACTCAGACATTTGTCTTAGAGGAGACACGCAGTCTTGGTTACAAGTCTGATGAGTAGCTATAGAGTGGGTATCACTAATGGGTGGCCAGTTTCCGACTTTTCCGATATGGAGTGTTTCATGGGACTTCTGTGTATGTAATAAATGGTGGAGATTAGATCCCTCTGATACCCCATGTATATTTAGTACCTTGTGACAATGAGTTTTTCCACCTCTGTCTACGTTCAGTATGCATTAATCCCTACTTACTTCACATTTCATATGCATATGTAAGCACCAGCTACTACTTACCAAGTGAATGCAAACATGCTATCAATTCAGTTAATGGCCTGTTGCTAGGACTCTACCATATAACAGACACATTGACCAAATTAGCACAAAAGATTCCTCATTACCTCCTGGCACAGTCTGCTTCTGGGAACACTGCCTGCCATCTAAAACACCCCAATTCGCACTTGTCCCTGTAGTTAGGTCATCCATGGAACTAAATTCTGACTCAAGTGTTTATGTAGACTATCTGGGAAGTCCTCCTAAAGGGGAGGAGCTATACTGCCTTTCAACCTTTCTCCCAACTTATGCCTGGAATGAGGATGTGCCATCTGGAGCCCCAGTAGCCATTATCAAACTGAGAAAAAAGAAATAGGAAACAAGAAGAGGCCCCCTTGACCCTGAAGACCAAGAAATTGCGTACTATCTTTTATACAAAAGATAAATATACTTCTAATTCCCAAGCCACCACTTTGGGGGTTTGAATTACTTGGAGACCATTCTAATCCTCAGTGACTTAGAAAAGTCTACACTCTTTCCATCACACCACAGCACTCCTAGCATACAAATGCCTTTTGTTGCTATTGTTGGATTTTAGCACTTTCTCCATTGTCACCTGCTAGCAATCCCTTAGCTCTCTCTTGAACTGAGGTCAGTATCAAGGATACTCATCCTCATGAAGTGCCTGGGCTTCACCAAAAGAGAATGAAATGCAGGGTCAGACTTGGAGCCCTCATGGCGCTGCTGCTTGGCTAGTCTTGCTCCATCTCATCTTTTTCCTCTGAAAAAGCATCTTAGCCAAACCCTTCCCACCGGCTTCTTGGGAAGATGAAAGGAGAAGAGGTGTGAGACACTTCTAGGGGAGTGACTGGCACATAACGCCTACGTTTTTCTGCCTGACTTCCAGGGCTCTGTAAGGAATTTAGACCTGAAATGAATTCATCTGAATGATCATTGGCTACTGCATAGAATCCACAGGAATCACAAGACGATTCCAGTTTAGAAGAATCTAAGCCAGATTATAAATTCCATGAGTGCCGAACTGTCTCCTTTGCTGCTTTATCCCTACTGTCCAGAGACTGCAAGCCCTCAGGAAGCAATGACCAAATTGGTGTATAAAAGCATGGTAGATTCCACAGTCCCACTGTCTGAGAATCAATACTGCTCTGAATGTGTACCTAGGCTGAAAACAGGCAGTGGTTGTTGTAAAGTGACCGGTCAGACCTATGCTGGTGTCTCCAAGGGCAAAGGCCACATCAACCTCCAAAATAGCTCCCTCTGGCTACGTCAGGCTCCTTGAATTCGACAGCATAAGTGAGGGGACAGGATGCTGAACTGTCGTTAATGAGCAGTAGGCGGAGAAATGCCAGTGACAGTCCCAACATGGCAAATGAGAAGAAACTTGCATAAAACTGATCTTAATCCCAGGTGCTCAGTAAAGATTCACCCTTTGTTGCTTGTTTTCTCTCCTTGGGGAGAGTATGACTGAATGGTAAATCCTACAGGCACACATAGCTGTATCTGCTTTGCTAAAATGAAGACCTCATCTTCTCCCCTTCTAAGCATAGCTGGGAGACACTTCATAACATTGAATATTCCTGGAGTGATGCTGGTGGATGCCTCAGGAGGGAAATTGCACTTCCTTTCGTGACTATTTTTAAAAGGTTTAACGGCATTGCCCTAAAGTCCCCCTGGGAAGTCCCTCCCAAAGTTTGTGAAGTAAGCAGGAAACAAGCACAGGCATCTTGGATCTTGGATTTTCCTTTTGAGAAGCAGGTGCAAGCCTTATGTCCCACATATCAAAGAAAAGCATGGGCAATCTTCAAGAGTAGATCTTTGTGAAGGAGGCAAATTCAGTAGGGACTAGCTCGCTTCAACAATTCCATGGAAAATGGAATGAAAAGATGAGCTTATGTTCATATAGAAACCCTTTGAAACCTGTGCTTTGTTGCTTCAGAGAAAATGGGGAGAAAAATATCTTCCATCAGCTGATTTCTCTCCTCAGATAGCCACAATGGCTGGAGCTGTGCTGACCTCAAGCCACCAAGAGCTTCTTCCAGGTCGCCCACATGGATGCAGGGTCCCAAGGCTTTAGGTTATCTTCTGCTGCTTTCCCAGGCCATAAGCAGAGGGCTTGATTGGAAGTACAGCATCAGGGACACAAACTGGCATGCATATGGAATGCTGGCACTTGCAGGTGGAGGTTTAGTCTGTTGAGCCACTGTGCCAGCCCCTGTAAGAGTTAACATAATCCTTATCACAACTCCAATCTAGAAAGCACATGCCCTGGGTCACCTAGGCAAGTGGACTTATGTAATCAGCATAATTCAGACTTTCCCCAGTGGGTCCTCAAGAAAACAATAGGGTTTCTAGCTACGAATGGGTATAATACTTTTTTTTTAGATAAAGAGATTGCACAGTCAAGGAGATGTGGGGATGACAGAATTAAACACATTGAAGCAGTCTCTTTACATGCTCAGGGTTTAACAAGCTGGTATAAACCGTGAACCCCCGGGGAAGTTAGAACAGCATGCATGGCTTACCAAATGGGTTTAATCTTGAGGTCTTTCATCACAGAGCATCATATAGAATCAGTCTTGCACAACATATGTGCTAGAAAATGCTGGTATCAGTCTCTCACTCCACTGCAACCCCTGGAAACCAGCGTGTGTCATGTCAGAATTAATGCAGGCTTTCATGCAGCTGTAATATTTTCACTTACATGTCTGCATCCCCTTTCGAGAATGCAATCACAGATGCTGTTTTTGCGTTCCAGATTCTTTTCATTCTCTGTTTAGTATTTATAAACACAGAGAGTATGATTTACAGAGTCTCTTCTTTACGGAATAGTAAGTCATTCTCTGGAATAACTCAGCTGGCTTCTGTGAAATGGAATGTGTATTATTTTCCTCCTGAAATAGAAAGGCAATCCCAGAACATATTTTAAGAAAAATCCAGTTAATCCTGCTGCCCCTGACCCATAGATCCAATCAAGCTCTCAGAATTCCACTCACACTGCGTTGTTCAGCAGAGATGTGTTGGTGGGTCAGACTGGAAAGGTTTCAAATTACTCAGACTTTATTCATTTTACAAACTACACCTGGATTCGTTGCAAACAGTAATGAAAAGTAATGGCACAATGAAAATGAGTGGGCCAGGGTTTGGGGCGCTTCTCGCTTCATGCTCCCCATTCTTCTCCCCTTCTTCCTCTTCCTCCCATCACTGCCTCTATTGGGGTTCCGCCTTCTGGTTTACTTAGAGCCAACCATTCATGAAGGAAGGGAAGGAAGCTAATATTTAACTGAGTATAATATCTGGACAGAGCATAAAGAAAATGTACTCTAGGTTGAGTCAGGCACCAACCTCGGAGTACTTACATGAAGTACAATACATGTCAGCAGCTCTGTTTGGCAACTCCTAACAAGAGGTTTCCAGTTACATAGAGCTTTCCGGTTTCGGTAGCACTGTGACATGCCAGCAACTAATTTTCAAGGTGGGTATTTGACATAATGGTTGAAGTATTACTTGAGATACGCGCATCCCATATCAGAGCATCTATGTTTTAGTTCTGCTTCTTTGTTTAAAAAAAAAGATATTTTATTTGTTTGTTTGTTTTAAAGGCAGAGTAGCAGAGAAAGAAGGAAAGACACAAAGAAAGAGGAGCAGCCAGAGCTAGACCAAGCTGATGCCAGGATCCTGGGACTCCATCCATAACTCCTTTATGGGTGATAGGGATCTAAACGCTTAGACCATCTTCACTGCCTTCCCGGGTGTGTTAGCAGGGAGCTGGATCAGACGTGTAACAGCTCGGACTGGGACCAGTCTTCCAATGTGGGATGTCAGTGCTGCAAGTGGTGTCTTAACCGATTGGTACCACAACACTGGGTCCTGCATGTCATTTAATGTTCGTATTTTTATTTTTATTTGAAAAGCAGAGCCACAGAAAGAGATAGGGTGAGAGAGAACATCTTTTATCTGTTCATTAGTCCCCAATTGTCTGCAGCAGGCCAGGACTGGACTAAGCCAAAACTATGGGACCAGGAACCCCATCCAGGTCTCCCAAGTTGGGTGGCAGTGACTCAAGTACTTGGGCCAGCATCTGTTCCCTCACAGGTGCTGTGGCGGGAAGCTGGATCAGAAGCAGAGGTGGAGACATTTCAAAGTAGACTGTAGGCTGTCTCAAGTGGTAGCTCAACACACTCTGCCACAGCACTCTTCACCCTCACCCACCCTTATCCACCACACCTCTACTACTCATTCCAGCTCCCTTCCTGCTAATGTACCTGGGAGAGCAATGCAAGATGATCCAAGTATGTGGACCCATGCTTCACACTAGGAGAGCCCGACAGAGTTACAGGCAGTTTGCCCAGGCATCTCTTGCTCTTCCTCGGCCTTCACTCTTGCTCTTTCAAATAAGTAGGGGGAAATGTATGAATTAACTCTCCCAGCAACTATGAGATGTAACTTTTCTTTCACTGCTTCATAGATGGAGACATAGGGGCCCAGAGAAACTGAGACACAGGCCCAGGACCTCACACAGACATGGTCAAATAGCAGTTTGCATCTGAGACTTCTGATTGTGATGTGATTAGTCCTGTCTTTCCGTCTGCTTACCACCAGGAGAAGCTGGAGAGGCAGACTGGGGAGAGGCTGTGAATGTCCTTGAAGGACAAAATGTTTACACTGTGCTCCACAGGCCGTGCTTACTGATTCTCTTATCTGAAAGCACACAGGCATAATATGCTTGGGTAAAGAGATTAGCCATTTCTGATTCTCTTAAGAAAGCCTCCCACTGTGTTTAACCCTCCAATGAGTTAACGTAATCATGATGTCCTTGCTGTCTTTACTCCGTCTCCTAACTGTTCATTGTGCAGCTGGGCTAGGCCTTTTTAAAGAGGCCCCTATCAATTATTTATAGACGATACTATTAAACTAATTTCCTAACGCTACATCTATAGTTTCAAACTTTACCCTGGAACAGGAAGCAAAAGCAAATTCTAAATCCAATAGTAGGTGTTAACAGTCTGTTTTATTCAAGGCATATTAACTGAGCACTTGCTCTGTGTTATCCATCGATAGCAGGAGCTGGGTATTCAATCAGTAACCCCAATCTTTGTAGGGGTTACAACTAAACACAGCACAGTATCCAGGAAACTACAACACCATGTGGAAAAGGACAACATAGACAAAGTGCACAGTGAGTTGAGCCGTTGCCTGTAATGCTGACATCCCATATTGGCATTGATTCAAGTCCTAGCTGCTCCACTTCCAATCCAGCTTCTTGCTAACTTGCCTTGGGAAGCAGTGCAAGATGGCCCACTTGCTTGGGCCCCCTGCCACCCATGTGGGAGTCATAGATGGAATTCCAGGATCCTGGCTTTGGCCCAGCCCAGCCCCAACCATTGTAGCCATTTAGAGAGTAAAGCAGCAGATGAAAGATCTCTCTCTTTCTCTGTGTGTCTCTTCCTCTCTCTGATTCTGTGTTTCCAAAACATAAATAAGTATATATTTATTAAGAGTGAGAGAGTACAGAGGGGCACAGAACTCCTCATTCATACTTCAGGCCTGGAGACACTTCCCTGAACTGGTGAACTGCAGGTGCAGGGACAGGTGAGCCCAGTGGCCTCCCTTGGCGTGTTCTTATCCAGCTGCCACTGAGGCCAATTCCACATACACACAACCCCACAGGGGAGCTCCAGCAGGATGTTGATGTTTCCTAACTCTCCCACGTGCTTCTCAAGTGCAGCCAGCTTTGAGCAGCATTGGCTTCCATCTCCACCCAAAAGCTTTCGGAAAGGAAACTGTAAGAACCTCCTCCTGCCCCCACCCCGGAAATTCATATTTAAGTTCCTGATATATTCAAAGTATATAATCTCTCCATGATTTTCTTAGTGCTTGGAGCATAAGCTTGACCTTGGATTTCAAAAATGTTCATGGCTATTGCAAGACAAGTCTTCTTTAGAAAGTGAATGTGAGTGGTCTGAAGTTTGCTAGTTTTTCCAAACAGTTTGGAGGAAAATACTTTTGTGCTGCGATCCCTGTGCTTGTGAGGACTTTCTGTTCTGTCAGGGGCAGCTGAAGATAATTGCTGCTTGCCTGTGGAAACAATGTATGGTCATGAGACTTCCTTTAACCTCCGGAGAGTGTGTTTGCCTCCCCTGGGGAGGAGCTGGTCATCTTCTGTTGTCATCACTCACCTCAGTGATCCCTGAAGACAGGTGCTGAGACATGTTCTGGGACACAGGGACAGTGAGATCCAAGTCACCAGAGCAGAGCACTGGGTGACCTCACAGAAAACTGTCACCTTGCAAAAACCACTCAGGACAAGTGTTGTTAGAGACCCCTAAGATTACAAAGTCTTTATTATTGCAATATACGCTAGCCTCCCCCAACAACTACCTTTACACTCAGATGTGTTTCACTGATTCAGATATTTAGCTATGATCAGAAATATAATTAACGTCTCTTCTTTCATTTTTCCTTCCTTTTATGTTTCTCTTCCTTTTCTTCCTCAATGTCTGTTCTATACTTAATAGTTCATTTATTTTTCAAGATGTATTTATTTGTTTGAAAAGTAGCATTACACAAACACACATACAGAGAGAGAGAGAATGAATTTTCTATGTAACTGATTCATTCCTCAAGTGACCACAACTGCCAGGGCTGAGTTAGGTTAAAGATAGCAGCCCGGAACTCCGCCTAGGTCTCTCACGTGGGTAGCAGTGGCCCAAGTATTTGACCCATCTTCTTCTGCCCTCCCAGGTGCATCAGCAGGGAGCAGAATCAGAAGCTAAGAAGTCAAGACTTGAACCAGTCCTCACATGGGATGTCAGTGTCACAGGCAGCAGCTTGACGTTCAGTACCATCACACCAACTCCTTAACAGTTCATGTAAAAAGTCACCAGAGATGCCCACGAAAGGACAGCCCAAAGGTAGTTGGGTGTAGTGGATCTTCAGGCTAGAGGATTGTATGCAAGAGGTGCACTGAGCAAATAAGTAATATGTTGAGGATTATGAAGGGAAGCTTCTTGCTGTCAGGTAAGAGAATGTTAAACATGCTAAGGAGGAAGGATTGCTTAGGCTCACTTATGCATTTCTTTAGATGAGGAGATACAAAAGTGAATCTAGATGTTTCTGCAACCTAGAAATATTCTGTTCACTAAGAGATCCTCTGGGCTCGATAGCCAAGTAGCTTAAGTCCTGGCCTGCATGCATGGGGATTCCATATGGATGCTGGTTCTAATTCCAGTGGCCCCTCTTCCCATCCAGCTCCCTGTTTGTGGCCTGGGAAAGCCGTTGAGGACAGCCCAAAGCCTTGGGATCTTGCACCCATATGGGAGACCTGGAAGAGGCTCTGGGCTCCTGGCTTCGGATTGGCTCAGCTCCAGCCACTTGGGGAGTGAATCAGCAGACAAAAGATCTTCCTCTCTTGTCTTTCCTCCTCTCTTGTCTATCTGACTTTGCAATAAAAATAAATAAATCTTAAAAAAACAAAAAAGCGGAGAGAGAGCTCCCCATAACAGCAGGAAGCCAACCACAACAAGCAGGCCTGGCTTACCATGTCCAGAAATCATTCCGAGTCACAGAAAAGGCCTAGCAGAAATTACTGAATTCAGGGCCAGGAAGTAAAAGAATACTCAATAAGTGATGAAGGTATATCAAAAAAACCAAGAAGCCAGTTTGAAGAGCCAACCACTAGGAAAATCTGGGACAACTTGAGTTTAGAATAAACAGTGATGGGAACGGGTAGTAGCTCACTGAATAAAATATTATTGTGTCCATGCAGGTTTTAAACAAAACCATGAGTACATGGAGAGAGGAGAACGTTCTTTTCTAGCGGAATGCCAAGTATTAAATGTAGAAGAAATAATGTAAATAGAAAATCCCCATTTGGCATTGATTATAGTAATAATTAATTCAGGCAAGAAGCATAATGAATGCCAAAATTTGTGGGCCAAAAGTTAGAAGATAAATGGGCTATTTACATAGTCTAACAGTACCTCTCCAAAAAAGACATTCATTATAATGGGAGAAGACTAACTTGGCAGTGGATTAGCTTGGCAAAAATCACCTTATTCAAGTATACCATCATGAGCATGAGATCACGCACCATCCAATCAGGATGCAAAAAAAGGACTTAGCATTAATTTTCTGATAGTCCTACAAAAATGTATGTGTATGTATGAGGCCGCTTCAGACTCCCTACATCGAGGCACATTCTACACCCATCATCTAGAAATGATAGTCAAGAAAGGATTATGAGTTTCCTGAATTGAAAGACACTCAAAGCATCATAGGGCATCGCACTGGGTCATGCTGCCATGAAGGGCATTCCTGGAACAATTGGCAAAAGAGCAGTGAGATCTCTCAGTGTAGAAGTTCTTTGAGTTTTTGTGTCATTTTAAAACTATTTCAAAACGTTGAAAATCATGTTGCAATATACTGTTCAGGATTGTGCTTCACCTTGAACTGGAAAGAGGTTGTAGGGGAATTCCAAGTTCTTTGCTATCAGCCAGGATTTTCATGAAGTTAGAGACCTAAATAGTTGAACATGTATCCTTATTTGAGGAGGGCATTTGGCAGAGCAGTTAAGCCATTACTTGGGAAGTCAGTGACTCTTATCAGACATGGCATGGGTTTGCATCCCAGCTCTGCTCACCTATTCCAGCTGCCTGAGAATACAGACCTTGAGAGACCCTCAAGAGGTCATATCCCTGCCACCCACAAGGGAGTCTCAAATGAGGTTTCAAGCTCATGGCTTTGACCTGGCTCAGCCCTAACTGTTTCAAGTGTTTGGAGACTTAATCGGAACATGCAATATTTCTTTTCTCTCACTCTCTCTCTCTCTCTGCCTTTCAAATACAATTAGCTAATTAATTAAATTTTAAGAAGTGTATCCTTATTTAAGTTTATATAATCACTTTATGTTTTCAGAACAATTATGGGCTCTACAATCACAGGGGTCTGGTGGTTTGACATGTGTACAATGTGAATGACTTAGAGCAATTATTTGCAATTACTGAGCAATTATTTTGGTCACCAAAACAGGAGCAGATTCCAACAGAATATAACCCAGAGGAGATTACATTCTCAATAATACAAAAATACCTTACACATGAGATCTTTTCCACCATATTTTACACAGGTAAATTCCTTTGGTTAGAAGAATATGAAATTAAAAATGCTGAAAATTATTCTCAAAGACTGTAAAATATCTTTTCATCACAGTCTGAAAATAAGTGGAAAATTTTATTAAGCAAAAGCAAGTTGTTTTTCTGTTTCAAGAAACATGTATCAAGATTTTGGGAATGGTACCCAAATGAAATACTCCTCATTTGATCTTAGCCAAAAGGTTGAGAAGCAATGGGCTACCCTCCAATCTGCTAGCAAACAGGGATTCTGTGGACAATCCCGGCATGCCCTCTTGATTTCATTTCCTCTGGGCCAAATTCCACTTTCATCTGCTGAGTGAGATATAGTGAGGAATTCAGAATCTAGGGGCCGGTCGCTCAGCACACCTTCAAGGAGAGGATTGGCTCCAACCACATCTTCCTTAAGAATAGCAGGTTCAGGGCCTGGCGCAATAGCCTAGTGGCTCAAGTCCTCACCTTGCACACACCGGAACCCCGTATCATGTCCCAGCTGCTCCACTTCCCACCCAATTCCCTGCTTGTGGCCTGGAAAAGCCATAAAGGATGGCCCAAAGTCTTGGAATGCTGCACCTGCATGGGAGGCCCAGAAGAAGCTCCTGGCTCCTGGCTCCTGGCTTCAGATCAGCTCAGCTCCGGCTGTTGCAGCTACTTGGGGAATGAACCAGTAGATGGAAGATCTTCCTCTCTATCTCTCCTTTTCTCTGTAAATCTGACTGTCCAATAAAAATAAATAGATCTCTAAAAAAAAATAGCAGGTACCACTCAGGCCCCACTAAAGGCCAATCATACGAGGAGCCTTGGGACAAGGGCGTGTCTGGATTCCACATCCCAGGATGGAGCAAAAGTGAGTGCTTCTCTCTCATTTACATTCATCCTGGAAAAGGTCCAGGTAATGTTGTATCCATTACACCAGTTATCAAGCTATTTTCATAAGAGATAAGCAGAATGAAAAAGTATAATTACGAAAGTTTTTTTTTTAACTCATCCTATAATTGAATGATTTTGTGGACTCCTTGGACTCCTTGGGAACCATATTTAAATAAGAAGAGACAGATCAGAGTCCTACCTACCACATTTTCTTTGTTTCAAAATCAGATATTACCAACAATTTCTTGGCCCACCAGCCCTGGCAAGGTTGTCCTAACAGAGTATCCTGGATTGGGTGGCTAATGCCACAGGAATGTATTTTCTCGCAGGTCTGGAGCCTGGGTATCTGATATCAAAGTTCTGGCAGGCTTGATTTCTTATCAGGTCTCACCCCTGAGCTTACGAACGTCTACAGTCTCCCAAAGGTCTTCGCTCTGTGTATGTCTGCGTCCTTACCTCTTCTTACGAGAGCAACAATCAGTTACGGTTAGGGCCTTCTGTAATAGCCTCATTTTACCTTAAGTATCCCTTACAAGACTATCTCAAAGCATAGTCACATTAATAGGTATTGGGAGTTAAAACTTCAACATATGAATGTTGGAAAGTGGGAATTGGTACATAACACTAGTAACTGCTTAAAAATTGTTCCTGTGGTCAGCATTGTAGCATAGCAGGTTGAGCTGCCACCCAGGACTCTGGCATTCCGTGCTAATGGTCTAGGAATGCAGCACAATATGGCCCAAATGCTTAAGTCTCTGCCACCCATATGGGAAAGCTAAAGTTCCTGGCTCCGGGCTGTCGCATCTTCTGGAAATGAACCCGAAGATAGGAGATCTCTATGCACACACACATATATATGTAACATTCTCAATGACTATTAAGATACATTCATGTTGCCTGAGTTAAAGGGTTTGCCAGAAGTAACCAATAAGTCCCACTTCTTTTTGGGCCTGGTGCAATGGCTCAGTTGACTAATCTTCCGCTTGTAATTGCCAGACTTCATGTGGGCCCTAGTTCATGTTCTGGTAGCTTCATGTCCGATTAAACTCCCTGTTTATGTCCTGGAAAAGCAGTGGAGAATGACCAAGAGCCTTGGGACCCTGCATTCATCTGAAAGACCCAGGAGTTTCTGGCTCCTGGCTTCAGACTGGCTCAACTCCAGCCACTGCTGATACCTGGAGAGTGAACCAGCAGATAGAAGATCTTTCTGTCTGTCTCTCCTTCTCTTCTGGAAATCTGCCTTTCCAACAAAATTAAGTAAAACTAAAAAAAAAAATTTTTTTTGAAACTCCACATATTTGTAAAGTAGACAAAGTCTTATTCCAGGGTAAGACTTTCAAGCAAAATGTCTAAACTTATGTGGACACATTTTGCATTGTAGAAGTCAGTTCCCAGATCATGAGTTTAGTGGCTTTTCACATCTCTCTGCCCAGATCCTTCATGGAGCAGCTTAGTTATTAATTTCCAGTGTAATCTGTGTCCTCAGTGAGTTCAGATCTTTTTAAAGTCAAGATGCTATGGGGTTTAAGGAAGTGACTGAACTGAGGGTGATACTCATAGTAGTTTTAAAAGCAGTCATGGTCCAACTCAGGGAGGTCTCTGCCAGCATCACAGCCTTACAGCTGCAAGCGAAGACAGCATTTGAGAACTGCCTACCCCAAAATAACTCTGAAGGCCTCCGTGAAACACTCAAATACTGCCACAGCAATGCAAGGGAACTTAGTGATCACTCTCAAAAGTAAAGAAGCAAAAATAAAAAGTGTGCAGTACAGTTCTGAGAAAAAAAATCTGCTTCTAAGCAATTATCACACAAAAAATAAAAGTGTGTATGTCTAAATTATGCATGTATGATGTATACTTGGTGGATGCAGTATTATTTATAACAGTGAAAGATTTAAAGGCAACCTAGATGTCTATCGTAAGAGTGACTGAATAACACTGGTACATGCATCTAACAGAAAAGTATGCAGCTGTTTAAAAAAATATATATGCTATTTTTTGTCGGGACAAGTTAGGTTATGCAGATCAGCCCTTCCACTGAAAGCAGTTTAAAATGCTGAAAAAAATATGAAAATACTTATCTTTTGAGACAAGGAAGATCTGATGAACAAAAAAGATACCTGAGCAAAAATATGTGCTCATAGACGCAAGTGGCAATGCCTCTACCCTGAGGTCAGCTATCAGTCCAGCAATACCTGCACCAACTATTTGCTGGGTGAAAGGAAATATATCAAAGCTATGGCAAATGGGGAAAACAATATAAAGCCCCCCATAATACGAAGGTACCCCTGGATCGGACTGAACCAGAAATAGAGAGCCAACACTGACTCTATCCTGGGTGAATCAGGTGGAGAAAAGCCCACCCCAAGAGATTCTTTTAAAAGACAAAGTAGCCCTCAAATGAATTTTCACTCAAAATTTACACCATGTCCACGCAACATGAACATATTTTAATATTTATGTATTTGACAGCATTACAGATAACACAGAGAGAAAAATCTTCTATCTGCTGGCTCATTTCCCAGATGGTTGTGACAGCCCAGAGTCATCAACTGAATACAAATTGTTGCTGAGGCCAGTGTTGCAACACAGCAGGTTGAGCCGTCACCTGTGACGCTGGCCTCCTGTACTGGCTTCCTATTAATGGGCTTCCTATTAATGCAGCACAAGATGGCCCGAGTGCTTAGGCCTCTGCCATCCACATGGGAAACTTAGATTCAGTTCCTGCCTCCTGGCTTCCGGATCAACAGTACAGCTTTAGCATGTGCCCACATACAAAGGATTTTCTACAAAGGCTTACTTTATTCTTGGCCTCAAAGCACCCCTTGCCCCCACAATGAGAAGCACACAACCAAAAAAATAACTGAACACCCAAGGAAATCCGAGATCATCAGCAAAACCAGCAGAAACAACAGAGAATAGAAAGAGACTCATACATAATCGAGATACTGGAGTTCTTAGACACAGTTTGGAAAATGTATGCAGATGTTGAAAATATAAAAAATGATCAAGCACGTTTGAAAAAGAACAAATCGGATGTCCCAGAAATCAAGTCATGAATCAAAGTTTTAAACCCCAGTAGGATTTAGGATCCCAGCTAAAAGTCATTGTACTCTTCAGAGCTCTTTGCAAGAATACCTGGAACAAATATGCACTGAACCAGCATCTCGAATGATTGTTGTTCCATTTCCAGATATTTCGCTCAGATATCCTGCATTCAATGGTCTCCAACTTTGAAACATTCAGCAAATAATTGCCAGGCAGAGCCATCACACACACCTGGTTTCCATGACAAAACATTATTGCTGTATTAAGCAGTGGAACCACTTTCCTTAGTGCTGCATGAGCATGGATAACAACACCAATTGGAACAGAAAGCAATCTGTCCCCCAAAGAAGGGAGAGGTCAGTAACCGTCTTGGATGATGTGTCACTGAACAGGTTCAAAACCAGCTCATAACTGATACCAGGTAAAAGCCCTGGTAAACCCATTAAAACACGTAACTGAAGAAACCATCAAGAAAACGTACGCACATTTAATAGAGACAACATTTTCTTTCTAAAGAGTTATTTTATTTATTTGAAAGGAGGAGTTATAGGAAGATGGGGAGACACAGAGAAATTAAAAGAGAAAGAAAGATCTTCTATCTGCTGGTTCATTACTAAATGACCACAATGGCCAAGGCTGGGCTACACCGTAGCCAGGAACCAGGAGTCTCCCAAATGAGTGCAGGGGCCCAAGCATTTAGGCCACTCTGTGCTACTTTCCCAGGCACATTAGATGGGAGCTGGATCACAAGTGGAACAACCTAGACCTGAACTCAGAACTTAACCTGCCATGCCACAGTGTTGACCCCAGAAAGGATACTTTCAACCTGCAGAAAGAAAATACTTGCTTTTGCAGAATCTTACTTATTTCTTGGCAACAATAGCTTTCAGTGATAAGGCCAGCAAAGGACATATTAAAGGTAAAAAATATATATATATTTGCTAGCCAACATTTACTCAAAGAAACTTTAAAAAATTTGTTACTGGGACTGGTGCTGTGCCACAGTGGGTAAAGCCTGTAGTGCCAGAATCCCATATGGGCATCAATTCAAGTCCTGGCTGCTCTACTTTTGATCCAGTTCCCTGTTAATGTATCAAGGGGTCTTCAAAAAATTCATAGAAAATGTGAATTATGAAAAACACAATGCATGATTAAAGGGTTTTTTTGCATCAAAATGAACTTATCTGCATGCATTTTATGTGAATTTTTTGAAGAAAAAATATTTCACAATATCCCAAGATCAAAAAAAATGTAATTTTTGTTTCATTCCAAACTACTTAGAACTAGTTCATATGCCTGAAAGATGTCTCTGTGTCTCCTCCAAAATTAGAAGATTCTGTAGCGTCCTCTATTCCCTTAGGCCCTCGGGTGCATCTCAGTTAAGAACTGTGGATCTGGTAGCCCATGGTCAGCTCCCAGAGCCAATTGTTTGGATTCAAATCCTGCCCATTATGTTACAGTGTGAGCGTAGGTTCGTATGGGAACCTCTCCGAGCTTTAGCTTCCTTTGCTGTGTGGGAATTATAATAGTAGCTCATTTACCCAGTGTGGGAAGAATGTAATGAGTATGTGTAAAGGGACAGGGGTTGGCATTTAGCCATCCAAATAGAGTGTAAATTCCACAGGGGGACGGTCTTGGGTTACTTCTGTTTACTGCAACATCTCCAATGCCTAGAACTCTGCCTGGCACTGTTCTTGTTACTACTTCTTTTCTTCTTAAAACAAGCCACAAAAAGGCCAGTCTGGATCTGATGGAATCAACAGGGAGCCAACTTCCAAAATTCCTGCACCCAGTAAGAAGTCAGGACAAGATGTGCATCCAGTTGCTGGTTGAAAACTTCATCCTTTTTTCTGGAATGAGGAAGGCATGGGCACCTTGGCCCTAGAGTCCCTGAACTTGCTGAGTCATACTATTCAACCAAGGCCTTTTGATCTGGACTTTTCTGTGTGGGTTTCACCAGGGACTCCCTTCTGTGTTATCTTAGTTTCATCAGACCTAGGACCCAGACAGTGGTAGCGGGGACAGGGGGCATGCCTCCTGCAGTGACGTTCCTGGTGGTAGATTTTGTCCTTCTGTCCTTTCAGGTGTGAGGGCATTCATCTGATCCTCACCACCTGTGCCAGGTTATTGTCATCCACATCTACCCATCCTCCAGGAAGCCTCCCTGTTTCTTCTTTCCCAGTGGTTGGCTCTTTGTGTGTGGCATTTCCAACTTTATTTTTTAATTGTACATTTTAGTGGGTTTTTTTAGAACATCTATAAAGTTGTGCAACCATCACTACTATTTCCAGAACATGTGTATCATCCCCAGGAGGATCCCTGTGCTCACTGGCAGTCGTTCCCCATCATCGCCTCCCCTAGCCGTCAGCAACCATTAACCTACTTTCTGTCTCCATAGACTGGCTGTATCTGCATGTTTTGCTCAATGGAAACACATGGTATGTGGCCATTTGTGACTTAATTTCATTCGCTGAGTGTGATGTTTTCAAGATCAAGGATTGCGTTCTTTTTTACTCTTGAATACTATTCCATTCTTTGCATGTATTTAATCCATTCACAATTGAAAGACATTTCTGTCATGGGCGTTTTTTATTTGTTATGAATAATGCTGCTATGCTCACATGCAATTTCATCTATATTTCTCATGTTTCAACTCAATACTTGGAAGTGGAGCTAATGGGTCATTATAACTCTAAATATGAGGGAACTCCAAATTTGTTTCCAAAGTAGCTGAGCCATTCCATATTCCTAATAGCAATAAACGCATATTTCAGTCTTACTACAACCTTCCCAACATTTATTGCCAATTTTTTGTTTTTTAAATTATGCCATTTTGGGATCTGTGATTTGCACTTAAGTGATTTTTGTGTATTTCCCTGGTAACTAATGATGTTAAATATTATAGCCATCTTCTGTAGAAATATGTCTATTCAAATCCTTCACTTCTTTTAAAATTGAATTGTCTTCCTGTTGTCAAAGTTCTTTATATGTTCCCAACAGAAGCTGATTATAAGACACATGCTTTGCAAATAGTCTTTTGCAGATTTTTTTTTTATCAGTTTCTTCTTAAGATTTATCTATTTGAATGCGGAGTTACAGAGAGACAGGGAAAGACAGAGAGAAGGATTTTCCATACACTAGTTCATTCCCCCAAGTGACTGCACTAGCTGGGGATGGGCCAAGCTGCAACCAGGAGCCTGGAGCTTCTGGGTCTCTCATATGAGTGGCAGGACCCCAAGCATTTGCTTCATCTTCTGCTGCTTTCCCAGGCACATTAGCAGGGAACTGGGTTGGAAGTGGAGCAGCCAGGACCCCAACAGCTGCTCATATGGGATGTTCTCATCATGGGTGGTTCAACCTACCATAGCACAAAACCTGTCCAGTCTTCATTTTCTTGTTGATGACCAATCAAAGTTCAAAATTATTTTAGCTTTGATGATGTCAAATAGAGTTTTGTTGTGTTACTTGTGCCTTTGGAGTAAGCTTAGAAATCAATGCCTAGGGCCCGGTGGCGTGGCCTAGCAGCTAAAGTCCTCACCTTGAAAGCCCCGGGATCCCATATGGGCGCCGGTTCTAATCCTGGCAGCTCCACTTCCCATCCAGCTCCCTGCTTGTGGCCTGGGAAAGCAGTTGAGGACGGCCCAATGCTTTGGGACCCTGCACCCGCGTGGGAGATCTGGAGGAGTTTCCTGGTTCTCGGCATCGGATCGGCGCGCACTGACTGTTGCGGCTCACTTGGGGAGTGAATCATCGGACAGAAGATCTTCCTCTCTGTCTCTCCTCCTCTCTGTATATCTGACTTTGTAATAAAAATAAATCTTAAAAAAAAAAAAAGAAATCAATGCCTAATCCAAGATCACAGATCACAGAGATTTACTTCTATGCTGCTGCATAGTATGTGTATGGGAGGGTGTGTTTATTTGAAAGGCAGAGCAACAGAAAGAGAAGGAAAGACAGAGATTCCTTGCACCTGCTGGTTCACACCCGAAAGGGTTGTGTTTAATACAGGCCACATCAGGAGCTTGGAACTCCATCCACATCTCCCATGTAGAGTGTAGGGTCCCAAGCATGTGTAGTATCTTCCACTGTTTTCCCAAATACATTAGCAAGGAGCTGGTTCACAAGTTGGAGCAGACGGGACTGAAACCAGCACTCTGGAAGAGGATTCCCATATCAAATGCGGTGATTCAACCTGCTGCAGGGCCATACCTGCTCGAGTTGTGTTTATGAGCTTTATGTTCTTTGTACACAGTGTGAAGTTGGGGGAGAAATTCAACTTCAGTGTTTGCATGTGAAAATCAAATTGTCCCCAGATACTTGTTGAAAAGACGATTGTTGTCTGGGCACCATTATTGCATATCAGTTGACTGTAAGTGTAAAGATGTATGCCTGGATTCTCAATTCCATTTCATTGATCCATATGCCTTCCCTTTCCCAGACCACACTGGCTTAGTGATTTTAATTTTTTAACGTCAGTTTATTTATTTGGAAGCACAGTGAGAGAGAGGAGAGGAGAGGAGAGAATAGAATAGAATAGAATAGAATAGAATAGAAGAGAGAGAGAGAGAGAGAAATCTGATCTTCTATCTGCTGGTTCTCTCTCTAAATGGTCACACCAATTAGGAGCCAGAACTTCATCTGGGTTTCTCAAGTGGGTAGTAGGACTCCAGTTCTTGTGTCATCTTCTGCTGCTTTCCCAAGCTCATTAGCAAGGAAATGGATTAAAAATGGCACAGCTAGAACACAAATCCATGCTCATATGGAATGTCAGTGTTGCAAGTGGCAGCTTAACTCACTGAACCATAACACCAGCCCCTAATTATTATAATTTGGTAGTAAATTTTAACATTGGGAAATTTGAGTTCTCCAATTTTGTTCTCTTTCAAGAGCACTTTGACTATTCTGGATCCTTTGTTCAGAGAAGGGACAGCCTCTAGAAGCAGGAAGAGCATGAAGACAGCTTCCCTCTGGGAGCCTCTGCCAGATCCCAGCCCTGGGGAGGCCTCACTGTTAGCCCAGTGAATCCTGTTTGGGAAATCTGACTGTTCTAATTGTAAGACAACACATCGATGTTGTTTAGAGCTGTGACATTCATTGTAACCTGCTACAGCAGTAACAGGACACCAATATGGGTGCTTTCCCATGTGTTAGAATACTACTGAAAAGAAAGGAGAGATGCTAGGAAGCTTCACATGGAAATATCTCCAAGCTGTGTTACTGAATGAAAAAAAAAAAAAAAAACAAACAAACAAGTTTCAGGATAAGTATATCGTGGCAACCCTGAAGAAGCGCCCCTCTTCCTCGCTGGGGTCCATTCTTGTAGCCGTTTGGAAAGCCAAACAGGAGAAAGCAACTGTGTTTGAGGAAGAGCTCCCTGGGAAAAGGGAGTCTTATCAAAAGATATACTGACTTTCCCACAACTTAATACATTTTGAGAATAGTGAGTCACACAACAGAAAACCAGTTTCAGCAGTGAATTCTTTGGGGGACAAGATGCAGACTGCATAGGCCAGAGGTCTGTTGGCATCTTGCAGTTGTGTGGGGCTTAGTGTCAAGGGAGAGAAGATAGACAACCTTCCCTGACAGGTGCAATGAACCACTGGATGTGAGAATTGCGAGGGCAAGCCTGGAGCAGACAGACTTGAAGGTCACAATAAAAGCCCAAGGTCACTGTCTAGGAAACAGACAGAAACTCCAGGCTCTGAATCCAACCATCCAAAGAGAAAAAAACGGGTTGTTTGTTTCCCAGAAAAACACAAGGAAGACATGTGCAGAGGGGACTTGTGTTGGAAGACAGAGGCCTTGAACAGGTGTTAAGGTAAGGCTAAAGTAGAAGGTGGGAGCTGTGAAGGGGCAGTCTACACCAGGGTACACAGTGGGTGCAGCTGTCACCCAAGGCCAGGGCTGTGTCTCCAGGCCAGAAGGCCTTGCCCTTCTCAGCAGCGACTGCCCCACCATCTCCACGGTGAAGCCACCAGGAACCCTGAGAGGAGCCTAGTCATCAGAGAACTTAGTTAGAGTTTATTGTGGAGAATGAGGATGTATCTTTTGCACTCAGATTTCAGGAATGGTAAAACCACTTCTAAAGCCAACATCCATGCAGGATGTAGGAATGGTGGCTCCTGACCTGTGGGATGCAGGGCTTTTCAAAGCAAAAGGGCAAAGGAGCCAAACCTAGGTTACTCATAAGCCCAGCTGTTTAACCTCAGGACACTTAGTCCTTCTAAACCTCAGTTGATATATATGTGAAATGGGAATCAACAACAAAGGATGCCTCTGTGGTGAGGGTGAACAGGGCTTGGTACTCATTCTCTGACTTGGTATTGGCCTCTCTATGTTCCGCCTCTTTATGAGCTCTCAATCTCTGTGATAGCCTCATGAGGTGGATTTGCTATTGTTTCCACTTTACAGATGGAGAAATGGAGGTACTCACCACTCCAGCAGGCTGCCAGCCTGATGCAGAGATCTAGTAGCAGAGGCAGGACTTGACCCCAGACCATTGGGCATAATGGGCTGTATGTTTAAAAACTAAGTTCTGCACTTTTTGTAGTAAATGGGGAGGTGAAGGGAGCTGTGCATGCTAATGATTACTATACTGTAAAGGCACCATTATTTATCTCCTTAAGAGAAGTAAACTGGAGAATCAAGACAGCGGAATAGAGTAAGAACATGTTTAAACAGACAAAGAAACATTAGCTAGTGTGAAGCAGAAAGGGCACGTTCCAGGAAATAGGAAAGGACAGAATGATAGCAGAGGGTTACCTGAAGACTGACAGACACAGGAAAGCAGCAGACACAATGGTGTGGTGTTGCAGTGACTGATACTCCAGCAGCATTCAGCAAGGGGTGATCGGAACTGCACCAGCAGCTGAACTCCACCAGCAACAAAGTTGGAAGGGGCATTCACTGGGAGCTCAGCTGATGAACCCAAAGAACTGCCTCTCCTGCTGGTCTGCTTGATTTGACCAGGAGCAGAGACAGAGAGGCAGGTCCCAGTCAGGCGATGCCGGAACAGGGTGGAATTCACAGCCCATGCCCCAAATAGAGCATTATCACAGAAGGTGGAGAGTTGTGAGCCAAGAACTGGGGCTACAGAGACCATGGTGGAAATCTAACATAAGAACCCAGACCTGGAACTCACTGGAGGGAGTGGCACAAGTGAATGCAAACAAAGAGCCATGTACCTACTGCAATAAGTAAAATTGAACTGTAGACTTGTGGGTGACACAGTTTAGAAACCTGCCCCAAGGAGAACTGGAAGAAGCTCTTGGCTTCAGTTTGGCTCAGTTCTGGCCACTGTGGCCACTTGGAAAGTGAGCCAGTGGAACTTAGGAAGTGAACCAACAGATGGAAGATCTTTCTCTGTGTTTCTCCTCTCTGTAAATCTGACTTTCCAGTACAAAAATAAATAGATCTTTAAAAAGGTTTGCAAACTACACTGTCACTGAAACATAGTGTTAAGGGATATTAACAACTGGTAGCAGCACACAGGAAATGTTCTTGTTTGGAAATGGGCTCATTGATTGACCAAGCAGATCAGACCTGCTGACCTTTGAACTCATTTCTTCCTTTTGCTGCTTTCTCTGTCCTGTCCCCACCCGGAACCCTTGTCCCAGCTATCTTCCCTTCATGTTGAGCTTGCTTGGTTTTGTGCACTTACTTTACAAGGATGCGTGAGTGTGCAGTATAGAAACCTTGTGTGGGTTTCCATACCCATTTTCTATTGGAAGATACTTTCCTGTGACTAACCAAGGGAAGAGAACAAACTAACAAAGGAGGAGATGGAGCAGAGGACAGAGATGGGGTGGGACGAGGTGTGTCACCATGTGCGTATTTGTTGCTGCTCTCGAGTGCAGAGGTATTTACCTGGAGGGGGTGTAAGAGTCACAGTAGGAGCCTGGAAGAATCTCTTGCCCAAGGCCACATGAAAAAAAGGCAAGGGACAACAAGTATCCATGGGAGTGATTAGGATACTGTACACCTGCCAAAAGACCTTGACTTTTTTTTTTTATTTTTAAAATTGTATTATTGATGATGCTTATTTAGTTGATTAGGGTGGGAAGGGTTGAGGATTGGGGATAGTGGGTAAGACCCTTGCTTGTACATTTTTTTCTTCTTCTTCCCATATATAGGGGAGAGGGAAATACAAGAGGAGAAACCATGCCCAGCTTCCCAGCTGCTGCATTATCCCGGAGACTGGGCAACTGCCACTCAATGTCATCCCAAGATCCCCATTGCGGAGCATTTTCTGAGGGTTCTGTTCATGTGTTTCAATACTTCTGAGATGCTGCTAATATTGCCGCACCATGGATAGGGAGATCTTTCCAAGGTTGATAGGCTATCATAGTCCACCTCTGAGTCTCCTTTGGCTCAGAAATTTGCTATCAGGTTTCACTGGGGTAGTTGATCAATTTGTTCTGCCCTCTATCCTCAGCAAACCAATGGGTGGCTCATCTCAGCCTGGCCCAATACGTGCTGGGCCCTTATGTACCACAGGGGAAGCTGCAGCCCACTCAGAGTGACAAGACCTTGACATTTAACCCTACAGGGGGGCTTACAAGATGCCAGTGGAGAAGACCTGGAAGTCTCCCATTTGTTCCAATGTGCTGTCATGAATTGCCCCCTCCTCTTCACATGACAATGGCCATGAGCACAGACCTCACCCTCTTTGGGTTTCCTGATCCCACCCAGGATGTGCCTTGCCACCCAGCCCTAGCTCATTCCATTTGGTGGAACTTTTCAAATTTAACCTCTCTTGATCCAGATCAGGAACCTTGAATGAGTCAACAAATGCATCTCGCAGCTGATGCTTCTGTTCAAGCACAATGGTAAAACGTTGAACAAATCCAGTGGAGGATTACACTGAATGAATGTTCAGAATACCAGAATTGCATTGGACTATGAGTAATAGAAACCTGAGAGGCAGTGGTTTAAATAAACAGGAACCTATTTTTCTCACCTAGAATATGCAGCCCAGAGATGATCTGGTAGTTCCAGAACGTCACTGAAGAGTGTGGCCTCTGTCTTTATGTTCATAAAAGAGCTACTATAGCTCTCACATCATGCCCTTGGAGCCTGAAAGGAAAAGGGCCAATTAGAGACAGTGCCCAGCAGGGGTTGGTATTGTGGTATAGGTGGTAAGGCTACCACCAGTGACACCAACATCCCATATGCATGCCAGTGCACATCCCACTGGATTCACTTTCTAGCCAGCACTTTGCTGATGGCCTGGGAAAGGGGGCAGGAGATGAGTTGAGTGTTTGAGTCCTTGCCACACACATGGGAGACCTGCATGGGGCTTCTGGCTCCTGCCTTTGGCTTGACCAAGTCCTGGCCATTGTACCATGTAAGGAGTGAACTGACAGATAAAGGATTTTTCTCTCTTCTCTCTCCATAGCTCTGACTTCCAAAATAAATGAATAAATATTAATTTTTTTAAAACGAAAAACTTTGATGCCGAGCAGTCTAAATCAGTATGGTTTTAAAGAAACTTTCCTAGCAGACCTGTCCAATCATGTTTTACTCATATAGCAATGAGCAGAGCTAAGACCTTTTGCTATCCTATGCTGCTCTGAAAGGAAGGCTGGGACATGTGAAGGTTCCTTGGGCTCCTCAATGTAATGTATCACAAAGGAGCACAGTGAGAATGGATATTGGAGCGCCCTAGGAGCTTCAGCCACAAGCGCTCTGTGAATGGATGACAATGTTCAACACTAAGAGTGACTGGATGTAGAATGGCAGGAAGAAGGCCAGGGAAGAACCCATTGCTCTCTGAGCTCAGCATGTTCATTAGTTCCCGGAGGTGAGAAGATAACCCAGGCTCAGAGTCCCACCCAGCTAGCCGGTTGACAAGCTTTCACAGCAAGAAGAGATGGACCCTGCTGCTGGCAATTCAGAAGCCAATTCATGGGGTTGTCATTCCCTGTTCCCGGGATGAAAATCAGTATGGATATATAGATAGGAGGCCAAGTGATTGAAAAGGCATGATTTTTCCAGGTTGAACATTTTGCTATTGAATAAGCAGCATATTTAAATGAGAATGTGATATCAACTAAATTTCCATTAACTCACTCCTCCACCTTCAAGTCAGTTCTTTATGCTTAATAGGTTGGCATCACTGGTTAACTCAGCACAAACCACATGGGTTTTTTAAGATCACTGAAACATTTCTCTTAAGCAATAATGAACAACAAAATTAACCAGTCATTGTGTAAAACAACACTAAACTTACCATCTGCTTTTTCAATATATACTGAGTAACTTAACATGATGGTGTGTTCTTGATTGGCTGCTCTTTGTGTTGCAAACAACCTCTCTTTCCATGTCGCACTCCTCCACTGTCTGCCACACACTCTCCTCCATCTTTCTGACTTAACCACTGTATAAGGAATGGAAATGTTGACAAGGAGCTGAGATCTTCTTATGTCATAGGGAACAGCTTAGTTTTCACCAGGTACTCAGCCACTGGGGTTTTTAAAGTCCCTTTTTAAAATAATTTAGTTAAGGTCATTGAATTTTTGTCTAGATCATCATCATTCTGAATTCCTGTGAATATGCATGTGTATGTGTATGTGTGTGTGTGTGTGTGTGTGTGTGTGTATGTGTGTGTGCACACTACCTTTCTTTGGTATGTCTTATTTTAGCAGCAGCATTTTCAACCAATGTTTATAAACTGATGTACTCTGGTAAAAACCCAAACCCCTCATTTATTAGCCTGTGGGCAAAGGAAAGTGGGAGCTGTCAAACCCTGGTGGTGGATATGTAAATTGGTAAAGTCATTTTGGAAAATGGTTTGGCAGCATCTACTAAGACTGAACACAGCCTTATTCATGGGCCACACTCACACCCACCAACTCAAAGACTCCTGTTCCCAGGCTAGGCCCTGCCCCACCTCCCTTCCTTGTCATGGCTCATGATTTTGCAGGTTCAAGTCCAGGATCAGGTGGCCTCATTGGTTTGGCTCCTGGAGGAGGGCAGATGGCAATGGCAAAGGAAGGATCCCATCCTGAGCAGAGGCAGAACTGGACCCAACTCCAGGTTTTTGCTACAACCTTCTCTCATGAGAATTACCTTTTAAGGGTCCATCTCCGGACCCTTCCTAAGGACTTCTTCCTAGGGCCCACTAACAGTATCACCACCCTCCCTAGAGCATTGTCACCTGCCTGCACCCAATAGCATCATTGCAGGACCACACCTTTAACAAATGAGTCTGGAGACACAATCAACATTTAAACTAATATTCCAACCCTAGCAACCAACACCAACTGGGCTATGTGCTCCCAAGTCCTGCTAGGAACAGAGCAGGTAACTACTGAGTGAAGGTTCTGAGCTCACCTCTCAGCATGGTGTCTGGTCACAGGACCACATCCCAAACCAATCACATTGGCAACAGGACTCCATCTGCCTGCACCCAACAGGCTCAAGCACCAGGCAAGCCAACCCAAAACAACTCCTGTTGCACTTCTCCATGCCACCCTTGTACATTTACTCAACAGCTCAATTCGGAAGACAAAAGGTGTGCTTCCAAGTGATTTCTGACGCCTTAGAACTATCAATCCCGGGCAATTTTTATTGCCAACATCCCTCCTAAAACTTGCAGAAAGATGAGTTAGAAGACGTGATGCGTAATAGTATATATGACACTGGCTTCAAAGAAAATAATAATGTTTCTATTTTTTTAGATTCAGTATATGAAAGGCATGACACAGAGAGAGATCTTCCATCTGTTGGTTTATTCCATAAATGCCCATGTCCATCATCGCTGAGCCAGGCCCACGCCAGGAGCTGGGACTCCATCCATGGGTAACAGGAGCCCAGTTACATGGTCTATCATCTACTGCTTTCTCAGGCTTTCAGCAGGAAGCTGGATGGGAAATGTGGAGTAGCTGGGACTTGAACCGGGCATTCCAGTAGGAGATGCAGGTGTCACAGGCAGCAGCTTATTCCTCTGTACCACAGTGCCTACCCTCAGAATTTCATCTTTGGTGAACTCTTCAAGTGGTTTCCTGAGAATCTGAGCAGCGTCACACAGAAACTTACACACAGCATCTCATTTCATCCTTGGATGCAGGTCTGTGTTCTATTTAGTTCACAGATAAAAAGATCTGAGAGAGAGTGAGAGACTTAGCCAAGATCAACAGCTTGTAAGTACCACAGCTGGTGTCAGAATCTAGGCCTTTGTGACGCTGAACTTGTGGGAAGATTTTTCCTCTGATGGGTTTTTTGGGCCAAAGTATAGAATATGAATGGTTAGGTGCAAATCTGATTGTGGGTCAGAGGGATGAGGACTGAGAGAAGCAGGACTCAGGCTTCTTCATGCAGCAGGAAGACCCCAATGCTGAAAGACCTTGAGGCCCAGCACAGGCAAGACAGAAGAAACTTTCCCCAGCTCTGCCTCTGCTCTTATTTTTTTTTCTTCCTTTCCCAGTTCCCTTTTTACTAACTTTCCCAAATACAACAGCAAACACTTGTCATGTCCCAGGAGCCATGCAAGTATTGATCCTGATATTTTGCGGATAGCAGGTAGGGGAGGAGGGGCAAAGTTAAAAAAAAAAGCTAGGGTCAAGGGGGGAAGGGTTGGCAGAGGGTGGAGTACGAGTGAGGATGACATGATAGAAGAAAGAAATAAATGGAAGTCACAAAGGGGCTCTGACACCAAAGGTTAACTGTCATCTAAAATGTTGGATGACTATGCATTCTTTTATAAAGATGTGATACCTTTCAGCAGTGTGATTTTCTTTTCTTTCTTTTTTTAAAGATTTATTTATTTTCATTACAAAGTCAGATATACAGAGAGGAGGAGAGACAGAGAGGAAGACCTTCCATCCGATGATTCACTCCCCCAAGTAACCATAATGGCCGGTGCTGTGCCGATCTGGAGCCAGGAACCTCTTCCAGGTCTGCCAACATTGGTGCAGGGTCCCAAGGCTTCGGGCCATCCTTGACTGCTTTCCCAGGCCACAAACAGGGAGCTGGATGGGAAGTGGAGCTGCCGGGATTAGAACCGGTGCCCATATGGGATCCCAGGGCGTTCAAGGCGAGGGCTTTAGCCGCTAGACCATGCCTCCGGG
Source organism: Ochotona princeps (assembly GCF_030435755.1). Lineage (NCBI taxonomy): Eukaryota > Metazoa > Chordata > Mammalia > Lagomorpha > Ochotonidae > Ochotona > Ochotona princeps. The sequence goes on from NC_080851.1 coordinate 26,443,474, forward strand.
CCCCAGCAGTGTGATTTTCAACTGAAGATCCAAGAGATGTTCAAAGGCTGGGCAGCCCAAACCTCTCCCCTGAAGGGCTGTGTTAATTATTGCAAAATGTAGTTGGAGAGTGGCACACGCTGTAAAACATTATTTTTCGCAGCACTCAATTTTTCCTTTATTTTATTATTTTTGATGATTTTTACATAGTTGATTAAGGTGATAAGGGTCACGGGCTACAGGAAGGTGAGTGAGACCATTATTTCAACATTCTCTGTTTTTCCTTTCTGTATTTGGGGAAAAGGGGACAGATAAGGGGAGAGAAGCCACACCCAGCTTCCCAAACACCTTTGTACCCTGGAAGAGAGGACAGCCACCTGACACCTTCCCAGGGACACTAATGAGGGGCATGTTCTGAGGGTCCTGCTCAAGAGGTTTTGTTAGGTCAATAATTCTGAATTACTGCCAATCTCGCCACTCCAAGCGTGATGAAATCTTTCCAGAATCCACTGGTTGACATAGTCTACCTTAGAGTCTCTGTTTGCCCAGATATTTACTGCCAACACTTGGCTGGCGTAGTTGACCCATTTGTTCTGTCCTCCGTCTTATGTTATGGTACTAAGTGTCCTCTACAGACTCCAGTATACTGCCATATCCTCCACGTGCACTGGACATGCTGTCCGCTGCAGTAAGGCACCGAGGAGGCCCAGCTCTGACATAGCAGCATTCATTTCCTTAGCTTGTTGGAAATTAGTTTTAATATAACTATGGTATATACTGGGGAATATGGAAAGATACTGAGAACCAACACTTGGTAGAGCCTGGAAGATAGTCCTTATTGATGATATCTTCCCTCTGCTACAACCACTATCTGTGCAGCTCTGAGACCATCCTAGTGATCTGCTTCAGGTGCAAAGGACCTGTTTCCACCAAGAGTTAAATAGCGTAGCATCTCATGGTAATGAGGAATGGAGGCAGAATTACTCTGGCTACCCGTGGGCTGTTGTTTCAATGTGAGACATCTAATTGGTCTACCCTAACATGAAAAGAAAATGAAGGGTGGGGTCTTGGTCCATCTATGGACCTGTTAGCCTCCCAGAGTTTGTTGCTTTTGTTTAATTGAGAACTTTAAGAGAAAAAAAATATTTTTAAGTGCTTATTTATTTGAAAGTCAGAGCAACAAAGAAAGAGGTATCTCCTATGCATTGGTATTTACTTCCTGGATGCCTGTAATAGCCAGGGTTAGGCCAGGCCAAAGCCAGGAGTTCATAACCTGATCTGGATCTTCCAAGTGGGGTGACATAAACTCAGGTACTTGAGCCATCTCCTTCTGTCTCCCAGGATACAAATTAGCAGGAATCTGGATCAGAAGCAGAGTCGCTAGGACTTGAACAGAACTCTGATCTGGGGGCTGATGTTTTAGGCAGCAGCTTAACCCTCTGTGCCACATCGCCGGCCCCACCTTTTCCCAGTATCTCAGCACTCCTCTCCAGTCCACCCCTAGTTGCCACCATTCACATAACACATACAAGTGCACTTGAACTTGTCACGTCATTTCCCCAGACTCGGAAAGGCTCCCACATCTGAGGCTTCTTGGATAAGAACAGTCCTCCAATATAAAGGGCAAAACAGAAAACAGAGTCATTTATCTTGGCAAAGACACAACAGGGTGAAAATGACAGGAAAGCAAATTGAGTTATAAGACCAAAGGGAAAAGTCTTGCAGGGAGAAACTCTGGGAAAGAACCTGCTTCTGAAGGCCAAAGTAGCCTCGACAAGGGTGTAGCTCTGGGAAAGAGCGGTAGAGTGGCAGAGCTCTTTCAGGTGGCATTCAGTGGGACTGCTTGGCAACTGCAACAGAAAACGCAATCATGCCAATCAGCTGAAAAGCAACAGGATTACAGTCATTACAGGACAGGAGACAAGAACAAAGAGCATGATCAAAGCAAGAGGGGTCACCTTTCTTCCCTGTAGTGATGTCTGCTCCAAAGTCCATGGTAGGAAGGTACACAGAGAAGGTGATTAAGTCCAGAATTGGTTGAAGAACAAAAGAAGGGCATTTTTTTAAAAGATGTATTTGTTTTTTATTTCTTTATTTATTGAAAGGCTGAGTGACAAAGAGAGAGAGATGAAGAAAGAGAGGAAGAATTTTTACCACCTGCTGGCCCAGCAGTTTAAAGCCAAGAGTCAGGAACTCCTTTCAGGTCTCCCATGTTGCATTCAGGCAATCTTCTGGTGCTTTCCCATGTGCATCAACAGGAAGCTGCATCAGAAGCAGAGCAGCTAGGGCTGGAACCGGTGATCATAAGGAATACTGGCATCATAGGCCAGGACTTAATCTAATGTATCTCCAAGGGAATCTTTCAAAAATCTTATTCCTCTATAAAGTTTACTGTTTCAACATATTTATTTATTGGCAAGCAGAGACAGCCAGATTCAGACAGTTAGATCTGGGCTAAGGCTGAAGCCAGGAGCCAAGCTCTCCATCTGGGTTTCCCAGAGAGGCAGGACCTAGGCACCTGCTGCCTCCAGGGTGTGCATTCAAAGGAAACTAGAATAGAGCACATACCTGGGACTAAAACTTAGGCACTTGCTTATGGGATGTAAACATCCCAGGCAGCATTAGTGTGCCCAATGCCTACCCCTAAAATAACTTTGAAACAAAGTATTTAAGATCATGCCTCAAGCATGGATGGGTGGGTCCCCTCCATCCATGTGGGAGATCCATACAGAACTCTAGGCTCTTTTGACTTTATCTTGGCCCTGCCCTAGCCATCGTATGCATTACCTGGGTGGTGAAATTACTGGATGGGAGATCTCCCCTTCTGTTGTCTGTCTGTCTGTCTCTAACTCCACTCGTCAAATAAGTATCTCAATCTTTGAAACAATTAAAAGTGTTTAATACTAGAAAACAAGGTTGGTAATAGTGATGAGAAGACCTCCCAAAGGTGGGGGGGAACCCACAATGACAGCCTTTGTAAAGATCCATGCCCTCTCCTTCACCACACGCCTCCGCAGTGAAGTGTGCTTGGCATTATAGAATGTGTGGCCCCTCTATCTTCGTGCCTGTGACATTGTGAAAATGGCCCTACCTATGCAAAGTACCTGCCTTAACCGCACCCCCCTCCCAAAACTTAGGGAGAGACAAGAAAACTGCTGTGATCCACAATTTCTAGTACAGTTTCTATGTTAATATTTGTCACCCACAACTTCTAGCATGAATTCTATTTCAACATCCAGGACTCTGGAGTCACATAGACCTGGGTTCAAGTTCTAGTCCCAGCACTTACTAGCTTTAAGGATTTCAATAAGTTACCTTATTTCTTTGGATCTTATTTTTATCCCTCCCCTGGTTGAGGTCTACAAGCATCTGTCCACCCAAGTGTATTTCAAAAACTGCTTCACGCTAAGGCAACTAGTCCAACACCTGACACACTCAGATCTCCATGAATGGTGGTAATGAACTTGAACAACTGTGAAAGGGAAAGGCCTCCCAGTCAGCCTGCTAAAGGGGAGCTGGTGTCAGGTCTCATGTCATGGCTGGATGCCCGCCTGCCTGCTTATCTCCGTGCAGGGAATAACTTTGTCTGCATCAACAGAGACTAGGAAGTTAGCAAGTCAGGACAAATGAGACAAACATGGTGAACGTGCCTGTTTGAGGCGCAACACAGTGACACTGTAACATCTTCAGAGAGGTCTCGACAGAGGTTGTGCTGCGGCCCTGGGAATAAATAGCTTGTCATGTCACCCATGTTAAGCAATGATTGAAGACTGCCTTTCCTTGAAGTTACATAAGAGAAGGACAGGAACCAACAGTTAGGACTTGCCAGAGCATTGAAAAACAGAAATCTCAGACTCCTCATAGAAATGAGCTCAGCCCAGTCATGTGTGCAGCCCCAGGACCATCATCCAAGCCAGCGACCTACAAGGAGGAATAGGGTCACCTGTGCAACACCGCAGAGTGTGGCACAGGAACACTAACTCTAATTTCTGCATTTAACTAAAAGTTGATGGTTGTTAGGAAAGATTTATTCATGCATTTGAAAGGCAGAGTGTGAAGGAGAGAGAAAGAGGAGAAAGACTTTCCATCTCCTGGCTCACTCCCCAAATGCCAAGCAACAGTCAGGCCTGGGACAGGCCAAAGTCAGGAGCCTGGAACTCCACCCAGGATTCCAGCAGGGGTGGCAGGGGCCCAGGTACTTGGACCAATTTCTTCTGCCTTCCCGGGTGCATTGGTAGATAGCCGGGTTGGAAGTAGAGCAACCGGGACTCAAACCAGAGTTCCTATGAGATGCCAGCATTGCAGGCAATGGTTCAATAACCTACTTCTGCCATAGTGCCAGCCCCTCAGATCTGTTTTATCATATGCATTTGAAAATCTGATGCCTATATAACTTATACACAAAAATGTAAATATTCTCAAGATGGAAGTTCAAATTCTCTTCTTTTTCAACTTTTGGATGGAAAAAGTTCAGGAAGCAGCGGTCTAGAGGAGGAAGAACAGTAAGCCAACGGTCAAAATCTTCTGTAGGGTGAACTTGGCTGGACCTGTTAGGAAAATAATACAGGGAAGGCTTCATGGAGGAGGTGACAGGGTAAGTTGCACAAGTGAGTCCGGGGGAGGGAAAGAGAAACTGACAATGTTTCACACAGATTATACAGTGTGTGCAGAGACAAGCTGTCCTGTGCAAGGATAGGGAGTAATTTGACCTTGAACTCTCGGTACATATGAGGCAGGACTGGGAGTGATCAGAAGTGTCACTCCCATGGGGAGGTTATTCTAACAGCAAAGATTCCAGGGGATCAAACAGAGGGAGCTGTGATCATGCTGCAAGGGTCCCCACCTGAAGCTCCAGCCCTGAGTCCCAGAAATGGACTGTAACAGTGAGAGCCAGAGAGACCTCAGAGTGAGCACAAGGAAGAGGCCAGCCAATTTGGAAGGGATTCAGATTTTCAGCAGGATGCCTTGCTGAGTGAGCATCTATACTGCCTACTGACCCTCCTGTGAGCTGTGAGACTCTGGGATTTTTTATATATATATATATATATATATATATAATGATGAGTGTCTTTTGGGAGCTGCATTACAGTCAACATCAATAGGAATTAACCAACTGAATCAACTGAAGGATCCAGAGCTGGAGAGAGTAGAGATGGCAGAGCAACCAGGGTGAGCCACCCTGGCAGATTCCTAGCACCAATTCAGGGAGGCCCCCCAAGACATCTGTTCTTCCCTTCTAGCCAACTTGAATGCCTTCACTGCAGGGACCGGGGAAGTGACCCACAAAACTAGAGAAAGCTAGAGTTGAAGGCAGTAAAAGTTACATGCAAAATAGAACCTACTGTGCACACGGATCCTCTTGAAGCACTAACAGATGTCCAGCTTGGGGCATAGGAAGTATGGAGTGTTGATGGTCAGAGTATCCCAATGTTAACCACATCCTGAGTGGACAGGGAGACCGGACAGTCGCTTGATGCAAGATCTGCCACTGCTGGCTTCAGTTGGCTCCGTAAGACTGACTGATGGGTTTATAGCTTCAGGGACACTGGGCCTTCCGGCTGTTGGGATTCTACGGCTGCATCCCATGTCACTTGGAATGCCGAGTCTCACACTGAGCACTTTGTCTGGGCTTACCCACTGGGGCTGGGGAGGACACCTCAGCAATGCAAAGAGAAGCTGTCTAAGGGGGATCCTTCAAGTCCACAGCCACTACCAAAGCCTCCAGCTTCCCCACTGTCCCCTTTGAAACTACTGCTACTCTCTGACTGAGCTTTTTGCTTTGCAACTCCAGAGCTTATCAGTCGTCACTTTCTCTTGCATGTGAAGTGTTGACAGTATGTATTTTTACAGCTTAGATGTTGATGCTACCTATAGGGACACCTTTCAAATGTAAGAACACAAAGCTAAGGGAAATGAGCCAATCCCAAAAGGTTAAATACCACATGTTTGCCTTAATTTAAGATGATATGATGTTATGTATAACATGTTATGTTATGAATGTTATATGTTGTGTATAAACTAAAATTGAAGTGTAGGTGAGGTGGTCACAGAAGGTGGCTGGGAACTCGCATTTACTTTTAACATATTGGTTACTCATTACTATGTCAATTAATTCCATAATGATGTAAATTTTTGCTGATGGTATGTTGGAGCTTTCAATTGACTGGGATGATACTCTGCTGGCTCTGTCTTCAGACCAGAGAGGGTATACCTAAGAAGCCGTTGAACTTGACTGGACAATAAGATGCTGGACTCTATGTTTGGTATACGCTTGCAATGGGGGAATCTCAACTGAACTTAAGCTGTGGTTATGCAACAAGGTGGAGGAATCCACCATGGTGGGAGGGTTTGGGGAGGGGTGGGGAGAACCCAAGTACCTATGTAACTGTGTCACATAATACAATGTAATTAATGAAGTAAAATAATAAATAATTAAAAGAAAAAAAAACAAAAGAACACAAAGGTAAGAATGCATGCCATTGTGGGACAATTCTGTAAAGAGTCTGCCTAGGGTGTCTATATTATTGTCCTTATATTGCCTCTTAATTCCCTCCTGAATGTATGAAGAATGCAGAGAGAAAATTGGCTGTGAGAAATTGCCTCTGGCCTTATGGACAAAACTGGGTTTGATAGAATACCTTCCAGATACAAAAAATCATGTGCATATACCTCATAGGATGACCAGGAATGCTTATGAATATGCAGTTAGGGAAAGGGGCTGAGGCTAGCACTATGGTGCAACTGCTTAAGCTGCTGGTTGAGATGAAGGTATCCATTGCTGAGTGCCAGGGCCTGTCCCAGCTGCTCCATTTCCAATCCAATCCCTAATGTGCCTGGGAAGATGATGGTCCAAGTGCTTGGGCCCCTGCATCCACCTGGGAGACGCAGATGGAGTCCCTGATGCATGGCATCAGCCTGGTCCAGCCCTGCCGTGAAGCAGCAAATAGAAGTTATCTCTGTCTCTCTCTTTCCCCCTACCCTTGTCATTCTTTTGAGTAAATAAATCAACAAATCTGAAAAAGGCCTATGAACAAAATGTCACATAAGCAAAGATTTCATTATAAATTATAAACAAAAGAAGTTAGTGGGGGTAGATTATTTCAGGCAAAATGAGCTCATTTCCTTGCCAAAAAAATTAATTGTGCAAGTTAGAGAAAATAACTTTAAACCTTAACAGTAAAATTCTCGATTTACTTTCCAAGTCATTTTCACTCATTTCATTAAAAGAAAATATATTTGCTCACTGAGTTTTATTTTAGGAATAGTACAACTGATATGGGATAGTGGGGGGCTCTGCTTTCTTCCCCTTCCACCTGCCCATTTCCAGCACTTTCCACGTCATGTTCTTTTTAGAAGTTATGATTCTATTCTGACGGCTTTTCCTCCGAAGGACAAAGCTGCTGCTTCTCCAAGGCTCTTGGTACTCCCAGATGATGGCTAGCAGGGGAGATGAGCCCTCATCTGCAGGGAGAGCTATTCTGGCACTGTTTGGGGCTGACTTCTATTATACTGCATTTCCATGTCAGTAAGTATGGTGTGCGCCTACTCTCTGCTGAAGGCCTTCCTAGACTGGACACCTGATGGCTGCCAACATTCTAATTCAAGATCGAGAATTCTAACTCCTGCTCTTCAGCCCCCTGTCTGGCCTTGGCCTGCAGCTCCTACCCATTGGCTCTCTGGCTCATTATCAGGCCCACCAAGGCCCTGTCCCCACCCTCAGCTGGACTGGGAAGCCATTCTTGGCACTTCATTGAACAGAGATGCCCCAGCCCCACCCAAGGCTACTCGTAGCTCAGAGTCAGTTCCTCACCTTGTGAGCTGGAAGCACCCCAAGTGGCCGAGGATGACTGTCCCGGGGTGAAACCTTTTGAAGGGACAGAACTGCTAATCATTGTCTTATATGAAAAGATTTAACAACCCTTACACTTGAAACAACAGTGCACATATAACAGGGCCCAGGACCAGGTGAAGGGGGTAGAGTCTTATTTCCCTATGTGTGGATACAAAAGTGAAATTTGTTCTCAGCATGCATGTATTCATAACAAAATGTACCTGTTGGATCATAAAGAGCTGATGATGCTACTTGGAGGCCTGGGCAAGTGCTTGTTGGGGAACACACACCGTACAGGTAAAAATATGATGGCCAAGTAGGGGAGGGGTGGAGTTACAACATTCAGTCTAGGGGCTTAAGGACTCCACAGCACAACTGGTATGTTTGCCCTATAGTATCATTTCTACTAAGAGCAAACAGGTGGCTTCCACTCCTGGCCTCAACCAATGCCCTGTCCTCCTGGTCCCTACAGCAGCCCATTAACAGGTGAATGGCCAGATTTGGGGCAGGGTGGTGGGTGCACTGGGGTGCTGTCATTTGGGGGTAATGAAATTATTTCAGCTTGTGTTCCCCACCCCCACCCCCAAAGGGGCACATAGCCCTGGGACCCAGGCAAACCCAGTCAAATACACTTGACAACCAATCACTCTATTTTGAAATTTAAATAAAGCTAAGATTTTCTTCTTCTGGCCTAGAGGGAAGGTTCATTAAAATCAATTAGTGCCTACACACCTCTAGGGAACAGGAACTTTTTTTTTTTTTAAGGAAGGTTTCAAGAATAAGATGCACATAATTACGTTACCCAGATCCTCCCCGGGTCCCCCGTGAATGTCACTCAGGGTCTTACCCAGACAGGTGGCCAGGTGGGACAACGTGTCCCGCCCCCTCCCCCCCGCCCCCCGCCGCGGGGAGGTGGGGGACCCGGGCGCTCCTCAGTGGCCGCTGCGCGTAAAGAACAACCTTGCGCCTCGCTCTACCAGGAGGCGCAGTGTCCACGGGCCAGGAGGCTCTCGGCACAGCGCACGTAGCACGGGCCGCCGCCAAGGGCAGGCCGGGCGCGGTCAAGTTGTGGGTTGGGCGCTCCCAGGTGAGGCCGCGCTCGCGCTCGCCGAGGTCGGGGCCCCGCACAGCTGTGGCCGCGCGCCCGGTTCTCCCTCCGCCCAGCTGCGGCGGCCTCCGCACCCCTCCCCCCGGCGCTCCCGACGCCGCCGCCGCCGCCGCTCCCCTCCGCCTCGCCGGTGCCTCGGCGCTCGCTCGCCGTCCGGCGCTCTCTCGGCCCCTCTCCCTCCGTCCCGTCCTCTCCGCTCCCCTCTGCCCGCCTCTCTCCCCTTCCCCCAGCCCCTCCTCTCCTCACCCCACCCGGCCTCCTTCCCTCCCTCCCTCCTTCCCTCCCTCTCTCCGCCCGCACGCCTGCCTGCCTGCCCGCCCGCCCGGCGCTCACAGAGCCGACACCAGGGGGGCTCTCGATGTAGCACCATGACAGGCATCGCCGCCGCCTCCTTCTTCTCCAATACCTGCCGCTTCGGGGGCTGCGGACTCCACTTCCCCACCCTGGCCGACCTCATCGAGCACATCGAGGACAACCACATCGGTAAATGGCTCGGGGGTGGTCGGGGGTGCCGGGCGCGCAGAAACTCCTGCCCGGGGTGGGGGTGGGTGGGTCGGTGGGGGCAGAATCCCCAGCATGGCCAAGGGTGGCGGGGAGAGCGGCGGCGGAGGGGCGGGGAGGGTGTATATGTGTGTGTGTGTGTGTGTGTGTGTGTGTGCGCGCGCGCGCCCCGGAGGTGGGGGGCGGCGGGATGCGGAGACGCGGGGTGGGGGAGGGGGCGGGCACCCCGAGGTGCGGCTGGCCGGGCTGAGGCGGGTGCTCGGCGGGGCGTGCGCGGTGGGGATGCGGCCGGCCGGCGGCGCCGGGCTGAGGCGCGGAGTTAGTTGGCCCGGGGGGCGGGCGCTGCACGCCGCCTGCCGCTTCCGCCCCGGCTCGAGCTGTCAGGGCTCGGCGGCGGCTGCAGCCGCTGGGAGGTGGGAGCGGGACGGGGCGGGAGGGGGCGGGGGTGGCTCCACCGCGGCAGCCATTCCGCTTCCTCCTCCCACCGCCGCCGCTGCCACTGCGTCCTGTCAGCGCCCGTTGCTAGGTGTGGTGCGTCGGGAGGGTGCCGTGGGGCCGGCCGAGGACCGGCAGCTCGCCCTGGGCTGCCCGGGGTTTCCGAGTCGTGGGGCGGCCACCGCCGCCGGGGCACGTACCCCACCCTCCTCCAGCCCCTGTCCTTGGCCTGGCGCGGACGCGGCCGGGACGCTGCGGGCTGAGGTTCCGGGTGTGCCCGCGGGCCGCGCCCAGCGCCGCCAGGCCGGGTGGCCTCGGAGGCCCCTGCGGCTGCGTCTGCGGGAGAGCCCTTTTCCCTCTGGGGCTGGTGACCGGCTATGTAAATGCGTCCCGGCTATACGATTTGCCTTGCAAATGGTCCTAGGCCCGAGGTTCGCCGACTGCGCCCAGGGCTAGGCGGAGGCCTGCGCGGCGTGCCCTCCCACCTCCCCTCCGTCCCCATCCCCTGGCGCGGAGTGGGGGACCCGAGGTGGGGGTGGGGATGTACCGCGAGGCCCAGCTCTGGCTTTCCCTGCACGCCCTGAACATCCCCCCCACCCCTCAGCACCTCCCCCCCCCCCCACCTCTTAACAAGTTTTCAGCTTCGCTCAAGTCCCTGTTACACCTTGACACATTTGGGAAGGGACGTGGGTTGGGCTGCTGTGGCCCGGGCGAGCCAGCCACCTGCGAAGGTGTGGGCGGCATGCGGGAGTTGTGTGCGTGGGCTGGAAGGTGAAGGGCCACGGTGTGCCTCATTGCGGCTGTTCCATCCTCAGAACCTGTAACCAACCCGCATGGATCAATGCCTTGGATGCGGCTCACGTTTCTGCAAAGTTGAGAGGAAATCGCAACCGCCTGTATATCTGTGCACGAATCAAACGAGGCAGAGCACCAGGCTCCTTGGATTCGTGTCATGCGTGCACACAGTGGGTGCCTCATAGATGCCTGCTTAGAATGGAGTGAGGTGGGCCATCCGCTGTGTGAAAGAAGCAGAAATCAACGACTGTCCAAATGCCTTTTTCGCAAGATCCTCTTGATGAGGGATTGTCCAGGTTTAGAGACTTTGAGGGGGTGAGCCCCGCCCGTTTAGTTGCTTCTTGCTTCTCTGATTAAAGTGTGAAGGAAGCAGTGCGCAGCTGTCCTGCACAGAGACACGGATGTGCTGATTCATGACCCGCTGGAGTAGTGGCAACTGACCCGGCTTGGGGGGACAGATCGCACTTGTCCTGATGGTAGTTTACAGTGAAGTCCCACCCCAGCAAACGCCTAAAGCTCCAGGCGAGATGGGGGGGGGTCAAGTTCTTCCCCTTGGGTTCAGTCGTAAAATAATACATATGTATTATATAAATGTCTCTTAAAAACCGTGAGCTTCTCCTGACTTAGGGGAAGGCTGTCATTGCATCCCCCATTCACTCTGATGAACAGTTATTTCAGGATAAACTATAATTTGGGGAAGTTGAGTAATAATTTTACCTCATTGCCTGCTTACTTGGACTAGCTAGTTAGAATAGAAATCAGATTTATTCACATATTTAAAAGACAGTTATCCTTCTTGAGGATTTAGTTTATCACTGAATGATTTAAAAGCAAATCTTGGCAAATTAACTAAGAGTTTTTTAATTTGTAGACTTTTTAAAAAAGCATTTATTTTTGTTTAAAAAGCAGATTTACAGAGAGAAACAGAGACGGTTGGAGATCTCCCACCCATTGTTTCATTCCCCAAATGGCCAAAATGGCCAGAGCAGAGAGCTTCTTCCAGGTCTCCTACTTGGGTGCAGGTACCCAAGAACTTGAGCCATCTTCAGCTGCTTTCCCAGGTCATAAGCAGGAGCTGAATGGGAAGAACAGCCGGGTCTAGAACCGCTGCCTCTGTGAGATGCCACCAGCTCTGCAGGTGGAGGATTAGTGTGCTATGCTATTGCAATATCCCCAGCATTATTTTAAGAGTGTACATTGTAAAAGAGAGTTAAGGATTCCATAAATTTCCTGAAGCTCAACTTTTCAGTACTAATATGTCACTGCTCGAAGGCCTAGTGTTCTTCTTTTGGTAAGTGTGGGTATTGGAAAATGTGAATGTAGAACCCATAGCTATGGGTTAGGAGAACTGTGTGGCACAGCTCCCCATGATGCCTTGGGACCCGGTTGGAGCCAGTCAGCTTTATGACAAGTGCATGAGACCGTGAGCAAACAGTTGAAATTCCCAGGACGAAGAGGCTCACTTGAACTGCAGCACGCACCTCAGCAGACAAGAGGCCCCTTCCAGTCAAGGGCGGCCCTGCGTGCAGGAGGAGCTAAGGGCGTGTAGGGGCTGGAGGGGAGGAGCCAGGAGAAGCTGGCAGAGGGAAGGCCAGAGGCCTGATGGTGTGGGCCTCTGCAGTCCTCGAGCTGATGTACAAGTCGTTAGAACGTATAAACCTGAAAATGTGAAATTCCCTGCTGACAGAAAAGGGAGGGGGGGATAAAAAGAAATGAAAAGCATCCTAGTGAGGAGGTAGTGTGAGGAACATGCTTCTGATGCAATGAAGTTCTATATGTTCTCTGAACATGAAAAAATGAAATTAAAAGTATGAGTTTATTATGATATGAGAGGCTTTTGAAATGCACACATTTTTCTCCATCATATGTGTTTTCCACAAATTACTGAAACAATTTTATTTATTTATTCATTTTTACCAAAAGTAGACTTTTAATTCCGTTTTCCGTGAACTTCTGAAAGCCCTCATGTTGTTACGGTGGCGACGGCTTGTGATTCATCTGTGCGTTGCTGCAGCTAATTGGACAGTAGTTTTTAGTGATTGGCTCACTGGTTTCATGTGTCTTAAAGTGGCCACACTAAAAGGATTAACAATTTTTAAAAATAGGGGCCAGCATTATAGCATAGCAGGTTGAGCCACTGCCTGCGATTTAAGAATCTCAACCATGTGAGCATCAGTTGCGGGTTTGGCTGCTCTGTTTCTGAGGAAGGTGGCCCATGTGCTCGGGCCTCTGTGCCCACAGGGGAGACCCGGAAGACGCTCTTGGCTTCTGCCAGAATCACTTGAGTCATAACCATAGAAGCCATTAGGAATGAGCCCACCTCTCTCTCTGGCTCTGCCTTTCAGGTAAGTAACTCTTTAGGGGGAAAGAAAGATTGATGGAAAGGCCTAGAGATGTGTTATCTCTGCCTTTGATTTGTTCCAGGATTGCTGTTCTTAGCATCCGTGAGAATGTCCACCATGGTACCACCTTGAGGTACAATGATTCTTTACCATGTGACAGGTGGTTGGCATCCTTCAGCAGTGCTGGAGTGAAGGGTTTGGAGAACGTGGTGTGTTCTTTCTTGACAAATCTTTTCAGACCTTTAGTTTTTAGGTCCTGTAGTTTTTGTTATAGCTGTAACGTGTTTAATTCTGATTAAGTGCATTAAGCTGTGTTGTCTTAATATTATACCATATCTTTAGTTATTTTTTAAGGTCTATTATTTATTTATTTATTTATATTGGAAAGGCAGATTTACAGAGAGAAGGAGAGACAGAGAAAGATCTTTCAGTCTCCTGGTTCACTCCCCAAGTAGCTGCAATGGCCAGAGCTGAGCTGATCTGAAACCTTCTGCCAGGTCTCCTGTGTAGGTACAGGGTCCCAAGGCTTTGGGCCATCCTCTACTGCTTTCCCAGGCAACAGTCATGGAGCTAGAAGGGAAGTGGAGCAGCTAGGACACAAACTGGCAGCCATATGGGATCATGAGTGTGCAAGGCAAGGATTTAGCCACTGAGCCATCACACTGGGCCCAGTTATTGTTTTTAACCTTTTTTCCTTTCCTGTAAGGAAATAGGAATTCGTATTTCAGATTCAAGGGAAGTATGATTTCCCCCCCAACGTTTTACTCCTTGCCCTGGGTAGAGGGAGCATGCCATGTTGCTATGTGCATTTCCTTGCTCAAAAGCAGAGCTCCCTGGGCTCCCGCATGTCCAGTTGAGTCCTGGCCCTCTCCCTCACTTGCCTGCAAGCCCTACAGCTCTGTGAAGCACTTCTCTGTGGCTTTGCTGCCATTTCATTCAGAACCCTGGTGCTGCTTCCTGTGAGTAAACTCTTGGGCTTGCAGAAAGAGTGTTGGCATGGACGTCCTAGAGAGGTGACGTGAAACAGGTGTCTGGGGCTCCTGGAACACCAAGAGCACTATATTTAGCACTGAAGGTCATGTTCCTCCGACATGCCTGGCTAGACCCTGCATCCTGGTGCCGTGGAGTTGTTGGCCATGCAGTTTCAGAGACAGCCATTGAAGCATTCTTACCTGGCATGACTGCTGGGGTTGTTTGCCCAAGGACCTCTGCACTTTGAATGGATTCCTGCATTGGTGTCTGTGAGCACCTGCCGTGTGCCAAGTCCAGTTCCAGACCCTTGATGCGTTTTGGGAAAGGAAATAAAGTGCCCGGTCTTTGGGGAGCTGATATTCCCCTTGAAGCTAATGATGTAAAATGAACAGCATCTTGGAAGGGAGTTGGTGATGCTGAAAAGTAAGAGTAGAGTAAGGTGGCCTGGGAGGAAGAGGGGGTGGGGTGTTATCTGGGTGCCAGGAGGTGAGAGAATTCCCTGTGAGCCCATTTGGTCCCAGCCGGGAAGCAGGTACCAAGACCCCCAGCAGGAGTGTGCCTCTTGAACTGGAGCACAGGTGTGTGATGGCATGATCACTAGATCTTGGGAGGCTACTGAAGCTACGGGTCATTTGGCACCTTTCCCAGGTGGTAGGGGCCTCAGTTTGGCTGACCATGCAGATTTCCTGCAGGGCCCTGAGAGGGACCACATGTGGCTTGTGTTTTGCCAGCACTTCCTTGTGGCTGCTAGTCTTTTTGCAGTTTTCATCTCTAAAACTCAGGTAGTGAATTGATAGCGCTTCATCTTATAGATCAGGTTCATAATGATCAAAGTTTCTGGAAAGATGAATTAGAGTAAGGCAAATTTGATTCCAACACATTGAGCACACATTCGGGTATCTTCCTCAAAGACCAGCATGGTGTAGTAAATACAGGTATACTTATGCACCCCATATGATGGATGCTTCGATCATGACGCACTTCATGTGAGGCGGTGGTTCCTTGAGATTATAGTGCCTGGTGACAAGGGGGCCAGCTTGACTTGTGTGAGTACATTCTGTGATGTTTGCATAGCAATGAAATCCCCTGGTAGTGAAGCGACACCTGACCACAGTGAACTGTATTCAGTAGTCCCTCACTCTTCCCGCTTTAGAGGCAAACACACTGGGGCACAGGAGAGGGCTGTAACTCTCCTTGGTCCCTGTGACTGCTGACATTGGAGTTGCAGACAGGTGTGCAGAGCCAAGCTCGTATCGGATGGCCCACTGAGGTGAAGAGCCTGGGGAGGCCCTCCTTATCATGCAGTTTGCCTGTGTGTCTTCTTTGGAAACAAATTGAACTCTTTTTTGGAAACACATTTTTAAAAGCTTACTTAAAAGGTGAGGAGATCACAGGTGTATGTGGGCATGTTTAGGGGTGGAGAGGATCAGGAGGGGAAGGGTGAGAGAAGGGAAAATGTTCTGCCTTCTGCTCTGTGTCTACAGGAAGAGATCCTCCTCTCCCTCCGCATTACCAGTCTGCGTGGGCTTAGCAAGAGCAGTGGGTTCATGACATCAGCATGGAGTCAGCACTGTAGATGGTGTCATCACGCAGTGTGCGCACCGAGGCCAGACCACACACCCAGAGGCCCTGGTCCCTGAGATCAGAGATTCTCAGATGTTTGAGGCCATCATGAGATGAAGACTTGCTGCTTGCCAATGCCAAAAGCCACTGGTGGGCTGTCTCCATAGTGGGTGCTGCTGCCTGGCCCCGGGAGTCCCAGCACTGGCTCTCCTGGTTCCTCAACCATCCCATCTCCAGCTCCAGCTCTTGCACACCAGCAGGTGCTTTGGTCTGGCCCAGGAAAGTCCACAGCTTCAGCTCTTCCCACTTCAAAAGTGCTAGGTACCCCCTGACCTTAGCCCATGAAGCCCAGTAAGTGAGTGGCAGCAGTCCACTCATTACCACCTCCCCACTTCCCCTGCAGATTTAACTTTAAAGAACAGGGTACTGTAATGCCGAGGTAGCATGAACCATGTTCAGACTGCCCACCAGCTATTGGCTTCTGTTCTTCCAGCAGTGTAACACTTACCCAGACACAAGGGAATCTCCACTGAACTCTTGCAGGGTGCGTGAGTTGAGAAGCCGTGCAGGGAGCCCGTCCTGCTTGGGGGTGGGCATGAGCTTCTGCCTCCCTCCAGTCAGCCATCTGGTGGGCGACAACCTCACCACCTCTGTAAAATGAGCATGCTCCCAGCCCCCACCTCGGCGGGTGGTGAGGGAGGGCTAAGCGAGCTCTGTCAAATGCTCGTCTACAACATGACATCATGCAATTCCCTGACATTGGCATGCTTGCTAAACAAGTGTGCTTGTCATCCTGCTGTGACAATCTGTACTGGAAGTTGACAGAATCTGAGCTGTGCTCCACTCTTCGGAGGGCTGTTCCTGTGCATTCGACTGCCTTGTGAACACATTGGCCCTCTCTGGGAGAGACTGAGAAGAGCCGGTATGCATGGCCTTGGTATTGCAGCCTCTGTCTACTTTCTGTGTGGCCACAGGCACTTCAAATGCCCACCAAACCCCTGCCGCGGTGGACCGGGAAAGTGGTGTCCAGACCAGCGGCTTCCAACGTGGTCTTTTCCTGTGACCTGGTTTTATTTGAATAAGTCAGGATTAGAAAGAGGCACTGTGCCTGGAACATCCCCCCAAGGCTCCTGGCCACGGGAAGAAGGAATGACTGAATGAGTAAACGAGTGCATGAAAGGCTTGCCTCTGTGCCCTGCTCTCTGTCCTCACCCTGGGCTTGGTTGCAGCTTTTCCGCTACTCCCTTCCATGGTGGCCAGAAAGGCCCCGGACACAGAGGCAGGCGAGGTTGAGAGCCTGCACGGCATCCAGAGG
This sequence comes from Ochotona princeps, assembly GCF_030435755.1. Classification (NCBI taxonomy): domain Eukaryota; kingdom Metazoa; phylum Chordata; class Mammalia; order Lagomorpha; family Ochotonidae; genus Ochotona; species Ochotona princeps. Next base: position 26,460,315 of record NC_080851.1, read on the forward strand.
TAGCCAGCGTGGGCAGCTGAAGGAAACCCTCTGCCTCAAGCCTCCAGAGTGGGACTTCTGTAGTTCCTCCTTTCTCCTGCTTCCCGCCACCCTTTAGGGACCATCCCTGTTGGTTGCACACACTTCTGTTGCTTTCCGTAGGTGTGTCCCCTCCCGTTGCAGACATATAACTGAAATGTGCAGGTAGGCAATGCTGCTTAAAGTCACAGTGTTGGCAAGTGCCTCCACGTTCTGTAAAAGATGGTTTCCAGTAGAGATCATATACCTTGAAAACATCTCCCGTCTTGACGGTTGTAGAAATGCATGCTGACAGTTGTTTTCCAGCCTGATGGCTCCCATGGGTGGTAGCGGTGATGCCTCCAGACTGGAACAGGCTGAGGACACTTGATGAAAGAGCCTTGCCTGGGACCGTTGGAGGCCAGTATCCTTGTGTTGTAGACTGGAATCTGAGAGGGGACAATGCTACTAAGACCATTACAACCCTTGCTTCTTCTGGTTTTGCCTCACACTCTGCGTGATTGTGTGTTCTCTCTTTCCTGCATGTTTGACCCTGCCTTTAAATCTTCACATGCCCTGGATACTGAAGAAATACATTTTGTTTTGTGATAGGTTGTCGATTTGTTTTGTGCTGATGTGATTAATGTGTTCAATTGCAAATGTATATTTAGAATCTGAATGTCGGAAGACAGAAGTGTTAGAAATGCATGACAGTGTGTGTGCTTTTAAAAATGCCTTTCATTTTGAATGCTAAATCAGCTAAAGAAAATTTTACTTTTCCCATGCAGTTAAGCACTGGAATGTTGTGGTAATTTTCATCTACATTTAAAAAAATTATTTGAAAGACCGAGAGAAACAGAGAACTTTCATCCCCAAATGCCCGTATCAGCAAGGACCAGATCAGTCCGACGCCAGAAGACCAAAACTCCATCCAGGTGTCCCAGGCGGGTGGCAGGGATGCAAGTCCTCGAGCTGTTAATTGCCACCTCTCAGGATGTACGCTAGCAGGAAGCTGAATCAGAAATGGAGTACCTGGGACTCAAACCACACATTCTTCAGTGTGGGGTGCAGGTGCCAAATGCGTGCCAGTCCTTTTTTTTTTTGTTTTTTTAATGAGCTGCAAGCAGGGAAAAGATGAATGACCATTCACTTGAAGGCTCGGTCTTGTACTAATAAGTATGCACTTGAAGGATAACTCTTAATATCTCCATTTTGGCAGGAGCCAGAGTGAGTGTTCTTGGGTCACGAAGAATAGATAGTCAGTCCTTACTTGACTTCCCTTCTTGGTCGTCTAAAGAAAACCCTGTTCATTGTCTGCCAGGTTGCACACATGCATTTATTTATAAAGCATATGTATAGGTGGATATTTATAGTTAAAAACCTCAGGTATAAAAATTTATATATATCTATATATGGGATTTTTTTCCCCATTGCTACCAATGGGAACATCTTTTCTCTGTTAAGCGGTACATTTAGCAGCTTTTTCACCTTGATGAAACACTTATTATCATAGTTTGGCCACAATGTTAGAAGCTGAGGTGCCATAGGCAAGCTAGTGTGAGTAATGCTATGCTGAATGCATCTTCTCATGGGAGCTTTCTGATACCAGACATCTGGAGTTTGGTGCCAGCTCAGCTTGATGGCCGAGATGTGTGATATAAACTCCTGTGGCTTAGTGCATGTCCTTCCTGGATTGAAAACTCCCTATTAGTCACCGGACTCCCACATGCCCTTCTGGTGCCACATGCAGGTGTCAGACCAACGATTGGCTCCAGTGATGTGGAGTTATACTTACCTTTGTGTGTTAGAATCAAGGGAACTGCATTTTGTCAGTCCCTGGAAAGATGGCGGTGTCTTTGTTGTTACCTGAAGCACAGGGTAAGAGAATGAGATTGATTCTTTTCCTTGACTTGTGGAAGTCAGCCTTTCTGAGTTGTAAGTTGGTGTACCAGTAGAGCTCACATCAGTGGTTTTTTACAAGGCTTGCTTGGATGAACCTGCAGAAATTCCAGGCACTGGGACTGTGCCCCTAGAGCTTCTCTTTCAGGCACCGGCAGTGCTGCGATCTGACAGTGCACAGGTGGGCCTCAGCTAGGTGGCCCAGGTTGGACACCCATTGTTCATATAGTAGCATTATGATGAGGATCATGGAGTTTCCCCAAAGCCATGTAAGTTTTCATCTTCCCGGGGGAATACTAAGAACAGGCTTAAAGATATGCTCCCATCCCAGTCTGGATTTACAGGAGAAAGGCCCTTCCCAAGAAGCCTCAGAGTCTCAACCTCAGATGCCTCCAAGATACAATGGGGGAGCCACTTGGTCAAGTTCAGTGTAACTGGGAGCAGCTGGCAAACTGGCGAGTCCCAGCTTTACCGGAAAAGGGTGGCTATTCCTCTGCTCCAGCCCAATGTTGCCAGAGGGCACCTGGGCTGTTTGCCAGCAGATACTTTCCTACTCCTGGTATAATGGGGACAGACTGGGAATGATTATTTTCATGTGAAATCTGTCTTGTGCCAATGAATATCAATGTGTTTAAAACATACACTGCTGCGGCCAGTGGAGCCAGTAACGTGGACAGGGTGAGGCTCTGGGGATGAAGCACCGACCTGACCTGAGACCAGTGATGGTGGAAGTCTATGAGAAGTCTCTCTTTATTACTCCTTTTATACTCTTCCCTCCCAAGTCCTTTAGCCAAACAATAGGATGCCAGTGAGTCCCATTAGTCCAGGTGCTTTTAGCTGCAAGCCCATTTCCTGTTACTGCTCAGCTTAATCAGTGCTAACAAACCCCTTAGCCCACAACAATACACAACCAAGTACTCCACCCAGTCACTAAAAGAGATATTAATGGTAGGCCATGGGTTTCAATGAAGTGCGGGTGAATGATGGCATGCAGAACAAACCCTGAATACCTTCCTCCTAGCAAGGAAGCTCTTGCAATATAGATGGTATCGTGCAGAATCATCAGCTGTAGATTGTTGTTGTTTTCTAAACATTTGATTACTTTTATTGGAAAGTCAGATTTACAGAGAGGAGAGACAGAAAAAGCTTCCATCCAATGATTCACTCTCCAAGTGGCCACAATGGCCAGAGCTGAGCATATCCAAAACCAGAAGCCAGGAGCTTCTTCCAGATCTTCCATACAGGTGCAGGGTCCCAAGGCTTTGGGCTGTCCTCTGCTACTTTCCCAGGACAGTCAGGGAGCTGAATGGGAAGTAGACTGGCGCCCACATGGGATCCTGGTGTGTGCAAGGCAAGGACTTTAGCCACTAGGCTATTGCACCAGACCCATTGCTTTTTTTTAAAGATTTATTAATTTTTTATTACAAAGTCAGATATACAGAGAGGAGGAGAGACAGAGAGGAATATCTTCCATCCAATAATTCACTCCCCAAGTGAGCACACAGCTGGTGCTGCACCAATCCGGAGCCAGGAACCTGGAACCTCTTCCGTGTCTCCCATACCGGTGCAGGGTCCCAAAGCTTTGGGCTATCCTCACTGCTTTCCCAGGCCACAAGCAGGGAGCTGGATGGGAAGTGGAGCAGCCGGGATTAGAACCGGCGCCCATATGGAAGGAATCCCGGCGTGTGCAAGGCGAGAACTTACGCCGCCGGGCCCGCCCAACTGCTTTTTTTAAGAGGTATGCTTTACGAAATCATGTGACTTATTAAAAAAAATTTTTTATTACATTTTAAAAAGATGAACCTTAATCCCAAAAGTGTCCAGCTGGCTCCTGACTTGCATGTCACACTAGTCTTAACTTTACAGTACAACAAAAGCCATGTACCCTCCATAGGCTATCTTTGGCATTTTGAATTTTTGGTGTTTTCTTGGGCTGATTCTGTGAGATGCAGTCCTCCTGCTGGATCCTGGGGAGCAGTCCCCAGGTTTACCCCGTGGTAACTACAGCCACAGCTAGTCCTCTTCAGTGTGTAGTGTGGCCACGCCACGGTGTCCGGCAGGTGAGGTGAAGGCAGCGGACTTGCCCTGGGAGACGTTCAGCACAGGGGCCACGCACTTTCCCGCTATGTTGCCATCTTGGAGAACAACCTTTTTTGGTGAATGAATGAAGCATAATATCACTGATCTAGTCCAGGTCGTTAGCTGTCAGAAGAAAAACCTTTAGTGATAATGCAGCTGTGAGTTGCCAAGACACTGAGCTGGAGCACTGAGCAGTGAATTAGCTTGTGGCTCCTCGAGTTCTAGCTCTGTACCTCCTGTCAAGTTCTAGAACTTGTCTGGGCCTCATTTTCTGCACCTCTAAAATGGGGTGGTAGCACCCACATCCCTCAGAACTTCGTGAGTGCTGTGCATGTGTCGTGAGTTTGCTGGTCAGTTCTCTCTTGGTCATCTTTGGCTGGAGGCTTGGGTTATGGACGCATCTCTGCCTACCATCTTACTGGCTACATGATGCGAATCCATTTCTCTGGGTCACACAGGGCTGGGAATAGGACTATTTCAGAATGTTGATATAAGGGTTGATTAAAAATGCTCATATCTGGGACACACCCCATGAATGTTGGCATCAACGGGACTGGACCATTTATTTTGGCATCTGTGACAACTTTCCCAGTGCCACAGAATCCTCAGATTCTTCTGTCCTCCTCATGTTTCCCTAAGATGGCAGAAGAAAAATAATCCAAACAGCCTTATGTGTTTCTGGTTTTCGTTAAACATTTCTACTTGGAGATATTTGATAAACTCAGCAGAGGTTTGGGTTCTATTTGTGTAAGTCATTCTGAGTGGTCCCAGGAATCCAGAGGATGTTAAAATATTCCACACACAAATTCTCACTGTCTCAAAATATACCAGCCTTAATTTAATGTTGTTTATGTAGAGTTAAGTTTTTGAGATTTTAGGTCATGTGATTAGAAAAGTGGCTCCCACATTTAATCAATAAGATTTTCTGTTTAGGAGAAAATACATTTTTGGAGTCTAGAGAGTTACTGGCTACATTTTTTTTTAACTATACAAAGAGTGGTTTGTTTGTGATGCAGCAGGGTAAGCTGTAACTTGAGACGCTGTTTCCTGTCTTGGAGTGCTGGTTTAAGTCTCAGCTCCTCGGCTTTCCATCCAGCTTCCTGCCATGTGCCTAGAAAGGCAGCGGGTAATGGTGTAATACTTGGGACCCTGCCACCCATGTGGGAGACCTTGATGGAGTTCCTGGCTCCTAACTTTGGCCTGGCCCAACTCTGACACTTGAGATCGTTTGGGGAGTAAACCAGACACAGAGGGAAGATCTTTGTCTCTGCACTCAGCCCTTCAAATAGATGAACCTGTTAAGCACATGCACAAGGGGGCAGTTTGGTTTTGGATTATAACAACTGAACAATGGAAAAATAGGAAAAAGTGCATGTATGTGACTATATGTGTATGTGTGTGTGAAGCCAGGAGCCTGGAATTCCATCTGGGTCTCCCACGTGTGTGGCGGGGCCTCAGTATTTGGGCCTTCTGCATCACGGGTGCGTTAGCAGAGAGCTGGAGTGGAAGCAGGGCCAGGGCACATGACTTGTAGCTCTCACATGGAAAGCTGGTGGCACAGGCTGTGGCTTGACCTGTGCCACCACAGTGCCAGCTCAGGTATGTTTTTTTTTTCAGTCCAGAAAGCAAAGTGCTCTTCATCCTTTGAAATCTGTATTGAAATAAAATTTTTTGACCAACACAATTATTCATGTGATTGCAATTAAATTTAGTGTGGGCTCTTTTACTGCAAACCAGAAGTGATAAGTAAGGATTATTGTTAATCACAACATTTTTAGGCCACAATTTATTTATTTTCATTGAAAAAACAGATTTGCAGAGATACAGAGAAATAGATCTTCCATCCACTGATTCACTCCCCAAATTGCCGCAACAGTCAGAGCCAAGTTGAGCTGAAGCCAGGAGCCAAGAGCTTCTTCCAGGTCTCCCATGCAGGTGCAGAGTCCCAGAACTTTTTGGGCCACCCTCCACTGTCTTCCCAGGCCACAAACAGGGAGCTAGATTGCAAATGGAGTAGCTGGGGAATGAACTGGTGGCTGTATGGGATGCCATCACTTGCAAGGGGAGAATTAACCAATCAAGCCGTCATGTCAGGCCCAATCACAACATTTCTAAACAAATGTGCAATTCAGTTTTAAACTCAGGGATCTTCATTTTTCTTTCAGAGTTTTCTCCAGTGTTGTGAAAGCCTGCCTGGATTTTGGGGGCAGTGAGCATTGGCAGAAGTGAGACAGGTTGGAGCGGAGAAGGGAGATGAGTGCCTTAGAGGAGGGAGAAAAATGACTGCCATGCAGCCTGAAGATACTGTTTCCCCCTCATAGTACATTTTTAAACTGAGAGGTAGTATTCAATAGAACTCTTCATGAAAAATAAACCAGAGTTTTGCCTTCCTCACAAGAGCTTTCTAGAGATGTTAGCCTGAATGTTTCACTGTGGAAAGGAGCCGGTGTTTTCCTGAGGTGGTGTGAGCCTGTTTACTTTTTTTACACCTGCAGACTTTACTCCTGAGGCATCTTTGTTCAGGTACCTCACAAATGGTATGTGGCCCTTGAAATTCAAGAGAAAAAGAGCATGAGATCTGCTAAAATACATGTTTGCACCTGTAATTTACCCCTTTAGTTCATCTAAAATGATGAGCTGCTTGTCAGCAGCTGCCAGGATGACAGCATGGGCAGCCATCCCTGACTTGGTGGCGTCTGGTTTGCAGGATGACTGTGGTTTGGCAAGTGGAGGCCTGGTGCATCAGTGTGGTTTGGCTCTAGGCTGCCCATCATTGGCTGTGGGTTGGGCCCACGGGTGCCCCCTCCACCCTGTGTTCATTGTGGGGCCTGGCCCGGAAGGGGCAGTAGCTGCAAGGGTGTGTTTGTCCCACAGCTGACCGCTGGGACTCACTTCAGTCCTCCATTTGCATCGTGCCCCAACCAGTTAGAGTCACATGGGCGATCCTAGAGCTGGAAGTGGTGATGTGTGGTGTGCACCGCCGTGGTCCAGTCCTGCATCATACCTTTGCATCGGACATGGGAAAAATCTTAAAGGATTTGCTGTTGACGTACAGAGATCTAGAACAGCCACTGTGTGTGTAAACTGGAGGTCGCTGACCGCACAGCACACCTCTTGAGAGCCAGGGAGAAGCACACCTGTGTTTCAGTCAGGAGAATTGAGACTTGGTACTTGCCTGATTTCTGCTTGGCCACACACAACAGGGACACCTGCTTCTCTGGTTAGGGGTTACTGACTCCCCCCCCCCACCCTTTTCAGAGATTTCTTAAGTGTCCCATGCTTTCCAGTGAGGTTGCTAAGAGCTCCAGGCGGGTACTCTAAATTCCTGAGCTGCTTGGCGAAGCTGAGAGCTGGGCACACTCCCTCTCTGGCTCAGAGCGCATCGGGAGCGCAAGGGATTGGTTGGCTTTGCCGCTGGGTTCTGTGCCCAGAGCTGGTGTCACAGAGCAAGGTAGAGGACTCCCCAGTCCTTCTGGAGCTTCCCGTGGTACTGGCCTACCTCTTGATGATTGTCGCTGGTGTCACATGTCCATCTTACTCGTGGATGATTTTCAAGGAATATGAGATCCACTCTAGAGATAGGCCAGTGTGAGTTTGAGTTAACATGTAGTAATTCCCGGTGGTGCTGGGCACGTATTCAATACTGAATGAACGTGGGCTGCCAGTGCCTTTGCTATAACGCAGCATCAGTGATGCAGTGGGGAGCATTCAGTGAATGCCAGGCCAGTGTGTGTGTTTCTTCTTCCTAGTGCCTCTCTGTTGTGTCTCCACTCTGCAGGAACGCGTAAGAACTGAAGCCAGTAGCCCCTGGAAGGTGTGTGTCCTCCACTGTGAAGACTTTGGCTCCAAAGACCAGATTAGATTGCTCCTGAAGACAGAGTCAGTCTTTTTATTTTGACTCTCACATTGTACTTGACACAAAGATTCTAGAAGCCGGAGCAGTTTCAAGGTTTTGAGACAGCCTATGCTTGGCCTTAGAGTAAACTGTTTCACACCCAAAAGGGGCAGAGCGGGCAGAGGGTGTGGGGGGCACAGCTCTTTGTGCTGCATGAGAAGAATCAAAAGAAGTATGGAGGGTAATTTTCATAAAGAGTGTTTAAGGGTTATTCCATCCCTAACATCGAATGTCCTTTCAGGTTATGGCTGTAATCTTACCATTTAGCTTGTGAAAGATTATTGTTCAATTTTCAGCTGCATCATACTTGCCAAGGTAGGGCCACCCTAGGAGAAAACTCTCAGCTGTTTTAACAACAAAGACTCAACCTTACATGGATTCAAGGGGCAAGAGGTTCCTCTTTTCTGTAAGGATCCAGGGCGAGCAGCAGCAGCAGGCTCATCTTCTCCACAGAGTCTGCCTGAACTCCAACTGCCCCCCGTCTCATTTCTGTGCTCTCCCTGGCTGTGTGCTGGAGACTGGGATCCCCGAGTTCGAAGCTGTGTGTTCATCTTGTGGCAAGGAAGAGTGCATGGAGGAGTCCTGTACCATGCCAGGGCCTAGGCCTACATCCTCACGGGCAGCGCATCACTGCTGCTGATGTTCTGTCAGTGAGAACCTGGCACGTGACTCCCTGCAACAGCAAAGGTGCCAGCCCAAGTAGCCCTCCACAGGCCCCCAGGCAGTTCTGTGGAGAAAGTAGGTCCTGCACTGGAGCGAGCGGGTTCCTGGCCTGGTCCAGCCCCTGAGAACTTTGCCTTTGAATCGAATAGCTCACACGCATCCGAGTGGTTTGATGGAGAGTGTGGGTGGTTCTAATCATGATGAGTGACCGTTACTATTGGGCTGCAGCCATGCACTCAGGACCACTTAGCACGAATGGACAACATTGTCTCCCAGACATTCTCAGAAGGGCTGCTGCCCAGGGGGCCTGGTCTGGTGTCACTTGCATTTCGCAGACCAAGACAGTGAGCCTCATGGAGAGATCTCTGCGTCATACCTCCAGGTCTGCTGGACTCTAGAGCCATCTCAGGATTCAAAGATAGCCATATACTGCGTATGCCTCTGGGTTTTGTAACCTGTCGGCAGGCCCCAGGCTGTCAGGAAAAGCAGCTAGTCTTATGGGAAGAGTCGGAGTGGAGGCTATGGACCCTGCTGTCAGGGAGGCCACGTAGGATGCCTGCTTGACACTGTAGCCACTGTGTCCTCCCTGGTTCTCTGAGATCATGTACACTGACTGCTCTGTGCTTCCCGGCGTTGAATGCCGTTCATGACCCCTCATTCTTGTGTCAGCAGGGGAGCCCCATGAGCACACACAGTCTCTACCAGGGTATTTCAAAACTGGAATTGAAAAGTGAATTTGTTTTGGTGCAAAAAAATATTTGAAATCCGTGTATAGGATTCATGCTGTGTGTGTTCATGAACTTTTTGGCAGTTGTTTCTACTTGCTTGGTCAGAAAGAGGCACCTGCTGGGCTGGTGGTTAAGGCTGGAGCTTTCTCCGTGACCTAAATGGTCACTTGGACCTGCAGCCTCCCTCTCCGTGGGAATACAGGTGCATTCGCAGGCCCCATCACAGCTCATCCAGAGGCTCTTTCACCCCCAGTGGAATTTTTGAATGATTTTTTTTCCCCCTCAGATGGAAAAAGGAGTAAAACCCGTGACTGGTGACAACAGTGGTGACGAGCAGATAGTGTTGTGGGTCTGCAGTGTGCTCAGCAATGTCACGGATCTGACTGCTGATTGCCTTTCAGGAGTGAATTGAGCCCTGGGCTGAGTCACATAGGAGCCCCAGGGTGTGGAAACTGAGCCTTGGAGAGCCAGCGCAGCTCCGTAATTGTCACCGGAATCCACACCTGGGCCTGAAAGACCCACAGTTGGTCTCAGGTTTCCCCAGATCCAGAAAATACTGTGCGACTATTCTACCTGTGACCGTGGTTAAGTGATCTCAGTGACTGCTTTTTTTTTTCTTAATTCAGAAACACCAACCAAAGCAACACATAACTCACTCCCTCATACCCGACAGTTGGCACTGCGTACAAGTTAGAAAGGTCTCCCACTGGTGATTTTAGAAGGCCTGCCATCTTTTCTCTGTCACCTGATGCAGCACAAAGCTCTTGTCTTTCTGGCATTTTTTGACTACGGAGTTAGCTGCTTTGATAAATATGCTGAGGTCTTCCTAAAACACAGCCAGCCATGGAGAGGGTCAGGAGTCATTGTCATGAGCAGGGTCTGCCCTCAGGGGAGACGCTCTCGGTATGCAAGGAACGGTCTCCTGGGTAGATCGCAAAGGCCGCCATGTGCCAACAGTGCTTCAAGGACAACACACAGAGTCAAAGAACTTTATAGCACAAGGAGGCTTTGAAAACAGCTGTTCCAGCTGCAGCTTCTCATCCCACAAGCCTCACCTCCCGTGGCTCAGGCAGTATTTTGGGTGCTGAGGTTACAGCAGTAAATGGAGCCTCTACTCTTTTTTTTTTGTTAAAAGATTTATTTATTTTATATTGGAAAGGTGGATATACAGAGAGGAGAGACAGAGAGGAAGATCTTCCATCCTATGGTTCACTCCCCAAGCGGCTGCAACGGCTGGAGCTGAGCCAATCCAAAGGTAGGAGTCTCCTCTGGGTCTCCCACATGGGTGCAGGGTCCCAAAGCTTTGGGCCGTCCTTACCTGCATTCCCAGGCCACAGGCATGGAGCTGGATGGGAAGCGGGGCTGCCGGGATTAGAACCATGGAGCCTCTACTCTTGGGGTAAGTCCTGCTTGGCACAGTGTCTGCCATGTCTGAGGGCCTGGGTTCCAGAGCCAACTCCGCTTGTGATCCAGCTTCCTGCTGATGCGTCCTGGGTGGCAGCAGGTGACAACTCAAGTACTTTGGGCTTCTGACACCCATGTGGGAGACCCAGGTGAGGACTTGGCTCCTAGCTTTGGCCTGACCCATACCCTGCTACTATTATAAACATCTGGGGAGTGAACTCACTGCATGGAAGACATCTCAAATCACAAAGAAAGTTAGAATAATAATGATAAGAATCTTAAGAAACCCCTTATGCTCATGGAGCCCAGGTTCTGGATGGGAAGTGATGGAGGACAGAATACATAAGAGCAAAAGCCAAAAAAACAAAAAAAAACCCAAAAAAACCCAGGAAAGTTAGGCAATGGAAAGTACCAGAAAAAGCAAAAACCAGAAAGCATAGAGAATGACAGTGGGGTTATAGATGTATAAATACTCACTTATGTGTATTTGTATGTCACATTACACATGTTAATATGGGCCATTTATGCGTATCAGCCTTTTTCTAACCTGTTTTCCAGTATGCCTCCTTACTTGAGGCTCTTGTAAGGTTTTTCCCATTCCAAACCTTCCCATGATTTAGATGCCATAAATAAACCATGTATCTGTTCAGGTACTACAGTAATGAACAGTACTACTATTAATATACTACTGCTACTACTGCTACTACTACTGCTGTGCTAATAGTAGAGATCTGAATCCTTTTCTTTTGATTCCATTTTCCATGAACTTTTTTTTTTCTGTGAAATGAGGGTTTATTGTAATACTTTGGCTTTGGGAATTCTTTTTTTTTTTTTAATTTAAACTTAGTTTATAGTATTCAAGCAAGATTTTACAGAATTTTGTGTATTCTGAGGCAATCAAACAGTCTTATAACTCTAACAAGCCATATATTAACAATTGAAGAGTAGAATAGTCTTAGGTGGGTGCACAGAGAAATCCCCAATAACTTAGCAAATGAGGAATAACTGAACTCTACATCCTCCCTGGTGAGGTCTAGGAAAAGCCAAGTCAGGAGCCTGACCAGCAGGATACAGGCTGAGCAACTATAGGCCAGCTGACTTCTTCCTGTCTGTTCAGATCTTTCTACATTAGTTTTTCTCTATCTGAGCTAATTTTGGAGCTCTCGAGCTACACTGATGGTTAGTGCAAGAGAGGATGGGGAGCCAAAGCTGGAACTAAGTAAAGACTGGAGAAAGCTTCTCTCCAGAGTCCAGAAGGAAATTTACAATTCTTCTGTCTCTGAGGACCACCTGGGGCTCCTGGCTGTTGTTCAGACATCATTAGACCCTATGAGAAGGTTTCTGGGCTGCTTCAGTCCCATGTGGGAAATCCTATAGGAAATGACTGACCTCAGAGTTCTCAGCATACATGGACACTCAAATTTCGTGTGATCTCCTTGACAGTCGGGACACGGTCTTTAGTGCCCATACTGACAATCTTTGATGAAGTATCCATTGCTTCTATGGCGAAAGCCCTTGGGAGGTTTCTGAGGGTCTCCGGGACTAGGATACAGACCTCCTCTTATCCTCCTGCTCCGCTCTGGGGTCCCCTCCTGCTCTGTGCATATGACCTTCTGTTAAGAGACTGTCAGAGTTGCTCTTGGATCCCACTCTAAGTCGCTATAGTGTTTGCTTATGTCTAATGCAGTTAAGAATCTGTTCTCTATAAGTCACCTGTTACAATCTTAATAGACTATACTTAAAATCTTCCTCACACATTCTAAGAAGGTGGAAGATTTTTCTGCCCTCCCAACCTATTGTGGAACAAAAGGGATATTAAAAGCATATCAGGTTTTTCAGTTCTTTGATGCAGTTCCTCTGGGGAGTTCATGTCCTCCAGGGGCAGCATTGTATTTGAGGGAGTTGTTGTGCCTCTGAGGTCAGAGGAGCCATAGGGAAACCCTGAGTTTTTCAGAGGATCCATCAGGAAATTCTAGAGACAAGTACATAACCTTTGCCACAGGTTATTAGTGTTCAAGGATACCAATCATTTAGTTGTTTTATCTATGCAGGAATTTGTGAAGTCCTATCAGAAAATGTAGAAAAATGTTTATCAGCAGGAGTGTTAATGTCTCCTTGAGGCCAATTTTTAAAATTGTTAAAAGGCAAAAAGAGATTCTCTACCCCAAAATCAGTTCTCAACACCTCTAGGGCAAGATCACCCTGTCATTCTGTTAAGTTCTGTTTCTTGTTCCTGGGAACAAAATGAAATCCCCGAAGTTGCTGCTTTTGAAACACCCCCCTCAGGGCCAACCTTGTGGCCCCACAGTGGGTCAAGCCACCTTTTTACAGCTCCTGCATCCAATATCTGAGTGCCAGTTTGAGTCCCAATGATTCCACTTCTGATTCTGTTCCCTTCTAAAGCTCCCAGGAAGCAATAGTCAGTGACCTGAGTACCCTGCCACCCACTTGGGAGACTGATGGATTTCCTGGCCTCTGGCTTTGGGCCAGGAATGTTCCCATTTTGGGAATGAATCAGCTGATAGAAGAATTCTTTCTCTCCACTCCATCTCGGACACTCTGCCTTTGAAATAAGCAAGTCTTTAAAAAAAAAAAAAGACATGATCTAACCTGAAATAGCTTTTTAATAAAAACTACTTTACCTAATTATGTTTTGATCTGGGTAAAACGTTTTAAAAATCATTTTAATTATTAGGAGTGACATCTGAGACCCTAAACTCCCAATTTTTATGTAATATTCAGCACTAGAGGACTTGAACAGGTTAATGAAAGAGGCACCGTAAGCAAGCCATACGTGGGCTGTACAATGTTTCTTCACTTCCCTGAACTTTCTGAAGTGTCCTTACCAGGCCGCTTGTACAATAGGAAGAGTGAGTTTGATTAGGGCTAAACCTGACTTCCTGTAAGCTGTGAGGTCCACCTAAGACAGGCTGGTGCTGTGGCCGCTGGCCGCTCTTCCTACCTCCGTTTCATCCTTCCCTGGCAGCAGGTGTAATTCCTCTGAGGGGCTGTTCTGTTCCGCCACTCTGCTGGCAGGTCTGTCCCTCTCAACAGAAGAGCCTCCTTGCTTGGGCCTCACCAAGGCTTAGGCGGCTCATCGCCTGGCACCACTGCTGCCTTCCAGACCTGACTCCCCTCCTCCTGGACCCTGTGCTGCAGCCATGCTCACCGTCCTCCTGCTGGAACCTGTCCATGTGAGCTCATGTGTCAAGGTCTCTGTTTTGGGACCTCTTCTTGGATTTCTCTTCTTTTGGCTTATTTTTCTGAAATGCGTTTCAATCTGGAAAACTTTCTGTTCCTTTGAAAGGCAGACACACACAACATGCAAAGAGAAAGAGGTCTCCCGTTTGCTGGCACACTCCCTGAATACCATTAATGGCTGGGGCTGGACCAGGGCAAAGCCAGGATCCGGGAACTCAATCCAGGTTTCCCAAATGAGTGGCAGGAAGCCATCACGCTGCCTCCTGGCGCCTGTGTTGGCAGGAAGCTGGAGTCAGGGGCTGGGCGTCTAGCCCAGGCACTCCCACATGAGATGCAGCCTAACCCACATTTTACCTGCCAGTCCAATGCGCTCCCCAGTCAACTTTAGTTCTCAGAGTGATTTCACATTTACAGATAGTACGAGGAGTTTTCATCCTCCTGTCACCCTTCCCTCAGGAGAGGCTGTGGATTGTCCCGTGATGTTTCCCTGTCACCCTAGTTTCTCCAGAGATTTTTCTCCCTTCAGCTGCACTGCTGCAGGTGCCCGGCCCTGCCCGGCCCTGCCCTGCTTGCTCTGCCTCTTTGCCTGGCTAGGTCTTTTCCTAGAACTCACCACTACTGAAATCACTGTATTCATGCATCTGTTCACTTAGTGTCTGTTGGCCATACCAAAAAGAAATTCCTCTTTTTAGTCAGAGAATTCTCCCCACCTCCGAGCTGTGTGCTGTGTAGATGTGAATGTTAACACAATTGTGCAAACAAGGTGGATTTGGGAGCCTTGGCGAGTTGGCATTGCATCAGCTGCCAGCCAGAGACACCTAATGCCGTGACTGGGGTGAAAGAATTCTGGGTTTAGCCCACCGCTCTTCTGCAGCAGCCCAGGATATTTGCAGTAGCCAGGAAAGGTCTCTGCCATTGACTGTGGCTTCACTTCCTCATCCCAGGAGCCTGAGTTCGTGCTTTTGCTTTCCAGGATTCCAGAACAAGAGGGTAGGAAGGCTTTCCTGGCAGCTATTACATGTGTCCCATTGGCTTCCCATGTTGGAATAGGAGCCCACTTTACCCTCTCCCAGTCTCTTCCAGGCTCTGGTTTTGAGATGGAGCTTGGCAGCATTAGGACATGGTGTGCGCATGTGCATGCGTGTGTGTATGCACCACTACACACATGCACCTGTGCATGTTTTCATGTTCGCTCAGCTCCCTAGGCCTAGAGAACCTGCTCACACCCAAACCTAGGGAAGCAAGAAGTGTTGTTCTTCTGCTGGGCGTCTCTTCCTGGGCTCTGCTATGAGGGGCTGGGAAAGAAGGGATGCTGGGCAGCATTTGAGAGGGCAGGAAAGATGGGCATTGACTCCCGTAAGTCCTGTCACCAGACAAGGTTCTGAGAGCATGTGGAGTTTTAGTCAAGGTTTTTTTTTTTTTTTTTTTTTAAGGTAATTCTTCCTTTCAGTGTTCATTTTGAACAGCACTGGTATCCCAAGACCATCTTCTGCCAAAATGTGTGTTTATGTATACAGGTGCATGGGCAATAGTTAAATGCTAAGTTTCACCTGTAGGGACAGCGCAGCTGCTTAGAGAAGGCAGAAGCCCCTTGCTTGGTGGCTGAGGCAGGGAAGTGCGGTCAGCGTGGGTAGTGCCTCTGCACCTCCATCCCTGTTGCTTCATTACTTCCTCTCCCCCAGAGCAGAAGGTGGGAACTTAACAGCCCGTGGACCACTTTGGGCCTATCCCCGACTTCCAGGTGGTTCATATACTAAGCATGGCTTATATGAGGTAAGTATTTAGCCTAGGGAGTAGGTAAAATGCCAGTTAGGCTGTCCCAATCCCACACCAGGTAACTGGGTTTGGCTTGCATCTCCGGCTGCTGACTCCAGCCTCCTGCAGGTGCAGACCCGGGGAGTCAGCAGTGGTGGTTCCAGTGATTGGGACCCTGTCACCGAAGGGCAAGGCCTGGATTGAGTTCTCAGCTGTCACCCAGACCTGGCTGTTGTCTGGGCATTTGGTTGGTTGGTATCCCCCTCTCGCCTCCCACTCCCATCTGTTTTCTCTCTATCTGAAATAGATAAGCAAATGAATGAATGAATGAATTTATTTTAAAAAGATTGTTAGATTGTTCAAGACTGAGGAAAGGTTTCTATTGGGAACATGTAGTGCAGCTCAGACTGGATGTCACTGAGGGAAGGCTTGTTAATGTTCATTTTGTGTCCTGCCATCTGTGGCTAATGGTGACCTGATGTGGCTGAGCGGGACCACTTGCCCTAGAGACAACGAGGGCCGCAGAGCCAGGAACCACCACTGTCCAGTCCCTGACATAGGACACTCTCCAGTCCCTGCTGCAAGAGGGGGTTCTTTGCTGGGTAGTGTGCTGAGTTCTGGTATTGGAACTCAGTTTGTGTCTACCAAACATTGGTTCTTAAAGTGTGGTCCCCGTGTCTTGTGATGCTGATTACAAGTGCAAATTCCTGTTTCTGCAGACCACCAAATCCTAGATTACTTGTGTTTTCACAGGCTCCCAGGTAATGCTGACACACCCTGGGGAACCACTGCTGTGGAAGACATAGCCCAGATATGTAATTATAATAATGGTCCCTTCTCTTTACTCAATGGACATTCCTGTGCTGGCAGGAAATCAATAAGCATTTGCTCCTCTTACCTAAACTCCTTATCAGTAGTCTCTTGTGCTCAGAAAACACACACAAGCCCAAGTCAGCAAATCCTCCTGGGCTCCAGATTTCTCCCATTAGACAGTGGTGGTCTCTGCGAGCGCCCCAAGGTGATGGCCCATGAAACCGGCCAGACCACCACCAGTCACCACACAGGGGTGCTCAGTCACTGCTGGCCTCCTCTGCTGGAGAACAGGCCCTGACTTCCTGAACTGAGCAACTTCCAGTTCTTAGACTAACAGGCTCTTTGCCCACCCAAACCAAACAGAGCCATTGAGAACCTTTTATAGGCAAGGCCTTGGCCATGGACCCACACTCGAGCTGAGTGACTTAGGGGATGTGATGCTACACCACATAGCACCACACCACTCTTGGAGACCACAGATTGCAGTCCGTGGGGATCTGGATGGGATGAATTCTGTATCTGTCAAACTTATGTCCATGTGGACCAGAGCCACTGTGTTTTGGGCATCCCTCAGGACATCTGTGAAATGTAATGGCCACCCGAAGAGTTATGTTGCAAGAAGTGGAGGCAGTAGTACAAGTAATTTGTACAAGATCCTATACCCAGGAAGAGGTAGGGTGAGTACTTGAACCCAAGTATTCGGTTTTTGTAGTTCTTTGCACACACACGTACACACGTGCCAGAGCCATCACAAACAAGGTGTGATTGTTTTCTGGGGTCACTTCTCAGCCTATGGTAATCCAGCCTGTAGGCTGAGCTCCTAGTGGCTACACTGCCCCTTTTGGCCAGGCTCTGTTCTGTGTGTGTGTGTCCTGCACCTTTGCTGACCAGCTCTGAAAGGGAAAGTGAGGACTGTTGATTCCAGGCCAGACTTGGCATGTGCGTCAGCTGGCGGCTGAGGCGTCCCAGAGCTCGCTTCACTCAGCAAGTTACATGAAAAGACTCGCTTGGGCTTGACTGACAGAAGGCAGCTCACCACTGCGTGATGTTCGAAGCTGCGCTAAAACGCGTCTCTGTTCTGCCCAGCTGCCCCATCTTTTAAGAGGCCTGAAATTCAGTGCAATGAGATGGTGCTGAAGGAGTTGAAGAAAGAAGTGAAATATTGTGTCATCATACATTCCAAAAAACCTACAGTCCTCACTCCTCACCCCTCCCAGTCACCTTTTATTAGTGATTGATGTGACTGCGGAATGGTTTGGTGGGAAAAACACTTGAAACCAAATTTAGTAAACCACAGGCCAGTTTTATTTTTACTTTTAGTGAATTAGAGCAGATAGCAGTCACAAAGAGATTACTGTGCCCGCTTTTTATTGTTATTATTTTTTTTACAGTGCTTTGCTTTACACTTTCCCCACTGTGTTTTTCTCTGCTTGGGGCATAATCACTTCAAGGCTAGATAAGTATTTCCCGGTCATAGGACTCCTGGTCTGGTCAGTGTGTGGGCTTCTCCCTAATAGAAATCTGTGTACATTTATAGTCTTATTCTTGAAATCTTGAAGCTGAGAAATTAAAGCACCACAATTAATACATGATAGATAGGAACGAGGAGTCATAAATACTGGTTTCCTATTCACCGCCATCAGCATCTTAAAATTGTTCCATGAGGCAAGCAGGATGACAGCGGATGCTGTTGGACACATGCTGTGGTTGGACACTGAATCCTGAGTGCAGTCATCGTGGTGGGGTGGAACTGTAAGAGGTGATAATCTTGTGAGAACGCCCCCTATGGATAGGTCCATCTCATTAAATCAAGAGAGCGTATTTGCTAGAGGCAAGAAGTGGGTGTGACCCCTTCTTGCTGTCTTGTGTTCTGCCCTTCTACTCTCTGCTGTGGGATGAAACATGAAAGCCCTTGCAAATGTAACCCCTGGATCATGGGCTCCCCCAAACCTGTCTTAAGTGAGCTTCTCTCTTTTGTAAATCTACCTGGCCTGTGGCATTCTTTTACAGCTGCACAAAACAGGTTAAGGCAACAGGGATCGTCAAGGGGACCCATGTTCTACTTGAGACCCAGAGTATATGTGGTTTGGTTTGTTCCACAGGAGGTGGTTCGTTGTCAAGGAGGTGTTTGAGTCTCGTCTCCAGTGCCCTGGAATATGCGAAAATAGGTGTGGTTGGTCCAGAGGATCTGAAGGAGCTGTCTAATGAAGTGTCACCAAGATGTCCTCCATGAGGATGCTGGGCAAGGGCCCATGGCCAGGCTTTAATATCGTCCTGGCCAAGGGCACACCACCTCTTTGCAGACCCCTGCTGCTTTTGGAAAGCTGTGCCTGTAGGTTGCCTATGGGTTCGTAGCACACTCTCAGCTCTGTTTGGTGGGTTCTCGCTTCTGTGCAGCAGTCACCCCAGGCCAGGCTGGGGAGCCTGGAGAGTCGGGGTAGGGACTGACTCTCATTCATGACACCGTTCATCTCAGGTGAGAATTCCTTCCAAGCCCCAGTGTTCTTTCCCTGGAGCTCCCGTTGTGAAGTTTGGATGAGGACTTGAGGATTGAGGTTCTCATGGTCGCATTTCTGGGGTATGGGCAGAGGAGGGGGAAGAGGGTTTGCCAAAGTTCTGAGCTGTCAGTTCCTCACAGGCTTGTCTGAGCCCACACAATCACAGGCTTCCTGTTTTCTCCCTTAATTGACACCTCAGGTCCGGGCTGTGGTAGACGGCAACTGCACCATGGTCAGTGCTAAGCCACCTCAGTTCCAGTTGTTAACATTAAGCACAATGAGTCTGTGTAGACCATAGGATGTTGAGAAAAGACAATTTTGGGGGCTATGAACAAGGCAGAGATGAGACCAGGAGTGCAACTCAATGATGAGAACCCAGCTGCAGATACAAGGTGGCCCGTTGAGTCAGGGGGCCTAGGTTCCGTCATGTTGCTGCCAGGGGTGCGGATGGGGTTGGGGTGAAGGGTGCAACAGGCCATCTTCTGTCTCCCTCTAGAACTCACTACTCATGCATATGTATGTATGCAGATTGCCATTTCATAATTAATTTTAAAGATGCTTCCACCTGCGTATTAGTAATAAAAGTTTCCCCAGTAGAAAAGTTAGTCATTTTTAAAATTTTTCTTTATGTGTGTAAAAGTGATGCTTTTCGTTGTTTGTAAGCAGACACATTTTTTCCATGTAATTAATTTTATTTCGGCAAACATTCTCTAAGGGCCTTCTTCCTGCCTGGCGATGTCTCCAAGATGAGCCTGATTATCTGGAGAGTGCTGAGGGCCTCCCACTCTGCCTACAGGGATGCAGTAGACACGGGTGGAAGGATGGCCCCTGGGCAGGGTCTGGGGGGAAAGCTGAGTGTGAAGGTAGCAGAAGGGACATTGCCAGCACTGGTGACTGCGTGTGCAGAAGCTAGGGCATATGGTAAGGGCAGGGCATCTGGGAGAGAGCCTAGCAGGTGCACACGCTGGGAGAAGGAGGGAAACTGAGGCTGGCCTGTGGACAATCCTCTTTCACTCGTGCTGGGTGCTGGGGGGCCAGCTTGGCAGTGGCCTGCTGAGCAGTCTGATTGGAAGGACCCTGTTCCCTGCCCACTAGTTTTCTCCTTATTTGCTCCAGAATCAAAGGGAAAGGTTATGCTGACCTGGAAATTGACTTCTGGAATTTGGAAATTACCCAGACAGTTCCAGCAGCCCTGTACATGATTTATAAATTTGTCAAGCTCTTCCTAGAAAGGACATAACACTGGTCTATGCCCATTCTTGTAAAAATGCAACAGAGCTTTAGAAATGCCATTGTAACAGTAACGAAAGGTGTTTTTTATTCTGCTAGACCTGTGTGTATCTGTATTTGTTCCCTTTTTTGTATCTTCTAGTGGCTTTTCCACTCTGCCACTGTTCTTATATCCCTGCCATTTTGGAAGAAGATTTAGTATTTATTTGAAAGGAAGAATTACAGAGATTGAGGGACACAGAACATCTGTCTGCTCATTCACTCCCCAGATGGCTCCTATAGTCAGGGTTGGATAAAGCCGAAGACAAGAACCTGGAATTGTTTTTAGATCTTCCCCATGGGTGGCGGGGACCCAAATATTTGGGTCTTCCCAGGTACCTTACCAGGGCACTGGGGTTGTGTCCTGGCTGCTCCACTTCCAATTCAACTCCCTCCTGTTGGCCTGAGATGGCAGTAGAGGATCGTTCAAGTTCTTGGGCCCCTACACTCAATGTGGAAGACCCCTAGGAAACTCCCGGATGCTTGCTTCTAATAGGCCCAGCTGTGACCATTACAGCTATTGCAGAAGTGAACCGGCAGATGGAAGAGCTGCCGTCTCCTTCTCTCTGTAACTCTGCCTTTCAAATAAAAAGAAAATGAATCTTTAAACATTTGCTTGTTTGAAAGGTAGAGTTACAGAGTGAGGGAGAGACAGAGAGACCAAAATGTTCCATGCACTGGTTCACTCTCTCCAAAGGCTGGGTTTAGTCCAGGCTGAAGCCAGGAGCCTCAAACTCCTTCCAGGTACTTGGGACATCTGTTGCTGCTTTCCCAGGCACAGTAGCCAGGGGCTAAATTGAAAACAGAGCAGCCAGGTCTATGAACTGGCACTCTGAGATGGGATACTAGAGGCAGCTCAACTTGCTGCACCACAATACTGGCCCTTAACACAATGTCTTATGTACAGGAAGCATTTAATGAGTGTTAGGAGAAATATGGTAAGGCTGGGGAAAGAAAGGATATACTAACAGGTGATTGTGTGGTGGAATAACTGGTGGATGGAGTGTAGTGGATTCAAAGGACCAACTTTCTTATCCTGGGACGTAGAATCAGGATTTCACAAGCAACAGATTGAGACTAAGCTATTTTTTTTTTTAAGGATGGGGGTATTTCTGCTGTTATGACTTTACTTTAAATATTGGATTTTTAGGTTTTCAGATGAGTCTTTGTGAGATTGTTGGAGGGATGCAGTCAGCTACGGGAAGATCCTGTGACGGCACAGTTTAGCAACCCTGTCATCGTCAACCCAGTTCATCTCCTAAACCTGTCTGTCATCAGCTGACCGGTAGCTTTTGTTGTTGAGATCATGCAGACATTTCTGCCTGTCTGTTGATGCCTTGATTTTTCCAGTAAAGCGGGAGCAGGTGCACCACTGCCCTTCCTTTCTCTACTACCATCTTTCTTGACTCCTGAGGCAAACTTCCTTGGCACTTGTTCAAACCTGGCAGATATAAAGAAAAAACAAAGAGTCTTTTCACACGTTTGTTGACACAGTGGGAAGTATCATGGCTTTCTGGTTCAGGTGCTAAGTGGCAGAACTTAGGCCATTCGAAGGGAGGAGGGTGGTTCCTGGCGGAGCAGGCAGCTCAGCTGTGAGTGATCCCTGGGCTCAAGAGAAAGGGGATCAGTATTCTGGAGTCCCTTTGCCGGCAGTGACAGCCCTCATGACCAACAAAGAAAAGGCTACCGTTTTTGCTATACCAAGCTAGGGACTAGGAAGAAGGTTTGGGTAACATCTCTTGGTTAATGTCATGGCAGTGTAATAGGTAGGAGCATCCCACGGAAGTGGGCAGGGCACAGCTTAACACCTGCCCAGCTCTGCATAAGCCACAGAATTGCTTGTGTTGCCAGTGCAGTGTGTCTTAGCAGTGGAACAGCAGGACTGGCCCTGTTCCGTTGGGACAGCCAGTTTCACCTCAGTGTCTGCTTGGCGTGTTCATTCAGGACAGGCACCGCGCTTTGCTCTTTTTCATTTGTTCACCTAAAAAAAATCCTTAGGTACAGAAGTTAGAGTTGGATGAATGTTTTGAGTGAATGAGGGATGGACGAGTGAATGAACAAATGAAACACGTTCCTGGACCTCACCCTTAGTGTGCTGGAGTCACTCTGCTTGGTAAAGAGAAAACATAGGCCTTTTTCAGTAGATTCAAAGGCAGCAAAATGGACTCTGTACAGAAGGACACTCTGACTTCCATCCAGGAGCAGAGACTGGAAATATCCTACAAGAGTAGCGATGAGAGCGGTTGGATGGGTAATCGGAACACTTACTTGTTCTGCTCTGAGAAGCACGTGGAAGATTTTGTAAAGTGGTGTTGCTGATTACCCATGGTGCCCATGAAGCTCTGGGAATCCAGGTTGTGTGGAATGAGAGAAAAGAAAGAAATTCACAAAGTACCTTTAAAGATTGTAGGTGATTTCTTCTCTCTGCCTAGTGACCTGAGAAAGTGGCTAAACTCCTTTTATAAATGCAGTCATTCTTAGCAATAAGGAAAAAAAAAACTGAAACAGACTTGTCAAATTTGCATTTCTCTCAACTGCAGCCTCAGTCATTTGCATACCTATTGTTTTAACTTTTTTGTATGATGACAAGATTTCAAAATCATATATAATTTTTTTTTCCTGAAAGGGAAACTAGTTGTACGTTGTGAGCAGGGATGTGTAACAGTATTACAGGAAGAAGGTGAGATCACACTTTTTAAAACAAGTGTTAAGAAAGTGCTAATAGGCTGGGCTAGTGTTGTGGTACAGGAGGTTAAACTGCCTGCTGCAACACCTGCTTTCCGTAGGAGTGCCAATTTGAGTCCTGCCTGTTCCACTTTCAATTGAGTTCCTTTCCTGGGAAAGCAAGAGCAGATGGGCCAAGTGTTTCAGCACCTGCCATCCATGTGGGAGACCCAAATGGAATGACAGCCTCCTGGTTTTCGCCTGACCTAGTCCCAGCCGTTGTGGCCATTTGGGGCGTGAACCAGCAGATGGAAGATCTCTCTCTGTTCCCTCAGTCTCTATCGCCCTGCCTTTGGAATAAATAAATCTTAAAAAATAAAAATGACACTAGGAGAAAGCTGTTTTAAATAAGGAGATGCCGATCTGAAAAACTTAAGGAGCCCGGAAGTGTCTCTGGAGGAGCACAGCTGGGAGTCAGACTGTTAACACCAGCTCTGATCACCAAATGGTTAATTATGTTCAGCGGACGCTGTCCGATAAGGCATGGGATCAGCACTTTTATAGTGCTAATTGGAACTCACTACACTTACTAAGGTACATTGAAGTTCTCTGGAAACTCACACGAAATAGATCCAAAGATCATGAGTCATCAGCTGCTGCAGTGGCTTGTGCACCCCAAGGGTAGACAGGTGTTAATCTGTCAGGTGGGTCGCCATGTCCCTTAGTGGAAATATTTGCCGATCAGTCAGTGAATGGTGAAATAAATAGTTTAACTTAGCATTTAATTTTTTATAGTTAAGTTGTGTCTTCAAGACACTGGCCTCTCTCATCTGCTGCCATAGCTTCCCCCTTGGGATGTATAGTCAGTTCCAACTCTCGGTGTAGGTTCTGGCCAGCTGCCCTAAGTCGCTTGTCCTCCTGTTTGTTCTTTTTGTTGTTGTTGCTTCTGATACCAGACAGTTGACTGACATTTTCACAGAGGGCAAAATCAAAGAAAGTCAGAAACAGAATTTAAGATACTAGCACAGGTCTTGTCTTAGGGCTTCATGATATTGATGCCGATACATGGACTACAACTCAGTAACAAAAATGAGAAAATCTCATGTGTACAGCATGTGTGTGATTCACAAAAGCATCGTACTAAGTGGAAGCAGGTAGGCTCAGAGGCTGTGCACAGTGCAATTTTATTCATATAAAATTCTAGAAAAGGTAAGATGGCCATGACCGAGAACAGAACTATGCTTGTCAGGGTCCTGGGAGGCACAAGGGAACTTCTAGGGATGCTGTCCACACTCTGGTTTTCCATAACCCACATACATTTAAAAAGAGATGAGTTTTATATAAATGCTTAGCAAAGCTACATGAAGGTGAGCGGAGTTCCCAGGCACCTTTTATGCTTCTTTTGAAGATGAGTTAGTTACCAAGCCACGTTTTTAGTCTTGTCATTTGTGGATTCCCTGCCAAAAACCTGCCACACTAAGTGTTTCCAAGGCTTCGCTGGCTGTGGCTGTGAGCTCAGATTTGAGCTATTGGTGATAAAATGGCCAGATCAGGGTGTAAAACCAACCCAGTGTGAATGTGAGCCCTAACCCTAAATTTTCCTGCCGCTGTGTCCCTGTGTGGCTAGCTGTGTTTTCATACCAACCCCTGCCATCCCGGCAGCATGACCTCCCAGTACCGAGCCCCTGAGTAGCCAGAGAGCCAGACTGTCCCACACAGCTTGGTCTGACTTGCCCATTCTGGTTATACCCTTTGCCTTGATCCTTCCTCTTCCGGTCTCCAAAAGAATCAAGGACAGAAGCTTGCCAGAATTCTTCATTCACCGACTGGGCGTGCAAACTCACCGTGACCTCCATCCCTGCCGTGTCGAATGTTTGTTAATATTTTAGTAGAAAGGACCTTTTAAAACAGAAGAAGATAGGGGTGCAATCTCATTTGTCAAACTAAGTAACAAGTACTTTGAAGAAGATCAACGTGGATTTCTTAAGTTCCATCAGCATCTATGTTTTACTCTCCCATCTTAAATGATGAGTGATAATGCAAAGAAAATCAAATGCCATTTGTCAGAAGTTCTAATTTTGGTTTTTAGAGGCCTGAGATTAAAAGAAAAAGTAGGAATCAGGCCCGGCATGGTAGTGTAGTGACTGAAGTCCTCACCTTGAACGTGCTGCGATCCCATACGGGCGCCGGTTCTAATCCCGGCAGCCCCGCTTCCCGTCCAGCTCCCTGCTTGTGGCCTGGGAAAGCAGTTGAGGATAGCCCAAAGCCTTGGGACCCTGACCCATGTAGAGACCCGGAAGAGGCTCTGGGATCCTAGCTTCGGATCAGCTCATCTCTAGCTGTTGTAGCCGCTTGGGGAGTGAATTAATGGACAGAAGATCTTTCTCTCCGTCTCTCCTCCTCTGTATATCTGCCTTTCCAATAAAAATTAAAAAATAAATCTTAAAAAAAAATTAGAAATCTTAATTCTGTCCATTTGCCATCTTTAAAAAAATTGTAGTTTAAGTGAGCGTATTTGCCACCACATAATTATATTGTGATTGATAAAATGATGGTTTATTTGATTTGTCTTGAAATTAGCACTTTGTGCTTTTTTTTCTGCCACCCTTCTCTCCCAACGTCTCCAGATAGCCTGCAGGGTCCCAGGCTGTGAGGGAGCCCCTCCTTTGATGCCAGGGTGGTATCACTACTGATTGGCCGGCAAAATGGAGATACTAGAAGGAGATTACAGCGCTCCTCATTTCCTGCAAATGTCTGCCTTCTGAGCATCTAGGAAGTTGATGTCTGAGTCATGTGGCATACACACACTGGAGAAATCAGGGTTCCAGACTGTAACAGTTGGCTTCTCTCTGGGTGCAGTGTATTGAGAATATGTGAATGCCTTGTTACTGCAATGCCTTCAGCTCTGATTTCCTGTCTAGTTTCAACCTTCGGGGAAACACCTCCCGTGTGTTTCATCTTATTACCAGTCAGAGCCCCAGTGCTGCATCGTAAATGAATGGGCTTAAGTTGCTTTATCTTAAAACTGGGAGAATAGCACTGTCTGCCTCAGAAGCCATATGGTTTTTTAAAGTTTCCCGGTGATTATAAAGCAGTTAATAAACATGCTTATCAAGGCAAAACCCACCTCAAGTTATTTCCCTTCCCAGCAGTGTTACTGCTCAGAGGTCTTTTTGTTAGTTTGTAGGTTGTGTCATTCAGCCCATGCTGCTACAGCGCTCCTGTAAGTGAAGTGGATTGAGCAGTGAAGGGCATGGCCCCTGTCCTGGAGCTTATGTTGTAGCAGGCGAGAGAAAATAAATGAACAGGAGTGGATGTGTAGCCAGTGGTTAAGATACCAGTGGCCCCCAACTCAGAAGCCTGGCGTGCATGCCCAGCTCCAGCTCCTGGCTCCAGCTTCCTGCTTGTGTGAGCCCTGGGAAGAGGGTTGGGAGGGCGGACAGAGTGCCAGTGCTGGCTCAAGTAATGAGGTGTTTCTTACCCAATTGACAGACCTGGGCTGGACTCTGGGTTCCAAGCTTTGGCCCAGCCCAGCCCTGGCCATTACAGTCATTTGGGGAGTCAACCAGCCATTGGGAATGTTCTCTGTCTTGCTTCTCACAAGGAAACAGAAACTTTTAGAAAAGTATAGAATAATCCACATGTTTTTAAAGGTCAGTTGGACTGCACTAATGGGAACAAATTCCTTTGATAGTGCCATGATCTCTTCTGCCTGAAGGCTCTGTGTAGTGCTTAAGATGGACATAAGCAAAAATTCCTCCTCCCCGGCCACCCAGCCTGACCCTGCAGTGGCCACTAGAGGGTACAGACACTGTTCTGCCACTTGCCAATTCTGGCAGTACACTCCATGCATGGTGTGCACCGGGTGCAGAGTGGCCTGTAGAACATCATTTCTGAAAGCTTGGGAACTGAGATGTCGTCAGGAGGCAGATGCCACAGCCAAGATCTGCAGGAGTGCATGACACTGCTTGCAGGAGGGAGACGGGGAGGGCTGTGTTCCAGCTGTGCTGGTGGGAAACGGTGCCTGAGGGAGTCAGGGCAGGCTTAGCAGGGAAGCAGTCACCTTGAACTGAATCTTTTTTTTTTTTTAAAGATTTATTCATTTTATTACAGCCAGATATACAGAGAGGAGGAGAGACAGAGAGGAAGATCTTCCGTCCGATGATTCACTCCCCAAGTGAGCCTTGGCAACGGGCCGATGCGCGCCGATCCTATCCCGGGAACCTGGAACCTCTTCCGGGTCTCCCACGCGGGTGCAGGGTCCCAATGCATTGGGCTGTCCTCAACTGCTTTCCCAGGCCACAAGCAGGGAGCTGGATGGGAAGTGGAGCTGCCGGGATTAGAACCGGCGCCCATATGGGATCCCGGGGCTTTCAAGGCGAGGACTTTAGCCGCTAGGCCACACCGCTGGGCCCGCCTTGAACTGAATCTTAAAGGACAGGAAGAGTTAGTGAGATACACAAGTTTCCAGAGGGGCTTTCCAGCTGGAGACCGCCCCGTGAGACCGAAGTGCGGTGGAGAAGGTCTGCTGACCTCTCAAAGTGGAAGTGTTTTAGCCGGCCTGGGGAGTGGCAAAGGAGAGCAGAGTTGTTGAAGCTGAAGCTAGACACTGGAGTGGAGACCACGGGTTAGCACCGTTTTGTCTCTCAAAAGACTAAAGGCGAGAGGGACCCATGACTGTCCCTGCAGCTGGCTGGAGACTGACAGCTTGTCTGACGACCATTATCGAGCTCCTTCTAAACGCAGTGCCTGTGATATTGGTCCCCGAAACATGGCCAACTTTAGACTCCAGGCTGACTAGTGCGGTGAATTGGGTTGCAACAGGTCTGTCTGGTTCTGTCTGGTTCTTTGTGATTGGGGGCACGGAAGGGGCTGAAGGTGCTGGCCGTGCCTTACGTTTGATGCTGGGTTGCAATACCGCCTCTTCCAAAGGCCCCCACCTGGCTGGATGGACTCCCAGGGCCCTGGACAGCCTACTGGGGTACACCCTGCCTTGGCCCAGCTGACACAGCCAGTGGCTGAGCTTCATCCAACACACAGCCCCCTGTGCCAAGGCGCTAACATGGAAGGACATGAGCAAGACCCACCACGGAGCGGCCCTGCCTACCTGGGAGGCTCTGGTGGAGTTCCTGCCTCAGCCACGCTCATAACTTTTTCCTGCTCTGACAGCTTAGTGGTGCCTAGAGCAGCTTCGTTTTTTTTTTGTTTTTTTTTTTTTTTAGGGGACCCCCTGGGGAGCCTGGGGAGCCAGCTTTCACCTACCTGGCTCTTGAAACCTGTAGTGGTGCCGTTTCAGGTGGGCAGGTGGGTATTGCTGCAGACGTAGGGTTGCCTGCACCTGTGTGGCAGTGATGTCATTGCACACTCCCTGACTACTTGTTTCCTTGCAGCTTTGTTGGAGAGTGGGGGCAGGTTGTGAGGAATGGAGGGGTGCAGATGAAACAGAGTGGTTTTCTGAGTGTTGCTTTAAACCACTTGTCAAGGCAGCACCCATGGGGACAGGACCAGGAGTGTGTCCAAGCTTCCCATGTAACATTCATGGCCAAAACATTTATGATACCCTGTTTCCATGATTTTTCATGTCCCATTGACAATGAAGAAGGGGAAATGTCAGCAAGTCATTAGGAAGATAACCTTAGTGTTATAGAATGAACTTTTCTTCTCTGCGTTGAAAGTCCTTCCCTACCTTGAGCAGTAGAGCTGCCTCATCCTTTGGATGACTACATGGCATTTCACACCACAGTTTTCTATAACTTGGCAAATTAGTATTTTTTTGACTTCATGTATTTCCAACTATAAGCAGCTATAGGTTCTAAATCAATTTGAAATAAGTATTGGTTTTTCAGCATTATTGTTATAAAGATGTATTTATGAGGTTTACAGGCACAGTTACAGAAAGAGAGAGGAAGAGAAAGAAAGATTGTCTCTGCTGTTTCACACCTCATGTGGTTCCAATGGCCAGAGCTGGACCAGGTCAATGCCAGGAGCTAGACATTCCATCCAGGTTTCCCACGTGGGTGGCAGAGCCCCAAGCACTTGGGCTATCTTCTGCTTTCCTGGATGTGTTAGAAGGGAACTTTACTCAGTACTCACAATGCTGGCATTGCAGGTACAACACCAGGTCCCCCTCAATAATAAATTATGTTTTTTAAAACTCCCTCCCACCTTCCCCATTTTACACGGGAGGCACGCTGATTTGGATAGTAACCGGATTTGTTTTTATTGCAGTCTGTGGTCAAACATGTGAAAGCCATACACTGAGAAACTATATGTGGATGGTATGTGTCAAGCACCTTGCACTAGAACCTTGGGTCACCTTTCCTAGGCTGGAGGTGTGCTCCCTGGTGGAGTCACTGTACCAGCAGCCAGGATTGCAAAACACACCTTCCTTCAGGTTTCCCTGTGCCTGTCTAATAATGCAGGCTTCTTATTCATCAGGAATGCTTTACCATCAAAGTCTAGCCAGGTCTTAGGACTGTAGGTAGCCTAGGACTAGGAAAGCTTTCTCAACTATCTTGTTGGCATCAGCTTGCCTTGCTGCTCCACTTGCAGCCTTTTGCCCGGAGGAAGCTGGCTGGGGCGAGGAGTATGGCTTCCCACCAGCACCTTACGGGAATTCTCTGGCATCCCTCTGCATACCTTGGGAACCCAGAATGAGTTCTGGGACTCCACCTCTTGGGCTAAGGCAGCTCTTTTTCGGGCTGTGAAGTTCTCTGTGTTGGAATTGCCTGTTTGTTAACTTCAGCTTCCCCAAAGTCACAAGTCTGTAATGTGTGTGCTGCTCCACCGGCTGTGTAATGTGGGATCTCCGTGGAATGAAACACAGGCTGCAGCTGACTCTTGGGAGTCTGTGAATGGTTCCTGTACCTCAGGCTAGAAGCTGGAATAACCTGACACAAACAAGAGCTTCCTAAATTACCTGCCATGAATGAGTTTTGCATGTATCATCATGTATTGGAAGCTGTGAATTTTTTTTTTTCTGCATTAAAACATTGACTTTTTTTCCTCACAGCCATTTGAAAAGCTGCAATGTTCAGATTAGATTTGGGCATCCTTTGTATGGCCCCTTTGGTAGACTTCTTGAATTCATTGATTTCAAAACATTCTCCTTGAGATATTTACAGATTATTTGTTGAATATCTTTCCTAGTTTTGTTTGTTTCTTTACAATAATGTTATACAAAGAATGAAAATTGGTTGGGTTTTTTTTATTTTTTGATCACCAATCCCCACATGGATGCAGTCAAATTACCTTGACTTTAGCATGCTGTGCACTGTGCACATGTTGTCTCTCTATGTGAGGAACATTAGTAAGCATTGGTAAGCTGGGGGTGCTGGGGGTGTAACTCGCCCGTGGGGTCATGTAAAGGTGTTATGTGGATCATGTGTTATCTGTTCACCCAGATCTGAATCTCAGTACCCCTGGGGTTTGGGGTTGCAGGCCCATGTCTTCTGGACACGCTGTAATGGATCTTACTTTGTCTCTGTTCCACATGTTTGTGATGCCTCCGTCACTTTGCTCCTGCCTGTTTTCTGGGCAACTAGGGCTTGTGACTTCATCCGGCCTTCCCAGGAACTGAAGTCCCTGAAGGATTCACCTGGTCCGAGGAAGCCCTTCTGGCTGCAGGCTTTCTCATCTCCCTGACCCAGCTCTTTTCTTTTCCATAAGGAGCCAAGTACACTGCACACTACATACCCCTCCCCGCCACCACCACCCAGCCCCAGTAGGCATCCCCTGACTGTGCCAGGGCTCAACTCCATGCTGCTAGTGTTAGGGCCCGCTTATGTAGTGGATACTCAGTGGGCATGGTGAAGAACCTCTGAGTGCCTTGTGACAGGAAATGCCAAGGCTACCTGTAGGGTTTCCCAGGGCCGCCCTGGCAAGGGGCCACATGGGGAGTGGTTTCCAGCAGCCAGAGGTGCATGGCTCTGAGGACTCAAGTGTAGGTGTTGTGTGTGGAGGGGTCATCGATGCTTACCCTGCGGGGGCTAGCTAAGCAGTATCAATTCCAGGTCACTCCCTTGCTTCTGCCAGTTCTTTTCCTTGTGACTCCATAATTGGAGCCCTCCTATGGCACTCTTCTCGTCCTTGTGCCCAGATGCCTGCTTTCCATATGGACAGGAGGTGTACTGGATCAGAGATCTCTGTGAAGACCCGAAACTAACTAGCTGCATGCCACTGGCCCTGCTTCCAAAGGCAGGGCATCCTGGGGGGGAAGTGGGTTAAGGCCATGGTATGGAATTCAGTGGGGACACAGTCTGCATCAGGAAACTGACTCTTCTCCCCACCCCGACTGCTGCAGGGACAGGAGCGGACCCCTGCTAAGTTCCTTCAAGTCTTTTCATCCAAAGCTT
The DNA here is from genome assembly GCF_030435755.1 of Ochotona princeps. Lineage (NCBI taxonomy): Eukaryota > Metazoa > Chordata > Mammalia > Lagomorpha > Ochotonidae > Ochotona > Ochotona princeps. The sequence continues at coordinate 26,491,534 of NC_080851.1, forward strand.
CAGCCATTTGGTGGTTGGCAAAGGTCAGAGGCCCTTTAGGTCCTCGGGCATTTGAAACCAGTGTTTTGCAGCAGAATATAAACGGGTTCAGGAAATCCATGAAGCCAGAGGCCCTGGGTGTATGGTCCCGGAGAGGGCAGTCAAGCTGGGTAGTGGGGTAGCCTCCTGGCCTTTGCGCTTCAGGGTGGAGGACCCAGCTCATTGAGTCAGTTCCTCTTTTGTTCACCTCTCCACAACAGTGTTCATGAGTCTTGGGCAACTCCAAGGAGTGTCTGCTTGGGACCCCAAGGGCAGGATCCCAGCCACCAGCTCTCCCACTGGTATCCAGTTCAAGTTTTGATGGCTGACTGCTTAATCTCAGCGGGGCTGTCAGGGCTCAGAGGTGCATGCCCAGGCACTCTGGGGAGCCCAGGAGGAAGGCGCCCCTCTCTGAGACTGAGCTCAGATCAGAAGCCAGCCAGGATTTACAAATCAAATTTCCTTTTCCCTTTGAAAAGGGTCTTTAGTCTCATCTGAAAAGCTTGTCGTGCCTGTCAAAAGAAGCTAGCGACAGGTGAATGGCATAGCTTTCTGAGAACAAGAATAAAGGGTTTTCTATTGTAGCAGGAAGGCACAGCAACTTAATAATTACTGTTGAAATAGTCACAGCAATGCTGATGCAGCTCCATAATTTAATCTAACTTTAAGACTGACTGCCTCCTCCCCGGTGGCAATACATAAATTAATTAATGGTAGGTTGGATTTGAAGCTCCGTCTGTGTTTAGACCATTGCGAGTGTGTTCTGCGCGCCTCTCTTCCTTGGCTGGGTTTGGTGTGGAGTTGTAGCATTGAGGCTGCCTTCTGGCTCCTGTTGCTGTCACCACGTGTGCCCATGTCAGGATTTTGACAACAGCTGCTGTTTTATCTGCATTGTCCCCTCCTGTACTAAACACCCGAGTCCCGCGGACAGGTCACACCCACTTGTTCTGTAGCAGGTGGTCGGAATGGCTATAGATCAGGCATCTCTGCTTTTTTGGGTTGCGCTGTTGTTCTGTAGTCCTGAGACACACTTTAGTGGAGGGTAGTCATTAAGACCGTGGGCTCCAAGAGGTCATGTGTGTGTGTATCTTGACTCTGCCACTTATCTTCTCCTGTGTGCCCAGTGCAAGGTGCATCACCTGCTGGTGCCTCAGTCTCTCCATCAGGAAAATGGGTAATTGCAGAACCCATCTACACAGTTGTCATGACAGTTAAATGCATTAATAGGTGCAAAGGTCTTAGAGGAGTGTAGGGATGTTCTGAGTACAAATAAAAGTGAACATAATGAGAGTATCCCTTTCTGAGTGGCATCTGCCCCTTCCTCTCACGGTGACATAGCATTTTCTTGTTCGTTGCCAAGCCACTGCTACCTGCCGGTTAGTCTCTGTGGATGCAAGTGGGCCGTCCTGGCTACACAGCCGGTACTCCTTGGGGCCTGTGACCACAGAGAAGCAGCACCTGCTGCGGGTAGGGATGGGGCACACTCAGGAGGTGCTGCCATTTGTGTCCCAGATGTGCAGGATGGAGCTGGGCACTGCTATTTCCAGAGACCATCACCAAGGGGAAGAGAATGAGCTGCAGAGTGGCCCTCCAGAAGCCTGCGGTCGATGCTGCTCAAGACACTGGAGGAGCAGTGGGAAAGGACTCTGCTGTGCCCCAGGACATTCTGCCCTGGCAGCAGGAACAAGGAGCTGACCACATGGCCACACACTACTGTGTTTCAGCGATCAGTATGCTGCTAGGCCCAAGCCCGAGCCCCTGCTGGCTGCTCAGAGAGCTGCTGGAGATGTAGGCTTCCACTAGCTCACATCGCTGCCCTGCTTCAAACCCTACAGAGAGGGTTGTTGCTTGCCCTTTGGGGCTGCCTGAGCCCACCAGTCCCCACGTCACACGGGCGCACAGGCTCTGGAGTGGGACGTCCCAGGCCTCCAACCCAGCCCTGCTGACTGCTCAGCAACTTCACACACCCACGGCCTGTCCTTGTGCCAAAGCCATGCCTAGGTAGTGGCAGTCAGGATGACTACCTCTGTGGGCTGTTGGGCAGTGGAACATTTCTGCGCAGTGCCTGGTTCAGAGTTAGAACCAGATTTGAGGGCTCAGTATTGCAGTACAGGGGCTAAAGCTGCCCCATTTAAGTTCTGGCTGCTTCCGTCCAGCACCCTGCTGATGCACCTGGAAAGGCAGCAGAAGATGGCCTCAATACCCTGGCCCATGCATCCTTGACTGGAGTTCCAGGCTCCAGGTGTCAGCCTGGCCCATGCTAGCCATTGGGGCCATTTGGGAAGTGAACCAACAGAAGGAAGATCTTTCTGTTTCTCTCTCTTTCTCCCTTCTTCCCTCTCTCTTTCCTCCTCCTCCTCTAACTCTGCCTTTCAAATGGTGAATAAATAAATTGGTCTTAAAAAAACAGATTTAAATCTCAGGCCTACCGCTTGTTTGTAGCGTGCTTTCTTCTATAGCTAGGTCAAACTCTGTGTCTTGGGTTTTTCATCTGGAGAGCAGAGGAACTCTCCTTGCTCTGTATGAAGTGGCGAGGCTCCTGTGGGCAAATGCATGCGGTGAGCCCCAGCAGCCAGCGCCTGTGGCCATGTTGCTGCCTCTTGGCTGTGCCCATTTTGGTTTCCTTAGAAGCACTGTGGATGGGCAGCACCATCACATGTCTTGGAAGAATGATGTTTTCCCCTGAGCTGAGCTGAGCTGAGGGAGAATGGAACACAATGTCTGTGCAGTTGCAGACCTCAGCAACTTGCGGGCGCTTGAGGACACGGAGCTGCTTAGGAGAGCCAGCGCACCAACCCAGGACATGAATCCAGGAAAGGGGACTGGAGATGCATACTCCGATGACAGCCCCTCTTCCTGGACAGGCAGCTCCAGACTGAGAATTTGATGTCAGTACTGCCTGCTTAGCCACAGACTGTTTTTGAATGTTTTGTTCTGGCTTGTTGCTGTAAATGTCACCACACCTCAACCTGAAATGAGATTTTTAAGAGACATTTTATAGCTCACACTTATTGTGACTGATCAGACTTAAAAAGTAACTGCCTGCTTTTGAACGCCCTTGACAACCTCCGCGCTCTTGCAAAAACAGTGCCTGCCATGCCGTCCCCAGATGTCCACCTGTGGGGGAGCATTTATCAGATAAGACTTTGGCAGAAAGGCCTGAGCAAAGTTATTTTGCTATAAATCCAGGCCACTTTTTATGAAAATAGCCAAGGAACATGTGGTTATGAGCACGTGGCAGGATGCCGTTGGTTCTTAGAAGCAATTAACTGACATCAGAACAATTGTAAAACATGTAAAAAAAAAACCCTGTAACATGTAGCAGCCCTGCAAGATAAACCAGTGGATTCTACGGTGCAGCAAGTAGTGTATGTAGCAGATAGCTCCGTGTTCTGCTTGCTTTCTGACTGATGCTTGTGAAGGCACTGTGGTTCTGCTGGGCAGTTTGTAGCCTTCAAGCAAAAACAAGTAGGCTCCTGGTTTCAGGGAACACAACCTTTAGGAGTGGGACTTTGCACGTCTGAAGGTCTGTGTTTAGTTTTCACTGAAGCCTCTGTATCTGTACAGGTGCAGCTTCATGTTGGGAAGTTGATGTTTCAGATGGTCTGTGTTTCATCCCAGGAATTCACAGTGTCACCATACAAGGAAAATGTTGCATCTGGGCTGTGCTTAGTCATCACTTGGGGAAATTGCTGCTCGCAGATAAGGTAGCGGGTGGCCTGAGTCCAGCCAAGAACAAATGGGTGTCACTCACGCCTATGGCGTGTTTACTGAGCATCTGTATTATGAAACTCAAGGCCGGGCATTTGGGAGACAAGGAGGCATGGCACAAATGCCACCTGCCAGTAAGCTTATAACCCTGAAGAGATAATAGGTGTATAAAAACCCCCGACACCTCATGGAGGATGGTAACTGATGGGATGGAACAGCCTTGGGCAGTGTGCTGAATGGGGCACAGACCTACATGTACATAGTTTTCCATCTTCTCATATCCTTGAAAGAAGTTTTCACATATACTTTTTTTTTTAAGATTTATTTATTTTAATTGGAAAGGCAGACATACAAAGAGGAGGAGAGGCAGAGAAGATCTTTCATCCAGTGGTTCAGTCCTGTACCAGCCTCAATGGTAGGAACTGAGCCAATTCAAAGCCAGGAGCCAGGAGCCTCCTCCAGGTCTCCCATGCTAGTGCAGGGTCTCGAAGGTTTGGGCCATCCTCGACTGCTTTTCCAGGCCACAAGCAGGGAGTTGGATGAGAAGTGGAGCTGCCAGGATTAGAACCGGCGCCCACATGGGATCCCAGCACGTTCAAGGTGAGGGCCCAAGTCACCTTTCTTTAAATTCTCAGATGAGTTCATTTTATAGAACCTGATAGAAAGTATATTATGAGGGCCCAGCGCGAGAGTCTAGCAGTTAAAGTCCTCTCCTTGAACGTGCTGGGATCCCATATGGGCGCCAGTTCTAAACCCGGCGATTCCGCTTCCCATCCAGCTCCCTGCTTGTGGCCTGGGAATGCAGTCGAGGACAGCCCAAGGCTTTGGGACCCTGCACCCGCGTGGGAGACCCGGAAGAGGTTCCAAGTTCCCGGCTTCGGATCGGCGCAGCACCAGCCGTTGCGGTCACTTGGGGAGTGAATCATTGGATGGAAGATCTTCCTCTCTGTCTCTCCTCTCTGTATATCTGACTTTGTAATAAAAATAAATAAATCTTTTTTTTTTAAAAAAAAAGTGACTTAACTAGGCACCCATGGGTGATTCAAGAACAAGATCCTAGCGAATTCCATGGAAGAGAAACACAGGTAAACCAAAATAGGAGCCCCAGGGCTGACTATTAAAATGACATAGGTAACAATTTTTACTGGCCATGACTTAGATACTTTTCATAACAAAGAAACCCCAGGACTTGGAAAGGGAGGTGAGGTCCCCTGGCTGGGAGAATTCTCTCTGCAATGAGCAACACTCACTTCCAGGTTGTGATGGCAAGTTGCTGCTAGATAAAGAAGAGGAGGGGTAAAAACATTTTCATTCCTGGATCCTTCTGGCAGAAGAGAAACCCGGTTTGTTGCCAAGACCTCTCTTTATGCCCACCATTTATCTCGGCAGTGGGTAGGCCAAGGTTCCTTCATTGCCTTTCTCTGTTGTGGTGGTCTTTCCCTGCCACATCCTTGTAGCACCCCAGTTTCTAAATGTAAGTTTTTACATTTCTTCCTTCTCCTCTTCATCACTGTCCACCAAAATTCTTTATTTCTTCAAGGCAGTCACATGTGGCTGATGGTGGCAGGGCTCACAGTGTGCATGGGTGGCATGGGCTGGTCCACTTTGAAAGTGATTTGCATTTTTAAAGGCATCTCTTCAGCCAGACGAATCTTCCATTTTGATAATAAACTGGTAAAGTACCGAAGAGGAGACCTTGGGAGAGGCCGGGCAGGTGGACCTTTATGGGGAAGGGAGAAGCAGCTTCACACTTGGAGTTGGAACAGGCCTGTACTCCTGGCTCTGCTCACTCCTGTCTCTCCTCCCTTTCCTCCCCTGGATCCCCAGGAAGGCTCCTCAGCAGGCCTGGAGTTCCAGAAGGAGGGTCGGGGTGCAGGGAGGGCCGGAGGCAGCACTGATTCTCCAAACTCATCGGCTGTAAATCGAATATCCATCTACACGCTAAGAGCGTCTGATCTGGAAAATTCCACCTGCAGCTGGAGAATGAACAAGCTGATTGTGGCTGACCTTTCTCCTGTTCCCAGGTTTAATTTCCCCCTCCCCCCCTCTAGCTGCCCCCACCCCGACCGCCATGATTGTGCGTGTGGACGCAGGGGACCTCTGGATAGTGGTTGTGATGAAGGATCACCATTCCATAGACCACTCCGTGCTAATTACAATTACAGCTGGAAATTGCTTCCTTATGTGCAGCTCAAATTGCCTCTGCAGTAATTTTACTGTATAACTTGGAGTTAATCCTCTCCTCACCACCCTTAAGAATCCCCTCCCTGTCCTTGAAGTTGACCCCTTTGAAATCTTGACAGGCGGTTCTCGTCTCCCCTCAGCTGTGGGTATGTTAAGACTTTGCTCCCCCAAGTCTTTAAGCTTCTAACCAAAACCATGCTTGCTGTCTTCTCTCCCACTGCACTTTTTAATGAGTTCTCATTTTGGAACACAAATTGACTTCATGCTGCGGTCAATATGACTATGTAGCTGAGCTCTGCCTGATGAATTTGTCGCTCACTATCTTTTGGGCCAAGATCATCACATATCGCTTACCCTAATTAGTGTTCTCTAACAGTAATAAGCAATAACTTGCATGTTTCCAAAATGAGCACTTATTACATTTCATTTCATCAGCTTTTGCAGGAAAATGACATATAACGGTATTCCCTGAAGGATTGCAAGTAAGAAATATTTTGGCCAACAAACATGTGACCATGGGGGCAGTATGATCAAAGAGTGTTTTTGTTTTTTTTTAATCAACACTGTATATGGTCAGTCTCTGTCCCGTATGCACATATGTTCCAGGTGAGATTCCCTGGCACAGTAGATTTGGAAGATTGGTGCATTGTCTTTCTCCATCCCATCAAATTTCAAGAATTGCATCCAGCAATACATTGAGGAAAACATCCTGTTGATTTTCCCACGAGTAGAGGAAACTTTTGATAAAAGAATGCCCATGACGAAAATTCGGCCCAGCTTTCCAACCCCAGGGAGCTAGAAAAACTAGACAACCCTGTAAATGAGAGTGGTCACAGAACTCTGTGCAAATTGTAGGATCCAGGGTAAGCCCTGAAGGTTTGTGGTTGTGTTGAGAAATGCTGATTTTGGTCACTGATTGACTGAATAGAAGAGTTTTGTGTACGAGGGCTCGTCCGTATGTTCAAAGGTCAGGTTGTAGAGGCCGACTGTGTTCTTCACTGCTCATAGTAAAACGGATAGATCTATAGTTCTTGGTATATTTTGAGGGCTTGCGCCCATCCTTTGAGGGCATTCTGTGTTTGTGAACAGACAGGTCCCAACGTGCAGCCACGCCGTGTGATGCTGAGCCTTGCCAATCTGAAACCAAGAAACAATTTTCATGTCAAGATTCATCTGGCTTAGAAACTGCAGCGATAGATTCAGGCATCTTACAGTATCCTTTGTGGTTCAGTTAGAAACTTATCCAGAGTGCCCAACACAAGGCCTGGGAATCCCTGTTTCCCCAGAGCTCCCCAGGGTCATGGTGGGGATGAGCCTGGGTTAAGGCCATGCTCTGTTGTTTTCCACAGGAATGTTCCAGAACGGGTAACTCGCCTTTCCTTGCCAACAGGGAGGAAATCTGTGTGTCCAGTTCTGTTGTCAAGTGATTCTCAGGCCAAATTACTGGAATTGGCTTAGTCTGTCTTCTTTGGCCTACCTTGTATACATTTGCATTGCATCCAACCTCTCGTTGTGTTGAGGGAAGTGAAAGGTGGTACTATGATGGATGATAGACTGAGAAATGGTGAGTGAGAGGAGGTGGGGGGGCTCCATTTTGAGAGAGAATCTGTTAGTTCCTGACAACCCTGCAGGGCCTGGCTCGCATATATCAGCACGGGTAGATGGTGATTGGTAGCCCCCTCTTATTCCGGATGAGGAAATGCAAGCAGAAGTGTAAGGATGGCTTGGTTACCTCCACTTGCTTCTGGGTGTTGGGGCTGCTGCAGGCTTCCTGAACCGGCCTTGTGGAGGGCGTGATGTGAATAGTGGAGTTTCTCATTCCTTTTATTTCCATTCCCTTTTGCTGCGCACTTTTTTTTTTGTATTTAAAAGTTTATTTTTTATTAGGAGAGCAGATTTGCTGAGGAGAAACAAATCTTCCTTCAGTGGGGTCACTCCCCCGAGTGGCTGCAGTGACCAGAGCTGAGCCGATCCGGGTCTCCCACATAGGTGCAGGGTCCCAAGGCCTTGGGCCGTCCTCTGCTGCTTTCCCAGGCCACAAGCAGGGAGCTGGATGGGAAGTGGAACAGCCAGGACTTGAACTAGTGTCTATATGGGATGCTGACACTGCAGGCAGGGGCGTGGCCTGCACCAATTGGCAGCCAGGGCTGTGCCACAGGGGGAAGGCTGGCAGGTAGTGCCCAGTGCCAGCCCTGATCCCACTTAGATCTGACATGAGTGTCCCCACTGCCCCCAGTCTTCTCAGCAGGACTGGTCAGGTGGAGGCCTGGGCAGACCTCTCGACTGTCCTTTGGCTTCTGTGCATTCTTTTTTTTTTTTTCCTCTTTTTTTTATTATTTATTATTTTTAATTCATTAATTACATTGTATTATGTGACACAGTTTCATAGGTACTTGGGTTGTGCATTCTTTTAAAGCCAATGATTTGGAGATTTCTTGGTCTAAAAGCAGGCAGCCCCATTGGTTGAGGCATCCAGTGATGCCGGCAAAAGGCCAGGCCCCTGGTGAGCCAGGAGGCAGAGGGGCTCAAGGAGCATGCTCTTCATCTGTGTGCCGTGGTCTGCCCTGGGGGAGCCAGCCTGGCTTGGCCACAGTGCTCCGCACTGGCAGTCTAATCCGATCAGACACTTCCCCAAGACGCCACCCTCAGACAGCATCATTGTATTGAGTCCCTACTCTTAATCCATTACCCGTTATCATAGGACTTAGGACATGAGTCTGGGGAACCAAGTCCTGTTCGAGCCTTGGTGGGTAGTCAGATAAGCTCAGCATTCCTTGTGCCTCGCTTTTGTACATGCCAGAATTTAGCTCTCAGACTATCAGGAATGTATTCTGTGAAATGCACTGATTTTAAGAAAACTACTTTCTGGTTCAATAGAGTTAGTTTATAGACTCTCAGAGCATGTTTGGGAGAAAAATGTTTTTAATCTCAGTTTTGTTCCGTTAGGGTCCTTGGGCTGTCTTTGAAGTTAATGAGAAAAGCCTTGGTCTAATAGGTTTCATTAGCATGAATACTTGTGGTAGTTATATACATATATATTGTGTGTGGTGTGTGTGTGTGATGACCCAAGTGGTATGCACACATTCACTAAAATGAGCTAATGACCCAGTAAAAGTTACTAATAAACTGTACAGCAACGCTAAATCACTGTAATAAAAACAGTAAGATTTTTAGCATCCATGTACAAATGCTACAAACTTTTGCATTTATGTGCTAGCTACAGAAATGGAATTTTGATTGCTTTAAAACAAACAAACAAAAAAAACACCAAAAAAGACCTCTTTCCCAAGCACATTAGCAAGGAGCTGGTTTGGAAACTGAGCAGCTGGGACTCAAACCAGCGAGATGCTGACATCAACAACAGCAGCTCAAGTGTTGACCCCTAGGGTGAACTCTGCCTGGACTCCCAGGCCTTTGGAGGCTCATGGGCAAGGAGCTTTGGCCAATGAATGAAGTCACCCCACCTTCCTCCCTCAGGGGAAATCAATAACCTACTCTCCAACTGGGTCATTCGCTTTATAGAGCTATGGCTGGTAGGGGTTTGGGATGGGGGGTATATGGAAGAATTGTTGGGGTCCAGGGCCCTGACCTGCTCCTTGTCCCCTGTCCTGTGGCTGTCCTGAAGTCCAGTGGCCTCCTCTTCAGGTGGTGCTGTACACACAGGTGACTGGGCTCAGGGTGTGCTCTTGCTGGAAGCTGGCTAAAGCTTGGCTCTGCTCCCATCATCACCTCTTTTTGCTCTTCTCCTCCTTCTCCCCCTCCTGCTTGGCATCTTCCTGCCTTCCTTCTCCTGTGTAGGCCTTGCCTCTTTTCCCTTGGGTCCATGCAGGGGACACCCCTGAGAACCTGATCTGATACGCTCCCCAGCCCTGCTTCACCCCTTTTGTTCCTCTTAGGGTTTATGTGTGTGGAAAATCAGTTACCAAGAGAGAAACAGTGAAAAAGAGAGAAATCTTCCATCTGCTGGCTCACTCCCTGCATGGCCACGACAGCCAGGGCTGGGCCAGGCTGGCATTCCATCCACATCTCCAGCACATGGGCCATCCTCTGCTAATTTTCCAGATGCCTGAGCAAAGAGCGGGGTCACAGGCACAGTAGCACAGGACTTGAACTGGCGTTGAACAGGACTTGAACAGCACTGTTGGCCACAAAGCCAGCACCTCTTAGGTTAACTTTCTGCTTTCTTGACCTCACTTCTCCCTGAAATGCTGTTGTTTCTCTGGTTTCCTGCACCAGGAGAGGTAGGCACAAAGACTGTCTTCCTCGCTGCTGTCTCTAGCTCCTGAATCATTCCTGGCACAGAGAACCCATGCCACGTATGGGTGTGTGTGGTCTGAGCGTAGGCAGACATGGCAGGCGTGTGGCCTCCTCCAGGAGCCCTGTGTACTGCAAGGGTGACTTTAGGGACTAACAGTGCTTGGGAAGGGTTTGAACTTCCACTGCCACCCTCTGTCCCCTTCTTGGTACCTTCTTACCCTGTGGCACCTGTTATTCTTGGACCAGGGGACATAGCCAAAACAAAGCTGATCAGGCCTGTCTTATTTGGCAGTCTGTGAGGGCCGTGGTCCCCTCTGGTATAGCAGCCCGAGGTCTGAGCCTACACAGACACACTGGGCCCTCCCCCCACTCCCACCTGAACAAACTGCAGGCTGAGGGCGCCCTCGGACAGGCGCTGAGCACTGATGGGAAGCCCCAGCTGCCTGGCCTGCACTGTGACTGAGTCAGCTCCTTCCAGTGCCCCCGATGGGAGTGCAGCAGGTGGACAGGTGGGGCTGGAGGCACAGGTAAAGGAAGGTGGCATTAGAGGGGCAGGCCAGGCAGCCCACAGCAGCTCCCAGGGAATATGGGCAATTGGTACTCTGAACACTTTAGAATGATGTTAATCAGGGGATTTTTGTATCAGCATTGTCAACATTTACATTCAGAGTACACACTGGATTTGCATCTGAAAAGACCAGCCATAATCAACATTTAAGGGATAACACTCAGATTTGCTTCTGATTGAGCAGACACGTTAAGTAATTTTAGCCTAGCTGTTGCTAGGAAACCAATTAATAATGCTCCACATTTCATTAAAAATTGGATGCTAGCTTTGCTTTCATTGAACTTCACAGTTCAACTGCTTGTGTTGCACTTTTTCCTCTCTTGGTAAATTGTGACAGATAAATTATCGTTTTACTGAATTTATTTCTGTGATTACAATTGCTAGTCATATCTGTCAATACAACTTCAAGTTCTTTTTTTTTTTTAAAGATGCTTTCTGGGAGGAAAACTGAATTTTAACTGTTAATTGTTTTTCCTTTGTAGTTTATAAGGACTTTGAATCATATTTTTGTGAAGGCCTTCTAAATTGTAGTTAACAACAGCAACAACAACAACAACAAAAAAATTAAAACAGTCTTCCGTGCTCCGTAATTGCACCTTTTCAGAGCAGTGACTAATAATTAGAATATTAGGCACCATTCAGAGAGTGACAGACAGCCCAGCAGGCATTCAGCTGCCTTTCGCCTCTCTGCCTGTGTGGGGTAGGCTAGGCCATGTTCTGTCCTTTATGCCACACAATTAAAATTTTTTTATGGCTTTACTTTTTTTTTTTTTTTTTTTACACAGTACACTCCACTGCTTGTGAAGAGGAAATCTATTTTGGCCCCTCTTATAGCTAGAGCAAGTGGCCGGTGGTCCAGTGTAGCCTTTCACAATATTGATGTGGTCACATGGCGCGTTCCAAAGCGGGATCAATTCCGTGATCACTTCGGGCTTGCAGCCGGTCTGTGCCTTTATTGGGGAGATAGGGACAAACGCAACTGGTTCTTCAGCTCCATCCACCCCATGACCTCACCTGCTCCCTAAAGGTGAGAGAACTCCTGCTGTCCTCCGGTAGATGGCCTGGGTCCCCGGATGCAGTCTACGAAGCTGAGTCCTGCACTCCGGCCCTGGCTGGCCCCTCTGTGGCTGTCTTCCTCCTGGTCCTTATTTGTCAACTAAAGGAGAAAGGACAGCCTTGGGGGGACAGAGTCTTCACCCTCCCCTGTCCTCCAAGATGGTGAGGAGATGCCTGTGCACCCCTCTCAGAACTCCGGAGCCCCTTGGGTAGCCCGCAAGGGTGGTCAGAACACATTGCCCAGGCTCCGGGCTGAGGAAGTCTGAGGGTGTTTCCTCACGGACAGCACATCTAGGTCCTGGTGCCGGCAGGGCTGGTTTCCTCCGAGGCTGCCGCTCTCCCTGGCTTACAGAATGCTGCCTTCTGCCGCTGTCCTCTGCAGGCCTGTGTGTGAGGCACATGCATGCACACTCCCCTGCTCTCTCTGAGTTAGGATAGCTGGGGTAGGTTCTGCTCCTCTTGTAAATCAGGTGGGAGCAGACCTGCCCTCATGGCCTCCATGCTTTAAACTGGCCATCTGTAGAGTCTCTTATCTTCAAACAGTCTCACGCAGAGCTCTCGGGCCAGGACTCCCTCCTGCGAGTGAGAGGGGCCAAGTCAGCCTATCACCGAGCCCACACAGGAAGCCACTCGTCACCCGTTGCCCAATTCCCATAGGTTTGGTTCTTCCTCTGGTCCAAGCAGCTGAAGCAGGAGCATCACCAAGGGTGGCAGGAAGTGGAGTTCTTTGGTTCTAACTTTCCTGGTTGATCAGAAACATTCAAAACGACTCCCCGACCTGGTCCTCTGAGCTTTTGGTGATCATTTCAGTTTTTCTTGAGTAGAGTCGAAAGCTACTCTTCCTGACCTTGGTAATGAAGGAGGGCCACCAGTCTTCAGATCTTCAGATCCTGATTCTTACCCTTGGTTATTACCACACACAGCTACACCACAGATAGGTAGTAGAGGTGCTCATTTATGTTTCCCTTTTTAGATGAATGGTGGGCAGGGGCCAGTCAACAAGTGAGCAGTAAGATACAGGCACATAGAACACTGTAGGGAGTGTCACCCATTCACCCTACGCTTGCTGTGTGCCCACTGTCGGCCACTGTGCTACCAGTACCTCAGGATGGTAGTAGTCATGGTGCCTGCTCACTGGGAGCCCACGGGCTGGTGAAACAGACTTCGGTCACGTAGCAGGGTTCTGTCAGCGCAGGGGGACGGTGAGGCTGAGTGACAGCCAGGCCAGGGAGGTAGAGCTGTGACTAGAGAAAGCGAGACTTCCTTCCACCGAAGGGGTGGACAGCTGAGGCTGTGGAGCTAGAGAGCAGGCGGCAGCATTTCATGAGAGCCAGCTGTGTGTGCAATCGCCCTGAGACAGAGAGGAACTGGATGTGGAAGCAACCAAGACCAGGGCAGTCTTGCTAGACAGGAATGTGGGGTTGGGGTGGGGGGCAGGCAGATGCAGAGGGCTCCTGGGGCAGATGGGGGAGTCGGAAAGGGCTTCCCAGGGATGTGGCATCTGTGTGTTTAAGGATGCAGATAGCTGATTTCTTCCAGGAGGACCCGGCAGCTTGGAGCGTTCAGGAAGAGCGAGAGGCTGAGGGTGGCTGCAGTGTCCCTTGCATTGTTCCAGTCGGCGAGCAGTCAGCTTTGATTGGATCCTGGCTGGATAGTTTACTGAGGTTGGCAGATCAAGCTGTACATACTTAGCACCCATGCAAGGACTCGTTACCTAATGCAGGAACAAATGAGCAAACAAATGGGTGCTCTGGTAGTGTCTGGCTTGGTGCCCGGGCCTGACCTGGGCCTAGAAGCCCTGGTGGGTCAGTGTTCATAGTGTTCAGGTCTGGGGCACATGTGCAGGGGCAGGCGACAGAGGCATCAGAGGCCCAAGTGCATATGCAGGAGGGATGGCAAGGCAGGGCAAGATGAGGGAAGATGCTTAAATCCTGCTGTTTGGCCCAGCCCCATCGGAAAGGGCTCCAGCCCCATGAGAGGCTGACCTAGGTCACGGTGGCCAAGCTGTGGGGGGAGCTGAGGGGGGAGCCGGGTTCTGATGACCCTGTGAGCCGAGCTGCAGGACGTGTTCCCGACATGGTGGGCAGCCCAGACTGGAGCCAGAGATCCAGTGTGCAGCAGAGGGTGGAGGGAAAACAGCTGGAGCTGGGAGCAGACAGCACGTGGGAGAGGCTCTGGTAATTTTCTCTCTCCAATGGAAGAACACAGATGTCGTTTGTTCCTGGCCTAAGTACACTGCCTTCTTTCCCCAAAGCAGCTCACCCTAGTTCATCAGTTAGAAGATTTAAAACCAAGATTAGGATGGTTTTGTTTTTTTTTTTAATCCCTTCCTGCTTTCAACAATTATATTTCTTTGGAAGGGCACTTGCTGGCTGCTGACCACATGTTGCAGGGTGGCAGGGTGGTGAGGACGAGCACAGGAGAAGACGGTCATGGCAGGGAGGGACCATGGGGGCTACACGTGTCTTGCTCATTGATGGATCCAGCGCATGATAGCGACTCGTTGGCACCACTGGATACACAGTCCCGGAGCGTGACTGCGTGTACGTAGATGCGTGCAGAGGCCGTCCTGCAATTAGGTGGGCTGAGGATAGCAGGTAACGAGGTTCTGCAGGGGTATCAGTTCAACCCTGAGGTTTCATGACCCCCCCGGCAGCTGCATGTATTACAGATCAGAGATGGACAGATGAGAAACAAGGAAAGCAGGTAAGGGAGTGTGCAAGAGGCCCAGGGTCGCTCCCAGGCTCTGAGAGAGATGAACGGCGTTAGGAACAGTAGCAGGGCACGGCAGGGTGGAGGACGACAGATCCAGGGTTGGCTGTGCGTCTGTCTACCTCTAAGAGGGGGAAAAAAAAACAACCCTTACATACCAAAATATTGATGATAATAGAGTGGATGCAGGGAACTGAATAGTGCACATTGCAGTGACCTCCGTAATGTTTTACAGATTTAGAAGCACAAGTTTATACAAATCCAGGTTGTTAAATGCACAAATAAAGTAATATATAAAAATGTGTTTCCAGTGGGAAAAATATTTTTAGTGCACCTTGTTGGGTCCATCAGAAAGCTATCTAGAGAAAGATGGAGTTGGTTTCTTATCTCAGGCTAAACAAATAAACTCCAGCTTAGTCAGTTCACTCCATGTGAGGAGCAGGTGGTTGTTGAAGGGACCGTGGCAGGGAAGAAAGGAAGGGACCTGAGGAGGGCGACTTTGAACATGCCTGGTCTGCCTCAGTTGGAAAAAGTGAAAAATTATCCCTTTAAAAGATGTCTTACTATTTCCATTTATTTGAAAGGAGAAAGAGAAAAGTGTCTTCCATCTTCCGGCTCACTTTCCAAATGCTGGTAACACCAAGACTGGGTGGCCAAGGTCAGGGGCCAGCAGTTCAACCCCTGCTTCCCATGGAGTTGTAGCAACCTTAGATACTTCAACAGTCGCCTGCTGTGGGGCTCAAGGGTGAATTTGTCATTAACTGGACAAGATGGCAACTAACAGTCAAGGTCACTGGTGAACAAAATGGTGGCCAAGAGCAGAACTGTGGGTCAATCAGGGTGGGAGTCAAGTTGTTGTAAAGAAAGACTGATTGACCAGGGCTATTTCGCTCACCTGCCCCTGGCCTATGGGAGGTGGCTTCCACAGTCTGACTATAGGCTACTGTTTCTCCCCTCCTGGAATTTCTGGAATTCCTGGCCTGAGGTTTTCACTACCCTATGTAAGAAACTGAAATTCCCAAATAAATCGGAACTGCTTAGACGGGAATTCTCGTGTGCTGGGAGAGGCTGGATGGCAGGCAGCAGGCTCACCACCTCCTGCAACAGGGTACTAGAGGAGTTGGGGAGACCGCGCAGCCTGCTGCCTCACAGGGTGAGCCTGAGACTCAGGCACAGGCTCTGGACTACGGGCTGTGGCCATTCCCAGCATCATCTCAACCACTGGGCCAAGCGCCTCGAATAGATTTGTTTCCACTTAGAAGAAAACATAACCTCAAAGGAAGAAGAACTCTTGTAACTCAAATCCAAAAGCCATTAAAAGAAAACAAAAAGATTGTTAAATTAGACTAAATTCAAATAAAGCATTTTCACATGACACAAGCACCATCAGCAAATTAGAAACACGAATCACAAGGGTCAACTATTTACAATGGACCAAGGGTCAATCTCTAAAAAAAAAAAAAAAAAGAAAGAGCTACAGACAAATAAGGGAAAGACTCAGTGAAAAAGTAGTTAAAATACATGGGCAGATTATTCCCAGAGTAAGAATTGCCTGTGTGTGCTTAAACCCAAGACAAGTCTTCATCTTTACACATAGTGAGAGAAATGCACATTTAAACCACGTTGAAGTATGGCATTTGGCTTGATCAGATTGGCAGACTTCCTCAAATGTGAGAATTGGACACTGTTGGCCCGGTGCACACACATTCGGTGCTGTGCTTCTCATGAGAGTACGGACCAGTGGCACCTTCAGCAAGACCAAGTGGGCCGTGTGCAGCAAGGTCACGCCTGTGGTCCTATTCTGACCCAGTGGCCAGACCCAAGCACGCTCTGCTGCCAACATGTCAGAGCGCATGGGAAATGGGTTTTCCATTAGGCCCTTGTGTGGAATGGAAATGCCTGGAAACAACTCAAGTATCCATTAGCACGAGCCGGGTTAAGCACACAGAGGCCTCCATACAGTGGAACATTGTGTAGTGTTTTGAAAGACAGTGTGGAAGCTTCCTTATACAGTGATGCTGGCAGTCTCCCCAAGTTAAGGTAGTGAATGAAGAAAGCCAAGGTGGCACAGAGCACACAGCATGCTGCCTTTGGTGCAGGGTGGAGGTGGGATGCCAGAGTTCACATGCCTCTCTGCTTGTGTCAGTGTGAAGAAACATGGGAAGGCGAGATAAGCCAAAGGAAGCCCTCAGCACTGGTTTTGTCTGGTGGGTGCCTGGAGAGAGGCAGGCACGGGGCAGGAGTGGGCAGACACAGGGTGGTGGAGGTACTTGTCTATAGTGTTTTGGGTTTCAAACCATATGACTTATTATCTATCCAAAATTAAAAATCAGGTATGTTTCCCAAAATGGCAAAATTCAGTGGCAGTATAAGCGTGCGTTATGAGGGCTACCTATGCACGGCTTGGTCCTCTCTTGGCTACCTACCGCCTCCCGAGTGGGCCTTGCATCTAGTTTATGTGCAGCTGTGCTCTGAAATGTGGAAACCTCTGGCCACATCCGACTTTCACTCACTTGAAAGTGGCTGATCCGAACTAGGGTATACTGTAGGCATGTCTGATTTAGAAGAGCTGTTACTCAATGTAGATGTGTGTGTGTTAATGTAAACCACCTCATCCATACTTTAAAAAATATTTATTAGATATTGAATCAAGATGCTGAGGGAGTTAAAAATATTGTTTGGAGCTGGTGTCGTGTATAGTAGGTAAAGCTGCTACCTGTGACCCTACCATCCCATAAGGGCACTGGTTCACGTCCCCACTCTTTCTTTTCTGGTCCAGCCTGGGAAAGCAATGGAAGGTGGCCTGATGGCTTAGGCTCCAGGACCCATGTGGGAGACGCAGAAGGAGTTCCGGACTCCAGCTTCAGCCCGGCCCAGCCCTGGCTGTTACAGCCATGGGGGCAGTGAAGCAGCAGATGAGAGATCTCTCTCTTTCTCAGTACCTCTTTCAAATGAACACACACACATATATACACACACATATCAGTTACTTATTTTTTGCTTACTTAAATGTGGCTACCAGGAAGTGTAGACTCAGGTACATTGCTTGGCTCTGTGGCTCAGATTTTGTTTCTTTTCCATGGTCCTGGCATGGCCTTGTGTCCACGGCTAGTGTGTCTGCCGGCATTACTTTGCAGGAAAAAATAGGTCCACATGTTGCTTCTCTGCTCTGAAACCACCTGCGACCCCCAAGATGGTCCTCAAGACCCTTTATAACATCAGACTCTTGCTCTGCCATCTCTGCTTCCCTCCCATCACTGCACACAATGCCCCTTTTCCCTCCCAGGAATTTTACAGAGAGAAAGAGATACTGAGAGAAAGATCTTCCCTCCCGCTGATTCACTCCCCCAGTGGCCACAACGACTGGAGCTGAGATGGTCTGAAGCCAGGAACTTCTTCCAGGTCTCCCATGTAGGTGCAGGGTCCCTAGGCTTTGGGTCATTCTCTACTGCTTTTCCAAGCCACAAGCAGGAAGCTGGATGGGAAGTAGAGCAGCTGGCACATGAACCAGTACCCATATGGGATCTTGACACCTGCAAGGAGAGGATTTAGCCACTGGACCATCACTGGGCCAATCATATTTTAAGTCAGTCAGGTGGCTACATGTATGCCACCAGGAAGCGAAGTGCCGCGTGATCATGAGTGTCCTGTACCAGTCAGCTCTGAAACAGGAGCAGAGTGGAAGATGAGCTCCGTAAGTGGGGTGGTGCTGTGGGACCTCGATACCTGCCCAGTTCAGGGTCAGGCATCGAGGCCACTGTCCCTCTCTGATGTCTGCTGTCAGAGTTGTGTGTGGCCAACCGCATGGGCACTTCCCATGTCGGAGCAGAAGGCATACCTTGTTCACCCAGCTCTGCCAGCCTGCCTGCCCGAGAACCTTGGAGTCCTCAGTCTCTTGTTTCTCTACCCTCTGATTAAGCTTTTTTTTTTTTTTTCTGTTGACTTTTCTCCTCTTAGCCACACTGCTTCTTAAGTGCTGACTCAACAGGAACCAAAGGGATGTTTCCTGTTTTACGGACAGATGTGTGCAAGTGCTCTTAACACTGACAAAAACCCTCGCACCACAGTTTCAAGTTAAGTCCTTGCAGCTCCAACTAAGTTATCTCCTGATGACGACTCATCAGGCTCTACTCTCAAGTTCACCTCAGTCCATCGAAGGCTCCAGGCCCACCAGTCCTGTCCCTCTGGGCTTGGCAGCTTCTCTCCCCTCTTTGGGTCCCAGTTTAGTTATCAGCAGATCAAGGGAAGCAAAATCTGATTCGTTCCACCTCCCCTGTTTCTCGCAGCCCATGCCTGGTGTTGGGGGTTGACCCCCACTTAGCGAACTGCTATCTAGCTGCGTTGTCCAGGACATGCCAGTGAATTTGTGCAAACCTTCATTTCTTGTGTGTGAAGTGAATGACATTATGGCTGTTTGACCATGCTGAGGACTGGTGGAAGAGCATATTTAGAAGTATGTCATAGGGCTTGAATGCTTTTACTGCAGACACTTGGCCAAAGGAAGGTGGCTGGTGCCCATAGAAGGGCTGCTGCAATTAATGCCAGATGAAAGAAGTAGGAACAATGTGCTCTCAGAGCTGCCTGGATGAGGGAGGAGGCTGCTGGTTTTTTTAAACATTTATTTAAAATTTTTAAAGTTTCCCCAGCTTGAAGAAAGCATAATGATAAATGAAAATTGAATCTTTTCATCACGCACAACATGATATTGTGATGTATGCATTCATTTGAATGTGATTGCCATAATAAGCTAGTTCCCCTGCCCATCACTTCACGTAGTTATCTTTGTACGTGTGTGTGTGTGTGGTGAAAATGTTTCAGATCAGCTCTTTAAACAAATTTCAAGAGCACAGTACAGTTTTGTTCAGTATAGTCATCACCATGCTACATATTAAAGTCTCCAGCATTACTCATAACTGAGAATTTATATACTTTTTTTTTCAATTTCAATTAATTGAAAGAGAGAAAAGTATCTTCTGTCTGTTGATTCCCTCTCCAGCCGGGCTGAACCAGGCAAAAGCCATGAACCTGGAATGCCACTCAGGCTTCCCCTGTGGGTCCAAGGGTGCAAGTGCTTGAGCCTCCATCACCTCTGCTTTCCCAGGCACATTAGTAGAGAGCTGGATTGGATCTGGAGCAGCTGAGTCCAGGACCAGTGTTCATATAGAATGTCAGCACCACAGGCCGCAGCTTAACCCGCCACACCATGGCATTGGCTGCACGAATTCTTGATCACGATGCCTCCTGGGGTGATCAGAGCGGTGAGGCTTGAGTAAGTGAATGTTGAGGGAACTGAGAGCCTTGGTAGAGAGGAGTAGAGACCGAGGACCTGGACCAGTTTGATTCTGTGGGAAGATGAGCCTGGAGACTCAGGGTGAGAGTTCTCCTGCCATGAGAATCAATCAAAAACAAAGCATCGTGAGGGTGCTCCAGGTTTGGAGTTAGGACGTGATGGCCTTGAGGACTGCATGAATTTGACAACCCTGGAGACACATTATGTGCACAGTCTAGAAATGGCCTTGGCCTGGGGAGGTCTGGGTCTCCTTGGAAGAAGCAGAGCCGGGCACGGAGTTCATTGCTGCTTGTTGAATGCACAACTGTGTGCCTTAAAGCTGTTCTAGGAGGGGTGCACGTTGAGCTTAGTGGTTAAGCTCCCCCACATCAGAGTATCTGCTTACAACACCCAGCTCTGGCTCCTGGGATCACATCCACAGATATCTTCTTCTTTTTTTTTTTTTGGTAACATGCATTTTCCTTGAACTTATTGAAGACCCACCCTGCACAGCTCATTTCAGAAATACACAAAGTGCTCACTGAGATCATTGTGGAACTCTGCCCAGGCTAAGCGCCACGAGATGCTTCCCAGGGCCGGAAGCTTAGTGTAGCACAGGTGCATGGCATGGCGGGTGTTTGAGCGACAGATGAGAAAGCGCCCCCATGAATCCAGAGATTTGTGGCACAAGTCGGTCGGAACTGTGCAGTTTATATTTGAACTGCAGGTACAAGTGTGTAGTCACTCTGCTTCCCTCCTCAAGGCATACTCCCCTGTAAACTCTCCAGCTCCTACAAGCACCCCCACTAACAGAGGAAGTCCTCTCACCACTCAGGTGCCTGCAGGCCCCGCTGGCTGCTGGCCCAGGTGACCACGGTGCCCGTGTGGAACATGAGGCGTCAGCTCACCACCCTGTAAGTTCCCCATGGCAGTGGCATGCTATGCCTCTTGCTCATATATAGTGCGGTATTTCCTGCCAGCACACACAGAGTGCTGAGCTGAAAGGAATATTTATACATAGCCCTTTGGAGGCATGCATGGTATGAAAGCCATAAGTGATCTGTCTCACTGATTTGTTTAACATTCTCAAGCGTACCTCCGTAGGAGCGCAGCTTGCCTCCACAGCAGATCCCATGCAGCACGGGCAGATGATCCTGGAAGAAATGTTCCAGGCTCCATTCTGGCGAGAGACACCTGCAATGCTTATACTGAAGGGCCATCCCGGGCTGCTCCTTCTGCCTGGCAGAGGCCTGGGTGTGCAGAGTGGGATGAACATGTGACAGGGCCCCTGTCTCCCCCAGCATTGCCATGGAACCTGTGAGTTCCATTGGCTGATGTGATGCCATACTGGAGTCAGCGGGCCAGGTGTGCATGTACGTGACAGATTGTGGGAAGAGGGGTTATGGAAAATGAACTCCAGATTTCTTTATGTGCGTGTGATGACAATATCAGACCCAGTTGGAGGTAATGCCAGGCACCAGAAGGGATGAAGTTGGCCAGATAAGCCGCCAGCATTGCTTCTCAGAGGAAAGCATGTTAGCTGGGTTAGGGGTTTTTCTCTTGTCAGCCTGTTCCCCCATATGGAGTGAAGTATGTCCCATGCAGAGGGTAAACTGCAAGGCGGCGTCCACAGCCAACATGATCCCTGCCTCCGAAGACCAGGCGTGTGCTCAAAGTGGGCCCTTGCACAACCCCTGTTGAGCTTGCCCGTGTGTGTGTGCTGGGTGGGGGTCCTTGGCTCAGCCTCCCGTTGAATCTGCTTGCTCCCAGAACACACTGCTCCCCCTGGGATGGAGACCCTGTGCAGAGTAACCATGTGTTTGCTCTGGTTTCAGTGCAGAAGAGGAAGTCAAGACCGATGAAGGCGAGAGCTGTACTCGCATCCCCCAGCTTACCGAGGCAACACCGGAAGCCTTATCCTCACAAACTTGTATCACCTTTCCCAGTCCCCCTCGCTGAGACTATGGACTCAAGAGCAACAGAACTCTTAGAGTCAAGCTGAGCACGTCCCACCTCGGGCTGTGACTTTCAGGTCTTTAACAGGTCAGAACTTTGTAAGATGCTTCTTTGTGATAGAGCGAGAGGCTGTGATAAAGGCCATCCCAGCCCCGTAGTACAGCAGGCCTGGCTGCGGGGCTCAGGGGTCCCAGGAAGCAGCTCTTTCACTGGGATGCACAGTGCATTGTAGCTTATCTGCAATAATCGCGTGTTCATTCCACAAGTTAACAAGGTGGTATCGTTGGTCTCTGGAAGGGCACTGTGGTTTCCTTTGCACTCGCGGAGTGGCTTCTTCCCATCCCAGCTTCTGCCAAGGCTGGGATATGAGTCAGTAAAGACTTGTCCTCTGGCTGTGGATCCCACAGGCTATGACAGTCAGACATTTAGAAGATGGGCCTCCTTTTTCTTCTCCATCTCTTTCTGTTGAGTCTTAGTATCTGCTAGAGTTAATCGTGTATTTTTAAAAATGATTTATTTATATGAAAGGATTAAAAAAGAATGAGAGGGGGAGAGAGCTAGAAAGAGAGAGAGAATGAAAGATCTTCTAAACACTGCTTCATACCCCAAAGCTGGGCCAGGCCAAGGCCAGGACCAGGAGCTTCTTCCAGGTCTCCCGTGTGGGAACAGGGGCTCAAGGACCTGGACCGTCCTCCTCTGCTTTCCCTGAGTATCGGAGAGGGCTTGGTGAGGAGTGGGTTAGCTGGGACAGGAACTGCCGCCCATATGGGATGCCCATGTCACGGGCAGTGGCTTTCTCCTCTGCTCAGTGACAGGCTACTAGCCAGGTGTTGTGTGCGTTCTTGGATTCCAGATGGGACCACTGAGCTACACCCAGGCTGCTGTGTGTGGAGTCTGCACTGGAGTCTCCCCTGGATGAGACCCGGCTATGCCAAGCCAAAGCTGGAGGCAGAGTCCCTCCCCAGAGTGCCTGAGGGCGGAGCGGGACTTGGGATGAGCAGCAAGGAAGACCCAGCCCTCTGCACTCTCACAAGCCTCCACAGTCTTTTGATCCCTTCTCCCACTCACCTTACCCCTCCCCACGGGAAGACAAAGAAAACCCAGCTTGTGATGGAGTTAATTACTGACAGGGCTAGAGACCCCCCGCTGCGGCCACATGTGAATACGGTGCTTTCCAGAACCCTGGGGCTGCAGAAACTCTGCTAACCTTTGCACTGAAATGAAGTGAGAGGGACGTGAGGAGCCAGGGTCCCAACATCGTCCACACAGGCCACCTATGGCATGAGGCATACAGATCTTCAATGTACTAGCCACGACAGTACCCTTGCACTGTCCACTAAATGTCGGATCTTCCGGTAGTGAGTTAAACAGTTCTTGTTCCATGTACCCCTTATGTTATGACTCTGAGAAAGGCAAGGCAGATGGTTCAAACCTGTTTATTCATCCAGTATGTTATGTATTCAGTGCCCAGCATCTGCCAGGCTCTGTTCTAGGCACCAGAGATTGAGTTGGGAAAAAATAATTAAAAAAAAAAAAAGCCTTCTGCTTTGATGGCGTTTACCTATTAGCTGGGAGGAAACAGACTGCAGTAAAGGAAGTGGGTGAAGTGCAAGTTACGTTGCAAAATGAGTCTGCTGTGGGGTGAGACAAGAAAAGAGGAGAAGGGTTGAGGGTTTGGGGCAGAAGAGGGCCATGAATCCTACTGCTCTAGCTCCTGTGTTTGGAGTAGACCAGAAGGGACCAAGATGGAAGTAGGGGCACTGGCTCAGAGGTTGTCTCCATAATCCTGGAATGTGGCCGAAGGTGGTGAGAGTGGTTACATGTGGGGCGTATTTTAGGGTCCACATGTCTGGGGGTGGAGGGAGGACTTGATTATCGTTAATGGTGGTGAGGGCAGACAGCAGAAACAGGCGCTATGAGGGTGGACATGGGGTCTCATTTGGCAGCCACGAGACATTTGGGATGTCCGTTATATTCGAGATTGTTCTGTCCAGCAGGCAGTGGCAGATGCTTAAGTGCAGAGTACAGGAAATGGTCACAGCTGAAAACCACATTTGGGAATAGGTGGTATGGGTGTAGGTGGCAACAAGGGAATAGACCGGGCAGGATCTATTAGACCTAGGGCACGGGAGCCCTAGGAAGAGGAGTGGGGCAAGGTGGAGGGAGTGACCAGTGGATGCTGCCAGCTGGTCAGGAGTGCTGCTGTCACAGGCTGAGGCAGCAGGGGGCAAGTGACTTGCCAAGCTCCCTGGCTGGGAAAGAGGCAGGTTAGGGCTCGAAGTCAAGTTCACTTTCTGTCTGCCAGAAAAGTTCCCCGAAGACACTGTGCCGTGTTATAAGCTGTCTTGCACTTCTTAAAGCCAAAGGTGTTTGTTTCTATGCGTGTTGGGTCCTTGCTTTTTTTTGACAGCAGTTTTCTATGCCTTTATTCATTTATTTTTAGCTTGTTTAAAGTTGTGATTTCCTCTCTGCTTTATGTGCACAGAGGGTGTATATTATGAAAAATTTAGTGAAAAAAAAAAAAAAAAAACCAGCCCAGGAAAACATTCGTAACTGCCACACCGGTCCGAATCCAGCATGCGCATAAATCGGCCCATCGCCTTCCAGACTTGGTTCCATCCACATATGCGAATGGAGAATTGTTTTTCCAGCACCAAAAAAGAGTCTATACTATTTTATAATCTTTTCCAGCAATCATGTGCTGTGACCATTTGTTGTGGTGTTATATTGCTGTACCTCAGAGAAGAGAGCCCGGTGCCTGGATATCTAGAATGCTGTTTGCCCAGGACTCGAATTAAGAGAGAATCCAGGGACTGCAATGACAACTTTCCCAGGAGCAGGGTGGGAACAGTCTGTGTTCACCAGGCCGTGCTCTGTGCTAGGCAGGGTGTCGAGCACTTTCTCTGCTTTGGGTTGTCAGCATTTTCACTGCTGTCCTGTTGGCCGGCTCTCCTCTCCACGTCGGTAGCTAAGACCATCCCCAGAGAAGAAGACGGTGCTGTGACTAGGAAACAACTGCATGGGAGCTGGCCCCAGGGCTGCCAGTGTTCTTCCTCCATGGTCTATCTCCCACCTCTTACTGTATCAGCCGGTGGAACCACAGGCCATGCTGTGCCTGCCCATCCACCTTGTGGCAGGGACCAGGTGGGTAGAGTGGTGGCCCATGCTGGCAGCTCAGTTCTACAAGACAGTGCTGTGAGGCTGTGCATCTCTGGCTGTGGTTGGCCATCCTCCCAGATGCCGACAGCTTGCAGTGAACTACTGCCACAGTGGTACCTTTGTCCAGAAGGCAGGCAGATGCTGCTGCTGAAGGTTGGGGTCCATGCTCCCCAGCCGTTAACCCCTCACCAGACATGGTGCTCCGCTGCAGGTGCTCTGACCCTGTTTGCACAACATTTGGTACCTCTTCCGGCCATTGTCCAGGCTCTTCTCTTTTGTACAGCCATCTGCATCCCAGGATGGTTCCAGGTTGCGCACAGGGGGTAAGGATCTCATGGTTCTGTTTTCTTCCTGCTCCTTCACGTTGAGGACAGTCAGCGTATAGAGGCACTTCTCCTCTGGGTGAAATTTAACTGGACCCTTTCTCAGAATGCAATGATTCTGCTTAGAGAGCCTTCCCACGTGGGGACAGTAAATCCAGTTTGTGGAGTTGTCATCCCTAATATTCACTAAGAAGTTATCCACGAACTACCGTTCCTGCCCATTGGTGGAAACCTTGTTCAGTTGAATTCTGTCTGGTTAGCCCTGTGCACTTGAGTCTTTAGCAATCAATAGAACTTTTAGGAATTAAGGCTTTTTTTTTTTTTTTTTTTTTTTTTGTGATAGTGGATTTAGAGTGGTTTACTTTACAGAAGATTCCAGAAGCAAGCTCAGAGATGCTAACCCCCGGCCCAGGGTTCCCGCGGGGACCATGGTTCATAAATGTGCTCCTCTGTATTGTTTCAGAAATCTCAGTTCACGTTGTGTTTTGTCCTTGGTTTCTGAGCTGGAGAAGCACCCCCACTTATGAGGCCAGATGGGTTTGTCCCGGCATCCTCTCTCCAGAACTTGCCTCTCTCCTCTTTTCTAATGCGTCAGGAGGTTGGAACATACTGTCCACCTCTCTTCCTCCTCCCAACCTTGGCTTTGAGGCGAATTAACAAAATGCAGCAGGCATCGCTCAAGAGCTTGACTTCCAGGACTTGGAGATGGATCATCAGGGTCATTAAAAAGAACACGATGTTTGCTGCCTCTCCTCTCAGCAAGCAAGCAAGCACACAAGCTTCTTTTGGCTGATGCTTGTGCCGAGCCAGGCCAAGCGCAGCTCCAAGCCCTGACATGTCAGAGAACGAAAGGCCGTATCTCTTTGTGGGAGTCCGAAGGCCTTCCTCGTGTTTTCCAGTGCTGTTTTTGTCCTTGAACAGCTTTTAAAAATACATAAAAAAGCTGTTCCACGTTGCATACTCCCTCTCCCTGATTCTGCTGAGCTGAACTTGCAGAGGCTAAGAGATTGAAACTTTCTAAACTGGAATTTATTAGCTGTTAAAAAAAAAGGCTATTTTAGTCTTGCTGGAAGTTATGAATAGACAGTGAAAACTTCATAGAATTATTTGCAGTCAACCTGAATATAAGTTAATGCTCTCTCCTCTCCTCCCCACCCCAAACAAAGCAGGCCCCAAACTGTTAGTATTGACCCTGACGGGGGAAGGGAGAGAAGATGGCTTACTTACAGGGAGAGACAAGCGCTTGGTGTCTGGGCAAAGTGCTTGGAGAAGAAGAGGGAAGTTTCCATCCCACGGGACTAATGGCTACCACTTCACTGTAAGTCACACGGGTCCACTTGTTATACTTGCCAGAAGGTTCCAGGACAGAGGAGCTGGCAGCTCTCAGTCCTTCTCCCTCCATCTGCCTGAGCACACAGCGGAAACTACAGCAGGAAGACCTGGAGTAGCTTGTGGCCACCTGCTGTGGCCCCCGGGGGGGGGGGGGGGGAGGGGGACACATTTAGCTAAAGGAACAGTTTACCTTGTTTTGTGAGTAAATCTGAAGCAGGAATTTGCATTCCTGGCCAGTGGACTTTGCCATTCCCTGGAGTACAGTCCCCAACTCAGAGTACTTGATGGTCAGGTGAAGGGCTGCGTGTGACATGCTCAGTACTGACCCAACATGTCATCAGAGTGCCCGTGTTAGTGCTCACTGGTACCCTTGGTCACAGTCCCCTGTGACATCAGCCAGTTCTTTCCTGCCCGAAGCGTCTCAGAGGTCAGAGAACTACAGCGAGGGTGTGAGTTGGTTACAAGGTGTTGTGAGATGCAGTAACCACTGTTGTCTCAGAAAAGAGAACTGATGTTCCGTCTGGGAGGAGCTAAACAGCATCTGTTTACTGACATCACTTGGAAGGTGCCTAGCACGGTAGGCAGGCACCTGACTGGGGGTGGTTATGCAAGGCTGCAGAAGACAAGCCCGGAGCCTGAACGCAGGGGCGGCCTTGTCCAAGGCTGGTGTGCTCAGTCCCGTGACCTGGGGGACTTCTATAGCCTTGGACCACACAATTGCAAGGCTACAGTAGCTACAGATCCTGTTCCCGGCGAGGGCTCTTTTCCTGCCTGGAGTTGCCTTCTCACTATGGAGAGGGAGGGAGGGAGGGAGAAATTTCCCCATGCCTCTCTGGCAGGGGCAATGGTCCCACCATGACAGTACCACCTTCGTGACCTAATCTCCCCCAGACACCATCACACTGGGGATTAAGGCGTCCACATGTGGGTGCCGCAGAAACAAACGTTCAGTCCCTGGCCAGGAACACGCTGCAACTTTATCAGGCCTCAGAGATGAGTGAAGAGCAGCCGCCATGCTGAATAATGGCGAAGTTCAAGGCTGCCATGTGCCAGCTGGGAGCTTGGGGGCAAGAAAGTTCAGTGAAGGGAGAAGGGCATCGTCCTGACCAAGCTGTGAGCTCAGGGTGGGTGAACGGGCAGGAAGCTGGAGCCTGCAAGCCTGGGTGAGGAGAAAGAAGGAAGTTAACAGTTACAAGTGGGGGCAGGGAGAGTCAGGGGACAAGATTGGGTTTGCATTTTGGCAAGGCTACCCCGGCCACACCTTGGAGGCCACACTGGAGGGAGGCTAAGACGGGGCAGGGAGGCCAGGTGGACGGTGACAGTACCCACACCAGGTCAGTGAGGTTGTGCAGGGGTCCCACCAAGATAGCACCCACCCATGCAGGCGCTGAGTGAGCCAGGCACTGCCGTGAGTGTCTATAGTGGCCTGTGGACCTCAAGACTGGAGTGGGAGGTGTGGGTACGAAAGGGTGTCAGAATCTTCCTAGGAGACCTCCTGTGCTTTTAAATTCTGGTTGTACGTTGAGTTTGGGAAGCCCTCTCCCATTGTGTTCCCATTGAACAAACATGAAAACCTCAGGAAAGTGTCCAGTCTCTGGGGTTGTAATGGTGGGTCAGACTTCGAATTCAGGTAGACCAACTGCCAGACGGCACACTCGGTGATCATAACCCAAGGCTGGCTTAGGAGGAAGGACGGACAGAAGCTGCTGATCCTGACTGTGAGCCAGGCGCTTCCCGCGTGGGTGTCTAGGCAGGTCCAGGTGGTGGCTGTGTGACTTGGAACAAACCAGCTGAAGTTGGTGAGACCTGGGTGGTGGATACGTCTGGCCAGTGATGGTCCAGGGGAACCACTCAGGACTGGAGCAGTGAGCGAGCCCCACGTGGGTTACGGATGCAGGCAGCATCACCCGTGGGAAGAGGCAGGGCACTCCCTGCCTGTTTCCTGGGAAGGATGGGCCCAAGTAAAGACTTCACTGCCTTCAAGTTGCATGTTGCTTTTCATCCTGTGACTGTTTCCTGGCCGCCTGCCTCAGCCATCGCCACCAATGTGTCCCTGAGCCCCTGTGTTTGCTCATTGCTGTTCTCAGCGTGGGTGTATTTGTGGATGTCCCCAGGCCATTGGGAGTGAAGGAGGTCCACTCACATGGATGCCTGGTTCCATGCCCACGGTCACTGCAAGGGCAGGAAGCAGCTTGGTGCACCTGCACCCCTCAGGTGCACAGCAGGTGCAGTGCTGGTCAGACGTGACAGTGTGATGGAGTGGGCTCAGTGACCTTGTGTGGTGAGTTGCCCTGAGTTTCTGTCCTCCCTCCCTCCTGAACACAGTGAGAGCCCACATCCTATTACCTGGCCAGTGGCAGCTTCCTAATGATTGGATCAAGAGGGTTCAGTCCCTGTGATTGGTTCTGGCCGGTGGACGTGTGCCCCTCTTGGAGGTCCCTGTGGTCTCGTTGTCCCATTGACCTGGTGGCTGACTCTGACCCTGGCTCTTCATCTGCATGGTGGCAGCAGAAAAGCCCTGGGCTGCCACAAGCGTTCCAAGGGCAGGTTGTGTGAGAACTAAGCTGGGCTGTTGGTGTGCTCAGCAGAACGCAGCCTGCCTGCCTGTTTGTATAAAAGTGTGGCTTCTGCTTAGTGATCATGATTGCATTCTGCTCTGCGCGTGGCCTGGTTGTCCGGAGACCAGCTGCCCAGGGCTGCAGGAAGTGTTAGCCGATTGAGACTAAGCAGTGGAAAGACAAGCTGTGGGAGAGCTTTCAGGCCTCGCCGTCTCTCCAGGCAGGTGAGTGGTGACCGCCGGCTGGGGCTTGGTGCGGACTCCCGGCCTGCTTCTGGGAACCTGCCGCACACGTGTGTGCGAACGCTCTGCTCAGCCCGAGGAGAGCTGCTGTTAGGGCGCTGCCAGTGCTCATGTTGTCCCTTGTTGACACACCTGCTGGTTCATTCGGTTCCCTGGAACCCTCCTCCTACCTCCCTTGGTAGTCAGCTGGTGGCTCCTGGCTGGCCCTCCCAGCCACCCAGCTCACAGACCCGCCCACCGTTACCTGGGGACGAGGTGTGGGCGTGCTCACTGCGGTTCATGTTCCGGCATCATGGGCTCTGTCCTGGGCTTGTTGGTGGCGTTGCTTCCATTTTAGGAAGCAGGCTCCGAGGCAAGATCCAGCTCCACCCGCCCCTACGGCACCTAGGACAACACTGTGTGGAATCAGAGACACCTAATAAACGCCGTTGGCTTTTTGAATGATGCTGTGATCATGTTAGAGGCTGATGTTGTGTGTGTGTGCTTAAACAAACGGCTTGTTTTTCCAGCAACATTCTGGCAAATTAGCAGCTTCTAAATTAAAACAGAAAAGAAGGATGGATTTTGTAAACTGTAGTAACTCAGGCACAGTTATTTAGTGCTGAACTGGCTTGTGTGGAGGCTGAAATGCAAGGAAGGAAGCCAAGATTTAGGTTTTCTATGAACCGGTCTGTTTTCTGAGAAGGTGGCTGGCATGACAGGGGCTGGGCGCGGGCGGGGCCCATCTGAAGGCGCTGTTGTGAGGTTAAGGCGTATTTCGAACAGTCAGTGAAACCCTCCGCGTCAGGTTAGCAGGTGTGACTTGGCACCATGTGTGCCCTTTTCATTAGAAATGTGTGCCTGATGTGGTGCAGATGGCACTTCAGCCAGTTGGTAATATTTTCCACAACCTGTTTTTAGTAATTAGGCTCGAATTCACCGCTGCAAAAAGACTCAGCTCTGTTGTAGCGAATTAGTCAGCCCAAGAACCTGACATGTGTCCTGTGCACCAGCAGAGGGCAGTGTAAGCCAGCATTTTGTTCCTAGCCTCCTGGTGCTAGAAAGGGCCACGTTTTAAAATAGTTTTATTACCACCCAAGTTTTTGTAAGAGAATCATTTTTTTCTAGAACAGATCTGACTAGTTTTATCGTATGAAGTGATGTTTTCTTGAGTCTGTTGTCTGCTCGTCTAACCAGTGCTCACACACGGCTATGGTCACTGAGCAGACAGAGCTCTGACTTGTTGGTGCGACTGGTTTCAGGGCGTGAGCAGGTTGCATAGCCTCACCACGGTCCAACCAAGCACGCTTCTCCCTGCCTGTTATCCCTGTGTTTACGCGGCAGCTCGTCTGTCTGCTCGGGTCACACAAGAATGAGAGTTCCTCTGGGCTCAGGTCCTCAGCAGGTCTCACACTGGATGCTGTGCTGGCGTCTGGCGAGTCCTGGGGCCAGCTGCCCACACCCTGCAGAGCGGTCAGGCCGCTGTCCACGAGACACGCCTGTGGTTGGCGTTGGGGCATTCATGACCACAGGGGGGCGCTGTGGCATCTGGTAAGGAGAGCCACTTGGGGTTGAATCTGCAGGCTGGCACCTGCGTGGTGGAAGTGCTCCTGGCAGCTGTGGCCTCCGCGGCTCCCTGGACGGGCTGGCTCCTGCTCTTTTACTGCACGCTCTACCGAGTACAACCAGCTGCATTTTTTTTTAATAGCTGAAGTTTATTAACAGCACCAGACTTCTTTTTCCAAAGATTTATTTATTTTTATTGTAAAGATAGATATACAGAGAGGAGGAGAGACAGAGAGGAAGATCTTCCGTCTGATAATTCACTCCCCAAGCGGCCGCAACAGTCGGTGCTGCGCCGGTCCAAAGACAGGAGCCAGGAGCATATTCTGGGTCTCCCACGTTGGTGCAGGGTCCCAAGGCTTTGGGCCGTCCTTGACTGCTTTCCAGGCTGCAATTAGGGAGCTGGACGGGAAGTGGGGCTTCTGGGATTAGAACCGGTGCCCATATGGGATCCCCGGGGTGTTCAAGGCGAGGACTTTAACTGCTATGCTATCGCACTGGGTCCAAGCCAGCTGAATTTTAACAACATGAAATGGGCATGGACAGGGAGGCTTTTCAGCAAACCGCCAAGAGGATATTGTAGGTAGTGACAGATCAAAAAAACAAGCTATTATAGGATTAAAGTCACTCAGATCGGGAACTTTGGTTAGCGACACCAGATTCGCTGATTCTCCTACTGTAAGTTAAAGCAGATGTGTCAAAGGAGGCCGCCAGAGTGAATGCCATCTTAGAAGGAGCTGCGAAGGTCCCTCCAGGGGTGTGCTGCCTGTAAGGACTGAACGACAGAAGTCAGGTATTGATGATTTATCTATCCTGGCTTCCCGGCAGCGGCCCCTTCCCTGGCTGCCTGGAGGCAGCTCTTCCTACACTGCAGCTTGCTTAGGTCTTTCTGAGCAGAAAATACAGTAGTGACTTTTTGAAAGCCTCATGGAGCCAGAAGGTGGCTCTGGGGGTGAGACGGCTTTGCCCCCTCCTGGTCCTCCCCTGCCGTGGGTCAGTGTGATGCGCGTCTGTCTCCCGAGCTGGGATGTCAGGCTTTTCAGACCTGGAGAGACTACAACCAATGTCTTAAACTTCCATCCGCTGAGAGCGTTTCCTCCATTCCCTGTGTGTGTGTGATACAGTATAGTATTTCTGTGTATATACAGAGTCATTTACAATACCCCAGACTTGCGCTCAGTGAGAAAAAAGAAAATCTAAGATTCCCTAAATTGAACCTCTCCGACCTGCAAGTTGAATGTTGGTGTGTAGCTGTGTAATTAAGCTATCATAGCCAGAAAGAAAAAAAAAAGAAAGAAAGAAAAGAAGCCAAACACAAAAGCCTCACGGTAGCATACACTTGGATTGCACGAAATGTTACTGTGAAGTGGACTTCACAAAGTTGTGACCATGCGGCGTGCTCTGTGCTGTTTGCAACACCTACCCAGTGGGAGCCAGGGGACCGGTGCTCAGAGCCAGAGAGTGCTTCCCCGTGGGCCACGCACTGCCAGTGTTGGGGTGCACTGTGGCGGTGCTGATGTCGGGGTACGCTCGGAGTACTTTCCTCCCACAAGTAGCATATTTGCCTTTGATCTCTTTGTATACATTTATTTAAACTCATGTTAGTATCTCTGGTCAGGATTTTCTTTTCAGATTAGTATTAAGTTGATTTTAAGAACACATGAACAAGTAAAACGCTAATCCCTTTTCTCTGAAAGTGGGTTTAATGGGAGTCATACCTAAATAAAAACACCCAAACTATGTTAGGAATGTTCTCGGGGTGAAAATTGCTAAGGCAGCACATCACGGGGAGGCAAAATGCCTCATAAATACCTCGTTTAACAACTGTGGCTTTTAATAATCATGAAAAATAACATGCCTGTTAGGCGGAAGCTTTAAATATTCATGAAGATAGAGAGGTCGATTTGAGACACAGTGAAAAATGAAAGTTCAGGTAGAAGTACACCCTGTATACAATTATTTATATCTTCTCTAAGAAGGGAGGCACTTGCCGTCTCGCCCCGTAAGGGCCCTTCCTGGGGACTGGGGCCCTTCTGCCTAAGTCCTTTACCAGTTCCAGAGCTGGCTTCCGTGTTCCTGTTGGGGTGCCTGGGGAAGCGGCCCGAGCTTCTCAGCCCCTGGCCTAGACCAGCTGGGCCTGTTTGGCGGCGCACACACTCTCTCCCCACTGTGGAGGTTGAGAAGTCCTGGCTTCGGGGTGCCGCTGAGCGCGCTCTCCCTAACCTGCTGGGTCCTCCCAAGCTGCAGCAGGGAGAAGCAAGGAGCCCCGACTTAGGCAGACACTGACCTGCTGTAGCTGGTCCTCTCCCAACGCCCTGGCGCTCCAACTGCTGCCTCCCAAAGACACACAGACACTTGAGGCCCCCTGCCAGCTCAGCCCTTGGGGTTGGCTGGGGGTGGTCGGAGCAAGCTGTGAGGTGTGTGTCAGGTGGAGGCTGCTTTTGCCACCCCCTCCGCCCGAGGTTTACCTGCCAGGATGGGGCTGGCAGCTGCCACGCTGAGAATCCCAGCAAACAGCTGAAGGTCTCACGGCCGGCCGGACGCCCTGCCCGACTCCTGCGGGCCTTGTCCGCACACGAGCAGCGTCTGCAGGATCAAACCCGCATCAGATATCCATTCAGTCTTTTGGAAATCAGAGTAGCCCCAGTAAATCTGTCCCTTGGTTTCATAAAGCTGATTATTGGGAACGCTTGCCAATTATTTTTTTTTTACAAGGCGATTGAAACCCACTTGAGTGGAGCAGTGTGAGGCGCAGCGTGAGGAGGAAAAAAGCACAGAGCAGACCAAGGAATGGGGTCCGTGCTTCCCGGGGGCTGGGAGGACCCCCCCCCCGGCACATCACCCTGCATGCACTGCCGTGCTGGCTCTCAGCACCCCCCCTCGGGCACATTGCCCTGCATGCGCTGCCGTGCTAGCTCTCAGCAGCCCACTCCCAAGGACATTTGCTACCACCGGCGGTCACCCTTTCGCTCAGGTGTGGTCAGTCTTTGCACGGATTAATTCTTTCGTGTAGCATTTGCACTTTGTAGAAGGAAATGGATTTC
Source organism: Ochotona princeps (assembly GCF_030435755.1). NCBI lineage: Eukaryota > Metazoa > Chordata > Mammalia > Lagomorpha > Ochotonidae > Ochotona > Ochotona princeps. The sequence goes on from NC_080851.1 coordinate 26,525,465, forward strand.
CCTCTAGCGGGAAGCCGTCACTGTTCTTATGACCTAAAACTTCCCTGTCTCCTCCCCAGCCCCAGGCTGAATACAGAAAGCAGAAAAAATTGTTAGCAAAGCGCATGAAGGTCTTCCTTCCCTAGAAATCTGTTTTACTTCCCAGAAAGAAGTCTCCGACGAAGGTGCCAGTTCTGTCACCTGGTGACTGTGTGTGTGTCTGGGGCGACCCCAGGGACAGGCTGTGACATGCAGATACCCCTACTGAAACCCGAGCTCCTCAGATCCCTGGCATCTCAGGGGTGGAGAAACATGAAGGGATTTGTCAGTGTGGCCGGAGCCCACAGCGGCTGAAAACATAGGCCCAGCCACTTCCTCTTGGATTTGGGCACGTTGGAACGTACCTCCCCAAATCAAACGGAAACAGTAACATCTAAAAGCTTTTTATGAGTGCCCCGTTCAGCTGCACCTGGCCGGCCTAATTGCCTCGCACCGTGTCATTACTGGGGAGGCAAGATGTTTAGCCACCGCCGGCCCTCATGAATGTGTCACAGGAATTTCCCGAATCCTCGGGATGGCATGATGTCATAAAGACAGGGTCCACTCTGGAGGTGGATGCGGCCCTGTGATTAAGGAGCAGAGTGGTCCTTGGGAAGCGCCGCGAGGGTGCGTGGGCGCGTGGGCAACGGCAGAAGCACGTGGTTCTTGTGTTCTCTATGGGGAGGAAGGCGGCCTGCCTGTGGCTGGCACTCCCGCCCACGGCGATCACAGCAGGTGCACGCACACCTCCCTGCACGCTAACGGGAGAAGCCTGGCAATGCTGAGGACACCTGCACTTTCCCTTAGGTGTCAATGATGCAGGAGATGGGGATCGTTCATGTGGCTGGACTTTAAACCCAGGATCTGTCCCCGTGTCTGGGCGGCGAGTGGGCACAGTCTCCCTGCCTCTCCATGCTTTCCTCCCTTGCCGCTGGAAGGCTGGCGACATGCAGGGCCTGGAACATCAGCAGGCGGCACTTGTGGCACTTTTCTGCTTTCCTCCAGTAGCCTTGGGTCAGAACAAGCTAGACTGGTAGACTCCGTGTCAGCCAGCAGCTAGCCCCTGCCTGCCTGCTTCTGTCCAGAGCTCCAGGATAGCTCTGATGGCCTGGAGGGGAAGGCAGCTGCAGTGCTGACCACTGTGGAAGTAAATCAGCTTGGAGCCCTGAGTGGTGAAGCGCCACACAGGGCAGTGCATTGGTCTTTCCCTGGCAGGTGTATTTGCATTTCCATGGCAACCCTGTGCATTCCTGCAGCAGGGACAGAGAGCTTCCAGCCCACTGGCCTGCCCAGGCAAGTGCAGGCAGGATTAAGTGGGGAGGTGTGAAGAGTGCCCAGGGAATGAGGGGATGCCCAATCTAGATTCCTGGGTGCAGGCAAAACTTCCTAAAGCAGGAAAGTGGGAGGCAGACTGGCCGCAGGCAGGTACAGAGGATGCAGGAGGGATGGTGGCCAGTGAGCAAATCTTTGTCGGGATGGATGGTCCTCGGAAGTGGTCAAGACCAGAAGGGTCGCGTGGACAGAGCTGGAGGAGTTTCCACTCTGAGGGCTGTGGGCTGGTATGGGAGTGTTTGGAGCAGGTGCTGGCCTCCCTGTGGCGTATGCAGTGGGAATGGGGAAACCAGGGGCCAAAGCTGCAGGTGCAGCCGTGTGACTGTGACAAGGAACCAACCTGGCTATGTTCCACAAAAGCACATCCATGGTAAACCAGGGAACCTGAGGACCAGGAGCTGGGGAGGAGCCAAGGACGGCTGACAGGTGTCTAGGTGGGCATGCACGCCCCCCAACCCCAGGACAGGATCCAAGGCGGGAACCAGGTGCCTGGGAGATTGGAACATTCTGGACCCAGGAGCTACTGCAGTGTGACAGGAAAGGAGATGGTGTGGAATCTGAGGAGCCAGCAGGAAGACCTCCAAGGCCAAGGTCACTCTAAGGTTGGGCAGAGTAAATGGGGCTTGCACCAGAACAAAGCACACTGCTGGGAAAGGGAAGACAGGGCAGGGCAACTGACTGGGTTCCAGGGTTGGCACGTGCGGCGTCTCAGGGATGTGGCTGAGAAGCCCAGCCCATGACGCATGGCCAGGACAGCACGGTGTGTGGCAGTCAGGATGTGTCCTCCGCACACCTGGGCCTTGGAGGCACATGCAAATCCACACCTTCTCCCTCGTGCGTTGTCTTGGAGGAAGTAAGCTTGTGCTGTTAATTTTCTGGAAAATTCCACCAGATCGTCCTGTTGTCAGGGGGCACCTGTGTAAGGAACACTTCACAGCAGTCAAAGTTTTAAGTCTCCATACCCCTTGTCATCCCGATCAAACATGCCCTGTTCGGGAATAGTCTGTAGATCTTCCCGTCATAAGCATTGTTAGGCTGAAAGTGATTTTCGAGCTCAGCTTGCCTAGCACCTTAGTATTGCCTTCCATCATTGTTCTGTTCAGCCATCATTTGCGGAATCCTCTTGTCAGCCAGGAGCAGCATCAGCAACAGGGCTGTTGCTACCTTGCTTTTTTAGGCCAAAGTGCGAATGCTGTGGGAGTTCTGGTGTTAGGGTGCATCACAGTATATCAGCCAATAGAGAGAATCCACCTGGCCGGCTTTTCTCCTGGCTGAGAGGATGGGAAAGCAGAGGGCGTGTGTATCCCAGGCTCCTCCCCCTTTCCATCTGCTTGAGTTCCCATTGGCCAGTGTTGCCTGGGATTGGGGCCTTATCCCTGTCTCTGGGTGGAACAGAGGTCACTGATGGTGCCCCAGGCACCCCAGCTTGCCTGAGCACATAGACAGCACAGCCTGTAGCCTACGGTGGTCTTTCAGGCCCCCACTGTGGACGAGCAAAGTGCCTAGTAGATGTGGCAGTGACTTAGAGCTGAGGGTGCTCCCCACACCTGTTCCCCTGAGGTCTTTGACTTCCCTCCTGCACACCCTCCTGCAGGCTGAGGCTAGTTCCTCCACGTCAGGCAGTGTTGTCTTCCATGCCCTGTTTACACGCAGACCTTTCCCCATCCCAGGAGTAGGGGGTGGGGAACAGCTGCCAAGCATCTTGAGGTGTGGACCCTAAGTCAACCTTGTCCTATCCCTGCTGGGTGCCCCGGGACAGGGAGCACGGAACACCCCCTGCTCCCCAGGGACTTTTCTCAGAGCTCCCGCATCACGCTCTGCTTCTCCTAAGGAACTGAGTTTTCTATCGTTAGATTGTCCCAGTGCCCTGCGATGCTGGCTGGGCCATCGGTGCTGCATCAAACTGTTCATGTCCTGGAACATCCCAGATCACACTGGGAGGATAAGGAGCAGCACGCTTCAGACAGCAGCTGCAGAAAGCAAAAGTGTGCCGACCGCAAAAGCCAGAGAGGAGCTGCGTCCTGGAGTTCCTGCACAATCCGTCCTGAGTGTTGATTGCCTTGCTGTTGGTTAGCATCCTCGGTATTATCTTTTTCCCTACGCAACAGGTCAATTCCCAGGTTTTTTTGGTGGTTGTTGTTTGGGAGGTGTGTGCTTCCATGATGTCTTTGAATAGAGTCTTTTTAGTGACATGATTGATGTCGCATGTCACTCCCCCTGCCTACTTGGTTCCCCAGGATTTTTCTATATTTGCTTATGCCCAAGGGGGAGCAGGATTGAGGGTGTATTACAGGCCATGAAGTGGAGGTGGGCTGCAGCTTGGATGCTGGTGGGTGCTGTGGATGCTGGGGTCCACGTGAGGCAAGGCTTAGCTTGTCAGATCCCAGATTTCCCAGCTCTAAAAGACAGAAGGTGGACGGCGTGGCGTCGCAGGTCGCTGCCCATTCTGTTGCTCTGTTGTTGGCTTTGTTCCTGCAGTTCATGAACAAGTTCAGCTGCCTTTAAAGTGCAGGCAGGAAGAGATTTTCACCCGGTAACTCATCCAAGCTTCTGCTTCTTTTTTTTTGTCCAGTTCTTTCCACTTGCCTAAAACTTCTCGTCTTTGCCGAGCAACACCAGAAAATAGGCAGAAGTAGAGCATCTTGATGCATCGCTCACAAACTCCAGATTAAACATATTCTCTATTCTGATCCCGAAATTCAGACTCCTGTATGGCACTGGGAAAACACAAGCCACAAAAATCCTTTGCGTTGTACGTACGTTTCCTGCCACGTGGGCCTCTGCGTCTGGGAGCCTAACAATTCAGAGTTGGCAGAGTTGGTAGCTACGGGAACTCAGGTTCACAAAATGGTTTTCTTTGCCTTTTGAGTGGCAGTGTCGCTTGCTTGCCACAAGAGGGCAGCACGTGGCACTGCAGGAGTTTGCGGCTTACAAGCGCTTCCGTGCAGGAGTAGTGGTCTCGAAGGTCCTTGGGAACGGGTGAAGCAGACACTCATATGCCCATGTGACAGTGGGAGACTTGTGTAGTACGGCTGGTGAATGACGTGTGCTGTTTGAATCCAGGTCTTCTTCCACCATGCCACGTCGCACCTAAACCGTACGTTGTCATCGTCCCAGCAGCCAAAAGCCAGGTAACCGTGTTGCGTGGCAGCGGTTTCCAAACTCTTCACTGGACACAGCATCCTGGGAAGGTTTTGAGAGCTAAGTGCTTTCTCCTGTTCTAGGCTGAAAGTCGCTTGTCTGGTGAGCACCACCAGGCGTGGTGGCCGTGACTGAAGCTGCCATCGAATTAAGGTAGATTTCATAGTTGGGAGGAAAGAGGGGAGATGCAGGCAAACAACCAGGAAACCATCCAGTCTCCAGGGTGAACTAGGAGATGCCGCCATGGGCTCCTGGAGCCCCAGGCTCGGAGGCTGCTGTGAGTCACCGTAGAGTCCATGGCAAGGCTGAAATAGAACTGAACTTGGACACCCAGGTCAAGCGCTTCCCTGCTCCCAGCCCTGCATGGGTCCTGCCAGGCAGGGTTAGACACACGGTCACTCCACGGGGCCACCTGTAGCCAGAATTTATGCTATGGAGATCTTTGCCACTTGGTGCATTCAAGGTAGCTCCTGCCAGGTAATTAATCTTAAGTTGTTGTGTTGAAGGAAAGAACAAAGGTTCTAGCAGCAGCCCAGGGCCGTGCCGGTGGCCTGTTGATGCTTCAGGAATTCAGATCTGAGAACTGGAAGAGGCACAATCAATACGTGAAAAATAGGTGCCGCCTAATTGCCTTTTAAAACCAGTGAAATAATTAAAGCTTGTACAGTCTGGCCAATTAACGCCTTGCACATCCGGATGGTCGGCTTAATAAGGAAAATGCTTGGGAAAGATAAAAATCACCAGACCAAAGGCAACTAACAGCTGAGAAAACTCCCCGTGCCGTGGATTGATCGTCCCCCTTTTTGTCGTAGGAGCCGGAACAGTCAGTGGCTCCTCGGCGGCTGCAGGGTCCCCGTGTAGTCAGCATCCCCCCCGGAAAGTGCCACACTTTAAGATTTTTCATTCATCGTCGTCTTAGGCTGCAGAGTCTAGCGTCATCGCTGCATTTAGCAGAAGCAGGCAATATTTAAGTGTTTTCTTTAAAGAAATTCCTGGTGGAGGACAGGACACACTAATGCGCTGCTGCTGGGGTGCAGGGCCTGAGATCTGGGTGTAGTCGGCACCCACGGCCACCGGCAGACTCTCCTCCCCCCTCGATCAGCAAACCAGCCTCTCTTCAACCACTGCCCCAAGCCCCAAGCCCCAGGATTGATGTGACGCGTGCTTCCGGGCACACCATGATCTACCTGGGGCACCGATGTCCCCATTCCCCAAGCCCCAAGCCCCAGGATTGATGTGACGCGTGCTTCCGGGCACACCATGATCCACCTGGGGCACTGATGTCCCCATTCCCCGTATCTGAGAAAAGGTCTGAGATGCACATTTGCACCAGATTTGCCTCTGGAAACATCTGTGTTAGCAACAGTCTTTATGCAGTTGCTTGCACAGCCAGTGCAGGGGTCTGGAGGCGCCTGTTTGGAACCGGGCACTCAGGATGCTGGCAGGGTTTCCCTGGCCTCTCTGCTGCTGCTGGCCAGCTCCGCTTTCCCGCGACAGTATGCGAATGGCATCCATCCTCCCAGCTAAGCCTGCCTGGTGGATTTTGGCTTCTTCTTTTCCATGCTGGTTTAGCCTGCCTTGAACCTTTGGCCTTCCCCCAAGTGTATGGGTGGTATATGTTTTTAAATTGATATATTCATGTTGAATTTTTATTGTCACAGTTTGCTGTTCATGCTCCTTTCAAACCTTTCATTTATTTGTTCCCGAGCCTTGGATAGCTCGTAAAAATGTCACCATTGTGGTTGAACATTAAGCACCTTCCCATTTTGCTCCGGGGCCGTTGAAATAAATTCGGACCAGGTGCTCAGCTCCTAATGGGGCGCCTTGAAGTGCCCCTGATAATGAGCTGGGAGCGGAAACTGTCAGCCTTCAGCTGGCTCGGAGAATGCAATTAGAGCTGCCTTAATACTGTAGACGGACCTGGAATCCCAAACATGGATGGTTCTCAAGCGTGTCAGCCCCACGTCTGCACCAAGAGCGGGGAGGAGGTGTTCTTACCAGCAGATCCATTCTGGGTCCACAAAGAGGGAAAAAAAATGCTCTGAGTGCCGGCGGAGGCCCCTCGCCATCTCTGTTGTGACGATGTCGCTGCGACCTCATTCATGAGCCAATGACTGCGTGACCACGAACACCACTGTACGCCCACTGTACAGAAAGAGTAGCACAGCCTTCGTGCATGTGTGAATTACTTTCTAAATAACAGAAATGGACCCCCCTCAATGCCCGTGAAGATAGTCGGGGGGTTGGTGTGCTTGCCCAGTGCGTGTTCTCCACAGGCAACGCTGTGCAGCCGCTGAACAGAGCGTGTTGTCTACTTTGGCTTGTTAAATGCAGCAAGTCACTTTCAGGATAGTTTGCCCAGCACAGTGTGTCTCGGGGGACAAAACCTCCAAAGCACTGCTCAGGCACGAAGGGACAGAGGAGCTGTCCCAGCTGGTTCATGACGATCGTACGACAAGTGCAGCCGTGGGAAGGCTCTCTCCTTTGCTGTTTCTACACATATTTCCCAATGATGTTGTTACATCGACCAGGCCTATAATTTGTATATTCCTAACATGTGGTCTGCTCCCCCTGACCTGCGATGGGGAAGTTAATGAGCCCTCTGGGCCAGGGTAAGACGCTCCCCATAGGGAGTGGGAAGGTGGCTGCTGAGGGCTATCTGACCTTCCTGCCACCCACCGCCAAGCGTGCACAAGCAGCTAGGGAGCCGCAGGGTCGTAAGTACAAAGAACAGCATCGGGCTGTGAACGTAGGCCAGGCTGGCCACACAGGCTGTGTCCTGCCTCCTCTCTGCTTGGTTCTCGAGCAGAGTTTGCAGTTCCAGAGGGTGCCACAGCACCCCCCCCCATCCTTGATTTTCCCTCCAGAATCCCAGGCGTGATTTAGGAGCCAGCACACTGAGTGTCCATGGTCGTCGTGTTTGTGATCAGCGCTCCGAGACTCATGTACCTACAGGGATCGGGGGGGTGGCGAGGGGGGAGGGGGTGTCTCCAGGAGGGGACGGCGCGTCCCAGCCTGAGGCCACACGTAGGAATGCCTGCCCGAGCCCATCTGCAGTGCGGTTGAGAAATGAGAGTGGCCATATCCACGGTCACGAGAAGTCCCTGGCAGAGTTCAAAGATCAGAATAATTTTAAAATGTATTATTTTGTAAATTCCTGAGTGGGAAACAGCAGCTTGCTCACATAGCTTGCTTCTTCCAGTGTGTGTCTTTTCGGTCCGTAGAATTAGGAAGCGCATGCCGCAGAACAGAAATCAGATACTCTGTGGGTTCTGTGTGTGGGCGCATCTATCTGGGCATGCTTATGTATCTGTCACGTGTTTCTCAAAAATCCATGCGGATGCTGTGGCTGGCCCAGCCTTCTTGGCCTTGGATTTCTGTGTCCTGTGGGACGCCGCTTCTCCTGTTATCAAAGTCCCACTTCTACCCTACAGCTCAAACTCTGGAGCTGACACTCGTGAAGGGTGGGATTAGTGACTCGGAGTTTCCCCGAGCCAACATTTTCAGGTCTGTTCTCTGACACCGGACACTGACCTGCTTAGTGTTTGAGCCAAATAATGTAAACCTCCTTGGCCAGAGCCCTGGAGAGAGCAGTGCACGGGGCAGCCCGCGGCACTGGGGAACTTCAGCGCTGAGTCCTCTTATTTATCTGTGGTTTCTCGTACAGTCTAAGAGGGAGGTGGAACACCTTGCAGGGAAAAAGCTTCATTTTTGGGTTTGTCTGTTGTTGTTGTTGTTGTCCTTTTTTTCAGAAGCCAAACTCTTTTCAAGCTTCTCCTGCAGGGTAAATAAACTTAATGTGGCACTGGTCTCCCTTCTCTTACATGGTTTCTTTGCAATTCTGGCGGCTTTGCTGGGCAGGACTTCTCATCCTCCCCTTTGTGCAAACCTGAGACTCCTTGGCATTTGCTGTCTCAGAAGTCACACAGCCGGAGCCTTCTGTTCCCAGGGGATGGGGGTGTCGGAGCCAGTCACGTGTCACACCAGTGTGATCATCCCTCCTTCCTCCCCAGGGTGGAGAAAATAATGCAGAGCTTTGGCCTGAAAAGACAGCTATATCCTGCTTGCCACCTTGTGGGGGCGCGGCCCTCCCTCTGCAGGGTTTTCTGTGCACCTGTCTGAACACCAAACACTGGAGATGAGTCATCCAGAGGCTGAGTCTGGCAGGCTGCTTCGGCCGGAAGTGAAAGCGAAGTGGAATGCAGGTTGTGATCAGGAGAGGGAGGCTGCAAATCACAGCGTCCTGACGGGGATTCGCCCACCTTGAGCGCTCCCTGGCCTGCACGTGGGGCTGGGGGCAGCGGGGAGGCAGCCTGCAGCCCTCCAGAGTCTCCATCTATTCCTGAGTGAAGCTGCAGGCAGGAAAGAGCCCGCAGAACCACGTGGTCCCTTTCTGTGTGTGGTGCTGAGGGACGTGCAGAGGGCGGTGGGAGTGGGCTTGGTGGACAAGAAAGGACATGGGGGCCCATCCCCGCTGCCCACAGCTGCTGAGCAGAGCCTGTGCCCCGGGCACGCCCTGTGTCTCTCTCCAAAAGCATGTCAGGGTTTCTTTTTCCTGAGGTTGGGTGGAGAGGAGTGTGCTAAGGGAGCCAGTCTTGGTGTTTTCCTTACATAAAAATTTTTGGCATCGTTCACACCAGGCAGTCACAATTTAAATTTTGTTTTAAAAATGTATACCTAGAGGCAAGTGTGCATGTGTATGTAAACTAGCTTTGAGGAAATTAAATTATAATACATGCACATGATTAAAAAAATAAAAACATGTAAGTTGTACAAATAGTTACCCTCCTCATCCCCCTAGCCCTATTCCAACTTCTTGAACCACCTGTCAAGTGCTGTGTGTTTCTGTTTAAAATGTTAGCCATAGCGGGTTGCTTTCATAGTAGAGGAAGGGTGGAGGGGGCTGAATATTCATATTAGAAAGAAAAGAGTGAAACTGTAAGAGCTTGAACGGATTCTTGTTTTTGTGTTGATCTGAGGGTGGTTGAGGTAAGATTTTTCAAGAGAATGTGTCCTTAACCATTCAATGGCAGATCTTTCTGGTGTCCTAGTTGATAGACATGTGGCCCCTGGCATCTTTATCTTGCTTGGTAAAAATGGAGAAGAAATATGTGGTCTGACCTATTTCCATAACTCTCTGAGGTCTGGCCTGTGACTTGTAACCCTCTTAAGCATTGATTTTGGTGTCAAACCCTCACTGTGCACTCCCTTGGGAGTCGCATGGAGCCAGGTGCTTGGTGACACACCACTGGCTGCCCCACATGGACCTTTTTGCTGTACCTGCAGACGCTGGCACCCCAGACCTGGTTCTGTGTGAGACAGCCACCTTAACCACAGGCGGTGGTCTGTTTATCTTGCCTTCTGTAAGGCCCACGCTATCGAGGCTCAGTGCTCATAAGCAGATTCATAGCTCTCCTTCTACTTAATCCGATTGATGGAGTGCAGGCTGTGTGTGCAGGAAGCTCATGCTGAGAAAACAACACAAATGAAGGCCCCGCCTCAACACCCTCAACAGAGTCACATTTTCAGAAGGGAGTTTGGATGGCCCTAATGCTTCAGGGTGTACTAAGAAGCAAGCCTTGTGCCTGCAAAATTTTGGGTCCAGAGGGTGGAGATTGTGGGGACAACTTGGTACCTTTCTGCTGCCTTTCCTGTTTGCCCTACTTAACTCCAGACCTTCCTGCTGGGACAAGCCTTCCTGCCAGGTCGACCACCCTGGGAACATGTCCTTGGGGCGTGGGGGCAGGGGCACAGAACTCATTGTGAAGTCTAAGAGGAGCTGGGTGGTTGGAGGAGCTGCCTTCAGATCAACCATCACCCACAGCCTGCCCTGAGCACTTGGCACAATCATGCAAGCCTCTGTAGTGACTAATGGCTGAAAACTTATTGTAAAAGCATCTGTTCTCTCTGGATGGTTCAGATATTCTCAAAAACAATTGCTTTGCCAAAGCCCGTATTTTGTAACAAAAAAATCCTTTGCAGCAATCTAGAAGTTTTTCTTCTTCTCTATCACATGGGTAAACAAGCTAGAGAGACGAAAACGCGGGCATTTTCACCTTCTTGTGCTTGGCCCCATGGGCACGCAAACCCATCAGGTCACTCTGGGGAGGTGCAGAGCCCTGGAGACAGATGCACTTAATCTTAACAAACCCCATACGCACAGGCTGGAGAGAGCTCACGCCGGAGCTGTAACACCTGGTGAGCAGCAAGCAGGAGTACAGTATGGACAACGCTCGTTCCCCCCCGGGGTGACTTCCAGTGCTCGGCCCTCCACACCCAAAGATACCCAAAGATACCCAAAATGACGGAGAGAGAGAAGGAGAGACATACAGAGAAAGTTCCATCTGCTGATTCACTCCCCAAATGACCACAGCAACCAGGGATGGGCCAAGTTGAAGCCAGGAGCCAAGAGCTCTGTTTAGGTCTTCTGCATGGGTGGCGGGCCCCAAGCACTTGAGCCGTCCCCCTCTGTTCTCCAGGGTGTGTTAGTTTAGGGAGCTAATTCTGAAATGAAGCAGCCAGAAAGCAGCATCCATGTGGAATGTTAACATCACATGTGGCTGTTCAACTTGTTGTGTCACAGTGCAGCTCATGCCAGCAGGGACTTTGTTGAGTTTTGTCGAGATGGGAGCAGATGGAGTTTTGAGAAGACTGCCCTAAACTCAGTGTGGTGAGTGCCCTCAACTGAGCACAGGGTGTGCCTGGAGAAAGTAGTCACACGCCCACTGCTGGATGCCTCTGCGTGCCATTGGCTATGGGCCCTGGAGGAAGAAGTTCATCTTTCCTGTTCATGCAGAGATGTGCAGACAAACAAAAATGGGCCAAGGCCCCAGGGTTTAGGGTAGACATTCACCTTAGAAGCATGTCTCTCTGCTTCCTGCCACTGGTGTGGGTGCAGATGCAAGACTGACCCCCACTGGCAGTGTCGGCCAAGAGCATTGGGTGGTCTTCCAGGGGAACCGTGATGGTCCACTCGCTGTGCAGGAATTCCCAGAGCTCTGGGAGCATTATAGCAAGACAGTGAATTCCATGGGGATTCCGCACTGAAGGCCCTACTCCCCTCGAGCGTGACGTCCACCCTAGAATTCAGGTGAATTATACCCAGGCTGTCTTAGTCAATGACCTGGGCCATCTGTATGGTCAGAGCCCATTTTTTGCAAATAAAAGGAATACGGATAACTCTTCATGCCCCAGAACACTTTCTGTGATTTTGAAACCATATTGTCAGTAGATTGTTTATCAGTCATGGTTTCCTTTTCCTCTGTAGTTGCTTTTTTTTTTTCTTTGAAGATTGGTATAAATACTGTAGCCCTGGCCTGTGACTTCTGGAGTATCTATTGTGTGTAGGAAGAAGTAGCCAGAAACCCAAGACTTGAGCCTCTGTATTTGCTGTACTTACCTGGCACATGGAACTTCCATGTGACCTGGCTTACAATTTGAGCTCATGGGTGGGTCCAGTCCTATTAGCATTCTGGCATCTGGGCCCTGGGACCAGTGGCAGACTCTGCAAGCCAGCTGGCCCGTGCACAGTTCAGGGAGGATTTTTATTTGATGACTGCTTTCATGAATATGCTGATGGGAATGCATCACTTCCCTCCAGTCAGCCCTGAGACGGAGCAGGGAGAGGGTTTCCACAAGGATTCTATTGATCCTGACGTCATCTGTGTTCAAGCCCACATCTTCCCTGTTTCCATTGGCCATGGACCTAGAAAAATGACCAGCTTCTCCTAGTTCACTGGCAAGGACACACCGTCTCCTGCAGGGTCCTTCCTGGTTTCTACCCAGCTGCTGTGGTAGCCAAAGATGGAGAGCAGCAGCTTTGTCAAGAGCCTCAAGTTCAAGGGCAAGGCAGGTGCACCGAGCTGACAGTATCATCAGTGTGCAGTAGGGCCAAGGGTCCACAGGTCCCCAGGCTCCCCTTTGGTTCCGGGTGAGCAGAGGCCATCCTTGGGAGAGGATTTCATTGTGCTGTAAAAGACCAGCCATCTCTTCCAAACTCAAAATCACAAATCAGTCTTCTCAAGCCCAGGCCTCGAAGCAGTGAGGGCACCATCACTTGAAGTGTCATGCCACGCTGTCAGGCAGCCACAGTGAACCACACACAAGCACGGGTCTTGAGTTCCCAACGAGACCCCAGCTGCCAACGTCAGTCCAGTCCAGCCGGTGTCATGGAGCCTTCCCACTGCCGTTTCCCAGAGCATCCAGCGATTTGTGAACAACCTGACCTACCATGAAATTCTGGAGCCTGGGGTGTTTGTTCCGATAATTGTGCGGATTCAGCGCCATCTGAGCCGTTAAGGCTCTGGGAATGTGCTGAGAAAGACACGGGAATGTCAGCTGCCTGCAGGGGGTGTGATCGCCTTAGTGTCTGCAAAGATGCTGTGGTGCTGTTTGTGCTGTGGTGGACTCGAACATAACCAGCGAGCACCGTTATCACGTTAACCATCCACCGTGAGTGCTTAACTGCTCTTGAAGTTGACTTCATGGAGCTCAACACGGTTCCCATCCCTCCCCTCCTGTCCTCCTTCTGTCCGACCTAGAAGGATCCTGGGTGGGGAAGAAAGGGCAAGGAAAAATAACCCCAGGCTGTGGAGCTAAGACGCAAATAAAACATTCCTGAGCTGTATTTTCTCTGCTGTTTCCCAAATATGGGACCTGCCTAGCTTCTCACATCCTGGGAAAGAAAAGACAAAAGCAGGGGATGGTTTGGGGGTGGTTTTTCCTTCTCTAGCTGTCACATGAATCCTAGTGAGTTCATTATCTAGCTAACAAGATTTTAAGGATAAAAACATCTTTGGTCATTTCTCAGGATAGCTGCAGAGTTTCTGCCCTGAGTTAAGGACATTTACAGCTGCCACTGGCAGGACAGGGTCTGGGGGATTTAATGCGTTTCTTCCACTCCCCTCCCCCTGCTCCCCTCCTCAGCCTCACCTTCTAGAATGTTCTTATATGAGCACCTCCCTCCTTACACCCTCTGCTCCACCCGTGCTTCCAGTCTGTTTGTCCATGTGCCCACCCCAACTCTTCCGGCCTCTCCTTCTAGCCAGCCCTTTACTCTTGTTGTGAGCTTAGCTCTTCACCCCCCCCACAGCACTGGGAGTGTTACTGTGTGCCCCCTCTGGGGGACTGTGGGCCCAAGAGTAGCCCAAGTCAGTTCCTCACAGGAACTTGACTGAAGTGCAACTCCGATGCATTCCTTCCTGGAATCTGGGCTGCTGTCTGTGGGTACTTGTCCAACTTTCAGGTGCAACTCTCCATCAGTCAAGTGGAATAAATCTCTCATGGTGGAATATGAGGTTCCCTGTTAGGCTGGTCAAGACACGTTAAAGGCACAGTCATCCTCTAGCGCATCTAGCATGGGACACTGTTTGTTCTGCCTGCTCTGGAGCGCAGTAATAGAGCAGTAGCAAGAAAGAAACTTCCTTGGTCTCTAATTTAATAAGCTGGAAAAGGAGCCTGAGTTATGCAACCAGCTTTCTGTCTACTTGACCCTGTGTTAGTGTTACTTAGCTTGGTAATCAAATTTAGGGAAGTTTCCCTCAGTGTAGGTGAAAACTTATTTTCTCAACTGTCATTAGATGAAGCTGAAAATGCTTAGAGTTTTGTGTTGTTGTTGTTGTTTTCCCCCAGTTACGTTCTAGAATGCCTTGCTTAAACTCGGTTGTGCAGTGGGTGCTTTTTCCAGCAGTTCTGAGGCCGGTTGGGATGCCTGTATACTGTATCGGAGAGTACAGCTAGAATCCCAGCTGCACTCCGGATTCCAGCTCCCTTGCTCAAGCATTCCTGGGAAGCTGCAGGTGTTGACCCAATTGCTGGGACACCTGTCTTCCATGTGAAACACCTGCCCTGAGTCCCGAGCTCCTGCCTCCTGGCTTCAGCCCTGGCTAAGCCCTGGCTGCCGCTGGCACTTGAGAAGTGAACCAGCAGCTGACTAATTGCTTTCTCCCTCTTTCCTCTCTCTCTCTCTCTCTCTCTCTCTCTCTCTCTCTCTCTCTCTCTCTGTCATATAAAAATAAAATAAATAAACTGTTGCTGTCCTCTGGATGGACAATCAGCAGGACTGTGTCTTGTGTTCTTTTCCAGCTAATAACCAATTTCCAGAAATACTGCCTTCTGCTCCCATTGTGAGATGAGAGTTGGAAAGCCATTTAGTTAGATAAGATTTGTATATAGTTTTTTTTTCTTTTCTTTTGAAGTCAGTGTTGGTTTCCTGCTGGCTGATTAAAGTAGAAAATGCTGAGGTTTCAAATGTATTTCCATTCTTGAGAGAAATTAACATACTTTACATTGAAAGGTAGCAGGCGCTAAACCCACGGCCAGTTCTTGGGCCTTATTGCTTACGTATATCATTGACTTGTCTCAATGCACATAAATTTTGCCTACCTCAGTCGTTTATATTTTTAAATTTATAATTTATAAGATGCCTGCTTTTTATAACTCTTAGCAGTTACTTATCATCGTTAGACTGGTATGACCTTTTCGATACTTTGGAGGAAGGAAGAAGAGAATATTTTCTTGTGGTCCCATTGAAGCTCTCTGCTTGGCTGTGACATGCAACTCATTTGAAATTCCACTGTGATAACTTTTCAGACTCTGGCATTTCTTGAAGTCTCTCTCACGTGTCAAAGACATGCATATAGACTGGAAACTATTTACTCAGGAAATCTCAAATGTTACCGAAAGTACAGTTGTAAAATGTCACGTTATTTGCATGCTGGTGAATTGGATGGCCTAAAAAAAAAAAGTTGTAATCTGATAGTCTGCTTATTTCCATCACTGTGGGAAAATATGACAAAAGAAGCTCACTGGGTATTCCTTTACCCCCAATTGTTTATACAGTAACTGGTATGTTTCAAGTGATTTTTTTTTTAAAAAAGTTATTTGTTAGAGAGAGAGAGAAACAGAAATTTCATTCTCTTGTTTGCTCCCCAAATAGCTACAATGACTAGAGCTGGGCCAGTCCAAACCAGGAGCCAGGTACTTCTGAGTCTCCCACAGGGAGCAGGGGTCCTAGTGTTAGGGTCATTTTCTGCTGCTTTTCCGTGCTGTTCACAGGGAGCTGGATCAGAAGTGGAATAACCCATATTGGGTGCCAGCAACCACATGGGCTGCCGGTGCCATCAGCGGATGCTGTACCTACTATGCCACAGTGTCAGTTATATAAAGACATTTTCTTTCCTTTTTAAAAAGATTTACTTATTTTTATTGGAAAGTCAGATATACAGAGAGGAGGAGAGATGGAGAGGAAGATCTCCCGTCTGCTGACTCACTCCCCAAGTAGCCACAATTGCCAGAGCTGAGCCCATCCAAAGCCAGGAGCCAGGAGCCACTTCCAGGTCTCCCATGTGGATGCAGGGTCCCAAGGGTTTGGGCGACCCTTGACTGCTTTCCCAGGCCACAAGAAGGGAGCTGGAAGGGAAATGGAGCAAAGAGGATACAAACCAGCACCCATATGGGATACTGGCCATGCAAGGACTTTAGTCACTAGGCTACCACACTGGGCCCTGATCAGTGATTTTATGGATGATTCATTTGAAGAACATTTTTTATTTTTGCTTAAAAATTTCTTTTTCAGCTGTGCTGTGATGTCATCTTGCAGATAAAAGGGAGGGCGCCTTACTGATCTTCACGTGTCGCACCTCCAGCATCCAGGAGCATCCAAATACAGGGTCTCCAAACCCAAGGTTTCATGTGCACCTTGTTAGGATCAGCAGATTCCTGTAGCATCAAACAGTGTAGAAATAGTCCTGGTGAAATCTTGCGGTTGTTTTTCTAATATTAGGAGCAAAAAGTCCAGCCTTTCTTTGTGGAAGGAAGGAAGAAGAAAGTGTAAAATCAACATGAAACAATTCATCTGATTTTGAATTCCCAGACAGATAATAGTATTGACCTTGGAATTTTTTCATACGCTGTAAGAAAAGAATACCACGTGCTTAGTAAATGTGCTGTGGCATCACTCCAAGGTTTTCAAAGCATATGAGGGATGTGGTCACTGCCACATTCACACTGAACTAGCTAAAATAAATAAGAAAAGAGTATTGACAAAAATTGTATTAAGCAATAGAGATAGAAAGAAGTAAGGAGGAAGAAAGATCTTCCAGGTCCAGCGGCATGGCCTAGCAGTTAAAGTTCTTACCTTGTATACGCTGGGTCCCATATGGGCACCGATTCTAATCTAAGTGGCAGCCCCGCTTCCCATCCAGCTCCCTGCTTGTGGCCTGGGAAAGCTTCCTTTCCTTCCAAGGAACGAAGGACTGGGCTCCCACCCTATGCAGAGGCTGTAGGTGCAGCTCATGGGTGATGCCAGGGAAGTTTACCAGGCTTCCTGGGTCAAAGCTTGGCTACACTGGCAGGGAACAGTGCCACAGGCAAGCTGAGGCTGGCAGGGAGCTAGAATGCTTCAGTGGGCACAAACCCATGCCCTCACACGGGCAGTTTCAAGCCGAAACAGGAAAACATGAAGACAGGGAGGCTGCTGCTTGTACCCTGGGATGCAGCTGGTGCTTGGGCAGCTTAGGCGCCTGGTTCCCTGCTACCTATGGGAGAGCCTGGTGTGAGATTCAGAGTTTGTCATATGCCCAAGGCAAGTGGGAAGTAAACCAGCCCTGGAAGATCTGTGTTTGTCTCTATGCCTTTCTTTAAAAAAAAGGAAAAGATTTATTTATTTTTATTGAAAAGGCAGAAGAGAGGAGAGAGAGAAAGATCTTCCGTCATCTGGTTCACTCCCCAAGTGGTCACCAACATCGGAGCTGAGCCGATCTGAAGCCAGGAGCTTCTTCTGGGTTTCCAAGTGTAGAGTCCCAAAGCGGTCTTCCACTGCCTTGCCAGGCCACAAGCAGGGAGCTGGATAGGAAGGAGAGCAGCAGGGACACAAACCTGCGCCCACATGGTATCCAGCACATGGGCAAGGATTTGGCTACTGAACCACCACGCTGGACCCTCTATGCCTTTCAAGTAAATAAAGTCAAACCATCCAGTGTGGTGTCCCTGCTGCGCCCTCTACTGACAAAACCTAACACTGCATGCACAGTACAATAAATGTAAACTGTCCAGTTACCTGTTGTAGAGTAGCTGTTAAAGGGGCGGTTTGGAGTTGAACGGTGATAATTGATGGACAGCAACACAGCCCCAAATGCAAGTTCAGCCAAAGATGTACCAGTGGGGGCTCATCTCTTGCAGGGCTCCCCATCTGCCACAGAAGTGAGGAATCCATTTATTTTGGCAAATTTACATTGAGTACTTAATAAAAAAAATTGTGTTCATGGTTGATTTTGATACTGTATTTTTTTAAGTATACAGAATTAGCATGAAGAAATACCTAACCTGGCTTACTAAAGCCAGCTCTGCTTTAATACTGTTGTTTTTTCTCAATTTCATGGAAAGTACGTACTACAAAAAACGCTGCTTCGGTTTTGAAAATGCCTGTGCCAGCATACAGTTAGGTTTAAATTCTCTTTGCCTACATATTTTCTTAAGTGTCCACATTATGGTTAGTGTATCTTTGTGTAATTATCTGTGATTTATTGCCTCTTGATGTCTCTGAATAATGTCCCCCTGAACCCACACAACGTCAGGCCTCTTTTTTGTGTATCTGCATCCTGTAAGGCTTAGAAACAGCAAGCCCAGACCTCGTGCGCACAGGTGCCGCCTGCTCGACTCTCTTGATCCGTTCATTGAAATGTTCACTGTGCTGCCCGTGGGTCCTGGACAGGAAGTTCCCTAAAGGGTGACTGTCATTCACAGTTGTACATTTATCTGTACATCTTCTGCACTTTGTTAGAGACTGCCTGAGGAGGAATCAGGAGAAATGTTAAGCCAAGTTGGATTTGTCACAGCGGCATTTTATTTTATTTTATTTTTAGAAATATACTTTTTTGGGTGATATGTATTTTTTATTTACTTTTCCTTTAGAGATTTACTTATTTTTATTGCAAAGTCAGATATACAAAGAGGAGAGACAAAGAGGAGGATCTTCCATCCGATGATTCACTCCCCAGGTGACTGCAATACCCGGTGCTGCGCCGATCCAAAGCCAGGAGCCAGGAACTTCCTCCAGGTCTCCCACAATGGTGCAGGGTCCCAAGGCTTTGGACCATCCTTGACTGCTTTCCCAGGCCACAAGCAGGGAGCTGGATGGGAAGTGGGGCTGCTGGGATTAGAACCGGTGCCCTTATGGGATCTTGGAGCATGTAAGGCAAGGACTCTAGCTGCTAGGCCACCGCGCTGGGCCCTAGAGTGGCATTTTATAAATGGTGGAACCAGAAGACAGTTTTGGAGTGGAAAGTCAGCATGGCTGGTTCCTGTCTTAGCACCATAGTCTAAGGCTTTTGTCTTTGTTTTGGCATGTTGAGTATGGTCAGACATCTTCTAAGTGCTCTACATGTGTGTTGGTGCTCACGATGTGGAGTACCGTTTTGGGGGGCAAGTGCAATTCTCACCTCACAATTCACAGATAGTAATACTGAATTAGAGTTAACTCGCCCAAGGCTGCTTGGCTGGTTAGGTGCTGGGCTTGGATTTTTAAACCCAGGCCATTGGCCTTCACAACTGTCACTCTGAGATCTTGCAGGCTCTACAGAGCCTCTGCACACTTTCAGGGCATCGTCCAGCCAACCAGACAGGGGGAAGGTTCAGGCTGGAATACAAGAGACAGGAAAACCCAGAGAGAGAACGCCGCACACCGAGGCCAACTTTGCCCGCTCCCGTTCGGCTTTAACACTTTCAGAGCCACGTGAGGCACAAACCCTGAGCCCACCCAAGTCGACCTTGTTTAATTAGCTCTGCCCGCCTACCCAGAAACCAGTGCCCAAAGGCTGTGTTGTCCCCATAAAGGGCAAACACGAGGCTCTTCCAAGGAAAATTTTGTCTTAATCCTTAGAGCAACGCAGAGGAGCAAAGAAGAAATCTCAGCAAATGTGGAACTTCGAAGCAGCTCGTGGATTTGCAGCTAGAATTCACACCAGCCGACTGGCTAGAAAAACATTCCACCGAGACTCTAATTAAGGTTGGCACAGAGCGGCAGCAAATGCAGGTTCTCGGTGGGAGAAGCTGCCTTCCCTGGATCATAAAGAGCCGTTGCATGGAGCTCCTGAACTGTGTTAACTTGTGCTTCAAAAATCTCAGAGCCCGAGCAAACAAGTCATAATGGAAGAGTTGGCACAAGGAGACTGCAGACAATCCCATCATGCATTTATCAGACGTCACATGCAAAATATGTCTGCTTATTATGTTTGAAAAGTAGAAGAGGTTGAAAAATATGTGTAAGGAGCAAGACTGTTAAAATGACCCAAAAGAGAGGCGAGTATAGTACCAATCAAGTAGCAAAGTTGATAGGTAGTTAGTGAAATATTACACAGATGTTAGGCAAGAATAAACTGGAAGACAAAACTGAACCATGTATTTAGAGTGTAGCACTATCAGGCCAACTTCCTGGGATATGTGGAGGACTAGGTGGCAGAATGATAGTGAATTTTCTAGAAATAGTGAAAAGTGACAGCCAACAAATTCAGGATACCTAATAAACCCCGAATTAAATGTGTAAAAGAGATAAATACCTAAGTATAGAGCACCTTGACCATGGGGAATTTTTGTTTGTTTGTTTGTTTTTAGATATATTTGAAAGGTAGCATTACGAGGGAGGAGACACAGATCTTCCATCTGCTGGTTTATTCTGCAAATGGTCACATCCAGAAACTAGACACTTCCATCAGGCCTTACCATGTAGCTGGCAGGTGCCCAAGCGCTTGGACTATCTTCAGCTGCTTTTCCAGGACATTAGCAGGGTAGTAGGTTGGCATGGAGAAGCTAGGACTGGAACCAGTGCTCATGTACCTTGCCGACTTAACCCACTTGTGCCATCATTCTGACCCCACAATGGGGCGATTTTAAGCAGGAAGGGAAAAAGGAAAAAATTCTAGGGAATAGATAACAATGACAAGTAGAAAGTAGTGGGAAAACATCTCCTGTTTGCTGAGAGAAAATTAGTAGTTTGCAATCATGCGCCCAGCTAAATCTGTCTTTCCGAAAATAGCCTGATTAAATAAATTTCCAGACCAGACAAGGATCAGTAGAACCTCACAAGGGAGTATTCCAAAGTAGGTACTTTGGAAAGAAAGAATGAAATCTCAAAAAGAAGTCAGAGTTCCAAAGAAGGTATTTTAAAAAGATAGATATGTAGAAACCTGTGCACCAACATTCACTCTCTGGTGAGGTTAGGGAAACCAAAGCACGAGTCAACCATAGCAAGTCCTTGTAAGCTTAGGAGTTTCTGGGGTTCTACAAAGAAGAGGAGGTAGCCAGTTAAAACAGAAAAGGCTTTTGTGGTACAGAATACAGCAGAGAGGAGTTAGGGATAGGACTCTGGGCCACTGAGAGCCAAGGGGAGATTGCAAGGAATGCTTGGCATTGCGCAGTAGGCTGTGCCCTGTCCAAGTTGCTCCCTGGGAGGCATCTTTTGGATGTGCAGAAAGGCTCACTGCTAGAGGCAGTACTTGACAGGATTGTCTTAGCAGTTTAGAACGTCCCATTTGGGGGTCATCAGCTGCCCTCGTCTCAGTGGCCTAACAAGCAGTAATAATCATATAGGAAGTAAATTAGTCTAATATATTATTTGGGAGCAAGGTAAAAATACGCAAAATTGAAACTTTTCATACATTATGTATTTCCACATCTCTAGAACAGTCACCACATTAAATGTAAAAGGCCAGCTCTTCCAGTAAAAAAGGCAAAGATCATTAATTAATTTTTTTTCATTTTAGCAATGTGCTGGTTATAACTGCAACATAAAGATAGGAAAGAGTTAAAAGTACTTAAAATTCTATTAGAGTTCATGAAAAGAAACCTGGTGCAATTTATAATGAAATTGAAGGTTGAGAGTATTATTACTGATAAAAAATATTGGACAGTTCTGTTTACCAAAAACATAATAAGACTCCGTGTAATTTACCTTAATACCATGACCTCAAACTGCATAAGATAGAAATTACTAAAATCCTAGGAGGAGTAAAAGAATGTATTATCGTGAAGTTTTATATACACCACTGCACCCTTTGGTAAATGATAGGCCAGTCAGAAAGAAAAAAATGTAACACAATGCATTAATGTCAAGCTTGATGCAAAAAACACATAAAGGACCTTTTCAAGAACACATACTTTAAAAGAACACGTAAAATCTTGAAGAAAATTGTACTGTAAAGGAGTTTCGAACAAATCTGAAAGCATTGGTGTTATACAGACACCAAATTCCCTTGGTGTAATTCAATTGAGTAACAAAAACTAGGGGGAGAAACTCAACCCTGGAAACAATGAAGCATGTATTTAAGTAAATCCTGGAACATAAGAGACATCATGGGAATTATAAGATACTTATAAATAAACATTATTGAAAATCAAAGCTATGTATTAAAGCTTATGGGGCACAGCCAATTGGCAAGCATAATAATTGTAGGGCTTATTTTACCATTGAAGAAACACTGGAAAATGCAATGAAAATACATTGTGCTAGATTGTTGTCTTGTCAGTTACATTTATTAAACTGGGATTGAATTTCCCAGACTCCTGCCTGGCATAGTTCTGGGTTAGAGTTTGCCCAGAGATGAACTGTGGAGTTTTGTGAGGCAAGGGCCTCTTTTTTTTTTTTTTTTAAATCATTTTTTAAAGATTTATTTTTATTGCAAAGTCAGATTTACAGAGAGGAGAAGAGACAGAGAGAAAGATCTCCCATCTACTGGTTCACTCCCCAAGTAGCCACAGTGGTTGGTGCTGAACCAATCCGAACCCAGTATCCAAGAGCCTCTTCCAGGTGTCCCATGTGAGTGAGTGCAGGTCGCAAGGTTTTGGGCTGTCCTTGACTGCTTTCCCAGGCCACAAGTAGGGAGCTGGTAGGGAAATGGAGCAGCCGGGACATGAATTGAATTGGCACTCATATGGGATCCTGGCCATGCAAGGACTTTAGCTACTAATGCTGTTAGCCTTTTAAAAAGCTTCCCCCCGCCCCCAGGGCAATGTTACCAAGAGAGGGGAATGTTTTCTATCTACTGGTTCACTCTCTAAATGACCACAATGGCCAGGGTTGGGTAAAGATCGGTCTCCCTTTCCCAGGTGCACTGGCAGGGAGCTGAATCAGAAGTGGAGCAGCCAGGACTCAAACCAGCACCAATATGTGCCACTGGCACTACAAGCAGCAGCTTAGCCCCACTATGTAACCAATCTCCGCAAAGGCCTCTTTTTTTGAGAAGGCTTCAGGAGTGACAGTGACGGACAGAAGCAGAGACAGGCGCTGGCAGGTGCAATCTTGTGTTCATTTTTTTTCTCCTGTTGATATCCAGTTCTTCTTCATGTTGGCTGACCACGTGCATACTCTGCTGTGGACCCACGGTGGGTATAGCTTTCCATTGACCTCTCCCTGTGGGTCCACTGTGGCACCCTGGAAACCTGGCTTTTGACTTGCCTGCAGGCAGATCTGTGCTCCGCTCCAAGGCTCAGGAGGTCCCCTTCAAGTCAAGGCTCAACTCATCATAGTAAGGTCTGACCTCTAGGAGTGTGTCCTGTTCCTTTTCTCATTGTCACCCACACTCACCCTGCCTCCCCAGCCAACGCAGCACCCAACCTGAGTCAGAAAAAGAATCGTGTAGCAAACTCTGCCAAATTGCAGGGGAGGCAATAGTGAGAAATAAGAGTTGGATTTAACGAGTGGGATTAAATTATTCCCATAATTAGAGCCAAGAAAATTAAAAAAAAAAAAACAAACTGGGTTTTGGTGAAGCTTGATAGAGTTGACACAGCTCTGTTACAGTGGACCCAAGCAAACCCAAAGAGAAGAATAAACAGTGCTAATAAACTAAATTTGCATATCTATAATCACAGCAGATTCAAGTTTGATAGAAGACTGTTTTGAACAAACTTAAAGGCAGTTCATTTTTAAATCTTAGCTGAAACGGACAAATCCTAAATTATTGAAACAGGCCCAACCTTGCTGGATTTGGTCACTAAATGTTTTGTTCGTTGAGCTCTTTGCTTATTAGAGCCATTAAACGTTTGACTATAATGTAAATTTAAAAATAGGTTAGCTCAAAAAATAATACATATTATGTTGAAAAAAGAAAGTGAAAGTGACTCGAGGATCTGCAAAAGCCTGAAAGTCTGATTAAAGACAGAGTCAGGAAAGCACGCGCTGCCAGTGTTCTAACCACACGGGATGGCGGAAGACCGAGTGCGACCACACATGTCCAGGACAGACTTTATCCTTGGCGCTCTAGTCGGCGCTCGCAAAATGTTAGCTGGGTCACTAGTCCTTAGGTTCACTCACAGGCTCTTTGCTTAGCTTCCTCGGAGGTGTAAAGGTGGATCCTTAATGTTGAAAATAATCTCATAAAGCCTCCTAGAGATAGAAACCTGGGTAAAGGGCAGGAGAAAACTTTTCTTGGCTGTACCTTTACAGCCTTTGGTTTGCAAGCTTCCTCCCACCACCACCAGTGCACGAATTGCTCATTTATTATAACCTAGACAGAGGCAGAAGTCAGAAATTCTCACCCCTTATTAAGTAGAAAACCCTCATTATTGTGCCATAATCACTGGACCTTCACATGATAAGGCGCCAAGGGTTCCATTATGTTGGCTTCCGAGGGATTTGGCACAGTCTCCGTTCCCACGGTGGAGAAAGTGAGCAAAATAGCCAAATCCGTGTCATCTTTCAGGAGTTCCAGAACAAATGTAGTACATTAACATGTTAGCATATTCTAGAATAGCAGTTCTAAATCTTATTCCTTAAAATTAAAAAAAAATTAACAGCTACCTTTGTTGAGTTTATATTTCTAAGGGAAGGGTGTAGGCAGCCCCCAGCCTGGAGGTGGGAGCCTTCTGAAATGCAGCTGAGTGGGTTTTGTTGTTGTTTTTGGCATCATGGAGGTGACAAGCTACAGATTTGGGCAAAAACTTTAGGCTCAGGAGGACTAGAATGTGGCCTCGAGTTGCTGGGAAGAGCCAGGCAAGGAAGGACAGTGCTCCACCCACTGCACCCGCCAGCCCGCCGCGGCCAAACAGTAACCTGAGCCCCTTCTGACGACCAAGTGGAGAAGTCTGATTTCCTGAGCAACTTTTGCTTCTCATTTAATCCACTAGGTTGGCACTTGCAACACAGAGGACTTAATTTTTTGAAGGGGAAAAAATATATATGTGGTATGGTTTCTTCTTTGGAGTTTCATGCTCCCATTCAGAGAACACATTCAATTCTCCACCTTTTTTCTCCCCCACCCCCCAAAATAGTTCACAAAATGAACTCCCTTTGCATCTGCAATTTGTTTTTCTCTGTTTGAGGTTTGGTCTCCTAGCAGGTCCCACCTGATTGACAGCCAAGCCTTCTCCACTGTCGCGTGCGTGCCGCATGAACTGCCTGCCACCTTGGACTAATGAATTCACCTCCTTTTATTAATGAGCACTCAGTGGCTGCTTTAGTTTATTGCACCATCCAGGTTTCCTTTTAAGAGAGACACTCTCTGTCTCCTACCATCCCCCTCCTCATTGTGGCCCACCCTTCGGTGACTGACCGGGCCGAGTGCCTGTAAGGACACTGTGTTGAGTAGGATACCGTCTCTGTTCACCGTGTGGAGAGCAGGCAGCCAAGCCTCACAGGCAGAACATAAGCCCCGCAGCGCGGCGTCTCCTGGGAATGCAAAGGAAGAGGTGGTTGGAGGCTAACTGTCTCGAGCTGTGAGGCCTTAAGCCAGTGGCTTAGCATCTCTGAGCCTCACTTTGCTCCTCTGCAACGTGTGGCTTTATAGTGTACCAGGGGACTTCTAAATGCGTGTGAGAAAGTGGAATGGAAAAAATATGTTTATATTGGTGCAAAAATTATTTAAGTCTGTGCATTTGAAGACCCTACAGATATTCATGGAAAATATACATTATGGAAAAAAAAAAACTATGCATGGTTTTAACAGTTTAGCTGGAGCTGACATAGCGCTGAGGGTTACACCCCACCCTGATAGAGGTATCCTGTACATGCACCGCGTTTGAGTCCTGGCTGCTGTCCTCCCAGTCCGGCTCCCTACCACTGCACCTGGCAAAGCAGTGGAACATGGCCCCAGTACTTGGTTCTCTGTACTCTCACAGAGATGTGTTAGAGGCTCCTGGCTCCTAGCTCCTGGGTTCAGCCTGGCTTATCCCCAGCTGTTGTGGCCCTCTGGGGGAGGAGGGGTGACCCAGTGCATGAAAGTTATTTATTTCAAATGAATAAAATCTTTACAAAAAATTGTTTACATTAAAATAACCTACTTTAATTTTCTTTTTTCCTGAAATTTCTGAAATATTCTTCCATATATTGCACCAGCATTGTGAAGATTAGAAATGATTTGTGGAAAGCAGTTTGTGAAAAATAGGTCATGGGGCCCCAGGACGGTAGCCTAGTGACTGAAGTCCTCGCCTTGCATGTGCCAGGATCCCATAAGGGTGCTGGTTCGTGTCCCAGTGGCCCCACTTCCCATCCAGCTCCCTACTAATGGCCTGGGAAAGCAGTTGATAATGACCCAAAGCCTTGGGACCCTGCACCTGTGTGGGATACCCGGAAGAAGTTCCTGGCTCCTGGCTTCGGATCGGCTCAGCTCTGGCCATTGTGGCCACTTGAGGAGTGAATCACAGGATGGAAGATCTTTCTGTCTCTCCTCCTCTCTGTATATCTGACTTTCCAATGAAAAAAATATATAAATCTTAGAAAAAAAAAGGTCATGAAAATGATTATCAGCATGCAACTGGTATGCCCCTACTTTGTACCAGGCTCCATTCCATAAATTAAACCAAGAGCCCCGCCTGGGAGGCTGACTTCTTGCATAATAAATAGTACTGACACATGAGGAGCCAACACACAATAAACATGACTGCTGCCCACATGACCCATCTGGACGACTCTGGGAAAAGATGGATAGATTTTGAGGACCCAAGATGGAGAGGTAGGGGAGTAGGGTGGGCCCTGGCAACAGCTGCTGGTTCGTGAGGCCACGTGATCTGTGTGTGGGGAGTTTGTGCATAGTGACATCCCATGTGGAGCCGTCAAGATGACCCTCTGGATGAGATCTGCCACCCTCCCACACACCCCACCCCCGGGAGGGGGTTACTGTCTGAGTTATGCCAACGGGGAGTAATAAGCAAGACAGGTGGAGCACCCAGGTCATCTTGTAGGGAAGAAAAGTCTCCAAAAGGAGTGAATGGGAACCATATCTTTTGTTTCCAAATCTGGATTGAAAACATTCACTGTTTCATTATTCCCATACAAGACACAAATTCTTGGTGTATTCAGTTACTGCAACAGTGGTTGGATTCACACTCAGCCCTGTTACATGCCATCAGGAGGGGGGCTCAGAACTTGAGCAGTGCCTAAGTGGAGATGTTTAGTTTCCAGGGCAACGGGAGCTGCATGCACTGTGGTTAGTGCTAGGCAGGGACCGGGACCAGTCCTCAGGGGTTGGGGTGGAATACTGCCCCCTCCTCCTGGGGACCCCTGCCCCTTGCTTCCGGAGCACCAGGTGCTACATTAACCAGACCGCAGGAAGAAAGGCAGACTGTAGAAGGAGTCTGTGCCTCTTCCTGCCTGGGCTTTCAAGTGGGATACACCCAGCCCAGTTACCCTAATGGCCCCCAGCATGAGCGAATCACATTTACACAGTGCTCTGGGTTTCCTAGAGAGAAACGGGAAGAATATTTACAATGCTTCAGTGTGGCCAAAACAGACCCAAACCCACCGCAGAGGGGTCCTGGCAGTTGAGGGAGGAGGTGTTGGGGGCGGGGGAGAGGGGGAAGGAATGTTGCTGGACCTCAGGGGCCACCGGAAAGCAGGCAAGCAGCTTGTGTTCCATTGCCGATAGCCTCGTTGCCATGCACTCATTAAATATGTGTTCCTACCATTACAGGCTCTACGGGGATTGGCCCACTTTCCTGTATCTCTTCAGTTTCTGTTTTTCAAATTTGTGTTTTCATTGTACCCACTCATTTCTCCCCTCGCACCACCAAATACCCTCAGCAGCGGGGACAGGGCCAGCTCAAAGCCAGGAACCTCCAAATTCAACCCAGGTCTCCCACATGGGTGACAAGCACCCCAGGCACTTGAACTGTCACCTGATATTTTCAGGGTGTGCATCAGAAACAGAGCTGCAGCTTGAACCCAGGCCCTCCAGAGGGAGAGGGGACCATCACGTGCTCACTCTCCATCAACATCTTCAACTCCTGTGGGTTCGATTTTATTCCACACAAGAAAGGCATTCTAGAAAAACAGCATAGATAGAGCAAGACAACCGGAAGTGTCTGGAAAGGACCTGTGCTTACCTTGCCGTGGCTCTTAAAAAGCATTCACGTATAA
The DNA here is from genome assembly GCF_030435755.1 of Ochotona princeps. Classification (NCBI taxonomy): domain Eukaryota; kingdom Metazoa; phylum Chordata; class Mammalia; order Lagomorpha; family Ochotonidae; genus Ochotona; species Ochotona princeps. The sequence continues at coordinate 26,553,300 of NC_080851.1, forward strand.
TAAAACAATGCAAGATATTTTGCATCAAAGTCTGCTTATCTTTTAATTTCATTGTTCTACAATATTGCTGTTTGTGGCAGTGCTCAAACACATACTCTGTGGAAAACAGAGCTTTTTTCTCCTGAAGTAGTTTGTGACACATTTACTTTCCAGAAGAAAGTTGGCCACTGTATGTTTGGGGAGACATCGGTGCACAGTTAGAAGCAATTACACTTCTGTCTACCCTGATTGAAAAAAGTTGGATTTTAATTTAGAGAGGAGTTACAGACAAAGTTTTCTTTTCCTCTTTATTTTTCTTCACTCAACAGAATAGTAAGTGGAGAACATGCATGCCGCAGGATGGGATGGGATTGGATGAGATGGGATGGGGAGATGAGGACACAGAGGTCCCACAGGTGTCTTCTCAACCCCTTTTAGTATTCCCTTCTATCCCTTTGCTTAAAAGTCAATTGATGGGGGTAGTAAAAGTTAAAAATGCTGTTTCATGTGGCCCTCTTGTGGGTTTTTGTTGTTTGTTTGTTTTCTGTTTTGAAAAGCAGAGGTCTTCCATCTGCTTGTTCACTCCCTAAATGCCCTCAAAGACCAGGGCTGGGGAATTCCAAAGTCCAGAGCCGGGAAGTAAATTCAGGTCTCCTACATGGGTGGCGGAGATCCAGCTGCCGGAGCCATCCGTCGCTGCCTGCGAGGTGCACATTAGCAGGAAGCTGGAATCGATGTAGAACTGGGACCTGAGTGAGGCACTCCGGTACGGGATGTCACTGCTGTGCCAAGTGCTATCCCTGTGCGCGTGTATGAAAGGACAGCACCGACGCCTAGACATAAGTGCAGTTACCGTTAACTTACACAACTGTTTAAAAAAAGACAGTGAAGAATGATGGTATTTCTTTTTTTTTTTTAAAGATTTTATTATTATTGGAAAGCCGGATATACAGAGAGGAGGAGAGACAGGAAGATCTTCCATCCGATGTTTCACTCCCCAAGTGAGCCGCAATGGGCCGGTGCGCGCCGATCCAAAGCCGGGAACCAGGAACCTCTTCCAGGTCTCCCACGCGGGTGCAGGGTCCCAAAGCTTTGGGCCGTCCTCGACTGCTTTCCCAGGCCACAAGCAGGGAGCTGGATGGGAAGTGGAGCTGCCGGGATTAGAACTGGCGCCCATATGGGATCCTGGCATGTTCAAGGTGAGGACTTTAGCCGCTAGGCCACGCCGCCGGGCCCGAGAATGATGGTATTTCATGCAACACACTGAAACTTGTGGGTACATTCTGCAAAAAAAGAAATGTCACAGGACAGGTCCAGTCTGACTGACTGTACATGTATTAGTACCTGCAGTTGTCAAAGTCAGCAAAACAGGAGCGTGAAGGTTGTTACCCTGGGCTCGTGGAGGGAATTACCATTTGATGGATATGGAGTTTTAGTTTTGCAAGATGGAAAATGCCAGAGACTATTGTACAGCAATATAATCATATGGAACAGTGCCGGACAGCACACCTAGAAACAGATAAGAAGGTTTTAAAAAACATGTAATTTTAAAAGAAAGTAAAGACTATAATTTTAGAAAGACCCTACTGATCTCTCCTGGTCTTTGAAGGCATTTAAGGAGTGAACATTGTTTCGGGGGTGAGGGCAGTCCCTTCTCGTGGTGAATGTCCTGCGTTCTGACTGCGTTCTTAACAGAATGCTTGTATTACAGGTTAATCGGCACCGTCCAGTAGTTAGACCCCAGAAAGTTGGGAGGTGGCTGTGTTGGCTGGCTCAGCAGCTCGTGACCTCCACCACAGTTGCCATGTGCCTGTTGGCTTCGTCTGTGGTGTACAAGCCCACTTGCAGGGAGGACTTGAAACGTACATTATAGATCTGGGTGTAACAGCCACTCCTCCTTTGCATTGACATAAAAATCATAGCATCAGTAGGGGATTGCCTTCTTCCAGAATTTTCTGTGAGTAGATTCATAATACCCGAATGTCAATGATCATATTACAAAATCGATTCCAGGAACTGAAAACAAAGTGTGGGTGCCAGCAGACAGAAAGCTGTGTCATCTGCCTGATGCCATTCAGCTTAGAACAGGAGCACCCCGTTTTTATAATACGAGCAGTTTACAGCCACTCACGGTTAAATGGTTTATAGGATTCTTGGGTAACAAAAGGTGGTCTAATTACCAGAGAGGAAAGAATCATGCAGCCAGGTTATTTACAACGTGTGATTCTGTTAAATTATGATCCCGTTAACTCTACAGAAATGATGGAAAGCAGAAACATCAGAGCAAATTAAACATTTTGGCTTTTCATTAATGATCTTGAATATAGGAGGTGTGCACAAGGTTAATTTTTTCCCCTTTAAACATCACATGAGGCCTGCCCTCAGAGTGAACCTTTCATTTCAAAGATTCAGTGCATCAGCTCCAACACAGGGAGAAAGAAAAAAAAAAAAAAAACCCTACTGGACAGTATTTTGTCTTTGCTACTGGGCCACACGAGAGTGTTTAGCTTCTGTCCGTAAGTCACGTGGTCTGGCTCCAAAGGCCCGTCTAAATCAATTTTAGGAGTGATTGTTTTTCCCCGTGACTTACTGTTCTACCCCGAGTCACTCGTTGATCTTAATTGTTGTTATTTGCAGGCTTTAAATCTTGATGGACTGTGTCATTTACAGCACTCCTCAGAGGCACTCACCCTTCTGGGGGGATCTGCACAGCGCTCCGCAGGGCAAGGGTGGGGAGACCTGGGCCGACGCTCAGTGAACAGCAAAGGGGATAGGAAAAAATAAATTCCGAGAGCAGTCCGTAGGAGAACATACAGGGTTTTACTAAATTACAAATACGATTTATAATAAAGATAAAATATTCATTGGAAAAATATATAGCAGGTTTTTTTAAGCCGTCTTTGTGATAAACTTTAATATGTAGCTTGCAGGCACTGACGGCAGAATCAATACCGAAAGAAAGCATGTTGAAAAATAGCAAGAACTCATTAGAAGAGGGGCTTCATAGCAGCATTTGAACTTTTTTTTTTAACCCAATGATGCATATTCTTTTCAAATTTCACACACACACACACACACACGAGATGATGGGCCAGGCCACAACAAAAGCTCTGTGCATGTAAGAGGTTAGATGCCAGGCATAGCCATGCTTCCGGCTCACAAGCCGCGGCAAGGCTGGACATTAGCCGCAGGAGAGCGTAGCCTTCCTGAAGTCTAACTCAGAAATTTTAAAGTACTCGCCTTCGTAACTGCTGGCAGTGTTTGAGATCCGGCTTGTAAAATACAAAGTTGATGTGTTTGAAGTGTATGATTCAAGCGCATGATTGTTCCCTGTGTTCAGAATCCTATAATGGTCTGTATGTGGAGAATTATGTTCCGTGATGGTTGTGTATATTCAGAATTATGCAGCTGTCAACATCAAAAGAAACTCTAGACCCGTCAGCAGTCATGGCCCCACTGTTCCCTCTCCATGGTAACCACAGGCCTCTGCTCTGCCTCTCTGGAGTTTGCTTACAATATCTATGCACACGCACACACACGCGCACACACACAGATATGCCCATATACTCACATGTATACACACAAGCACCCATGTAAATACAATTCCACATATACTTCCGCCCCTCATAATTTCCTGAGCGGAAGGGGTGCTGGGAGCATCTGTGTCTTGTGCCCCAACTGTTCACACAGAGCTCCTCAATGTCTTAGAATTTTTTTCTTAAAAAAAAAAAAAAGCAAAAACAAAAACCTCAAAAGGTTATTTCTGAAATTCATATAATGGAATAAATAAAGCGAAAGTGGTGAAGAAATATTTTTAAGGACAGAAATGGCAGATTCGCCTCACCAAATTTAAAAACGTGCTGCAGAGGATGTATAGACAGGTCCATGCGTACATGGAAATTTAATCCGTGATGAAGGTGACTTTCAGATCAGTAAGAAGGATGTACTCTTTATATTGTTAAGTCAACTGGTAATCTCTTCAGGAGAAAATATACTAGGGTCCCTAATTCATACCACACACTGTATTTCAAAACTATAAAATTCTAGAAGAAAACAAAGCAATATATTTTTATAGTCATGGAGAAGGCCTTTTAAAAGGATGACAAGAAACCCCAAAGTCTTAAATTGTTCAACAAATTCAGTTTCATGGAGTTACAGTGAAAGAAAACTATAAACAAAATTAAAGTACGGATGGCCAACTGGAAGGAAATATGTGAAACATGTAACAGTTAAAGGGTTAATATTCAGAATCCAAAGAGTGCCCACAAATCAATGAGGAAAAGATGAAGGAATGGGGGGAACATGTGAAAAGGATAGGAACCACCGTAGAAGAAATAGAAAAAGCTAATAAACATATCAAAATACTTCAACTTCAGTTATAGTCAGGGAACATAACTGTTGAATCGAACTTTCATCTAGCGCCAAAAAATTAAAATGATTGATAATGTCATGTGCTTGGAAACATGTAGCCGACAAGACAGTCTCACACTTGGCTGCTGGAGGTTGTTTACACAAGCCTGTAGGGAGGGGAGCGTCCATCCAAATGTGAAACATACTACTGGCCGTCAGGATGAGCCTGCGTCCCCTCTCCGAGTGCCAGGATTCAAGCCTCGGCTCTGGCTCCTGTTTCCAGCTGCTTGGGAGGAAGGGGATCCTGCCGCCACCCTCAAAGGGAGACCTGGCTGGAGTTCCTGTTTCAGGTTTGGGGCTACACCTGGCAGGTGTGGGTGTTTGGAGGGGTGAACCATCAGGTGGGACTTGATCATCCTGACGAATCAGACTATTTTTAACCTAATAGTAGTGCTGTAATGTAGAAATTCATCATAGTAATTTTGTAACAGAGAACAACAGGGGCAGCCTGTCATTCAGTGAAGTATATTAGGTGAAATGTGGAGTATGTGTTATGTATACTGTCCCGCAGCCTTAAACAAAGAGCAGGCTGGTGCCATGCGTGGGTCTAATGATTAACAGCTTAGGCTTGGAGCCAGACTTGTCCTCTGCAAGCTAGATGACCCTGAGCATCTTATTTAATTTCTGTAAGCCTCAGTTTGCCTATATGTCAAAATGGGACTCTCTTAAGGGCCTTACAGAAAAATCCCTGCACGGTGCTAGAATCCCTGCCCTAGGAAGTGCTCTGGAAAACGGAGCTGTAAAATGTAGTCCACAGCAGCCTTGTGTTGCTTGTGTACGGGGGCACCTGTCCCAGGCTGGGGTCTGTGAGCCTAAGAGCGGCAGTGTGAGGTCAGGGGTGCTCAGCTTTTAACTTCGTGCTTCCCTATGCCCCTGTGAACTTCTTAAAAATTGTCTTCCACTTACTAAAAATTACCAAATGCTATTTTTGAATATTTTAAAATAACAAAATGCTTAGCTTGAAATGTTTCTAACAGCATCTTCCTCGTCCACCACCATGCTTGCAGCTCGTTCAGCTCAGCCGTTCTGCCTGCAGTGGAGGCAGCAAACCAGCTGTCTGTTTCTAAGGCTGACCCAGCAGCGCTGAGTGCAGAATGCAGGAAGAATAGGTCCAGAAACAATGTAGTCTCTACTCAGCAGAGCTTTTTCCACAACGTGCCTTAGAGGTCTGTCCCCTTCACCTTTGGTGGTGGCCAGTGAAGCTTACCTGTTCTAGCAAGGGAGGAGGCAGCCCAGGTGCTTTGAAGAAGTTGTACTAAGGGATTTTAAGGGCTGTGGGCTTGGAGACACTGGGGTGTTTGCTGCTGCCCCACCTCACCCCCATCCCCTGGCCTTGGTCTCCTTTGAGGAAGTAAAGCGAATGGATTTCTTCTATGTGTCGCCAATTTCCACCTTCCTCCCAGCCTTTCCCCTCTCTCCTTCCATCCTTCCTGCACCTTAGACTAGGCACTGGTCTCACCTCATCACGAGGCTGGTGTCAAAGTTTCATCTTTCGCCGTGTTAAAAACCTTCCCACGGGCGTTTCCGGCTGGTGCAGGCCTTAAAGGGAATGCTGAGGGTGGCTGGATTCCCAGGAGCACTCCACTCCCAGTGGCTAGGGGTACAGTTGGGTCGGTTCCTGCTCCTGCACGATTGCCCTGTGTGCCGTGCCTCACCTGCAGGGGGCAGCGTGGAGACCTCACGCCGTTATCACCAGTAATGACCCATTCCCTCCAGCCACAGCTTCAGAAAGATCAGCTTTAATTGAAAACTAAAGAAAAATACATTGTGTGGAGGTGTTTTTGTTTTTAAGAAGAGTAGTTTAGTAGCTTTATTTGTGACTCTGTTTCTGGTTGAACGTTGAGGGCAGGAGGCTTGACTTGTCACCTTGGGGCAGTCTTGTTCACACCTCATCTCCAGAAGGCAGGCAGGCAGGCACACCCTCATGGCTGGCCCCCCTCTCTGCCACAGGCCTCCTGACACGCACCTGCTGCCTCTCAGCACAGCTCCCCTTTGCCACTGCAGCATTCGCTTGGGTTTTCCAGGGGTCCCTAGAAGGTGGGAATGGAGAGAGAAGGGAGAGTGGGAGTGGGGGTGGGGAAGAAGAAGGAAGGACAGCCCAGCACTCACCCTGGCTAAGGTAAGGTCTGTCTGCAGTGAGGCTAAAATAAATGATGAAGCTGTGGTTTGTAATTGATGTAACATCACACAGTATGCCCCATGCTACCCTCTTGAAAGTGTGCTACAGTTCAGTGGTTCTTGGCAAAGGCAACCGTCACCACTATATAACTCCCAAAGGCCTCCAGCACCCCAAAGGCAACCCTCAGCAGCAGAAAGAAGCCACTCTTACGCCAGCTTCTGGCAACCGCCAATCAGCTATCTGCCACTGTGGCCCAAGCACTTTGGGATGTTTAGGCAGTAATGGACATAGGGTGACCTTCCACATCTGGGCCGTTGCAGGTAATGCTCCTTGCAGTGTTTGTACGCAAGTCCTCAAACGGCTTTCTTTTCATTCTCCTGGGTCTGTTCGTGTAAGAGCAATAACTGCCCATAATAGTTCTGCATTTGGCTATATCCTACAGTGGCTTTGACATATTTTTAAAGCCGTGTGTCCTCACAGTGTCTTTAAACACCAAGTTTTGTGCCAGGTACTTTGGACTGGGGTGTGAGAATCAGAAGGCAAATAGAAAGCAATCCTGGTTCCTGGGCTAAAAAAAAAAAAAGTGTTGTGACATTCGGTTGGAGATCCAGCTGGAGCAAGACACAGGGGACACCAGAGCACACTCGGGCTCTTGTAGGAGGGGCAGGAAGTGGAGGTGGGCCTTGAGCCCACACAAGGAGCTGGTGGTCAACAAAGCAAGAGACGGCTTCACAGAGGAATGCTGCCTCCTGGAGTCCAGAGGACCAGCCAGTTCCAGAAACAGACAGGTGTCTTTAAAGCCATCAGCTGGCCAGTTTCCGGCTTCGCCACCCATTGGCTTCACTGCTGACCTCACTCCCCTGCCCCGTTGATGGGACCCCTCAGGCAGTATCGCCATAGGAAATCCCTTGGCTCTTTGACATCTTCAGCAGTTGGACATCCAACATATGCTTCCACAGGATGCTGGTAGCGCTGGTAGCCCAGAAGCCCCTGACACGTATGCAAAGTGTGTGCACGCACACACACACACCCCTAACAGTCAAGTTCACTGTCATGCTTAGGAAACAACCAAGCCATCAGTGCTGAATAAGCAACCCCTCCTACCAACCAGCATGTTCTGTTTCTAACATAAATCACTGTAATTTTGTATGTAGATTGCACTCACTGCACCGCACCTTTCCCAGGGCTGTGTTTCCAAGGCACATGTGGTCACCTTGGAATCCCACCCATCCCCACCTCCCATCCCAGACTCAGAATTCTGCATTTCTCTCTTTTCCTTCTGGGCGATTGTCATACCCCTTAGTGCCAACTCCCAGCCCTTCTACACAGCTGAAAGCTGTCCCACCCCTGTCAGATTCTTCCTTGCTTCCCATGCCATGTAGTGGGTCCTTCTCTGGGGTGCCATCTCCCTCTCACAGGCCGACCCCCATCTACCCTTCAGGACCCACGTTCTCCCTCTTGGCTGTGTCTAAGAGCCACAACACTTAGGGAAGTGGAGTGGCCCTTTCAGTCCCTAGGCTTGCACTTGGCTGCAGTGAGCCTGCCCACCTTGGACTGACCCAGAGAGCCACTTTGGGGGCAGAACGTCAGGGATGGCACCCCCTGTGGGTGTCCAGTCACCTAGCCTTTACTGTGTCATTCCTGGACTGGCCGACAGTGGGCAAAAGGCCTGTGTACAAGCCTCCCCAGAGGACATGCGGACTGTGAGATACTCCAACCGCGAGCGAGGCCGTGGCTGGGGCCAGACATGTGCATCCCGAGGGGGTTCTCTCTGAGGATCTGTGATGTCTGCATAGGAAAGCCAGCATTTCCCACGTGCCGGCTGACTCCGACTGGAGCACCCAGGTCCTGGTATGTGCTCCAGTCATTATCTATAAACGCAAGTCATCTCAAGTATGGACAGCCTGCCCCCAGGGCCCCGGCAGCTCAGACGCAAGAATGTGCCGGAAAGCAAAGAGGCCCCACACATCAGGGTGTCTTTTTGGCTTCTGGAAGGTTGGGGCTGTGGACGTTGGCAACGTCGCCATGAGATTCTAGACTGCCTCAGAATGTCGCGCCTGAGCAGGAGGCCTGCTTGTGTTTCTCATGTCTGTGTCACCTGTTTTGAAGTAGTTCATTCCCTGGTCCATCTGAATTCAGGCTATGGGAGAGCCACAGCAGGGAATTCAAGTCAGAGGGCAATGTGCTCCACTGTCAGCTGCTGTGGGCCTCAGGGGCTCACACGCACATGCATACACACTCAGGCACACATGCTCATATGCTCACACACATGTTCACACACGCACATGTTCACACTGACTCAGATAGACAATCGAGGCACACCCAGACAAGTGTACGCAGACACACACTGGGACTTTTTGCAGCCTAGAGTTCTTTGTTCCCTCAATTTGAACAACAAAATAGGTTTTTGCCACAAACATTGAGGTCACTCATTGGTTTACATTCTGTGAAAGAACTTGTGTCTCTGAGAGCGTGCTGTTAACTATACAATAGGAAAACCATTGGTATGGCTTCTAGAGGGATGGGCCCTCCCTGATAGACATCTGACTATGTTGAGTTGTGGACATTAAATATGTCCTGCTGAGACAGAGCATGTATGGAGGCCCATGACCTACAACCTGCCCGGTCAGCTGCCTGGTGTGCCGCAGTCACCACCTCACACCTAAGCTTCACAGGGAACGCTCCTCCCCAACTCTAGTTTGTGATGTCATTGCTATGATTCATTGTCTTACTGAACCACTGTCGAGTGAGTACCCCAAACTCCATCCAAAACATGACGCTGACGCCCAGTCACATCTTCTTCCTTGTGCTGTGATTACATCATTCTCCCTTCATCCTCATCACTCTTGGCTTATTGTTGGTTATTGTCCCACATGGGTTGTAAGCCACACAAGAACAGGCCCTTACTCAGAACAGCGCCTGCATGACATGCAGTTGACAGTAGATACTTGAATCAATGAACAAACTACATGGTGGTTTTCAGGTGAACTCCGAAAAGCCCAAGTATTATATACAACTGAAGTCTTCCTAACAGTTGAATTCATCTGTAATGAAATTAAGGCTTTTTTTTTCCATATGTAAAGAATACCCTTTTAATAATACTTTAGTTTGCATTATCTGGACTCTCAGCATTTTTCTTAATGTGTTGGAGTCTTCAGTTCGAGGACTTTCTGAAAGGCTAACTTTAATAACATCAGACCTGCCATTTCCACAGGGCTTAGAATAGATTCAAAAATGCCAAAGAAAATTAAATGCAAAAAAGGCTCCAGCTAATTAATGTTTTAGACTCAATTAATGCTTTAGAAAAACTTTTACTGACAAGGATAGAGTTTCAAAGTCAAAGCTGCCACCTCCTCCCACGGCTGTGTTTTGTGCTGTGTTCAATTGTTCCACTTACTTACTCCTTTGGCTTGGGGGCTGGGGAAGGAGATAGACACACACTGCGTTTTAAAGTGAAATGAAAAACATAAATATGATGGGCAACGAAACAAATTCTTAGCTGTTTTTGTTAGATAATTGCCACATTTTCAGAGCTGAGGCTGATCCTAAATGTGGTTGTCTATCCCTGGGATGCTGTGAGGTATTCCGAAGTCAGGAAGCTGCCGTATGTCCCATATTCAGGAGCTGTCTGGGCTGACTGCATAGCTCAGGAAATCAGTGCTAGTTTGTCCGCATGTGCTTTGCAGTGGGAATGGGGAGGCATGTAGTTATTTCTTGATTATCTTTGGCTCATAAACTGTAGAAATGAATGGGTGGAAAATACAAAGCTGCTTTTTCTCTTTCCTGTGTCCTCACTGTCTCTTTCTGAGTCTCACCATCCCCAGTTACAGTATCAGCATGTTTAACCCAGAGGATGTTGGGAGGTAATGAGTATGATAGTGTGTGTTCCCAGTACTCACCTGATACCCACACAATGTTGAAAGCATTATAATGTTCCTAAAGAGTCTTGTGCCCGAAAGTATAAACAAATCTCTAAGGTCCCCTAAAGTTGAAGCTGCTGTGATCCAATATCCCATAGACTGAATAACCCCAAGTCTCTTAAGCTTTACGATGTCCCGTATCATTTTCCACAACTCATTGACTTGTTCACACAAAAACATGTATCAGCCAAGCAGTAGAGCCAGAGAGATGAAAGATAATTATTTATCCTACACTTTTTTCACCAGGAGTATTTGAAGGAGAAAGATTAGCATTAGTCCTTCACCCTTATCATAAGCCTTGTGTGTGTGTCCCAAGTACAGACAGTTGAACGAGTACATAAGAACCTTATCGTAGGAATGTTCAAGAAGTCTTTGGCTCTATTAAGTGCTTGTCTTTTGTGTAAGTTCCTGCTTTTGTAAAGCAGTCGTGTGGGAAAGCCAAGCTCCAGGTTATCCCGGAATTTGGTTTGCTTGAGTTCTGGCTTGCAGTCAATCAGGATTTACTGGAGTTATGGGGTGTGTGTGAGTGTGTGTGTTTCTGTTTTGGAATTCTAGTTATGTGATATTTGCAAGTAATTCTTGGGAACAAGAGTTTCAATCCCTGAGCATTCTCAAGAAATAACAATATTATAGAAAGCAGATGTTAAGCATTAGAAAAAATATGATCTCCATTATTTATAAATGCTGAAAACATTTCATAGTAGTAGGTTTTTTTTTTCTCTCATTCTGTTTTATATACTCCAGTTATGTAAACAGAATTGTCTAAGTTGTCTGCTGAGTAGGTCCACGTCCATGTGACACCTCTGTGAGACCCGATGATGAGACATTTGGAAGGATACTTGGACAAAAACTCTTGGGTGAGCCTGTTTTGAGCTGGATGGATAAACCAGGCATGCAGACAGCCTTGGCGTGGTCAGTTGCGCCAAGATTCACTGCATGTAAACTTGCTAGGACTGGGACGTGGTGACCTCACAGGGTGTCGGTAGAAGGTTTCTACATGGAAACTCCCCATTCCCTCCTGTTCTGTGGGTGATGTTGAATGAACATCATGAGTTCTGTTTTTACTTCCCTCCTTCTGTCCAGTACGCTTGGTAAAGATTATCAACTGGGTTTCACATTGTTTGTACTGGAAGAAGCAAAGCTTTTCCATTTTTCCCATTTAAGATGGTGATGTCAGAGATGAAAATCCCCACGTCTTCTTGTGCATTCTTCTTAAATCCGCCCTCCTTCCTGGGCATTCCCAGGACAATTCATAGGAATCACAAAACTCATCCAGACTCAAGTGGGGCCCCTGAGCTCTAGCAATAACAGAAAGATCAACCACAAAGGGACTGCCTGAAAATTTATTTAGATAGCCTTGGGATTTTAGTATTAACCTGAAAACAGGGATCATTGGCCCAGAATCGAAAACTGAAAAGCAAAGCAAAGTCCCTGGTCCTTCTGACTATGAGATCCCTAGGCTGAGGCCTTTACTCTGTGGTGTTTCTGCTGCTCTACCCTGGGCCATGCAAGAACACATTCATGTCTGTTGCATGTGAGGACGTCTGTGCTCACTGCTCTTTTTCTCTACTGCCACCATTACTGAGTTCTAGGCCGGGGATGGACAACAGCTAACAAACTGCATGTCCCCAGTTAACTCCCAACCAGTTCATGGTGTCTGGAGCCTGGTGAGGATTTGAACACCTGCCTGCTCTGGACCGGCAGGTATAACATCTTTTGCAGCAACCTGGGCCATTGACCTGCACCTGCCGGAGAGCCCGAAAGAAGCCGCAGTGTATCTGTGGGTACCGGTTGTCTCTGATGGAAGTTGGTTCTGTAGGAGCAGGTGTACTCGCCCTCTGTCCAGCTTTGGATGCTTCCCTGCATCCCTGCCCCAGTCCCCCACATCCGTGGCCCAAAGTGCCCAGGAAAGGTTAGAAATCTTTAATAGAAGAGGTTAAAGCTTCCCCTCCCACACTGGGAAGGTGAGTGTTCCTCCTACCACCATGTGGCAGAGTAGCCCATGGGCCATTGGGAAGCCTCAGAGCCTTCCTTCCACAGGTGTCCCTGCTTTTCTAACAGCACCAGCCTCAGCAGGATGCCTCCATCCCCCCACTTGCAACATCTGCAGCAGCGGGAGGCGCTCATCTACCCCTTATTTTTATTATTATTCCCAAACTGAAAGTTCCCCTCTAAATGAGAAGGGACTGTGACACTAAGCTCAGAACGAGAGCTGTGTGTTAGTTATCAGTAGTCTTGAGTGATATGAACAACCCCTGTAACAGCTTGAACATAAGCAAGAACTCACTGTGGGAGTCAGGCAGGTGGAAGTTTACTGTGTGGGTGGCTTGCTGAGTGTTTATCAAGCTGAAAATTCATTCTGGCCAGACCAGCTGTCCTGGTGGACTTGAGTGTATTGTGGAGTCATAATTATTACAGAGTCACATGTGAAAGCGACTGGTTTGGGAAAGTTGTTATTCACTTTTACTCATCCTCACATCGATATTTTCATGAAAGTATGTCAAAAAGACAAAGAAACAGTCGTAATTTGCCACTACTCTGATGGCGTGAGAGTGGGTCCTCAGTGGTCACCTCACCATGCAATCACTCAGACTGCCCTTGCACAAGGGCACAAGGATGGCTTTCCTGTAGAACTACCACATGGGTACCTTCTCCCAGTGCAGGGTTCCATAGTCAACAGCACATTCAATGTCCCGCGTTTGCTTAATGTTCGTTTGTCACCATACTTGTCTGTGTCCTACCCTTAGGGGTTCTGTTACTGTTGCCTTAGACTGGGAACTGAGAATTGTTTGGGAAGCATAGTTTAAGCTTTGAGTTCTGAAAACCCAGGAGGAACATTTATCTGGAATGCATTTTTCTGGTTGACACCTGTCATTCCATGTCCTCAATCACCTGGAGGCACCTGGTGACAACGAGTGAACACTGTCACAGCTTCTCTCTCTCTGGGCTTCATCCTCCAGCTCGTGCCTGCTTTCCCCTCCCTCCCCGCCAAGAGAAAGCAAGGCACGAAAACCAAGCCTCCTGCCAACGGGAGGAGGAAGGATGCGGCACCCTGTTGGTGTCGCCCAGGGCTTAAGACCTTGTGATCTCTTTGGGACATCCTTCCTCAGCAAGTTCCTTGCCACAATACGCATTTCGATCTCCTCCATGTCTCAAGGCTTTCGTGCCACTCTGCTGTTTCACTGACTTGAGATTTGTACCTCTCTCATCATCTGTGACTCAGCATTGACCCCATCTCCTAGGTATGTGGGGAGCCTTCCAAAAGTTCACGGAAAATGGAATTCAAAGTTCAGTGTGGTTTGGTGAAAAAAGAAAAAAATCCATGCATAGCTTTTTCCTAGCAGACATTTTCCATGAAAATGTTGAAGACTGTATATTTGGTGTGTAGACTACTCCCCCAGGCATACCCCACACAAAGGGGTCTTCAGAATAATCCTGCAGTCAGAGAGCAGTCATTGCTGAGCCTTCCTGTCCTCAGCTTCTTGTTGCAAGTTCCCTACGTTGCCAGCTGAGATGATATTTCACTAATACACAAGCCAGTAAAGAAATCACACTCTGTTTGCAAAGGCCCTGGCATGTTTACCTTTTATTCAATAACAAATTCCTTTCTGAGCCTGTAGGGAAGCAAGATCTTGCTCCTGATAGTTCATCAGAAGTCCCATGTTGGTCTTACAGAAGCTGATGGTGCCGTTAGCGTGTTTTCCAGAAAGATTGCGGCATTTGAATCCCAAAAGCCTAGGATTCAAGATGCTCACACATCCCCGGGCTTGGGAGCAATCTCTCCTGTGTGCTTTGGCCCCTGTGTTCTCATCTGTGGGTTTAAGACGAGGCTGTGTCTCCTGAAAATCCTGTACATGAGGAGGCAGGGCTAGGTGTAACAAGAGCGTCTTCCACACAAGGAGGCTGTGACTATGAAATGTGACATTGTATAAAATGTAAATCAATCTGTATGTGTGTGAGAGAGGAGGAGGGAGAGGGGGGGAGAGAGAGAGAGAGAGAGAGAGAGAGAGAAAGAGAAAGAAAGAAAGAAAGAGAGAGAGTGTGTGTTATCCTTGCAGAGCTCACATTTCAGTCGTGGATGACCATCCGCAGTGGCTGACTGCTAACACCCAAAATAGCAAGGGCCAGGATGCACTTACTTGGTCATACAGAAGAGGGTAGGAGTTGAGTGTGTGTCAGATTATTCCTCTCCCTCTTGTTGGTCTTGCAGGCAGTGGGACTCCCAACGGACAGCCTTGTAAGTCTTGGTGGAAGGGAACAAACCACCTCCCCTCTTAACCTGGTGCATGCTATTTCATTGAATCAATCTACTGAAATAAGGTTCTGTGTAGACATGTGTGTAGGTATACATGTGTGTGTGTTGGAATGGTAGAATATAAAATCATTTGAAATTTAAATTGTGATGATCTTTCAAGTAAATGTCAAATAAGAGAATCTTTTTTTTTTTTTTTTGGAAAAATATTTCTTTTTCTTTTATTTGAAAGAGTAAGAGAGAAGGTGAGACAGAGAAATCTTCCATCCACTGGCTTACCTCCTAAATGGCTCATACCTGGCCATATCTGGACTGGTCCGAAGCTGGGAGCCAGGAGCTTCTGCCTGGTTGCAGAGACCCAAGCATATTGGGCCATCTTCCACTACTTTTTCTATGCAAGTTAGCAGGGAGCTGGATCAGAAATGGAGCAGCCAGGACTTAAACCCATGCTCAAATAGGATGCCAGCACTGCAGGCAGAGGCTTAGTTCTGCCATGGCATGAGCCCCAGGAGAGTCCTTTTTGTTGTAGAGGCGTTGGTCTCCCACTGCTCTGTTGTGGTCCTTGATCTGTGCCTGTCACTGAACAGCCTCCCTGTGTTCCCGGGAGTCGGCACCTGATGCCACACTGCGCCCTGGGGGTCACAGTGGGAAAGGGGACTTCAGTGTCTCTCTTGCTCAGGTGATGTCACCCACACTGAGGTCCTCTATGAGAGGCGCATGCTGGCTTCTCTGGGAGCACTTTTAGAACAGAAAGACACTGTGCAGGACCAGGAGGAAATGCTTGGTCACATACTGGTGCTTGGATGTGGGAGATTAGCCTGTTGAGTCACAGCAGCAGCTCCAATATCCCATGCTTCTTAAAAATGCCCATGAGTGCAATGACTCAATTAGCTAATCCTCCACCTGTAAGTGCTGGGATTCCATGTGGGTTCTGGTTTGTGTCTCAGTTGCTCCATTTCCAACCCAGCTCCTAGCGTGTGACCTGGGAAAGCAGTAGGTGATGGCTTGAGTCTATGAGACCCTGTACCCATGTGGAAGACCCAGAAGACAAGTCAAGTCTGGCTCCTGGCTTCAGATCAGCTCAGCTCCAGCTGTTGCAGCCATCTGGGGAGTGAGCCAGTGGATGGAAGATCTTTCTCTCTGTCTTTTCTTCTCCCTGTAAATCTTTCCAATTAAAAAAAATGAAATCTAAAACAAAAACAAGAACAAACAAAAAAAACGCCCATGGCCTTGGTTTTGTTTTTAATCATTAATTGTCTAATCACAGCCTGTTTGTTTAGTTTTTGCTTTATTCTTCTCAGAGAATAGTCATTTCCTTTATTTGGTTTTTATCCCAAGTACAGGGAATCAGCACCAATTCTTCACACACATACACTCGTAGAGCCCATTGGCAGGTTGAGTGGAGGGCAAGGAAGCCGAACAGGCAGCAGGTGCAAGCTGTGCTGTGAACCAGGCGTTGGAGTTGTATTCACATAAGCAGGCTGAACCAAAGCTAGCACGGGCCATATCCAGCCCTCCGGGGGCGGGAACCCTCCCACGTGTGCTCACGCAGGCCCAGGATTCCAAATCTGGGAAGGCAAACTGCCTTGCCACTCACTGCAGGCTCCGCCATAGCCAGGCTGGGGTGCCTTGGCCTCACCAGAGTCCTGAATGGTGGGAAGCGGCCCGTTCTGTAAACCAGAGACCACCCCTGCACCAGGGCACACAGGGGGACCCAGCAGGTCATGCCTGTGACTGCGTCAGATGTCACTGCGTCATGTTTGTCCAGCTTTCCACTTTCCTAGCTTTAAGACTCCATCTGGGGCTCAGGTGTCGGGCATGGGGAGCTGGCATCTGCACAGCACAGACCTCTTCTCCCTTCTCCACATTGTCCTCTGGCCCCTCTGGCCCCGTCAGGTGGTGTTTGCTGTTTGTCACCCACAGGCAGAGGGGCTATAGGAGCAGCTGTGATAATTCGACACAGATAAGACTCCATACAGAGCTGGCATGATTTGCTGAGATAATGAATGAGGGGCCCATGAACTTTGGTTGTATTTTTCTTAAAATTTATTTTTATTGGAAAGTCAGATATACAGAGAGAAGGAGAAACAGAGAAGATCTTCTGTCCGATGATTCACTCCCCGAGTGGCTGAAAAGGCTGGAGTTGAGCCGATCTGAAATCAGGAGCTTCTTCCGGGTCTCCCACACGGGTGCAGGGTCCCAAGACTTTGGGCCGTCCTCTACTGCTTTCCCAGGCCACAAGCAGGGAGCTAGATGGGAAGCGGGGCTGCTGGGATACGAACCTGTGCCCATATGGGATCCCGAGGCGCTTGCAAGGTGAGGACTTTGGCTACTAGGCTACCATGCCGGGCCCAGTTTGGTTGTTTTTAATGACAACTGCATCCCTGCTGCGTGACTCGTAACACAGGAGCAAGCCTGAGGAATATAACCCTAGAAATAACATGCTCCAGGTCTTCATCATAGAGGCCCTTGGGTTAGGCTTGACAGTCTTCTTCCTTCAATGTTTAGGAAATACTTTTGGTCAAGACCAAAATAGAAATCAAAACTTTTATTATCCTTTCTCCCTAAACCAAAAGAGGGAGATTATTTTAAGTTTTAAGCCAACATGCAAAGATACATATAAACTATTTTAAAGTCAAGATAATAACTGATGACCTGGACTTTACATTCTAAATAGTAAGACGGCTCCTAGTAACTCATGCCCTCTTTTTTTCTTTAGGGGCGCTAGTCTCAACCTGACAAATAGATGTAGCAAAGTTTATAAGATCTTTCCCACTCCCTTCCAGAAGGAATGGAGCCAGAGCCGGGCAGTGCACACGGCCCTCCCTCCGGTGGCGTTCTGTAAGAACCCACGTCGCAGGTTCACCTGCCCCACTGTGTTGTTGCCCTTCTTCGGCAGGGCTCTGCGTGATCTGCGTGGGTTTCCCAAAGCCCTAGTAAGAGCGAGATTTTCCAATTCTGCCTTCTTGGCAGCATCGCTGGCCACGGGAACATTTCAATTTATCTAACACTGTTTATCTCTCATTCCCAACCTCGTTGACATGTTTGTATTCCCTGCCTGCCTTCCACGGGCCTATAAAACTTCCCTGCGCCCACGGTCTGAGCCCAGGCCGCGCTCTGTGTCCATGTGTTTAAACGGAGCGCTCTTTTGCAGTTCTTTAAACACGTTTTCTGCCCTGCCTCTTGTTGCTTCTGGCTTGCTTGGAAGCTGCTTTTTAAATCACCCCAGGAGCAGAGTTCCTGTCCTTCGCCAGGGCATCTCATTGGCTCACCTGCTTCTGCACTCTGGTTTAATGCAGTCAAGCGGTATGTATCATTGATTTCTGCTGTTGTCTTTGTGGTGCAAGGACAGGTGCTCTACAGCAGGTGGACCTTCGGCCAGTGGTGCCGCTGATCAGTGCCCCATCAGCTCAGGCACCTGCCTTTCAGGAAACGGACCCCCATTCCTCTCAGTCCCAACTTCCCACCCTGCTCCTCCTGTTCCTCTGCTTTCCTCGCCCTCTCCCGGCAACCCCCTTGCCAGTGCCCAGGTCCTGAGCTGGGCCATTTCCTCCTGACCAGCAAATTGGGTTCCGACAATTTCAAATGAAGACATTCAACAGAACATTGCACTTTTTTTTTTTCCTTGAAGCTTTTTATAATCAGCTCCTAAAATTTAAGAAAAGATCTAAACCAGTTTTAAACAGTGTTTACATCGTAGTTACCGCGACTATTTAAGACAGGCCTGGTTTTGCAGAGTGCACTGTTTCCTTGGGGACTGCACAGATGTTACCACGGTAACCTCGCGTTCTCCGCTTGGGTCCCTCACTATGTTCGGCAGCCATTTTTATCACTTCTACATCTGTTCAAGACAATGAAAGCTTGCAGTTGCTTTGTAGTAACTTCCTGTATCACTCCAGTATGCTGCGTGCCATGTGTCTGAGAACTGATCAGCAGGGAGTTTTAGCTGACCAGCTTGTCATCTGTTAGCAGTTACTTGTAACAGATGAAGTGTGATATACCCGAGACGCACCCTCAGTTCCATTCTGTCACCCTCACTCTTTTTCATTCTTCAGACATTTCAAAAGCTTCTGCCCAGGCTCTCTTAATAGAATATTACTCTTTTACTTAATGATGCAACATAAAAATCAGTTCCTTCTTTTTTTTTTTTGAGGAAGTGACTTTGACTTGGCAGAGTATGACAGCAGTGAGACTTGACCTGGAACCCTCACTCCTTCCTGGGCCATCTCCGGAAAGGATTAGGAGGGGGTGGGTGTCAAGCACAGTGGTTAAGGTGCCTCATGGGATGTCCATGTCCCACAGGAGGGAGCCCAGGTTTGAGTTCTGGCTCTTTGCGACAAGCTTCCTGATAATGCAGACTCCGGGAGGCAGCAGGTGGTGGTGGCTCCATGGCTTCTGTCCCTGCCGCCAATGGAGGCCGGACGGGCTCCTGCTGGCTTTGGTCAGACTCAGTTCTGGCTGCTGTAGGCATTTCAGAAGTCAAACAGGTGAGATCTCTGTTCTCTCTCTCTCTCTCTCTCTCTCTCTCTGCCTTTATAAGACAAATAAGAATAAGCTGAGTGAATTTATATCTTTAAGAATTTGGCATAGCCACTTGAAAAGTTTGTGGTGTCGTATCTTTTGCAAACTCGCTTTTTTTTCCTGCTGATGATTATAAAGAAATAAAGAATCTTGAGAAGTCAGTATAGGTTTCTGCCTACCATGAAAAAATGCCCAGAAGTGGAATTATTCTTTATAAATTTAAATTTTCCATTTTAATCTTCATAAATAAGCTTTTTGCTGCTGGGGAGAGCCCGTCGTTGTCCGCAGGGGTTTGTGTCTGGTTCCAGTCACTCTGTGATCTCTGTCACCCTGAGCACTAGGCTGGCATCGCGTGGCCGCTCAGTGCAGATGAACAGTTCTGTAGTGCTACCCGCCAGCACTCCACGGAATCCTTAAGGCAGGGGATGCCCAAGCAGGCTCCATTCACGACAGTTCCAGACACTGATGTCTGTGCTTTGGAGTCTTCATTTGGGTGTCTTCACACGCAGATGCATTACTGTTACCTGCCAAGGAGGGCGTGGCTGGCTTTGCATCCAAAAGTAGGAGTGAGGCAGAGTGAAAGGGTGCTAGAGAAGAATTTTCTTTCTTCTGACACGTGTTAATTCTGTGGGTACAAGAGGCCAGATTAGCTACCGAGGCCAAAGAGGCTGCCATTTAGCGTCAAGATCAGTTTCCACCTCCCATATCTCAGTCTTTGGGTCTAACTCCCCACTCTGGCTAGCATAGACCCTGGGGGCAGGAATGGCAGCTCTAGTGACTGACTTCCTGCTACCCACATGGAAGTCCCAGAGAGCATGCCTGGCTCCCAGCTTCAATCTTGACCCAGCCCCATCTGTTTCAGGGATTTTAAGAGATGGCCAGTGGGTGGAAGCGATTTCTTTTTTCCTGTCTCTCAAGTAAATACATGAAGGTTTGTGGTTGGTTGGTTGGTTGGTTGCTTGTGTTTTAATGAAACAATGCAGCCATAGCATGATTTGTGCCTTCATAGGAAGTGTTGACAACATGCACAAATTATGCTCAAGTGGACTTGTTGGTGTTGATTTTTTTGGAAGTCTACCTCCACACGGTTACACTTTTGGATGTAAATGTGCAATTTACTGTAGTCCACCCTGGCTTTCTGGGCAGCTCCAGCAAGCAGTGAAAAACCCAGTGGTGAAGATAAGAGAGCCCCTATCTGCCCAGGTCCTTGAGGCTCTGCTGAAAAGTATCGCCTCGTGGAGGGTAGAGATGGTTTCCTAGTGGATTAGGGCCCGTTTGGAGGCAGCCATGCCTGCAGCCCTGTCAGTTTTCACAGAGCGTATTTTCAAATAAGCTAGCGAGAAAACAGGGAACATACAATTCTGCGGTGTGTCTTTGTGATCACCTGGATTTTATAATGCGACAGGCTTACTTCACGAACAGGCCAGGAGCAGGCATCCTGAAGAGCGGACACCACATCCCCATCGACACACCTGGGATCTTATCCCAGCTTCACTTCCCTTTCCGGCTTCTGCTCTGCACCCTGGGAGGTAGCAGGTATGCCTCAAGGGCTTGGCTCCCTGCCACTCACCTGCAAGATTCAGATTGAGTTCAGGTCTCCTAGCTCAGGGCCAGTGCTGTGGCATAATGGGTAAAGACACTGCCTGTATCCCACCTAAGTGCAAGCCGAGTCCCCGCTGCTCCACTTCCAATCCAGCTCCCCGCTTATCACCCGGGAAAGCAGTGGAGGATGGGCTAAATGCTGGGAGACTCCAAGGAATCTTCTAACTCCTGTGCAGCTCCAGCCATCCATTTAGGGACTGAACAGGTGGATGGAAGATTTCTCTCCTCTCCCCACGACCTCTCTGTCTCTTCTCCACCCCCTGCCCTGCCTTTCCATCTATAACACTGCCTTTCAAATAAATAAATCTTTTGGGAAAATTTAAAAGGAAAGAAAACAGCCTGTTTGCAGCTTGATTCATGCGGCAGCTTTGTTGCGAGATACTGCTGCCTGCCCCCTCTCAGCCAAGAAAGCAGATGCTGCCGAAACTAGCCATCACCAGCTGCCCGGCACTGCCTCGGACCAGCTGCGCGGCACTACCTTGGACCAGCTGTCTGCATTGCCGCACCTTCCATGTTTTATCTGTAAAATGGAAAGTACAGCATCCACTTTGCAGAGTACTTGCAAAGGTGAGCTGGTATGGTGGAAGCACTGATCCTGGCATTGAACAGATGCCAAGGTCATCTCACTGCCCTCTCCTTGACCTGTGGCCGTGGAACACACTGAGGCTGATGTGTTGTGAAGAGAAGTCACCTGTCACCAAGGACGGTCAGAGATCAAGGCAGGCCTGGGCCCCTGTGTCCTAATGGAGGACGCAAAGCAGTGAGACTACCCTCTCCCCACGCCGGGAGCAAGAGCAGCCTCCCCCGAGTGAACCCTCTCTGGGGAGGGAACCCGTGCCTTCAGGCTGTAACTCTGGGGACTGGAGGAGGGGGCCTCACCCCTCCCACCCAGCCGGCTCAGCTGTTACCATTTAGGGGCCTGAGTCTGTGGTGAGCCCAGAGCTTGGAGACTTTCACCAGCCCTAAATGCCCATAAATTAAAGAGTCTGTTTTTAAACATGGGTAATGGAAAAAGACACGCTGGCCAACAGGATTGGGAAGGTGTGGCGCCCACTCAGGGCACAAATGAAATCAGTTCCTGACCTGGTGCAGTGGAAAACCCGGGGAAGGGGCACCCCGAGTGCTATGGCTTCAGCCACCCTGCAGGCCTCCCTGGGTTGGGGGTGTTGATTTTTGTATTTTATTGGTTCATTTGAGAGTCAGGGGAGCACAGAGGGAGCCACCATCCATGCTAGATGCCCACAGTGGCTGAAGCTGGACCAGTGAGTTCAACAGTCACTTCTGCCTCCTAGGGTCTGCATTAGCAGGAGGTGGAACCCAAGCTGGGCCTTCAACCTTGGTACTCCAGTATGGGACATTGGCCTGCTAACTGCTAGACGAACATGCTTGATGTTTGGAACAGTAGTTAAAATGCCTTGTGGGATGACCACATTCTTTGAGTCCTAGCTGCACTCCTCATTCTAGCTTCCTGCTAATATGCACCTTGGGAGGCAGCACATGATGGCTGTAAGTGCTTGGGGCCCTGCCAGCCGTGGGAGAGACCTACATCGAGTGCCCAGGTCCCAGCTTCAGCCAGGCCCAGCCCTGGCTGTTGCAGGCATTTGGGGAGTAAACCAGCAGACAAGATCTTTTTTTCTCTCTCTCTCACTTTCTCTCTCTCTCTCTCCCCCATTCAAAAAATGCCTACATGCCAGCTGCTCTGTGGGTACCTCTTAACCACTCTCCTCTGAAGGAGCCATTTGTTCATGTCTCCAGTGTGGTAAATTTGAAGAATACTTAATTTGGCTCTCTTTGGTCCAGTGAGCATTTGGTAAGTGACTGCTAGGTACAGGAATCTAGGTTTTGGACACACTATTGGGGATCTTTAAACTCAACCATTCTGTATGCAAATCCTTCTTTGTATCAGTACACGAAGTACAAAGGATATTGATGTTGGTAAGCTTAACAAAGACAGCACCTACACGGTGCTTGAAGCTATTACAATAATGATGTCTCCCTGAGGAACGAATGTGCACAGGGTGTCTCAGACCAGTGCATTCTAAGGCTACCTTAACCACCTGCTACCTTAACCACCTGCTACCTTAACCACCGGCTACCTTAACCATCGGCTACCTTAACCACCTGCTACCTTAACCACCGGCTACCTTAACCACCTGCCTCTCGGGCACACCTGAGACATGAAGGGGGCTGCCTCTGGGCTGGAGTGGGGAAGGGAGCAGGTGCAAGTTCAAAATCAAGGTCATTATTATGCCTTAAATGCTAGGGATCTTTAGCCTGGTGCCCAACAGGCTGAAGACTCCTAAATGTATCCACACATCCTCCTCTTCTTTGTGTTCCTCTCTGGGGAAGGAGATTTTCTTGGCACAGCCCAACAGCCCACCTCACCCCAAGGATTAGAGCTCTGGCCTGTAGAAAGAAATATTTTCTTTTTGGCAGTTTTTCTTTGCTTGGAGCACTTTCCCTTAAATTCATCTTTAGAGGCCACTTAGGGCTGTCTGCAACTGGATGGGGTTGTCATCAGCTCCAGAGCCAGCATCTGCTAGAACTTGGACTTTCAGGGTCAGGGGACTTCTGATGACCACAGTGGTGACAGTTCTGATGATAACCATCTGGCCTAGTGTTTAAGACACCACTTGAGATGCTTTGTCCCACACTGAACGCTTGGGTTTGGTGCCTGGCAGTGACTCCTGAATCCAGCCTCCTGCTGTTGCACACCCTGGGATGCAGCAATGATGGCTCAAGCAATGGAGATACCTGGATGGAGATCTTAGCGCCTGGCTTCAGCCCACTCCAGTCCCAGACCCTGCAGCATCTGGGGAGTGAACCACCCAATAGGAGTTGTTTCTGTGTCCATTGACCAATCCCCCTTCCCTTCTCTCTCTGCTTTCCTCCTCCCTGCGTCTCAAATAAAGTTTCAAACGGCTGTGTTTGACACAGATGGTTAAGTTGTTCGTTCCCACTGTCATTATTAATCCAATCAACCCTTTACTCCTTTGCTCAAAAGTATGAGTAAGGAAGAGAAGCTTCTCAGTGATTCTAACAGGCTCTTCCTTAACCATTACAAAAAAAATGTACATCATGATAAATTAGGTGAAATTAATGAACATGTAAATTGCTTAGTTCCACATTCCATGTTGGAGTAGCTGGTTCTGGTCCTGCTTACTCCACTTCAATCCACGTTCGTGCTGCCTCCCAGGTGATCGCTCCAGGGTATGGGGCCCTGTTGCCCATGTGAGAAACTGAGTTCCAGGTTGTAGCAGGGAAGTAAAATAGTGCATATCTCTCCCTTTGTCTCTTCTCCTTTCAAATAGAACCAAAAAAAAAAAAAAAAAAAAGAAAAGAAAAGAAAACTAAGTAAAAAGAACAAACAAGCCTGTTTTTAAAAACTACCATGGTAAGTGTCACTTTTTTCAGCTGTGCCCCAGGAAGTAAGGAGCGGGGTGAGGCCAGGAGTACCTCCACGCTGCCTCAGGTGTGCAGCCCTGGGCATTGGTGATAGAGAGGGGACAACTCCATCACGGTTCTGTATTCGCCCAGTAAAGGGCCATGCTGGGTCAGGTCGCAGCATTCTGCTCCTGGGAGGAGCTGAGCCGTGCTCCAGCAGGGGAGCCCCAGCCTCTGCATTGGCAGGATCTGCTGCCCTCCCTCCTGGAGGTGACCTTCCCATGAGATCTCTGAAACACCTCCATGACGACGGAGACCCTGTCTTCCAAGCCACAAGCTTGGGGCCTTTGCGTATCAGGTGAACGTTGGGGATCCCTTTAGTCTCTAGGAAGCTGGGTAAAGATGTTATCGTCGCTTCTTTAACAGACCCCTCCCCTTCACTCCCACGCTGGGCCCTCTCTGTGCACACCGCACCTGCTGTTCATGCTCCTCTCCTGCTGTTCCAGATCCTTTGCTTCCTGTTTGTCACCAGCTACTGTTCTATGCTTCCCCCTTTTTTGAGACAAGGCTGGTCATGGCAGCGCAGTTGGGAGACCTAAATAAACGTGTTGGTTTTTTGCGTGTGTACACACACACACACACACACACACACACACCCCTCCTGAAAGTCCCCCCTTTCCCACTCTCCACCTGGCTGCTCATCCACTGGAACTTGAAGCAGGCATCTTCTAACCCCCTACCCTCAGCCATCTGCTCCTCCTCTCAACTTGCATAGCCTGCACTGAGAAGCTCTCCCTGGCTCCCCAAGCTTTGGGGATGTGTCATGCCCCTTCCGCATGCTCATTCCATAATGCCACTTCTAACTTGCCCCAGTATTTATCTGTCATGTTTACTCGGCGGCCTCTGTCCTCTTCACCTGCCCGACCCCGGGGGCGGAAACGCCGCCCCTCCAGCTCACATCACCTCTATGTTCTCGGCACCTAGCCAGTACTACACACAACCTGGCTACATGTTTTATCTGTTTTCTGAATCCACGATGGGAAGTCTATCCCCAGGAACTGTGCTCAGTTGGTGAGTTCCAAGCTTCAAGATGGGATGAGGGATATGAGGTCCTTGCTTGCAATATGGTACGGATACTGAGAGTCTGGACTTTCATATCCCACTCTTCATGTGTTTCTCATTCATCCAAACGTGCTTGGACCACGGCTGTTACAGACTTATAGGTTCTTCCCAGACGTTCTAAAAGTAGCTTTGGAGGAGATTCAGGCTTGGCCACAGCAGCACAGTGCAGGGCCTGGCAGTGGACAGGAGTGCAGCAAAGCCATCATCCTGTGGAGTGGGGGAAGGCAGGTGCGTGACACATTGGCTGTGCAACATTGTCCATGGAGTGTTCATACCCTGTGGTTGGAGTAAGGAATCATTTCCTTCATGAAGCCCTCCCAGGGCCATCCTAGATCCCCATCGCTTCTTCCTGACCCTGTAGTTGTTTTCTTAGTAGCATTGCTTGTTTGTTTGTCATGGATCTTCTGTTAAGGCAAACTTTAACAAACAGGAAATTCAGAATCTCACAGACTTTTGGTTTCTTTTGACATCCAATTTGGGTATTTAAAAAGCATTTATTTATTTATTTATTGGAATGTCAGAGTGAGAGAAAAAGAGAGACTTTCTACTGGTTTACTCCCCAAATGCCCACTGCAGCTGAGGCCGGGTCAGGCCAAAGTTGGGCATCAGGAACCGCAGGACCTGAGCCATCACCTGTTGTCTCCCTGTGTGTGTGAACAGGAGGCTGGATGGGAAACAGAGGCGGGGCCCAGCCGCAGGTGTCCCAAGCACCAGCCCAGCCTGCTGTGTCACAACATCCTTCCCTGAAGGGGGGAGGGTTTTAAACAGATGGTCAGGAGTTTTTATGAATATGGGGGTATTGAAATCTTCAGCTTATAAAACACAGAAAGAACTATTTGAAAGCGTACGCAAGGAAAGCTAGAAGGAAACTCAGCACAGTGTACACGGGAGACTGTTTAGGTAGTTGATTATGCATGACCTGTTTTCCGTAACTTTCTAGATTTCTTACTTTTCTAGTATTTAATCTTTGTTTAAACTATGATCAAAATCAATAAACAGTTTTTTTTTTCAGAGCAGAGGATATTTCAGGGGCCCTGGTTGATGGTAGGACCCGTGGTTTGCCTTGTTGGCAGGCTGGGACTGAGGCTGGGTGGAACCATCTCTGTGTAGCATCCTGCATCCATTTGTCCACAGGATCAGAACAAGGCGATGCTGACTGCATTCAGAGGGAGACGTCTGAACGAACTTCATCTGCAAAAGAAGTTGAGGGCAGCTCAGCCATGGCAGTTTCTGGAAGCTGAGCTTAAGAACTGGGTGCTTCTTTGGTACTGAGAGATTAGAATGCTAATCTAATTTTCTTGATGAATCTCTTGGGAAAGTATGCTTGTGGCTATTGTGCAAGGCTCTCTGATTTGTCCTAAGCGTGTGCTTTGGTCTAAGACTGGACTTCATTGCACAGATTCCCTGGGGTTTTCTCTGAAGTTGGCCGCAGAGACAGTGAGCAGGTGCAGCGTTGGTGGCAGGCATCCTCTATTGAGTTGTCTCCCGTCATGTGTCTCTACTCTTGCCTTCATCTCCTGTCACGTTCTCAGCAACCAAAGGAATCAAGAGTGATCATGTGGACTGCAGAATCAGCACCCATGGTGGTTGGGCAAGGCCCTATGGAGCTAGGAGCCTGAGACCACGGAGAAGAAGGGTTGGGCTTTCTGCAGGCTGTGCGTTTGTGTGGCTCGGCGTTTGTGGGGGCGTTTGTGTGCGCATGGGTGGGCACCGGGTGGTGGTGACGCTCACGGCCACAAGGTGTCAGTGCAGCCCCAGCCCTGGCGCGGCGTGGAGCCGGACCCAGGCTGACTGTCTCCGCCGTGGTCTCGCCCTCAACCAGGGCCGTGTTCGGTGGAGCCTCGCCCTTCATTAGAGGGCTGCTCGCAAAAATTCTTACCTGGGAGAACCCACTACCCACTAAACACCTTGGGCTGTGACCTCATGGGGCCATGTTAAAAATGAGCAAAATTAGGCCATGATTCCCTCTCTTCTCTGAGGAAAGTTGGTACTGTTAGGGCTTTTTTTTTTCTTTTATCTTGTTTTACTGTTGTTTTTTTTTAGTAATTTTTTGGTAAAAGCTTAACCAGTGGGGCGGGGGGACCCTAGAACTCTTGTAAGCTGAACAAAGCTAGCCCAAGAAGGGACATGGCGTCCCCAGGAAGGCCCAGGTGGGCTCAGGGTGGGTGTGGGTGCAACCACTTGTCTGATGAGGGAGAAGGCACCTCTCCCACAGGCCCTCACCAGGGAGCCCAAGTTTGAACTTGAATCTGTCTCCAGAGCCTGGGACCTCACTCCCAAAGCCTGGTTGGGGTCACTCTTGCTTGAATATCAGGTATCCTTAATGAAACAAAGCCTCTTGGAGCCTCAGGACCCTCGTGGCTCTGTGAAAGGTACCCTGTGTGTGTGTGTGCGTGTGTGTTTGTGTATGGATGTAGGTACATAATGTGTGTATATACACAGTCTAAAAAGAGGAGGGGGATGGAGTTAGGGATGCAGCTATGGACCAGTGGGAAGTACTCAGAGGCTGCGGCATTGTCTTGGAGAGTGCGGAGGGGGAGGACTGCTAGGGTGCAGTAAATCTACTGAATGTGAAGAGCACTGCCAAAGTCAGCCCTGTCCTGACACTGATTCCAAGATGGAATATGAGAAGGGGGGCATAATCCAGGCCCACAGAGGTGCCACCCTGGTGCCTTTGTAGGCCAGATGCAGTTAAAACCGTGCCTAATCCTCTCCTTAGGTGGTCTGGCCAGGGATTTTGGGGGGTGGGGTACAGGTGGAAGCAAGACCCCCACCCCCCTGAGGCAGAGCGGGGCCTGTCTGTCCCGTTTCCAGTTTCTCGGTCAGCTTAGAGCAGTGCAGACCTGAAGGTTGTGGGAAGACTTGGCAGGTTCAAGAGCAGCAAAGTTACCGAGTCTGTGTGAAATCCTTGGCGAGGCTCAATGGAAGAGCCACCAGGATGACTGAACCTTTGAGAAAGGAGACCCGAGAGGCGAGGTTAGAGCAACAGGGTGGTTATGTAACCTGGAGCACATCCCAGGCGACTGTGGCAGGCCCTGGCAGGATCCCGGCCTGGCCAGCAGGGACTCGCCCTTCTCTGCCAGCCTCAGGAGAGCACAGCCTCCCTCCGTGCCATGAGGCTTTGCAGTTTGGTCTGCAGGCAAGGTCACCCCCTCTGGAGAACAAAGCAGTAGAACCCTTTGACACTCCTGATGCTTGAGAACGCATGTTCCGTGGACAGCCGAGGTGCTGTATTTGGTTCAGGGTGTCACTGGCAGGCTTGCTCCCAGGCCTGGCAGGTGTCACAGAACAGTGAATCATGCTCGTTACAAGGATGGACTCTTATCTGGGGTGACTGTGTTTTTCTCTTTTTAAGCTGCAATGCTTTGGAGAGTGAAATGGGGTGTACTTGTCTTTTATGCTGGGACAGCTGTTGCAAAATCCCCAATATGTCAGACCTATGGGTACCCTTCCTCTGTGGCTATCTTACCAGGCTGATCTCAACATAGAAACTTCTTGTTCTTTCCTGCTCAGATACTTCTGAAACCTCCCTTTCACTGAGAACAAAAGACACACTCCTAACAGGGGCCAATGAAGGGCCCCTGAGAGCTGGCTCCTGCCCACCCCTCCCCTTGCCCCAGCCTGCCTCGTGCCCATGCCCAGTAGGCTCCCACCTCCAGGGAGCAGCAACCTCGCTCTCACTGGCCCAGCCCACTCCTTCTTGCCCTTGGCCCCCAGCGCTGGATATTTCTCCTCCTGGAGATCTCAGAAGTGTCTTTCCCACCTACCTGTTGTTATTCCCTTCACAGGAATGGTCACCGTTGGCCTTTTTACCCAAAGTGTACGCATGCTGGGGGAGGGTGCAGGGTTTCCCCAGCTGATCCATTTACCCACTGATGACTCACCAGGGCTCAGACACAGCTGCTTGGCCAGTAGGCCCCGAATGCATGACCCGTGGCAGGTGGCTGCGTGTGGACTCATCCATGTCTTGACTTCTGTGCCCAAGAGGTCTTAGGCTCTAAAACAAGAGAGAACCACATGGTGTAAATTCTTCAGTTCTAGAGAAGTGTTGAACAGCTGCTGTGGAAGTGACGGTTCACGCCCAGACAGCCGTCATTCTCCCCCTCTTCTCTTATTTTCCTTCCCAGGTGTTACCAGCATGACATACAGCACAGGGAAGGCTCACTCGTGTCTCTATTGGCCCTTTCCTGCCCCTTCCAGAATGTCAACCCCACAACAGAAGGGATTTATCTCTGCTTTGTTCACTGTCATATTTCTAGTGTCTGGTATAGTAAGTATTCCATAAGCAATAGTTTTGATTGACAGAATGATGCAAAATAAAGCAGAGACACCCTGAGCGGCATGGAAGACTTGAACAGGCGCTGTAGGAGGAAGGATTGGGTGCAATTCCCCTGAGAGGTGGGAAGAGGACAGTAGGGATGAAGTGAAGCCAAGGGGACCGCAGCTGCGTGGTGTTGACTTAGGGTCTGGAAGACAAACCAGGAAACATTCCGTTTCACTTCTTGAACTTGCAGTTCTTGTCACCTTCTCCCTCTCCATGACCCATCTTCCCCCCTGTCCTGGTTCCTTGAGTCTGGGTGAGACCCACCACAGAGGTTTCAGGGGAAGGCTGGCTGCCTCGTCCATCCCTTGGGAATGCTGTCACACAGCAAACTGAAAGCAGCTGTAAAAGGTGTGCCCTTCCGGGCTTGTAGCTTCCACATTTGCATCCAGGCCCTTTACCCCTCTCAGCCCCAAATCCTCTCCCATGTCTTCGCCATTGTCTGTCTGAGTTCCTTCAGAGACTTGGTGATACAAAGCAGCAGCCAACGATGGACCCTGCTGCACCCAGTGCTCTGGGCAACCAGAGCTCGCCCAGTTGGAGAGGCTTCTGGGGTGGGCAGCGGGTTTTGACCCTGGCCAAATGCAATGCAGCATGCAGCAAAGAAAAGACACGGGTGGTTCGTGGCCCTGCCATCTACTCCTGTGGGGCATGGAAGCTGTGTGCCGTGCATGGGTGTGGTGAGCCATGTGGGTGGTGTCCAGAGGATGGTGGCTGTGAGGGGAGGCAGGGACCAGGGGACCTGGAGCAGAGGTGGAGCCAATAGCATCTTCCCATTTGCACTGTGTGGGTGACAGTCCTCCTCATGGCCCCCAAGTCATCCAGAGGGCTCTGCCGTGGTTGGTCAGATGATGATGTACTTCAGACCTGCTCTGAGCATGGCAGCTAACCAAACCTCACTCCTTTTCTAAAAAAAAAAAAAAAAATGCTTGTGATGATGTATGACGTTTATAGTTTGAATGTACAAAATATTTTAGCAAGGTCCAGTGATCTAGTGTGTAGGCTGAGCCTCCGCCTGTAGCACCAGTGTCCCCTATGTGCCCCAGTGGTGTCCCTGCTGCTCCACTTCTGATCCAGCTTATGGCTTTGGGAAGCAGCGGAGAACGGCTCAAGTCCTTGGTACTCTGAACACCCGCGTGGGAGACCCAGAGGAACCTCCTGGTTCCCAGCCTCCGAGTGGCCCCGCCTTGGGCATTGCGGCCATTTGGGGAATGAACCAGCAAGTGCAAGATCTCTCTCTCTGTCTGTCTCTCCTTCTCTTTAATTTTGTGTTTCAAATAAAAATATTTTAACCACAGTGCCTTGGAGTACCTGCTGTGTGTCTAGCATCCTGCTCTGCAAGTGTCTTAGGACACTGGTGCCTGAACTTCCTCTCTCAGAATAAATTTATAGTTATAGAAGAGTAACAGATATGGTATAGTACTCCTGTTCCTATGTCCAGTTATTCTGATCAATAATATATTAATATTAGTTGGGTTAGTCATTATAATTGACTTACAGAATTGATATGTTAATTCAAGTTCCCCCTATATTCAGATTCCCTTACTTTTCACCTGAAGTCCTGCTGCTTCTCTGGGATCTCCTCCTGTATGTCTCTCAGTGTCTCTTGGTTCTTTCACTTCAGCTCTCTAATGTTGTAACTAGGATGATAGCTCTCTATGGGAAAACTGGGATGACACTGCCTTTCCCTATGGCTGCCTGGGCATTGCCCGAGAAAAGATGGGCCAAGATTTGTGGACTCCAAAGCTCTCAAACTTCGGCGGCACTAGGGTTTTAAAGAGGGAGGTTGTTAAAATGAAGGTTGCGATACCTCCCAAGACACACACACTCCCACACACTGTCACATACACACTTGCACACACACACATACACACGTGTACACATACTCACACACACATACACACCCTTGCTCACTCAGCCTCTGCCATTGATGGGTGTGGGGGATGCAGGGACTTGCAGCTGCCATGCTGGGACCAGTATCCAGTGCCCTGTGACATGAGCCTAAATTACAAGACATTGTTCTTATTTCTCTCTTTCCCTCGATGGATGGAATTACTGAAGATTAACGTTTTCCCCCCAGGAATTCCAGCACAGCGTCTCTGCGTAGCTACCAGAGGTGGGGTTATAAAGCCCTGTATTTGCGCAGCTGTAGATCTGTTGCTGAGCTGAGGTAACAGGCTGACATGTGCTGGTTTTCTGGCCCAGGGCGGCCACTGACTGCACCTTGGGCCAGTTTCTAAGAAAGTGCATTGCAAGATGACAGCGGTCTGTGGTTCCTGCTGGCCACACCCTCCCCGGCATGGCTGCAGACACATGACGCATGATTCAGATGTTAGTCAGGGACCAGAGGGGAGGTTTTCTTGACCCTGGTCTCTGTGGTTGGCAGTCATGTCGGATTAAGACCCACGGTGCATCCCCCCCCCCCCCCCCCCCCGGTGGTGAGCCTGACAGCCTCTCCGTCAGCGGTGCCTGCAGCCCCCAGTTGTCAAGTGCAAGACCTGTGCTGGCTGATTCGAAGCGACCCAGGCCACTGCGCTTCTGGGAAGGTGGCTTTGGGATCAGCACCTCCAGCTGGAGTCTTGTTGGAGGCGCACAGCCTCAGGCCCCTCCCCAGGGCCGCCCAATCGGCGGCGTTGCCGGTGAGTTCTGCCAGGTGATTCTCATACAGACCCCACGAGTGCGAAGCTCGTGCAGGAGTGCGGCGTGCCACCCCCTCCCACGTTCTCCTGCAAACACAGGGCAGGTCTCCGTCTGTCCAGTTAGTGCTGGGGGTGGTGGCGGTGGCGGTGGCGGCTGGGTGGGTGCAGAGGTGCGGGATGCATCACGGGATGCTGCATTACATGGCAGCTCGCCCTCCAGCTGCACCTTAGGATCTCTAATGGGGCGATACCGGAGCCTCGCCCTTTCACCCCAGGCCTGTTGATTCCAAATGACCACGGCTGTGCTGAGGCTTAATTGCTTTATAAGGCACCCCAGAGTGGGGCGCGCTGGCCTGTGGGAGCACACAACGGTCAGTCGGGCAGCATGGACGCACAGGTAAGACTGGTAAAGCCAGCCAGCCGTAGAACTGGAGGGCGCCCTTGGACCCCCACCTCCACCACCGCGTTCCCTAGGTTGCTGGGTGAGGCAGAGGTGACTGAGAGAAGTTTGTAGAGCACTTTTACTCCAAGTTGGATTTCAAGAAAAACAAAAAGCAGATTAAAATACAGGGTCCGCCTTGAGTCCAGGAATGATTTGTAAAGCAGGGGGAAGCATTTCGGGTGTTGATACTTTGTTTCCTAGTGTGAGAGTGTGTGTGAAGGAAGGATGGGCATTGCCCTCTATGCTCAGGGAAGGGAAGCCCTTTTCTGGCTTTGCCCTGAGCACCATGGAGCCCCCAGAGCTCCCCCTTCGGCCCCGGACTCCTTTGTGGTAGTGGGGGTAGAGGGGTGCTTAGAAACGGGGCACCTGTGCCCCTCGGTGGCCATGCTGTCAGCACTGGCTTTTCTTCATCTGCAACGCCGGGCCTTAATTTCTCTCTCTGCTTGGACTAAGAGGGTTTTAGTTTAGGTTTTTTTTTTTTTTTTTTTTTTTGAAGAACAGGGAGTGTTTCCATAATAAATAATTCCTTATTCATGAGTCCATGTGTGATGCAGGAGGGTCAGGTGGGGAGATTTAATGTGAAATATTAGCTGTCTCTGGCAATTGTGGTGCCCCGTTACCCTGCCATAAGCCAGGAATAGAAGTGACCTGTTTGCAGTGACAGATCAAAATTTAGTGCCAAGCTGATGGTCCAGAATGGAGATTTTTTTTGACACAGTCAGTGAAATACATACCGGTGCGTTTCTGGTTGGGATTTAGCTGACCAAGTAGTTCAGTTATAATTATATTATTTTTACTCCTGGAGAGCATTACTCTAGATGAAAAATGCCTCAGCATTCAGACTGTTCGGATGGGGATGGTGAACGTTATTTATTACAAAATTATTTTTTCTGCATTATTCGATGGCCTTATGGGTAAGGAGAGGCTGGAATATGGTTGTTAGCATTTAAAATTCCAATAAAAATGTGGAAGTAGTTTTTTTTTTTGGTTGAAAAAGAAGCTCTGCTGTCAGTCATTGTGTGCTGTCTCCTGTGACCATCCCTTGTCCCTGAAACCCCTCGCAGTGCAGCGAGGGGCTCTGTATAGCAGATGGACAGCGTATCTGACACATGACTTTATAAAAGGACACAGAGGGAGGGGTCGTGGGATCTGTCGTCTTGCTATTGTGGATTAAAATACTATTTTTTAAATTCATTTATTTATTTGCGAGTCGGGTTAGAGAGAGACTGCATCCACTGGTTCAGTCCCTCAAATGGCTGCTGTGGCCTGGGCTGGACCAGGCTGAAGCCAGGAGCCTGGAACTCCCTCCGGGTGTCTGATGTGGGTGATGGGGTGGCCCAAGCATTTGGGTCATCAGCAGGAAGCTGGGTAAGAAGCAGAGCACCTGGGACACCAGCTGGCACCCATAGAGCATGTTGGTGTCACAGATGGCAACTTCAACCAGAACACCAGCTCCTAAAATATCTTTTAATAGTAGGTGTAGGTTTGATCTGATTTCAGGTTCACTGCATTTGGGGGTGGAGGAGTGGGCCACATCTTCCTGATCTCTGATTACTGGAATGTTGAAAGGATTTAAATACAGCGTCACCTGCAGATTTGAAAGGCTGTGTATTTACAAGGCACAGAGATGACAAAAATGGCCACATTTGCATTACAGCAGTTTCCTCCCTCCATCTGTGCAGAATGAGACCTGGATGCTCAGGGTGCTCATGAAGACAGCGTCAGAGCAAGCTTGTGTGGGGTGTAATGTCTTCCTCTGACCACCATGACCCTTTTGGGCTGTAAATGAAGATACCATTGTGTTGCATAATGCGTTTCAGAACCCAGAAGTTGAAGCCCAGGCTTCACGGGGAGGCAGTGGACTGAACCTGAAATACAAACTTCAAAGGGACTGTAATTGAGTAGCTTTAACCTATGTTTATGAAAAACCAAAAGCTCCAGACGATGATCTCCCCTCCCCCCCCAATTCTCTAAAGACCTTTTTCCTAAACTCTGCAGGCCTCCTCTAGATTGACTTGATGAATGAATACTTTACCCACTAAAATTGGCCATTAATTATTTCCTTGGGTTGCAATAATTGCATCTTTCAAGTAAGATCTAATTAGCATAATAAGCAGGTGATGTGGCTGGTTACTAGTGCCCTGTCCAACACGCAGTGAACAGCAGCAGCCCTCTATGTGTTTCAGCAGCCACGTGTCCCAGAAAAAAATGAACTAGAATACTACTGGATGTGAATTGAGATGAAGTAGCTCTGTTGGAGAATACTGCCCAATGTCTTTTAATCATTAAGAGTGCTGTCGCCTTCCAGCCAGTTATCGGTCCTTTTGAATGTTCATAATTAGTTCCCAGCCAAGTACCAGGACAGGGGAGAGACAGACCAGTGATGCAGAGGTCAAGTCCGCTTGGAATGTAAGCACGTTGACGCATAGCTCAAGGTAGACTGGAAAACCAAGGCAGGGTCTACCAGGCAGATTCCCGGAACACCCTGAAGAGGAGATAAGCTTCGTGGTCAGCTGTGGGTAAGGAAGCTGGCGTTCCAGAAATTGTGTACGTTACCAAATGTGGCAGCCCAGAGCCAGAAAATGTAGCAGGAAGTTACAACCAGGGACTGTAGCCGAGTAAAGGATGTTGGGATTCCCAGGAACTAGCCAAAGCAGCTGCAGAACCTGGAGTTGGGGATAACTAACTGAGGGGTCACTGCTCAGAGCTGCAGCCCCCGCCTTGCCAAGGCCTGCCTACCTGGGAAGGAACAGAGAAAGCCTAACCTGCAGCCGCCTCCCTCTGATTTCCCAGTAGCAAGCAGAAGTCGGAGTGCTGGGCACGAGCACTGGTGTTTGGAGGAGGTCAGAGAAAGATGAACAGAACTGATGATGAAATAAACCTAGGACAGGTGTATGCAGAGGCCAGGAGAGCACTTACGGGAGTGCTGGGGCTGTGTAAAGGACTGGAGGAAAAGGAGTTTGGGGAATTTGGGAAATCAGGTTGCAAATGATCTGTATTTTACCTAAGCTTTTGTCCTGTAAGTTGAGTAGAGAGTCTTCACTCAAAGTATGACACTATGGGCTTGTAATTTGACACAGCTTGCATTTTTTTTCATTGCCATTTGGGACTCAATGGATCATAAAACCAATTGAATGAATTGTTCCAACATTTTTGAAATTTGAAATGTTACTCTCAAGTACACTACCTTAAGTAATATTTTGTGAAACTTGCATGGATTTGTGCATGGAGAAGGGCTTACTGATTGCCATTTAAAATGGAGGCTGCAGTGAAAACGTATCATTGGGCTGGACCAAGGTGGCCCAAAGGACAGAGAGGGACAGCCAGAGCAGCTGTAGATCTTTGGCAGCTAGCTTTTTTTTTTTTTTTTTTTTTTTTTTTGGAGTGTGTGTTATCTCTGTGTTCCTTTTTAAAGCCAGGCCACCAAGAAGTGAAGTCTAGGGTGTTAAGCCTCATAGCTAGTGTGCCGAAAAAATCCAACAGCATCTCTGTCTTTATTCTGCTGAAACTGATTTGATAACAACTTTCAGACTCCCCAAAGTGCCTGAACCCCCAGAGAAATCTGAGGTCTTAACAGTTATTCAGAGTTTTGCATTTGGTTTGAATCCCTGATAAAGATCATCTGAATGAGTCTTGGTTTGGAAATTAAAAGACCTGTTCGTTTTATGTGTGGAGCAAGTAGAAACCAGATTCCAGGGGCTCCGAAGGAAAGATGCGCAATAGGTTTCTCGCCTCTCCAGAAAATACACATGGCTCTTTGATGGGAGTTGCCAAGGACTTCCTAATGAAAGCTCATTCCCCATCCCCCACTCTTCCAAGAGAAAACCCTAAGATATGGGGATAGACAAATGAAAATGAAATCCAAGTTCCTGACATAGATAGTTCAAGTCTCCAACTTAGAGTGTGGCTGAGTTGGGCAACGCCTCTTGGCAAGTGGAACTCTAGGGCCAACTTGTTTTGGGTGCTGGATTTGGGGTATCAGAGCTACACTGGAATGAATCACTCTGGTTAAACATAGTTCTCACCTCAAGCTTTCAAAGGAGACCTAGTGTGTGTGTCACCTCCATTTCTTAGGCAAGACCTCTTACAAAACAAAACCCTAAGTTACCAATGATCACTTCGGGGGCTCAAAGGGCTGGTGGCTAAGGTCAGTCACCCAAAGGAGAGATTGAATCAGACTTTTAAGTCCCTGGACAAATAAGAGTTTATTTGGGGTACAAAAAATGTTTGCAATTCATGCAGTTTTTTTTTCTAATACACTTCCCATGGATGTTCTGAAGATCCCTTGAATACATGGACTTCAGTGTTGTTTTGCCCCAAAATGAGCTTTGCTTTGTGTTTTCCATGAACTTTAGAAGTGCCTCTTCCTGGTGACTATTTTGATCTTACGTCATCATCATGGTGTCTGTTATGATTTGTTTATTCCCTCTGCTCCTGAAGCAGTGCTCCTCCCCCAAGAAGTGAAGGGAACACGTCTTGCCCCAGTACATGTCCCCCATCCAGCTGGTCACCTGGTTAACCTGTGCCAACTGCAGATCCCAGGGTGGTGAGGCCAAAACTGCC
Source organism: Ochotona princeps (assembly GCF_030435755.1). Lineage (NCBI taxonomy): Eukaryota > Metazoa > Chordata > Mammalia > Lagomorpha > Ochotonidae > Ochotona > Ochotona princeps. The sequence continues at coordinate 26,590,574 of NC_080851.1, forward strand.
CGCTTAATCCAGAGGGATGCCCACCAATCCAAGCAACCTCGGGCTCCAGAAATAAAATCTGCCTAGGGTCAGACATGGACATTGAGCAATTGATCTTGGTTCTGGGGAGGTTGGAAATGGCGGGTTCCCAAGGCTAGAGGGCTGCTGAATCCCCTGACTCTGGCTGCAGGATGCTTAAATACGAGAAATGGGCAGGCCAGGTGTGCCTTAGCAAGCTGCTCGTGTGAGGGAGGGCAGGGAAAGACCAACCACACAACAGTTTTTTTTCTTCAAAATGTGCTGTTACTGTAATGCTAAATTTGTTATAAAAACACCCATATTTGTTTGTGGAAGATTGACATTACGTTTAAAAATGAAAAGGCAAAGGAGATCCTGACAGGTGTAATGGACAAGGTTCAATGTGAACACAAGTGACTCCTGGCAGACACGGCGGGCTTGGTCAGCCTGCCGCTCACAGCATGCAGACTTGGCCGTGAGGCCTCGCCTCCCATGTTTATGATTCAGGGCTTTTCTCAGCTGCCTTATCCTTCAGGCAAGAGAGAGTTTATTGGGGAGCAGAGTAACGCCCACAGGACTGCCCTGGGATGCCCATGTGCTTGCCCAGGTGGGCGCTCAGTGAGGGTCCTGGGCCTTTATCAATTGTCCTGGCCACTTGACAGCTACTGGTTGTTCACACCTAGTGCCAAGGGCATCAGCTGCCACTTGCTGTGGTCATTGCTGAGATTCTTTTAAGCTTTCACCACGTGCCAGCCACTGTGCTCTAGGCTAGGTATAGCTGATCCCTCATAAGCCCCTGACTGTGTAACTCTGAGCCATGTTGGAGCAGGGAGCCACTGTCTTCCCTTCCCTATCAGAAAGCTGAGACTTGGGCTGAGAGCCGTACTGTTATCACACCATTAGAAGGTAGCAGGTGGCGCCAGTTGCTGTCCCACTATGGTGGTTGCCTATGTAAAGAAACGGAAGGCTCCCTTGACAGCAGACATCCCAGAGGTGCTTCCCAGACGTCCTTCCGTTGGGGCTGCGAGCCAGGTGCCCAGTACCTGCGGGGATCTGGGGGCCTTCATAGACGTCCACACTCAGGCCACTGGCTGTGGATCTGCTGTGCAGCCTGGTGTCGCCCCATTCACCAGCAAGCAGGAGGAGCGCACCACCTGCGGGGCCAGGAACAATGCATCTTTAGCTGCTGCTCACCTCTGTGGCCCGCGAGTCTGGCTGCCTCCTAGACATGAAGGTGTACAATGTGATCCCCTGGCTGGCCAGGCAGAGCCCCTTGGAGCAATCTGGACGAGGAGGCTGTAGCCAGGGTGCATGGAGGATCTGAGAACTGAGAGGCAGTGCCACCAGGTCACCCTGCAGGCAAATGCTCAGCTTTTTCTGAGTGCTACTTTATTTCTCCCAAAGGCTTATTAGGCGTTCTTGAGAGGTAGGGAGTGATGAAGGTGAGTAAGTTTATTCATGAAGATCTTTAGATCACTTCCAACACTTCAGGTTCACAACCACCTTTTTTGTTGGGGGAGGGGTGTGGGGAGAACCAAGGATTTGGTTTAAGAACTCCTCTGGGCAGCCGTCCATGCCTTCTCCAAGGCTGTGGTAGGATCCAGCCTCCCACGTTGCCTGTTGGAATCTTTGGAGGTTTTCCCTGGGTCTGTGAACTCTTCCTCAGTGTTACGCAGCTGACCTGTACTGGTTCTGGGGTGAAATGAGAGCGAGGAATGCGGGTCAGAAATGGCTGAAGGCGAGAATGCCCACATGCCCTTTGGAGTGCCCGATGAACTGCAGTTACTCTTGGCTTCTGATGAAGCCCCATGTTAAATGCAGCCTAGACAGCAGTGGACAATGGCCCAAGCGCTTAGGTTTTGGCCATCTGTGTGGGAGACTCAAGTGGAGTTCAGGCTTCAGCCTGGCCCAGCCTCTGCTGTCATGGGTGTTTGGGGAGTGAATCAGTGGATAGATCATCTCACTGATCTCCAACCCTACTCCCAACACTAGGCCTTTGTTTTGTTTTGGTTTTAGGCCTTTATTTTTTATTTATGATTATTATTTCGCATGCCAGTTTTGTAGGTATAGGGATTCCTCTCTCCCCGTCTCCCCTCCCCTCCTGCCCTTTCTCTGCTATCCAATAGGATAGTCCTTTAGGAACGGTTACAAGTTTAACCTTCTTCGGTGTGTCTCATGGCATTATAGGTATAGGCAAAGGTAGAACACCTAGTATACTGCCAAGTCATAGTCGACTGTTTCTGAGTCCACCTTTTATGTGGTTGTAGTAACACCTACTGTAATGTATCTTTACTTCCCAATATGGTAGTCTCCATTATACAGTTCATTTATGAGAATATATGTGTACATTTCATTTCCTTTATATTTTGTGCTTTTGATGAAGGCTACCTAATCAGAAAACATTTGTCCTTTTGGGACTGGCTTATTTCACTAAGCATAATCTCCATTTGGGACCATTCTGTTTTATTCCTTTTTATGGCTGTCTAGTAGTCCACAGTCTATTTATCCAATCAACTGTTAATGGGCATCTAGGTTGTTTCCATGTCTTCATTACTGCAGATTGTGCTGCTATAAAATAGGGTTGCGGGTCACTTTCTTGTATGCAGATTTCATTTCACTTAGATATGTTCCCAGGAGTGGTATAGCTGGGTCATTTAGTAGATCAAGTCTTAGTTTTCTGAGGTCTCTCCATACTGACTTCCATAGTGGTTACAACTAGTCTACACTTCTACCAACAGTGGATTAGGGTACCTTAGCCCCACATCCTCACCAGCATTTGTTAGTTGACCTCTACATAGACCATTGTTATTGGAGTTAGGTAGAAGCCTCAATGTGGTTTTTATCTGCATTTTCCTAATAGCTAGGGAGCCTGAGCATCTTTTCATGTCTGTTAGCCATTTGAATTTGTTCTTTTGAAAAATGCCTGCTTATTTCCTTTGCCAATTTCTTTTTTTTTTTTAAGACTTGTTTTTATTGGAAAGTCAGATACACAGAGAGGAGGAGAGACTGAGAAAGATCTTCTGTCTGATTTCACTCCCCAAATGGCCGCAACGGCCGGAGCTATGCCGATCCAAAGCCAGGAACCTCCTTCTGGTGTCCCATGTGGGTGCAGGGTCCCAAGGCTTTGGGCCGTCCTCGACTGCTTTCCCAGGCCACAAGCAGGGAGCTGGATGGGAAGTGGAGCTGCCAGGTTTAGAACCAGCACTCATATAGGATCCCGGTACATGCAAGGCAAGGATTTCAGCCGCTAGGCTACCATGCCAGACCCTCCTTTGACAATTTCTTAATGGGTTTGTTCTGCTATTTCTGGGGCTGCTTGTAAATCCTGGATATTAGTCCCTTACCATGTAGTGTGCCAAGATTTTCTCCCATTCTGTTTGCTTCTTTGTTGTGTTGATTGTTTCCTTTCCTGTGTAGGAGCTTCTTAGTTTGGTGTAGTCCCATTTATTTATTTTGGCTTTGACTGTGCTTTTGCTGACTCTTCTAGAAGCCTTTGCCTACATCTCTATCTTGTGGAGTGCTTCCTGTGTTTTCCTCTAATAGTTTTGATGGTTTCTGGGATTTAGTTCCTTGATCTAAGAAATAAGAATGAAGGCAAATGATGCATTGTTATTGGTGGGAGCCATGAGCCACAGGGATAGGCCTCCAGCAAAGAGGGCTCTCTTCTCAGCCTGAGAACAGGAATCTGCCCCTTTGGGGCTGTCCAGGCAGCTCGCTCTGTAGCATCTCTGCCACCACTCTGAGCTCCCAGATTGGAGCGGCATTGTGGCACAGTGGGTAAAGTCCCTAGCTGCAATGCTGACACTCCAAAAAGGCACCGCTGCATGTCCCAGGTGTTACCTGTGGTCCAGCTCCCTGCTAAGGCACCTGGGAAAAGCAGCAGAAGATAAGCCCAAGTCCCTGAACCCCTGCACTCACACAGAACTGGCATGAGCTCCTGGCTTTGACCTGTTGCAGCCCTGGCCATTGCGGCCATTTGGAGAGTCACCCAGCAGATGGAAGGTCCCCCCGCCTCTCTCTTTTCTTTCTCCCTCTCCCTCCCCCCTCCTCCCCACCTTCCCTCTTCCTTTTCTTTCCCTTCCACTGTGGAAGTTTGACTTTCAAATAAATAGATCTTTCAAGTTCACCCAGGTGCTTCAGTCCCAGAACAGGCACATACATGTCAGTAGCAGCAAATAGGTGGCATTCTTCATACAGACCGGGGAAAGTCCACATCTCCTGGATCGGCTGGAGCCTGGGAGCCTTGCAGGGGCGCGGGGAGCACGTGGGTGTTTGGCCCTCGGTCCGTGACATACACCGAGGTGCCTGAGGATGAGCACAGTTCTTACTGAGCATAAGCACCATGTAGTGTTTCCGTCTTGACGACGCTGTGGCTTTCTCCTCTGTCAGTTTTTGCCGCTCTAAAATTCCTTGTTTTAGAGTCAGGGGAAGGGAGAGATGTCACTGGATGCACAGGCTTCAAGTAAAATGACTCTTCAGGCAGGTGGGGGTGGGATGGGTCGGAGGAACAAATGGGAACAGATCTACACACTAATAAATATTCAGGGGGGACCCCGCTCCTGTGTTGCTGTTGGTAGGTGGCAGTATAGCATGAGATGCTGGAGTGAGGAAGTTGCGCGCACTCTAATTTTTCATTTTAATTGCCTGCTTGAAGAGATCCTGGCAGCCTCAAAGGTTACCGCTGGCTGCATTGTTCACAACTAGAAGTAATCTGCATGTGTGATTTGCTTCATTATTGCCCACTAATAAGCAACTTCCTCTGGAGAAAGTCTGACAGCAACCCTCTCTCTGCTTTCTCCTGTTCTCTGACAGTTCTGGTGTAGATTTGTCACAGGTGCCTTGGTCATGCTGGAGTGATTGCATGGCACATCTCATAAACACGGAATGATTCATATTAAAAAGAATGTTTGTTTTCAGAAACAATAAGAAATAATCAGTCAAAGCATGAAATGTGAGAGTTTTGAGCCTAACCAAATGAATGTTCTGGTTATTCTGTCTAAGGTTCAGCTTGATTTTGTGTGACCTAGAATCTTCCAATAACGGTGGCTAACTCCCTCGCAGCGTGTCTGCAGATGGGTGGTCCAACAGTTGTCTAGGGCTTCATGAGGACATTGCCCCAAAGCCTTCTCTCCTGCTGGCCAGGACCAAGTCACATGGTTGCACCTGGCTCAAGGTGTGCTGGCTCAAAGTGTTCTCTGTGCCAGGCAGCCATGTTCCTGAGCAATCTAGAGGGGCCAGGAGACCGTGCTTCCTAGGCAGCACCCAGCAGTCCCTGCTGTGCTTACGTGAGCAAATCGAGTTATTAGCTTCTCCATGCATCGTTATTCCACTGACTGTAAGAGATAGTCCTTATGGCACAGATGGCAATTTCCAGACACTGTAGGGATGAAAGAACTGAACAACTACACCCAACACATTTCTGATTCAATCCTCCTTGCGACCCAAGGATGGAAGATTGTCTCCACCAACATCTTACAGATGAAAAGCATGGAGACTGCAAGAACTCCCACGGCTTGGGTGGACCAAGGCTGGCGCATATGTGTGTGCAGTTGCATAGAAGCAGCAGGAAGTGGGAATGGACCCCACCGAGAGGGACAGTTACATGGACTCTGGCTCTCTTCTTCCCCTGTTTCCAATCAATACGTCTTTCATGCAGCTCGCCACTGGCTTCATTTCAAATGCAGTGTGTCCTCTGACTGGCCTGTACCACTGCCAGGATCCTTGAGGTGCGGTGCCCGGCAGGTGCATGGCTGAGTAATAGAATGACCAGATGTTTAGGGAGTGTTCTCCTGTCAAGTGCTGTTGTGCTGCTGTCAGCTGCGTGATGTCAGATGGGACCCTTCTGCTTTACTTGTCCTATCTGGGTCGTGGGTCTGTAACGTATCCCTTCTGTGGGTCCATGCTTCTCAAACCTGCAAAACGTCTTCTTGTGTGTCAGGAGCAGAGCTCGTCTTCAGGTACAAAACCTCTGTGCTTTCTTGTTACATCTTTGGATTGAGTGATGAGACTCTTGGCTGCATCACGCGGGAAGTATCTTGTATTTCCATGTCTACTTTTTCCAAAGCCTTAGTTTCCATAACCCGGTTCTTTCCCTGTGATATTTTTTTCTAAAGCGTCATCCTCGCCAGTGTCTACCTTCTGTGTCTGCATTCCCTGTAGGGTTAAGCCAGAGTTCCTGGAGTGCATGCCAAGACTGCTGGGGAAAACAGCATTCCATCCCCACAGGACCAGTTGCCAGGTCCTGTTCTTTCATGCTCACCTGCTTACTCCCTGTTCCCTTCACACTCACCTTTTGCTTGCTACTACAGAATGTGTAAGCCTCTCATCAGTGTTCCTGTAGAGCAGTTGCCCTTTCTGGTTTTGTCTCGGAGCAGGTTGTGTGTTCTGTATTGCCACATGTTGTGTTTCTCAGTCTTACTCCCCTGTGCATTTCTGCCTTCATTTCCTCTGAGCGACAGGCACACAGTGAGTATTTAGGATTTTGTGATTTCTCGTTTTGAAAGGAACTCAGTTTCTCCATCTTGGTTACGAAAGCCAGGCTTTTCCCTAGATCCAAATAAGCTGTAGTGCTTTTGCTGCTTCCTGCAACCAGCCTTCTGGCCTCCTGATTGAGAACACACACACACACACAGCAGAAACAGTCATCTGGGAGTCACATCTCATGACAGCCATGCAGGTCTAAGGCCTTGGCACATGGGTGCTGCAGACCAGATAATCTGGGTGCCACCTTCCTGTGTGTGTATGCTGAGACGCTCAGCAGCCTGCTTACAGGTGGCACAGCCTCCTCCCTCCGGTTCTCTGCAGACATTGCCACATGTCCTTAGGGTCTGGCCAAGAACCACTCTCCCAAAGCCTCCTTGTTGAGTGCTGGCTGAAGAAACCTGACCCCTGTCCTGGCTGCCTCAAGCCTAACTGTGCAAGAGGAGTTTCTGCCTATCCCCCAAGTGACTGTTCATACTTAGTCCCTCCAGCGTCTGGCGCAGCTCCCATATCCTCTGTGAAGCCTTCCCTAGTTTCCACGCCCCAGTTGTTGAGATGTTTGCTCCCCCCAGTTCAGAGCAGGTGCGTTGGACCAAATGCTCTCATATATGCACTTCTTGATGCTGTCAGCCATGGGGGTGTCATCATTTATTCCCAATCTGTTCTCTTCTGTCCACCAGCTCTCCTGCATGGCACTGCCCAAGCCAGGTGCTTGCCTCGGTGAGACTGTTCTCACCACACATCCTGGGTGTGTACTTGGTCACTCCGCTTCCTGAACAGCAGTTATTGACAGAGCCCTGGCCTTGAGGACTTGTTGCCTCTGCGACTGGATTCCCTAAGGAGCTTCCATGACTGTGGGAGTGGCAAGACAGGTTTACAAAGGTCCACTGTGAGGTGTTGTTGAAGTGGCCGTGGCTGAAGCCCGGAGGACAGCTGGGATGTCCTAGGACAGCATAAGGCTAAAGAGGAGGAAGGTCTCCTCTCCATAAATTCAGAATAAATCAAGATCCTTGTGTCATCTTGCCTTTAATCTTGCCGCTTAGCCTCACTCAGCAGCAGCCATTTTACAGCCAGACACCTGCCTGTAGCCTCCAGCCCCAGGCAGGGGTGACAAAGATGCCGCTCTGTGGTCAGTTGTCGTGTTTCCTGCTGCTGGGACCCATCATGAGGTTCATTTTGGGGGAAAGCTAACTTTGTGTGTGTTGTGTATTTGCACACACATGGATGTGGATTTGAAAGGAATTGTTCAAAGTTCAGATTGGCCTTTGGTCCAGCACCCCAAGATTCCAGATGCTGTATTCCCGAGCATACCTGGCAGCCATGAAGGTCTGTAACAGGCTCTTTTATCACGAGTGACACCTCCTCGCCACTGAGGATGACTGACTGATAGGGTCATCTATATTCAAACAGGATACTCCAAAATCTCCATGGAAAGAGGGATTTAAGGATTTCAGTACCCAAGTATTTTGAAAACAAAAAATGAGTTAGCAATGAGCAGACATTTGATGGATGGGTGAAAAATGAGAAAGTATGCAAGCCAGACCTGCGTATTTCTGATGACTATAACCCTTTAGCCTTGCCAGCCACATGACCCCAGCATGCCTTGTTGGCTAATCAGTTGTTGGTTGAAGAATGTTTGCTCATTCACTTGTGGCCACCAATATGAACAGATTTTTTTTTCTTTAGTAGATGGTGTTCCTGCCACACAGTGTCCCTGACTTTATGAGCTAAATATGTAAAAGTTTATGGCAGCACTTAACTGAATCTGGATTTCACATTGAAGTTGGGGAGGCAAAAATCTCACTGCTCTACCCTGACTTCCCTGGTTTGGAAATTAGGACTTGGGAAAGTTTCAAATAAAGTATCTGTAAACTCAGGAAAAGCTAATCTATTCAGAAAGCTGGTTTACATGGAATCATAGGGCAACCTTTTTTAAAAAAACGCATTGTCAACAAGAAATATTTATTTCAGCATCTGAAGTCAATTAGCCATGAAGTAAAATTTCATCTTCGTAAATTGTTGCTTCAGAAAATTCAGTCTACAAAGTGGAGTGGGAGAAGGGTGCTGGGCCTTCACAGATGGAATGAAGATGGCCTGTGGGGTGTCAGTTCTGAGTTGCAACTGTGTAACGCCTGTGAGGTGGCTCAGCATGTCGGCAGCCCAGCCACTGCTGACAACACTGGCTTCGCCCAACTTAGGATTTGGACCCAGCCCTGCCAGGAATGAGTTTGCAGGAAGACCTGATTTATTGGTGCTTTGCTCCTATCTGACTGCCTTCTCCCCGCCTGCGTCCCTCCATCGTTTTGGGATTTGTTTGTGTTCAAATCTTTCCCTGCAGCATCCAGTCATCATTCTTGGCTGTCCTCGGCTCCTATTGAAGACCAGGACAATGAAAAGCTCACAGGAGGCTGTGTCTAGAGGCACAGATGAAGCTTGTGGGCCAGGAGACAACTGGAGGAGCAGCGCTGCATTAGGGAAGTGCCAGATGTCAGCACCCAGCAGCTTTTTCCTCTGTACCCACTCAGTTGCATCAGAATCCTCCCAACTGACTGCCAGGGTTCCTGGGACCCATGGAGTGGACACATGTCCAGTTCAGTCCTCTGGGTTTCAACTCTGAGCCCTGCCCTCTCACCACTAGGCCACTTCACTGGGGCCTTAGATGTTGAAGGAAACAAATGCCTTACCACCTATAACCAAAAGGCTCCTCTACTTATCTTGAGGTCAGTTTGTGTGTTTGTTTAATCCTCTACATGGCAAGCACTGGGCGAGAGCTGAGGAGAGGAAGAGGATTGGAGACACGTCCTCCCATCAGGAAAGCTTGGAGAGGAAGAGGCTGTGCCCAGGTGATGGCTCTTCTTGGGCACAGGCAGCCCATGGCATTGTGGATAGCAGGGTTGGTGTTGTGGCAAGTTAAACCTCTGCCTGCAACAGCTGTTCCACACTCACCTGCTTGACTTGTGATCCAGCTCACTGCAGGCAGTGGAGGCTGGCTCAAGTAGTTAGGCTCTTGCGGCCATGTGGAAGACCCAAATGTAGCCCTGGCTTTTGTCTGGCCCAAGCCTGATTATTGCAGCCAGCTGAAGGAGTGAACCAGTGGATGGAAGATATTCTTTCTCTGCCTCTCCTCTCTCTGTGTAATTTTGTCTTTCAAATAAATGAAAAACAAATCTTACGGGAAAAAAAAGTTCGGTGGCTTTACAGACTGCACCCATTAATTATTGCTCAGTGATTCCAAAGAGAAGTGGTGAACCCAGCCTGGATTTTCCAGTCACTCCTCCGACCAAGAGGCTGTTGGCTTCTCATTGGTCTCTCATAACTACAGATCTTCCAGTGCCTCCCCCAACACCACACTTCCTCGGGCCTCCCACTGGTGGCTACACTCTGAGAAAAGACTCTGGCATTCAGGGAAGAGTTTGAAAACCGCCTCGCTGAGCTGCTTTCCAACCAGTAAATAGGTCGTCACCATAGAAGTGTCACTAGAGTGGCTGCCAGGCAGTGCCGCTGGCTTCTAACTCAAAGTCCTGAGAAGTTCCAAAGATATCAACTCGGTAGGGTAGAGGAGCACAAAAAGAGCATGGTCTATGCTCAGGAGTGTATTAATTCTCCTCAGCTGACCTAGCCTGTAACCGTGCATTTTCACATAGGCCCAAAGATGGCACCACAGAAGGCTCTTTGTTAGCAATGTCCCAAATGGCAAACAGTTTGAGGCCGTTGGCTCCAGTGCCAGAGACGGAAAAGCAGATGAACATAGATCCTAGGGACCCAGCGAGGGGGTCTGTGGGGTGGGCTGTGCCTTGTTTGTGTTGCACTTGCAGTTCCCAGTGAGGACAGCCCACGTACTCTCTCGTCCTTGTGGCTGCCGTCTGCCTTGCATTTTTCCTGTCACTTGAGAAGCATGGGAAACTCTGCTGTGACAGGCCCCTTTGCAGCTTTGTCGAGGCTATAAAACCCAGGCAGCACCTGGACATCTGAGCTGCAGGTGGCTTCTACTCTGTGCCCATGTCGGGCTGTGTGGTAATTCCTCTTACAGAGCCCTTGCAGGCTGCTGTGAGGGTGCTGTGCTCTGACAGAATGTGGTGTGAGCTATTTACTCAGAGAATCTTCCAGTACCTCTTAGTACTGGACGGTTTTCCGTTTTTGCTCAGCTTCAGATTTGTGAGTGTGCAAACGATGAGCTGAGGCAGGTGACAGTGACCTCCTCCCTGTTGTGCCTGGGTTTGGCTCTCCCCTGGCGGCCTGGAGCACCTGAGGTTAACCTGGCTGTCCCTGTTTAATGGTATGCAAATGGTGGAGTGTTGGTAGGTGTGGCAGACAAGCCAGTTTCCAGAAATGGCCCAACTGCTGGCTCGTAGAGCGTCCTGCAGCTTTGAGACCGTGGAGGTTTCTGTCCCACAGAGCATGCGCTGAAGCTTATACCTTGGATCATTTGCACTGCTTTGTTGAAGTCTCAGACGAATAAGCCCTGGGTTTACATGGGAATGGCAGCAGCTCTGCCCATTTCATCTCCTAGGCCTTGCAGCAGCAACTCCTCCATATGCAAGCATTCCAGGGGGTAGTGTTCACTCACCTGCCCTCCCCCCCCCGTGTTGTCATCCTGCAGAGGAGTGCATCACTAAGCGGTGCCCCCCAAGGAAAGCCAAAGAGCCCAGCTGCAACCCCCACCCCCATCCCTTTTGGTCTCTACCCCGTTTCCTTTCAAGAGGTTTTGGCATCAGCTGCTTGTTTCAGAGAGGGGGCAGCTATCAAAGCAACTGTGGATATGTCACACTGGAAGCTCAACAGTGTTGTGAGGTCTGTGATGTGGCAAGTCATGCTGAGCACAGGCAGCTAGCCAGCGGGTGATAGAGTTAGTTGGTGCTTGCTCGCACTCAGCAGCTGATGCTACGCCCCACTGTGCGGGCCTCCCCCTATCTGCAGACATCACATACAGTACCTTATTTTGAGTACAAAGCGCCAAGAGGTGTTTCAAGGGTTGCCTGAGAAAACATTTAACTTGAAAAAAAGGAGAGGGTTAGGCTGATACGTGTCCAGCAGCCTTGCTGTCTTGGTGGTTACCAGAGTGCTCATTCTAGAAAAAGCCAAATCCCCCCCACGTTGCAGTGAAATTATTTCTGGGCTTGTTTTGTGTTTAGTTCTGGCATGGATGGGGGCAGTAAGAAGTCCATTTGCAAGATATGTGAGCGTTCATCCAGCATCCATCATGAGACAAAATAAGAGAACTGCATAAACCTTACCTTGCAAACAGAGGCTGAGCACCCGTGAGCCTTGGAGACGCAAGGTGACAATATGTGGTTGGTGTGAATGCCGTGGGTCAGGCCTTCAGGACGGGCACTAGAGGGCTGTGGGACTTGGTATAAGTTACTTTCTTCCCCCCTTCCCACAGAGACTGCAGAGCCTAATGAAGAACATGATAGACATTTGTGTATGCAGGGAGGGTCGTGTGTATGTGCACAAATGCATATAATAGCGAAGGAAGAGTAAGATGCAGAACAGCCTGGAGAAGTCCTTCCTTGTGGGATTTTATTAATCATGTAACTTGAGAACAAAGTAGCCTTTAGAAGGCGGTTGGTGGGAATGGTATGAGGTTTTCCAGTAGGTGTCAGGAATAAAGAAAACACAAAAGTGGAAGATGATACTGAGATATCCGCAGGCCTCTTACCTCTTGCCGCTTTTATGTGCTCCCCTACTCTGTCTCTTGTCTTAATGTTTGGCTTTCCTGTACCCGCAGTGCTAGAGGCCCAGGAAGCAGAATGTCTGAATGGTGTGTCCCTGGAGTGAATGTTCACGATACACAGAACATGAGATAACTGAACGCCGAGCGGCAGGCTGATACTGCTGTCCAGTTGGAGTCTGGGAGTTGAGAGCTTTGGAAAATGGACTTTCAGGTGGCCGTGTTTGCCACCCAGGTGTCTCTGCCCGCTGCATCGCTCCCCTTCCCCCGACACCTGTTAACGTACTCAGGAGTCAGTGCGTGTCTCCTACATGTCCTGTGTGCAGTAAACGCTTCCTGTGCCGAGGTGCTTGGAACCCGCACCTGTCGCTACATCAAAGAAGGGGGGTCTGTCTCCAAGTGCAGCTGGGAGACTTCTCGTAATGAAACGCTTTTAAACAAGGCAGCAACGAAAAGGGATCTGTGTGAAATGACTGAACGTGCACTCCCTCTCCTGCCCTTGGATCCTTTTTAAAAAGTTTTTGGGCTTGTTTGTTTCTGAACACACTCAGTCATTTCTGCGAGCACCTTGAAGACCTGTGTCGAGGCTGGGAAAAGGATGGTGTGGCACTGTGCCAGGGGACTCGCTACTCCAGGGCATCGTTGTAGCATTGGGGTCGGTCCCTTAGAGGAGGACAGTCTCTCTTGCAAATGTGGGCCTTGTTGACTCCTGAAAGGTTGTGGGGAGAGTCTAGAAGAGGTATAATGGACTCATTCTCCACTGAGAGAGACAGGAGGCTGCCCTGCAGAATATGAATCGGAGCACTGCAAAGTGCTCAGTGGACAGGAACAATACTCAGTAGACTTTCAGATTGATGGAGCCTTCCAATGGAAACTAATTTGTTCCAGCATTGAAGTGAGCATAATTAACAGAGACTTTCTTTCTTAGGCCGATTAACCACCGAAAACCATACCAACATTGTAACTGCAAGCAGTGAAAACCAATATTTACGAGGGGGATTGTGCAGGAGTTTGTGTGACAGATGGGCATTTTATCACTGTTGATGTTTGGAATGCCCTTAATACATAATGCAATATCTTGTTCTCTGTGAATGAATGAACAAATGATTGTGCTGTGCCGGCCGGGTTTTCTCTGAAAAGAGGCTCACGAAATCCATCTCTTTCTCTGTTTAGCCTCTGCCACTTGATATCAGATAGTCCTATATATTCCAAAACAAAACCTGGGGGGAAAAAATTCTTGATTTTTGTTTTTCTTGCAGATACCGATCCACGTGTTTTAGAAAAACAAGAACTACAGCAGCCAACCTATGTCGCCCTCAGTTACATCAATAGGTAAGCCATTTTCGGAACTGGTTGCTGCCTCACCTGCCCGTCCCGTCGCTTTGGTTTTTTTGTTGTTGTTTGTTTGTTGTTGTTGTTTGGATGGTATCTTTTGAACTTAGTGGAAAAACAAGCTGAGTTTCCAAACTCAAGGGTGCTGGCTTGCATGAGATGATTTCCAAGCAGCCTCTGTGTGGAATTTTCTGGTTTCCCTGCCAGGGAGAGGTAGAATTGCCGTTCTCTGTGCATGTGGCTGAAACACGACTGATTTATAAGCTCATTCTGGAAGTGTTTTGTATGTAGAGGTGGAATATGCTCTTGCGACTTCATAGGGCAGTTTGGAAAATTAATGGCTTTAGGTGGTAGTGAGCCTTTTAAATCCTGGGGTGAAGAGGTGCTTTATGAGCCCAGAACACGGTTGGAATATCAGAATGTAGCAAATTGAAATAATTTAATATCAGAAAGTTATTTTGCGGCAGCTCATCTTTTAGTGCAAACCTTCTCAGCAGTGGGCCCCACTGGCGTAGCGTGAACATGAGTTTTCACTTAAAATGAACCGTGTGAGCCCAACCTTGGAGCAGTTGATCTATCGGGTCTAAAAGAGAACTTAGTGTTTCAGCCAGCCCTGCTCATTAAGGAGACAGTCATTTTTGGAGAGAACCTGAAATCGACTTGGGTTAAGAAAACACATGCCCTGAATGTGAAGGGGGGAAAAAAAAAAGACAAAGTGAAAGCAAACCTAATTTTTAATGAGAAGGAAAAACACTCCAGTCATAATTCAGGGGGTGAATTTCCCCGACTGTCCCTCTCACGGTGGGCAAGGAGTGATGGGGGTCCCCTGGTACCCGAGGGTGTGTTCGGAGTCTGAATTGGAAAGCCGGGAATGAATTATCTGTCCTGTTTTCGTTTTCGAGCCTCGTTAGAACACCCAGTTAATTCTTGCCCAGATAGGGTTGTGAATGGAGTCGCCTGTGCTCGGTTTCAAGCTCTTACGTGAAACATGTCCTTACAAGGATTTAATAGCATAAACGTCAATTCATGTATCTCCCTGGACTTCCTGCATATCAGACCTTCCCAAAAAGCGTGAGAAAACTCTGCATTCTGTTCCCCATGATGTTTAACATACGTTAGAAAGGGTGCATTCAGACTCCCACCGGCTGCACACACAAATGTGTACTTACTTGGCTCTCCCACACAACTTGAGCTGTTTGCAGCAGTTAACCACGGTTAAGAAAAAGTCTTCGGAGTTCTGTGAATGAATCTCTGTAGTTTACTATATTGGAGAATGACATAAATAGTCTTATAGAGTTAGTCGTATTATTGAACTTTGAATGATATGACGGTTCTGTTTGGATAAAATGTGTCCTCCATATATTGACAGACCTATAAGAATACTAAAGCTTGTTCTAATCGGAGTCTCAGAAGCTTTTGGTCTTTACATTGCTGGTCAAGGTGGATGCTGGGCACAGGCCCACATTCCCATATTGAAGTGCCTTGAATCTAGTCCCAGCCCTGGTTCCAATCAAGCTGCTTACTACTATGCAACCTTGGAGGTAGCAGAGACTGGCATAGTTACTTGGTTCCCTGCCAGCCAGCCACACAGGAGACCAGCTTGAGTTCATGGTCCTCGGCTTTGAGCCTGCGTAGCACTGGTTAGTGTGGGCATTTGGGGAGTGACCTAGTAGCTGAAAGTTTGATATCTCTCTCTCTCTCTCTGCCTTTACAAATAGATAAATACAAATGAGTAAAATTTAAAATAGATGACAGCTGCATTAAGAGCAAGTGTCTGTCTGTGACACTTGCTATAGTTACAAGTCCATTCTGTTTGGCATGGCTCAGGGCTGTTAGAGAAGTGTCAAGGCCCTTCACCCACCCACCCACCCACCCATCTACACACAGAAAAGCCCACCAGAGAACTTCTAGCAAGTTGAGCATAAACTCTGCAGTGATATGTACTGGAACCCTGTGGAGTCAGAGTGTGAGCCGTGGGCAGGGACTTTCTTGGAGGAGTCTTCACGGAGTAAGTGAGTCATGTTTAAAGCAAGCATTTATTATTACAGCTGTATACCAGCATTGTAGAAAATTAGAATATACAGTCAGACAAAAATGTGGGAAAAAAAATAAAACAACATGGTCCTGCCACCCAGATATCACTGCTGGTAACACTTCAACACATATTCTCAAATCATTTTGTAAAAATATGTGCGCATAATGTTTACCCCAGAACTGGGCGAGGCTTTTCACAGCTGCCCTTCTGCAGTCATAGATCCTGACTTTTTCATTGCGATGCGTACGGAACTTGGTTTCTTTAGCCTCCTGGTGTATGTATAAGTGAACATAGATCCCTCACCGCGTGCACCCTAACTGGGGATGAGAAGAGCCGTGTCAAGCCGTGGCCAGCTCCACTGAGAGGCAAGGCAGAGGCCCAGGCCCCCGTGTTTTCAGGGATCTCAGGAGTGGAATGATGGGATAACACATGTGGGAGGATGAAAACCCTAAGCAACTCCTTAGAACCCTTTGGTGTCTGATGCAATGTGCAAGGGGCTAAGACATGGTTCCCATGCAATCACAGCCCTACTCTCCAGAGCATCTGCCCCTGATGTGGGAAATCAGCTCCCTGGAGTGTCCGAACTTGCAGCTTGGGCTCCTTCCGCTGCCCGGGACCTTCCAGCATCTCTTCTGTGGATGATCTCCTAAGGGCTCTGTCACTCTGCCTAAGCAAGTCCAGGGTGACTCAGTGCTTCTTGTCCACATCTTCTCAGACTGCAAATGCCGGGTATGTGGGAGCTGAGCTAAGACTGTAACTGACAGGAGTAATGAGCCATTGCATGCGATTCTGCCCTCGTCTGTAGTCACTGCCCCAGCTGGACTGGAACACGAATCCCACTGGACTTACCCCTATTTCCCGGCTGAAACATCTTCACTTCAGTACATTGGAATCTAAATCAAATATTCATATCAGATTCACATCCCCACACATGCTGCCCTGATGGTCCAAATGTGTCCTTCATAGCTGCTGCCTTTATGCCAGTGTCTAGGCCAGACCTCTCTGTGGGCACCTGGATGACCTGTCTCTTGGGTCTCCTTCAGTCTGGCAGTTTGTCATTGAAAGTGACTCGGGTGAGAGAGAGGCTAGCTGTGTCACAGATTGTGCCTCATTTTGGATTTTTTCTCAGTTACCAACTCAAGCTGCTTTCTACTGTGTACTTGCTGTGAACTGGGAGTTGGATCAAGAACCAGACGCCTCAGTGCATTTAGAGTCTGTGCAGGTGGAGAATTCACCTGAGCACATCTGCTGGTAGGATCCCTAATGGTTTTTACATGAAGAACTGTGTATGGAAGGCCGCCCGCATTCCTTACAGCGCAGGTCACGTGTGGGACTCCTAAGCAGGGCCTCATGCATGTCACTGTACTCAGAATACAACTTGTGTGAGAGGGAGGTAAATAGATACCTAGTAAATGGAGGGGGCCAAGGAAGGGAACCCTGCAAGTGGAAGGGAGCCTTAGGGGACCATCATATATTTCCAAGTTAGGGTGAAGCCAGTATAGGCCCAAGGAAAGAATCCTAGGATTAGGGAATACCAGAAAGTTAGCATGAGAGCAGGCTGCCAAACAGAGTAGAAAAGGGTAGTATTTTTGAAAACAGAAACTTGAACAAAATGTTTTTTCCTCTTTAACCTCAGAAGAAAATAAGCTCTGAATCCGCTGAGCAGTGGAATCAGGAAAAGAAAGAATACGTCTCTGCTCACGATCTGTCCAATTCCAGTGGCTGGACGTGTAGGCCTGGCGTGACTGAGATGTAGCATTGTTTGTAATAAGCCTGCTTACCCCGAGGAGAGGGCTTCAGTCCTTACAGTGGAGCCATCCTTTAGGTGATTTTTTTTTTAAAGAAAATACTGAGAAAAAAATTGATGCCTTTATTTTGTTCATTTTCTGTTACTCTGCACTGTTGTAGACATGCATGTTCAACATATTGAGTATTTTCAAGTATCAAAGATTTTTTTGATTCCCTTTAAAGCAGGTCTAGCTAAGGACAGGTTTGATGGAAGTTAGCTGGATCTTGCCTTCAATAGTGTGTGTCAGCTACAATAGTGTGTGTCGTGCAACCTCGGAGAGCCCCACCGAGCCATTGGGAAGGATTGGGAGTGAGAATGAGTGAATGATAGAGTATGGGAAGGGAGGGTCCTGGCTTCAAACTCCCCCTCCACTCTCAGGACCCAGAATCTAAGCACAGGATGGCCTGACTTACTGGAGTGTTAGGGCGCGTTCCTTGTTGGAAAAAGTAAGAGGAGAACTTGGAAGACTAATGCTGGAAAATAGCATAGGATGGTTATGCAGGGGAGACATACACATACACACACAAAACACAGAATTAACTGCTGTGCCCTGAATAGTTGGAGGTTGGCAGGCTGCTAGGATGAACTGGTGGGAGCCTGCACAAAGTAAAAATGCTGAGACAGAGCTAGGCAGCAGAGCATGTGTGCAACATTGCTCCTGTGGAATGGGAGGCACTGGTCGCAGGCCCCTGCTGGCATGGGGAAGGCCCCTCGGCACGTCCATAGGAGAGGGCAAGCAGGGTCTCCTTGGAAAGGTGTTTGGGCAAAAACCTCAGAGTGTTTCTGCGTTCTGGATTCTCATGTGAATGGTTAAGGAACCTGTCTTGTGAATAGCTTATAAATAGCTTGTGAGTCCTCAGAATCAGGTAACTGAGATAGTAATGCACATGTCCTCTAAATGTGTTGTCTACAGAATATATATTTTTAAAATAGTTTATAAGTTAACTTCAGTTATAGATGGCATTTGGTGTAGGATTTAAAGACTGCACATGCCTAGGCATAAGCTTTAACTTTGTTACATTAAAATCTTGTTATTTATTAATGAGCATTTAGTATTTTCCTGTAACTAAACTACTAGTCTCCACAGTACTTAGTGTAGTAGCTGTGGGCTTGACCTCAAAAATTGATTTTTATTTTAGGTTAGTAATTGTTCTGAAACAGCAAATTAAATGTATTTTGTAGAACAGCAATTCCAAGGGCCTTCACCATTCTCTTGCACTTACTCACACAACACTTTACACACAGTAGGAGTACTGCAGCCATTAAGTCTGGGTGATTGTAAGTTAAATAAAATAGGATTCTTCACTGCAAGATGTATCTGACCCTCCTGTACACTAATGTGCATTTGACATCTCCAAGCGGGAGAATGTGTGTCTCCTGTGTGCCTGGCCCCGGGGTGTTTCTTCAGGAAGAATCAACAGGACCTGTGCCCTACATGTACCAGCTAAGGGCCGCTGGAGCAGGGTCACTTCCACTCACCTCCTCAACCTGCCGCTCTCTCCCAGCCAGGGACCCTCAAGTCCTTTAATGAGAACAACTTTCCATTCTCACTGATTCCAAATGCAAAATGTGGTGGTCTTATCAAATGGGAGAGAAGAGCAAAGCCCCGGACAGGCTCAGCCGGCCACCTTCTCCACTGCCACTCATCCAGCCACTTCCAGTCACCTGCTCAGACACAGACCTGTCGTGAATGACCAGTGCATATCTGTTTCTCTCCTCTTTGGGCTTGAGAAACAAGACAGTGTGATGGGTGAGAGGGTGGAGCAGGACTTATTTGGGTCTGGACCATGCCTGCTGCTCATGAACCAGGTGAATGGGTCCGCAAGGCTGCGCCTCCGTCTCCTTGTAATATTGCCTTCCTTATTGTGGGGATTTAATGACTAAGTGTATACCAGGGTACTCCTCAACTTTGAGGGGGGAAGATGAAATTAAAATGGAAATGTAGCTTGTTACAAGATTTTTGAAATCCACGTATAGCTTTTTCAAGACACACGTTTTCCTGTGAAGTTTGGAAGACACTCGTGTAGAGTACATGCTGTAACAATCCCAGTGGCATAGTGTGATGTGAGTGGAAGGTCAGTCTTTGATGTCCTTCCCTGGGAGGCCCATGTTTCTCTCTCTGGCCAGTAGAGGAAGCCTTGCCTTCAGGGAGAACCAGAGCGGTTCTCCACAGGAAGTAAGTGCCACGGTTTTCTGGTTCCCCAGCTCTACCTGTAGAGTCTGGCATGTCAGGTGCTCAGTGTCTATTGAGTAAATGGGTGCATTTGGTTATGAGTGAATTGGAAAATGAATGGATTATTCCAGAAACTTGAGTGACAAGGAACATGATTGAGAAACCAGGAGTCTCCCGCCCAGAGGCATTGAGAGAGCTTTCAAAGATACTTACATTCAGCATCCGTGTGGCTGGCAGTTTAAAAACCTGTGGAATAGTGGGCTGGCACTACCCTACACAACTGGAGAGAGGTATGGGATAGTAGCGTTCAGGCTCTCAACAACAGATGGTCCCTGAGAGAAAGGATGCTTGGGTGGTAAGCCCCGTGGTCACATGGCTCTCACTGCGTGTTGATGACATCCTTCCTGGGGGGCAGAAGGCTGGATCCCAAGCAGAGTCCAGCAGCTTCACCAGGCTGAGCAGGAAAACTCAAAACAAAACTCTTCCAGAAAGGGGTGGGGAATGGGGGGACAAGGTAGAAGGACAGATGCAGAGAAAAAAAGAGCTGATGGCCAGGAAGGAAAGACTGGAAATGAAAGAACTATGAGAATCTTCCAGAAGTGTCTGGGAGGGTCCTCCATGTGTTCATGGCTGTGAGTGGGCTACACGGTTTCAGGGTAGGACTGTGAGTCTTGGAGAGCTGTACAGGGATGGGGAAGGGATGCAGACCATGTTGCCTTAAAACCCAGCCAACGTGAAACAACCTTTCAGTTCAGTCTTCCAACTGAGATCCCAGGAAGTCCTCAGTGAAATAGAAATGAGTACTTTGCATCCACTCCAGCACACCTCAAAGGACATGCTGTGGAGATGAGTCCCAGCAAGGTAGATGCTCTTAGAAGGCAACGTTTGGCTTTCCAAAGAGTTGCCCTCATAAAGAACAAATCTAGGCCTCCACTTCCTTGCCTGATTCTGATAACACAATGTGTAATATATACCAAAACATGATCAGACAGGAAACAGGAAAGCTTTCCTTGGGCAAGGGGAAGAGACCATCAGGGAGGCCCTCTTTGAGATGGCCCAGATGTTGGATTGAGGACACTAACACTTGGAGGCAATCTTTCTATCTTTTTTTTATTATTTAATTTTTTCAATTGTAAAGACAGAGCATATTTACCAAGAGAAGGAGGGACAAAAAAATCTTCCATCCACTGAATCACTCCCCAAGTGGTGCCAAGGGCTGGAGCTAAGCTGAACCAAAATCAGGAGCCTGGAGCCTCTTCCGGGTCTCCCATGAGGGTGCAGGGTCCCAAGGTTTTGTGCCGTCCTCGAGTGCTTTCCCAGGCCACAAGCAGGGAGCTGGACAGGAAATAAAACAGCCGGGTCACGAATCAGCACCCATATGTTATCCCAGCGCCTACAAAGTGAGGATCTAGCCATTGAGCCATTACGCCAGGCCACCATTCTAACCATCTTTCAGCACTTAACATAAAAATCTACTAAATGAGGTCTTTTTCAATGGAAGTTAAGTCTGGGGGCTTTTCTTCTACCTGAATGTGAACTGCTTGACAAAAACTTTCTAACTCCTTACTGCTACCCACTCCAAATCACCACCTGATGCTCCCCAACTCTCACACTTGCTGTTTCAGTTGGACTCATTTTTGCCAAGTTGTAGTCAGTCATAGCCTCATAAAAAATGCTGCAGTTAGCTGCATGTGCACTGACCTTCTGTTTATTTTCTGCAAGTAATTCTGAAGCATTTAATTTTTTTTTTCATGGAACCACCTTTTATGGTCTTCTAAATAGCTATATAAAATTCTCAGCCATGGCTGTTACACTTACTGCTTCCATGGAAGGTGGGTTGATATTCTTTTTGTTCCAGTTGTATATATGTGTGTGATCTCACCACCAGCAACAGTGCTGTAGCCTGAATTAATCCTCATGTAATCCGTGGACCCAGTACCTTTGCACATACTTTGTCCCACCAGGTACTTCCTGATGCCTGTGGCCAGCACTCTCTGATCAGCCAGTCACTCACCTGGCCAGTGCTAGCTGGGCTGCTGTCTCTCCCTGTCCATGCCCACCCCTGCTTCATGATTCCACATAGCACTTACCACTGCCTGAAATCACACAGGCTCCTACTCCAATGGCTGTGCTCCGCAGGGCCAGTGACTCGAGGACAGTGTCTGGGTTGTCACTGATAGGGAGACAGACATGAGTAATAGTCTGTTTTGTGTACCTAAGCATTGTGTTGCCTTCGCATTACATATTTTAGTCATCTGTCTACTTCCTGCCTTTCCACACCTGACTGCAGGACAAGTACTTCCTGCACAGGGTATGAAATTAAATCACAAAGTGGCAAATTACAACACAAGAGATGACCTTGGAGATCTCCCCTCTGCCCCCACAACACACATTTACCAAATGACTCCAGGCGCTACACCTCTCTTATTTCATTTGGAAATTCAGATCCCTGGCAGTAATCTACTTGATTTATCGTTTTCCCCTTCTGTGCAGCACCTCCGAGTTAATTAAGAAGACCATGAATCTTTCCTCTGTAGCCCTCGTGAGTTCCCATTTGCAGAATATTCTCATATTGCTGAGACTGTTGATTTGGGACTCAAGTTGAAACATGACTTAATTTTCTCACATTGAAGTTCATTATGCTGAGCCTAAAGACTAGACCCGCCTTTGAAAGCCTTCTCCCTGGCAAGCTGTAAAACAGCTCCGTGTTCCCGGTGTCTAAATAACTCGTTCTCATTTCCTCCACCACGGCCAAGACCTTGGTCACTGCCTCACAACAGTGCAACGGAGTCAGCTGTGGGCTCGCCGTGAGACTTCCCGGAGCCCCTCACTGCTGGCCTGCACCTAAATCGGTTCTAAACATAGCCGTCGGCACTTGCAAGGAAAGGACAGCCTAGCAGCCACAGTGTCCCAAGCAACACCTGAGGCCCTCCAGGAAATGAAGGCAGTCAAGTCAGAAAAGACTATCCACTGAAATCCTTGAGAGACAAACACTGCAGTCAAGGTTGTCCTGTTAAGGGAGAATGAAATGCAGAATGCAAATGAAAACAAGTCTTCCCCTTTTCAGCAGAGCTGAGTTTGTTCTTGGAACAGCTGCTGGGAGTTTCAGGTCACCCGGGCATGCACGTGATGATGGCTCCTTGTAACATGGCTGTTATGTCATAGCTCCCTCTGCCTTTTCCACCTAAAGAAATGAATGCCCTAGGAGATTGAGGGCTTTGGGGTGAGCTTAAGAAAGTCTGTGGCAGGCCCAGCGCGGTGGCCTGGTGGCTAAAGTCCTCGCCTTGAAAGCCCCAGGATACCGTATGGGCACTGGTTCCAATCCCAGCAACCCCACTTCCCATCCAGCTCCATGCTTGTGGCCTGGGAAAGCAGTCGAGGACGGCCTAAAGCCTTGGGACCCTGTACCTGCGTGGGAGACCTGAGGAAGTTCCTGGCTCCCGGCTTTGGATTGGCACAGCACCGGGCATTGCAGTCACTTGGGGAGTGAATCAGTGGACGGAAGATCCTCTCTGTGTCTCCTCTGTGTACATCTGGCTTTACAATACAAATAAATCTTTTTTAAAAAAGTCTGTGGCTTCCTGCCCAAAAATTACATCTTAAAAATCATGAACCCAAGTATGCGAGATTGTAATACCAGCCAGTCGCATGAAAATGCAGTTGTCAGAATAGCTCGATGGGCGATTCCGTGACTTGTGCTGCTATTAGAAAGCCTTCAAGCTGAAGGCTTGGGTCCTGGGTTCGAGTGATGTGCAGGAGCAGTTAGAGAGACCTGCAGCAGCCAGATTGGTGCTGCCAGAGTGCTGGTGACTGCTATAGGTGCACATGGGTACTGAGAAAAGCACAATGTTGGCGCCCATAACTGGGAGTTTTAAGTTAGGAACATCTGAGTTATGAGGTCACACTTTTCAAAATGGCCAGACTCGTAGAGATGGGGTCTGACTCCAAATTCTGGTGGTTCCAAAGCCTTTGCTTCTACCCAGAGGTTGCTGTGCTGCACGCCCACCCGCAGATGCTTTGCTGTGCCTACAGGTTTTCACGTCGTCTCACTACCCCATGAATGAATGATGGCAGAAGCAAGAATTTGCAAGGCTGAACCATGTCTAATTCTGTATTTTGCAGAGGACTTTACACGGACACTTCCATGTGTCTGGTTACTGAAGAAATCCCGCGTTTTGCCCATGAGGGCCATGGTTCTACCTGAAGAGATTGCTCTCACCCCATTTGTTAAAAGGATCAGAAAAATTTGGAGCCTTGCCCACATTCGTGAATTACAGGCTTGGGATTTAAACTCTCACATCTCTTCTTTTGTGTTCCTGCTCCCCTCATTGTGGGTCACCCAGATACTCAGGTCAAAAAACACCTGCCCATTCCTCTCGCCACCACATGGAATCAAGGCATGAGCAGAGCAAGGCCCACATCTCATCTCACAGCCCCATTGTCTGGCCTCATACAGATTGGCCTGTCCAGGCAGGCAGCTCAGCATACTTACACACATGTAGTTCCATAAGAGAACGTGCAGACCATGTGGAATTGCTAGACATGAATAATTTAAGTGTTAGGTTGTATTTTATGCCATTGCCTGCACTTGCTGATATAACCGAATGATGGGATAGGAGGAGCTTTTTTGACTCCATCCTAAGCAGGTGTAATTTAGTCACTGGTCATTTCACTCACATCAGCCTTGTCCCGGGGGGGCTCCTCTCCCCTGGCATGATTCAAGAAAGTGCATGCATTTTCCTTGACAATCAATCTACTCTGCTCTGTGCTGAAGCCCTCAACGTGATGTTCCACAAGCAGAAGGGCTCACAGAGAAGCCTTCCTGACGCCTCCCACCTCCCACGATAGCTGAAAATTTCACCGCAGGTTTAGGTGAGAACATAATTTACAGATGCTGGAGCAGGAAAGCATTCAATCCTGCCAGCACTCCCTCTATTCCCTAAGGAGACGGGGATCTGCAGTCCCAGAAACCAGATCTGATTGGGGGAGCTGTCACCTCCTTGCCTGGGGTGTCATTGTCCATCTTGACTGTGCCAAAGCTCAGCTGATTCCAGAGCGAACAGCGGCAGTCAACACCATTCCTCTCCAGAATGACTAGCTCACTCCAGCAGGTTGTGTTGGGCTTCGTGCACTGTGCAAGGTTACCTCTCTTCCTGACTGAGGTTGACGGGCAAGGGGCCGAATGGTATTGTTCTGGGAGAAAGAGAGCTGGGAAATGGCTGAGCCACATACAGATACTCAGTGATGTCGGCAGCCAGAAAGTGTAGAGTCCATTGTTGCTGTAAACTTGATTGAGTTTTTCCCCTGCCTATTGTGGAGATAGATGCATTTTAGAGTACATTAGCGAAGCAGTTGCTTAGACTTGCTTCTCGGTCTGCCCATGTTTACACGCCTGCTTGCTTTCATTGCCCATCTTATCCTTGTGTTCTGCACCAGCCAGAGTCAGTGATGTGCAGTCCTCCTGGGCCAAATAAGCATGATGAAAAGCCAGCTTCTGCATGGCGTTAATCTTTGTTAGACAGCAGACATATTTTTGAAATCTAAGCCAGAATGCTTTCAATAGCAAAGGCACATGATGATCTTAGCTCATTTACTTTTTCTTGAAAAGGCTTTCTGATCTTTGGCACAGATTCATCTCAAAAGGCTAAGGCGTGAAGGCCTTATTTTTCCAGAGTCTGAAAGGGGCACTGCATAATTGTGTGCAGTATCAAAGGCGAAGAAATCTATTTCAAATCGAGAAAGTGTTGTAAGCCCTGCAAATTCTAAGTCCCTAAGCACAACACATCCTTGTGTGCTCTGGAAGATGTAAATTTCCAAACCGCCTGGTTCTGGCTCTGGAATTAAACCTGAAAAAGCTATTCGTGATTATTGTTTTTCCTGTCTCACAGTAGCAGCACCTTGCATACTGCCACCACCTGTCCTGTTTATTTATTATATAAACTGTAAATTATGGGACTGATCCCGTTATATGTAGGAACACAGCAGTTCTGGAAAAGCTGGAATTAAGCTGGAATTTGAGGTAGTACCATTTAACTCTGTCAGGTTTCTTTTGCTCAAAGTATGTTTTTTTTTTTTAAAGATTTATTCATTTTATTACAGCCAGATATACACAGAGGAGGAGAGGCAGAGAGGAAGATCTTCTGTCCGATGATTCACTCCCCAAGTGAGCCACAACAGTCAGTGCGCGCCGATCCGAAGCTGGGAACCTGGAACCTCTTCCGGGTCTCCCACAATGGTGCAGTGTCCCAATACATTGGGCCGTCCTCAACTGCTTTCCCAGGCCACAAGCAGGGAGCTGGATGGGAAGTGGAGCTGCCGGGATTAGAACCGGCGGCCATATGGGATCCCGGGGCTTTGAAGGCGAGGAATTTAGCTGCTAGGCCACGCCACCGGACCCTCAAATTATGTTTTTAAGAGTTGTCCTTAGTGCATATTTTGATTTTGCTTGTTAGAAAGTGTAGCATTATGTGAATTACAATAATGTATCCATTCCCTGTGGTACATCTTTAGCCACTACAGCTGGAGTGAGCACCAGGTGTTTATGCCAGTCCCCTTGTGAACATGCCACTCGCTTCTCATATAACACTAGAAGTAGAATTCCTGGGGCTTCGTACAGATGTGGGCGTAACAATGAGAAACAGCCATGCGACTGTGTCAAGTGCTTCAGCACTCCGCACTCCAGCAACGGACAGGACTTTGTATTGCACACTCACCAAGGATTTATGTTGGCACTCGTTTCATTTCTAGTCATTCTGGTGGCTCTGTAGCGGCATATATACAGCAAATTCCTTTGATACATTTTACCTATTTTTAACATAGAAGTACTAAAATGACAGTAATAGGAATAAAACTTTAAAGAAGCAGCATCCAGATTCCATCAGCAAATGTTTCTACAAGTTTTTGTCCACACAGGTGGAAGAAATTTCAATAAACTTAATTGTTGCTCTTCCATTTGTTTTCTTATACTGTTGCAATGCAACATGTAGCTTTAAAAAAAAAAAAGGTTTATTTTTATTGGAAAGTCAGATATACAGAGAGGAAGATCTTTTATACATTGATTCACTTCCCAAGTGGCCGCCAACGGCTGGGGCTGTGCCAATCCAAAGTCAGGAGCCCGGAGCCTCTTCTGGGTCTCCCATGCAGGTACAGAGACCCAATGTTTTGGGCCGTCCTCAACTGCTTTCTCAGGACACAAGCAGGGAGCTGGATGAGAAGTGGGGCCTCTGGGATTAGAATCAGTGTCCATATGGGACCCCGGTGTGTGCAAGGCGAGGAGTTTAGCTATTAGGCTACTGCGCTGGGCCCTACATGTTGCTTTTAATAACTGTGACCAATCTGGACTGACCATTCTGGACTCATGGATGTGGCTGACAGCGGAACTTTGGGCTCCTTCCCTTCCTGACCCTGAGAAGGGGCAGGTAGGAAGCTCTGGGTCACCTCTGTGTACTTATTTCATCATTGTCCTCCATCCAACCAGAGGGTCTCACAACCCACAGGTGTCCCTGAAAGCATCCCCATCCATGCACCTAGTGTCGGCTGGAGTGCAGGTGGGCCAGTAGCACGCCTCCATGGTTGATAGGTGCCCTTAATAAGCATCCTGTTTTGCTGGTGGCCTTGGGCCACTGCCCAAAGCCAGCATAGTAACAGTGCAGCCAAGTCAGACGGTGTTTTCCAAAAAGCCAGTAAATAAAGCAGCTTTATTTTTTCCTAATAATAAAAACCATGTAGATACATAGATGTACCATAGTGATATGAAGGAGTTGGATGCTTGCTAGAACATACAAGCAACTAATCTGGGAATACCTCAAAGTATCTTTGGAGATCTCCCCACTTGAACTGCTGGACTCAGAATTCTAACCAAGAAAAGACAGAAGACAGAATAGGACAATCATTCATCTCAGCTACATGTTGGCAGCGAAATATGGGACAAATGGAGACTTCATGATGGACCATATCAATCAGTGGACGACCTCATCGAGCGAAACTGGCAGTGACTCATAACTGGAGAACTATTAACTCCACTTGAGCACATATCTCAGAGCATGCCCCACATCCGGGACTTGGGGTGGGCGGGAAACCGGGTGGGGCTTCTCCCTCAATATCCCCTTTTACCTCAGATACATGATGGAAACAATATGGACATAATAGCATTGCCCACCTCCCTATCCCCCTGAACCTTTTTTTTTTTTTTCTCTCTCGTTTTTCCTTCAACTATAGTTAACTATGTAAAGATTGTCAACAACAATACAATAAAATGGATTCTAAAAAAAAAAAAAAAAGAAATTTACAAAAGCAACAAAACTGAAATACTGGACTGTTCTGCTTAACTTTGAGTTCAGTGAAAATACTGAAAGCAAACACTTTCAAAGCAAAGCGTTATTGTATAACTTCAACAGCTTGTAGGAAACCTTTTCTTAAACATGTTCCTCTAATAAAGCACACAGATAAAAAAAAAAAAAAAAAAAAAAAGAAGGAGTTGGAAGAGTGTAGGATGGAGCATGGCCAAAGCCAGGGTCTGGTGGTCCCTGGAGCAGAAGCAGCTGCAGAAGAGGTAGAGGAGGGTCTTGCCTGTGTTAGCAGTACTTTGTTCCTCCAACTGCTCACAAGCTTACAAGTTTGTTGCAGCAACCTTTAAAGCATCTTGAAAACCTTAAATGTTGCAGAGTGTGTTCTCGTTATTAATGATGCAAGTATCAATGAAAGATAAAAGAGAAATGAAAATCACTTACATTCCCAGTTCCTTGTGCAGGAAATACCACTGTTAGCATTTTGGAGTGTGTGCGTGTATGTGTAAAAGGACCATGCTCTGTAGTCCGTCTCTTTTTTTTTTAAATTTTTTTTTTTTAATTTTATTTTTATTACAAAGTCAGATATACAGAGAGAGGAGAAGAGACAGAGAGGAAGATCTTCTGTCCGATGATTCACTCCCCAAGTGAGCCGCAATGGCCGGTGCGCGCCGATCCGAAGCCAGGAACCAGGAACCTCCTCCAGGTCTCCCACATGGGTGCAGTGTCCCAATGTATTGGGCCGTCCTTGACTGCTTTCCCAGGTCACAAGCAGGGAGCTGGATGGGAAGTGGAGCTGCCGGGATTAGAACCGGCGCCCATATGGGATCCCGGGGCGTTCAAGCCAAGGACTTTAGCCGCTAGGCCACGCCGCTGGGCCCGTTTCTTTAATCCTGCCCTTTTAAAATGAATTTCATTGTGGAAGTATTTATATATTAGTAAACATAGCTGTATGATGGGATTATAATAGGTAGTCATGTACATGTAGATTTACTGAAAATTTATGTGACTCAAACCTTTCTGGGTGAACATTTTAGATAGCTACTATTTTCTTAACCATTAGTGTATAAACAGTATAACCCTTGGAGCTGGCATCGTGGCACAGCAAATAAAACCTAAAACTTGTAATGCCAGTATCCCATATGGGCACCGGATCCTATCTCAGCTGCTCCATTTCAGATCCAGCTCCCTGCTGATGGCCTGGGAAAGCAGTGGAGGTTGGACCCAGTGTTTGGGCCCCTGTACTCATTTAGAGACCCAAAAGAAGCTCCTGGTCGTGGCCTGGCCCCGCACTAGCCGTATGTCCATATGTGGAATAAAACAGTGGAGAGAATAGCCTTTCTCTCTGTCTCTCTCCCTCTGTCTCTTTCCCTCTTTACTTTCCCCCACTTCCCTCTTATCTCTAACTCTGACTTTCAAAATAAAATGAATCCCCAAAAGTGAAATAGCAACCACCAGCCAACCACTGTTGATGTCTTTTGCACCCTTGGCCAGTTACTCTCCTAGGGTGGATTTCCATGAGGTCAGTTTACTGCATCTGGAGATGCGCACTAGTGAAATGTGGTGCGTGCAACCACAACGACTCCAGAAACAGTCCTCATGTCAGAGAATAGGGGTCTTCGTCCCCTGCTCCCCCACACTGGGAACTCAGAATTGCCAGTTTGGCAAACTGTACAACCACAGTCCTATCCATTGGTGTAATTTTTGTCTGGTCCAATATCTCGTTGAAATAACTTTGTCTCTCATTACAAAGATAGCATCTCCATATGAAAATACTTGAGTCTTTCTATCCAGGTTGCTGATATTTCTGGCTATTTCCTAATTTTTTTCTCCTGTGCATATTTTCCCATCAAATGGGAATGGGTACAGAGAATCTTGGTCATCTGCTTTACTCAATCAGGTTGTAAACGTTTTTCTGTCTACATTTTGAAAAAATCGTTTTGGCAGCGTGAGCACCCATAATATGTTAAACCGTTTCCTGTTTCTCACCAGTGTCGATGACATCATGATTCTCTTTAATATTTCTAGAACTAAAACTTCAAGAAAAAAGAGGAAAAAAAACTTAGAGAACATGAACATTTTGCACTGTTACATGACTTTCATAAAGGAAGTAGCCATTTTGATGCTTAGCAGTAGAGAAGAAGTAAAGTTACATTTCCTTGCCAACTCTGAGGATTCTTGTTGAAACTTTCTTTTTTGTGCCAAGTTAGTGTTAAGGGCATCAGTACATTGCGTCTGTGAAGAACTGGTGACGCCTGGTGTGCCAGACCCGGGTTTGTGCATAGCAGGACCATGACATTGTCAGAAAGGGCCAAGGTCATCTCAGCTGCCTGGTGGAATTGTTTCCACAGGGTACTGACCCTGAGGTCCAGGTCACAGCCAGCCCCCTTTTCCTTGGCAGGTGGATCAGTCTTAGCAAACTATGGAGGCCCTTGTTGGAAAGATTAGATCCATGTTCCCATGACTCTTGAAGAGTAAATAACTTGTATATTCATCTCTGTCCTTCTGTTTCACTGGTTTTGATCCATTGTTGAAAATCAAGGCCCTACAAGGGTAGGGAACCAGATGGAAAAGGAGTGAGAAATGTGCTGGCTAATGTCTTCTGCATGCCCCTCTCTCCAAGGCCTCGCTCTTTCAAAAAGGAGCAAAAGTTGAAGGTAGGAGACCCCGAGATACGGCGGCTGGGCCTCTTCCGATCTCACGGGTTGGGACTGACATCTGCCTCGAGTAGAGTGTGGTTCCTTACACCTGGGAGATCTACACTGTCTTACTGGTTCGCCTGAACTCCCCCAGCTTTCTCTCCTGGTCTGAACTGGAGCTGCTGGAAGGCTCAGATGCCAACATAATCTTTATTGCTTGCACCACCTCATTGCCAGGTTATGGGATCAGAATCCCCAGTGTCTTTAAAGGAATTAAAGAAGAGCTAGAAAGCACTTGCAGAGAGGAGGGGATGACAGGAAGGTCAGACCGATAGGATCATCCCTTGTAAGTTTCCTAAGACCATTTGTTCAGAAGCTCCCAGCACAGACCACAGCGGAACAACCAAACTGCCTTTGCCACCAGGGAGACCAGGCCGCGGGAATGATGGCTGAACACTGCCGGGCTCCTCTTCTCTGCCCTCGTGGGGGCCTACATGGGAAGGAGTGCAGTCCACAAACGCTACCGCCTTAGGCCAGCAGTGCCCTTCCTTCCGGGAGTACCTGGGGAGCCTGCCCACAGCCAGGGAGGAATTGTGGTTTTCCCACCTGCGACAGGAATGCAATTTTTCCTCTGGCTGTCCACTCCCCACCCCTTCCAAACCACCCCCAGTTCCCTCAACACCGCAGCAATATGCACAGTGAGGTTTCATGACCGCATTTGTAATTAAAATGCTGTAAATCACATCAGGCTGGTGTCCCACACAGTGGGTGGAGGCAGAAGGAGAATGGCATTCCCTTCTGGGATCAAGCACAAATTCCAGCCCCTGGGCAAAGAGGCCTTTCTGGAGAGTCTGCTGCCGAATGCACGGCACGGTGTTAATGTGTCAAATGCTTGCTCTTTCAACGAATCTTCTAGAACTGAGAAACGAGGCCAGCATGCTGCTCGGTGAGCATTTACCAGGTTTTGCAACAGCCATGGAAGAAAAATGAGGATACCACCAGTAGCTTTCAGAGTGTCCAATTGTGACAAATCATAGACACATGTGTCCCCAAGCGACACTTGCTAGTTAATATCTTCCCACCCATCCTGCCTTGGTGTGCACATCAGTCGCACATTTCTGTTCCTATAGTCGAACGTCTAGGCCCTGCCGCCCAGCATGTGCTGGAGATGGAATAAGACAAACCTCAGAAGTCAAATGCAAACAAGATGTGTGCAGATGAATTTCTTTCAGGGATAAAGAAGGAATGCTTTCTGGTCAGGAAAAATCTATGCTTTTTTTTTTTTTTGGCTTTGTATTTCTCTTTCATTTTTTCATTAGTCTTTAACAAACTCCAACACGCACAAGATGTATAAAATACAAAGATCTTTCATTTCTTGTTAAGAGGAAATGCCAAGAAGGATTAACTAGCACTTTAACAAGCACATTGAAAATATTCCTAAAAGATGGGGCCCAGATACAGGAAGTTTTTTAAAACAGAGGCATTCACCGGTTTGCTTGATGCAGTCAGTTTTGGGGACATTTCAGGATGTTGGGATCCATAGCCCTGTTCATTTCTGGAGCAGCGAGTGCAAGATGTTTGCAGACTTGAGTGACATTATGTATGTCAGTATTAGCTGTCAGAAAAAAATATGTATATATATGTATATCTGTACTTCATAAGACAGTTTGTGAAAATAACCATGTCCAGGTCTTCCATGAACACTTGTCCACCTTAGCCTCTGCATATAGAGCAGATCCTTATTTGTTAGATGCCTGGTTTATTTTTATTTTTTTTTTCACTTGCTTTTGTGTGTATATGCCATAAAGGATATCAAGGAGCAAAAGTTACACTGGCCGTACAATGAGCTGAAAGATGAGAAACGCAGTATTTCAGTGCCATCAAGAGCTTCGGCATGTTTGGTCGGATTTCACACCGAAGAACAGAATGTACATATTTTAACCTTTGTGTGTGTGATGTGTATTGCAGCGTGCAGCATCTGTGTCTGGAAATGAAGCCCTGTTTCTGTCGCAGCTGTCTTAACTTCTGGAAAATCTACAGCACCTCACCAGTGGTTCTCATGCTGATAGCATTAGAAAAAAGAAACACATGAACACACACACTCGCAGACGCCATGATAAAGTCCAGACCACGAGATAGGCTGGGAACGCCTGTCTGTCCATCTGTCTCTTTCTCTCTCTCTCTCTCTCTCTCTCTCTCTCTCTCTCTCTCTCTCTCTCTCTTTCTCTTTCTTTTAATGGCTTTTCTTGAGATTAGTGTGGCCATTCTTGCCAGAATGTTTAAGGACTCAGATTCATGCGTTCCCCAACCCGCCTTTGATAACATTTGCAACTTCCCCGTGTACCTCAGTTGGTTCCTTTTTCCTTTGATTTCCACACCCATCTATTGCTTGGCTCCCCTTAAACATTTATAGGTTGTCTGTTTAAAAAAAGAAGTTTCCAACTTACTAGGGATGCAGTTAAGTAAGATCTGGAACATGACGACATAGCCATGGATCATTCATTCACACTGCCATTCTCTCTACATGGTAGAGTGTGTGTGTCTCATTCAAGCTTGGCAGTCCTATTCAGATTTAAAGGCATTTGTGTAAGCTTATCAACAGGACTTCCCTTTGATAGTTTCATGGACCTCTTCCATATGTCACACCCTCAAAGCTGTTAACCTTGGCCAGTCAGATAGTATTCTATTAGGATTCAATGCTATGCGCTCCGCCTCATCGTAGCAGCTTCAGCTGCTCTGAAGCAAACACCTTTCGCTTGCCTGGAGTGCTTGTCATGTAGGACCATTTCTCAGAAGTAGCTGAGGACAAAGGACATGGATGCATATTAACGCTATTCACAGAGCCACATTTCTGCTGCTATCCTGTGCACTTACATGGTCATATTTCTCGCACATTCCCTAAGAGAAGCAGGTCTCACTGAATCTCAGGATGTCTGGGAAGGAGTATGGAGGGGAGATCCCAGATAATTTCAGAGTTGCTGTCCCTCTGTTATAGGTGCATCCTAGGTAACAGGGTCAGGTGTTTGTCATTGTTGACTTAAAAAATAGGATAAAGTCAGAGAGGAAGTATGCTCAGGTATACTTAACCTTCTATCCAGCTCAATCTGTTTAAAAAAAAAAAAAAAAAAAAAACCTGAGCCATTTCAACACTGTCACTTGTGCAGTTGCTTGTCACAGCACCAGGGCATGCAAGACTGGAACCAGCAACTGTTCCTACTTCTGTCAGGAGGAGATGGTTGTTATCTGTGGTGCTCCAAATGGGCGGCCATAGAAAATGAATTTGCAGAGTACCTTTGAGCTACACTACCCTGAGCATACAGAAGAACAGATCCCCCTGAAAAGCCCCTTGTTCCCTACCTGTGCTCACGTCCACCCATGCAGTGACATTTTCAAAAGGAAAGTAGTGGGTAGACTAGGTCTTGTTAACCTGTGGAGGCATGACTCCAGCCTCCGAGTCATTTGAGGGGGACAGAAAAGGCTGGCTGGGCTGTTGGTCTCAGATAGGCATGGGGAGGATTACTCCACAGCAGGGGCCAAAGTTCAAATTCCCCAGACTCTGAATCGGGAAATGTGCCCATCAGCATGTGACTGTTTTTAAAACAACTGCCTTCCTTGCTGATTAGAAGAGATTTTAGCTGCAGTGCTAAATACCAAAATGAAAGCAGCAGATAGGGGAGTACTCGTCTGTCTACTTACTTTTCCCCTAAGCCCGACCATTAAAGGTAATTAATTTATGGCCAGGCAAAGCATGCTGCCTTTCCTCTGTGGCTCCATGAGTTCTGCATTCAGTAAAGGATTCCAAGTTATCACTGATGTCCATTCCACCATTTAATAAATACAAGGATCTGATCCTTTTGGCTTCCCCAGGTCCCTCAGAGATAGCAGGATTATCTCAAAAGCCTTCTGTTTGTAGAAGAGCAAATCTGGCCCCTGGGCAGACAGGGGAAGACTGTGAATCACGCAGTCATTGGAGCCAGTGGGGGTAAACGTGTCCTAAGTGATTTATAGGAAAGCGAGGCTGGGCTGTCCCAAGCCTGAAGGCTGCGGACTTGGGGTCCGTTTCCAAATATGACTGGGATCACTCGGATCCTTCTCTAGACTAAGGTCAACGAGTTAAGCACATTACACCCAGAAAATATTGTCAGGAATAGCAATTTAGTACTTAGTGTTTGCTTTACTGTACAGCTTAGTCTTGGAGCTGGTAAATTCCTGGGATGTGGAGTGAGCATATCCATCTTGGGGGAACTTGTATGACTGCATATGGTGATAACTGTTGGGAATTCATAGCAGCCAAGAAGTTGTCATGTAAAAAGCAGGAGGGTTTACAGTTGCTGCTGCAATAGTCTGTCATCGGGGATGGGATGGCATCACTCATTTAGGAGATGAGGCAACTGAATTTAAAACAGGTCATTCCCCTGTTGGGGAGCTGGGATTTGAACTAATCTTTGGGGTTCCAAAGTCCTGGGCCATGATAGCTTCCTGTGACTCAGTACTACCAGTGACAGCTCTGACACTAGTGTCAGAACGGTGCTGAGAGAATGTCCTTGCGGTGGTCTGGGCCTGGCATCACCCCTGCATCCCCACCATAACGCGATACTCCCCTGGCTAGCACCTGCTGTCTTGTACAGAAGGTGCAGCCAGCAGTCGCAGCAACAGCACGCACAGCCTTCCGCTCATGAAAGAAACCCGAGTCCTTTGATCTGGCAGGACCTGTCACTCTTTTCCTCCTTGGCTCATGTGGTCAAGTTTCTCTGGGGAGAATGTATTTCTCAAAACTCAGCTCTTTAATGTGTCCAGCAGAGGTGCAGGGCAGGTGTGTGGTGACCAACAGAGAACAGCTATTCCTGGAAGTGATGTGGCCCACAGCCATCAGTGGGACGGAGTTACCGCCTGAGCTGTTCCCTACACGCGCCAGCCTCACAGTGAGTCAGGGTTAGTACTACTGGTTCAGTGATTATGTGTCCTTTATACCTTGTCAGTTATAATCACACACTAAGCAGGGGCCTGCGGGAGACAGCATAGCTTTTAGTGGCTGCAAACACCATGGAGTGAGTCTACTACCCTTGGGTTCAAATCTCATCTCTCCCTCTGACCAGCTGGATGGCTTTGGGCAAGTTATGTAACCTCTGCGTGCCTTAGTTTTGCCATCCAGAAAATGGGTATAATAGTTACACCTGGTAGACCTCTGGAAGTACTAAGGTACTGATAGCTGTGAGGCAGTTAGAACAGTGCCTGGCATATGCAACTGGCAGCTGCTCTTGTCCTCGGGGTGTCTGGAGAAGGAAGCTCTTAACATTGAGTCCTCAAAGCCACCGCTCTGTGGTTGATTCGAGAGAGAAAGCAGGAATCAGTACTCCCCTGTGCTATTTCACTGCTCCAAAAGGCTGTAACCATTGGGGCTGGGCCTGGCAGAAGCTGGGAGCTGAGAAGTGAAGCCAGGTGTCCCACGGGAGTTAGCAGGAACCCAGGCTCTTGAACCTTCATTGCTTTTTCCCTGGGGTCTGCATGAGGAGGAAGCTGGTATTGAGGCCAGTTTCTTTGGGGTCATGGGCATCTTTACTGCCGAGCTAAATGCCACACCTGAGTCTCTATTCTGATGTAGTTGGGTTCACACTCACACTTGATCCCTGCAGTTTGTCTGCAGTCTTGAACCTGCCCTGCTTCCTGGCACCTTTGCCTGTCCGGTGCTGTGTCTTGTCTTCTATTCCAGCCACTCTTAAAGTCTCCTCTTAGCTTCTGCTAAGCTTCATCCTTGTATGCCACCTGGCTTGGCTGCCAGGCCCCATGCTGGAGGAGCTGTCAGAGAGGCCACCCCAGCCTCTCGGGTGGCAAAGGAAGCTCAGCTTTCTACCTGCAGATCTGCTTTAGTATGGCTTCCCTTTCTGCCGGACCCTTCCCATGGGTGGCTCACCCTAGTGAGCAGTCAACCCCACCATTTCAGGGCAACCACGGCAGCCCCTACGTGCTCTACTCTCCCAAGTATGACCCCAACCTCGCTTCTGCAGGGCACTGTGCTGGAGGTCACAGAGAGCACCTACGAGGATAGCCCAAGGTGGACGGAGCCGATCCACGGTTGCCCCACCTTTATCCCACCTTTATCCCACATCTCAAGTCTTCCTGCGAGGTTCCTTAGCATGGACTCATCCCCAGATGGATGTAACCTAAACACATATCATACTTGAGGGGAAAAGGCAGTGTCCCCAGATAGATAGATACACGGGTTAAAAGATGGCATTGAGAATCCAAGCATGTTCTCCCCCAAGGGAGTAAGTTCTCACCGTGGGATGCTTTGGGCCCTTTCAGCGTTTCAAAGTGGAGAGGCACGTGAATTTGGTCAGCTCCATAAGAATTTTCCGATGAAAAGACTGTCCTGTTAGATAAGCATGAGAAATCTGATAAAGCAGGGAGAGTTCTTATTTCAAATTCAGCCTTCTGTGAAGAGTAATTGTCAGATTTTTTCCAAAGAGATGCCATTGAGGGAGTTAGATGCATTTATTTGCAGAATGAAGCAGGTGGTGGGTTTCTGTGTCTCCTGCCTAGCTGTGGACTATCTCCGTGGTGCTGCAGTGATCAATGGCAGCTGGCCTTGCTGTGTGTGCCCATGAGATGTAAAAATGCATTCCTCCATTTAGAGCTTGCCTTTGAGATACTATACTTCATTCTCTGTCTAGAGAGGGACCCCTCTTGACGCACAGGAGCCAGGAATTTGGGAAGACACAAGGAACTGGAAAAAGTGAACCAGATACTCAAAGATTGCACACAGGGGGACTTGAAATAACAGTTCAAAGAGTGTCACAAGACCACAGGTGTGTCCCTGTGCCAACTTAGGGGCCCAGGGGCCACTGCTGTGACTTCAGAGGAGTTGAAGTTGTCAGAAGAGCTTCCCCTTAGGATTGGGCTTTGTAGTAGAAAGAGCATGTTGGCTGTCTAGAGGGGAAGGAGGGTGATGTCCCCTGTGAAGGGAGCGGCCTGAAGATGCTTATGAGATGTGTCCAGTGGACCCTGAGAGTGACCCAGCAGGACCCGGAACATCTGATTTCAAATCTCAGGCCTGCTGTTTACATTCTGTGTGCCCTTGGGCAGGTTGTTTAGAGCTAGTTTTCTTGCCTGTAATGTGATGATAATGAAGAAAAATTGATGTGCTTGCTGTTCGTTTTCTGCAGTGCCTGCTGCCAGCAGTGGTATGACCTATTGTCCATGTTCCACCACCAGCGCCATTACCAATCTTTTCATTACTTCTGTACCCCTGCTGCATCTGCTATTGCAACCACTCTTACCGTTACCAGCACTGTTCTGGTTCGTATCAGTGAGTCAGTCCCAGTTCTTACCTTGGCCACTCCCTTTTCCCCTAATTCCTCTTTGATGCACTGTTGCCCCCATTCTTTATCCCACAAATGCTTTGTAAGGATACCTGTGGCTTGGGCGTGATAGGGTGGGATGGCTGCAGCCTGGATTGAATAAATCAAACCTGAAAGGCTGCACTGGAAGTTACAACAAATCCCATGGATGACTCGAAGAACCTGAACCGTGCTTAAGATAACCCTAGATTCATTTTGAATTGGGGTTTTTTGTTTGTTTGTTTGGGTTTTTTGTTTGTTTTAGGATTTATTTCTTTGAAAATCGAAGTGACTTGTCACTTCTCAGATGGCCTAAACAGCCAATGCTCAGTCAGGCCAAAGCCTGAAACCAGAAGCTTCCACCTGTTGGCAGCATAGGAGGCATAAGCTCAACTACTTGCGCCATCTTCTGTTGTTTTTCCCAAGGTCATCAGCAGGGAGCTGGATCAGAAGTGGACCAACTGGGACAAGAACCCAATTGGTGTGTATATGGGATATCAGTTTTAGAGGAAGTGGCTTTACCCATTATGCCACACCACTGGCTCCCAAAGAATCATTTTGCATAGCTCTGGGGATGTGCCAGAGGAGCCGTAGTATCTGGCCTGCCTGTGGAACAGCAGCTGTTAGCTGCTGTTAGCACACAGTGACCAGATAGGCCCAGTGAGAGCCACTGACCCTTATGGCTCCATTAAAGTGACTAGAGCTTTCCTCTTGGAAGTGGCTGGTGGGACTTTGTTTTTATTTTTGTTTTATGTGCATACTTTAGAAGGCATTCCTTTGCTTACAATATCAAGCCTGCTGTTCGTAGAAACATACATCACCAACCTTACTGATGCGTATTTTGAATGTTTCCTTGATCTACCCTGAACATCAAGTGCGTCCGTTAAAGCAAAAAATGTATAAAACTGGGTCTCACCCCCGATGTATTAGATCATTCCCAAGGTTTTTTCAGAATGACCTGTGCTCTCTGATTTCACTCACCGAGATTTCTGCTTGCATAGATTTAGCAAGCATGTGTGGTGGGCACATTAAGATAGGTGTTTTATTACTGTATCTGGCGATCTGAATTTTTTTTACAGGCTATTCTTAGAATTTTCAATTAGCAAATTTTAATGAACTAATTGAAATTTCTTATTAAGAAGGTTTTATGATTTGTCCTAGTGGGCTAGCTGCGTATGCACCCCATTCTATTAAGAAGCCATTAAATCCTTAGAACCAGCCTGCAAATTCATTAATCTCCCAGTGTAATTGCAACAGTCATGGTGTAGGGCAGGGGTGTTTATAAGGAGTTAAAATATGAGGTTCCTCAATCTGATACAATGCAGCAGCTGTGGAGCTGGACTTGGAGGTGGGCCTGGTGTGCGAGGCAGGTTGGCTCCACTGTATTCCTGCTCTCCTCTTGGGACATGGGGTGGCTCTCCTGGTGTCCACTGGCCTTGTGTTCTGCAGCTTCCGTAAAGGCCCCTCCTCCTAAAAAGTGGCCTGGGGAGTCCTGCTTGGGGGCAGTGCCTGGTGGAGGGGGCGCAATGAGTGGAGATCGAGTAGATGGGATATATGGGGAGACAGCATGTCACTCATAAGGTTCAAGGGCAGTGACTGACCACAGCCTGTGACATTTTCTTCCCTGATAGCATAGCTTGCCATCTGAAATCCGGATGGCCTGGAGTTCAACTCCAAAGACTAGAGTATCCATGTATCTTTGGATACGTGGTGGGTCCAGTAAGAGAAGCATGGGGTCCCCCAAACCCTAGTGTCGCAGGACTAAGTGAAAGGATGAAAGGATGAAGGATTATTGAGGGAGCCAACCTCAGGCCCCATTTTCATCCATATAGCACGCTCTACCTGTCGCTGTGGGCAGCTCTCAGCCAAATAAATGTTCTCGTCCCTGTGAAATACCTCTGCAACACACTGCACCCATCCAGGACACGACAAGGTCACCCACTGCTTCCTCCAACTCTAGTCAGTGAATGAAAGCCAGTGTCTTCCTCCCAACGTGGGTTTCTACAGTCTTTTTCCTACCTAAGAGAGTGACGGGATCAGTGTTGTGGTACAGAGGGTTAAGTTGCCACACTCTGCATTGGATTGCCGGTTCTAGTCCAGCTGCTCAACTCGCAGTTCACATCCCTGCTGGTGCTCCTGGGAGGCCAAGGTAATGAATTCAAGTTCTTGAATTCTTGCCCCTGATGTGGGAGACCCAGCTGAAGTTCCTGACTTCCACCTGACCCGACTCTGGCTCTTACAGATACGTGGGAAATAAGCCAGGGGAAGGAAGGTCTCCCTTCCCCATCCCATCCCCTTTCAAACACATAAAAAACTGGAAAACAAATTGACAATGCCCATCCAACGCTCACAGACTTTTCTCCCCAAAAGATAATCCCAGTAATTTTGTTTGCCTTTGGGACTCCCACACGAGTGCCAAAGTGTTTTCCCAGAGTCCTTTAGAGGGTGTTCTATGGTAAGTCAAGATCATGTCTAATTGTGATCTCCTACAAATGTAGTGAGATTGCCTGGTGAGAGAAAGACAGGTGTTCCCTTGATTCCTGGCAAGCCTGGTTTCATGGAATGGCTCTTTGTCTTGGAGCCTCCCAATAGACTGGGAGGGCCCATCCAAGGCAGCAAGCTTACTTTCCCCTATTTGGTTTGAGTAGCATCCTTGGCCTTCATGTAGTCTTAGCCCGTGACTTGCAACAGGTGGGCATTTTACAGATCTGTGGCTTGATCCATCGAGAGATTTAAGGTTTGATTTTAGTCTATGTACTTTCCAGTTGTTCCAGTGAAATTTGTCTTTATTTTTTTCACCACCAAGGCTCCTCCCCCCCACACACCCTACCCCACCTCCTCCATTGTTCCACACTCCGCAGACTGTGCATGTGCTTGCCAGCCAGAGACTGCCAGGACCTGGGTCTCTCTGTAGAAGTCACCTGTGAGGTCAGGCCCTCCAGACAAGCCAGAAGACTCTGGGGAGCGGCTTCCCCCCCACACACCCTAATCCCAAAGCTGAGCTTGTCATAAAGTGCAGGCACTTCAGTGAAGCGCATCAAAGGGTTTGATTTGTCATTTGTCATGGTGACTAAAACGGCACATTTTGGGTTCAGCATTAAGTCTACAAATCCTTTTTATACACATAAAATTTCATCTGAAATGTTAGCCTTCTGAGTGAACACCAGAATAGGGTTTGGGTATGTTTTAACTTCTTGGGTATGCTTAAAACAAATAACAAATTTAAAAAGCCCACACCTTAAAATCTTACTGTTCAAGCTTAAAATTGATCCACATACACGTAGGATAAGAGCAGCTTTTGAAAAAATTATCCATTGGAATCATAGAGCCTAATACATCTTAACTACTCAACCTGTGGCCTGCCAGCTGCAAAAATTTGACTTTGGTAGAACTGGAGGCATCTTCAATATTTGTTCCATGCTTCTAAAATAAAGTCAGCTTGGTGTTATGCTAGCTAGCATGGTAACTAACATCTGATGCTACTGCCTGTGGGGCGACGGGAGGAAACGACACTCCCCTCTGCTTGTGCTAAAGATGATTTTGTTTAAGATTACAAAGCTGTTTGTTGAGCAGGATATGGTTCCATTTGGTACCATTTAAGGGATCAAACAGGTAAGGCTTTTTATATTGATTATTGATAGCAGGTGACTTCAGATCCCTACCATGCTTGTACCCTCATAAGAAGAGAAAGGTCTTAATGTGTTTTTTCCTGTACATGTTTCAAACATGCCTTAAATGTCTGTGCTTGCAAAAAGAAGACAACAGCCCAAAGCTGGTAACATGTGATTTTAATCGAAAAGGAACACGCTTGTTGTCAGTTCTTCCAGCCCCGGAGCTGGTTACACTGCTCCAGTCCCATTTCACTCCATGATTCATAGCCCAGAGCAACAGCTCCAGTCCCAGCTAAAGCTCCACCACTTGGGAATGGCCCGAAGGGATTTGCTGCCTTTGACTCCCATCTATATTTCAGCTGTCAGAGCTCTCAGCAGCCTCAGGAAGAACATCCGAGAGAATCGGTGGATTAGATGGTAATATGGTCCTGCTGGACTGTGTCTGCCTTTGGCAAGACTTCTCATGGAATGTGAGGAAGGGCCCCCTCTTGGGGCTGGTGGCACAGGCAGAGGGCGGGAATCGGCTAGTGGTGCCAGGATCAGTCCCCTAAGCACCTTTTCTGGTAAACGCCTTCAGCACCTACCCCCTCCAAAAAGACTTCCCAGCCCTCCCACACCTTAGAGATCATTACCGCTGTGTGCTGAGTAGCTGCTGCACCTTGTGCAGGGTGGTTGAGGCTCCGTAGGTGTCAACAAAGCCTGCCTGCTACCCAGCTCTGGTCTCCTCGGGCCAGAAGGAGCTGTCGCTTACTCGGATTTAAGTCCCCGGAACCAAACTAATACCAACTCACTGTTCTGTTGACTTGAATTGCTGGTAACAGAGCTCCTCTGAGTGCCCAGCCCACCTGCCTAGTCATGTACCAGTTTTGCATGCTGTATTTACTGAGCCCCTATTACATGTAAGGAACACGGGGTGTGGCAAGTCTGTTCTGCCGAGGAATCATTTTCTCGCCCCTCTATAGAAAGTAAGGGAATAAGCATGGAAGGAGGCAGAACGTATGGCTGAGTTCAGTGATTCCATCTAAGAACAGAAAAGGGAACTGGTTCAGAATGCCAGTAGCATGCACCACAAACCTTGCGTCTCTCTCCTGCCACCAGCTGTCTTTCACTGTTTCATTTCTTCCTCTGGTAGTGTGTGGCTCATGTTCTGCCCTCTTTTTTTTTAAGATTTATTTGGAAAATCAGATCAGATTTGTGGAGAGGAGAGACACAGAGAAACAATTTGACTGCATGTTCACCCCCAAATGGCTACAATGGCTGGAGCTGACCTGATCTGAAGCCACGGTCCAGGGACAACTTCTGCGTCTCCCATGCAAGTGCAGGGTCCCCAGACTTTGACCCATCATCTGCTGATTTCCAAGGCCATAAGCAAGGAGCTGAGTGAGAAATGGAGCAGCCAGGGCATGAACCGGTGCCCTTATGAGATGTTAGTGCTTGCAAGGTGAGGATTTAGCCACTGGGCCATTTCTCTGGGCCCTTGCCCTCTTACATTGACTTTCTACCTTTTGAAAGAATTGTCGGGTATAGGCAGCAGCATCAGGACTTCAGGACTCTAATAATGAACTTGTGAAAGGATTCCAAATCCTGAACATTTGCAGAAAGGACTCCTTTGTGTAAAGTGTGTGAGCACATCTAGATCTTTGCAATTATAAAGGAAATAGATTCCCCAGGAAAGATGGCCGGAGTCAGTAAAGGGAGCACAGGCTCTCAGATAAATGCTCTTGCTTCTGGTTGGTACAATAAATGCAGCAACAAGTGCCATAGCGCCCGGTGAGAAATTGCTGTACGTTGTTAAGGCAAGCGTAGTCTCTTTGGCTTAGGGCTGATGCATCAAGGATAAGGACCATTATACATCAAGGACACATAGTGGGAGAGTAGCATTCCTTCGGGAAGTTAGAACACCCTGGTCGAAGTGAAAAGAACATACTGAATTTGGGTAGATGGGGCTGAACTGCTGTGCATTGAGTTTTTACTGCGCTAGACCCTGAGCTAAGCTTGTTTGAGCTGGGGGAATGAAAGTTATTAAATCTGGGTTAGGTGGCTTTACAGTGAGAACAGAGTGAGCAAAGTCATGGAATACACACCCGCATCTGTTTAAATACTTCAAGTAGAAAAATGTAGTTGCCTCACTTTGCATTTACAGAAAACTGTTAGGGAAGGATAAATCATCTTGTGAGGGTTGTAGGAAATTTTCCCTTTTTTTGTCATTGACAGATTGCTTGCACCATCGTACATTTCTAACAGAAGCTATTGTTCTGATTTATCATAATTTTTGTCCTCTGGTTGGCCTTAGGGTAGCCATTAACTTATGGATGATTTGACTAGCTGCTTGATATAGTTACATACAGCAAATTCAAGCAAAGTATTGAGTTTAATAAAATATTCAGCTCATAGCATGTAATGGATATTCACTCTAGTAAGTCCTGTGGCCAATACAGAATTCAGATATCAT
This sequence comes from Ochotona princeps, assembly GCF_030435755.1. Classification (NCBI taxonomy): domain Eukaryota; kingdom Metazoa; phylum Chordata; class Mammalia; order Lagomorpha; family Ochotonidae; genus Ochotona; species Ochotona princeps. Next base: position 26,634,375 of record NC_080851.1, read on the forward strand.
TAACCATGTTTGGTTTGGGGTTGGAAGGGCTTTATAAGTGCCAGCCCAGCCTGTAGTTTTCCACATACTGTAGGCTGAAGATTGTCGGGGTTATGGACACCAGAAGCCCAGTTCTTAGTAAAATGTGTGCCTACCTAGACACATCTGAAGGTCCCATGGGCTTGCCAGTGGTTCTTTCTCAGGTCACATAGGATGGGGTCACATGAGCCATGCTCAGGAGGTATGGTGTTCCTGGACCATCTTGAGGCTGAAGTACCTTGGCCACTCTACTCTGGTCCCTCTCCTGATTCACTGCCTGCTGTCCAAGTGTCAATTCAGAGTCTTACTGTGAACTCAGCCCCAAAAACTCAACAGAGAAAAAGTAGTCACACTCTGATGCCTGGCTGTTCCAAGTAACCATGTCTGTGGTACCTAGCATACCACTGCTGGGGGTACGTTAGCACCGTTCTCCGTGCCCACCATGGCTCAGTGAAGGTCTGGACCTGGATCATGCTAACAGATGCAAAGCTCAGGGGGTGACACCTGTGCCCACCACAGTGAGGTAGAGTGGGGGAGGCGGGTTTGTGTCAAAGAGCAGGAAAAGTTCTCTCTCTCAAGCACAGGTGTGGGTTCCAGTGAAGAGGTGGGAATCCTGGGATGCTTCTAAGTTGCGGGACAGGATACTATGGTAGATCATCTTGACCTGAGCCTGGGGGCTGAATTTGAGGTTCCTGATGTGAGTTCTGTGCAGCCACAGAGCAGTAGGAGGCCTGGCATGGCCTGGGCATCTGATATGAAGTGACCTCAGAGCCCGTTTCATGGATTGGGAACCACATGGTGAAGGTGGGCATCACACTGTGTGCAGGTCAGCACTCACCTGCTCACAGTTTGGGTTCTGAGATTGCAAAGGGCACCTGGGCACTGGAAAGGGGAGGGATGTGTGGAGACAGGCCTCTGAGAAAGTTCATGGGAGTCTTGTGGAGCACAGGGAACATGTAGAATCAGCCAGGACACCCCCATCGGGAACAGCCTGGGATCACCAACCTTCCCCGTGCCAACTCTTCCTTCTCCCTAAAATTCTTCTGCCTCCTGCAATCCAGGAATGGAGGAATTTCGTGCCATACAACTTCTCTGAATGATTATTGAATTGGAGGATTCCAGAAAATGATGCTGACCAAGTATGTGACTGATGAAGGGAGCATCTTTTGTGGGATGCGCGTGTGTGGCTGATACTGGGGCCTGCTGAGTTCAGCCGCTTACAAAGTCTTGCGCACCTGTGGGTGCACAGCTGAGCCTGTGTCAAGACCTTTTGGGTACTGAGAAAATTATATCTTCCAAGGGGACATAGAAATTAGAAATCCGTGAAATAAATGCTCCAGCTTTCTAGTAGCTAGCTTAGGGCCATTAGCACGCTGACAGAGCATGGTTTGGGTCTGTGCAAGGAAGCTTCAAAACCCAATCAATACCTTCAAGAATGAGGATGCATCAGAAAGGGTTTAGAGAGTTTAAATGGTTGGTACTGTGATGTAGCAGCTAAAGCTGTCCCCTGCAACCCTAGCATCGCCTAGGGGTGCCAGTTCAAGTCCCAGTGTTCCACTTCCAATCCAGCTCTCTACTAATGGCCTGCAAAAGCGGTGGAGGATAGCCCAAGTACTTGGCCCCTGTATCCATAAAGGAGACCTGCAAGAAGCTCCTGGCATCAGATGAGCCCAGCTCCATCTGTCTACCCCTTTGGGAATGAATCAGCAGAAGGAAGATACTCTCTTTTTTTTTTAAAAGATTTATTCATTTTATTACAGCCAGATATACAGAGAGGAGGAGAGACAGAGAGGAAGATCTTCCGTCCGATGATTCACTCCCCAAGTGAGCCGCAACGGGCCGGTGCGCGCCGATCCGAAAGGAAGATACTCTCTTTGTGTCCCATTCTCTTTCTCTCTTTGTAACTGCCTTTTCGGTAGAAAAAAAAAATTTTTTAAGATGGGAGAAAAAGGCATGCACAAACCTGAGTCACCCCATGAAGGTAGTTAGAGACTGTTAGCAAGGTCCTGCTGTGATTTCTTTCCATAGGCAGTGTGGTATAGTGAGGAAAGGTCATTATGGACAAGAAATGCCTCCTTTGGACCTTAAAGTCTGTAATATTTATAACCAGATTGATTTGATTAGAGGAGATGCAGCTGGGGTGAGGGGATCAAACTGCTGCCCCGCTTTGTCAGTTTTACCAAAGAGCAGCCTGGAGTTCATGTGTGGCCATGAGCTGAGCAGAGACCTAGGCACCCCTGGGTTATAAATAAAGCCTCCAAGATAGGACCCCCTTTTCTGCCTGTCCTCTGTCAGCTGCTTGGGGTCCCCTCAGTGGGCAACCACCTCTGTGGGTGACCACGGGTCAGCAGCCACATGGCACCAGGGGTCCTGGTTTGGCACAGAAGACTTGTGCGTATGCTGTTCCCTGGGGCCCCAGAAGTTGACCTGAGAGCTGTGTGAGACAGGAAAGGGAAAGGCACAACAAGGCCCACCCTGGAAGCTAGAGGCACAGTTAGGGCAGGTCTTGCCTGTCCACTGGTAGGCCTTGTCTGTCCAGCGGCCTCGGGCAGGATGGGAAGCAAGCAACAGACCCAGCCTAACACACTTCCAACAAGCATACAAAACCTTCATCTACACCACGGAGTGGATGGTGATGGTATTTATTATTTTTTTTCTAATCTTGTGTCACTAGGGATGTAAATAAATAAATAGAAGAAAAAGGGGTGGTAAAAGAGTCAACTTGCCACATTTAGAACTGGCTAGTTTTTATTTTGGTTGGCTTGCACATCATCGTGGATCACAGGGAAAAGTTAAGGCGCATTGATGAGACTAGGTAACAAATGCCAAGAGCTGAGTGCTGTGTAACAGCAGATTCATTTGAAAAAAAAAAAAACTGCAGAAGTCCTCATGAGCCACAGATCCCAAAACCAGAAAGTGCAGTGTGTGAGAGTGGTAGGTTCTTGGTAAACTAATTGTTCCTGTTATGTCATTCTTCAAGGGTGGCTACTATCACGCAGTGGTTAGAAATCCAGGAAGGAAAGAGGACACCCGGTGTCTATGTGAAAATGAACTGTCAGCTCCCAGCAAATTAACTCAAGTTGGTTATCCTAATCTCAGAGGCATTGGGAAGCATTTAAAACTATTTTGTGAGCATGATATTTTAGGCATCTTTGGATAGAATAATTAATCTGCTCTCTTAGCAACAGAAACGGATTCTTTGAAGCTCATCAATGCATAGTAACACCTGCTTTATTAGGTAATGTGGCATATGCAACTGCCTATACTCTTTGACTTTCCACAGGGAGGGAATGTAAACTGCTACGTGATTCTACGCCAAAGGTGCAGAACCGAGTCAGGTTGACTTGGAAACAGAAAACAGAACCATCTCTGATTGAAGGCAGCGAACCTAGCATAGCGGCCCCAAACATTTCACAGCCGTTTATGTCCTTAGGGCCTTGGCTTTTGGTTGGTAGCACCTTTTTTGAATTAAAGTGGCATTCTGTCCTCAGCTTACTGAGGTAATGAGTAAGACCCACATCATCCTCAGACACAGACAGCAAACCCATCTTCACTTTGGGATTCGCAGCTCTACTTGGTGTAGCGTTCTCTGTGTAAAAAATCTGCAAATGTGGCTGAAATTAGATCATAGCAGCATCCAAGCCACATTTGGAGCCACTCAGTGGCCTAGAGCGATGGAGATGTGAAAACCCTACATCCCGAACCACCAGGCAGAGATTCTGCTCTGTGAGGAAGGATGCACTGCCCAGGAATCAACTTGAACCCTCCAAGGTGGCTTTTGGGAGCCACACACAGCCCTTGTAACCATGAGACTATTTGAAAAAAGTTCATGGGAAATGGAATTGAAAGGCACATTTGTCCTGATGTGTTTTTAAAAATTTAAGATTTTTTTTTGAAAGATTTACGGAAAGGAGAGACACAAAGATATCTTTCATCTACTGGCTCACTACCCATATGACTGCACGGTCAGAGCTGGGCTAGTCTGAAGCCCGGAGCTGCTTCTGGGTTTCTCACGTGAATGCAGGATCCCAAGAACTTGCACCATCCTCTGCTACTTTCCCAGGCCAAAAGTTGGGAGCTGGATTGGAAGTGGAACACCTGGGACACAAACTGGTGCCTATATGGGATATTAGCATTTATAGAGGATTAGCCTGTTGACCCACCATACCAGTCCAACCACCCCCACACACATTCAGATAAACCTCAAAAATCTATATCCAGGGTCCAACATGGTAGCCTAGTGGCTGAAGTCCTTGCCTTGCACACATTCTGGGATCCCATACATGCACTGGTTCTTTTTATTATTATTATTATTATTATTATTATTATTATTATTATTATTATTATTATTAGAAAGCCAGATATACAGAGAGGAGGAGAGACAGAGGAAGATCTTCCATCCGATGTTTCATTCCCCAAGTGAGCCACAACGGGTCGGTGCGCGCCAATCCGATGCCGGGAACCAGGAACCTCTTCCGGGTCTCCCACGTGGGTGCAGTGTCCCAAAGCCTTGGGCGATTCTCGACTGCTTTCCCAGGCCACAAGCAGGGAGCTGGATGGGAAGTGGAGCTGCCGGGATTAGAACCGGCGCCCATATGGGATCCCGGGGCTTTCAAGGCGAGGACTTTAGCCACTAAGCCACGCCGCCGGGCCCTATGCACTGGTTCTAATCCCAGCCACCCCGCTTCCCATCCAGCTCCTTGCCTATGGCCTGGGAAAGCAGTCGAAGATGACTGAAAGCCTTGGGACCCTGCACCCACATGGGAGGCCTGGAAGAAGCTTCTGGCTCCTGGTTTCAGATCAACTCAGCTTTGACCATTGTGGCCACTTGGGGAGTGAATTGTCAGGCAGAAGATCTTCCTTTGTCTCTCCTCCTCTCTGTATATCTGGCTTTCCAATCAAAATAAATAAATCTTTTTAAAAATCTATATCCAACTGTGTTCATTATCATTGCTAAACATTCAGTTTTAAGGAATGGTGCTCACTTGGAGTTCTTACATTTAGGTAGAATCTCCTGGTGTTGAGCCCTCCACAGCCTGGAGGAGATTTGGCTGGTCACTTGGGTGTCATGGAGATTCCTGGACGCCTATACATATGGGACCTGTCTCTAGCCCTGTTGGCTAGTGCTGACCGTGAGGTGCCACGAGGTCTCCAGTGTCTTTGGGGTTGCATGTTAGGAAGGCCTTTATTTTCTTATTGACACATACAAAGTATGTGTCTTCATTGTGATCAGTGTGATATTGTGACATGCATAACCATTGTGGACTGGCTCAGTTGTGCTGATTAACGTGTATTTTACCTCATGCAGTTTGTGGTAGGAGCAGTTAACTCAGTGACTTTTGAAATATAGTGACAGTGCTGAACAATAGATAACCAGGACTTATTCATGGTAATGGACGTTTTGTGTCCATTGACCAACATCTCCCATGCCCTACTCTCCCAACTCCTTTTTTGTTTTCTTTTTTTGTTTGTTTAATCTTTATTTTCTCTCCCAGCTCTTGATGAGCACGCTTGTACTGTCTGCCCCTTGAGTTCCGTGCGATCAAGTGACATCTGGTTTCTTATGCCTGGCTTAGGGCACTTAACACGATGTATTCCAGGTTCACCCATGCTGTCGCCAGTAATGTGAATTCTTTCATTTTTAGGATTGAATGGTGTTTGATCAATACCATCTTTAATAGATGTGAATTCTTGCCATTCTGGAGCTCCCCGAGAGGCTGTCTTGGAGATTCACCAACTAGGCATTGTTCGTTAGGATGTGCATCGTGTTACAGGCTGCCGTGTTCCTCCAGTGGTTTTTTCCACAGTTCCTTCTGCAGAAATTGCAGAAATGGGAAAGATTAGCCCTCCGCAGTTTTCTCTGGCATTACATCTCTTTCACATAAAGCATAGATATCTTGAGGATTGTGGAGTTGATCATTCAGGTCACGTGGTGTAGCTTGTGCATCTGGCACGTCCATCTTATGAATGGCCAGGAGTTTTGTCTGATGTTCCTCTTCGTAAACAGGGTTGCAGTTTCAGTGGCAGGTCTGTGTTGTTTGAAAAGAAAACGGAAATCCAAGTGTGATCCTTGAAAGCAGGTGTTTCGGCGTTGGTGGCCCATTCCTCTGTTCACATGTGCTCCTTCTGTCCCACCCAGATCAGCGGCTGATTCCTGTGTGAAATCACCATGCATAATCTTTGCAGGCTGAGGCTTTAAAGTTGTGAGTGTATAAATCCACAGCAACAGGTTTCATGATAACCCCAACTTAAAGGATTTTCCATCATTTAGGAGTTTTAGTTATGCTCTGCGTTTCAGTTCAAGGTGAATTACTCAGTTTGGGCCTTCCAGGGGTAAGAAAGTTGTAAGTGACTTACCACCCAGACGTCTTTCAGTCACCACAATTCAGTCCTGCCCTTGATTGAGCTCTCCCATAAGTCACTTTCATCGGCCCCTGAAACCCCAACCGGTACACGAATATCGTTCTATTCCTCGGGAGCCCTCGGGTACCCGGAACCCAACTGATCCTCTTTATGGGTGAGCACCCACTCTCTCTGCCTTTCCTCCAAAGTATGCATAACCTATTGCATCACTTCCTCCCCTGGTGCAGAATCTTCTGTTACCACTGAACTTTCTGCACTGACCAAGCAGCAAGAAACCATAGAGCACTGACCATGACTGCAGTGGCCTGGGATCACTCTCGCCAAAACTGCACAAACTGAAGTCAGATAGATGCATCTCCAAGTTAACTCTTTTAAAATATCCATGTGCATGGTAATGGGAATATTTACTTTGCCTCCTGAACAAGTTCACTCCACTTGTAGATGTAACTCCGGGTTGTGAGTTGGATGACTGCTCCCCTATGAGATGCTGGAGGGCAGCTGCAGTTCTCCATATTCCCAAGGCTGTCTCGGGTTCCCCATTCACTCCTGAACTCGCAGACATCAGCTGCTTTCCAGAAAGGCCTTATCTGTGCCCAACCAGCTGCTCAAAAAAACACGCACAAGACCCTGCAGGTCTGGCTGGAGTGCCAGCGAGTGTTCAGTCAGGGCTGATGTGGCCAGTTCCTGGCCCCAGGGAAATTGAAAAACCCTAAAAGATGACCAGGTGCACCCAGCCCTGGGCAGGTGCCATAGTGAAAAACAGAGACAGAGAAGGAAGTGCGAAGGAATCCCCATAATGCCTGTGGACGAGAGGCGGTGCAGAGGAGCCCTGCCTGGAGGCTGGGAGCCAGGAAGTGCAGGGCAGGTCCTCAGGATGACCACAATCAGTGTCTGGCATGGCTCTCCCTACTCCAGGGTCCCCGGGGGCTTCAGGGACATATCACACTCAGTCGCTCTTCAAGTCTGCACAGAGCCAGCACCCGTCCAGCCCCTAGTTCTGTTTGAAATGGTTTCATTATGTTCTCTAACGGTGTGCCCCACAGCTGTATGTTCACGCTCTGGCCCCAAGACAAGATTTTTCAAGAAACTTTTTCCCTATTTAGCATCCCAACAAACACCCAGTGGTCCTCACTCCCTTTTTCTGAGACCCCCACATGGGAGGGGCAGTCTCCCCGAAGAACTTGAACGTGAGTTTTCGAGATGCCTTTGCACCCTCAGGAGGCAACACAGGCTATTTTTTCAAAATCTAAATGGCGTCAGGGGTCTCACCATGGCTGACGATGCGAGTTCCAAAAAGGGTGGGGACTAGAAAAACAAATTAAGCCAGGAGTTTCCTATCAGAGCCAAATGAGGTCGATTCTTAGTCCCTTGGAAAGCAGTGAGGCCCCAAAATAGAAGCATGCTGGCCAGGGCTGGCCGTCTCCATCCTGCTGGATCAGTGACTGGTGACATGTGTTATTGCGAACCTCGTTGCTAATGGAAACAGCTTCAGGCAAGTGGCAGCACCCCAGATTCTCATGTGGGCCAGCCCCACACCATTTGTAGAAGAACGTGACTTGAAAAATCGCAAAATGAAATCCCACATCCATATGTTGCAGTCAAGCTCGAGGAGTCGAGGAGCGCATCTGTTGGCCTGAGACCAGGACTGTGAAATAAATAGCAGGCATCATTAGCGCTGAAGATGTGGTCGACATTACAAGATGGAGAGCAGAGCGAAGCCGCTCAAACCTGGCCTCCACAGAGCAAATCACAGGTCCAAAGTCAGCCATTTGTACTTCAGATTGATTGATTTTTTTTTTTCAGTAGAAGTGTCTCCACAGGCATACGCTTCAAAATTCCAAGCCACTCTTGGTTGCACTGGACTGGTGCATGGAGCAGCTTGGCAAACAGGGAAACACGAATATATACATGATGCAGCACACCAGGCACACAAGTGGCATTCCTTGCAGCTGAGGGATGGGGAAAGATCAAATCCCCTCAGTGGCACTCAGAGTTAAGTAGTGTCACACCATGAGACTGCCCAGTGGGGCACAGACGTTGGCACTGAACTCATCTGCAGAGGAAGCGTTTCTGTGACTCCTCCCACAGAACCTTGTGAGGAATCTGATTGGATGTCAAAGGACACGCCAAGGCAGGGGAGAGGTACAAGGTATTTTGTACATCAACAGCCTGTTGGCTGCACAAATCACAGTAGATGTGAGACTCAGGAGGCTAAGATTCTGGAGGTCCACTTTGCCCCTGACACACAGCAAGGTGCTAGGAAGCTCCAGAATGTTGGAAATGAGGATCGGCGGGCAGGGAGCACATCTCTCTGTGTGTCACATTAACTCTCTGATCCTACACTGCGAGAGGAGCTTGGTCCCTCCACCTGGAGGATGCAGGCCCACGAGGGACACATGACTTGTGAATCCACCCCTTTGCAACATGGGGGAGAGCTGCTTCCTGAATTGAGGCGACCCCGAGCGACAGAGGAGGCGTCGGTGTGTGAGATCAGATGGAAGCGAAGGACTTCCTTTCTTACGTTTTCCCCAAACTGCTGCCCAGGGACCTGGCTTTGGGCTCTGTTAGCCACCCAGCTGCGCAGCCTTCAGTTAACATAGGCAGGGCCCACACCACATCATTTCCCACCATGCGGGTGAGGCAGGCCAACTTTGGTGCTGTAACAGTTCACCAGTGGTCATGTTGCAATGGGCAAAGCTGGCATCTCTGGGCTCTTAGAAGCCTAACATCCCTACCAAAGGATCAGGGCACATGGAGCCCTGGATGCTGAAGGTTAAGGACATTCGAAACCTTGTGGCTGAAGAACTGAGGTTCAAGCCCAAGACTTGCTTCCTAAATGCTGCTGTGGTTTTGCCATAGCCAGGAGCCGAAAGATGTAACTGTATTGTCCTCAGTCACAAGAGAGCCACAGAGCAGTGTGGCAGGGCAGTATGGCAGAGCAGTGTGGCAGGACAGTGACTGTCTCAGGCCAGCATCCCCTCCCACCCCAGCCCATCAACTCTCCTTGGTCCCCTGCTGCCCCACAAGGGACCTGGAGGAGCTCCTAGCCCAGCCCCAGCCTTCACAGCCATCTGAGAAGTGAACCAGCTGACAGAAGATTGGTACATTTGTGTGTGTGTATGTATGTGTGTAACTGTCCTTCAAATACATCTTTTTAATTTACTATTCTTTTGGCCATTGTGGGTGTTGCTGAAACATTTGACTTGAATACTCCTTTAAGAATAGAGTCAGGGGACCCTGGTAACAAATTAAGCTGCTGCCTGCTATGCTGACCCCCCATGTGGGTGCTGGTTCAAGCCCCAGCAGCTCCACTTCAGATCCAGCTCCCCACTAAAGTGCCTGGGAAAGCAGCAGCAGGTGGCCCAAATCCTTGCCCCCTCCTCGCCTTCCCGCTGCCCCGCGCCTACATGGGAAACCAAGAGGAGACTTGTGTCTTTGTCCTGATCCAGCTACAGCTATTTGGATGAAGATTTCTCTCTCTCTGCCCAGCTCCCCTGCCACTGCCATAACTCTGACTTTCAAATATTTTTTTTCTTTCTTAAAGATTTTTTTTTAATTATTATTAGAAAGGCAGATAGAGAGGAGAAGAGACAGAGCAAGAGTTGGATGGAAAGTGGGCTGCACTCAATGGTATCCCGGCATGCGCAAGGCAAGGACTTTAGCCAGTAGGTTACTGTACTGGGCCTCAAATAAATAAATCTTCAAAAAAAAAAAGTTAAAGCATTTGTACTTACAAAAGGAGATTATGCTGAATTTCCAGCTCAGCTGTTCTGCTCGGACCATGGTGGAGGAGGACGGCTGGATGGTGGCTGTGTGTGTAGGGCCCGCAACGGAGTGTGGTAAATGATGCCAGCGATGCTGCCTGGCATCGCTGGTGTCTTGATCTTTGAGAAAGGCAAGGGGCAGACAGGAGACACGAAACAGCTGCTCGGTGCCTGCTGGGTGCTGGCACCTTGCTTGTTGGCTCTTGGCCTCCCCCCACCTCACCACTAGCTGGGGTGAGCTTTGGGTTTCAGATGAAGTGAATGCATCCAAAGCCGGCTGAACTCGTGCCTGATCCCAGACTCCCTGAAAAGTGGTGGGAATCTGAAGTTGCTTGCATCTGCTCCCCCTAGCTCCTGGCCCCTACCCTTCCCCAGCCCCCGCCCCTACCCTTCCCCAACCCCGTTCTCTTGTAGCTTTCCTCCTGTGGGCTGTGCTTAAGCTGGCATAAATTTCAAAGCTAGCTAATTCCTCCTGCTGGATGGGTCATAAGTAAGATGCATCATAATTAGCTGTGTCTGATCGCCCTCCCGTTGTCCTGAGCTGGAGTCCCTAATTGTCTAGCGGGGCGGGGAGGTTGAGTTTGGCTGTGGCTAGTTTTATCATTTTGACAGTTTGCTAATAAAAGGTCAGGAGAGGTACAGGAGCTCTCTGATTTACATATGGCAAGCAAGAGGGCATCCTGGGAAGTGGGCATTGAAGGTAGGTCTGGGCATGTGTTGCTGTTGATACCCATGCTGAGATGCCATAATTGACAAGAAACGCTATTATTAAAGAGGTCTGTTGAGATAATTAGCACTCAGGGTTGCATTTTTAATCTGATTTGAGTCAGATAATTTATCACAGCAGTAGCAAGCTGTCAGGGTCACAATAAATACTCATTAAGGCTGAATAAAGATTAACGGCGGGCTGAAAGAAAATTAGGCCAAGCAGTAACATTTGATTTCAATATTTACAGGGCTAATTTGGACTGATATTGGCAAAAAGATCAGATCCCCAAATTGAACTCGTTCAGGAAGGAAGAAGAGGGAGCACGGAGCCGAGATGCTCAAGGCGACGTCTCCGGAAAACTGGAAGTCCGCCTTCTAATTGATTGCCAGAAATATTAATTTTGAAAGGCTCGTTTGGCAAGGCCGTGCTAGGAAAACCCGGGCTCCTCTGCCGTTAATAAGATGCCAACTCCAAACGGAGAAACGGTGCATCGTGAAGGCATGCCTAATTTGTTAACATTAGCCAGATACTGCACTTTTAATTTAATGCAACTCGCTTGTCTTTGGTTCATACATGGGCAGTTTATGGCACTTCAAGTTAATTAAAAACACCTACCATTAAAACAGGCAGCATCTTGAGAGGCAAGGGGAAGTTACTGCAGGTCACTATATTACCAGGCCAAGACATTTATGTACTTGCTGATAATTTACAGTATACTAAAGATAGGGAGCCAAATGAGAACATTAGTATTTATGAATACAGTAAATTTTGTTGACAAAATCTAGTGTAAAAGGTCAGATACAGAATCCACAGTGGAAGTGCAGTTTGTTTATCAGAATGAGAGGCTTGGATTTTAACAGAAAATTAATTTCAAGAGCTGCTGCGTTGCTATGAAAACCCAGAGCCCCAGGTTCCCATGTCTGTACGTTCCCAGAGCACCCCGGGGTCCAGCAACTCTCGCAGACCAGTCTCGGCACCTTGGTGCTGTCGTCAAACCGGTGGGATTTCAGCCAAACTGCTGCATCCCCAGAAAAGCTTTTGTTAGCAGCCTGACTGTGCTTGTGCAACACAGGCTCCAGGGTACGCATGTGCCATGCAGTGGAAAGGAAGTGAGTTATGGTGAAGCAGAAGGGTTTGGAGGGAGGGCAGGAGCCCAGAGGGGCATGGCAAGGCACCGGGGCTAGCCAAGAGTTTTTTCGATGGCGGGAGGTCAGGAGCCAGGAGGCAGAGCCTGCACCCTGCACATGGCAGGGAGGCGTGCCCTTTGCCACTAGCCTGTCCAGGAAAGGGCCATGCCAAGCCCTTTGTGCTGCAGGCTCACTATGAATGGCACAGAGCGGAGCGGGCTGACTCAAGGGAGGAGGTGGGAGGACCCAGAGTTCTCTTGCCACCTCTGCAGCACAGGGCTCCTGGCCCATAGGCGCCAGCTTCACCGCTTGCCACTGCTGCTGCTTAGGCGCCACGTGGCTTCAACTGCAGTCAGGAAGCAGCAGGTTGGTTAGGTCCATTTCTAAAGCATTTATCCTGGTGACTTGTAGATGGAAACCCCAGCTTTCCAAGCTGAGTCCTCAAGGGAATCCTTTGGAAGCTGGGAGATAGATCCCATCCCCACCCCCTGCAGTGAGGGCCTTGTGCAGACCAGTAAGTCAGAGCTAAAGACAGCAAGGGGGCCTGTGGCCTCAGGTGCTGCGTCACTCACTCCCCAGGAGGCCGTGGTTACGTCTTGGTACCGAAGTTTATTACCAGGGACTTTCAGGAGGAATCAAGTCCTGGGCTGTGAAACTCTGGCACTCAGGATCATTTCACTCCAGCAATACCCGGCTCCTCCAAGTCCCTTGGCACTCAGGGACCACTGGACCTGTCAGGGTGATGGGAGTTCAGGCAGAACCAGGGGACATTTCCTTCCACTGCATCACCTCTCCTCACCCCACCCTATCCCAGTGCTATTTCCCACCGTGGGTATCTGTCCCCACCTCCCTAAGCCCCCTGTCAACTCACCTTCACCAGGCTGTAAACAGAGCTAAAGGACTTACTTTCTCTCTGGCAACCTCGGTGTTTTAAAGCAGTACATTCCTGGCAACTGTAGTTCCCAAGGCCTTAGCCAATGCGTGGCTCATGGAAGCTTTACATGAGCATGACATGGAGGGGGAAAGGTCCGCCTTGTGGCCCCCATGTTCCATCATCACATGGCTGTGCAGCACAGGCGTACGGAGAGATGTGGCCCTAGCCACCAGTGTCTGTTAAAGAATGATGGCAGCCAAGCAGGTGGAAGGCGTTAGGGAAGCAAGGGTGAGACCTCTCTCTGTGTACAAAGCCAGTACATTTTCTTTTTGGTCTTCTAGTATCTTAATGATCTTTTTCTTTCTAAATCTTTATTACTATAGAGAACAGATTTTATTTATTTCAAAGTTGCAATGCTAAGAACGTAACTGTATTGCCACGTCTCCCTCAAACCAATTTATTCCTTCCTTTTTAAAAAAAAAAATTCTTGCAAAACCATGGTTTTAATCCATTCTACAATCACAGGCCTAATGCACCTCTAACCATGATATTCAACAAGTACAAAGTAGAAAGACCACAGTTCTACAGAAACAGAAATAAGAGCTAAAATCAGTGATCAAATCACAAGGTCTCTCTTTCGTTCTCGTTCTGTGTTAATCACTACAAATAGGATAATACATGGTATTTGTGTTTTGGGGATTGGCTTATTTCTTAACACAGTGGTTTCCAGTTGCATGGATTTTGTTACCAAAGATGATATATTTCATTCTTTTTATGGTTGAGTAGTACTCCATCATGCACGTTCTCTTGAGGTTGATGGGCCTCTGGGATGATTGCACAGCTCAACTGTTGTGAACTGAGCTGCAGTAAACCTGGAATACAGATAACTCTCCATTCTGATTGCATTTCAGCTGGGTACATTCCCGGGGTTGGAATGACTGAATCATTGGCACATCTGTCCTCAAATTTCTAAGGAATCTCCATAGTGTCCTCTCTAATGTTTGCGCTAGTGTACAATCCCACCAAAAATATATTAGGATACCTTCCCCCTGACCAATCCTTGCCAACTTTTTTTTAAATTTTGGGTGATAGCCATTGGTTAGGTGAAACCTCATTGTAGGTTTTTTTTTCCATTGTATTTCCCTGATGGCCAGTGATCCTGGACATTTTTCACATATCTATTTGCAGTTTGTATTTTTCATGATTTGAAAAATGCCTGTCCGTGCCCTTTTCCCATTTATTAACCGGATTGTTTGAGTGATGTTTCTTGTGGACCCTAGATACTGGCCCTTTATCCATCGCCTACTTTGCAGGTATTTTTCCCCCTTCTGTCAGTTGCCTCTCCACACTGTGTTTCATTGGCTGTGCAGAGCTTCCTAGTTTGATGGAATCCCATTTGGCTATTTTTGCTTTTTTGTCTGTGCTTCAGGGGTCTTTTCCAAGAAGTCTCTGCCCTGTGCCAATGTCCAGCAAAGCTTCCCCAATGCATTCTTCTAGTAATTGGTGGCATCAGGTCATAGATTTAGATCCACGATCTATTATGAGTTTGTTTTGAGTAAAACGTAAGGTAGAGGGCCTTATTTTGTGCTTCTAACAGGTGTAGGTCCCATTTTTCCCAACACCATTTGTTGGAGAAACTTTCATTTCCCCAGGGACTAATTTTACTTCATTCGTAAAAGATTAGTGGTTTCTTTCTTATTTTCAGATTTTATTTATTTTTATTGGAAAGTGAAATACACAGAGAGGTGGAAAGACAGAAGATCTTCCATCTGCTGATTCAGTTCCCAAGTGGCCACAATGGCTGGAGCTGAGCCGATCCAAAGCCAGGAGCTTCTTCCAGGTCTCCCACGTGGGTGTAGGCTCCCAAGGCTTTGGGCTGTCCTCAGTTGCTTTCGCAGGCCACAAGCAGGGAGCTGGATGGGAAGTGGGGAACTAAGGGACATAAACCGGTACCCATATGGGATCCTGGCACATGCAAGGCGAGGACTTTAAAAGCCACTAGGCTACCGTGGCAGGCCCTACATTAAAGTTTTTCAGGTAAATTTTTTGAAGGTTTATTTATTTGGAAGGTAGAATTAGAGAGGTGGGCCTGATGCAGGTTTGACTTCGCCAGTGTTAGTATTTGTGAAGGAGAAAAATCCAGAAATATATAAATGATCTTCAGTTTGGGATTGGTTCAGAAAATTAAGCATATCCATCCTGTTTAAGTTTTGTGGGAGGTCAATGTGTGGGTACCAACCTGGAGCCTTTGAAGGCACCACTTGGGTCACCCACATCCCGTATTGGATGTGGAGTCCTTCCTCAGCTCCTGATTCTAGCTCCCTGTTACTGCAGACCCTGGGAGCAGCACATGGTGGGTGACTCAAGCAGTGTGGTCTCTAGCACCCATGGGGGAGACCTGCGTTGAGTCCCCTACCTCCTGCCTTTCCACCTGCCCCAAGCCTACCTGTTGTAGACATTGAGGGCATGAGCCATTATGGAGATATCTCTGTGTGTGTCTATATTTCTCTACCTTTCCAATAAATAACATTTTCTCAAGTTATATTGCTAAATTTAAGATGACCTCCCCCCAAAAAAGCAATTTAAAAAGTTGGAGAAGAAAATACACAAAAATGCAAACTGTAGTTTTCTACGCTGAATGATGGCAATTGGGAAGAGATTGTCAGAGCCTTGCCTTGTATGTAATGAACAGTTCTATAGTGCTTGGATTGTTATGGATGGATGGATTACTTTCAAATTCCAAAGCAAAGAGACAAAAAATGGGTTTTAACAGACGGTCCTGTTCAGTGGGGTATATGGAATTTCCCAATGGAGCATAAAGCTTTTTCATGGCATATTCTATTACTACACATCCATAAAAACAAGAAATACACTGAATGGCTTGTGTTTTTTTTTTCTTGTTTACAAGCAATAAACCTGTTCTACAGGTTTGTACATAGTCTATGTTTTCTAGTTGTTGCTTATGCTTTGAGAGTGAATGAATCGGACTTTGGTTATCTGTGAGCAAATCGGAATGGGAAGAGTTTGTGAGAACAACCCAAAATCCAAAGGCTCAATGGAAAATGACAGCCAGGACCTCTCCCTAGACACTCGGGCCTTTCTGGACCCCTCAGGACAGCCAGGAGGAGGAAGCGATACACTGGTCCCCCTTTTTCCAGTTGGGCATGATGGGCAGAACAGGAGTCAAAAACTCATGCAGACTCTCGCAAGTGGCAGTGGGTTGCGGACCTGGGGGTGATAGGGATGGATTTCTGGTTAGCCTCCATGCTTGACTGCTTCCCTGTGCAGGCAAGAGCTTTCCATGTTACCCAATTCTCTCTCTCAGGTCTCTAAGGGGTATGCCCAGAAAATAAACTTGGCAAAGCCTGGGCAACTCTAGCTGACACCTTAGCAGGACAGATCCAGAGACAACCTAAGCCCTGAGAGGGCCACTTCTGAAGATTCAGGGGTGAGCAAAACCAGCCTGATCACCTGTACCCTAAAGCCCCAGCCCCTGTTTAACTCTCTGTGTGAAGTAACATACTGAAACTACAAGTTGCCAAGCAGGTCCACAATGCCAAATATTTGACTATGATTAAAGCAGGAAATGGTTATGAAAATATGTGGTGCCCATTCTGCAGGGGATAATAAACAGAATCCTTGACAACAGCAAGGAAATGAGAATATGGAAATAGAGCCGGCCTGTCTATTTCCGGTTTGCACCATGGACAAGGCAGAAATTGGCAATCGGGACAGGTGTGAGAGGGCATCTTTTTCCTCTCATCCACCATCATCTGCCATCAGAAACTGGACAGAAATGAACTCGCAGACATAGTGAAAGCAAAAAACCAGCGGGCTCCTTTGGCAAGGACTCTGTGCCCCGGACAGCATAAGGCAAAGGGAATTTGTGCTGCGTTTACCTTAGCCTGCGTAGAGATGTTCATAGAAAGTAGAGCTGGTTGCACGCAAGTACTGCAGCCGTTACACTGTGTGCACTGTGCTTTCAACAAAGCTTGCCAGTGCCCGTAAAGCATGCTGCTTAGACACATGGGAGGAGGAGGGCTGGCAGGCCCTGCCGGAGCTGAAGGTCATGGTAGACATGTTGTCAGAGACCACGCTGGACTCGACAGTCACCATGAGCAGTGTTGATGTTTCTGGTCGCCTGAGGAGACACATCCTCTTGGCAAGCGTGTAGTTTTTCTCACTTGGCTTTCTTGCCAAGCTCTGTGTAACCCCTCATTCCTTGGGTCATCTCTTTTCCCTAAAGGCACATGGAAGGAACAACAAGCCTTTTCTACAGTAACACCATGTTTCTGTGGGAAGTACAGATGATGATGGATTGCTGAAACCTGAGCGATCAATCGGATTCTCACCACGAATGTTCTGAGTTTCCTGGAGAGCTGGTGTGGATGCAGGGAGCAGGGCTGGGGCCCCAAAACCCACGGGGCCCAGCAGTGAGCACCTTCTCCACCGGTGCTCCCCCGGGTGCCCGGCCTGCCTTGCCCTAACCCAGGCCCTAATGGAGCTGGGGGTGTGTATGACCTCCCCGAGTGTTGACCGTTGGCCCTGCTGGACCTTGGCAGTTGGCATCTTTCACAAGCTCGCTGGCCCTTTGTGTGGCGTCCTTGGGGAAATGGCTGTGGAATTTCTCTGCTCAGTGCTGAATTGTCTTTTTATCGAGTCTTGAGAGTTCTTTCTAGGTTTTGGACACAAGTGCCTTTACACACCAGCAGGCCTCATCTTCGTTACATCATTGTCCTCGCTCAAACTTGAGATGACTTGGAACGCCAGGGTCTCGGTTTTAGCAACAATCAAATATCAGTCTGGTTTTTGTGCCTTGGGGCTCTTATCTAAAGAATCATTGCCTAACCCAAGCTCTCGGGAGGACTTAACCTGTGATTTCTTCTAAGTGTTTTCATACTTTTTGCTCATCGGTTTAAGTCTGTAGTAGCTTTAATGGTGACGAGAGTTTATTCAACTCAGTTTTGAACTTGGCAAAGTGACCTCTTTTGTGGATTGATACTGTTAGATTTGTTTTTTTTTTTCTTGGTTGCATATGGAGAGGCTCCAGAGACTTCCACACCCTCTCTCAAGCTTTGCTTATCCTAACGATGTAAGCGATTGTTGCTTGAGTCCTATTTATTCATATGTAGCATTTGTGCGTGTGTGTGTCAAAATACAAGATCCTCCTGGCCTTTTTAAACTCCATTTAGTTTTTGTTGCTGCTGCAAATACTCTTTAGATGTTACTGTTGTGTTCTTCCCCCACCCCCACTTTTTTCTATCCTTTGGCTTTAAAACTTAGAAGGTTTCCATCCTGCTTTGGTTAAACTGCATAATTTATTGAAAGCATTGCACCAGTTCATTTCAATGACTTTTTCCTGATACACCTTATCGAGTCAGAATCCTCGGTCGTTATCCAGTGACCACACAGGGCCTTTGGAAAGTTCCCTGCGTGGACAAGGGACCCATTCGGGAAAGTCTGTCCTCTCCACCTTGCCCCTGGTGACTGTGTGCCCTGCTGTCCAACGAGCATGCCCGGTGAGCTCTCCAGGTAGAATTAACTACAGTCTTTCAGCTCATTCTCTTTCAGCTGGGTGTGCATCTAATTAAACAGGGACACTTTCAAGTGTTTAACTTCCCTCAGAGAAATGCCTGTTTGGAAAATACCACCTGTCTGCAGGTTTTACATCTCATTTCCTGGGTTGTCCTTCCTGTGCCAGCTCACAGTGTGGGGCATTAAGAGCCAGCCAGAATGTGGAATTTTTTTTTTTTTTTTGGTAACCACTTCTTGAAAAAAATTCCCAGGAAGCTTTTCTCCTCCAGCTGCCTTCCCATTATGTTCTGCCGTCTGCCAAGCCACGCAGCAGGTAGTCCGCATGGTATGCATGTCTGTGTGAGAACACGCCACTGATGTGGACAAGATGTTGGCTGTAAAGCGAAGCCCACATCTTGTCCACAAGTGTGTGGAAAACAGTGCGTCTGCAAGCATCCAGGCCGTATAGACCATTTAGCCAAATATAGCTCGTGAAAACAACTCTGTTGTCCGTGTGCTTCAGGCGGCCAAGCTCCTCCAAGCTTCTAACTCTGAGGCAGCAGGTCTATAGCCAGACTAGATGTGTTCTTGTTTTGCCTTTTCTCCTAAATGCAAGACTTCAGAATACGTGTGTGTGTGTGTGTGATGGCAATGATTTGCTGCACGTTACCCGAATCTGCCCACTTCCCAGAGCTGACGCTTCAGCTGGCTCTGGATCCCCCTGCTTGGCGTAGGTTTGGGGAACGTGTGTCTGCTTGGTGGTTACTGCTCGACCACTGACTGCTGCTAGTCCCATTCTTTGCGCACACAGTTACCATGTTACATAGCGTGTCTGTCACTTTATTAAACCTCAGCCTTTGACCAGGAACATTTTGGGCCACATGTGAAGACAAATCTACACAGTGAGAAGTCAACTATTTCTTTAAAAAGTTAAAACATTTCAGAAGTGGAAGTGTTGGAGAGAGCAGTCAAGCCTTGCTCTGTGTATGTCTGACTTCAGTTGCACTCAGTTTTGCACGTCTTTCTCTCCCTCATTGGATTGTAAATCTCTGAGATGAGAGACTCCCAGTCACTCACAGGATATCCTCTGCGATGAACCCCAGAACCAGCCAGCCCTAGGAAGAGCGTCGTTTTCATGGTTTCTAAAATAGAAACTACCACTAAGAGCAAATAGGCCAGAAAAGAATGGTGATGCTCCATCCGGGCACACAGGCACTTACACCATGATGCTTTTCACTGAATTTCTTCTCAAAGCTAAGGGTCCTCTCTAGGATTACACACAGATCAACAGCTGCTCCCAGGCAGTGCACACGAACACACGACGTGAAAGAAGGAAGGTAGAGTTGGAGGGCTGGAGAATGCTGTTTCTGTATTCCTGGTTTCTGCCGACTTAAGTGGTAATATGGATTTCTCTTGACCTGTTAGCTACACCTCAGACCTTCCTCTGTGCCTGGGAATGCACATTCTGGTCCTGGGAACCCCAGCATTAGGAGGAGCGCCCCCTGAGCATGTGGGAACCGTGCCAAGAGTGCACTTCTGACTTGCCCAAGGCCTTGTAACAAGTCTTCCACAATAATACAGCATGGAATGCTAACCCAGTTGATGACATCACCTCTTAACACACCTCCAACTCACCAGTGGGCTCATTTCCAAAAGTCAGCTGGTGAATTCATTGGGAAGTAATGAACTTTCCAAAGCAACAGTGTCACCCATGGTGGCAAGCAGGGTGCAGGTAAGCCCACAGAGTCATCTCGGCAGAGTGCAGCCAGGGTTTTGTACTCAAACAAGTGAGCAAAGCAGTGTGCTGCCTTAGCGCATAGCCTGGACTTTAAGTGTGAGCAGTTTCATGTTGGTCCAGAACCGTTGGATTTGGAAAGGACTGAGAAGTAAGGAGAGATGTTGGCAGAGATGTTTAACAGTAGCTGTAGGAATTTTCAGGTGAGGGAGAAGGGGGAAAAGTAACCCGACCTGGGCGAAGAGGAAAAGTGTAAGTAAGGAGAGCTCCTTGGGAAGTCCCAGCTCTGAGCAATGAGAGATCGTTCAGTGAATAGTGGTGGAACTCTGGTGATAAGTGAATCAAGGCATTTTCTTCCTGAATGTTGTAATCTACCCGCATTGTTCTTTAGTTGAGTGTAAAGGCCTCTGAAAACCCCCGTGTGAGAGCAAATCAGAAATAGGAAGGAATAAGCTTGTTGCTGAAATCAGGCTGGAGGCTGATGCTGTCCCTGTCTGCCGTTGATTTCACACACCTAAGATGTGATTGTATTTGCAACAAGAGGAGGTGTGGTTCAGTGGGTTTCAGTGTCAGGCCTTAGGTCAGTATGGACTTACTGGCATCACCAAGTCCACTTTGCTTTTTGGTAACCCGCCATGTCACTGAATTGTCGATAGGGCCCTCCTGATAACATTTGTTAAGCACATTCTGACCTGCCTGGTACTGTCACTGAATGGCAGCTGTCCTATCTTAGGCAGGTAGATTAGATTTGCATGTGGCAGGTGCAGCCCTTACATATGTATATACAGTATTAAACATAGTTTGCAGGAGCATGCCAATTTTTAATGCGTGGAAATGTGTAAACTTCAAAGCTACAACAGCCCAGCTGATCAGCACAGGTTTAAACGGTTCTAAGTCCATTCAGCTTATAGGTTTGCAAGAGAATGAGTAGAGGAATTGTTGGTAGTCATGAAGTTCATTTTCACATCTTGAAAGACTTCATTGTTTGGCTTTGGTCTTGATTCATTTCTCGCTGCAGTTAAAGAAAGGATGAGTGTTCAATAAATGGATCCACATTAAAATGGTTTGCTGTAGACCATATGTAACTAAAACCTTGATTTAAAGTCTGTCCTTTTCAAGAGTCTGTATTTCGTGCCAGGAATCGTGCATGTTTCAGTTAGCATCTCCAACTGATGGAGAACATCAGGTCTCCTCTCCCACCTGTACTCGTCTGATCGCTGGTGGTGCCTGTGATTGAACTTGGCAGTCATCTTGATAAAGCACCACATTATGGTGTAGGAACACTTGTCCAATACCAGTGTTCTTCCACACCGACTGTCTGCCAGGTCAGGATTGAGTTACTTCAGCCAACATTCTCATGACTCGTAGAACAACACGAACCACACGTCATTTAATCTTGGGTTGGATTTGAGAACTGTTGGTTAACTAACTGCTGGGATACCCTCTAGCTGCGAAGGGCTTTGCCAAAACTTGGGTTTGTTTTCCTTATCCCTTCTCACTGTCCATGCACTTACCACGCTGCCATGTTCCTGCCCCCTTTTTCCTCTGTTAAAAAACAGGAATCACAACAGACCAGGCTAATGGAATACCAGATGAACAGTTTCTCTTCTAGACTGGGCCCAGAGTGAATCAGGAACGACTCTCTCCAAGTCACATCCAGGAAGTCACACTAAGCTGATTGTCACCATCAAGTGCAAGCATGCAGACTTGGAGACTGCACTGGGCATCCCCCCAGCCCACCCCAGATCTTAGCCTCAGAATGTGGCAGCTGCACATCCATCTTCTTTAGATGACAGATTATGCAGAACGGGTTTGTGATTCAGCAGTGTGGTCCTCGGTGCCAGGCACTGCCAGCTGCATACTGTGCCTGTCTTTGTACTCACATTCTGGTGCAGGCAGAGCGAAGTTACTGCAGCAGAATGCCTTTGGCCTGCAGAGCCGCATAGGGGTGGAGCAGGTACCATGTGTGGCCTCTTGCAGGTGTGTGCCTTGTCTGGCATCTACTCTGATTGTGGGCTCCAGTGCCCCAACATACAGCCGTTCAGTCTCCTTAGATCCGGTTCCCATTCTGCGCACGTGCAGTTGTTAGCACCTGCTTTGCCTTCCTCAGAGCTCAGGGACGGGGAAACATCTATTTCCCAGTTGCTGCGAGCCTGGAGGAGCCCTAGGAGCTGGTGTGGAACTGGTTGGGACTGTGTGTTTAGTGTACTTTTCTCCTTTTTTTTAAAATTAGGTATCAATTTGAAAGAGAAAATCTGTCATATTTGTGGCAGAATGTAGGTACATTTTCTTTACAGAATAAATGGAATGTTGATTCTAAGAATTTTTCTTCAGTTCATTGGCAATTGCTTGTCTGTGCATGCATCTGAAAATTATTTAAACCATGGCACTTTTTTTTTCATGAAGGAAAATTTGATCTTTACCTTCTGTATAAATATATCTCAAAACCAGATTATCAAGCAGTTGAACATTGATCTGTTGGATTGGCAGTTTTGTGCAGCTCTAGCTATGCCCCCGCCCCCCGGAACCTCAGTTTACCAACTTGCAGTGTTGTCTTGGGAGAAAAGAATCATCACAATAGAATGTTCCATTCCTGCCCGGGAGCACCAGAGTGCCACGCTGGGCTTAGCGTGATCTTATTTTCTTTCTCAGAGTCATTTTGTTTATATGCTCACATAAGATAGATTGTAGTGTATACATTTAGCACAATAACTTCCTGCTCATCAAAAGGAAACACACATTCCATATAGGAAATATTAAAATGCAGACAAGGAAAATAGATCTCCTCAAATCTCTCCAGGCGGTGATACCACCATGCGTGTTGGGTGTATGTGGGTATACTTCAGAAACATTGTGGAAAATAGAATTAAAAGATACAAGGGGGTTTTCAAAAAACTCATGGACAGTAAGTATAATAAAAAAAACTATTTGAGGGCCCACCAGGGTAGCCTAGCAGCTAAAGTCCTCGCCTTGCATGTGCCAGGATTCCATAAAGGGGCCAGTTCATGTTGTGCCGGCCCTGCTTCCCATCCAGCTCCCTGCTTGTGACCTGGGAAAGCAGTCGAGGATGGTTCAAAGCGTTGGGACCCTGCACCCATGTGGGAGACCTGGGTGAAGTTCCTGGCTCCTGGCTTCAGATCGGGAGCTCCAGCCATGGCAGCTGTTTGGGGAGTGAATCATCGGACAGAAGATCTTCCTCTCTGTCCTCCTGTCTGACTTTCCAATAAAAAATAAAATCACTCTTGAAAAAAGACTATCTGATTGCAAACAATTTTGTACAAAAATTTCTATTTTTCCATGAAGTTTTGGAGATACCTATCTTGTTTGTTATCAACTCCTTTTTATTTTCATATATAGCATATATACTTTTTTTGAAGATTTATTATCTTTTTATTGGAAAATTTAAACAGAGGATAGACAGAAAGATCTTCCATCCACTGGTTTATTCCTCAAGTGGCCTCAATGACTAGATCTGAACCGATCTAGAGCCAGGAGCCAGGAGCTTCCTCCTGGTCTCCCGTGTGGATGCAGGATGCCAAGGCTTTGGGCCGTCCTCAGCTGCTTTTCCCAGGCCACAAGCAGGGAGCTGGATGGGAAAGAGAATAGCTGAGACATGAACTGGTGCCCATGTGGAATCCCAGTCCCTGCAAGGCAAGGACTTAACCACTAGGCTATCATGCCAGGCCCAGCATATGCACTTTTAAAACCCATTCTGACACTTAGGAAGAGTGACAGGGCTGCCGTTGACCCTGGTTTGCCTCTGTCCTCGGCTGCTAGCTGTGTCCGCAGGATCTATTTTGATGTTACAGCATCTCATGTCCACGTATTGCAAATTTAGTGCATCTGGTAGAGATTGAGGCCCAGGGGGTTGAATTATTTGCCAGGGCTTGCACGAGCTCATGCGTGTGAACTGACTCTTGGGCAGCACGCTCCTACCCACAAACTGGTGTTCATGTCATTCAGCTGAAGTGCCTGAAACCAGCCCACCGAGCCACCTCTTTGTGGTCAATGCCCTGAGCACTAAAACAAGTTCTCCCACAGGGCGCCCTGGAATGTTTTCCTTGGAGATTCTAGACTGCCCACCTCACTTCCACAGGGAACCTGGGTCTTGCCCCAAGGGCCACTGGACAACCCCAGCTTCTCACGGTGCCCACAGCTCACGGCGCCGGCCGCGCCACAGGCCACTGGGCGGGCGGGCCTGGTTGCCTGGTGGAGCCGCTCCACCCTGAACCAAAGGGAAATGTTCTAACCACTAAGTAAATTCCAGGGCGGGCAGAGCTGACTGTGTAAGCTCTGAAGAGGACTCCAGAGAGAACCGATGCTTACAACACTTCACTTCTGGTTTTAAGGAGGCGCCATTGCTCTTGTCAGTCCCCCGCCTTGTCCCTGCCCTGCCTGACTGTGTCCAAAGGCTGTCACTGAAGCTGGCTGCACACCGCCTGGGCAAGGCAGCTGCTGAGAGCAAAGGGAAAGCATTAGTGTCCGCTGAAACATTCAGTTACAACTCCACAAAAGCCACCTCCTGACAGTTCTGGTTTTTCTTTGTTAGAGAGTAAATCTCCGATTGACTGCGACGTCCATGAGTGAGGGTTGTAAAAGACCCTGCCTGCAACTGGCATTGGGAAACTCAGAAAAATGTTTGGTTAATGCAATGCGATTCAAAATTACTATGAAAGTTAAGAATAATAAAGCTGAATCTAAAGTGCTAGCGAATGCATTTGTATCTGCCTTAGGGCTTAAGCTATGCTTGGCTATGAAAGGTTTTGACTTCTCGTTGTTCAACAGTTCCCAATGTAGCAGAAAATGCTGGCCCAAGACGGTTGTCTAACTGAAACCAGAGGGGGCAGATGTCCCAAAGCTTTGAGAAGCAAATAAATCTGTTGAAAACATTCTGAACATCTTAAGTACAGCAGTTCCAAGCCATCTGTAAACCCGTGTTGCTTTTCGGTCCATACATAATTAAATATATACAAATGAGCTATGCAAATAACGCACAGACTTTGGTCTCCAAGTTAGATGACCTCAGGCTGCAAACGCACCTCACAGATTCGACTGTTTCGTTTTTATCAGACACTGTAAGCTGTTCACCTGTTCCCATGTTCATGATGGAAATCCCTGAAGAACCAGTCTGGGGAGGATATCTTTGCTCCCAGAATTTCTTCTCACCTTCTCCCTTAGAGTACCAGGGAATGGTTTAGGGGATGCTGACAGCCCTTCCCCCAAAAGAGTGTTCCCCAACCCACCAGCAGCTTTTTCCACTATCTGTATCTCCTCTCTGTAATTTTCTTTAGGATATGTGTGTGGGGGGTGGGGGGTTATTTTATTTGGAAGGCAGAAAGAGCTTCTGTTTACTGGTTTGTTTCCCGTCTGCCCACCATAGCCGGGTCTGGGCAGGCCGAAGTCGAGAACCTAGAATTGAATGGGCTTCCCATGTGGATTGGGGAGGGACCCAAGTACTACAGGGATGACCCGCAGACTCCCAGGAAGCTGGAAAAGGGGGCAGACCCAGGACGGAACTGAGCCCTCTGGTATGGGTTGTGGGCGTCTCAAGTCGTGCCTTTACTGCTGCGCCAAATGCGTCAAATTATTTATTTTTGTTGGAAAGGCAGATTTACAGAGAGAAAGAGAGAAAGATCCTCCGTCCGCTGGCTCATTCCCCAAATGGCCACAACAGCCAGAACTGAGATCATCCAAAGGCAGGAGTCAGGAGCTTCTGTGTCTCCCACATGGGGTGCAGGGTCCCAAGGCTTTGGGCCATCCTCAGCTGCTTTCCCAGGCCACAAGCAGGGAGCTGGATGGGAAGCGGGGTCGGTGGGACATGAACTGGTGCCCATATGGGATGCTGGGCCCTCATAATCCCTCTTTAAATACAGATGTTGTTTGGCAAGAAGCATAGATTGATGGCTCTGTGAAATCCTTGCTCATAGAGAGCTTATAGTTTGAGAAAGAGAGCGGCGAAAGGCATGAGACCTTCACCGCCTACGGAAGGCCATGTGTGAGGCTGTAATGATGCTCTGGCGCATTGGTGAACTGTGTACAGACACTGGTTTATTTCCTTTCTTATGTAATGCTCACGGCAGTGCTGCGGGACAGGTAACTCATTGCAAGGTGAAGTGTCAGGCCCATTTTACACCTGTAGATTTGGAGGCACAGACAGGCCTGGGGCTTGTCCATGATCACACAGGGTAGAATGATGTCTGAGTCAAGACGGGAGCCCAAAGAGCAGAATGGCTCCTGAACTTGTCTTTGTACACACATCTGTAACAGAACCTCTTCCCTCCTCTCCTCCACCCCACCCCCGGGGAACATCTCTGTTCTGGTCTATTCTGTAGGAAATTCAGGGGAAGGATCAAAACAGGCCCCCCAGCAGGGATCCTCGGCAAAGCAGGAGGAGCTGCAGTCACTGCCAGTGGCCCTCTTGGATACCCTGGAGAAGGGGTGGTCCCTGCCTCCCCAAGTCTCTGCCCCCCTGGAGTATTGGAGGCAAGCTACTCCCTCCCCGCCTGCTGTTCTCAGCTTCCAGAACACACACCCTGAAACAGGAAAACCCACATTGGCAACACCAACCCTCACACATGGCCCAGGAGGCCACTCTGGGGATTGCCTGCCAGCCACCTCCACACTGCCATGCCACCATGAGGGCACTTCACCCAGCCGCCCTCAGTCCCCTGGGATGCTTGAAGCCCCAGATCCCTGAGTTCCTCATTGTCCTCGTCTGTTCCCTCCAGATGTCTCTCACTTTGGGAGCTGCTCTGGCAGGTGCACAGCTGTGATTCTGCATCGGCACCTAACACGTTGTCGGGGCTCCTGTGGATTGTCCTTCACAGGACAGTCAGACTCACCCCTAGCCTCACTTTGTTTAAGATTTATTAATTTTTGGGGGGGCCGGCGGCGTGGCCTAGCGGCTAAAGGCCTCGCCTTGAACGCCCCGGGATCCCATATGGGCACCGGTTCTAATCCCGGCAGCTCCACTTCCCATCCAGCTCCCTGCTTGTGGCCTGGGAAAGCAGTTGAGGATGGCCCAATGCATTGGGACCCTGCACCCACATGGGAGACCCGGAAGAGGTTCCTGGTTCCCGGCATCGGATCGGCATGCACCGGCCCGTTGCGGCTCACTTGGGGAGTGAAACATCGGATGGAAGACCTTCCTCTCTGTCTCTACTCCTCTCTGTATATCCGGCTTTCCAATAATAATAAAAAAATTTTTAAAGATTTATTAATATTTTTTAAAATTGGAAAGTCAGATTTACAGAGAGGATGAGAGACAGAAAGATCTTCCATCCACTAGTTCGCTCCCCGAGCGGCCACAACAGCTGGAACTGTGCTGATCCGAAGCCAGGAGCGAGGAGCCTCTTCCGGGTCTCCCACACAGGTGCAGGGTCCCAAGGCCTTGAGCCATCTCAACTGCTTTCCCAGGTCACAAGCAGGGAGCAGGCCAGGACACGAACCGCTTCCTATATGGGATCCTGGCACATGCAAAGCGAGGACTTTAGCCACTAGGCTTCTGTGCCTGTCCTGCCTTGTTTGTTTTGGGGGAATTTTGGGGTGTGTGTGTGTGTGTGTGTTGTTTTTGACCCCAGGGGACTAAATTACCCGCCTCTTCTCCCAGCCTGACTGCAGGCGGCCTCTGGCTCCCTGCTGGTGCAGTCACCAGCTTGGTGACACTGCACAGGGTTCCAGACTTCTTCCAAAGTTGTGGGCGAGGAAAAGGCACTTGCCTGTCAGCCTGATGACACGTCCCGTTGACACAGTGCTGGTTTTTGCTCTAAGCAATGATAGCATGGAGTCTACTTAGGCATCAAGTCAGCACTGACCTTCCCCAAAAGCAGAGAATGTGGATATTGTTACTAATGGGAAGACACCCTCAGAACATCTGCATCGCTAAGTGTCTTCATGTGTTAGCAAAGGGGAACAGCATCAGCTCACATTAGGGAAGGAGGCACATGTGTGTGTGAAGCATCGGGAAACGGGCTTCCCTCCCTGGCTGCCCCAGGGAAGCAGCTGAGAAAGGCGGAGGGACAACCCTCCCCTCGTCCTCCTCCTCTGCACTTTGGTGTGAGGTATTTTGGAAACTATGTTCTCACGATAATGAACCCTAACATGTTCCATTTCCGAAATACCCAATTGCTAGGCCATCTCTGAAACTGGCCACAGAGCTTCCTAGAGGTTGAGCTTCCTAGAGACACAAAATGACCCAGAATGTCCCCACTCCCGGCCTACCAGAACAAGGTGAAGTGGGCGTGTCCCAAGTCCAAGCAAAAGGCCCACGTGACACACGGGAGAAACCCAAACACTGCTCTGTCCCACATACCTGTTTCTTTCTGTTCCTTAGCGAGTCCTGGACCAGCCCCGTCATGCCAGATGCCTTCTGTTTCACATCTCCCTCCATCTGATCCAGGGCTTTATGAGGTTCAAGTTTAGCCGCTGTATCATATCACTGTGGTGTTGATTCCCTCCCGCCCCCATCCTGTGCTGAGGATATGCAAATACACTGGACTTAATCCCCATGGCCCAAGTCTGCAGCTTGCGCTGGCTGGGCTGGGCGCAGGGTCTGCAGTGGACGGCGTGGCTGTAAAGGCTGGTGGCGCCAGGCCCCAATGCACTCCCTTCGTGAGCAGGCAGTTCTGTCCTGGCAGCCTCAGCTCCCCCAGTGTGAGCTAAGCCCTCTTCCAAGGAGGCCAGTCTGGCGGTCAGATTCCAGGCCTGGGGAGTTCGGGGCAGAGTCTGGCAATGAACCCGCAAGGTCAGGCTGGGCTGAGGGACTGGATCCCATGTGAGCCCTTAGTGGCCCCGGTTGTGACATTGGCTGCTGACAGTTCATGCTGACAACACTTGTTTCTGAGTTTCCCCAACTCTGAAAACCTCACATTTGAATTTGAGGTTTTTACATTGAGGTGGTTGTATGACAGGAAGCGAAACCCTTGCTGGCATTACACACGTGGTCTGCTGCGTTTGTCTACACCACTGAGGAGAGAACACTCAGAAAACCCCCAACAGAGCGGCTGGTCTGGGAGGAGTGGCAAGGAGCTGGGTGCCAGCTGCGGACCGCATGGGCAGTGAGCGTGTCGGTAGGGAGCCATTGGCCATCTGCCCACTGCTTCTTCCCAGCTCTCTTCAAGTCTCCCGAGAGATCCCGTTGAACAATTTCACCTTCACATCCACAGTGTCAGATTCTTTCTTGCATTGGATCAGTTCCCATTGGTCCCATGTACCCTGGCTTCCAGGCTGGTGTGGATGAGAGACGGGGGTGGGGGGCAGGAGCTCCCCTCAGTACGCTGTGGGCAGCCTGCCTCTCTCCACGCCCTGGGCTAGCGGCTGAAAGTCAGTAAAGGAAAGATCTTGGCCAAATGCATCCTCTTGTAAATTCATACTCCTGGTTATTATGAAAAAAAAAAAACCCACCATTAAAAGTGTGTTGGTACTTTTGCTGACTTGAAAATATTATGAAAAAACCAAAAAGCTCCTGTTCAGTTGTTGGTTATTTTGCTGACCTTCAAAATATTTTATAACCAACATAAAATGTGGCCCAGAGAGCAGTGTGTGAATGGAAAGGAAGCCTTCTGTTTTATTCTGTTCTGTTTGTCTTCCTCATTTTTATCCCCATGTATGGATTTCTTTCCGTGATGGTTTATATCCGTTCCATCCAGGAGGTTTAAAAACTATAAAATGCCCTATAAAAATTTACATCGAGCTCCCTAAAATACTGAGAAGCTCAAGAAGGAAAACGTGGCTGAGACAATGGTGTTTATCCATCTACTTGACCTGTTTCTTTTTACCTGTGAGAAGGGGGTGGGAGGAATTGCACGTTAAAGTGAATGCTGCAGGCTTCATGTTTTTTAGGGATAATTTTAAGTTCGAGGAGGGAACAACTACAGTTGGTCAAAAATGCTCCCAGACACCTACAGAAATGTTACAGCCAAGGCTGTAGCATCCTTTACGAATTAGGAAAGCTTTTCTTTTTTGTAGCAGGTATCATGTAAGCATCATTGCCACCCATCGTTGTGACGGACAGGCACCCTTCCACCGAAATCTGATTCACACAGTTTGGTTAACTTAAGTTGTCCTACTGCCAACTGCCAGTTGAAGGAAAATCAGGTTGATGAGAGACTGTGACCTGCAGAGGGCGCGAGAATACCATATTTTCCTAACTATTGGTTTAAAAAAACTCAAGGGGAAAAAAAAGGGCTGAGGGTGGAGGGTGTACACTCTGAAGCGGGAAGCTCAGAGGTTTTATAATGCTTCCAGCAGTCAGTCTGGGCACAGTCTGGTAAACAGACTAGGAATTGTGGGCAAAGTTCTTTTCCTTGAGTCCTGCACCAAGCATGAGATCAGATGACTGTGGATTCATTACCCTAATAGCCCGGAGCCAGTTCCCATAAGCAGCAGGAGTCCACCAAAAAGGCATTTAATTATTGAAATTGAGACGTGCTTGTAACCACCGAGAGGGTTTTTTGTTTCTGTTTTTGTTTTTGTGTTTTGTTGCTTTCAGAGGATCTCCGGTAATTTATAAAGCCACCTAACGGTCCTAAATAGAAAGCTCCCCGATGCTGATATCATTCCATAAAAAGTAAATAAAGTACATTTGGGGGGGCATTAGGGCTTAGTGAAGCAGCATGATTTCACGTCACAAATTTAAAACTGGCAGGCAAGACTTGCCAGCATGGCAACAGCTGTGTTTCACATTAGAGGAAATTAATTAAAAATGGTCGTTGATGCTTTTTTTCCACTCGTGTTCAGACGTCTCCGTGGCACGCCATGTGTTTTCCCTGCCATCATTACCTAATGCGCATTCATCTTGGCCCGCCAACTCTTAGTGCTGTTCCTGGAGAGAGGGGTAGGAGGAGATCAGGTGCAATGTTTGTCCTGGGCGGCTCAGGACGTGGGGCCATGGGCACTCCCCACTGGCCAGGTCTGCTAACTTCCATGCCCCCTCCCCGTTCCCATCTTCACAGAATTGGATTCTCTGTTTCACTAGGACAGAGCGGTTCTTTTCTCACTGTTGCGTGAGTCTCGGGAAGGAGAATGGAAAACGACCAGCCGATTGTGCGACGTCTTGCTATGTAGACGGAGCCGTTTCGGGAGGCCTTGGTTTGTGAAGCCGGACTGCTCTGGTAGCTCAGC
This sequence comes from Ochotona princeps, assembly GCF_030435755.1. NCBI lineage: Eukaryota > Metazoa > Chordata > Mammalia > Lagomorpha > Ochotonidae > Ochotona > Ochotona princeps. The sequence goes on from NC_080851.1 coordinate 26,665,600, forward strand.
TGTGGGATGCGTTCACCCTCAAGCCAGTTCCCGCATGGCCACCTGAACCGCTGATAGGCACTTTGCAACGCCAGGAAATAGCGCCCTAATGTTTGTGTCTCCCAGCTCGATAGTGACTCCCTTGAGGTCCCAAGAGCAAACCGATCACCCTGTACTTATTGGCCACAGTTATTGATGTTAACGATCACAACAAAATTATTGCTTGATGAAGTTTTAACGATGTGAGTAATTTGGCTCCCCAAGAGGCTTGTGGAGTGAGGCTGGAGTTTTGCAAACAGCTAAGGTCTCAGTGTACAGTCTGTGTGGAGGGATTTACTTTACAATAACGGGCATGGGTTTGGATTCCTTCAGTAACAAACATCCTCCCCTTAAGGCATCCCAATCCTGAGACCATACCATTGACAGTGATCCCCACAGGAGGATGCCAGGCTACCACAGTCCACACCTTGCAGGGAGTGGGTGAATGCCACAATTTGTGTACTCGTCACCTGCTGGAAACAAGGAGTGCGTTTTCCACTGCGCTGATTGTCATTGCCTGGCGTGATTCAGTAGCTGACTGAATTGTCTCATGAACCGCAGTAGTGACAGTGGACAGGTGGCAGGCCTGACTCCTCCTGGACCCTGTTAAGCCTGAGCCGAGGCCGCTGCTGCCTTCCGACACCCAAGCTCGCCGCTCTTTCCGGAGACTCCCCCTAGGCCTGTTGCTCTCTTCTCAGCATACGCAGCTTCACTTCAGTTCTTGTAAAGCTGACCTGTTCTGCCACGCCTGGAGACTTCACTCTGGCCACAACGAAACGTGCTGCCCGGCATGGGAAGGCCTTGCTCATATGCTTGTGTTTTCCATTTGCCTTTGAAAACTGCCATGACAGGCTTTGACTTTTCATTTATTTATTTTGTAAGAGAAAGATCTCCACTCCCCCAGAGGTCCGCAGTAGCTGGGGCTGGACCCAGCCAAAGTCAGGAAGCCAGGAATGGTTTTTTGTCTCCCTTGTGGAGAGCAGGGACCCAACTACTTGGGTCGTTGTCTGCTACCTCCTGGGGTGTGCACCAGCAGGAACCTGGATCAGAAGTGGAGCTGGGCTCAAGCCCAGACGCTGTGAGATGGCTAGCGGGCATCCCCAGCAACATGCCAGGCCAAATGCCTGCACCTCGTGTTGAACTGTTTCTCATCACCGTTTGGGGATCAGTGACTTAATCTTTAATGAACTTATTGCCCCCAGTTTTTTCCATTTCTTGCAAGTCTAAAATACATTCCCGTCCTGAGAGTTCACATTGGAGTTCTGGGCAGGTGTTTGACCCAGTGACAAGGGCATCTCTTGGGACACCCATGCTTCATGTTGGAGTGCCTGGGTTTAAGGCCCAGACCCGCATCCTAGTCCAGCTTCCTGCTGATACCCACTCTGGGAGACAGCAGCCATGGCTCCTGTAATTGGGCTCATCATACCCCCGTGCTGAGACCCAGTTGGAGTTCTGGATTCAGCTGTGGCAATAGCAGGCTTGGAGCTGGGAGATGGAAAATCTATGTGCGTGTGAACGCCGTCTGTTAAATAAGACTTAACATTTTTTTAAGTTGTAATTCTGCGAAATAAGACTATTTTGTATTTGTACTGATGAGCATCTGAAGTTGCCAGTGACTAGTACCACCATCCCTGGTCTGTACTGCCAGAGGCCTGGGCCAAATGATCTCACAGAGCACCTCCTTCAGGCGATGGCTTGTAATGACACTGAACTAGGCTCAGACATTTCTTTTTTTTTTTTAAGATTTGTTTTTTTTTTTTTTTTTTTATTACAAAGTCAGATATACAGACAGGAGGAGAGACAGAGAGGAAGATCTTCCATCCGATGATTCACTCCCCAAGTGAGCCACAACAGCCGGTGCTGCGCCAATCCGATGCCGGGAACCTGGAACCTCTTCCAGGTCTTCCATGCTGGTGCAGTGTCCCAAAGCTCTGGGCCGTCCTCGACTGCTTTCCCAGGCCACAAGCAGGGAGCTGGATGGGAAGTGGAACTGCCGGGATTAGAACCGGCGGCCATATGGGATCCCGGTGCGTTCAAGGCAAGGACTTTAGCCACTAAGCCACGCCACCAGGCCCCAGACATTACTTTCAACAATCCATGTCATTTTCCACACACACACACACACACACAGTAACACCGAGTTAACGTCAGCTCACCAGATTGTAGTTTAAATCCACAAAGCTGGGTTCTTTTCCCCTCACATATCACCCCTGTTGTCCCTTCCAATGCCTTCGTTTTGGGAAAGCTGTGGAAAACACCCATAAATAGATAGTTCAGGGACAGAAATCCGCAGAGGTGGTACTAACCGAGCATGCCAGCTGTGGAGTGACATTTTCACTTGATCTTAGCCAAAAGGCCCAGAAGCAATGCAGCGACATCTTCATTGTTCTCCCCACTTTGTCTTGACTCTCTGGGGAGGCACCGTTCTCTTTGGGGAACACAGCCATCTGATACATAACAAATTCAAGCTTCTCATCTGGGTCCTGCTGTGTCAAGTACATGCCAGCCAAGGTGGAGCTTTGCTCGCAGGCCCAAATACCCAGGTTCTGCTTGGAACAGCCTTGGAATTTCATAAACCAGATTCCAGTCTTCATTTGTTTGAGTTGGCTGTGAATACCGACACCATCCCCACAGATGTTCCCCTTTGCCTGGGGAGATTTGCAGGTTTGCAGGGACTCCTTGTGACCTTTTAAAACACATCCTAGGGTCTCAGAATGTTTTCAAAGCAGGCAAGTCATACAGTGCTGAGTCCCTCGGTGTCCACCGCTGCTAAAGTGAATCCACTTCTTCCTGTCCAAGTAAAGGAAAAGTTGTTGCTGTCAGCGCATCCTAAAAGTACCAATTGATTTCCTGACTCAGTCCCAGTACACTCAACTCCCTGAGCTGTTCTGCTGTCTTAGAGAAGAGGCTGATTTTCATTGTCCCTTGCCAACTAACATTCTCTAGGTACGTTTTATGACTTCATCCCCTCCCCCTTCCCAGACTCCCCTCACCCCCCATTGAGAAACACATCTGTTGGTTACTTTTTTCTTTGCGTTCCGGTTTTTCCGTCCAATTCTCCAAACAGGGTAGGGCATCTGTTGGGTTACTGCCAGGGAACCAGAGTGTCTGGTACATGCAGGCGTCTAAAAGATACTTGTGGGGTGAGTGTTGTTACAATAACGTGCGTCTGGGCCAGGGTCAGGTAACTCAAGTGCAGAGGAACTTCGGGCAAGTTGCACAAATGAGCAGGTTAGGGTACTCAAGAAATCTGGAGCGAATGTGAGAGCCCCTTGCCCTGCTGTGGACAAGGGCTGGAGGAGAGGGCTTCTCTACTCTCATTTCATTGCCCCAGTGTGGGAACCTGGACCCAAGGAAGACACACATGCCAGTCCTCCAGCGCGAACCCCAACCTCTGGCATCCTGGGTCAGCACATTGTGGGCTGTCCATCTGTGATCCTTGGGCCAGCTCCTCGTAGAATCACTAAGTAGCTTTAATTGTACTTCAGCCTTGTTGGAGGGGGAGTGCCATGCACCAGTCACGAGGTTCTGTCATGAACATTCTTTCCACGAAGGAACACACAGCATGTCCTTCAGATCACATATGCCATGGTTGACTTGGAGCTGTAGCAGGGTTACCCAAACCAGGGCATGCCTCAGTACCCCCGATGGAAATGGAGCCCCTCCCCAAAAAATGCAGATTAGGAAAATGATTGACAGGCACTTCATGTGTCACCCCAGAGGCACATGACTGGAAACTTCCATGGCCCTGGCAGTTCTTGGAGAAGATGGGCACTCCCAGAAACTTGACTCAGTGACTCTGTGTGTGCGAACCCTCACATGACGTGAATGGCCTGGGACAGGGTCGGGTCATCTGAGAGTGGACAGAGAGAGCACAAAATGAGTGAGCACATGCAGGGAAGAAGCAGTCTCGAGACGGCAATGCGCGTGGAACAGGTGCACAGCAGTCAGGGATGGGTGAGTGTAGCCAGAGGCTCGCCCGAGGCTCCCGCATTTTCCTAGCATCCTTTGATGGGCCATTTACATCCACTTGCATGAATGACACCAACTGATTATAATCCTGTTAGGAGGAGGGAAAAATATGTTCACAAATCCCTTGTACATCTGAGGCATTCTTTTCTTTTGTCGTCAGATCTTGTGTTGATGAACCTCCTGAGATGCTGGTACTTTGGGTATTACAAACTGCTCTTGGGTGGACCCTAAGCATAGTTGAGTCAGCGTGATAAACAGAGACTGTCAGGTCACTAAGATGAGGAGCGATTGTAGCCCATGGTATACTTAAACACCCCCAACACACACACACACACAGCCCTTTCAAAGGAGCCTGCAGGATACAGGGATAAGCAGTTCAAGCTTCCCTCGCTCTAAACACAATCTGAAATTTCTCTTGAATTCCAGTTAATTTTTCAGAACCAAATCTTCTCTGAAGGATGCGCCACTGTTTGCCAGGTGATATTTCACTGTTATCTGGATCGAGTCTGTAAATCAGTCCATCATGTTTCAAATTTAATAGCCGCCTTATTAACCCAAATTGAGTATTAATAATAAAGTCAGTATATTTACTACCCCCTTTCAGCAGGATGATTTTCATTATTCATTACTCAATTACTTTTGCCATAAAAGGAAATGAGTTATGATTTGTTTTAGATGAGCATGTTATTAAATTAATGGCTTGTTTCAGATGCTGAAACCTGCATGTTGTACTCAGAAAGCATCGGTAAAACTTCACCTTACCCATGATCATAAACTCATACTAATGAAAAACAGTGAAAACCCACTCTGTTTTTAATTACTCTACAACAACCTCATATTGTTCTGTACCTGGAATATGAAATTTTTTTAAAAGTGGCCGTAATCAAATTAGGCACCCCAATTAATTAGGCAATAACCCATGGAAGAGATCTATTGTTACCAGCACCGGAGACGAGTGTGCTGTTTAATGACCCAAGCTGAATTCAGCCTGAAAGACACTCGTTAAGCCTGGGAAGGATGAATTTGGAGAATTATAATTACCATACTAAATGGGATTGGGTGCTTTATTACAGTGCCCTCTGACAACAGCAGCATATGAAAGAACTCCTCCTTCAGCAGGGCACGGAGCTAGATCCCTCCTCTGTTTGTTTTATAATTACTCAATAAAATCCAGACGAAATTAGTTGTTACCAATAATTAACAACCAGTTTAATATTTTTTAAAAAAGGAAAGGGAGTCTAGCAGTTGGTGATTATTTTTTTAAAAGGCACTGCTTGAAGGAGTCCTTCTAAATAGTAAACTCGTAACAGTCGTTCGTAACTGAAGCAGCAGCCCTGACCATCTATCTCCCCAGTGCTGGTGGCGGAGTCCAATCCTTGCCAAGGTGCTGCAGCTCATTTCTCCACCAGCTGCAATGCTTGACACAACGTCCCTGGTGCTCCGTTTACTGCCACGAATAAGAGGTTCCCTTAAGGCACCAGGGCAGGCTGCCAAGGAGACAGCGGCACCCACTGGCGCACGCGACAGAGTGCAAGGACCCCTTTCCTGTGGAGGGTGTTGAGCACAGTCAGGACTGGTGGATGAAGGGGCTTGCAAACTTTCCTGGAAAAGTGGGATCACTTTTTTTTTTTGCAGTGCTGTCCCCACAGGCGGCCACAGAGCCACTGTGCCCTCACTCAGATGTCTCAGCTCAGACTGTTTGCAGCAGTTAGGGGAGCAAAGAGCCTGCCCTGCTCTTCCCCGCCTCCCTTGGGCCCACAGCGATACACTCTCCTCAGCAGGTACATCCCAGCAAGCTTCAGGTTTTTTTTTTTATTAAAAGATTTATTTTATTGGAAAGTCAGGTATACAGAGAGAAGGAAAGACAGAGAGGAAGATCTTCCATACACTGATTGACTCCCCAAGTGGCCACAATGGCCTGAGCTGAGCCAATGCAAAGCCAGGAGCCCGGAGCCTCTTCTGAGTCTCCCGCATGAATGCAGGGTCCCAAGGTTTTGGGCCGTCCTCCACTGCCTTCCCAGGCCACAAGCAGGGAGCTGAATGGGAAGTGGGGCTGCCGGGATTAGGACCGGTGTCCATATGGGATCCTGGTGCATGCAAGGCGAGGGCTTTAGCCAGGCCAGGCCCTCTTGAAGCCTCTTGTCCGCTCCTGCATCCCTGCGCCTACATCAGGAGAGCTCCTCCCATGTGCTCTCACCTTTCCGATTCAAAGGTATTTCCTAGAATTCTGAATTCATGTACCAAATAAAGAGTCTGAGTCACAAAGTTTGTGGAGAAACAACTCCCAGTCGCTCAGCGTGGCACCGGAAGGTTGGAACTCCGTGGGTGCCTCTTCACCATGCACATTTTTCTTGACCATTTTGGAGACCTCACATGTGTGTGAAGTTCTAGATCTTTTTGTACTAAGACAGATTTGTGGCTCTGCTTGTGGACTTTGGCAAGCCCCTGGGTGTAGCCAGTGGTGCTCAAGGCCGTGTGGTGTCAGCACCGAGCTCACTCCCCAGCCTTGCACTCTCTGCTCCTACCCCTTCTTATCATCCTTCCTATTTCCTCTTACTTGCTGCACCCTGGGAAGCCACCATATGCCGTTTCAGAACCAGTGGAAACAAATAAGCCTCTCAAAACTCCCATTTTGAAGATTAAAACAAACTGAGGACCAGAACGAGAGAGAAACATTGACCACATATGTAACTCGTGTCCACGAAGCCACCAGTGGTGTACTGTGTCGGGTGTTGCAAGGAATCTGCCAGAGCAGAGATGTCAGGAGTGGACAGAGGTGAACCGGTGAGGGTGCCCGCGAGGGGACAGTGTAGAGCAGGTGGCGATCATCTCCCAGCCTGGCCACATGGATTATCATACAGGGGGTCCAGCTGAGCCACATCATAGCTGGCAAGCTTAGCATGCACCCCAGGGATTCCCTTGGGGAGCCAACTCCCTCATTTCCAGGGGACACGGGGCCTGCTGTGAGGTTCCCCTTGGCTGTTAATAGCACAGCCCCTGCAAAGCAGCGACCTCACTAACAATGAATGAGGCCAGTGACGGGCTGGGGTGATGGGCGGAGGAGGGTCGGTCAGCAGTGAAACAGCCGCTGTATTGCCTCGCTGGAATGCAGCAGAGATGGGGCCTGGTGTGATGAATCTGTTTGCTTTCCATGCCATTCAACAGGGTAGCCCTTACAGCTACACGTGGCTGTGTGATGTTAATTAAAATGAAAGAACAGTTAGAAATGCTATTCTTGGTTCCAGGGGCCACATTTTGAGTGCTCATAGCCTGTGGCTGTTGAATAGCACCAGTCTGCTCTTGTGGCGTTTTGGTAGCTTTGAGTCCTTGGGCAAACTGTCTTAGGCCTGGCATGCTCTGCTCTCCCATCCATAAACGCAGGTGACAGTAACCCCTTACAGCCCTGGCGCCTGGCCTCCTGTGCAATGAAAGGACCATCTTCAGACCAGAAATCTTGTCTTCTTTTTTGCTTCAGTAGTCATTTCTAAATATGTGTACATTGGGAGCTGAAAACAGACGCACACTCTCCTAGGCCAATGTAAGGATCGCTCAGTTTGTATGTTATAAGAGACAAATAAGAAAACTGGACTTCAGGTGCGTCCTTTTGCAATATGGTTATCTGGATAGTCCTGAGTGCTTCTCTGTGGCAGGGTTTATGTAAGAATGCATCCCAGGGGCCTGGGGGAGTAGCCTGGTGGCTGGAGTCCTCACCTTGCATGCACCAGGATCCCATATGGGTGCCGGTTTGTGTCCCCACTGCCCCACTTCCTGTCCAGCTCCCTGCTTGTAGCCTGGGAAAGCAATTAGGACGGCCCAAGGCCTTGGGACCCTGCACCCATGTGGGAAGCCTGAGGGAGGCTCCTGTCTCCTGGCTTTGGATCGGATCGGCTCGGCTGGTTGGGGTGTAAACCAGCAGGAAGAGATCTTTCTATCTCCTCTGTGTGAATCTGCCTTTCTAATTAACAATAATTTAAAAATCTTTAAAATACATCTTTAGATCTGCTAAGGTTCTCCAAGCACACAGTTGCTGGTAATGATTTTGGTTGGGGCAGGAGTCTAATTTCTCAGGCTGTAGCAGGCTGAACACTTTCAGGAGGCTGGTGGCTGTGAGAAGACCAAAGGGCGTGCTGGGCTGGGAATAACCATTGCTTCAGTGGACATGACAGGGGGCTGGAACAGACAGCTTGGTTTGAATGTGTGAACCTCCTGGAAGAGGCTTACTGGGTAACCAGAAATTAACACCCCGTTCAGGTTGGGCACAGAGGTATCCTGGGCCTACCACCGCTCACAGGAAGCCCTCTGGCTGGGGCACGCTGCTCCTGGGCACTCAACTAGCAACGGATTTTAAGGGGCTTTGCATTGTTTAGATTCCATCTGCAATCCATTAAAGCTTTAATTACACTAATTAGGGATTTGAGGTAATCAGGTTGGCTGGTCTGAAGTGGGGGGTGGCTGTCTTTCCTGTGCAGAAAAGCTTTGCTACATAAAGCAGCAGGACCAGCAGGCTTGTGGGGGCCTCGGTGGATCTGGGAGCCAGCTGATGCCCCGGATTAGTGGGCCTTTGGCATGCAAATGGAAACTGCCATTGTAAATCCAGAGGGCCCGAGGCTCCCCCCTCCAAGAAACACTTCATTAGCCACTAAGTACAGTGACATTGTTGAAAAGTTGAAACACACATCCTGATTTTTTTTTTTTTTTTTACCAAAAAAAACCTGTAAATGCTGGCTGGTCAGAGCTGTGCATGGAGTGAAGCATGTGGGGAGAGGGTGGTGGGGAGCCTTGTAAAACACAAACTCATTTCAAAGCTTCACTGAATAGGGGTTTTGTGTCTTTCTTTTGTGTGGGTTAAGTTCAAGAACACCAAGAGCCAGGGCGATGGGCAGAGCCATGCGTGGCCCTGGAGGCTGGGTGGCCAGGCCTGCAAGAACTGGGGATCCTGCATGCAGACCTTAAGCACCCTCTGTGCGGTGTGCTCGGACCCTGTGGCATTGCCATCTAGCCATCCCGGAGTTGTGCCACTCACTGTCTTCACTCAGTTTTGAATCTCAACTGGTTATGTTCCCGGAGACTTTCGAAACTGTGTCTAGTTTTCCCATGTGAGTGGCAGGGGCCCAGGCTCTTGAACCATCTTCCACTGCTTTCCCAGGGTGCCCATTAGCAGGGAGATGGAACTGGTAACTGAGCCAGGGCTTGAACCTGGGTGCTGAGATACCAGATGCAAGTTGCTTCACCATGAGGCCAAATTCCTGCCTCAAAGGCCCCCCGTGATTGGTTGCTGTGACTTGTGGTTTCTTGTGAAACTGCCCCTTTCAGGGTGTAGTTTGATTCCATGGTGCCTGACATGCATGTGGGGTCTGCCTGAGCCTGCTGCAGAAGCTCGGTCTAAATCATTGACCTCCCCTGATTGGCTAGCAGTATTCCTTAGTCTAGGAACAGTTTGAGCTCTTGTAACAAAAAGGCAGGGGTGGGAATCACTTAAATCCACCCCTTCAAGTGCCTGAAACTGTAACCTTGAGATGCCACTTGACTTGGGTATGCCCCTTCAAGGAACAGCCCTTGTAAAAAAACTGATTTCACTGCTAGAATAGTTTCACAGCCTAAGGGGATAAATCCTCTTCAGGGGAAAAAAATGCTTTCAACACTGATTTTCTAAACAGGTTCATCTGGTAGCTTCTATGCAAATACGTCAGTAAACAGGTGATCTTCTAACCATATTCCTGGACAGACACTGTTATCTGAACAGGTGACTCCCAGTGAACTTTGGGAACAGTTCCTATTGTAGGGTGTGCTTGGATTTCTCTCTTGAACGTTGTACTCTTTGGTCTCCTGTTTCTCTGAGCTTGGTAAAGCATGTACCAGTGGGGTTAGGACAGGGCCGTTTGTGCGTCTGTGCTGGGTGGAGGGGGAGTTGGATAAGTCAGAGACAGCACAGACTCTCGGCTGAGGAGTGTGGGTAGTGAGGAAAATAGCACAGGCAAAAGTACAATGCACCAAGTCAGGAAAGCCTCTCTATGCACCGTGTGTCGTACATGATACCGGGCCCACTGCGCATGACCACCGTGACATCAGCAGGTCCCCTGCATGACCTCCGTGATGTTGGCAGGTTCACTGCACATGACCACCGTGACATCGGCAGGTCCCAGGTGGGAAGGACTTGTAACACCCAGTCCTCCGCCTCTAACGCGCTGCTTCCTTGCCCATTTCTCAGCTCAGCTTTTCATCAGCTGGGAATGTTCAAGGCAACCCACCCCATGTCTGGTGCTAGATTCTCTGTAAGTCGCTTGGCTGAACACCCCTTGTCACCCATCCCACCTTGGTCAGAAAACAAGAGGAGCTCGCCCAAAGTGTAAGATGGGGCAACATCAGGGAGTCCTTGACTTTGACAGTGCATACCTTGGACACCGGGCCTGGAGGCCACTATAAACTCATCTTTGGACTCTCAGCTGCTCTCTAGAAAGGACTAGTGCCGCCGGGCGGTTCTGTGAATTCCTGGGTAAGGGTCTGGAGCGCAGGGCTCACACACATTGAAATGCCAAGACTCCAAGTGCCCCATATTGAGCATCACGTAGGACCCAGTGCTTCTCGACCAAGAGCTTGCCAGTAACCACCAGGACACAGATGTCAGGGTGACCTCTGTTTGCCATGAGGTTCCCCAAAACTAGAAAAGGATAAACCAGTGGTCCCCACTCCATCCAGGGCTCTGTCAATTAAATGAGGGTTTTCCCCCCAGAGCCAGCATTCCCCACCTCCAAGGCTGTATTTTCCAGCCACAGAAGGGAGCTGAAACTCCCGGAGACCCTAAATCCTATTTGTGTAGTTTTTAAGTGGCAAGCATTGCACGTCATCTCATTAGCAGTTTACACTGAAGCCTCCCTAAGTCATTGAAATTGCTCTCAGAGGAGGCAAAGCAAAAGCACTCCAAAGCTATTTGTAGTGTTGATGCCACAAAACCTCATCCATTGCAGCTCTTTTGTTTGTGTGGTTTTTGTTTTTAATATGTATGTCAAATGAGCAATGAAAACCATGTGTGGGAAGTGGCCACAGTTACTCACAACTCAGGGAAGGCAAAGGATGGCAGGAGATGGCAGACACTCGCCAAGCCAGAATTTGGCTTCCAAAACCAAGAGAGGGCTGCGGTGGAAGTTTCAGAAGGTTTTTTTTGTTTTGTTTTTAATTCTTGGCATTGGCAATGAAAAAGACCATGGCTTACTTTATTCAGTCAAAAATAAATCAAAAGTAATGGTTTCACTGATAATTTATGCTGACCCATGGCGTGCGAAAGATTGGTTATTCGACCCTGACCCAGAGCTCTCATTAATGTGGTTTGACTGTATCACTCCACCATTGGAAGGATGAGTATTTACTGGGAGTATGCGAAGTGGTAGCTGAGTGTTCAGGAAGGGAGTTGGGCTTGCTATTTCAGTTCCTCAACTCAGGTGCCTGGATTGTCCTTACTGCGACAATTCAGGAAAATTATAGTTTGCATGTTGTTGTTTTTTGTGTGGTCCCCAAGTCCTGCCTGCGGAGCAGCTGCTGGGCTGGGAATGGCCCGGTTCCCCGGCCGGCCCTGTGGGTTCTCGGCACCCCTGACGGCCACGCTGTGTGCGCACTCCCTGGAGGTTTGGGCTTTGGCTCAGTTTCCCTCTCAATGTTGTAAGTAAACCAAATTATCCCAGAGTCTGAGGCCGACTGTTAGAAGTGTGGGAGTCTTCATTCACATGATCCAAGTTATTCAGTCCACCAAGCTTCCGTCAGTGACCAATACAAATGATCCAGTCACCTACAGTGCTATGAAATGCCAGCACTCAGTTTAAGCATCATGCACTTTGTCCCATCTAGTAACAAACAACTGAACCCAGCAAATAGGTCCTTCCAATTCTATGTACAGAAACCAATCTGGGGCAATCAGCTCACTGCTGAACCGTGAAAGAAAAAAAAACAAGATCTCATCCTGGAATGGGATGGTGTCTTACGATAAGCATTCTCCCATTCCCAGGACTTTCCAAGAACCCGAGGTCTTTCTGAGAACCTAAGGATATGGATAGAGCCCAGAAATGTTTGAGATGGTCTAGCCTTACTGTTGCCATGTTTTGTTGTCTGGGCTGTCACACCAGCTTCCGGAAGGGAGAAGCTAGCAGGTTTGGGGGCCCTGGGATTTCTCATCTTGCAGTTTTCACAGTGAATTTCAGGAGATTTCACTTAAAGATAAGAATTCCATGCGGTCACCATTCCTTAAAACTGGATGTTTGGTAGTGGTAGTGAGCATGGTTGGATATGGACTGTTGAGGTTTATCTGTTTGGAAGGCAGAGGGACAGAGGAGGGAGGGACAGCAGGAGGTATCTTCCATTGCACCTCTTCACTCCTCACATGCCTACAACTACCTTGGCTAGACCAAGTTGAAAACCAGGAACCAAGGTGTCCTTCCAGGTATGCCAGGTGGGTGGTAGAAACGCAACTTCTTGAGCTATTAATTCAGCTTCCCAGACCCGTTAGCATTAGGAGCATTGGAATCAGGGGCGGGACTTCACCACAAACCCTCCAATGTGAGGGACGCTTCCAAAAGGCAGAGTTACCGGAAAAAAAGGAAACTCAGAGATCTTCCACCCACTGGTTCACTCCCTAAATGAGTACAACAATCAGAGCTGGGGTGATCTGTAGTTGGGAGCCAAGAGCTTCTTCCAACTTCTCTGCACGGGCACAGGGGCCCAAGGACTTCAGCCATACCTCTGCTGCTTTCCCAGACCATAAGCAAGGAGTCAGATTAGAAGTGGAGCAGCCAGGACATACACCGGTATCCAAAAGGGATGCTGGCACCACAAGTGGAGACTTAGCCTACTATGCCATGGTACCAGCTGCTATACATATGTATTTGTAAAGTAACTATACAGAACAATATTGTGGTAGAATGTCTCTGCCTCCAAATGTAGCACAGCTGACTGTGCCATTGCTTGCAGCACTGGCACCCATATCAGAGCACCACTTCCAGCCCCAGCCACTCCACTTCTGACCCAGCTCGATGCCCATGCACCTGGGAGGGCAAGAGAAGGTAAATCCAATTGTTGAGGCCCTTGCCACTCGTGGAGGAGACTCTGAGTCTGCATGCTATTACCCCAAGTCTCGTGAAGCTCTAGAAGCCACATCTGGGGCCTCAGATCATCCTCTCAAACAGTAACACTGGTGGGAGCCAGCGCTGTGGCACAGCTGGTAGACACTAGCCAAAATGCCAGCATCCTGCAGGGATACAGGTTCCTGTCCCGGCTACTGGACTTCTGGATCTAGCTCACTGCGAATGTGCCTGGGAAAAGCAGAAGCTCCCCCAAGTATGTGGACCCCTGCTAGCCACAAGAGAAACCCGGAAGAAGTTCCTGGCATGACTCAGTTTTGGCTCTTGTGGAGAATGAATCAGTGGATGGAAGATGTATGTGTGTGGAACTCTGACTTGCAAATGCATAAGTAAATCTTAAACCCTCTGGGATGCAAAGTGAAACTCTAGATTGTTTGAAGCATTGCTAGCAAGTTTTTCAAATTAATGTCCTTTGAGGGGTCCACACTTGGTCTACTGCAAAGAAAAAAAATCTGAAAGGCCATCCTGTTCATGACAGGCAGTGACATTACTCCACTGGCCACTTCAAGGTCAAGTTGCTCTTGCCAGTCACTAATTACCCCTTCAGCTCCACCATAAATTCACCTACTACTAGAAAATGAAGAAAGCCGCCCTGAATTTCTTGGCAGGTGCATGTCCTGGAAGCCACCGGGACATGGAGATCCAGAGCAACCAGGTCCTTGCACATGAGCCACATGTGACCAAATGCGCAGGGTCCCCACTCCCACTGCCATTTCCTGCGGCCTCAAACAGAACCTCCTGGGGGCTGTTTTGTTCTTTACGGCCTCTGTGCATTCCCGTCTGGGATTACGCACTTCCCCAACTCCAGGTGAACTCTCCACCAAAGGTTGAGATGCTGGCCAAGTCATGTCATTGGTCCCATTGTCTGGGGATTTTGGAGTTCTTGAAATCTCCCCATTTGCCTGCCAGCTCCCTGCAGCTTTCCTTAGAGGTCTTCTGGGTTTCACAAGCTCATTTTCTTGAGAAGTGGCAGTGCCCAGAGGGGTGCTGAAAGAACAGAACAAAGCTATTAGACTTCAAATGGCGTGTGGTTGCCTATGGGGCTCTGCATGGAGGGTTTGGTGGCTGACCACATGGGAGCCTTGCACAACTTCCCAGTCTGCTGAGAGGTCAGCAGCCTCTTGCTGGGAGGGAAAGACATTCTTTCATCTCCCAGCTGCATGGAGGGTAAATCAAGGGTAGGGAGGCAAAGAGCAAGGGCGAGCTGGGTTTCGTGGAGGACCCCCTGGAACCCAGTGTGTGTCCTAAGAGGAATCTTCTTGATCCTAACTGCTGTAGCTGCCTCCTGGAACACACCTGATTGTGATCGCAGTCTGCAATGTTTCATAAAAATTTATTTATTTGAAAGGCAGAGATAGAGAGATAGCTTTGTCTCCTGGTTCACTCCGCACATGACTGCAATGGCCCAAGGCTGGGCTGGCAGAAGCCAGGGGTCTGGAGCTCTATGCAGGTTTCCCACCTGGGTGCCACTGCCCAAGCACCTGCGCCTCCCCAGGTGCATTTACAGGGAGCTGGATTCAAAGTAGAGCAGCCAGGACTTGAATCAGAACCAATATCGGATGTCATCATCTTGGGTGGAAGTTAAACCACGTTACCACAGTGCTGGGCCTGCCACAGCAGTTTACTAAATGCCTGCTAAGTCAGGAAAGGTGGTCCCTGGGTTGCAGGATGTATCCTGATACTCAACACTCAGCCCGGAAGTCGCCACATTGCTAGGGTGGCTGTTGGGTCAGAAACACAAGTTAAGGTTTTCACTACAACTGTTGACATCCTCAGTGGACCAGGAACCGCGACGCATCAGTACCGAGAGTGCGGCCCGGTGCTGAGAGCCTTGTGTCTATTAAGTCATTCCATCCCTCTGCAGCCCTCTAGAGCTGGCCCTTCTGATGAAGAGAAAACAAGACACAGAGAGAGGCAACTGGCTCCACCTTGCCTGGCTGGAGAGGACAGATCCCTCCGAGGCACACTGCTGCCAGAGCCCACCCTCTTCACTGCAAATTCCATGCCCAGGGCCTGCAGATAGAGTAAGAAATGAGGGGCCAGTGCTGCAGGCCAGCAGGGTAAACCGCCACCTGTGCCACTGGCATCCAATGTAGGCGTGCTGATTCTCAGCTCCGATCCAGTTCTGCACCCTGGGGAGGCAAGCAGAAGATGGCTCACGCACTCGGGCCACAGCCATCCCCCGTGGGACACCTGGGTGGGCGTGGGACCACGTCCCAGCTGTTGTGGCCATTTGGGGAGTGAACCAGTGTGTGGGTTATCTACCTTCCCACTCCATCCCCAGCATAGTTGTTTAAAACAAAGTGTTACAGAAAACACCAGAATGTGTCATACGGTCATGAACATTTTCAGATACTTTATATAAAAAATGCCTCTCCCCCTGGAGTATTCTCTGACTCTTACTTGTTCTGGTTTCATAAACTACAGTATAAAATAAAACTCCCAGCAGAGTTGGGGCAGCACAGTGATGTTTACCTGTGAAAACACTTGAACTTTTACATTGAACACACCAAAGTAGCCTTTCCACACTTAGGCCTCAGGTTCTGTGCCTGGGTCCCAGACTTAAAGAAACATTTCCAGTCTTCTAACCTGTGTAGATTTCCCAAAAAATGTGCATGCATAGTCCTTTGCTTATTTGTGAAAACCCTGCATGTGAATGGTTTTCACAACTTGTTGCATCAAAATAAACTTTTTAAGATGTATTTTATTTTCAGTACAAAGTCAGATATACAGAGAGGAGGAGAGACAGAAAGATCTTCCATCTGATGATTCACTCCTCAAGTGAGTGCAACAGCCAGTGCTGTGCCGATCCAGAGCCAGGAGCCGGGAACCTCCTCCAGGTCTCCCATACGGGTGCAAGGTCCCAAGGCCTTGGGCTGTCCTTGACTGCTTTCCCAGGCCACAAGCAGGGAGCTGGATGGGAAGTGGAGCTACAAGGATTAGAACCGATGCCTGTATGGGATCCTGGTGTGTTCAAGGTGAGGACTTTAGCCACTAGGCCACGCCGCCGGGCCCCAAAATAAACTTTTAATTCCATCTTCCTTGCACATTTCTGATGCATGTGAGATTCCTGCCAGACAGGGAACTCCCGGGTGCTGATTTACTTCCCGGAATCTGTAGCATTCAGGACTGTGCCAGGCAGAAAGCAGGACCACAAGCCAGGTCTCCATGTGAGTGTCAGGAACCCAGTCACTTGGCCATCCAGGCTGCCTCTCATGGCCGAAGTTAGATTCAGAGGCCTAGGCAGGATTCGAACCCTGGCACTTCAGTGTTGGCTGCAGGCATCTACGCCACCAGGCTAAAATGCCAACCAAAGCAAATGTGGAAAACACTAAGGTATACAGCTATGGCAGCCATTCACTATGAGATCTGAGAAGGATCCTAGCAGGAATGTGTTGCAAATAGCCATAAAACACAAACGTCCTTAATGTTAAGTTAAAAAATCACAGGTGGGGGAGGAGAATATGGTGACTTCTTTTCCATGGGAGGAGCCTCTTGATACACAGACCTCAGCCCTCCAGGCCACCCTCCATCACCTGAGTCACCCGACAGCCAACCCACCCCGGCTGCGTCTTGGAGCTGGCTTTTCCTTTCTGTTTTCTCCAGGGAACCCACGGGACCCCTCCACCCCTCCCTGGAGCCTCGACCCAGGCTGCAGTCAGTGTGATCAAGTCTCCAAGTCTATGGTTACTGACTTGCCCTCCCCGCCCCGCCCGCCGGGACCGCCCTTGACATTCCCCGCCCGCTGTTACGCACGTTTCCATGTCCAATGTGTCAGCTGGAGTGAACTTTGCGGTCAAAGGACTTAAAAAGATTTATAATGGAGTCTTAAAAATTTACTTAAGGAATATGTACTTCCCCTAGCCATAACAAATATTACTACAAATGACCACATTAAATTAAAGTAGCTTGGGCATTTCTGATTTGGACGAAAGTTAAAAATTAATCTCATGGCAGTTTGGGTTTCAAAATGAAAACGCGGCCGTGGCTGACCACAGGTGTCCAGGCTGTTAGTCAACAGTGAGAGCGAGCTCCAGGGACTTGTTGGGCTGGTTTTTTTTTTCTGTTTCTTTATGAAAAGCTCAGTTTTTTTCCTCCATATGTAGAATAATAACCGTAGCAGGAAAAAGTTTGGAAAACCAACAATAATTATATTAAGGCAATATTTCTCTTAAGAGGTTTTCCTTCAGAACACTTTAAAAGTTGACATGTTTTTCCCACAGGCTGCATAGGTAGTTGCCTTTTCTTTTAAATGGTGCCTATATAATATACTCATTAGCATATAGAATACAGTTCAAAAAAAGTTTCATGGCCTGGCATGGTAGCCTAGTGGCTAAATCCTCGTATTGCATGTGCCGGGATCCCATATGTGCTGGTTCGTGTCCTGGCAGCTCCACTTCCCAGCTAGCTCCCTGCTTGTGACCTGGGAGCGCGGTTGAGTACAGCCCAAAGCCTTGGGACCCTGCACCCACATGGGAGACCCAGAAGAAGCTCCTGGCTCCTGGCTTCGGATCAGCTCAGCTCTGGCCGTTGCGACTACTTGAGAAATAAACCAGTGGACTGAAGATCTTTCTCTCTCCTTCTCTGTGTAACTCGGACTTTTGAATAAGAATAAATAAAATCTTTTTTTTTTTTTATAAAATCTTTTAACAACTTGTTTTCAAACACAAATCAATGAAAAATTATGGTATATTTTGGTGAAATGCATTACTGGTCATATTTTTTTTTTAATTTTTTATTGGAAAGGCAGATGCACAGAGAGGAGGAGAGACAGCGAGAAAGATCTTCCATCTGATGATTCACTCCCCAAGTGACCACAATGGCCAGAGCTGCGCCAATCCGCAGCCAGGAGCCAGGAACTTCCTTCCAGGTCTCCCATGCAGGAGCAGGGTCCCAATGCTTTGGGCCGTCCTCGACTGCTTCCCCAGGCCACAAGCAGGGAGCTGGATGGGAAGTAGAGCTGCAGGGATTAAAACCGGCACCCATATGGGATCCCAGCGCATTCAAGGTGAGGACCTTAACCACCATGTTATTGTGCCAGGCCCCGT
Source organism: Ochotona princeps (assembly GCF_030435755.1). Classification (NCBI taxonomy): domain Eukaryota; kingdom Metazoa; phylum Chordata; class Mammalia; order Lagomorpha; family Ochotonidae; genus Ochotona; species Ochotona princeps. Next base: position 26,683,763 of record NC_080851.1, read on the forward strand.
AATTTTTTTTTTAAAAGATTTGTGTATTTCTATTGGAAAGTCAGAATATACAGAAGAAGACTAGAATCGGCACCCATATGGGTTCCCGGCATGTAGATGAGGATTTTAGCTGCTAGGCTATTGTGCCGGGCCCTGGCCATCATTTTTTAAAAACCAAAGAACGCTTTTCTTTTTTTCTTTTATGTAAAGTTTTTTTTTTTTGAAGATTTATTTATTTTCATTACAAAGTCAGATATATGGAGAGGAGGAGAGACAGAGAGGATGATCTGCCGTCTGATGATTCACTCTCCAAGTGACCGCAACGGCTGGTGCTGTGCCGATCCGAAGCCGGGAACCAGGAACCTCTTCCGGGTCTCCCACGTGGGTGCAGGGTCCCAAAGCATTGGGCCGTCCTCGACTGCCTTCCCAGGCCACAAGCAGGGAGCTGGATGGGAAGTGGAGCTGCCGGGGTTAGAACCGGCGTCCATATGGGATCCCAGCACATTCAAGGTGAGGACTTTAGCCAGGCTAGGCCACGCCGCCGGGCCCAAAGAATGCTTTTTTACCCTGCTCAGATAGGCAAGAGGACTCAAACCTTTCCTCGGGAGAAAGAAACAACCGCAGGTACCTGACGGGAACACCCTGATTTCCAGCATTTTTGAGGTGTGTGTGCTTCAGTTACAGCCAATTTCAAGCCGTGATGTCAGTTAACACAGTATTGGCACACCGTGGTATGGTGGTGACCAGTAAGTGTCATTTTAGTGTAAACAGCCTCAAGGAGTAACAGTAAAGTAAGAATTGGTGGGTTTTGAGTTGGCTATCTTTGTCTGTGACAGACTTGACTGAATTGGAGGTCCACATTGCTTGATTCAGGGTATCGGTGGAGATGGTAGGGAATGTGGGACCCCACTGCAGGTGCAGGATTTCCTAGCACTGGCCTGTAGGGCAGCCCTTCGAGCCTTGAGGATGGGAAGATCTGGGCCGGAGACCTCCCAGCATCCCTGGAGGCTGGGCAGCCATCCTGGAAAATAGGTACATCAAGTGCTCCTATCAGGGACACTTCGGCCTGGTCTTCAGTTCCTGGGATTGAGTTCTCCATAATTCATCTCCCAGCCCTGGGAATCTGCCAGCCTGGTGGCAGACAGTGGTATTGGTGGGATGTTCCATAGAGACTATAGAATTCAGCGAGTCTCCAAAAGTAGGAGATATCATGATTATCATTCAAGCTCCTTTCTTTTTCAGTCATCAGCATCTTGTAGCAAAGGTGTAGCATTATTACAGTTCAGCCGCTGTAGAAAACCCAGTGTATATATCTGGGTTGTCTTGCAGCAGCCATTTGAGAAGTGTGCCATTTATGTTCCAAATATAAAAGTAGAAATTTTCAGACACTGTAACAATACTACTGTGTTTCATTGGGTGTTTGATCGTCTCTGAGCTCTTAGCAGATATTACAGTATTTGTTGACTTCCAAAACCTCCAGGTTTAGTAAAGGAAGATACTAAGGAATTGCATAGGCAGAATACCAAGCAGTTGGGGAAAGACCATGTTTACACACATTACGATTAATTTATGATACATTGTACTGAAATAGCCCAAATACAGCAGGTGGGGGAGGGTCTTGGCAATGTTCTGTGTCTTAGCCCAGGTGGTGGACACACATGTTGGATTCGTGACCAAAATACTTTCATGCACCTCCATGGGCCAACCAAGTCCACCTGCCAATAATGCCAAAAGATGTTCGTTTGTAAGAGAAACCACTTCTTGGTTTATTCTGAATCTCCTATGACATGAGTTTATGGAACATTAGACTGCACCACAAAAGAGAGAGAGAGAGAGAGAGAGAGAGAGAATGAATGAATGAAGTTAGAATATCATCAACACTGAGGGGAGAGTGAGAAAAGGCGCTCTGAAGTTTCCAAAGCAAAACCATCAGAAAAAGTGGTTTTTCTGCTTGTGAGAGAATCAGAACACAACTCCTTAGTGGTGACCTCGCTCCTTGGCCTGTGGATCCTGTCCCCACCCCTTCAATCTGCAGGCGTCCCAGGACCCTCTGCTACGTTGGCCTGAGTGGCATGCATGCTCAGGTGACTGTAGGGATAAGGGACCTTGCTCTCACCACACGGAGGCACAGCCTCCGTCAGCCACAACAATGTGGGAAAGTCACATAGAGTGCTCATCAGGAGCCATGCAAAAATCCATCCAACTTTGCATGAGGTCTTCCCTGAAGGACAGGTCACTGGTGTGATGTATACATGCACCCAGCCCACGGGGAAAGAGGTGTATGCTGTCCTTGGGTATAGTGGCAGGAGGAGTGGGATCCAGCAAGAGCAGAGCTCCTGAGAGGCAGGACCTGAACCTGCAGGCTGGCATGCATCCTGATCTGTGCTGTTGTTTGTGCCCCAGGGAGATAATGGATTTGATTTTGAGGAACCTTAAAAGCCTCAAACCTGAGGATTGTTCCATTGCCTGGCCAAGGGGGAGCTGCTGTGAGTTTGGGAGATGGCACTGCCCCATGGCCCAGCTCCTTCTCGGGCTGGAACATCTGCGGACCAGCCTATAGACCATGGTCTCTATGCAGCCCACATGGCTCACTTTCCACACTTGTTGCAGGTTCATGACGGATGCTGCCCGCCGAGAGCAAGAGTCCCTCAAAAGGAAGATCCAGCCCAAGCTGTCGCTGACCCTGTCCAGCTCGGTGTCCCGAGGGAATGTGTCCACTCCACCACGCCACAGCAGTGGCAGCCTTACTCCCCCTGTGACCCCGCCCATCACCCCCTCCTCTTCCTTCCGCAGCAGCACACCAACAGGTGAGTGGCTTGGCCCAGCCAAGAAGGAAATGGGTGGAGAAAGAGTGGGAATGCATGCACGTGTGGGATGTGCCAAGGGGTGAGAAAGAGCTGGGTGCAGGTGCCAATGCTTTCTGAAGCACCATCCTTGCCCCCTGCTTGGTCCGGAGAGTGTCCGTGTGTTCTACTGGGAAGCTGCTGTTAATACGGTCATGGTCTTGTGGGTGTGTTGAAAGTCTCCACCATGTGCTACAGCCAGGTGCAATTCTGGGTGACGCCAGGCTGCCTGTGCTGATGGCTGTGAAAGGCAAGGAAGGGGTATGTGGAACGCCTCATGCCATCCTCCCTACTTGATCCATTTTGAGATTTTTTTCCCATGATGCCATAATCAAAGATAAGACCACATTTAGAACCCTCCCAGGTGCCAGTCGTGAAGCCACCAATAAGAGCAAAGGGATACCCCTCCTCTCTTCCCCAAAGCCCACAGTGCGTTGAGGATGTTGGCATTCTAGGGGCTCTGTAAGAACACTCCTTGGCTTTTCCTCACAGACGTGGAAGTGGAGATCCGGAACCACTGGGATGCTTGGTGCATCTCCCTGAACCCAGCTTACCTTCCTGACAGCCCTTCTAAGCTCACCCCAGGCAAGGGCGAGCGGCATGCAGCCTGGGCCCTGCCCCAGTCCTCAGTTCCCAGTCCCCAGTCCGTGGTGTCACTCCCACTCCACAGCAGGAGTTGGGACAGCAGAGGAGGTACCCAGCTGAATGAAGATCTTGTCTTTCTGAATGTTCATTGTTAAAATACCCAGAGAGAAACTTGACCAAGTCCAGGCAGGCTGTCCTTGAGTGGCACATGGTAGCCAAGATGGAGAGTATTTAGAATTTGTGTGGAAAATGAAATTAGATGTTTATTTCTGTGCAGAAATATTTTTGAAGCCTATACATAGATTTTTTTTCACCATACACATTTTCCATGAGCTTTCTTGAAGATGTCATTTAACTAAATGGGAAGAGGGAGAAAGCCGTGTGGAGCACAGGAAGTGGAACTTGACAAGGCTGCGTGTCTGAGGGGAGCTTAGGGACCCCGAGCCTTGAACATGGGCAGGTAGCCGGATATAGAGGAGGCAGAGCATGGTGGTCACTAGGAGGATTTACAACCACGCCATTCATTCCCTGGCATCAACTTGACCGTGAGCAACTTTACTTTCTCGTGTAGTTGGGATTTGTTACTCTCTTATCTGTGTCGCATTGGGAGAGATGGCTGCAGGGGTAATTATCAGAGTGTGTTTCACAGACCTCACCTGGGGTCCTTGTGAGCCTGGGAGGTGAAGGGTTGAGGGAGATGCGTTCAACGGGCTCCTTTTACACTCAGCTCTAACAGTCCTTGGTACTTACTCTGTACGTTTCCCAAACCAAGGCGTACTTAGCAGATGACTTCTCACTCCATGGGGGCGTTTCAGGAGACCCACAGCTGACAGACACCCTGCGTGGCCTAGCCAGCCTCGGGCCTTTCTGAGTTTAATGGAGGCAGGTGGATCAGAGTTCTACCTCAGCTTCTTCCCTGACTGGCTTATTACCTTAGACACATCACAGATGACAGGGTGGTGATGGGAGGCGCATCCCTTGGGAGAAGTCCAACACAGAGAGCAGGTGTATGCTCCAGCACTCGGCTCAGAGTCCTCCCTTTGGTCTGGGGTTTCCAGAATGGAGTCGGAGCCGTGCTCCAGAGGATGGATTGGCTCATCTGCGTTGGCATCTGTCCATCTCCTTAGGTTGCCGTCCCTGTGTTTCATGTTTATGAAGCTTGACTTTGATCTTTGTGTAAGCCACATGATGGAAATCGAAGGAATGGAAAGGACCATGTATCGGGACTGTGATGTAATCCTTCCACCTTCTCTGCTGCTTGTTTCCGTTCCACTTCGCTCTGATAGAGGGTGACCGATGGAGGCAGTGGGCAACTTTGGTGTGTTTTCCACCCAAGGTAGCGCAAACTGACTCATGTCCAGCACCAGATAACCACGGCTGCCCCAATTAGTAGTGGGTGCCTTGGAGCCCTTTGGAAATAGAAGCAGTTTGAAAGTGAGAGTTTATTATTTTATGTGTCAGAATGTTTGGAAGAAATGGAATCATTTCCTTTCCTTCAGACGTAAAGAAATCTTTCCAACACCTTGCCTATTTTGGCCATTTCCCACCGAGAGAATTAATTTATGTTGTGGTAAAGATGTATCATTTTCAGCCTGTCAAGATCATTGGTAAGTTATTTGCTGCTTGAAGAAATTTCCATGTAAACACCAAAAAATTAACCCAGGAAATGGTTCCTTAAGCCCTCTTCCCCTGCACTGCTTGGATTGTGTGCATTTTTCAACGTGGAGCATGTTGTTTTACCTGCAATTAGACAGATCAGATTATTTTGCCTGACAAATGTGGGTTCCGTCACTCTTGTGGCAAGGTTGTAAATCATATGCTGCTTTTCTGCCTCCCAAACCCATGCTCTATGCTCCGTGATCAAGGCGCGTTCTGGGTTCAGAAGGTAGCAAGCAGCCATGCTATGCAAAGCATCGCTTACAAACACCGTGCGTCGGTCCATTAAATCCTGGCTTCTGCGGCACAGTGGAGGTGACCGCGCCTGCTGAGGCTGTGAGAGGTCCTGCAGAAAGAGCTGAAAAAGACCAGGAGCTGGAAAGGCTGGTGGCTGGCTCCAGTCAGTTAAAGCATTGTTCCCCTGACAGCTATGCAATATAAAATTTAAAAGATTACATATATCAATCAAAATTTCTCTTATACGTCCCCCCCCCCCCAAATCATAAAGGCATACCATCTTGAGTAGACAGAACTGGAGTTCATCTTCCAAGTGGTACTTAGATATCCTTGGAATTCAGGAAGGATCTTCAATTTTCACCTTTTTCCTTTCATACCCGTATTTGCTTGTCATCTTTGAATACATAGAGGATAAAGCTTACAGTGGTTCAGTCTCAGGCGGGCAAACTTCTGTGAAGGGTCATGTGCTAAACACCACGGGCTTTGCGCCCACGGCGGGGCTCAGCTGCTCAGCCCTGCGGGGCTGGCGGACAGCGCAGCTGATAAACCCGCAGGCACAGTGCATCCGCCAGGGGTAAAGTCCGTGCAGGGCGTCATTTACAACTCACTTACTCTGTGTTCTTGATGTGTGGTGTTGTGCTTAATCCTAACACTAGCCTCACAGCACCACATCCCTTCTCTGTGTATATACATGCTGGCTTGGCGTGTCTGTGTGTCTGTTTAATGAATGTTCTCGCCAGGGTACCAGCACTTTCCCTGCACCTTCTTACTGCATCAGTACTTTCCCAGAAGCCACCTGGATGTCCAGCTACTGTTAACTTGCCACCTCCAAACACAGAGTGCTAGAATACACCAGGGCCCAGCAGCTGTGGCTCACCTTCTGTCCGGACAGCTTGTCCCGGGGGATGCTCCACCTGTCAGTCAGTCAATGCATGTCAGAACGTAAGGCCTTCCGCGTGTAGTTTAGCCTGGTTTTCTCTAGAGTTAGCTGATTCTGGAGAGCCATTGTTGATTATTCAGGTTAGCAGGTGAATTGATAAAATTCTTTACCTTGAAAGTGGCTGTGATGGGAGGATTTAGTTCAGTGCCATTGGCAAGCACCGCGTGTCGGCCTTGAGCCCTCCTCACTGTAACAATCTACCACTGTTGGATCTCTCCTGTGTTTATCAGATTATACTCTCAGTCAGTTTGTGGTTCAGAGTGCCAGCTGGAGTTGTGTTTTTGTTCTTTTTTTTTTTTTAAGATTTATTTATTTTGATTGGAAAGACAGATCAGATTTACTGAGAGGAGAGATAGGAAATTCTTCATCTGCTAGTTCACTCCCCCAAATGGCCGCAATTGCCGGGCTTGAACCAATCCAAAGCCAGAATCCAGGAGCTTCTTCCAGGCCTCCCACATGGGTATAGGGTTCCAAGGCCTAGGACCGTCCTCCATTGCCTTCTCAGGCCACAAGCAGGGAGCTGGAAAGGAAGTGGTATAGCCAGGACATGAACTGGTGCTCATATGGTACCCCGGCGCTTGTAACATGAGGATTTAGCCATTGAGCTATTGCACCAGGTCCACTCGCTGCATTTTGTGCATAAATGTGAAACAGGAGTCAGTCTGCAGTAGCGACCACTGCAAGCAGCAGCCACTTACTGCAGCGTGGCAAGTCACTGCGCTCTGGCTTGGGAAAGTTCTCACATCACATTAAGGGCAAAGATCAAGTTCCCTTTTCTTTTACTGTGCGTCTGTTTCCAACGTTTTGCTAGGGCTTTTTGCTTTAAAATTTGTTTATTTGAAAGGCAAAGTGACAGAAACAGAGGGAGAGACAGAGAGCCCCTCCATCTACTGATTCACTCCCCAAATGTCTGTAACGACAAGGCTGGGCCATCTAGGTCTCCCATGTGGGTGCAGGAGCCCAAACACTTTCTACACTAGTACATCTTCTGCTACTTTCCCAGGTCATTAACAGGGAGCCGGATCGGAAATGGAGCCAACTGGAGTAGAACCAGTACCCAAATGGGACCCTGGTGTTGGAAACCACAGTTTTTCCTGTTGTACTATGATGCTGCTCCTCTACATGATGTCACTTTCATAATGAGAACAACTTGTCACAGTACATGTAATAAAAAGATATGTAAATAGAATTGTTGTCCAAACAAGCTGAACAGATTTTGCCATTAAATACACTTAATTGAGCTTTTTATGGGAAGGAAGAGAGTCATGCCACTGGAAAGCATAACATTACATTTGCATCCATCATTAGAGAGCACATTACCTTGCCAGTGCCCACAGCCCAGTTAGAAAAGCATTTTGTCCCTCCCTTCCAATACTGACCCACTGAACATATTAAGAGGTATCTTGGGATCAGGCTGAATGTGGAAACCACCCGGAAACTTCACAACTCCTGGGATTCAGCCAGTAGGTGGGATTGAGCCCTGGGAAGTCTCCTTTGGTTTTCTGTTCAAGCTCTTTGTCTCAGGTCAGTTAATCCTACCAGCAACCATAGGTGAAAAACCCCTGCTATGAATATGGCCCTGGGCTGATTACCATCTGTGTTTCCAGGCCTGGGTTCCCGGTCCCACAGTGCCATGCTCCATTTCCGTGGACGGCAGAGGGGAACCTGGCAGGTGGAACAGGTGCTCCTGTGTGTCGTAACAGAGTTGCTGTACAGGGCACTGGCCCAGTTTCTGATTATAACCACACTGCAGAGTCTCTGGGAAAAATATCTCTGCATTTTTGCTCATTTGAGGGGGGAGGCGAGGGAGAGAAATGTTCAAATAGTAAAAGGAGGGCACCCAAGAAAATGAAGCCAACTTTTTTTAAGGTTTATTTTATTTTTTAATATGTTTTATTTTGAATTTTGGATTGTGGTACAATTTTGTGTAGGCTGGGATATGATTTATTTTATTTTTATTGGAAAGTCAGATATACAGAGAGGAGGAAAGACAGAGAGGAAGATCTTCCGTCCAATTATTTACTCCCCATGTGGCCACAATGGCTGGAGCTGCGCTGATCCGAAGCCAGGAGCCTCCTCCGGGTCTCCCACGCGGGTGCAGGGTCCCAAGGCTTTGTGCCATCCTCAACTGCTTTCCCAGGCCACAAGCAGAGAGCTGGATGGAAAGCGGGGCCCTGGGATTAGAACTGACACCCATATGGGATCCAGGCACATGCAAGGCAAGGGCTGTAGCTGCTAAGCCACCACACCAGTCACACAGCAAAATCATTTTGAAAAATTGGTTCCTCATTCCTCCCTCCACATGGGAATGACTGTGTGACCTGGACTCAGAGAACCCTCAGGGTTGAGGGTGAGAGGGGTTGGGCCCTTCATTTTTAGAAAGCGAAATGAACTTTAGCAGGCAGAACACAAGTAGGAAACACAAGTAGGAAAGTCCAAACTCCTGTCTCTTCCCACCCACCTCAGAAGAGAGAGAGAGAGAAGGAGAAGGAAGAGGCAGAGCAAGCCTGTCTTGTTGAGCAGTGGGAAAATGAGAGGCGAAAAGAAGCGAGACATCGCAGCCGGGCAGGATTCTGCGATCCCAGTAGGTGTTGTCGAGGCTGCGGTTGGATTGCCCTCATGGCTGAAGAGCAGAATGTCTAGATGATGCCTAAGCAGTAGTCCGTAGAATCTTCCATGCAGAAAGTGGTCTCAATGTCTGTGTGCCCGCTTCTTGTGTCCAGAAAGGGTCCTGGTATCACTGCTCTCTGGCCAGCCCTCCTGCTGGAATCCCTAACAGACCGTGTGGATCCTCACCAGTTTGTTTGTTTTGTCCTAACCCTTGACTTTTCATCTCCTCCTTTTTGACCAAGCAGTGAAAACCTTTTTTTACTGCCCAAGTGTCCTGGATTGACCTCAGTTAACTCCACTTCCTCTGAATCTGTCATCTGCTTTGCTACTGCTATTTCATTTCTAAGAAAGCGTCCCAAACAATCATAACAACAACAGATAGTGTCTATCTAGGGAACCAGAGCATCCACTTTCGCCATCTGAATCGATCCCTGCCAGCAGCCAAGGACACTGGGCCACTTCACAAGGAAGCAGAGGCTCACCTAAGAAACTTACTCAGCTTGGCATGTTTCTCAGTGCAGTGGGCACTCTGCGGCTTGCCATCACGATCCGCATCTTATGTCATCTTACCGAGTCTTGATGGTAAAGGTGCTGTGGCAGGGTGTTGCAGCTATGGAAAATCATAGGTTTGGAGGGGATCGAACTTCAATCCCTAAATAGAAGCAGGTTTTAAATATGTTTGATAGTGAACATGCCACACCTGCATGCTCACACACCAGGCAGAAAAGTAGAAGGACCACTGGGGTTCGCTCTCCATGTGCTGTCTAAGTGCAATCATAAGCCGTGTGTTCACATCCAGATAATGGCTGAGATGGTCGCAAGGAAATGTGAGTTGGAATAGAGATGAGATCAGAGGGGAAGTAGATTCGGGCCACAACCCTTGTGGAGTGGCAGCCTGGGGATTGTGTGACCAGATCCAGGAAGGCTGAGAGACCACTGCGTGTTCCTCTGCAATGTACTGGGTGGCCTTCAGAACTCGGGGTTGTGATGCCGAAAACCCTGACGTCAGGAGACCTGGGTTTTGTCAAAGACTGAAGGCCATGCTCTGGCCTGGTGCAATGGCTCAGTGGCTAAATCCCCACCTTGCATGTGCTGGGATCCCATATAGATACTGGTTAGTATCCTGGCTGCTCCACTTCCCATGTAGCTCCCTGCTTCTGGCTGGGAAAGCAGTAAAAAGGCCCAAAGCCTTGGGACCCCGCACTTGCGTGGGAGACCCAGAAGATGTTCCAGGCTCTGGGCTTCGGATCAGCACAGCTCCAGCCAGTATGGCCACTTAGGGAGTGAATCAACGGATGAAGGATCTTCCTCTCTGTCACTCCTCCTCTCTGTATATCTGACTCTCCAAAAAGAAATAAAATAAATATTTAAAAAAAATTTCACCTCGATTACAACAACAATGGCCCAAGCAGAAGAAAAATGAGGACCAGGAGCTCAGAACTTCCACTGGCTGTTGGAACCAGCAAACGCCATTTCCTCTGTGATAAACAATCCACATAGGAACTAAGAAAGTCAATACAGGCAGTGATGTCGGTGGGAAGATCTCTGGAATTTCCTCTTGATTGAAAAGAGACAGTAAGCAGAGTCATCTCTGCTTAGCTTTGGAACACCAGGGGGGCAGTCTCGGGAACCAGTTGGACTCTTCAGTGCGTGTTCCATCCCCAGAGAGGAAGAGGAGGAGGAGGAGAGGAAGGGCATCCACACCCTGGATTTGGCCATGCAGCTGAGAACTGACAGTGGCTGAGCGAGTTCCTGGTAGAACATTCGAGTACCCAGGCCTGCCTGTGGCCAGAAGAGCCCTCTATTGTGTTGAGAATTTTACAAGCAGGAAAGCCAAGGCCACCTGTTTCCAGCCCGAGCAGGCACATCCTCTGACGCCACGAGGTGGGCGCAACCCCCCCACCGCCCCAGTGGTAGCTTAGCCTCAGGCCCACATCCATGCAAACAGAGAAGCAGCAGCCATCCAAGGCATAACAGGCAGGTGTCTGAGGCTTTTCTGTGTTGTTTGTGTTCACGGTGGTGCAGAACAAGACTGCTTTCAGGTTACCTAAGCCTTCACTTCTCCACTAGTTACCGTACCCATGTTGAATTGGATTAGGTAGAAGGAACAGGTCTCCTGTTGAGACTTCCTACCAAAAACTTTGAAAAACCCTGGAAGCGGGTTCCACCTGGTGCTGCAAACACCGCCGCCGGTGGTGGGGGAGCCTCTGGCCCCCTGATCCTGGTTACTTTTCCTTTATCGCAGCCAGAGGAGGTTGGGAGGATGACTGTGCAAGCCAGAAAAATGACCAGGGTACATCACCAGATGCAGGTGTTCTCAAAGGCACATGCTATGATTGCTGCTTGCACCCCTAATCTCCCCCCCAAAAGAACACCATCTTTTGAAGTTGAGGTCCTGAGCCCAGTCACACCAGCATCCATCAGCACACACTTCCCAGGAGTTTTCTAGACTGAAATGTGACTGCAAAGGAGAGTGATGAACTGGAAGCCCTGAAGATGGTATGGACTTTTGCCAAAGACACAGATAAGTAAGCCAGCATTCAGCACACCCATGCCCACTCTAGGGTGACAGTAATGCACATTCCTGCCCTGCAGAAGTCAACCCACCGAAGGGGTGTGTATGTGTGTGTGTGTGTGTGTACACATGCATACGTCTGAAGCACTCCTTTCTTCCCCTTCCCTCAGAGCCCTTTGATCTCTGTGGATATCAGGGTAGCATGCCGATTTTAATGTCTTTTCCATGTGGCTAGAGTTTAAGCAATGAAATAACCTCTTTGCGGCACACCCAGGCACACGGCAGTAAAGAAAGAATCAGGAGGAGGAAAAAGACAAAGCTTCAGCCAAGTTCATGTCGTCTTGAGGATCACAGTCCAGATTCTCACTGCTGCTCTCTCAGGCCTTTGTTTGGCACTCTTGGGAAGGCGTTGAGAACAGCATGGTATCTGGCATGAGGAGGAAGCTGGGGTCGCTGCGGCCAGGAGCGAGAAGCCTGCTGGTTGTACACAGTTAGCACAGTGCTAGCAAACTCCTCCAACTCCAATTCCTTGGAAAACCAAGTGCTGGTGTTCGTGCATATCCGTCAGCAGCAAGCTGGCTAGATCTCATCAGAGAGGCATGTCTGCCCAGCTGATGTTTTCAAAGCAGAGCCAGTTCAGGCTTATGAATGTGGCGTTTACTGTTTGCATCATAGCATCAGCTACTTTGATACTTCAGTAACTCTAAGTAGTGTTTTTTTTTAAAAATGATGCAGTATTCCATGAGGTTATAAGGACAAGTCATGTGAGAGAACAGGAGTCATTTTGAATAAAATAGCTAGCTGGTCAGACCCAGACATCTTCATCAAACTCGGATGTTCACCTACAGCCTGAGGCTGGGTGAAATTTTAGATTTCGAATAGGTGGGTTTTTGAAATTCCAAAAAAGCAAGAGAAAAATGAAAGCAATGCAGATTGCTCTTCTGAAAACTGATGAAAATTGTCCATGTGAAATGGAGCAGCCTAGGCCATGGATTAAGGCTCCTGGGGGCCAGAGCTGTGTAGTGGCTTAAGCTGTTGTCTGTAACACCGGCGTCCTGGATAGATGCCAGTGCTAAGTCCCACCTGCTACTGATCCACCTTCCCACCAGAGTGCTTGGGAAAGCAGCAGGGGGTGCACTGAGTACGTGCCTAGGCCCCAAAACCCACATGGGAGATCTGGATGAAGCTCCTGGCTTCCGGCTTTGACTGCCTGTGCCCCGGCTGTTGGAACCGTTGGGGAAGTTAGTGGATGGGAGTTTTCTCTCCCTCTCTCTCCCTCCCTCTCTCTCTCTCTGTCTGTGTACTTGTGCCTTTCAAATAAATAAATCTTTTAAAGGATTCTTACTAAAGTGTTGGACTTGAAGCTAGGTGCAGAGGATCTTAAGCTCATTTGGGGGGCCCCTGTGTCTCCCTTGCCCTACAGGGGCTCTGTCCCTGAGGGGTTCCCTCCTCCAGGCAGCACTGCCTGGGTACTATTGAGTACCCAGTCACCTGTAGACACTGACTCCATGCTGCCAGGATGTGGTCTTAACGACATGGTCATGACCTTATATCTTGAACTGGCTTCCATCCCCATCACTGTAAATGGTTCCTCCCCAATGTTGTATAAGGTTCGAGACTGTAACTATGGAAAGTCCTCTTAAATTCACCTGATGAAGTTGGTTTTGGCAGAGCACTTGGATGCTACAAGCAGCATTTCACTGCTGTGAAAAGGAAACAGTCTTTGGAGAAAAAAAAATGTTTAATTAAAGCCACTTGGTTTTGCAAGTTCAGTGTGGGTAACTTAGGACATGCTACACTGTGCATGAAAGAAACATTCTCTTAAGACTAATAGCACCTGACGAATGGTTACCATGGAAGAGCCTCAAATGACGAAGTCACAGCCTGGCCGTGAGAGTGGCCAGCCCCGGGACCTTACCTACAGGGCCTTGCGAAGCACCAGGTGGCTTGCCAGCACCAACGACACATGGTCCCTCAGCCACGAGGCATCTTCCCTGGGACATGAGTAAGCTCCCTTTGCAAATGGAAACCATAAAATTCAGATGATGAAGTAACTGCAAATATAGAAACTCAGGCTCTTTTCATCAGTGAAAAATGTATTTCTGGAATAACTACATTAAGTAGGCATTACAGAGGCATAAACATACCCACCAGCAACTGACAGAAGATATTTGCCAAATAAATGGCAAATGAAAAGCCCAGACGCATCCCATTTAACGTTTGTAAATACAGCTGGCCCTTTGTGAATCCCGCTCCTATGAGTCAACCAACTGCGATCAAAAATATTCAGGGAAAAATAGTGACCTTAGCTCTGGGCACGTGCAGACGTCCATCTTTTTCATTATCCCCTTCACAGTGCAGCGTAACCATGGCACTGTTTTTACATCCAGAGATGGCACGAAAGATGCAGCAAAGTGTGCATAGCTTCCGTCTGTGCAGAAACATCGCTTCCTGTCTGGGACCTGAACAGCTGGGGAGTGTGTTGCCCACAGCGAGTCCTGGGACAGGTTCCTTGCAGATAGCCAGGCATGGTGGCCATGACCTGTAGAACTAACAGTCCAAGGAGGGTGTTTTACATTGATCTCAGCAAAGCTCCATCTCCTGGCATGGTCAGCCAAGAGGAAGGTTTGCCTGCCAAGCATAGACCAAGCCAGTCGCTGGCCATGCGGGAGACCTTTCGCTAAAGCTGTAAACGTGGCATGCTGATGAACGCTGTCGTTGAAATCTTGTCAAACAAGAGAGGTCAGTGGGAAAATGAGTTACCCTGCCACTGCAAGTGTGAACTTGAGAAGGTCCATCACGGTAGCCAGGTATCCCCAAAACTGTGCCTGGCAGCCTCTTGGCAGCTCTGTTTACGTTGTGCCTTCTCCATTGTGGTTAGATTGTGGGAGACCAGCTGGCTGGACTGGGAAGTGGGTGGAGGGTTCTTCTGCACTGTTGCCCTCTCTCTCGTCCTCCTCCAAAAGGTGATGGTAGACGGTCCCAGTGCAGTGTATAGAGCAGGTTCTTTTCTGGGAAGTGTTGTGAGTGGCCTGAATTTATGAATCTCATAAACCATAGTGTTACTTAGGTGCCCAATTAATACTTGTCAGCCATTCTTCTCATTTACAGAGACGGATGCTAAACAGAACCAGTTGTACATACAGGTTCTGGGCAGCTCTGGAACATTCACCCCTCCCCAGCCCTTATGTTCTCTTGCTGAGCCCAATTTGATATCAGCACCCGTCAGCATCGTGTTAATAAGTCTGAAGTCACAGTTTTAAATTTCACATGGGCCAGCTGACACAGCTCCATCTTGGGGTGGTGAACCATACCCTAGTGCTGGCAAACCATCCAGTGACAGGTGGTATGGCCCCTGGAAATGTCACCATAGAGAGATGGCATCTGAGTTGATTATACTCAGGGCAGTTGTGGCTGCCCGGTGCTTGTCTGGTCTTGGACTTGGCTTAAGAGAATCACGGTCGGGGTGAAAAATATCATGGTTTTGAAGAAAACCAGGAAGAGCTCTCATATGTGCTTTGGAAACAGCTAAAAGCCACAGGCCTCTGGCACACTTGGGTCCTTATCTGTTAAGAACTTTGAATAGCCTGAATTTAATCTGTGACAAGGAATATGACTGTATTGTGTTTTCTGAATATATGTGTTCTCCATAAAATATTTCTAGAAAGAACAAAGATGACAAAGATTGGGGCCGGCACTGTGGCGTCATTCTGCGATGCCATCATCCTATATAGGCACCAGTTTGAGTCCTGGCTGCGCCGATTCCAGTCCCGTTCCCTCCAAAGAGCCCAGGCAAAGCACTGCTGAGAGCCGCTGGGCACAGGCTGGTGACGCAGTGTGCCCTGCCATTGCTGAACTAGCAAGGTTGCCACTGCCCCAGACTCTTCCCAGCTAAAGTGAAAAAAAGGAAAAACAGGATGGCACCAACAGCATCCGTTCTACACATAGTTGGAGGTTGTTTTATTTTACTTCCTTAAGCACTCGTTTGCTCCCCAGGTGCCTGCAGCGACTTGGGCTGGCCAGGGATGAGGCCAGGGAGGCAAGAATCGCTCCAGGTCTCCCTCGCGTGTGGCAGGAAGAGCCTAGCTCCTTGGGCTGTCACCAATGCTGGATTTAAGAGTGGGAAGCAGGAATCTAACGCAGGTGCTCGTGGGTTGTGGTTCATCTTGGCCGCCAGGCTTAAAATGCCCACCGCGAGCATTTGAACTGAGAAACAGGAACCCCCGAGGAGGTCATCCTGGCCAGTCTTCAGACTGACAGCGCCCCTCCTCGGTGGGTCATGCCGCTGGCTCGTATGTGATACGCCACATTTCAGAAAGAAAAACAAAGAAACTAAAGTGCCTCACACACTCCTTTCTGGGTACCAGACACACATACATGTATGTGGGCATTGTTTTTGTGGTTTTCCAGATTGCAGTAGGAGGAATATTTTTCACTGGAGCATGGTCCAACACACCGACAGCCAGAAGTGGTCATGTCTTGCCCCCTCTTACAGAACAGCGTCTCTTCCCTAGCCCCCACACCCTGGAGCACAAGCCTCAATTCTGGAAACACAGCAGCCATGGCTAGGCCCACTGCCTCCCATAGCTGCGACAGCCCCAGCAGGGCTGGTATCCCCCTGGTCCTTAGCCCGAGACCCCTTGGAGCCATGGTCATCTAGTTCCAACTGGGCCCAAAGGAACTTGCGCTCTCCAGAAAGCTGACCCGCAGAGAGGGCAGGGCTGCTGCTGGTTGCCACTTGTGGGTCAAACTCCCCATCACCCATACCCAGTTCCCTCCACTGCATCTAACAGCCCACAAGCTGCTGGGAGGGCCAAGGAGCTGACCTTAGGAAGCACACGGCGTACACGAGGCTGGGCCCCTGGCAGCCTCACCCTCCCGAGTGTCCCTGGGGAGTAGGGGTGGAGGGCGTTGGTGCCAGGCTGGGAAGGAAGGACGCACCCAGTGCTGGTGAACGGAGCCCACAGTGCTGGCTCTGTATCCACAGCTGAGGCCTGGCACCCTCTCCCCTCGGGGACTTGCCCTTCTGGCTGGTAATTAGTGGGCTGGGGGATTTTCCCAGTCACCTCCCTGAGGAATTATTTTACCAAAGACTGCCCCTCTTGTCTAGACCGCGTGAGCCCGTAAAGCTCTTGCTGGCTGGTGTTTCCAAGCTGCAAAGCAGCCATAGAAACAGCATCTCATCACTAAGGCCACACAGGTCACAGAGTGCCGTTGTGGAGCCCAGCCTGGCCCGCCCCGGGTACAGCTCAGGCTGGCAGAGACACAGACCCCCAGCCCCGGGAAAGGGGGCAGCATCGGCTCTGGTTTCTGCTTTTTCTAAATCTCAAACAGCCTGGTCATCTCTTGCATTCTCAGCCTCGGTTCCCTCTCTGGGATTTTAATTTTAACCTGAGGTTTTCTGAGAAAGATCCACTTTCTACCTGTTGCCGTCTTGCTTGCCCAAGCAGGTCCTGAGAAGGGGCTGCCTGGGTGGTCTAGTGTCCTCCTGAGGGGCAGGCACACCCGCTCCTGTGTGGCACTGGGCTGTTGAAGGACTCCCCATCCCACCCCACCTCCTGACAGGAGGGCTCATCCTGGAGGTCCCGGGGGAGTCTCGGAACTTCCTGCTGGTGTTAAAGCTGGAATGTCCCAGCACCCTGGCGCTCCAAAGGCTTGTGACAGATGGCAAGGGAGGAGGCAGTACCACCGTGAAGGACAACCCCGTCGACTCATTTCCTGAAACCTCAGACAAAACCCCGTGTTCCGTTAAGGGGGTCCTCTCCCCCACTGCTTGGTCCAGCTCCTTCGCGCTAGTGGATTTAAGGGTGTGGATTTAAGGGGACCACAGAGCTGGCTGGAGCCCAGGGATGCCCGTAGGGTGGGGTGTACCCAACCTCCTGGCCAGTGACCTTGGACCATCAGCAGTGCAGCCCTGTCCCACACTCCTGTACGCTGTGTTGTAAGATTTCTCCCAAATAACTAGTGAGCAGCAAATCAATTCCCTCTTGGCGTAAGAGAGAGAGAACAAAAGGACAAATGAAGGATGGTCCCGCCGGGTAGAAGCCCACCTGGCATGTCTGTGCCCGGCTGATAGGATCTCAGGGGGCGTGAACACGGTTGCCTGTGTTGACATGTGTCAAGGCATCAACCGTTTCCTTAGCAGCAGACACTGATCAAATCAGAGGCACAGGCAAGCTGACCAATCCTCCGACTGTCGCTCAAAGTGCTGCAGGGGTGCGCAGGCAATTGAGGCAGGTAGGGGTGTGGCTGCAGAGTGAGGCCCCAACCTGAAACCCTGAAAGGAGGGGTCCCCAGCCAGGTGACAGGAAGTGGTCTGGTTTTTTGCAAATGTGAAAGCAGTTAGTGGTCCCCTGGGAGGGAAACATTGCAAAGATATTTTTTCCCCCCAGGATAAGTACAAGGCCAGATGGGGGCAGGTGGGCAAGCTACCAGCCCCAGCCCCGGAGCAGCACAAAGATGCAGCAACCAGTGGCAGTAGACATACCCACACACTTGTGTGCGTTCGAGCCACAAAACATAAGGTAGCCCCGAGAACCCAGATGCCAGGCCGTGGGATGGGTGTTTAGCTGAGCTGGCCACAGGGAGCCGGGAAGAGCAAGTGTGTGTCTCACAGCTATTCAGGCGGGACACTGAGGCTTCGACTAGCGGAAGACATTAGAGGACCTAGCATGTCCACTGGGGGCTGGCATCAGTCGCCAGCAGGCAAAGGATGAAGAGCCTGGAGGGGACAGATTTGGTCCCCTGTGCGTGGGAAGTAACCTTAGGTATCACGCGCATCCGCGTTGTGTGGGCTTCACCCACAGCCCCCCTCCCAGTTGTTCATAGAAGTCGACCTTGCAGACGTTGGAATGTTTATGTTCAGCCCAGAATGGCTCTGGTATTTCTTTTATCACACAGCTGTAAAGTGTATTTAACTCTGAAATAGAAAACACTTCTCGACTACCGTTTCATGGCTTCATAAACGAGACACAGTGGAGAGCTGCTTTCTGCTGTCATCTCCTATCTGTTTACACAAATCTGTTTCCTGATATTGTTACTCCAGTAGTGGGAGCAGGGCAGGGGTGCCCAACCCAGAAGAGATTACATTTTTTTTTTTTTTTTTTTGGTACAAGCAGGCAGGAGAAGAAAGCCCCAAAGACAATTGGGAACCTCTGCAGGTTGTATTTTTAAACCCAAGATTACAGATCCAGCTAGCAGGAAAGCAGAATCACTCTGATCATGAATGATTTTCATTGTGGTCGTGAGTGTAAGTCAGGAACAAGTTTTTTTTTTTATGCCCACTAACTCAACTGTTTTTAATTCTCTCTCTCGAACGTGGAGAGAGGAAAAAAAATCTTTCAACATTTGCCAAAGTTCAATTAACATGCCCCGGCTGAAGGTGGAAAATACCCTACTTTGTTTTCTCCCCGCCGTATACCTGCCTTGGCCGCCCATGCCACGGAGCAGGGGGGACCGATTCCAGCTGGCATGGGTTTTATGACTGCAAAGTTAATTTGCAGCAAAGGCTTTTGGCGGGTGGGTCTGTGGGACCTTTTATATATTTATTTTCTTTTCCAGTTATAAATAAAATTGCACTATAAAACATTGCAGCTTAATTGCAGGAAACCCAGTGCGTTTGGGGCGGGGCAGGGGAGAGGGGGTGTTGTTCTGCTCATGGTTAATAGCTTGTTTTCTTTGTTGCTGTTTTTGTTTTGGCTTTTGCCAAGTCGTAGAAATCTTGTGTTGGAATACGCTTACAGCCTAGGCAGTGTGACTTGGTTTATCATGTTTTTCCTGTGCTGTGTGTGACAGACGGTTGTTCATTATTGGAAGGCTTTTTCTGCAAAGAACAAGGTGGTTTTTTTGGGTGTTTTTTTTTTTTTTTTTGGCAGGGTAAGGTGGGACTGCTATTGAAGAACACAGAACAACTTCCAGGGACTCTAGCATGCTGTGGCTATAGTCCCCCAGCCCTGGGGACAAGGAAGATGTAATATTTGCGCCTCAGAGGCATTTCAGCTGTATTTGCTGAAGAGTCCTGCCCGACCATGCACATGCAGGAGGCGGCACAGGCTGGCACTTCCTCCTGCACGTGACTCTGGAAGCCCCGTACACTAGAACCACACGGTCCATTTCACACTCTACAACTTCACACTCCCACCAGAAGTCGGGTTTGGCTCACTCAGCCTTCTCTTCGTAGAAAAACACTGTCAGGCAGGATACTTCTCTTAGATGCTAGAACTTGGCTGCTGAGGCCCCACTGTAGCCCTTGTATGGCCACTGCGGGTGCCAGCTGTGCAAGCTGTCTACGTTTAGATGGCAGCTTCCTGCTGGCACTGCCTGTGCCCTTGTAAAAATGCCCTCATTCAGGGGTCCTCACGTGGGTGCCTGGAAGTACCTTGCCAGTAGCCTGTGACGCAAGGAGCGTGCCACCCGGAAATCCGTGGGTGACATTCGACTGACAGGCACTCGTTTGTCCTGAGATGAAAAAAGGAACATTCTCCTTACAATGGGAAACAATGCAGGCCAAAGTCGTTAGAGCCCCAGACGGATGGACAGTTAAGTCGCTCTCACTGCCCGCTGGCATGCAAGCTGACCTTGCCGGCCCAAGGTTGATCCCATTAGGTCTCTGGGCCTGGAATGATGAGAAAAATGGGTCCTTTAGATTTCCTGCTGGTTGGAAATCAGCTTTAAAACTATGATTGAAGGAGAAAGTTGGGGCAGTGAAGCCATTTAGTCCTGGGGCAAAGCAGTGAGCATGTTCACCTGTTTCTCTGGGGAGCCTTTTTTTTTTTTTTAGACTTATTTTTATTGGGAAGCCAGATACACAGAGAGGAAGAGAGACAGAAAGATCTTCTGTCCAATGATTCACTCTCCGCAAGTGGCTGCAACAGCCAGAGTTGAACTGATCCGAAGCCAGGATCCTGGAGCCTCCTCCAGGTCTCCCACGTGATTGCAGGGTCCCAAGGCTTTGGGCTGTGCTCCACTGCTTTCCCAGGCCACAAGCAGGAAGCTGGATAGGAAGTGGAGCCACCAGGATTGGAACTGGTGCCCATATGGGATCCTGGCACGTGCCAGGTGAGGACTTTGGCCACCAGTCTACAATACCAGGACCAAGCTAATATTTTTTTAAGATTTACTTGTGTTTATTTGAAAGGTGTGCTTACAGAGAAAAAGAAAAGAGAGGTCTTATATCCACTGATTCACTCTCCAAATGGCTGCAATTTCCAGAAGAAAGCCAGGAGCTTCTTCCGGGTCTCACGCGTAGGTACAGCAGCCCAAACACTAGGCTTTCTCTGCTGCTTTCCCAGGAGCATTAGCAGGGAGCTGGACCGGAAGGATATGGAGTGACTGGGACTTGAACTATTGCCTGTATGGGATTCCAGCACCATAGATAGCAGCTTTACCTGCTGCGCCACAGCGTGGGCTCCGGGACCCAGCTTGGCACTGTCTTGTTCCAGCAGTAAGAGAAGCCTTGAAGCCTCCTGTTCCCTGTGTATGCTCTAAGCTTCAAGTCCCGGCTGCCAAATTTCCATGGGCATGCATAGCTACAGCTCTCTAGGAAGCTGTGGGGAAGACTCTGTAGTGTCCACAAGACTGTGTGGTCCAGCCTGACCTGGAGAGGAAAGAGATGGCTTGTGTGGAAGGCAACAGCTCACGTGCCCCAAGAGCCAACCCCGGGAACAGCAGGTCGGGCACGGCCAGCGTGTGTGACATGGGGAGGGAGGGACTGTCGGTTGGTGAATGCAGCTGGAGGGGATGGGCCTCCGGAGAGGGGGAGGGCTGCAGGGGAGTGAGACAGGGACTTTCAGAAGGGTCTTTCCTGGGTGTGCATGGAGAAGCAGATCTCTGGGAAAGGCCGTCTCCCTAACCACCTTAGAACAAATGCAGCAGAGGGACAGTGAGGTGGCATCTCTGGGTTTTTGCGATCAAAACCCACCTCCTGCTACACCTTGGAAGGGGCAGGCCGGGTGCCCTCCTACATGTGGCTCTGGAAAGCAGGCCAGGAAGCAGCCCTGGAGGCTCTGGGTGGCCCCCTTCTTAGGGAAGTGGCACAAGCAGGGATCCTTATCCTAGTCTGAACTGAAAGCAAGGGAGAGCAGGGTGAGGCTGTGGCTGTCTGCACCTCTAGATGGGAACCTCGGTCTTGAGGCTCGGAGACGCCCACTCCTCTCCTCCATCAGCACTGATGTCCCAGCACCCTGGTCCCCAGCGGTTCAGGCACAACAGGATTTGGATTTTCAAGGACTTGGGGTTTTTGATTTATTTTAATTTTATTTGAAAGGTAGAGAGACAGAGATCTTCCATGTCCTTGGATATCAGCAATGGCCAGAGCTGAGTCAAGCCAACGCCAGGGTCCCAACACTCCATCCAGGTCTCCCACGTGAGGATCAGGGACTCAGCCACCTGTTGTCTCCAAGCGAGTACGTTAGTAGCAAGCACGGCCAGGGAGGAAATAGAGTAACCAGGCCTTGAACTAGATACTTCAGGGTGGGATGTGGTTTAAACCCCCAAGCCAAACACCAGCCTCCCAGCTCATGACCCTGTATTCACACATGGCAGCTTTGGGCAGTGTGATCTAGTGCCATTTGTTGGGCACCTGCAGGAGTGGTTTATCCGCCCTGCCAGCTCCCATCCTCAGCATTCAAGAGGCTTCTGGTCATGACCACCTCGTCCCTTGTCTCAACCACAGGAGCACTTTTGCTTGGCACTGTTGCTGTTTGGTCGGGTATGCAGTGAAACCCTGACAGGTTTGCAGTCTGTGAGGGCAGGATTCCCATCTAGCAATGCACAGATGACGAAGGTGAATGCAGAGGGGACAGGGAAGAAGGGAAGCCCACCTACCCTGCTCCCAGAACAGAGACGTGCGCTGGAGGAGGGTAGGACTGCTGGCCCAGGCTGACTGAGGCCCTGCTGTGCACCAGGCCCACAGAAACCTTGCCCCAGCTAGCCAGTGTTAGGATTTCTTTATTATCCCTTTTGAGCGATTTATTCTCATTTTTACCTGAAAAGCAAACACAGAAGTCCCTTCGTCAGTGGGGCCCATTCCCCAGATGCCCACACCAGCCGAGGCCAGGCCAGGATACATGAGGAGTCTGGAACACAGTCTGGATCCCCCACGTGGGTGGTGAGGACCCCATCTGCTTGAGCTGCACCTGCTGCCACGGAGAGTGTGCGTTAGCAGGAAGCTGGAAAGGAGACCTGAGCTGGGACTAGAACCCAGGGCACTCCAATATGGGCTGCCTGTGTCCCAGGCCCCTTAGCCGCTGTGCCAAATGCCCACCCCGTTGTCAGGGTGTGTGTTTCCCAGACGCCTCCAGAGCTGGTGCTTCCAAGCCATGGGGTCCGAGGGCTCTGGCTACACCTGTGAACCAGCCATCCACAACCTAAAGAAGAACCCAAGCTTCAAGGAAATGGCATGACACCTAAGTCACAGGATAAACCCCAAGATGGGCCAGGGCAGGGGAGTGGAGGGAGACCCTCCCCTACCCACCAAAGTACTGACTCATTGGCATACCGGAAGCAGGAAGTGAGGCACTGACTAGCGGAAGCAGATGCTGCCCCAGAAACTCAGCTCCCCTCCTCCCTGCCATACAGAGGTCCTGTCTTTCAGTTTGAGCAATTTGGGAGGCACAAGCTTAAACTCCACATGGTGCCTAGGGCAGTGCAGCTGAGCAAATCTAGGCCAGGGGAAGGGGCGTTGGCAGCAAAACCCACACAATTCCAGGAACTGAGGGACCAGGGGCATTTTATAGCAAGCATCCGGAGGTCACAGATGGCAGGCTTGGAGAAGGTTACCAAGATAACAAGGGGTGCAGGCTTTGCAAAGTAAGCTCAGCCCTTGGCCTGAAGTCTTTGCAATCCCCTGTCCTCCCTGCAGCTGAGGCCCAGCATCATGGCCACGCTACGGCAACACTAGGGCTTCCGTGAAAATCCACTGTGCTAATCTCTCCATCTGTGGAGCAGGGCGCTCAGCCTCCATGCTGCTGGATCAGTAACCTGCAGCTATACGAAGGAGTTTGTTGTTTCTGTGTGAAACCCCACGACTCCTGGGATCCTGACCCGGATCCCAGAGCTTCCAAAAGGCGCTCTGTCTGATGGGTTCCTTCGGGTGGCAAAATCTCGCCCTGGCACTGTCTCCCAGTCATTCTGACAGAAATGTGCCCCGTTTGGGTAGATTGTAGCAGGGCACCAAAGGCAAACCCTCTGGGGGTGTGGGGGGCAGCTGTCTTGCTATGTCAGAGCTGGACAGAGGCTTCAGCCCTGAACTTGGAGGGAGCTGGGTTTGCTTGCAGACCCTAATTGTATCTCATCCTGGTAGTTGCCACATTTTCCCTAGTGGGATTCCCTTCCCAACCCTCCTCCTGAGATAACCTGGGCTTAAAAACCCTGCTCCCCCATCTGCCAATACAGCACCTGCTGCTTTAGGACAGTCTGGAGCCTTGACAAGCATTTGGACGAAGCCAAGAGACCACACCATCCTCCAGCCAACACGGGCCGAGACACATTTCTCGATCCCAGAAATCTTATCACTATAAAAGCAGAGCATGTCCTAAGGTCAAGGGCACGTCTGGCTTCCTCTCCCTGGCTTCCTCTTCCATGGTAATGGATGCCTGGAACTCAGGAGCTGGAGATAACGCTTGTTCTGCTCCCAGGTCCCCAGTACTGGGAGTGAGTGACACTGATCTCCATGGTGTAATCCTGAATTGGTGTCCCTGTTTGCTCAGTAACTGGAACCCAGTGTCTGAAATGTAAGCTGTAGGGCTGGCGTGGTGGCCCAGTTAAGCTGCTGCAATGCCAGCATCCTATATGAGCACCAGTTCAAGTCTCAGCTGCTCCACTTCCAGTTTATAACTCCCTGATTGTTCCCCTGCCACCTACATGGGAGAACAAATTGGAGTTCTAGGCTCCTGGCCTCAGCTGTTGAGGTCATTTGGGGAGTGAACCAACAGATGGAAGACCTTGGTGGATGGATCTCCCCACCCGGTGCCCTCTTCATGCTGTGGCTAGAGTGATGATGTTGTGTTGGGAGGAGGGAAGTCCAAGGGAGGCCTTCTCACCTTCCCTGGGAGCCGTCAGCAGATGTCAAAAGCTGAACATGTCAGAGCTGGCTGACTTTATACCATGTGTAGTTAGAACTGGGATCAAAGAGATGAATGTGAAAACAAACAAAAAAGACCAAAGGAAGCCGCCCATGAAGGCCCAGCTGGGATCATCAGAGGGTCCAAGAGGAAGCAGTAACCAATCGGTTAACCAACCAGCTCCATTAAAAATCAGCGGGTGCAAAACGGGGACGCTAACGTGCCGTGTGTCCCGCAGCAGCTGTGATGTAAGGACACTGGAAACTTGGCTGCATGGGGCTCTTGGCATAGGCGGGGAGTAGTTGGGTCTGTAAAACGCAGGTGTTAATTTCTGCATCTCTTTTAGCCAGATAGGGAACCATGAGTGAGTTCCAGGAAGAGGAGGCCCTGGGCCAAGAGCTCTAGAGAGAGCCAGCCCCGTCGGTCACAACAGGTGGAGAAGAGGTCCAAGAGAGAGCTGTGCTGGGCAGACCCCCCCACCCCCGGGCAGATGAGATCTTGAATGGCGCTGGCAATCACACTGAAAACATCAGGCAGTGAGAACAAAAGGCCTGGCCTTCAGAAGTGCCCTTTGTGGAGCCAGTGGACCCTGGCAACATGGGGTCCAGCCCAGCGGGTGCAGGCACCCTGCCCGGATCCCCAACAGGAAACAGCCATGCTGTCACACTCACACCTCCGCCTCCCACTGCCCGAGACCAGCTGCTCCCCGCTGCAGGTCCCCGAGGGTTCTGGAATCCCAGGGAGGGCAAAGCCAGGGCTGGGGACAGTGCAGAAGTTAATCGGACTTCCTAGAGCCAACGTGCACCTGCTGTGCTGAATAGAGGTTTTGCAGTGGTCCTGATCACTTGCGTCTGACTTGGATGTTTTGTCTTTAACGTTGTAACAGAAGGACAGAGCTGCCATCTGTATTTCACTTCAGCAAGGCGAGGCCAAAGCCCAGAACCAGAAAGTCGGTCCAGGTCTGTCCCACCTGGGTGGCAGGGAGCTAAGTAAGTGTTTGAATCTTCACTGTTGCCTGGCAGGATCCACATTTGCAGGAAGCTGGAGATACGAGACGGAGCTGGGTGTTGAGGCCAGGTACTCAGATACAGCACTCCTCGCTGCTAGGCTAAACGCCTGACCCTGATCTGTCATTAAAATATTTTCCTAAAAAAATGTTTTAAAGCTTAAATACTTGAATAGTAAAGTTCCTCACAAAGTAGAGGAGCTAGGTTTTTAATCAGCACCTAAATATTTTATTAAGATTTTATTTTGATTAATTAATTAATGGTAACTGAATATTTTTAAATATTTTTAAAATCAGTTTATAGGCTTAAAAATCCCGCATTAGATCAAGAACAAATAGTGATTTCGAGTCCTTCAAGGGTAAGCATTTGGCTTAGCATGTAAGTCGCCAGTTGAGCCGCCCCCAATGTCTATCTGACCGGGTGCAAGCCCTGACGGCAGCTTCCTGTTAGCAGCAGACCATGGGAGGCAGAGGTTGATGGCCCAGGTGCCTGGCTCCCTGCCACTCCCTGCCACTCCTTGCGGGAGCCAGGCCTGGCCATGGCAGGCATTTGGGGAGTGAGCCAGTGCTTGGAATTGAGCTTCCTCTACCTCTCATACAGAACTAAAGTATTTGCAATCTCCAGCTAGTCAAAGATCCTAGCATCTACAACATGGAGCGCGGGTGTTGCCCTTGGCTTAGGAAATCGCTAGATGGTTTGAAGTAGACAAATGGATATTTTTTTTTAACATCACAGAGAGGGGAGTGGATATTGCATCATTTTAAATCCCCTCTCACGTGTCAAAACTATGAAATGAACTTACTCATTCGACAAACACAATGTCACTGACTTCCTGTGTGCAGGCACTTACGAGGTCATCAAAAATGATGACCGAGAGCTTGCCAGGACCTTGGGTGAAATCCCCGCGGGGTCCGGAGATGTGATACAAAGTGTTAGTTCCCACGTGGGCACTTGGTCCAGCACTTGGCCGCTGCCTGGGAGACCTGCAGCCCCTACCAGACTGCTCAGCCTCCTAGTCACACACCGTGGGCACTAGGTGGACAGTGCAAGACCGGCCTCTGCTGCCGTGGGAGTGTGGGCTTGAACCAGCTGGTGGGAGATCCCTCCCCCTCTCCCTCTCCTTCCCTCTCTTTCAAATACATTAAAAAATACACGAGCATTTTAAAAACTTTGCACACATGGCACGTGACCCTCAGGCTGCTTAAGTTCTTTCTCAGTTGCAGTCCACTGCTTCTCGGTCCTTCGGCCCCAGGCAGGTGGACCTGTGCCAGCTGGTGGGAATTGATCAGGATGAACATGTAAGGCAGAAAGGCCGCTCTCTGCTAATGTATCCCCAGGACTTGGCACGCAGAGGGTGGACTTGCTGTCACTGGAAGTATGTTTATACAAATCAAATAGACTGCTTTATGAGTACAAGGTAGTATGACGTGTTGGCGTTCTGGCCAGGGTGACCTGTTTCTGTATGCCTGTGTGCCTGCCCCATGCTTGTGATCACAGACCATAAGTCAATTCAAGAGGGAAGGGGCTAGCCCAGAGGGTGGAGGAAACGCCAGGCTGGAGGGCAGAGACAGAGGTAGGGGTGGTAGGCAGGTGTGAGCGCCAGCCTGGCAGAGGCGGGCACCAGGGCCTGTGGGTATGGTGTGTCAGTGTGGCTGTGTACACAGGGGGCACACCTCTTTACTCACAGGGCTTCTCTGCCAGCAGCAAATGGATGCAACCATGTTAGCACAGTTGTACTGTGGCTGTTGGTACAGGCTCTGCTGACGTGAGCGATTGGGTAGCCCACACGTCCCCTCTCGCACCTCTTCTGTCGGGTTCCCCATAGGGGACGGCACCACTCACTGTGGAGCGGGGAAAAGGAAAAAATTCAAATCAAGAAACGCAAGTGACAGCTCTGTGTGTGTGTGTGTGTGTGTGTGTGTGTGTGTGAGAGAGAGAGAGAGAGAGCGCGCCAAGGTAAATGACATTTTCTGGTAGAAACTCTGCTATCAGTGAATTGGTGAGGTCGTTCAGGCCAGCCTTGGGACATCTGTGCCCCACGTGGCAGTGCCTGGTGCTGTGAGCTAATCTGTGCTTCCACTCCAGCTCCTTGCTAACGCGCTGGGTGCTTGGGCCCCTGCCGCCTGCATGGAGCCCGGATGGAGTTGTCTCTGACCCAAAAGAGCTATTCAACAAACCTGGGTGATTGTCCTTTGAAGGACGAGCCTGTCGCCTCGCCCAGGTCAGCAGAGCTGCAGCCCACGGCCGGCACATGTCCCCTGCCTCCGGTGAACGGGCACACCCGTACCATGTGTGGTTTTGAACAAGTCCACACCTGGTCATTTTCCACTTTCCCTGGGGTCTCCAGGGCCGGTCATGTGTTTTCTAGCCCCCAGCACCAAGGATGTGCAGCCTGAGAGTAAATCCAAGGACCCAAGGGGTCCCTGTCACCTCCTCCTGGCCAGGTGACCCCAGCACTTCCCTCCCCCTCAAGTACCCCAGATAACCCTGGCACATCACTCCCCCTCATGCACCCCAGGTGACCCTGGCACATCCCTCCCTTCCCTCTCCTGGCCAGGTGACTCTGGCACGTTCCTCCCTCTTCTGTACCCCAGAGCTCCCCTCTGTTGCATTAGAAAAACAGAGGTAAATAGTGGGGAATATATCTCTCCCAGTGTCAAGGTCACAGGTGGCCCCCCAGACTAAGGGCCATGGCATCTCTCAGCCCCTCTGCTTCCAGATGTCCATTGCAAAACCAAGCGTGCTCATTCTAAGGTGGCTGTCAGGTTTACTGAAAACAAACCAGAACAGCCCAAGGAGGCTCAGACAAAGCTCAGGATAGAAACCAGTGCTGAGATTGAAGGAGCAGATGACTTAAGACAAAGGGACCAAATCAGAAAGCGAGAACGTTGGCTCTGAGACAGACACATTTCCTAATGTCTTTGCCATCTTGCCCATTGGTGCACTGAAAAATAACGGGGTGTGTAGGTGAACTAGGAAGAGACCCACAAAACTGTGAAGTTTTGTAACCAAGCATCAGCAAAAATAAGCAGCATTCTGCACAAACCTTTGCTGAATAAAATCTCTACCACCTTGTTCACCCAGCATTGCATATGGAAGACCCTTGGTGTGTCAAACCGGGGGAGTGGGAGCTCTTTTTTTTAATTGAAATGTAGATCTTAGGGGGCATTCTCTGATAAAAGAGCTCATCTCATCAACTTCTGAAGTTCTGATCCATTTGGCCAAAATTCCAATGGCATTCTTCACAGAAATAGGGAAGGGAAAAACATTCTAAAAGAAATCCGGAGGCGGCAATGTCACCTGTTTGGACTTAGCAGTACATTACGGGGGCCTGGCACAGTAGCCTAGCACCTAAGGCCTCACCTTGCTTGTGCCAGGATCCCATATGGGTGCCAGTTCTAGTCCTAGCTGCTCCACTTCCCATCCAGTTCCATGCCTATGTCCTGGGAAGGCAATCAAGGATGGCTCAAGGCCTTGGGACCCTGCTATCGCTTGGGAGACCTGGAGTAGACTCTTGGATCCTGGCTTTGGATCGGCTCAGCTCCGGCCATTGTGGCTACCTGGGGAGTGAGCCAACAAATGGAAAATCTTTTCTGTATCTCCTTCTCTCTGTACATCTGCCTCCCCCCCCTTACAAAAAAAATAATAAGTATATTACAAAGCCATAATGATCAAAACTGTATTGCCTAGGCCAGTGAGACAGAACAGAGTCCAGGAATAATCCAAACATACAGTGAACTGATTTTTCTACAAGCACACCAGGAGGAC
This sequence comes from Ochotona princeps, assembly GCF_030435755.1. Classification (NCBI taxonomy): domain Eukaryota; kingdom Metazoa; phylum Chordata; class Mammalia; order Lagomorpha; family Ochotonidae; genus Ochotona; species Ochotona princeps. The sequence continues at coordinate 26,712,964 of NC_080851.1, forward strand.
ACCGCTGGGCAAGGATGCTTTCCACAATACATGGTACTTGAAAACCTGCATTTTTAAAAGATTTATTTATTTTTATTGGAAAGGCAGATATACAGAGAGGAGGAGAGACAGAGAGGAAGAGCTTGCATCCACTGATTCACTCCCCAAGTGACCGCAGTGGCTGGAGCTGAGCCAATCCAAAGCCAGGAACCAGGAGCTCTTCCAGGTCTCCCTCGCAGGTGCAGGGTCCCAAGGCTTTGGGCTGTCCTCGACTGCTTTGCCAGGCCACAAGCAGGGAGCTGGATGGGAAGCAGTGCCGCTGGGATTAGAACAGACGACCATATGGGATCCTGGCTCGTGCAAGGCGATGACTTTAACCACTATGCTATCGCGCCAGGCCTGAAAACCTGCATTTTTGCCTGGGAAAGAATGAAATTTAGGGACTGGCACTGTGGCATGACGGGTAAAGCCACCACTTGCAGCACCAGCATCCCAGATGCTCCACTTCCAATCCAGCTCCCCGTTAATGACCCCAGGTCCTTGGGCCCCGGTTACCCACATGGGATATGGGAAAAGCTGCTGGCTTTCTCCCCACTCTGGCTGTTGTGGCTGTTTTGGGATTTCTGTTGAATAGGTAGATGTTTGTTCTTGCCATATTCCCAAATAAGCGTTAACTGTGAGAGAACAGGTGTGTGAATTTGCTTTACAAAAACAACCATTTTAATATCTAAGAGAATCCTAAATATACCTGTAAAATCAGTAAGTTCAGTAATCCAGTAAATGAAAAACAGGGTGGGCTAGGCTCTGCAGTCAGCTTGCCCAGTGGCATGACCCACACTCACCACAGGGTGGCGCATCTGAAAGCCACCAAGTCTTGGCTCCCAGGGCTGCTTTGTGTTTGAAAACTACTGCCTCTTCCTCCTCCAACAGGTGTTTGGAAGGACTGTTGGCTGAGGCAGGTTTTTCTTCCTGCCTGTTGGTGGTCCCCAGGACTTGGGCTGATTCACACACAGGAGGGTGGGGGCAGGGAGAAGATGGAGATGGGTGGGTCCATGTCATCTTGTCCTGCTGAGCTGGGTGGTCCTGGAGAGAGGAAGCCCCTCCTCCTCGCCAGAAATGTGCTGTGCCCCCACGTGAGGGCAAGGCCCTCGCCAACCCCCGACACGAGTTGGGCTCTGAGTTCCATGCACCTGCCAAGTTCTGACACCGCAGCCCAGTGGTGTCCAGCAGAGCTTGAAGAATGGGTGGCCTTGGAGGCCACCTGCCACCTGTCCCCACAGGCCACTCAGGTCCCCAGAAAGATGGAGCCTCCTGGTGAGTCGCGCCCTCCAGAGGCCTTCCTTGCAACTACTCCATAGGGCGGTAGGGTCTTTTTTTTTAAAAAGATTTTATTGTTGTTGGAAAGCCGGATATACAGAGAGGAGGAGAGACAGAGAGGAAGATCTCCCATCCGGTGTTTCACTCCCCAAGTGAGCCGCAACGGGTCAGTGCGCGCCAATCCGATGCCGGGAACCAGGAACCTCTTCCGGGTCTCCCACGCGGGTGCAGGGTCCCAAAGCCTTGGGCCGTCCTCTCCTGCTTTCCCAGGCCACAAGCAGGGAGCTGGATGGGAAGTGGAGCTGCCGGGATTAGAACCGGCGTCCATATGGGATCCCGGGGCTTTCAAGGTGAGGACTTTAGCCGCTAGGCCACGCCGCCGGGCCCGGTAGGGTCTTTTTTAAAAAGGATTTAGTGAGAGACACTTCAAGTTCTTCCACCTGCTGGGTCACTCCCCAAATGCTAGGGCCAGACCTGACCCAAGCCAGGACCCTAGGCCTCCATGTGGCTGTCCCCGGTAATGGCAGGAACCCAAGCCTTGTGGGTACACCACAGCAGGCAGCCACACCCAGGCCCTCTGAGGGCGCTGCAGCTTCCCAGCTGGCACCCTAACCACTGTGCCAGTCACCCCCACCCACCCCTTGTCTCCTCTTTAACAGAGGAAACACTTTGCAGCATTTGTGCAAGAATGAATGGGGATGTTGGGGCAGGGGTTGTAGGACAAGAATCCTACCTCATCCCTCCTTGCCTGGCCATCTCCAGACCTGGAGCCCAGCCCCCCACTGCACAGATGGGGGGTGTACAGGGAGGAGATCCAGCAGCCTGTGTCGCACCCCGCTTGGCTACCCCAGTAGGTCTGGAGGACAGTGGACTTCGGGTAGACACAGGGAGGAGAGAGCGCAGTCCTGCTCTTACGCACAGAATGAGTGAGAATTGTGCACATGTATTCCAGCCTCGCTCTTTTTCACTTGCTCACATTTGTCTTATAAAGCAAGCTGTTCCATGTCATGTATGCATCATGTATAATATGCCCACACATGTTGGAATGTTAGAACAGGCAGGTGCTTGTGGCTGCTTCGGATGCCTTCACCTTGTAACAGTGCCTGGGAGGCAGCAGGTGGAGTCTGAGTCCTTGGTCCCTGCCTCCCACATGGGAGATCTCAGTGGGGGTTTCTGGTTCCTGACAGTGGCCTGGCCCAGCCCTGGCTGCTGCGAGCATTTGGGAGAGTGAACCAGTAGACGGGGGAAAAAAAATGTGTGCGTATTTCTCTCTCTCTCTCTCTCTCTTTCTCTCTCTCTCACTCACTCACTCACTCACTCACTCTCTCTCTGTCCCTGTCTCTTCTGTTTCTTTGCCTTCCCTTCCCCAAGTGGTGAGGATTCTCCAGCAGAGGCCTGGAGACCGCCGGGTGGACGTTTAGCTGAACAAGCCATTATTGGGGTTTGCATTTTGCCTTTAGAAGGTGGGAAGAAATGAGTGAGGCAGGCAGTGGGGGACACTGCGGCCTCTCCACCTCTGGCTGCTGAAGCCCTGGGGCTCCTGGCCATGTGTGTTTCATGAGAGGGCCACCTCTGGGGCAACCATGAGGCAGGTTGGAGGATGTGGCCGCTCCATCCTCTGGCCTGTAAAAGCCAGGTGCCTCGCGGGGTGCGATGGAGTGGGTGAGACAACCACGCAGCACACATGGCATTGTTTTTGCTCTTTGCTGTGTTTGAAAGGTAGAGAGGGAGAGAAAGAGGGACGGACAGAGAGGTCTTCTATCCGCTGGCTCACTCTCTAAAATGGCTACAACAGCCAGGGCCGGGCCGGGCCAGGCCGTGGTCAGGAGCCTGGAATTCAGTTAGGTCGCCCACATGGATGGCAGGGACCCAAGTCCTCTAGCCACCCTCTGCTGCCTCCCAGGGTACACATTAGCAGGAAGTGGGACTGGAAGTGGAGTAGCCAGGACTTGAAACAGGAGCTTCCCTATGGTGTACAGGTGTCCCCAACAGTGCCTCGACCACTACGAGGAAGCTGCCCTCCTCTTGCGGCATTTTGTCTGCTTCCCTGCCACATACCTCCTGTGTGCTTACCACGCGCATGCTTTCCTAGTTCTGCAGGTAGGAACCCAGTTCCTCTTCACTGCGACTTTGAGGGCTGAACGCTGCTAGCAGCCCTTTCTGCTGATGAGGCTGGAGCTCAGCGAGGTGCTGTCCCCTATCCTGGGTTGCACAGCCTCCCCATGGCTTACATGCAGTGTAAAGAAGGCCATCCTGAATCCCATCAATGGGAGACGCTGAGTCACCCAGGACCATTGTGATGGACAGGCGTTAATGGGGGTGAACCTGTGGCTTAGCGTGGGGTTGATTCATGCCTGTGTTCCAGCATTGTCACCGCCACTCATGGGCAACGTTCTGTGGTCCCTGCTGCCCACCTGGAGCTGGACGCCATGTGGTTTCCAGGCTACTCGACGCAGCGTGCAGCCCAGGGCTGTTCCTTTTGATCCTGGGTTTTGAAGTTTTATCTTCTCCTGGGCTTTGTTATACTCTCAGCCAGCCGGAAGATCACAGCTGCCCCCACCACCCCTCGTGCTGTAACTGCTGCCTGGCTCCTGGTCTCCAGGTTAACAAATTAGCCCAATTAGATGGGTAAATGAGTCATTCTCAGCTCTGGAGCCCTGCTGACGGGCTTTGCGTGGTAGTAGTTACCGTTTTCTAAGCAGCAGTCTGCTAGAGTGGCGTGCGGCTTCCTTCCCTGAGTGGACATCGCTGGCAATGCCCTGCTGAAACACAGACCCCAAGGTCTGCCCACAGGCAGGGTCCTGCCTGGGCACCATCCCGCACCAGGGCCCCTGGTGTGCACCTTCTGGGGGAGCCTTAGCCGAGAATGATGGGGTTTACCAGAAGCCATATTCAAAACTGCTTTTTTTCCCCCAGCCAGCCTCAGACTTCCCCTAGCATGGGAAACGGAAAATGGGGCATAGGGCACCCCACAGAGGTTCCCGGAGAGCCCTGGGGCAGCTTGGAGCCAGTGGCATCCCCTAGGCATTGAAGATGTAAACGTGTTTTGCACCCCCAGCCCCTGCCTACCAGGGCCCACCCTCCTGTGTGTACGCAAGGAACAGTGATCCTCCCGCTAGGGTTAGCTGATTCGGGTAGCACACTGGCGGCAGAAGAGGCCCTTGGCACCTGTCCTTCCTCCCTGGATCCTTTCAACTCCCAGCCTCCAATGCCAGCATCCCTGTCCCCCGGCTCAGCTAGCTCTTCAAACAATCTCATAAATGCCCATTAAAATGAAACCCAATAAAAGTGTCAATATCTGGTGTTGAAATAATTGATGTGGCCGGACTGAGCCCGCAGGGTCCCCGGCGGGCCCCTGGGGCCATTTCAGCCTCACACCTGGGGGATGAATTTCACAACTGTAATTGCCACCATATAATTCTTATTAATGTCATGCCATAATTCGTATTTATTCCACGGGGCTTGTAAATGCATTAGGACTTGTCAACATATTATTTTACACCGTTTATGATCTGTGGAATTATGTCCTTCAGGCCCATGTCGTATCAGTGGCTTTGGGCCTCGTTAAGGGAGGACTGAGGGGGCTGCTGGCCACCGGGTGCCCGTCCCCAGAACAGCCCTTGGTCCTCAAGAATGGATGACAGTGTACCCCCCTGCCCCACACATACATACCCTTCCCACTGTGTGACTGGAGGAACCGTGGCAGTGCAGGCCCCACGCGGGCTGGATGGGCAGCAGCTGTTCTGTCACCCAGAAAACAGACCTGCACCTGCATGTGCCAACCACTTACGCCTCCTTAGTGACACCTGGCACTTGTGTCCCCCCCACCTTGTTCCCTTTGAATTACAAATTCCTCTAGAACCTTCCTGGAGGAATCCTATAAAACTGTGAAGCCCCACTGAAATCTAAGAACAAAGTACTCGGCTCTCACGCACTTGGCTGCGTGAAGCAGGACCAGGGCAGGGGGCAGGATCCCACCCACTGGGATTGCCAGCTTGTGTGGGGGTAACAGGGGGCTCAGCCATTGTTTTTGTATTTAGGATTGACCTCAGAGCCTTCCCGGTGCTTGTGCGGCCGGATGACCAGGTTCATCAAGAGCCCGGCTCTGGGTCTTGCTCATCCAGGTCCTAGCTGTGCGTCTGTGGGAAGCTGGCCAGCTAGTCTCCCTCAGGCCTGTCCCTACAAATCCCAGTGCCTTGGGTCCCACGGCACCTCCTAGGGAGGCCAGAGTGGCCCCGCCCCTGCCCTGCACAGCCTGGCCGGCCTGACCCCTCGACGCTGTCCTTGTGTTCCCACAGGCAGTGAATACGACGAGGAGGAGGTGGACTATGAGGAGTCAGACAGTGATGAGTCCTGGACCACCGAGAGCGCCATCAGCTCGGAAGCCATCCTCAGCTCCATGTGCATGAATGGGGGCGAAGAGAAGCCTTTCGCCTGCCCGGTGCCAGGGTGCAAGAAGAGATACAAGGTAAAGAGGTACCTCACCCAGCACCCCCATGGGCAAAAGAGCACACCTCCCAGGAAGGGGCAGGCATGTGCCATTTGCCTCGCGTGTGCGTTGGGCTTGGCCCTAATGCACCTTAGCTCTCAAGGTGCTGACCGCATTGGCAGGGCGTTAGAGGACATCAGTGAGGGACCAGCTGCAGGTTCTCTTCAATTTAAACATATCTGCCCAGGTGGCGGCGCTGTGGGATGTCTGTGTATGTGTGTGTCTGGAGACGGCAGCTAGGAAGGCCCCAGGGAGACCCCACTGGTTTAAAGAGATCCGGACTTTGGTAGTTCCTTATCCCATTCAGCTTTAGCCTGGGCTCTTGCAGGTCTACTGGCTGAAGCTGGTGGTCAGCTCAGGGCACAAGGCCCATCCAGTAAGAAAACTCACCGGGGAAGGGACAGCGGGAGATACCCCGGCATGCAGCACAGGTGCCGAGGGCATTTCATGAGGCAAAGTTGCAGACTGCCCCAAGGTCCCAAGGCCTTGGCACTGTGGAGAACCCAACCGCTGTGAGGGGTGCGGGAGGCGGGGTACACACCTTTATCTGTCCCATGTCTCAGAGCGGGGCTGGTGAGTGCCACCTGGCTCAGAAACTGGGAGAGCAGCTCAGGTCCCAGCGGGCAGTGCAGCGTTGCTGAGAGCCATCCTTCTCTCATCAGTGCTGGTGAAAGCTAGAGGCAGCTCTGGGCTGTGGGTGCCCACAGTGGGAGACAGTGGGAGCCTGTGCCTCACCTCTGTATTACGGAGCAGCCTCACCGGCAGCAGGGTCTCTAACCAGGTCTTGGGCAAGGACTCCGAATGAGCTGTTCTCACCACTGCACTGGTGATCAGGGAGCAGAGAGATGGGGTGCAGCTTCCCAGGCGTCCCACTGGGAGGAGCACAGGACGGGGACACAGCGGCACAGCTGACCTCCACACTGCCCTCACACCAGTTCCTTCCTCTAGGATGCCCTCTTCCCTGGGGAGGGCAGGACTTTTGTTCTCAACCCCCGTAAGTTCTCAGCAAATGACAGTTTAACAAGACAAAGTCAGAAGTCCACAAGCAAGCGGGCTGCGTGTGCATGAGACACAGCCACAGGTGAGGAGCTCCTAAGGCTGTCCTAGCTCGGTGGCATCTTCAACACAGGGCAGCCAGAGTGCAGAGGTGACAGGTGGGTCCCTGGGGCAGCAACTTGTGGGGAGGCAACCAGATGGCAGGCAAAGACTGGCTGCTCACACACTACCAGTGCTGTCTCCAGGGGTTTGGGCTGACCCCCGCAACCCTGAGTTCCCCCTGGGGCTGCGGGCACAGCTTTTGTGCTTCTGCATCTGTGCTGTCTTTAGGCTCCAGAGGGTTCTTTACCTCCTGATTCCCAAGTCTCACAACAGACGCCATGTGGTCCCTAACCTCTCCACCCCCTTCGGTGCCACCTGCTCTGAGAACCCCACGCCCCTTCCCTGACTCGCAGACTAAACTCTCACACTGTGACACGTCGGCTGTCCTCAGACCTCACGGCTCCCAGTGCTGTCCTCACCTGTGGGACGAGGTAGGCATCCTGAGGACAGAGGCGTGGAGAGGGAATGCCAGGGAAGGGGCTCCCAGCCCTGGGACTCTGGGTGGAGCCCACTCCTTCCTCCTTTGGGACCCCAGGGCCACCCATCCCTTGCCTCCCATGAGGCACCTGGCATTTTGTTCCCTTCAGGACCAGTGAGCACACACCCAGCACCCTTTATAATCCTGACTGGGCCTCACACCCCAGTGCAGGTGCTTCGAGGGTTTCTATGTTTGAGTGCTAAGACTTTCCATGAAGCAGAACCAGCAGCTGCCCTACACAGGGGAGCAGCAGTGGGACTCACGGCCCTCCCAGACCTGCAGCCTGTCTGTGGAGCCCAGCATAGCCCCTGCCGGGGCCACAGGTGTGTCCTTTATGGACAGCCAGGGCTTTCAGAACGACTCCCAGTGAGGCGCCTGGCCTGGCAGTGAAGACACTACTTAGGATACCCGTGTTCCCACAGTTCCCAGGCGCGAGCCCTGGCTCGCTATCCCAGCTTCTCACTAGCGTGCGTCCTGGAGAGAGCAGTGGGCTCAGCTAACTGGGTTCCAGCCCCCGCCGGGGGTCGGGGGAGACCTGGATCGAGTCCCCAGGTCCTGGCCGTCATGGGACTTGGGAGACGAGCCTCCCACTGGCCCTCTGATCACTGTGAATCAGCCAGCAGAGGGAGGGGCTGAGGTGTGCAGGTTCCCCCGCCGGCCCTGGCCGCCTTTCCCTGTCCCCCAGCAGCGCACACAGCATCGACCTGCCAGCCAGATCAGCCGCAGGACCTGCTGCCGCTACCTCGGCTCCAGCTTGTCCTTCCCCTGGTGAGTTCTGCACCCAATCTCGCACTGGCCTGACTTCCTGTAGCCGTAGTGAAGTCTGGTTCCAAACTTGTCCTAATGAGTTATAAACACTAATTAGTTAAAAAAAAAAAAAAAACAAAAAACCCTCAATGCCTAGAATGGGGGTCTAGCTTGGCTGCTGCCGGAGTTGCCTTTAATGCTTACTTTCCTCTTTGTTCCAACAAGGTGCGCATGCTGCTGGGCACACGGGTCTGATTTTCAGTGACGGGTCCCGTAACAGGCTGGCTGCCCAAACAAGGGTGTGAAATGTCCTGGGAACGCCTCATCCCCAGAAAAAGGCCCTGCTGGGTGCTCAGTATGTGTTCGGCTACAAAGTAGGGGATTCGCAAGGCGGCTAAGAAACGTGCATTTCTGGCTTTTCAGAGTCTTACTACTCGGCCTGATTCTCTCACTCACACACACCCTACCTTAAAAACAGCCTTCTTCCCTGGTTCTGTGAGTTGACTGCCTCACGTGGGTGGTCTTACCTGCACCTGGCAGTTGGGGTTGCAGTCACGGGGGAGGAGGCTCCAGCTAGACGGAGGTACACTGGTCTCTTCGCCATGGTCCCGGGCCTTTCTCCTGGCAGACACGGGTCAGAGATGGTAGGTCTGGTCCTGCCCAGCGAGACTGGTAGGGAAAGCATGGGGTGGCAGGGGGCACAAGGCCCAGGCCAGGCATTTGGCACAAAGGTTGTCAGTTAAGCAGGCAGCTAGAAGACTGAGCACAACCATGTGAGGCGATGGGGCATCTCTGTTGGACATTATCGGTGTATCCTGAAATACTAACACTAACCTAATACACTAACCTCCAAATGCTTAGTTTTAATAGTAACCTTCTCAGCTGCTTCGAGCATACAGACATGGGGTTGCAAAAACACTCAAGCTAGTCAGTACACAGAAAAACAGACCGTTTTCTGGGAGCTAGCTACAGGCATCCTGTGCAAAGCGGAGAGTCTTAGAATCCCTGAGAGAGACATGGGTCTGGCCCCAGCAGGAGGAAACACTGTTTGGTAGTGGGAACTCAACATCAAGTGCCAGGCCCCCGCTCTGTTCCTGTAACTCTTGGCTAGCGACAGCTGAGACTTGGACATCTCAATTGGATGAGCAGCACTAACTGAAACTTGCAGAGGATGAATCCAGGAGGGAGTTAAGACTATCCCAGTGAGCTAGCAAAACCAACAAACCCAGCAAGCATCTTAGTGTCCTAATTCGTAACATTAAGAAATTCAGTGTTAGCATTTTGTTGCTGGACTAAGCCGTAAGGAACCTAACTGAACTGTTAAGGTGTATGTCTGACGGATGCAGCATGAGTAAAGGCCAGGCCAGCCGTGAGGTGCTGGTGCTGGTGCTGGACCAAGGAGCTGCAAGTGGCACGACACACATTGCTTCAACAAAGTGGAAGATGGACCTCGGGCCTGGCAGGGAACTATTGTCAGTGGTCTGGAACTGTCTCCAAATCAGTAATCTATGCAAATCCTTTTAGTGTTTTTGTTTTTAAATGTTGAGAGATCTCCCATCTGCTAGTTCACGCCCTAAATGCCCCCAACAGACAGGGCCGGGCCAGAGTGAAGGCAGGATCTCACATGGCAGGCAGTGACCCAAGCACATACCAGATGATGGTTCAACAGGAGGGTGGATCAGAAGCAGAGTAGCTGAGACTTGAACCTGCAACCTGATCTGGGTGTCCTAAGCAATCGCTTAGCCAGTTGGACCACTGCACCTGTGTTTTTCTTCCCAGCAGTGTGCTGGTCACATCACTGCCCACGGCTGACTCTGTAGAGGCTGCACAGTTGCTGGAGGAAATGAACTGTGCTTACTCTCCTCCCTAGAGTCTCCCATGTGTGGTGTGTGAAAAGAAACGAACACTTGCATTCTCAGGGTGGTTAAGACATACCTGAAGCTTCACAGTTAGCCATCTACCCCGTGCACAGTACGCATGCTGTACTGCCCAGGAGGGTCACAGCTGGACTGTAGGCCAGTGCCTGCTCCCTCACCAGCGCCCAGGGGGCTCCTGCTGCCCAGCGGCAGCCGGCCTGTGACTCCATCCATCTAACAGGTGCTGCTTCTGTCTCTACCGCAGAATGTGAATGGAATCAAGTACCATGCTAAGAATGGTCACAGAACACAGATTCGTGTCCGCAAACCATTCAAATGTCGGTGTGGGAAGAGTTACAAGACAGCTCAGGGCCTGCGGCACCACACAATCAACTTCCACCCCCCGGTGTCGGCTGAGATCATCAGGAAGATGCAGCAATAACCCGCTGGTTGTAACTGTGCCAAGAAATCCTCACCAGCAGTTGCTGATTTTGAAAACAGCCACCTTTTTTTCAGGGTAAGCACTCAGCAACCCTTTAAAGAATTAAATGCATGCTTTAAACCTTTTCTGTATTTTGGAATGATGTATCTTTGTAGCGTTAATGATTTTGTACATTTGCACATGGAATCATCTACCCACTTTCATTACTTTGATGTAAGGTGCTAAACAAACAAGCTCCAGGTTCTTCAGCACATTTCCCCCCAAAACAAACCCGAGGGCGGGCGTGTGGCAGAGCGCTCAGCTGCCTCGCAGTGGTAGCGCTGGGGGAGGAAGGGCCGGCACGTAGGTATTTTTCCCAAGATTGTAACGTGATTGAAGTTGTTCAACACATCAACTCACATGTGTTCAAAACCAAAACAATACCTTCATTATCAAGCTGTTACCATGCCTTACATGATGCAGTTAGTATTTGTGAGTAGAAAGACTTTAGGTAATGGAACTATAAATAAGAATGTCTAACAATATGCTAAAAATATTTTCATATTTAAATAACATACATAAAAAGGTGTGCTTTCTGTGTTTTATATTATCTAGCAGAATCCTTTTTGCCCTTTCAAAAGCTGAAAATCTTGCCATCTGACTTACCAATAATGTTAGTGTTACAACCTGCATTTTTGTATGAAAGTCTGTCCAGTTCCCTCATTAACAGTCGAGTGCCTGCTGGGTGCGAGAGGTTCAACTGACGCCTACTGTGATCTGCGGACCAAGATACCAGTGGAGTGCAATCCTTTCCCTGAAATCTGTTAGCAAACGCTTTGAAGTACTGAAGTGCAAATTTTGTGTGTGAAGTTTATTACATCTTCATCTCCAGCTGAAGCTTAAAGCACTTTGTAGTTCTCTATTGCCAACTGCTTATGTGTTGCCAATTCTTGCAACCACTGCCCCTAACCAATCTGCGGGTTGCAAATCCAAGTTGGAAGCATGCTGCAAAGAGGCACATTTTCGTTAAGACCCCAACTGCCGCCTCTTCCCACTCATTGTGTTGGAGACTCCTTAAAAGGCACTTTTCCCATCACACTGTACATGTCTGCATCCTCCTTGCAAATGTCTGTTTAGCTTTATAAACATTTTTGCTGAAATATGAAAATGAGCCTTATTGACAATTAAGTGCTTCTTGCAGCAGGTGGTCAAAGAAAAGTGACTAATATGACCCATAAGAGTAACTTACATCTGGACCATTCCTGAAGTTTTTCTCACCGACAGTACCATCATGCCTTGAGTGTTTTCTCCCAAGTGCTATTCCTTACATGAAAGAGTTTACCAGTTGCCTAATTATGCAATAAAAAAACTGCTTGAGACAGCTAACCCCCCACAGGACAAACTGAAGAAACGCAAACTCAAGCTGCATACCACTTTCTTCCCATGTTCTCATTTGACAAAATTTACACAGAGCTGGGAAGCAGGAGTCCCCTCCGAGAGATGACAACTCTGCTAGCCAGATGGGTAGCTCCTGTGTCCCTAAGCCGCGAATCCCTCATGAGGGATTTGAAAGCATTTATAGACACTGCCCTCTAAAACGTTCCTCAGATTTCTACGAGTGGTCATGGTCCCAAATATAGTGTTAACCTCCATGTTTAAAAGGGTGATCCAGACAGGAGAAGCAGCCAGTTGGCGCAGCAGAAGGCCCTACTTGGCTAGTTCATATCTACCTATAGTTGACCAAAAAAGTATAGGCCAGCAATTTTCTTTTAGCTTTGCTCCTTCTAGTGCAAACAAAAACAAAAACTGCAGGCTGGATCAATAGTTCAAACAGCTAAACAGTCATAAAAACAGTCATCGTGCATGTTCAATTTCTTTCAACGATAAAACAAATTTCAATTTGTATTTACTTATTCATTGTGACAGTATTAACAGGTAAGGATGGGAATATTTTGTTATACCGTGTATAGTGAATGTATTGTACTGTGTCTGTGAAAACTGTGCTTTAAATTATATTTTCATATGTTTTGTTGGGGACAGAGCACATTAAGTCTGAAAGCAACAGAGGTTTGTTTTAGAACTGAAGGCAACTTAATCAAAATTCCTGTCAAGAAAAGCTGCTGCTAAGTGTAAACAAAAATCACATTTAAAATAAACTGCCTCTGACCCAAAACCTGCGTGGCTGTGTTTTCGTCTCTGGCCATCATGCGGACAGTGGCCGGGTGCCTGGAGGAGCTGCCCCTCATGCAGTGCCCCGCCCATGCCCTCCAGAGCCCTGGCAGCCTTCAGGTGACACACAGATTTGGTTTTCTCTTACACTGCATTGCTCTTCCATCAGCAACAAGTTACTGATCAAAAACTTAGAGCCAACAAGGACTTTAAAATAAGCTCTAGGCTCTAACATGCACACTCTAATTGCACTAGTTACTATAGTATTTCAAGGATGGCATCAGGTTAGTACACTATTTATGGTAACAAAAGTTCAAACGTACACTTGAAACCCCAGACCTCCAGAAATGTGTCGTGAAGGTAATGAAAGTACTATCCAGCAAAGGCATAACTAAAGAAACAAACTGAGTTTATCCATTATGGTTTTAATTATTTTCTAAATACTATTTCAAACATATGTTCTCACCAGGAAAAAGTGAAAATACACATTGTGATTTTTGTGCCACCAACACCAATGTTGTGTAATATGAAAATAATTGTACTTACACATCTTGTTCCATTATCCTGTTAAGTAGAAATACAACTTTAAGCTCGTTTAAAAATAATCACTCAGGTCATCTGTCATAAAGTTAGTAAAATATGCTTTCCAGTAATGCCTGAAACTGACATTTCTAAAAAGATTTATTTGCAAGTATGTGATCTCACGGAACATGTAACTTCACTCATAACTATCATTTCATAGCATTCAAAGAACTACTTCGTAAAGCTTATCAATGCTCTTTATTACATAATATTTAGTAGTCATGCTCAATCAACAAAGTCAACAGAAACCTGTAAATACTCTGCTAAATAATCTAGCACACTAATAACATTTTTCAGTGCAATGACATTAAAATAAATTTTCTTCATACAATTTTGCAAACAGGAGAATAAATATATAAACACACAAGAACTTATTTTCTTAAGCAGGAAGAAGAGAGGTTAAGATTCGCTTTATTGGTAAGCCAAACACTGCCCCTGCCTCTAGCATCACCAAACTGGAAGTAGCTCTTGGTCAGAAAGCAGAGGGTACAGGAACGGGATACCTTGGGCTCTCCTTAGTGGTCTATTATTTGAGGTGATTTTTACTTCTAACTTCTAAATGTGATTAACTCTTAACAAAAAGTACCTAGTCAAAATTTAGAACATTCTGATCAAAATGGGTCTGGACGTGCCTTTCAAAGCCCTGCTGGTCGTAGTCAGGAGGGAACTGCTCGCTGCACATGGGACACACTTTCCAGTGACTTTCAACGTGTTCTTCGAATTTGCTCTGATCGTAGTTGGGAGGGAACATTAACTCGCAGAGAGGGCACTTCTTGTGAACATCAAAGCTTGAATAAAAGGAAAACGAAAATTTCTAATTTAATAAATCCAAACAAGTGTCAATACAAGGTTATATTTATTTAGCTAGCAAATACATACCAGACAACCTGACATGAAAGTATCTATCTTTAGATTTTTTTTTGCTTCTGAATGCTATAAAAACTCTAATTTTACTAGATTAAAAAAGTCCTTTAATCAAAAAAACCCCTCAAATCCAACTGCATTATATGAAAGGAGTCTTAGTGCTAAAAATTCAATCCCTGATTATAAGAAGAGCTTCTTGTAAAACTGGAGACTCTAATTCCCAATTTCCCAACAGTGGTTCCGTGGTCTGGCAGCTGGAAGGGCCAGCGACCTCTTACACGCTGGACCTTCTTCCAGTTCAGTAGACTGGGCCCCAAGATTTCGTATTTTGTGACAAGGACAGGGAACCACACTTTGACAACATAAGCTAAATTTTACAAAGGAAAAATAAAAATTCACCTGGAATCAAAGCAGAAGCCTGTTCCGTGCCCACGTCCACGCTGACTTGGAGGGTTGGGAGCGCTAGGCACAGCCTCGTCCTCCTAGGCAAAAAAGAATTTCCAACTTTTGAGAAAAATGAAACCAAACACAAATTCCTTAAGTCAACCCCTTTAGAAAGATTACACATGAAGAAATTCTACCATTTAACTTTCCCTTAAACATGTTTGAAAGTAAGTTTTGCAGTTATTTCTCTAGGCCACCCTGAAATACTGGAGCCCTTCTTATGGACAGGGGAAATGTTCCAAGACCCAAAAGAATGCCTGAGCCTATGGATAGTATCCAACTGTACCTAAAATATGCTATTTCCTAGATATTCAGAAGATTTAATTCCTAAGTCAGCCACATAAGAGATTAACCATTCTTAATCATTAAACAATTTAATAAAATACTATAAAAGACAGTTCTATATCTGTGTGTCTTACTGTCTCTCTCAAAGTATCTTGTCGCCATCACCGTTTCACTTCCAGATCATTCCAGCTTGTCCTGCCTACCTGAGCTGCCTGACCCCCACCTCGGCTCTCCAGGGCTATCTCAAACACTGCATCACTGTGACCCTGGGGCAGAGGAGGGGCAGGCTATTTCATCACACTATTTAGAACATGCCAGTTAAAACCCAGGAATCATTCCCCTTTGCAATTGGCAATATTTTCAAACTTTGGTTACCTGCGAGTTACAAAACTATGGAAAGCAAAACTTGGACGAGGACAGATGACTAACCGGCAGTACTGAGTGGACTATCTGTTAGCAACTGAGTGTTTACCATTCTGTGCACGTGGGGACTGCTGCCAGAGATCTCTTACGGCTGCAGTTACTCCAATTATCCTAACCATTAAGCTCTATTGTAGAATAAAGCTCAAAATTTTTGATAAGCAGGCTGTCCAGTGAGTCGTACAAAGGTGGAGCACAAACCAGTGACTTGGCATCCCCTGTGTGTCCAAGTGGGCAGTTCCTAAAGAGATCTATGCAGGCGACATTCACAGCCAAGCACAGAAACTTGCTCCACACCAAAAGCAGCCACCTCACCAAAACTGGTCATGAGCTCTCTTCCTCTAAGCAGCTTCCAGCCACTCTTTGGTCATGAAGTAGCAGCATGCAACAGCAGGCAGTGAGAAAGCCTTGACAATGAGGGTTAGTCAGGCTTGCCAGAGCTGCCAGGAATGGAATAATCAACTGTGTCACAGGCAGATACACCAAACAGATGTGAAGAGAACTAAGTAATCTAGGTGGGTTTAGCTTTTGTTCGGGAGTGTGTGTGCATGCGTGTGTCTATCACCGACAGTTTTCTCTTAAAGAAAGGCTCTTTTTCATAATGTTCATCACATGAAAAATGATTGTTTACGTATATGATTTACATAGGATATAACTGGACAAAAGGAAAACAGGACTCAAAACCTAGAAACACTCCACACGCAGTTTTCAGGCAACTGAAATCCAGACTCTCAGAGAGGACGAGACAGTGTTCACGCCTGAGCGTGCAGAGCTCGGCACAGGGTGTAATCCACGCAGACCTACACCTTCCAGCAACAACACTGCAAACACTAAAAACCACAAGCTGCATTGCAGTGATGGGGAACAAAATTATCTCAAAGAAAAAACTCTAATTTTTGAAATGGTGAGAAAAATGAAAAGGAAAGGTCTTGATATCCTTGTTTAGAATTCTGGACAACTAAATTTAAAACAATTAAACATTCCTTTGGGGCCAGACACACAATATGGAAGAAGATCTCCCAGCTTCCTCTCCCTGTTTGCTAGCAGCTTCCACTGCCATGAACTGCCATGAACCCCTGCACAGACAGCTGTGGGCTGAAGCGCCAGACCTCATAGCTGGAGGGTGGAGGGAAGTAGAAGCTCACACTTGCTAAGCCCTATCTCATCCGGCAATGACCTGACATCTTCTACCACCTGTTATGCAGTACAGGGGGAAAGGAACGTTAGTCGCCTCCCATGTGGCATCATAGAAACACCTTCAAACAGTTCAACACCAGTCAATCCCTTCAGCAGCCCATCTGTAACAGCCTCTCCTGATGCTGCTTGTCAGATGATCCAGCAGCTATTCACTCAAGAAGACATTCACTCTTAGTTTCCAAAACCACAGATTTAAAACAACAGAAGAGACTTTGAAGTGAGGCTATTAAGAAAAACCGGACAAGAACTCAAACACCTATGAGGTATTCAGCAGTGGATCACAGTTACACATCTGAAAAGAACACGATGACATCGCACGTTATTTTTGCCAGTTATTTTAATTACTTCAAAGGTCCAAACCCCAGGACTAGAACCGTGGTGTAGCACACTAATCACCCACCTGTGGTGCCAGCATCCCATAGAGATGCCAGGTTGAGTCTGGCTGCTCCACTTCTGATCCAGCTCCCTTCTAATGGACTGGGAAAGCAGCAGAAGATGGCTCAACGCCTTGGGCTCCTGCTCCCATGTGGGAAACCCAGAAGCACCTGGCTCCCCCAGCTTTAGGCTGGCCCACCTCCGGCCATCTGGGGAGTGAACCAGTGGAAGATCTCCCTGACACACACACACAACACTCTCTCTATCTCTGCCTCTTCTCTTTCATGTAAAGCAAATCTATTTGGGGGGGGGGGGGGGCGCGTTACCTTTAGGCCTATTGGTTCAGTACTGTTTTTATTACAAAATGATGTACAGCAATGATGGAAGCAATCCATGGTAAAGGCCTACATGAAACTTAAAACCTTATGATGCGCCCAGCTCAAAAAATACTCCATGCAGAAACATGCCTACATAAGCACATATAGCCAGCTTGGATAGTAGATATACTATGGAAATAGGTTAAATTGCCAGATAATAACATAGGGCTAGATCACACCAGTGGATCCATGAATAAAATGGAATACATATATCCATACAATGGACTATTTTTTAACCTATTCAAAAGGATGGAAATTCTAGCACATGGATAAATCTTGAAGATAGTTTAAAAGAGAAAAATCGGGCCCACCGGCGTGGCCTAGCGGCTAAAGTCCTCGCCTTGAACGCCCCGGGATCCCATATGGGCACTGGTTCTACTCCTGGCAGCTCCACTTCCCATCCAGCCCCCTGCTTGTGGCCTGGGAAAGCAGGAGAGGACGGCCCAAGGCTTTGGGACCCTGCACCCGCGTGGGAGACCCGGAAGAGGTTCCTGGTTCCCGGCTTCAGATCGGCACGCACCGGCCGTTATGGCTCACTTGGGGAGTGAATCATCAGATGGAAGATCTTCCTCTCTGTCTCTCCTCCTCTCTGTATATCTGACTTTGTAATAAAATAAATAAATCTTTAAAAAAAATACTAAAAGAGAAAAACCATTCACCAAAAAAGCAATCACTGTGACCTTGCTCAGATGAGGTTACTCAGGAATCAGAGAAACTGAGAGGAAACAGCTGTGGGAACAGGGAAGAGGCGACACCATCAGGATGGAATTCTGGCACTAAGCACAAGGGTGGACGACACCATCTGAATCATCAGTACACAGACTAGGAGAATATTTACTCAAAATTTCCCAAACTCTGTTATTAGTTTGTTAGGAATTGGTAAAATAGTTTTGGACTATTCAGAAATCAGTAACAATTGTCAAGGAAGAAAACGGTTTATCACTTAAAACTTTCACTAAGTCAGAAATGATTTTCCTTCAAAAGCATTTAGTGTCCGCAAAGGCGAAAGCCAACAGGGAAAAGCGCCCCTTGGTTCCACCTTACCATGTGACTCTTCTGCTGTCAGCCTAGGATGCTGAGCTTGTTTCCCAGGTTCTTGGGCCTTCACAGTCAGATTCAACTACAGCACTGGCTCACCTGGGTCTGCAGCTCATAGACAGCAGGTTACACACCATCACCACTACCACTACATTTGCCCTGGAGCAAAGAGCACGGCCCACATTTTACCCTCCCCTACTCAGGCCCTTGCTCCTGGCAGCCATTTTGAGAACCTGTCTCGTGAAGTTCTCTCAAGCTGCTGAGATGGTCCAAGTGCGTGGGCCCCTGCCACCCACATGGGACACTGGATGGAGCTCCTGACTTTTGCAACCATCTAGGAAGTGAACCAACGGTTGTAAGATCTCTCTTTGATTTTCGAAAAAAATAAGTAAATCTTAGGGAAAAAAAGACCCTAGTAGTTTCCACAAACTGTTGTAATAATGAAAAATCTCATTAATCCCAGAATTTTCTTTTTTTTTAAGACTTATTTATTTTTATTACAAAGTCAGATATACAGAGAGGAGGAGAGACAGAGGAAGATCTTCCATCCGATGGTTCACTCCCCAAGTGACCACAATGGCCTGTGCTGTGCCGACCTGAAGCCAGGAACCAGGAACCTCTTCCGGGTCTCCCACGTGGGTGCAGGGTCCCAAAGCTTTGGGCCGTCCTCGACTGCTTTCCCAGGCCACAAGCAGGGGGCTGGATGGGAAGTGGAGCTGCCGGGATTAGAACCGGCACCCATATGGGATCCCGGGGCGTTCAAGGCGAGGACTTTGGCCGCTAGACCACGCCACCGGGCCCAATCCTAGAATTTTCAAATGAATATTCTCTATTAAAAAATGAGAAAAAAGTTTAAGAACTAAGAAAATATTTAAGCTTTAGGGGACACCATTAAGTGAGCAAACATTCACATTCTAAGTGTTCAAGGAGAACAGGAAAAAGACATTAAAATACTAAGAAAAACAGGGAAAAAGTGTCAAGTCACTGAGTTGAGAAACCTAATCAAACTTGTGAGCAGAAATCTTACATCCTCAAGAGAATGGAATGATACAGTAAGTGTCCAAAAGATTACACCCAGCAAAACCACAAATTGAGGGAGTTAAGCACCAACAGAGAGGTCTTACAAGCAATGCTTAAGGGATGCCTACACCTGCAGCAAAAGGTAACTACCATCATGATGGTAAAAATAAAAAATTCAAAGCAAAGCAGATAGAGAATAAGACAGCAGAGCTACAGAGAAAAGCCCCAAACCTCCATGATGAAGAACAGAGGACATACGAAGTAACCAAAGCAGAAAGTGAACAGAATGACAGCAATAAACAGTAATGTCAATGAGAGACTCACTCATACCAGTAACACAGACTGAACTTTGGAGAGACAGAAAAAAATATCATACAAATGGACCCCCAAAGCAAGCAGGAGTGTGCTTGGATCAACTAAAATAGATTACTATACACAAGCTTTCAATTCAACAAGAGGAAATACTGCCAGACAATGATAAAAGGATTAATTTGTCAAGAGGAAATAAAAATGTATGAGAGGTCAGCGTAAGTCATCACCTAAGCTGCCACTCCCAAAGCTTCCATCCTGTATTGAAGTGGTAGTTCAAATCCCAGCTGCTCTGCTTCTGATCTGGCTTCTCGTTACTGTGCCTGGGAAGGCAGCAAAGCAGGAGTCAAGCATTGGCCTCTGGCATGCACATGGGAGACATGGCTGATCTTGGCTCCTGACTTTGGCCTGGCCCAAGCCTGACCAGCAAGTAGAAGGTGTCTCCCCGTTCCTCCAGCTCTCATTCTCCATACCCTCCTTACCCCATGTTTCAAATAAAATTATACTTTGAAAATACCAACAAAATTTTTCACAAGGATACCATAAAACTACAAAATATGTATGAAACCATAAGAGAATAGCAAAAACAATCTTGAGCAAAAAAGAACAAATCTGGAGACATTACAATCCATATGTGACTTCAAAACACTACAAAGTTAAAGTAGCCAGCTCAGCATCGGCATACACGCACATACACAGATCAGTGGAACAGAACACCAATCTACATATTTACACCAAATACCCTTCAGTTAATGCAAAAAGAATATATATTGTAGAAAGTAATGTCTCTTCAAAAGAATACCAGAAAAACAGGACTGGACATCCTCAAAAGGAGGAAAAGAAAGGGAGGAGGATAGGAAGGAAAGACACTTAGGCCCTTTTCTCACCATTCAAAAAATCAACTCAGAATGACGAAAACCTGAAACAATTACTCAAACAGAGGGAATACATTTCAGGACACTGTCTGGATATGATCCCAACGGCACAACTAGGCAAATAGGATTGCTTCAAACTAGAAAAATTCTGTACATATTTTTAAATTGTTCAGCTAAGGAGGAAATAATTTCCAGAATACAGACACACACAAAACTCAAACAAGTCTATAGTGAAACAAATGACCTGACCCAGGGATGACGGATCAGCTCCCTGCTTGTGGCCTGGGAGAGCAGCAGAGGACAGCCCAGAGCCTTGGGACCCACGTGGGAGACGCACAAGAAGCTCCTGGCTCTTGGCTTTGGATTGGCTCAGCTCCAGCCCTTATGTCCATCTGGAGAGTGAATCAGTGAATAGAACATCTCTGTCTCCTCTCTGTAAAAATCTGCCTTTCCAATAAAAATAGATAAATCTTAAATACATATGTATGTATGTGTGTGTATATGTGTATCAAAAATTGAAGAGGATGCGAAGAACTCATATACATTGTTGATGAAACTGAAAATTAGTATAATCATTATGAAAATGGCTATACAATTGTATGCATCTACAAGAGTGTCCATTAAAAACAGAATTAAAAGATAATTGTTTTAGTGCAAAATATTTTTCTAAATCCAGTTTTTCATAATATGTATTTTTATTAATTAAAGATTTCTCACAGAGATGTAATTCTTTATAAATACATACAGTTGCTAGGTGTCAAAACCCCTTTTTAAAAATAAGCTAAAAAAGAGTGCCAATGCCTGAGTAACAGTTATTTGAAATGGCACATTACTGCTCTTTATCTTTAACACCTATATTCTGGGTGGTATTAGTCAGCATTTCCTTTTTTAGGAAATGTTACTGTTTAAGCTTTGCCAGATATCCACTTCTAGTAGTTTATCAATCAGTGGAGGAACAGTATTGAAAATGACTAAGTTGCAAACATTATGTTAAAGGCAATCTGTCACCAAAGTCCACACATTCTGTCAATTGATTTACACGACTGAATGTAAAAAAAAGGAGATTCAGAGTATTGTGGGCTGGAGGGAATAAAAAAGGTGAGGTGAATGCTAAAGGGCACAAGGTTTCTTCCTATAGTTAGAAAAACATCCTAAAGTGGGCTGCAGAAGCGGTTACACCAGCCTGTGAATACAACAAAGAGCCCTGCATTGTAGACTTCATGTGGCAAACTGTACAGCACATGAGTTACATCTCAATTAAACTGTCAACAAAAATTAACTACTTTTCTAAGATGACCTAAATTTTTAAATGGTTTAGTAGGCAAAAAATAGAAACAAAGCATTTCTTTAAACTAAAATCATTAATCATGTTCATTTAAATACCCCTTCTATATGAAAAGCTTATGTTATAGACAAGGGAAAATTCTGCATTAAGAAATGCCAACTAGACATACAGTACTAATCAGAAATAATTATACAAAAATACCTTAAAATAGCACAGAATTCCTCTAATCCTTTTGGTGTTGTCCAATTATCTTTTTTTCCCTTGCTGTATATTATGCTTTTGGTTTAATAACAAACAAATCTCTAGTAAAGATTTATCTCAATCTTTCCCTGAGTTTTACAGTTTTAGCTCTTGCATCGAGGTTCAATTTCTGTTGACTCTACACGGTGGAGGGGAGGTGAGGTTTTGCAGCCTAACTTTGTTCTCTCATCAAAATAGATGTAAAGTTTTCCAAGCACCATTTGTTGCAAGGGCTATTCTTTTTTCATTGAATTTTACTGGCATTCTCCATTAAAATGAATTAACCTTGGGCATAGACTATTCTCACAAACAGGAAGCACATTAAAATTAAACTTCTGGGGTCAGTGCCACGGCACAGTGGGCTGGACTTCTGCCTCTGGTGCTGGAATGCCATGAAGACACCAGTTTGACTCCCAGCTGCTCCATTTCTGATCCATCTCCCTGGTAAAGCAGGCCTACGAAAGCCACAGAGAAAATGTCCCAAGTCCTTGCGTGTCCCTGCAACACATGGGAGACCTGGAAGAAGCTCCTGGCTTCAGATTGGCTCGGCTCTGGCCATTGCGGCCACTTGGAGAGTGAATCAGTGAATGGAAGATCTTATCTCTGTCTCTCCTCTGTAAATCTGCCTTTCCACTACAAATAAACCTTAAAAAAGAAAACACTCATGAGAAAAAATGTGCATGAACAAAAACTGTCCTTGGTTTGGGCAATCCTAGTGCTGGAATCATGAAGAAAGCTACAAACTGTGCTGCCACACAACGTGAGACTTGCACATCCACGGAGAGAGGGGAAAGGATCAGAGGTGGACAGAAAACACTGAAGAAATGCATAAAGCCAAGTGGAGTCACTTGGCCTAGAGCAACACAGATGTTTAGACGAGTGCACTCCAAACTGAATAAAATAAGGATTTTGTTTAATAGTTTATTCTCAGTTGATAGACTGGCAGGACATTCTGCACTTCCAACAAACCCCTAAAGATCATATTACTGCCCATATAAAAATAACACTTTCTGAGTAGCAAGGATTAGACCCCTGGTTCTAAAAACCAGACCTGAAAGTGCCTAAGACACCAGAATAAGTTTTAATTAGTTTTAATTTTAATTAATTTTAATTAGTTTTAATTTTCAAGGGATATTAAGTATTCAGAAATATTCAATGGTTGTCAGAGACAGTATGACTCACTAATTCATGACATCTGACAATTTTAGGTTTAGATACCGGCACCTTCCTTTTAATGATATCTCATTTTTGAGAAGCTAGGGTTTTTGGCAGTTGCTATGATATATGAGAGGGCTCTGAAATGTTCAAAGAAAAACAAAATGAAAACAATGTGCACAGTCCATGAATATCTGAAGCCACCTGAACTGTCCAAGCTGATTCCAGGGCCTGAGAAATTATACAGTGGCCAAACAGTCTTACACATCAGTAACCATGGTGATTTAAGAATGAAAATGTATGCTTTTCTATTTCAAATAGTTACTGTGTTAGGCATTCCTTTTGGCCTAGGAGATGCTATCAACACAACTTCTGAGATGCTAGAGTATCTTGAGCTGAAGAGAGCACACAAACCTCTGGTTTCTAGTCTGCCAGGCAGTTGTGCCCAGCGCTTTCACATCCAAAAATAAAAGGTTCAAATGCTGCCTTGACCATTCCCAGCTGCGTGAAAGGGGGAAAGCCCTTTAAACTCTTGATTTCCTCAACTATTAACATTTCTTACTTCAGAGGGTTGCTACAACACAGAAATGCTGCTAAAACCTAAAACATGTTTACTATCGTCACAATTATGATTTACAGAGTTGATCAAAGCTTTTGACCTCACTGAAGCTGGCCGCAGTTTCCAGGGTGGAAGAGAGGCCATGTAGTAGGTATAGTATTGGGACAGGGTGAGAGAGTTTCTTAAACCCTGACTCTCAAAGTACCAGCACTTGAGGCTGTTAATCTCTCCCAGGGCAGAGAAACAGATAAGAAACAAGTCAACCCAAATTTGCTTCCCTCTAATACCACTACTGTAGCATAGGTACTAAAGCCGCCACCTGTGGTGTCAGCATCCCATATGGGCACCGGTTCTAGTCCAGGCTGCTCCACTCTCCAGCCAGCTCCCTGCTAATGGCCTGGGAAAGCAGCAGAGAACGCCCTGAGCACTCAGCCCCTGCACACAGGCAGGAGACCCAGAAGCGGTCTGGGCTCCAGGCCTTGCAGCTATTTGGAGAATAAACCAGTGGATGGAAAATCTGCTTCTCCCTCTCACTATATAGCTCTTGCAAATAAAAATCTTGGGGCCAGTTCTATGGCACAGGGAGTTTAGCTGTCGCCTGTAGGACCAGCATCCCAAGTGGCCCCTGGTTCAAGTTGCAGCTGCTTTTGATCCAACTACGTGCTAATACACCTTGAGAAAGCAGAAGATGGCCAGTGTGGACGTTTGCAGAGTGAACTAATGGATGGAAGATGTCTCTCTCTGTATCTCTGCCTTTCAAATAAATAATGTTTTTTAAAAATCTTTAGAATTTGCTTCCCCTTTATAACTGTAACCACTTACCAAAAACTTCATTTGTAAATGAATTTTGTTATTGTAATATTAAAAATTTTTTTCAACGTACATAAAAACTTTGTAATGTGAAAAATCTGAATGCAAAATCTAATGACTTAGGGTGTGCACATTAAGGGTCCTCCTTCTGTCCGACTCATTACCAAATCGAAGCATGTCAGCAAATGAGCACAAGACTGTAACACTGCTCCTCAGGAGTCTGCAGGAGGGCAAAGCACACAGATCAGAAAGAACATTCTGCTAATTAAACTGAAGCAGATGAGTACAAAAAAGCAGGGCTCATCACACATAACATCTGTGCCAAGAATGATCAGATTAAATATGCAGAACGTGAAGTTTAGGTGTGAAAGAGCAGTGCGATGATACTCCAGACCTCAAACAGGCTGCACAAGTTCTGACAGTTGTCCTAATTATCCCCCGCTAATGGACGCAGGAGGCCAAAAGGCAGGAGAGAGAAATACAATTTTCTCCATTATGGGTGTTGAACACTAGGCTAAAATCATGCCTGTCTGAACACTGATCAGTTTCCACAAAGGTTAATAGCAATTAAATGCAGCAAACTAGATGAAATGAGAAACAGGTCATGATACCACTGCACTTGCAAAGAGCACCACGCAGCACTTCTTTCAAATTCATCTGAATGTACGGGAAATTCAAAGAGCTCCTTGAAGAAAAGAACCTAGTTTCCCAAAAAGGTGCTCTGAAGGAATGATTCTACTTACTAAATGGCAAAGAAATCTCTTAAATGAAATACAAAACTAGTAACAGGATACACAAACGAATTCAGTTTTCACTACTATTTACTCATTAGTATTATAATGCTTCCAATGTACATAAACATCCAAGATGCGTAAGAGTCTTCCTCCAAGAATGAAAACTACTACCCATTTTCTCGTTTTTCTGGTTTAAAGATGATAAAGGATCTGCCTTAAGGTTTTAACGTGGGATAGAAATGCTAAAACAAAGACACACTGAGCATCCTATTCCATTAACACTGTTTCTTCCAGCCTCCTACAGACTGTAGCAAGCTACAAAGTGATATTAAGAGTGACTATCTGACCCATACGATACCGAGATCACTCTCTGAACTTAATCTTTTTCTTTACTATGTAAATTCTAAAGTGAAAGTCTGAAATAATTTGCATTGCCCCAAAAATCACAAACACATAACAGCATACTCTCTTCTTACACGCACACAAACATACATCCATCCTTAACTCTCCACGCAACAAAAAAATCAAAGTGACATGCTCAGACAGTGAAAACTGAATTTACTCTGCTATCCTCGGGGTCTTCTAATCCATCAGGCCGACTCAGGTTTCGAGCAGGCTGGCTACAGACCACACTGTCCTCCAGGCCCCAAGCAGGGACTCTCACAGGTGGCCTCTGGATTTCATCTGGATAGAAAGCACCATCTGCTCCATCTGCAATAAGAATTTCAGAGGGTAGAGGAAACCAGCTATTAAAAGTAGCCTAAGCATAATATGATGAAAGTTAAAAATAATTATTTTGGCATATCAAAATATGCATTTTATAATTTTAATCTATGAAAATAAAATTTAATAAACTACTCTTTCACAATACATCACCTCTAGAAGTGGCTGGTAATCATCTTAAACATTAAAATTATTAAATATTCAAGTAAGACGATGCTTTTGAGTCCTGGAAATTCTATAATCTCAGTAATATATGTGCAAAAGCTCTCCAGATTTCAGTTGCCCACAAAAGTAAAGTACTGTAGTAACCTCTTATTTCCTGGGTGCTGTAAGGGTTACCATACTGCAGAACTGGCTGTGCACTGGACAGTGCAAGAACATGACCATTTTGCTCTGAGGATGTGGGGAGACACTGTGAAACCCGCGGAGAACTCTGAGAATTCTGACCTTCCATTTTCCTTTCTGTTTTATTGTCCAGATTCCTTTTAAGTTCCTAAAATTAACAAAAACAAAGATAAACAGGCAAAGCATCGAATATGAGAAGGACAGATTTAATGCATAGGTACAACACAGCCTCTTCCTCATTTGCTGCCCTATAATAACTATATCAATGGCACGGGCATGTGCTAATAAAACTTTACAAAAACATTCTACAAGGAGCCAGCACCATGGCATAGTTCAGGCCTTCACCTGCAGGGCCAGCATCTTGTATAGGCATCAGTTCAAGTCCCAGATACTCTATTACAGATCTATCTTCCTGCTAATGCACCTGGTAAAGTAGTGAAAGGCACCCAAGTCACTGGGTCCAAGCCCTCGTGGGAGACAAGGAGGAAGCTCCTGGCTTTGGAGCCCAGCTGCAGCTGCTGCGGCCATCTGGGGAGATGCAGCAGATGAAGATCCCTGTCTCCTCCTCCGCCTGGGAAATCTATCTTACAAATAAAAATACATGTAAGTCTTTAAAACAAACAAACCAAAACAACCCACAAGGCACAGTTTGCTCAAACCCTAATTTTGGCCTAGCCCAGAGCTCCGCCATCTGGGGAGTGAATCAGCTAATGGAAGACATCTCTGCCTCTTTTCAAATAAACATATAAATCTTCTTTAGGGCCCGGCGGCATGGCCTAGCGGCTAAAGTTCTCGCCTTGAACACACCAGGATCCCATATGGGCGTCGGTTCTAATCCTGGCAGCTCCACTTCCCATCCAGCTTCCTGCGCTCACTTAGGGAGTGAATCATCAGACGGAAGATCTTCCTCTCTATCTCTCCTCCTCTCTGTATATCTGACTTTGTAATAATAAAAAAAAAAATCTTAAAAAAAAATCTTTAAAGGAAAAAATGACACTCCTACCTTAGAGTAGCTCTTTATTTCACTAGTCATAGTGAAATTTTAGAGAAAAAAAAAATCAAGAAATACTCAAAGCACAATTCTGATGGTTGCTTTTTCACTTTTTTTCATTACTTCATTTTAGTAAAGGGTGTTTCTTTAAAAACAATTATTTTTTTTAATTTATAAATTTTATCTTTTATAATGATTACATGGCTGATCAGGGTGGGAAGGATCGAGGTTTAGGGAAAACTGGGTGAACTCAGTGCTTCCACATTTGCTATTTCTTCTTGTTCCTGGTGGAAGGGAAGAGACAAAGGGGGTAAAAGGCAGAGTAGAAAAGATGAAGATGTTCCATGCAGTGGTTCAGTTCCCAAGTGCTGCAAGATTCAAGAGCTGGGCCAGGCTGTTGCGTGTTTAGTAAAAGCACAGAACAGGGGAAGCAAATAATCATCAGTAATCTCAACATCTGTATGAGCTCATGTCAGGGTCTGCCATTTTTTGACCATGGAACACATTTGTCACAAGAAAGATCTAAGCTGCAGAACTTAGGCAGTGCTGCCCTGAACATCCTCTATCATGACCTTGAATCTTCTAAATATAACTTCATCATCCTGCAGGCCAACAAGACTCACAGGTGTTTTACATCTTACCAATCTTAGAAAATGAATAAGCCTCTTGAATCTTGGCTCCCTTTCTGCTACCATTTTTGTTGTTGTTCATGCCAACCACCTTGGTGGTGTGCTCAGAGAGCCAAAAGAAAATTACATACCTTAAAAATACTCATTTTTACTTACTGAATAAAACTAATGCCTATTGGTCACATGCTACATTCAGTGAATTGTAGTTGTATCTAGGTTTCAGAACTGAACAAAAGGGCCTAATCCTAACCTTGTGGATGACTGGGGCGGGCGTCTTGGTTCATGACAGAACAGAAAAACAGTAAGAGACAAGATAGCAAAAAACAAAGGCAAAAAAAATTCACAAATACTATGAGTCTTTTAAAGTGATATGAAACTAAGCTTACATCATGGAAAATCGAGATTAATTAAAAAGGACAGGAAGTAAAGAGCAACTAGCTTACACTGCATTCCTGACAAGGCAAGAAATTTTAAATAACAAAACTGCTGATCCAGTATATTTCTTTTACCAAATGTTTTTATAAGCAAACACTATAAAATTGTATGCCTCATTAATTTGTTTATTTAGCCCACAAATATTTTAATTTTTTTATTTCCATTTTATTTGAAAGGCCTCAGGAGGAGATGGAAAATTTTTAATCTGCCTGTTCATTCACCAAATAGCTATATTGGCCAAGTTGAAGCTAGGAGTTTCATCTAGGTCTCCCAGGTGGAGACAGGGGACCAAGGACTTGGGCCCTCACCCAATGCTTTTCCAGAGAGCTTGCTGGAATTTGAGCAGCCAGGTGTTGAACTGATACCCATAGGAGATGCTGCCACTCAGGAGGCCAGCACTTTAACCCTTGCGCCACAGCATCAATCCCGCACCCTTTTTTCTTCACTGGATTTGCACGGTGGTGCTGAGCACAATTACTACTAATGCAACTGGTGCTACTGGCCTTATTCCACGTCACACAAGCAATACCCTACCAAGGTTTTTAAACCTATAATACAAATTCAACACAGTGGGGGACAAACACAGCAGTATCATTGTGAAAACATGTTTATCTTTGCAGAATGTTGACAGGAGACTACGGAATCCACATTTTGAGAAATGTTGCACTATAGCATCTTTCACATTTGAATGTATAGCTCTGAAAGTCAGATGATGCTATAAGTCACTTTACCATTGCAAAAAAAATTCCCTTTTACAAAAGAAAACTAGACAAACACATTATACGCAACTTTAAAATATTAAAAACTGTATAATGGAACACTGAACTTTCAATACTGTATCATCATTCTCATACTCCAAAGAATTTAATAAGAGTAAACAAAACCACTTTTACACAGCAGTATTAACATTTGCTTGTCATTTCTTAAAGACTTCATCCAAATGAATTATCAAGTTCATTAAGTTCTATTAACATTCATGTCACTTTACTTTTAGGCAAATTATTCAATACCTTTTCTCTGGAGAAGTTTTCCAAATACGAAGTCAGAGTATTTATTTCCTTATCTTTCTCAGCCAACTGCAGCTTAATGAAGAAAGAAATCATTAATATTTTCATTATTTACTCCTTATTTGAGATCTACTTTATCCTAGTCAAAATAACACCTATTATCAAATCCATGTATCATCTTTTGTTCATATTCTTTGACTTCTAATTATCTGTCATTCAAACAAAAAAATTTGAAAGGTAGAGAGCAAGGGAGGGAGAGAGGACAAGGACTTTCTCTGCTGGCCTCAAATGGCCACAACAGATAGGGCTGGCCCCGACTACACCCAGGAGCCAAGAACTCCATCATCCTGGTATCCCAAGTCCTCGGGCCCCTGGACTTATGTGGGAAATCAGGAGATTCCTAACTCCTAGCTTCAGACTGGCTTACCTGCAGCCTTTTTAGCCTTTGGGGAGTGAACCAGTGGATGGAAGATCTCTCTCCATCTCTTTCTGTCTGTAACACTGGATACTTTTATTTCTTTCAAATAAAAATAAATAGAGGCTGGGGCAGTGGCATGCAGCACTGGCATCCCATATGGGTGCCAGTTTGTATCCTGGCTAGTTCTAATCTGGCTCCCTCCACGGGGCCTGTAAAGCAGTAGAGGATGGGTCAGGACCTTGGGCTACTGTACTGATGTGGGAGGCCTGGAACCAGCTTCAGATCAGCTCAGCTCCTGCCACTGCAGCCATTTGTAGAGTAAACCAGTGGATGGAAGACCTCTCTTTCTCCATCCCTCCTCCCTCTGTAAAATCTTTCAAATAAAAACAACTCTTCAAAAATAAATAAGTAAATATTTAAAAATGAACAAAATTAGAAAAATTTGAATAGATGTGGCACTCTACAGAACTAAAGCCACAAAAGTCCAATCTTCAGCTCGTATTTTCAGAACATAATAAAAATAAAATACACAGTAAATACTAAGTACCAGGCACAGTACTGTATTTCAAGTTTATACAAGCAGTAAACTTACTTCGTAATTGTCCTTCATTTCAGCCAGTTCAACTTTTACATTTTCAGCAATTTTTACTTGTTCTTTCCATTTCAGCTCCATTTTTGCAAGTTCATCAGCATACTTATTACATTTTGTTTTCTCATCCTACATGAAATTAGTACAAATACGATAATATTTTAAATCCATACAGGGTAAATATCCACACAAACGTACTTAGGGATGTGCTACACTCCTATACTACAGCAGTTACTGCAACACAAAAATAGAAAAAACCAGATGTCTCCAACAGAAGACTGCATAGCCACACAGCACAATAGTGTGTACCTTTCTAAAAACAATGACTTAGAAACACATGACAATAAAGATAAACTGTCAGGACTCATGAATGGAAAATATCAAGTTGGACTATGAAAACATAATATAATCCCATTTTCATTTGTGAATTATTTTGCACAATTACACGTTTTTTGTGTTGGTGTTTTCTAGAAAACTATAATCCATAATAGTAGTAGCCCTCATATCTGGAAATTGGTATCATCAAGGTGCTAACATCTCTATTCTTTATTTCTATAACACCATAACCTTTTACTTTAAGTACATATAACTTCTGCAAAGAGCAGAAATAAAAATCAGCCATTTATATTGCTGTAGCTTCTAGGCACTGATAAACACAACTCCAGGCATTCCTGATGAAAACAACTTCAAAGCTTACTTCTAATACATTTCTCTTTGAAACAAGGTATCACAAAGAGTTAGAAATCTTGACAAAGGCCCAGTGGCCTAGCAGTTAAAGTCCTTGCCTTACCTGCTCCGGGATCCCATATGGGCGCCAGTTCTAATCCTGGCTGCTCTGCTTCCCATCCACCTCTCGCTTGTGGCCTAGAAAAGCAGTCGAGGACGGCCCAAAGCCTTGGGACCCTGCACCCATGTGGGAGACCTGGAGGAAGCTCCTGGCTCCTGGCTTTGGATCTGCACAGCACTGGCCGTTGCGGTCACTTGGGGAGTGAATCATTGGATGGAAGATCTTCCTCTCTGTCTCTCCTCCTCTCTGTATATCTGACTTTGTAATAAAAATAAATCTTTTCTTAAAAAAAAGTCTTGTCAAAAAGGTAAAAGGGCAACTTTATAGATATGCTCTGAGCAAGTGGAGAAAGACTATATAAGACTAGAGTAACTGAATACCCATGGTATAGATTCCACATTTCTTACAATACACAAAAATTAACTAAAAAATGGTTCATAGAGCTCAATGAAAAACCTGATTACAAAACTTCTTTAAAACAATGTAAGAGAAAAATGTTGTCATCCTGGACCAGGTAACAAAAAAACAATCAAATAATAAATTTATACACTGTACTTTATCAAGTTTAAACTTTTACTTTTCTAACAATGCCTTTAAGGAAAAAAGGCAATAAGCCAGATTTTGAGAAAATATTCATCACATATATATCAAGCAAAAGATTAGTATCTTCGATTGGCTTTACACAAGACTCACCACTCACTTTCACATTTTGTAACAAAAAACAGTTTTTGAAGGGCTGAAACCTCTTATGGCTAATATTGATTTCACAACTACAGGTGAATTCAGCCTCTTTGAATACTGCAAACAAACTTTTTGCTGTATGGCCATGATCACATTAAGAGGAATACACCTGTCTGATCTTCAGGTTAGATCATTAGAGAATGCTATACTTGATATAGGTCCTTCTCAAGGTTTTGTTAGTCCTGTTGCCTTAAAATCTGGGGAACTGGGCCCCACGTAGTAGCCTAGTAGCTTAAGACCTCACCTTGCATGTGCCAAGCTCCCATACAAGTGCAGTTCTAACCCCAGCTGCTTCACTTCTAATTCAGCTCCCTGCCTGGGGCCTGGAAAAGCCATGCGACCCTGCACCTGCATGGGAGACCCAAGGAGGCTCCTGATTCGTGGCTTCAGATCGGCTCAGCTCCAGCCATTACAGCCACTTGGGGAGTGAACCAACAGATGAAAGACCTTGTCTCTCCTCTCTGAGAAAATCTGCCTTTCATTGAAAGTAAATAAATATTAAAATATGGAACTGTGGGGCCAGCAATGTGGCACAGTATAGGTAAAACCATCCCGTCATACCAGTATCCCAAGTGGGTACCTACTAGTCCCAGAACTTCACTGGAAACAGCAAAGCAGTGGAAGGTCATTCAAGTCCAAGTCACTGCACCCACATGGGAGACCTGGAAAGAGGTTCCTGGCTTCGACCTGGCACAGCCCTAATTGTTTATCCACCGAGGAATAAACTGGTGGATGGAAGCGCTCTCCTCTTCCATATGACTGTGTATATTCTCTATCTCTAGCTGTGCCTTTCATTTTGTTGTTGTTGGTTTTTTTTTTTTTCTAAGATTTACTTATTTCTATTTGAAAGGCAGACCTACAGAAAGAAAAAGTAACAAAGATTTTCCATCTGCTGACTCACTCCTCAAATGGCCACAATGGTCAAAGCTGAGCCAAACTGAAGGAAGGAGACAGGAGCTTCTTCCAGGTCTCCCGTACAGGTACAGAATCCCCAGACTTTGGGCCATCTTGGACTGCTTTCCCAGGCCATGAGTAGGGAACTTG
Source organism: Ochotona princeps (assembly GCF_030435755.1). NCBI lineage: Eukaryota > Metazoa > Chordata > Mammalia > Lagomorpha > Ochotonidae > Ochotona > Ochotona princeps. The sequence continues at coordinate 26,745,796 of NC_080851.1, forward strand.
CATCAAGAATGGAGCCGCCAGGACATGAACCAGCACCCATATGGGACGCCACACTGGCTCCCAGCTGTGCCATTCAAATCAGTAAAATATATATATATATATTTTTTTTTTTTCCAAAAACAGAGGCGGGAGGGAAGCGGGCATTTTGGCACAGCAGGCTACTCTCTCAGCCCTGCAGCACTGGCCTCCCATATGAGCACTGGTTCAGTCCCAGCTGCTCCACTTGATACTGATCTCTTTATGGCCTGGGAAAGCAGTCGAGGACGGCCCAAGGCCTTGGGACCCTGCACCCATGGGAGATCCAGAAGAAGCTCCTGGCTCCCAGCTTCAAACTGGCTCAGCTCTGACTTTGCTGCCACTGGGAGAATAAATCAACAGATGGAAGATCTACTATCTCTACTTCTCTCTAAAATTTGCCTTTCAAATAAAAATAAATAAAACTGTAAAAGCAGAAGAACCCAGGGAATCTTTACTCTGCCAAGGGCCATTTAGATGTTTGTAACATAACTTGAGGGTCATATAAATGATCAACTTGCAAATCAGTTTGCTATGTGTAAGCATTGTGGCAATCTTGGCATACCATAGGAGTGCCAGTTTGAGTCGCACCTAGCTCCATGCCAATGTACCTGAGACACAGCGGTGGCCCCTGCCACCCACTGGGGAAAACTGGATGGAGCTCTGGGATCCTGGCTCTGGCATGGCCTAATCCCAGCCAACTGCTGCCATTTGGGGAGTAAAGCAGCAACAGGTAGGTATTACTTCTCTGTGTTCCCCTCTCTAACTCTGCCTTTCAAACTAAAATTTAGCTTGCTATAGATTTACTAAATTTCAAGCCTGTCTTACAGTTGCCTTGGCAGGGCCAGACCAACCAAATAATTTTAAGGGTCATACATAACCCAAGGCCCTACATTTCCAATTCCATTATCAAAACAGATCCTTTGATAGTTCTCATGGTTTGCTCATGTTCTGAAAGGTCAGCTGTGGTAACATGGACATGTAACTGGTAAGCAACCATCACCTGATTTTCCACCTTTGTAATGGTTAATCACCTTCAGTCTAGTTTCCAGGTCAATCACTAAGGCCAGGTTCTTAGTGTGCTTCGAGGCCATGCTGAACAAGTTAACATTAGATTAAATCAACAAGGGGAAGGTAGAAATCAAGAGAGAATGCACATTACAAGATGCGTAAGGCTTTACTGGTGTAATGTGGCACACTGTTCTAAAGCAAACTTCCTGTTGCTATGTGAAAGGAGCAATGTTTCTTCTTTTATTTTTATAAAAAGCAAAGTATAATAAGCATACAAACAGTATTACAATTGTTATTCTCAAACATTATGTATAATATACACAGGGTACTCAGAAAATGCACAGGAAATAAAATTAGAAGGCATATATTGGCATAAAAAATTGTGATATTTAAGTAGATTTGTTTGCTAATACATACTTTTCCCTAAATTTCTCAAGACCATTCACAACTGTGTCACACTTTTATTTGGCAACAAAGGTCTATATTCACCAGACTCACGGCAAACGCCTGCGTAACAAATGCCCTCTGCTGTGACATCACGAGGCCATGTTTCAGCTCCATTACAGCCTTAGGGAACGATCATCTGTACAGTCAGTCCATTCTTGACTAAAATATCCTTACACAGCACATGACTGTAATCCTGAACCTCAGAAAAATCCTCAAGCAACCAGTTCAAGATTTCATCGTATGTATCAAAACTTTAAGTCAATTATTATAGTAAAATTGAGCTAACCTGTGAATTGTTGCTCTGAATTGTACCCTCTCCATAAATACACCGACAAGCTCATTATTTAATCATGTAAACAATACACACACAAAGGTAAGACATTTCTTCCTTTCTAACTTTCCTTTCTACTCCCAAACAGGTATAAAACCATTGTTCCTTGTCCCTTAGATTCCAGGAAAGAACACAATGCTGCAAAATGAAGTGTGAACGATAATACTTAACATAATCAAAACAAGAAAACATTTAACTTTTCGTTTTTGAAATGTGCAAATAGGGACCCGGCACGGTGGCCTAGCGGCTAAAGTTCTCGCTTTGCACACACTGGGATCCCAGATGTGTGCCCATTCGGATCCCAGCCATAACGCTTCCCACCCAGCTCCCTGCTTGTGGCCTGGGAAAGCAGTCGAGGACGGCCCAAGGTCCTGGGACCCTGCATCCACAGGGTAAAACCTGGAGGTGGCTCTGGGCTCCTAACTTTGGATTGGCTCAGCTCCAGCCACCACAGCCACTTGGGGAGTGAATCAGCGGACGGAATATTTTCCTATCTATCCTCTTCTCTGTATAGCTGACTTTCCCATGAAAGTAAACAAATCTTTTTTCTAAATGTGAAAATACAGCACTTTAAAGCTGTAGTAACATTCTTTGATATTACTACAGCAAATTTAAAGAGTACTTCCTTTTATAAAGTTCAATCATTTTCCATGTCTGATTGTATTACTTGCCCATTACCCTAATAGAACATTATATCACATCAACTGAAAATGACTTCAGGATTGTGATTTTATGTACAGCCCTTTATCAACAGGTACACAAAAATCCTCAACATCCCCTAAATCATAAATAATGGAGTATGAGGGTGAATATAAAAAATTAACCACCCTTCCAAGAAACTTTAACCTAGGACACAAACACTTAAAATAGTAAAGGTAAAGCCAGCCACTTATATTTGGTAAATTTTTCAATCTTAAGAGCTAACTCACCTGCAAGAGTTGTTTACATTTATTGTATTTTTCTGTTTTGTCAGCAATTTCTTTGTTCATTTCACAGACTTGTCCCTTGGTCAGCACATCAAAATCTGCCTCTGTTGTAACAAAACAGAAAATAAGAATGTTAAAAGTATTTTTATTCGGGCCTGGCGGCGTGGCCTAGCAGCTAAAGTCCTCGCCCTTAACACGCTGGGATCCCATCTGAGTGCCGGTTCTAATCCCAGCAGCTCCACTTCCCATCCAGCTCCATGCTTGTGGTCTGGCAAAGCAGTCGAGGACAGCCCAGAGCATTGGGATCCTGTACCCACGTGGGAGACCTGGAAGAAAGTTCCTGGCTCCTGGCTTCAGATCAGCACAGCACCGGCCGTTGTGGTCATTTGGGGAGTGAATCATCGGATGGAAGATCTTCCTATCTGTTTCTCCTCCTCTCTGTATATCTGACTTTCCAATAAAAATAAATTATTCTTTTTAAAAAAAGTATTTTTCTACTTATTTTCCTTCCAAAATAATTTATGTGTAAGTATATTATGAAATACAGTAAACAAATATTGATGGAAAGAAACATTTACTCATACTAAAAATATAAACTAAAACTTTTAAAATGTCAGTTTGATCAAAGACAAGTTCATATTCAATAGTAACATCATCACTTTAATTTGCTAAAACTATTCCAAAATGACACAAAAATTGTTCTTATATAATTGGATATGGAAAGGAAAAAAGCCACACTCCAAAAGCACATTTTAAAATAATTCTTCTAAGTTCTTTACTGCCACTCACTAAACAGTCTACAAAGTTACAGAGTAGAATATTTATATTTAAAGATTAAAACATCGGAACCACACTGGCATAATGGGTAAAGCCACCACCTGCAGGGCCAGCATCCCACATATGTCTGGTTTGAGTCCTAGACACTCGCACTCCCAGCAAAGGCATGTGGGAAGGCAGCAGAGGACGGCCCAGGTGCTCGGGCCCTGTACCCCCATGGCTGACGCAGAGGAAGATCTGGGCTCCTGAGCTGGGCTTGGCACGGCCCTTAGGCTTTAAAATTCTGTAATAGCACAAGGAATTTAAAATACAAATTCAATTTTTCATCTGCCCTATATGTTGTCCAAGAAGAGTATTTTTAAGCATCAACTAATTTTTTAACAGTTGTTCTATGAAATAGTTTACTGTTTAACACATGACATCATCTTATGTTTATACCCTTACTGTTCCTTCACTGATAACACAGTATTTAATACTTACACATGGAGAGCAACATAAAGGGCCCTTCCAAGCAAGACGCCCTTTACAAGCAGTCTACAAGGCTTTTACCTGCAGCCAGGGCTGGGTTTATGTCTACAGTGGCGGCAGCAGTGGCTGGCTCAGTGTTGATGGAAGCATCGTTCACTTTCTGCTGATTGCCCATTTTCTTTGTGAAGCTATTATTATTATTGGCCTATTAAAATGTTAACAAAAAATTGTTAAATGGGTCACTGACTGCATCATTTTACCTTTCTTCAGTGACTATATAACAGAACTGTGGAACCACTCAAATTTTAAGTATGTTTCTTCTATACTTCCAGCATTATGTCACATGGCAAACTTATACTCAAATATAGTTTAAGAACCCAAATTAAGGGCCCGGCGGCGTGGCCTAGCGGCTAAAGTCCTCGCCTTGAAAGCCCCGGGATCCCATATGGGCGCCGGTTCTAATCCCGGCAGCTCCACTTTCCATCCAGCTCCCTGCTTGTGGCCTGGGAAAGCAGTTGAGGACGGCCCAATGCATTGGGACCCTGCACCCGTGTGGGAGACCCGGAAGAGGTTCCAGGTTCCTGGCTTCAGATCAGCGCGCACCGGCCGTTGCGGCTCACTTGGGGAGTGAATCATCGGACGCAAGATCTTCCTCTCTGTCTCTCCTCCTCTCTGTATATCTGACTTTGTAATAAACTGAATAAATCTTTAAAAAAAAAAAAAAAAAAAGAACCCAAATTAAAAATACACACTTCAGGCCTGGTGGCGTAGCCTAGTGGCTGAAGTTCTCACCTTGCATAAGCCCAGATCCCATATGGGAACCAGTTCACATACAGACTACCATACCTCCCATCCAGCTCCGTGCTTGTGGCCTGGACAGGATAAAGCCTTGGGACCCTGCACCCATGTGGGAAACCCAGAAGCAGCTCCTGGCTTTGGATCAGCTCAGCTCTGGGCATTGTGGAAACTTGGAGACTGAACCACCAGACAGAAAATCTGTCTCTCCTCTCTGTAAATCTGCCTTTCCAATAAGAATAAATAAATCTTTCTAAACACACACACACTTCACTTCTAGGACTCTGTCACATGACAAGCCTTATACTCAAATATTAGTTTAAGAACCCACATTAAAAACACACACTTTGGGCCTAGTGTGGTAGTTTAGTGGCTAAAGTTCTTGCCTTGCATGTGCCAGGATATATGGACAACGGTCCGCATACTGACTGCTCCACATCCCACCCAGCTCCCTGCAAGAATGGGACAAAGCCCGGTACCTTGCACCCACGTGCTTTGGATCAGCTCAGCTGTGGTCATTGTGGCCACAAGGGGAGCAAACCACCAGACAGATCTTTGTCTCTCCTCTCTATAAAACTGCCTTTCTAATAAAACAAATCTTTCTAAAAACACACAAAAACAAAAACATTCTGCTTTACCGAATATCTCGCTACTTGTTCTCAAAGGGAATACTAAAACAGAAAAAATAGGGCCTGGCGCAATAGCCTTGGGGCTAAAGTCCTCACCTTCCATGAGCCAGGATCCCATTTGGGCACCAGTTCTAATCCTGGCTGCTCTGCTTCCCATCCGCCTCCCTGCTTGTGGCCTGGGAAAGCAGTCAAGGACTGCCCAAAGTATTGGGATCCTGCACCCATGTGAGAGACTCAGAAGAGGTTCCAGGCTCCTGGCTTCAGACTGGCTCAGCTCCAGCCGCTGAGGCAGCTTGGGGAGTGAACCATCGGATGGAAGATCTTTCTCTCTGTCTCTCCTCCTCTCTGTATATCTGACTTTTCAATAAAAATAAACAAATCTTTAAAAAGAAAAAGAAGAAAAAAAATAAAGAGGTAACACTCTTAATACTTTATAATCTTGTCAACATGGAAGAACTTAACCAATGACAGCTGAGAAGTCATCTAAGACCCTAGAGGATGATCAACAGCGAATTCCAATAAAGACAGGATGCACCGTCTCAAGAGAGACACAATAATATGAACTGGGTTTCAAGCAACAAAGATGTCCACGAACTCCGCAGGAAATGTTCTAGGGGAGAATACGCTCTCCTGTTTTGCCATTACCCTGGCTTCTTTAGTTGGTTCTCCAGAAAATAATAATTTCATATTTTAAGAGTTACCATTAGAATACATAGAGTGGTAACTTAAAATCTGATAAAGATGAGTTAAATTAAATAGCTGACGTTCAGAAAATTACAAATTTAATTTGCAAACAAAAACAGATAAAGAAGATGCTTTACTATGGATGAATTCAAATACTTACTGATTGGTCTGAAAGTTTGTTTATTTGTTTTTGAAGCTTCTGACATTCCTTAAATTTTTCTTTGTAATGATCTGCAGCCATCTGGAGACGAAGTTTCAGATCTTCAACTTCTCTTCTCAGCTCATGTTCCACCGTGTCACTCTTTTCCTAGGAAGTAAACACACATTTCCCTTAAGAAAGGTAACAGTAAATCTCAACTTTACTTTCCATTTTCTCCTGAGTCTTAGTTTCTGTTTGTTGATTTTGGCTACAGAGTGATATTAGCTCTTGCAATAAATTCAGTTTTCTGTCTTAGGACTAGATTCAATTTATAGCTAGGGGGAAAAAAAAACCTACCTTCTGAGGAGCAATTACTTCTCTTAACATTTTATGAAGTTGCTATTTAAGTCCACACAAAACACATAACCCCAAACTACTTTAACAGAGCAGCTTTTACTTAGCCTACAAATTAGTTATGGAAGTTTTCTTAAACATAAATTTCAACCTAAGAAGCTGAAATGACTAGAATGAATGAAAATCTAAAATTCTCTAACAAAATATCTGACTTAACTTAGTTTAATTTATTCTTTTGTGTTCTAATAGTTTTTCTATCAACAAGGAAATTCAAAAATTTTTTTCAAAATTAATTTGCTTTACCTGATCTTTTTTAACAGCGTTTAGTTTAAGTTCTGCCATTGCATCAGCTAACTGCTTTTTCACTTTCTCATTCTCCAAACGTGCAGTATGTAGATCTGCCATGGTTTTATCTCGCACATTCACAGCATCACTAAGTTCTTTAGCCAAAAAGATAACTTCCTGTCGAGTTGCTTGAACCTGTTCTTCTGCTTTACGAAGTTGCTCCTTTAAGAGAAATGTATCTTCCTGAAAGCAAATAAATGTATTTGTAAATCAGCCATTCAAATAAAAGCAGAAACACTTTCTACACATATTAAATCAGATCCATCTCTATGCATGACTTTGATGACACATATCTAGAAAGTCGAAGCTCCAACCTCACTCCAGATTCTTCCTGTGAACACTCCTGCTCAGTGTCCTGGCTAATACTCTGTATGCCAGGAAACTCAAGTCAAGCGTGTCAGTAACTAAGGCCCTGACTAATGGTCAGACCCACAGGAAAACTCCTGTTCCCCAAGATCTCTCCAACTTCAACTACTTAATTTGTATGATTACCAACAACAATTTCAAAAACTTCTTTGTAACAGCAAAAAGTTTCATTCAAACCCGTCTCCTACTTTCTAATCCAGCAGACATCAATATACAAACCTACCATTCCATATCATTAATGAACACACAAAATATTTACAATCTAGCTTTTGAAACTTATACAAATAATGCTGATAAATTACCAAGTATTTCAAGAATTAAAACTATCAGATATGAAATTGTTAATGAAATATTATAAATACAACAAATCTGATATATTAAACTTTTCTCTTTTTAATCTCTACTAAAATATCATAAACATCAAGGGGAAAAATGCAAACCAATGTTTTTTAAATCGTAAGTTCCTTAAAATGATACACAAATGATTACTTGCGAAGTATTTGTAGGCGCAACACTCATACTTTCAATTTCCGTGAGAGTAAAAAAACCTAATGAAAATTTGTCAGTTATTCACAAATAATAATATTCTGATCTAAACAACTTTTCTAATTAGTAAGGAGAAAACCCAAATAAAAATTGATAAAAGCATCAACACAAAAATTTAACATCAGTGGATACAATGCATTAAAAAACTCATAATCAGCAAGTAAGTTACATTAAATCCCACTGGTGAGTGTGGGGGCCAGAGTGGGAGCTACATTCTGATCTGCATATAGCTGCAGTGTCCCTTGGTACAAGTGTGGACAGGGGCTGGGTGCACCAGGCTGGGCTAGACTCCAGCACCCACTGGTGCTCATGAGGACCAGGACAGGGGTAGGATGGGCTTAGCTGGGTCTCTGTCCCTACTGAGCCATGTGTGAGCTGTGTCTGAGTGTGGACCAGACTTGGCTGGGCTGAAACATCCAAAAAAAATAACTGGAATGGGTTTAAGGCCAGTGAGGAGAGGCCACTGTTCCTGCCAGGACAGGAGCCGGACTAAGTGGGGCTGGCCCATGGGCCCACCGGTGTGCGCAACACCAGACGTTGGGAGAGGTTCTAATGGAGAGAGAAAGTGGAAACAATGGTCTTGTACACTTTCCTATAGGCCTTGACCCTTTGCAACCTAATCAACTATGTAAAGATTATCAAAATAAAATAATAATAATTTTTAAAAATTCCAGTAATTGGCTGACTTAAGGGCAACTTCTGTCTATGGGACTGCTGCCGTTACAGGTGGTGGTTTTACCTTCTATGTGATAATACCAGTTCTGAGTTTTAGCATTTTCTAAAGAAAATACAGCAGTAGGGGTGATGGACTGTGCCAGCCCTGCACTTGCCAAGTACACACAAGAATCTGGCCTGGGATCACCTCAGACAAAGATTCTTCTGGGATATCCCCAATTGAACTGCCGGACTCAGAACCCTAACCATGAAGAGAAATGCAGGTTCCGTGGTTTGCCGTGGAGTGCAAATGCCAGAGCCGAACATCCTAAGAGACTCAGACGGAGCAGTGGAGAGCATAACCAACCAACTATCCCAGCCACATGTTGGCAGTGAAAAACCGGGCAATGGAGACTCTAAGGTGCACTATCTCAATCAGTGGATTCTGAATAGATTTCATCATGCGCGGAATAATGACAGTGGCAACAATTCAGAACTGTTGAACTATCAAAACCATCTGAGCAGTGCCCTCCGAACATGCCCCACATCAGGGACCTGGGATGGGTAGGAGACTGGGTGGGGCTTCTCCCTTTATCTCCACCTTTACCCCAGATACAGGAAACAAAATGTGGAAATAATAGTCTTACCCACTTTTCTGTAGCCCTTGAATCTTTGTGACCTAATTATGATTTTTTTTTTTTAAAGAAAAATACAGTAGTAAAAATGGCACTCGGGGACATCTTCTCCAATGTTGGAGCAATTAGTCTGGTCCTGGCTCCCCTCTCAATCTGAATTTCTTGATCATACACACAAGTGAAGCAGATGAGTGCTTGGGTTCCCTGTCAGGTGGAGACCCAGATCACACTTCAGATTCTGGACCCGGTGCAATGGCTCAGTGGCTAAATCTTTGCTTTCCACACACCAAGATGCTATATGGGCGGTGGTTTGTGTCCCAGCTGTTCCGCTTCCCATCCACCTCCCTGCTTATGGCCTAGGAAAGCAGTCGAGGATGGCCCAAATCTTGGGACCCTGTACCCACATGGAAGATCCAAAAGAGGTTCTGGTTTCAGACTGGCTCAGCTCCAGCCTTTGCTGAGCTTGGAGAATGAACCAGTGCAGAGAAGATTTTTCCATATCCTTCTGCCTGTATATCTGCCTTTCCAATAAAAATAAATTTGAACAAATTAGCAACTTCCATTTCTTGACTTTGACCCAGCTCACTCGCAAATTTTATAGCCATCTGGGGAAAGAAACAGTGAATGGGAGCTCATGTTCGCTAGCTTGTTCTGTCTCAGCTTTTCAAACAAAATGAACAAAAGAATGCTGAGAATTAAAAATCAAAGGGGCTCGGCAGCGTGGCCTAGTGGCTAAGGTCCTCGCCTTGATCCCATATGGCCGCTGGTTCTAATCCCGGCAGCTCCACTTCCTCTCTGTCTCTCCTCCTCTCAGTATATCTGACTTTGTAATAAAAATAAAATAAATCTTTAAAAAAAAAAAATCAAAGTAAGCAAATCATACATAGTTAATAGAGATATATGTTACCTAGATACATTTTATCTCCATCAATCTCAAATACCTATTGCAAAAGTACTTACCTTATTCGAGGTTGTTAGCAGGAAAGTTCTTTGCAGGTTTTCCTTTTCAGCCAAACACATCTGCAGTCTTCCAATTTCTTCTTTGAAATGAGTAATAACACTTTCCTTGTTCCCATCTAAATTCTTTAAAGTCTGGACCTCTGACACAAGCTTGGTATTTTCAATTTCTGTGTTCTTCAGATGTACCTGGTAACAACATTTGAAAATGAAGAGGATAGTCTAACTCCATGAACTAAGTTAAATAAAACTGTAAGATTCTGTTATTTCTCTCCATCCCACAATGATTAAGGAACGGACCAGGAGTAAGGAGATTGAAGGAATAGACACAGCTTTGCTAAGCTTTCTTTCTTCCTACAGAGGTTAATTCTATGCTCTCACCACAATACCTAACATCCAATGTCTATTCCTCGGACATAACGATTTTAGGTTCTATTTTGAAAAAAAAAAAAAAAAGGTTAATTGGACTAGGCTGCTCTCTTGAGGAAACAGATGTTACAGGCACACTCAGATACGAGAACATGACCAAATTCTGGAAAACTAGAAGGGACACATTCAAAACCAGTATCTCGAGCAATTTTTTTTTTGACCAATAAAAAGTATACCAGTTTCCATTCTTAACATTTATATGAATCAGTTTCCACAATTGTAATTATAGAGTAAACACCTCTGTGTGTTATCACAAATATCGTGCTTTGGTTAATAGTGGAAAAAAAATTACTCCTTGTAATTTACTCTTTAAATACATAAAATGCTGAAGGATTAATTCCCGTTCATCTTTTTTTTTTTTTAAGATTTATTCATTTTATTACAGCCAGATATACAGAGAGGAGGAGAGACAGAGAGGAAGATCTTGCGTCCGATGATTCACTCCCCAAGTGAGCCACAACGGGCCGACGCGTGCCAATCCAAAGCCGGGAACCTGAAACCTCTTCCGGGTCTCCCACACGGGTGCAGGGTCCCAAAGCCTTGGGCCGTCCTCTCCTGCTTTCCCAGGCCACAAGCAGGGAGCTGGATGGGAAGTGGAGCTGCCGGGATTAGAACCGACGCCCATATGGGATCCCGGGGCTTTCAAGGCGAGGACTTTAGCCGCTAGGCCACGCCGCCGGGCCCTCCCGTTTATCTTCTACAGATATGTCAAAAGTCAACATCCTTGCAACATTACTTTTAAAAACTATGAAATTTCATAATCATCATCTCATGAAAGTGACTTAACAAGAAGCTGACAACTCAGTATTACTAAATCCTTTATCTGGCATTGCTTCCAGGAAACTCTTATCAACCAATTTTTAAAAATAATCTCCATGCCCCTCTACTGACACTTCAAACGCCACAGCCTGCAAAACCAGCATCCCATAGAGGGATGAGTTTGAGTCCTGGCTGCAATGCTTTTCACCCAATTTGATCAAACTCCAGGCTCCTGGCTTTGATTGGCCCAGCTCTGCCTGCCACGACCATTAGAAGAGAGAACCAAACAATGGAAGAACTCTATTACTCAGCCTTAAAAAAAAGTTACTTAGAAGAAAGTTTAAGCAGCAAAAATTCAGCAGTAAGGACATTTCTGTAATTCTTAAGATTATTTAAAAAACAAAAAACTGAAACTCAAACACAATTAGCAATTTGATAGATTACTGCTCTAAGGCATATATATTCTCAAAAGGAAAGGGGGAAATACTCCTTTACATACGAACAAGTGTTTTGCGTCACTCCACCTCTCTGATTTAATCACAGCACTTGCTAGCCATCTTCAATACCAGCAGGTTAATTCCCCGCAAACTGACTTCTAGAAGCAATGCGACCTGTTTCTTTCTCTCTCAGACGTGCAGAGAAGTTAGCTACCACACTGTGAGGACATTTAAGCAGCTTACACAGAGGCCAGGACAACAGGAGGTAAGTGTCCTGGTGCCCTCCCCCTGCTGGAAACCCAGTGATGGAGTCATCAGAAGAGATCCTCCAGGCCCAATCACAGCCAGATAGACTGCAGTCCCAGCCAACATGGTGGCAGCAATCGCGTGAAAGGCAGGCAGCAAGAACCACTCAGCCAAGCTACTCCCAATTCCTAACCCACAGCCCCCAAGCCTGGGTGTGATTCCTTACAAAGCTATAGATAACTGAAAGAAATAGAAAGAATAAATTACCTTATAAAGTTCCTTCTCATCCTTTTCTGTCTTCAACTGACTTTCAAGTTGTTCTCTTTCATGTTGTGCCTTCCTGAGTTTGTCCTTTAAACTGAAAGAAGAAAATATGATGTTAACATAAACCAAAAAAGCTATTAAAATACTACTCTGGTCCCAACGTAATACCCTAGTGCCTAAAGTCCTCGTCTTGCATGTGCTGGGATCCCATATGGGCACTGGTTCTAATCCCAGTGACCCCACTTCCCATCCAGGTCCCTATTTATGGCCTGGGAAAGTAGTTGAGGACGGCCCAAAGCCTTGGACCCCTGCACCCACATGGGAGACCCGGAAGAAGCTCCTGGCTCCTGGCTTCGGATCAGCGCAGCTCTGCTCATTGTGGCCACTTGGGGAGTGAATCAGTGGACTGATGAATTTTTCTCTTTATATCTGACTTTCCAATTTAACAAATATTAAAAAAAAAAAAAAAAAAAAAAAAACCATCAAAAATACCTGTCCAGTTCGGTTTCTTTCTCAATTGCTTTGTGTGTCACTGACACAATGTCTTCTTCCAGCTGGAGGGCTTTGGCTTTTGCATCGCTGTATTTCTTCTTAAACTCCTCATTCTCCAATTTTAAACTTTGTGACACTTCCATTAAACTCTTAAAAAACATCACAAAATGTTTTCAGAAACAGAAACAAAATCAGCAAGTCAAATGCACATATCTTTAGGAAACTTCTGCAGTTGTTAAAAATTTTAATTTTTATTTTCAAGCTGTTGCAGGCATTTGAGGAGTCAGTCAAGTGAGGGAATATATCCCATCTTTCTCTATTGATCTGCCTTTCAAATAGCTGGGAATAGTGTTTTTATTTTAAAACTTTGCCCTAAAACAATATTTTCCTACCAAACTAAAACTTCAGATACAAAATCACAACTTTGACAAACACTGTACTTACAAAACATCAAACATCATATAGTATTTTTAAACTAATTTACCTAATATTTTACTTATAGGTGTGACATAAGTTTAAATATCTTGCCAAGATGTGAAAACTATTACACCGCATCTACACTTCACTGAAAAGCTTATCACAACAGTGGTCAGATACAATCTACTTCTTTTATACTTTTCAAAGCAAATGTCTGTTTTACTGAATTTGCAACACTAGCCAAAATTCACTATACGAAAATGCCCTCACTTAATGACAAGAAATATTTATTGCCTCTGCTACATCGACTGTAAATACACAATGACTCCTGCAAAGTTTGACTCATTCACTGTATTTATCTTACTGATTTACAGTGTCAGCCACTAAAGGTTTCTAAACAGTTTTTCATGTTTTCTAAATTTTCCAAAAACTTTCTTAGCACTCAAATAAGCTATAGATTTAATCCAGGATTTTTTTTGTTAAAAGTAAAGACTAGGGCCCGGCGGCGTGGCCTAGCGGCTGAAGTCCTCGCCTTGAAAGCCCCAGGATCCCATATGGGCGCCGGTTCTAATCCCGGCAGCTCCACTTTCCATCCAGCTCCCTGCTTGTGGCCTGGGAAAGCAGGAGAGGACGGCCCAAAGCTTTGGGACCCTGCACCCGCGTAGGAGACCCGGAAGAGGTTCCAGGTTCCTGGCTTTGGATTGGCGCGCATCGGCCCGTTGCGGCTCACTTGGGGAGTGAATCATCAGACGCAAGATCTTCCTCTCTGTCTCTCCTCCTCTCTGTATATCTGGCTGTAATAAAATGAATAAATCTTAAAAAAAAAAAGTAAAGACTAGCTTCTAATTCTGTAAGTAACAAAGTTCTATATTGGGTATTCTTTAAAAATGCATAAGGAAGAGTTAGAACGCAAAACATGAACTGTTTTCTCCCAGTCAGTTCATTCTGATGGTAACTTGGTAGTCAGAGAATCATAATGTGACCTGATAGCATTTTGGCATCTAAGCCTATCTCTAAAAGTTATAAAATGATAAAGTAGGAAGTAATCCCTGGCGTATAGTTTTATTGAACTAAAATATTCTTCAGCATATTCATAGTAGCTAACCCTTCCTTAACATGAAAATCTAATCCAATAATCCTTTTTATTATTATTATTATGTATTATTGTAAAGTCAGATATACAGAGAGGAGGAGACACAGAGAGGAAGATCTTCTATCCACTGACTTACCCCTCAAGTGGCCACAAGGGGAGGAACTGAGCCAATCCGAAGCCAGGTGCCAGGAGCCAGGAGCACCCCTGGGTCTCCCATGTGGGCGCAGGGTACTAAGGTTTTGGGCTGTCCTCTACTGCTTTCTCAGGACACAGGTAGGGAGTTGGATGGGAAGTGGGGCTGCCAGGATACGAACCAGCACCAACATGGGTTCCTGGCATGTATAAGATGAGGACTTTAGCTGCTAGGCTACCAAGCCGGGCCCTAAAACTACTTTTTAAAATGAAAACATAAAGGCCTAGCACGGTAGCCTAGTGGTTACAGCCCTGCCTTGAACATGCCGGGATTCCACATGGGCGCTGGTTCTAATCACGGACTGTGCCAGACCCTTAACTGGCAAGCACACACAAGAATCAGGTCTGGGATCAACTCACTCAAAGTTTCAATGGGGATTCCTCCTACTGAATTGCTCAACTCAGAACCTCAACCATGAAGAAAAGTGCAGGTGCCATGGTCTGCCCACAGAGAAATGGACAACATATCCTGGTTCACATGGTAGTCAACTGGAGCCTGCAGAGGACAGCTGGTACCACAACAAAGGATGGAGGACAGAACAAATAGATCATCTACCCCAGCCATGTGATGGCAGTGAAAAACTGGGCAAGTGGAAATGCTAAGGTGGACTGTGTCAGCCAGTGGATTCTGGAGAGATTTCAACGTGCTTGGAATGGCGAGTTTGGCAGCAATTCAGAACTGCTGAAGTATCAAAACCATCTGAGCAGTGCCCTTGGAGCATGCCCTACATTGGGGACCATGGGATGGTTGGGAGGCTGGGTGAGACTTCTTCCTTTATCTCCCCTCTTCCCACAGATACAGGAAAAAAAGGCGGAAACAATGGTCTTATCCACTTTCCTATAGGCCTTACCCTTTGCACCCTAATTAACTATGTAAAGATCACAAAAATAAAAGAATTTTGAAAAAGTAACAATAAAATCTGGAGGCCCAGTACGATGGCTCAATTGTCTAATCCTCCCCTTGCACGTGCCAAGATTCTATATGGGCACCAGTTTGCACCCCAACTGCTCCATTTCCCATGCAGTCCTTGCTTACTGCCTGAGAAAGCAGTAGAGGATGGCCCAATGCCTTGGCACCCTGCACCCACATGGGAGACCTGGAAGAAGCTCCTGGCTCTTGGCCTTGGATCAGCTCAGCTCTGGCCACTGCAGCCATTTGAGGAATAAGCCACCAAGTGAAAGATCTTTCTTCATTTTTTGTAAATCTGCCTTTCCAATAAAAATAAGTAAGACTACTAAAACAAATCTAGAGCCAGTGCTGTAGTGTATCAAATAAAGCTGACACCTGTAGCACTAGCATCCCTTGTGAACACTGGTTCAACTCCCAGCAGCGCCACTTCCAATGTGGCTCCCTACTAACATGCGTGGGAAAGTGCCAAAAAGGACCCCAGTGCTTGGCCTCTGTACTCAAATGGAAAACCCAAAAGAAGCTATTGGTTCTTGGCTTCAAGCTAGCAGCCAAGGCCACTTTGGCCATTTGAAGACTCAACCAGGAGATCTCTGTCTCTCTTCCTCTAATTATGCCTTTCAAAAATAAAAATAGGATCCAGTACCATGGTCTAACAGGCTAATCCTCCCACTGTGAGGTGCCAGCATCCCATATGGGTGCTGGTTCATGACCTGGCTGCTCACTTCAGATGCAGCTCCCTGCTTATGGTCTGGGAAAGCAGTATAGGACGCCCAAAGCCTTGGGACCCCTGCATTCATGTGTGAGACCAGGAAGTAGTTCCTGGCTTCTGGCCCTGGATCAGCTCAACTCTTGTCATTGCAGCCATTTAGAAAACCAGGAATAGAAGACTTTCTCTATTTCTCCTCCTCTCTGTAAATCTTTCAGATAAAAATAATTTTAAAAAATAAACCTTTTTGTTTAAAAAATGCATAAACCTACAGCTTTTGAAAAACATTTGATAGGTGACAAATATTCATTTGGTCACCATTTATAAATCATGACAAAAGGATACCACAATTCCAACAATACAAAAGACAAAGTTAATCCTGATTATCAGTGGGCCAGCATTGTTACAAAGTCAGTTAAGCTACCTTTTACAACACTGGCATCCCTTCTAGAAGCAATGGTCAAGACCTGGCTGTTTCACTTCCAATCAGGCTCCCCACTAACATGTCTAGGAAGCAGCTCCGTTTTTGTCCCTGCCACTCACATGGAGACAGAAGCAGAGTTCCTGGCAACTGGCTTCAGCCTGCCCCACCATAGCTGCTGCAGGTATTTGGGGAGTGAACCAGCAGATGGGTGACTGCTGTCCCTTATTCTCTATTCCTCTGTCTTCTGAATAAATGAATCTTAAATGTAAAAATTAGGTCTCACTCTAAATGTATACATATATGTGTATATATATATGTCAGGATATATACATATATTTGATATATATATCAAAAACTGAGATGCACTATTATCTGAAAAAAAAAAAAACAGTTTTGGAATCATAATGAACACCAAGAAAAAAAATAAATTAGGTTCTCAATAGCTAATCAGTTGCCTGCAAATAATTTTCTTATTTACAAAAATTTCTAGTCAGATTTCAAATTAAATCTTACTCATCTGAATTCAGCTTTACTCAAAAACCTCACATCTCTAAAGTAACTGAAAACAAGCCACGCAACCAATTACACAGGACATAAACATGTCTCCTCTGGTTTCTAGAAATCCACACAAAAATTTGAGAACAAAACACAATAATCTAACTTCATGGTATCAACAGACAAAATAAACACATGCTAAAAAAATGAAAATAGTAATTAGGCAATTACATGTTTCACTAATATTATCCCTTACAAACACAACCTCTTTAAGTTGTTGTTGCATGCTTTATTTATTCAAACTATCTTAGGGATCCCATATGGGTCCGGTTGGTATCCCGGCTGCTCTACTTCCAACTCCCTGCTTCTGTCCTGGGAAAGCAACAGAGAAGGGCCCAAAGTCTTGCAACCCTAAAGCCACGTGGCCGACCCTGAAGAAGCTCCTGGCTCCTGGCTTCGGATCGCTCAGCTCTGGCCATTGCGGCCACTTGGGGAGTGAGCCAGTGGACAGATCTTTCTCTGTATCTCCTTCTCTCTGTATATCTGACTTTCCAATTAAAGAAAATAAACCTTTAAAAAAAAAGTTCCTATAATTTCTCCTTCTGGTAAGTATAGTATTTTACCCCATTAAAGTTCTGTTTTTTTATATTATAAATGTATTATGCTTTTATAATCTAGGGGAAATATTATGCACCTCCATTCCTGTTAGATGACAGCTATTATTTTAATCTTTCTCAATGGTTATATAGTTCACAAGCATGAAAGGCAGTAAAGTAACAGTGACTCAGGTCAGAGAAAGATCCATAATTTTCTATAGTATTCAATATCACTAAACAAAAGAAAGAAATCACTTGCAAATGTTTTCCAGAGTATACCCCAATGCATCCTCTCCTCCAAGATCACAAACTGTCATGAAGACTTAAGAGGTGCCATAAAAACTTCTGTTGAAGACCCTTCCTGAGTACCAAGGCAACAGCCTTCTATAAGACTGATTATATTCTGGGCCCGGCGGCGTGGCCTAGCGGCTAAAGTCCTCGCCTTGAAAGCCCCGGGATCCCATATGGGCGTCGGTTCTAATCCCGGCAGCTCCACTTCCCATCCAGCTCCCTGCTTGTGGCCTGGGAAAGCAGGAGAGGACGGCCCAAGGCTTTGGGACCCTGCACCCGCGTGGGAGACCCGGAAGAGGTTCCTGGTTCCCGGCTTTGGATTGGCGTGTACCGGCCCATTGCAGCTCACTTGGGGAGTGAAACATCGGATGGAAGATCTTCCTCTCTGTCTCTCCTCCTCTCTGTATATCCGGCTTTCCAATAATAATAAAATCTTTAAAAAAAAAAAAAGATTGATTATATTCTGACCTCAGTCTGTTAGAACAAGCTTTGGACACGTACCAAGTCCTTAACACCTTAACACCTGGTACAGCACGGAGAACCTGTGATGCATTAAGTCGCACAATCCTCAACCGAACTAGACACTGGCCTCAAGTCCATGAGAAAATTCACACAAATGAAGGCCTACCATTCTGCCACTTGTATTATGAACACCCATTCTTTTCTTGGACTTCAAGGTGATCAGAGTGAAAACCATAAATGACCACATTTCAGCATATTTTGGAATAATGGATTTAGGACATACTAAATTGGGCTTTTACATGAATCATCTACCGAATCTCGATTCCTCTGGCTTGTGATACAGTCAAACAAACAAACAAACAAAAAAAAAGTTTCAGGAAATGTCAAAACCAGGTACAACCGCTGAGAAGCATGTGAAAGAACGAAGAAAAACAGTGGTAACTATACAGTAGTTATGCAATCGAGTAAAAGCTCAGCTGAATGTCCTAAAAGTAAACACGTATCTCATGAGTTTTTACTGATTTTTAATACTTTGTACTTCTGCCTTTAAAAAGTGTGAAAGAAAATAGTCTTTAAACAAACAGAAAACCCTACCTCTATAGTCTACTGCAGAATACTAAATATTTTTCCAAGAACTGGGGAAATGCCTGAAGATTTTTAACAGGTAATTAGAAGTTAAGATGTTTCAGACACTCATAAAGAAATTTACAAATGCTCATATGATCTGACATTACATTTACTCTCTAATCCAAAAGAATGATCCTCAAATAAATACAACGAAGAGAAGTCATCCCAGCTTGGTAAGCCCCACGTGTGTACCATTTCTGCTTATGTATGCAACATGTAAGCGCTCCACTGCAAAGTAAAATTGGTGAGAATCACGGCAGTAACAGGTCAGTGAGTGATTGGTAAGTAACTGCTCTAGGTCCTTGTTTGGCAAAAGAACCAAACAGACCCACCATCCAGGAACAACAAGTTAATCCTTCCAACAGACATAAATATATCCAACCAGGTTTGAGACTTCAAAACTCACCATCACAATCTGTACACACTTTGTCAGAAGAAATTACTTTTCTTATGAAAATACTGAGCCAATGCAAGGGTGACTAGTGTTTTCTCAATGTTTTTGGTTTCTCACTTATCTACTTGTACCTCTAATGAAATAACAGTTTTCTGCTTATATTTTTTCTGTGCTCAAAAAATGGTACCAACTCGAAGTAGGTATTTCTTAGGTAATTTGTAGCATTTCTCACCTCAGAAAAATCTCAAAACGTTGTCTAATACCACATACTGCCTCGTTGAGTTCTGCCTTTTTTAGGACAAATTTATTTTGTTGCCCCTTTACTGCTTATCACCTCAGCTTTTATCATTTCTATTTTCAAACAAACAAACAAAAAGTCTAATGAGTAATCTACAGTTCTACGTAAAACATTCGGGAATAGTTGTCAGGACTAGCTTATCAAGCCTGGTACCAATAGTCTGAAAGTATTTTAACCATCTTAAAACATTAAAAAGGCTGCGGCAGAAGGTTAATAGGAACTGACCTATTCAAGCATAAATGTTTACTTAAAAACTATTTTTTCACTACCTCATTTTCTCTAACTTTATTGGTTCAGTTCTTTATAAAGGTGGCTTTTAGATAACACACTACCAATTCCAACCAGTTACACAGCACAGAACGAACCTGCTGCTCTGCCCGCAGTTGCTCACATCTTTCTTTTTCATGGTTAAGTTCTTTCTCCATTCTTCCAACCTGTTCTCGAAGCTGTGCAGTTTCTTTTTCCAAAACAGCAATTAACTTTAACAGTTCTTCTTTTTCCTTCATGATTTTTTCAATTTTCAACTGCAAAACAAAAACTAAAGTCAATTTTAAGTCTAAACTATGTCCCTGCAAATTGACTTTTTACATTTCAAAACAAAAGAGGATCAAATAGATTTTTTCATATCAGTTCCATACAACATTTTGTTAGAAAAATTCATGAATCACAAACTTACATCATCTTTTGGTTACAGCAGAAAATATTGTAAAGAGGTATAAGAATAGCCGAATGAGAAATTACCCTTGTGTTTACTTTTCAAATCAGCACTTCAAATAAGGTGCACCAATAAGGTGAACCACTGGGCTTTCTTATCTGGAATAAGCACACACCTCACAGAATTACACTACTTCTCTGTGAAGACAATCCTGTAGCAAATCTTTGAACTGCCACGTTGAAGTGTTCGTCTGTAAGATTATGACAAGTTTTGGGTCTTTACCTAAAGTACCAAGGAATAAATAGCTTCTATGTAGAACACTTTGAAAAGGTCATGGAAAATGAAAAAGGAAATGCACACAATTCTGAAATCCATGCATACAAGGGGACCTCAGAGGGTTAATGTCAAATTAAAATTATGGGAAAAAAAAACATGTTTGTGTTTAAAGTTTTGGTACAAAAATAAACTTATGTTTTAATTCTGATTTTTTTGGATGCACCCTTATATATAATGGCCTCTATTTGGCTTAGTGAAAACAGCTGTGTAAATAAAAATGCAAATTTGAAAACAAAAATGCAGACTATAGTAATTTAGTAACAATATAAATGATCCTTAGAGAAATACTAACAGGTCAGGATAATATACCAATGCACCAGATATCATTAGGATCTACATCAGTAAACAAAATCAATATTTCTATTACAAAAAAATTCTTTGATTCTAGCCAGAAAAAACAAAAATGGAGATTCAGAGGATGATTCTGTGACGGAAGCATTGTAAATTTTACCTGGAAAAATGTTTCTGTGCAGTACACACTAACTTAGTTTCCCAAGCTTATAAAATCAAACCGGTTGAACTCTAAAATGGCTGAAAACTTTGACAATCATGCTTTTACCTTTTCCAATATAACAAATCAAATGGTTCGGAGTAAACACCCTGAAAACAGAGCTTTTTTTAACACCTTATCTATTTTTTAAAGTCTATTTCTATAATTTTTGTGTTAATTTTTTTTGTATTTCTTTTTTTTTTTTTTAAGATTTATTTATTTATTACAAAGTCAGATATACAGAGAGGAGGAGAGAGAGAGGAAGATCTTCTGTCCAATGACCCACTCCCCAAGTGAGCCACAACGGCCAGTGTGAGCCGATCCGAAGCCGGGAACCAGGAACCTCTTCCGAGTCTCCCACGCGGGCGCAGGGTCCCAGTGCATTGGGCTGTCCTTGACTGCTTTCCCAGGCCACAAGCAGGGAGCTGGATGGAAAGTGGAGCTGCCGGGATTAGAACCGGCGCCCATATGGGATCCCGGGGCCCTCAAAGCGAGGACTTTAGCCGCTATGCCACACCACCGGGCCCTGTGTTAATTTTTTTTTTTTTTTCACTACATCATCTGAAATGAAATCAGGCATTTCACCCATAATCATTTCACAGAAATCACTAAAAAGACAATCTTTTTAACCACTACTGTTATTACAGCTAAGAAAATTAAGCATAATTTGTATTATC
The DNA here is from genome assembly GCF_030435755.1 of Ochotona princeps. Classification (NCBI taxonomy): domain Eukaryota; kingdom Metazoa; phylum Chordata; class Mammalia; order Lagomorpha; family Ochotonidae; genus Ochotona; species Ochotona princeps. Next base: position 26,767,565 of record NC_080851.1, read on the forward strand.
CAGTAGATAAGCCACAAACATCCCCACTATTCTCAAAAAACTTCCTCTTTTCTAAATCTGCTATCTATCTAATCGAGGCTCACACACTACAGGACTAAGTCTCATTAATCACTTTAACATCAACAAGGACTCAGATAATGTCTACCATTTCTATTAATTTTGTGTTAGATAAAATCTACTAAAGAGTTTAATGAATGTAAAACATAAAAGACTTGTCCAAAAAAAATCGTTAATAAATAAAAAAGATTACATCTCAGAAATAATTACCCAAGAAACAGCAACTTACATTTTCTTCATAAAGAACCCTTGCTGGAGTAGGAAAAAATGAAATAGATTGTGAAAATCTATTTGGAGAAAAAACACAAGATAAACCCATCATTTGTCTGTGAGAGGCCCTGAAATCAGGGTGGTCTACTAAGTATTCCAAAAGCTGTCCTGTAAATGCTAACTACATTCCTCTAAAGAGCTGGGCCTGTTTCTGCTTCTCTAACATTCAAATATCTGACTAAAAACCTTGATCATCAGGCAGTTGTCACCACAGAATGTTTTAGTCACCCTATAAAAGTTACATTTTTGTATTAGAGATAAGAGAGGAATTTCTGAAAAGACAAAGATACGGAAGAATCCATGATACAATGACTAGTTCCTTCTAACCGCCCAGTGTCTAATAAAAATATTTGTAACTTCATGTCTTTTTCTTATAATCTTTCAAGGTAAATAAAGTAAAATCAAAGGCATAAAACAATCTATTAAAAAATTATCCATTGTGTCTCTCCTCTCTGTAAATTTGACTTTCAAATAAAAATAAATCTTTAAAAAAAATCACCCACCTGACTATACACAGAAAGCAATGTCCTATACACAAAATATGAACAGACATTACCCAAAATATTCAATTTTAACAGCAAGTTTTCTAATTATAAGTACATTAAACACAATTAGCTGCCTTAACTGAACATAATATAGTAGTTTTTTTAATACAGTAGTTTATAAAGACGATGGGAAACATCTTGAAATGATATTTTAAAAAGGTTCTATTTTCTCTTTTAATGACTACTAAAAATAAAATGATGATTATATCATCTATCTACATAGTAAACTCATGTTGGAGCCAGCATCATAACTCCACAACTCATTTATTTAAAAAAGTGAAAAGCTTTTCATCTTTGCTTTGTAAATTATGGCTAATCTAGGCTTATTATTTGACAGTAGGAACAAGGAAAAGTATTACTCTAAAAATGTCCAACCTAAATGAAAATAAAGTATGCTCCCCAATTCATTTAACGCACTTGAGAAACAGCATGCCCACAGCTCATAAAACGAAGTTCACACCCAGACACACTGCCTTCCACTCTCTCCCAACCAGGTTTAGGTCCCAAGTTTACTCTGTTCTCCCTTCAATGAATCAGGATACCAAAAAAGCAGACAGGCAGGATGCAGGGAACATAAGGAAGCGTTCCAATAGCTATTTTCTGCATCATTCACTATGCACAAAATACTGACGGGCTCTGAGGCTCTGCGAGAGTGGAACCAATATGTAATTATAACCAAAGATTCATATCTTTTTCAAAAGAGACACTGTGCATGCACTTATTACTTTAGTTAAAAAGCATTTGATTTTTCATGGATACTCTTGCATAATCTGAAAATTCTTAAAATGCCACCTCACTGTGAGCACCAACCTCCAGCAGGCCGGCTTTCGTCGTTACCACCAGCATGTCAGAATTCCCTTCGTCTTCCATCGTCAGCAGCTCTTCAACAGGGGAAGCAGCTCGGAACTGGAAAGGTGTACTAGCTCCACGAATTTCACCCTTATGGGTAACATAACAGAACTGGTAAAATTCACCATCATCATTAGGAAGGTAATACCCTAAGAGGTAATAAATAAAAAAGATCAACTTTCCAATATAAGGTGACTCTTCCTTTCTTCTCAAACAAACCCAAATTTCCCATCTGTTAGTTCTAAAATTATTCTATCACAATATCTTTTCCATCTGTATCTCCACTAGGGCAAGATCAGCTCATCTGGAAGAAAAAAGTATGTACTCTACAAAGGAATTCCAATTTTATCACTATTATTTACTTAACCTGAGCTGCATGTTCTTCTCTGTAAAGAAGAAGTGTGGTTATCTATCACACAGTTCCTAATTTTCTACCAATTGATAAAATAGCTATTATGTAACCACTGATGTATTCAATACTAGTATACTCTTCCTCAATTTTTATTAAAGATTTATTTGTTTTTATTGGAAAGGCAAATTTACAAAGTGACAGAAAGATCCTCCATTTGCTAGTTCACTCCCCAAATGCTACAACAGCTGGAGCTGAGCCAATCTGAAGCCAGGAGCCAAGAGCCTCCTCCGGGTCTCCCACACAGGTGCAGGGTCCCAAGGCTTTAAGCTGTCCTCAACTGCTTTCCCAGGCCACAAGCAGGGAGATGGATGGGAAGCAGGGCTACCAGGATTAGAACCAATGCCCATGTGGGATCCCGGCACGTGCAAGGGGAGGACTTTAGCCACTGGGCTACCACACCGGACCCTCCATTTTTAAAGGCCCCTTAAAAAGGTAAGATACATCTTGTGATGCTTGAAATTAAGATCTAAGTACTCAATCTCTCTCTCTCTGCTTTTCAAGAAAATAAACCTTTGAAAAAAAATAAATCTTTTCAAAAATACTTTCCAAGTAAGTACTACTAGAAATGTTCATCCCAAAACTAAACTGTTTTCTGATTTCTCTTGGGTAAGTATTTGTATGCTAAGTATTTACATTCAATAACTTTCAGTACAGATTTTTTTTTCTACTTGAAAGAAAGAGGGAGGGAGAGAAGGAGAAAAGGTGGAAATGAAGCCAGGACTTGGCTGGCCTTCAGATTATACTGCACTTAAAACAGAAGGATGCCAGGGGCCCAGAATTTGCCCAGATCTTCCACGTAAGTGGCAGGGGCCTATGCATTCCAGTGATCACCTGCATCTACCAGGACACATTAACGAGAAGCTGAATCCAAAGCAGGGCAGCCAGGACTGAACTCAGCATTCAAAGATGGCATGAGCACAACAGGAAGCAGCTAGGGGCCAGCGCCCCGGCCTAGCAGGCTAAGGCTTTGCCTGAGGCATCAGCATTCCACATGGGTGCCTGTCCTAGTTCCAGCTGCTCCACTTCCAATCCAACTCTTTATTTACAGACTGGGAAAGCAGCGGATGAAACAAATGCTTGGGCCCACACACTCATATGGGAGACCTGGAGGAGTTTCATGACTCCTGGTTTCTGATTGGGCCAGCAGCTATTGTGGCCATTTGGGGAGTTTATCTGTACAAGGAAGATCTCTGTCACTCTTGGTCCCTGCCTTTGAAATACAAATAAATCTTTAAAAAAAAGAAATAGTATGGTCCAGGCCCAGCAGACTAGTGGCTAAAGTCCTTGCCTTGCACACGCCAAGATCCCACATGAGCTCCGGATCTAATCCCAGCAGCTCTGCTTCCCATCCAGCTCCCTGCTTGCAGCCTGGGAAAGCAGTCAAGAAAGGCCCAAAGCCTTGGGACCCTGCGCCTGCCTGGGAGACCCAAAAGAGCTCCTGGATCATGGCTTCTAATTGGCTTGGCACCAGCTGTTGCAGCTGCTTGTGGAGTGGGTCAACGGACAGAGGATTTTTCTGTCTCTCCTGTTTATATGACTTTCCAATAAAAATCTTAAAAAAAAAAAAATATGGGCCTAGCAGCTAAAGCTAAAGTCTTAGGCTTGCACATGCCAGGATCCCATGTGGGTGCCAGTTCTAATCCTGGTGGCCCCGCTTCCCATCCAGCTCCCTGCCTGTGGCTTGGGAAAGCAGTCAAGGATAGCCCAAAGCCTTGGGACTCTGCACCAACGTTGGGAGACCCGAAAGGGGCTTTGTACTCCTGGCTTTGGATCAGCACAGCTCCAGCCATTGCTGCTACTTGGGGAGTGAAACAGCGGAATGGAAGATCTTTCTGTCGCTCTTTTTCTCTGTAAATCTGACTTTCCAATGGAAAAATAGATAAATCTTTAAAATAAAATACATATTTAAAGTATATATTAATAGGTAACAAATTTTTACTGCAATAACTTATGACTAAATTCAGTGAGTTTTCTTGGCAACTTCATTTTATTTCCTATACATTATGCTTATATAGAGCCCATTAATTTCACCAGAACAAAAACAATTCGTAGTATATCCAAAGTTAAGAACTTGACTGAATACAATCTAGTGAAATTATATAATTGCAATATGAAATCACTGTACCAACTTGACAATTTCCAAGAGCATTTTTCTGATTTATAAAGAATAACAAGTTACAAGCTTAACCATTGTAAACATACAATTCAGTGTTAAGAATACAACCACCCCTACCATTCATTTCTAAAATGCTTTCCATAGCACAAACAGAAATCCTATACTCACTAAACAGTAATTCCTCTAGATCTGGTCAGCCAGGACTCCACTCCTAGAGAGGAGTCTGCACCTGGATGTAAGTCAGTTCATTCCCCATTATCTTTGGCCCAGGTGACTTAGCATCATATCCTCAAATTCACTCACATGGCAGATACACCAGTATTAGCTGAGTAATAATTGTTAATACATGTGCAACATCAAGGCCAGCAGTAGCTTTTGATTACTCACTTCGGTCCATCTCATAAGAACTTTCATCTGTCAGAATCATGTAACTGCTCTATAAACCTGTCAATCACCCTCATGGTTTCCAGCTACAATACGTTCCTCACCTCTAGCCTGTTACAGTGTTGTAACATCAGAAATACTATTTTCTTATTCAAAGAAAAAAATCACCCCAGGGAAAGATGTGCAAAGAAATCCAGTATTCTAGCAAAAGATAATAAAGAAAAGATATTTTAATCCCCACATATTATATTATCATATGGCCAACAGCAAACATACCAAGTATAATTAAGATTAATACATATTCCCACACACGTCTCTAAACAAAGAAACTATTTCAACTTTGGCACCCTGGATATGTCTAACAGATCATTAAAATGGGGTATAACATTATTAAAGACAATGAAACATCCAGGTTGATTGAGTTCTGTAGTTTTCAGCTCTTACCTTGAAATGCTAGTACACAATTGACTGTTGATCCTTCTACATACTGTTCAGGCATAGGCGACCATAAAAACGTGTAATAATCCCGAGCAGTACTCCATCCAACCTGTAGGAAAATAACCAGGATAGGGGAGTAGTTGTGAGATTAACAGCATCTAATACAAGCCTGATACTCTATGCTATACTATTTGATACTACAACCCAATGTTAAAACATATACTTCATATCTACAAATCATCATTTTAACAAAATATCAAATTACAATGTACTAAGCAATAGCCTACAGTTATAAAAACCTACATACTGAATAACAGATTTCTCACAGGTAAGGACACACATATCATTGTGCTTAAAATCTGACTTCACTAAACCTATGTTTAGTGACAAATGTTGAAGACTTTTGGTTTTGCTTAGGCATCTCTTTGCACTAAATTCACTTACCTTTTATTTTTGTAGTCTCACTATAAGCAATCTGTATAAATTCATGCAAAGACTTTCAGCACAAAAATATTCATACATACAAGTAAGCCACCTATGTCTCACCTCTTGCTAAAACATTTTTTTTTCTTTTAAAAAGTTTAATGGCACATACAACATATTCCAACATAAAAATATATGGGTAAGTTAAAAAAAAACATACTGCAACTTCCAATTTCTTCATTCCTGAGAAAACAAAATTTGTGAATTCAAAGGAAAACCTACCACCATCTTTAGCTAAACCCTAATATCCTCCTTATGTGAAGGGAAGCCTGGCTCTGTGTCACACTAACCATCCACTGGCTTAGGACATGACTTTGGGGGTACAACTTTTAGGAAAAAAAAAGTCACTTGAATTATGACTACACAGCAAATTATAAATTTAAGCAAGCCTAACTATCACCAAAACCCTGAATTTCAGGAAATAAGGATGGCTCAAAAATCAAATAGATAATCATAATAATCGTGTAGGTCAACCACCACGGCAGATGCATCGCTGCTCAGACACACGCAGTCATCAATGAGCGACCGCATCATGTCCTCACTGGGGCATATGCGGCGCAATTTGGGATAAGCCTTGAGTCTCGTGCGCCTCGTGGGCTGGCTGTGGCGACGGCGCCCCTGCAGCCCCGCCATGCGCCCGCGGCGGCTCCCCGGCGCCCTGGCCACAGGCCGCCGGTTTTGCGCCTCTTAACGGCCAGCGCGGCGCATGCTCCAGAAGCTATTCGCTAAAACATTTTCAACTCATATTACCTTACATAGCTAAATCTGTGTTTTCTAGGTAAACTTTAGCACATTACATAACTCAAGAGGAGAGTTATTTAACAACAGATACTAGCTATCCATTTGCTAGTAATATTACAAGAAAGCATGCATCAGCCACGGAGTTAGATCACACATATTCTATGATTACAACTTGGCTTTTATCTCTAAAGGATAGCTGAGCGATTACAACCCAGCAGGATTGGTACAATCATCCCAGCAATCCTTGATCAACATGTACTGCTCTAATTATATACAGTGTTCTTTCCTGAAACTTTTAATGTATGAGTGCATGCAACTTCTCTGGGACAAATCATAGGCTGCATTTCTGGGTGGCATGGTCAAAACTATTTGACACTTGTCATTTTCTACAGATGAGAAGCTTGAAAGAAACCAGTTACCAGTGACTTACAGCATCTGTCTGAGCCTCTGGTTTCTCTCTCAAAGTTGGTGAATGCTTATGGCACTTAGTTAAATGCCCAACCTAAACAAATGGAAGTTACTTCAAGTGCAGTACAACGTACTGATTAAGAACATTATGTGTAGGGTCACATGACCAGCAAAGGCCATTCACTGGCACTACCACTTCAGATGGGTTGCTCATTTCTAGTTCTTCCTCTTTAAAAAAAAGATAATGGTAATCATCTCAAAATGTTGCTGCGTGTCAAATAAAATCATTCCTGTCAAGTTTCTGGTGCAGAGCTTATTAAATATTATTTAGTGCTTATTAAATATTGCCACTCACTGGGGCCAGCAATGTGGTACAGTGCGTTTAACTGCCTCTTACAACCCAGGCATCTCCTAAAAGTCCCATAGCATTCAAGTCCCAATTCCTCCATTGCTGCTCCAGATCCCTGCTCGTGCATCTGATTGCTTGGGCTCCTGCTACTCACATGGGAGACAGAGATGGAGTTCCAGGCTCTCGGCTTGGGCCTGATCCAGCCCCAGCTGCAGAGGGGCGAACATGCAGATGGCAGCTCTCACACACCCACTTCTCTCTCTCATCTCTCTTTAACTCTGACTTGCAAATATCCTCTAAGTTTCTCCAGTTCTTCCAACAAGACATACTTCTGGTACAAACAGTATTTTGTATTCTTTGTCCCTGTACATATACTGATACCGGGCGGGAAAGAGTGGTGAGAAAACCTCCTTAGAGCTATATTTTCTTGGGAAAGGAATCTAAGTGAACAGACTCTAGTCAAACCTGGTGGTTAATACAGCAACTGAGGCATGTGGGCTTGGTCTAGCTAATAAGGTGTGTGTGGTGCCTTAGAGGAGCAGCAGACGATGAACGTCGGTCCCTGCCACCCATATAAGATTGAGCTCAGGCTCCTGGTTTCAACATGATCCAATCCCACCTATTATGGGCATGCAGAGAGGGAACCAGCAGATAGAAGGTTTGTCTGCCACTCACAAAAAAAAAAAAATTAAAAAGGAAAAATCTGTCAGATAACAATGGTTGCATGCCATATTCCAAGTGCCTGAATTCCAGTCGTGGCTCTGCTCCCAATTTCAGCTGCTGACTAATGGACATCCCAGGAGGGAAATAAGAACTCAAACAGCTTGGTCCCTGATTCCCACATGGAACACCAGACCACATTCCCACTTCCAACTCCACGCTGGCCCAGGCCAAACTACTGCAGGCACCTGGGGAGTATACCCATGGATGGGAATGATCATACTCTCTCCCCCTTCCGAACAAATACAAACACATTTTTAAGAAAACAGCAAAAAGTGACAGTGCCATTTACTTGTAAAACTAGCTCACAAAACCTCTAACATGCTAATATCACAGTGTAAAACAATACCTGATTCAAGTTAGCACTAGAAGAACAATCAAAAATACTGTCTTGATTTACTATATAAATTAGGAAATGTATGGAAGCCAAAATTTAAACCCCAAATTTAAGCTTTTCTGCTACCCACACACTACTCAGTCTTCTCCCTAAAATAAAACGTCATACTTCTAAACTTCCCTTCCAACACTAATTCTATACTACCTAACTCCTAAGGTACAGCTGACAAAAGATAGGATATGTCTTACATCTTTGCTTCCACATTAAAATACATTAGAGTGGATCACACTGGGAAAAACAGACAAGACAGGTATCTGGAAATTATGTATGAACCCTCTGCAATCATGAGGAAATCTAACTGAGAGTCAACAAATCAGAGTGTTCAAATTACCAGGTTTTTTTCCTACATTTTATTTTCCTGGTCATCTGACTAAAACACAGACTACAAGGCTGCAAGATAGATCACAATGCAAGGGCAGTTGCCTTTTAGTCCTCCATAGTATGTGCAAAGATCACTACCTCTAGATTTGAAAACAACTTTGGAACACTAAAAACTAGCAGAGATCATGCCAACAGCACCTGACATGTCTGTGATTTCTGACATTATTTATTTGTAAACTAATTTAATTTCTGCTAAGAATATAACACCTCATACTTTGCACTTGCATAACTCAGACCAAACCAAATTCATATACACAAATGAAACAACAGAATTCACAGCAAGTACACAGATATACCTAGTCAAGCGACTGAGCTGCGGGCTAGGTTGCTCATCTCCCATATGGGTTTGAACTTCTCACTCTGCTTGCTGCATCAACTTTCCTAACGCACACCTAAGAAGGTAGCAAGTGATGGTTTGTGTTGTCTTTGCCACCCATAAATCCAGTTCCTATGGTCCAGACCACCAGGGACATTTAATAAGTAAATCAGCAGGTGAGAGCTCTCTCATCTCTGCTTTTCAATTTAAAACCAAACAAATCAATGAAACAAATATAATACATTTTACTGCAATTAACATTGGATTTAATAATAAAGATATGGCATCAGATGCAGTTCTAAATCATCTCCCACAAGCTGAACTGGTGAGCAACTCCACTGCCCATTTTGTATATTCCTATCTCCCTAACTAAACAGGTAGAGAATTGTGCTCAAACACCTGCTCACATGAGGCTCTAAGTCACTTTTATCTCTGGACCTCAGTTACTTCATCTATAAATTGGAATGTATAGCAGCTAGATAAAAAATCTTTATGAAACATAAATACAAAAAAAGTCTAAAAACTACAAGGAAAGAAATTTAAAACTGACAACCAGTCTTAAGACCCTTCTCAGGCTTCACTCATTTCCCCAAGCAACTTGAACTTCCCAGTCAGTTATCACTTCAATAATGCACACAAAACCACAGGAGTGTCCTTTATCCCTTCAACTTCCCTTCCCATTACAGCCTGAATGAAACCCACTTTTGGCACTCTTCACACACAAATCTGGGTGGTGATCCTCTCTGAAGAAAGTCATAAAACCGCTGCTTAGCAAGCTCCTACTTACCTACTCTGATTTCCTTTAACATTCTTCCAACGGCGGCAAGGCCAAACCTGTTCCACATTTAAGTCTTTTCCAAATTCTTAGCATATGGCCTTCCTAACCAAGGTGCTACAGAATGAGTTCCAGTTCCAACCCAGCTATAAGCTGACATATCCAATGAAATCTACTTACGGAAAAGTACCTGAAATTGATTCCCTTCTCCATTTCAGGCCTTCATTATCTCACACAGAAAATTAGCACAGTCTAAATGTTTCCTGTACCTTCATTCTCTTCAAAGTCCAGTTTATCTTACACTGCATTATAAGATCCAAGTTCACGTCTAACCTTTATTACTCCTTATTGAAAACCTATTTCTTAAACATTAAGACAACCCACAATGTAATCCAAGCTACCCTTCCCCATTCATCCTCTGAAACGAGTATCTGACCCAGGCAAATCAAAGTCCTTCACACTTTCTCAAGCATATCACACACGTTCCCGTTTTCATTCCTTCACTCCTAAAATTATTACCTGGTCATTCTCTTCCTACCTAATGGTCACAGTATGCTATCCAACATAATGAGTCTGGAGGGCAACTTACAGTATAAAGTGTTCTAAAATTTTCACTTTCCAGAACTTACTCAATACAGTCAGTAAGTAATGAACAAAATAAATACAGATATTACTAAGCATTATTTATCATAAACACTTAACATAAATGTCCACTAGTAAAGAATTAGCTCAACGAATTCACTGAACTGATGAAATGCGTGTGTCCACTGGAGTGTACCAGGGGATGGCTCCGGTGCTCGGGTCCTTCCCACCCAAGGGGAAACACTCTGCAAGCTTCTGGCTCCTGGCTTCAGCCTGGCCCAGCCCCAGCTGCTGCTGGCATTTGGTGAGTGAACCAGAGGATGTCCCCACCAATCTCTTCATCACAGACTGTCCACTCCTCATCCTTTGAAGTGTCTCACCACTGTGCCTTTGCTCGTGCCGTTTTCGTACTGGGATGGCCTCCCTGTGCTCAACGGCATTTCCTCCTCCTCCTCCATTTCATGCCCATTCTCACAATTCTCCCAGTTCTGTTATCTTTAACTTGATCTCAGTATTTCACATAAAAGCCAAACTAATACTGATTTCATGGGACACTCACAATAAATATGCCCACAACTTATAATGTGACAAGCCCAAAACCTCATACGAAGAGTTAACAGGAATTCATCTATTCAGGAGTATCAAATAATAATTCAAAAAGAGGAACTGGAGCCCGGTGCAATAGCCTAGTGGTTAAATCCTTGCCTTGCATGCACCAGAATACCATATGGGTGCCAGCTGGTGTCCTGACTGCTCCACTTCCCATCCAGCTCCCTGCTTGTGGCCTGGGAAAGCAGTCAAGGACAGTCCAAAGCCCTGACACCCTGCACGCACGTGGGAGACCCAGAAGAAGCTCCTGGCTCCTGACTTCAGATCAGCTGAGTTCCAGGGAGTCAACCAGCGGTCACATGGACAGAAGATCTTTCTATCTCTCCTCTTTAAAAAATCTGACTTTCCATTAAAAATAAATAAACTGAGCAAGGCATGGTAGCCTAATTACTAAAGTCCTCACCTTGCATTTGCCAGGATCCCATATGGGTGCCAGTTCATATCCCAGATGCTCCACTTCCTTTCTAGCTCCCTGTTTGTGCCCTGGGAAAGCAGTAGAGGACGGACCAAAGGTTTGGAACCCCACACCCATGTGGGAGACCTGGAGGAAGGTACTGGCTCCTGGCTTTTGACTGGCTCAGCTGCAGCCTCTGCACCCACTTGGGGAGTGAACCAGAAGATCTTTCTCTGTGTATCTCCTCCTCTCTGTATATCTGCCTTTCCAATAAAAAACAAACAAACCTTTAATAAATAAATAGAATCAAAGAGGAATTGAAATGTTATTACAAATCATTAAGCCCTAATATAGTTTTCTGCACTGTTATCAGACCAGACTTTTCACTTGTAAATACTTTCAATGTGTCCAATTCTAGAAGCATTCTTTCTATTGTGTTATTTAAGTTATACAGACCACACAAAATTTTAATCCTACTAAAATCACATCTAAAGTAAAAACAGATTCTGATAGAGATTTTAGAGTGATCCAGGAGGAAGACAGTAACTTACTGGTTAGACATTCACAACACTGGTTTAACTGCTCAAAGGACGCTTACCCACCCTCACTTCATTAGGAACAGGTAATATCACTAGAAAATGCTCTGCAAGGTGAGGCACCACTACTCACTACCCTAACACAACTTTCAAGCAAATAGCATACAAAACAATTGGTAGAAATATAAGGACTGGGACTCTAGGTCAAAGAGTTTACCATTCAGCCATGTAAAATACACTTCTACAACAGGCTAAGAAAATATGAGCAGTACTTCAGCAATGCAAAATGAAAGATAACATTACTACAACAGTATACAAAATGAATTACAAATTACTGCAAGAATGTATTGTTCTACGAGGTAAAGAATGGAAAAGAAAAAGATTCTGAAAAAAAAAAATGTTCACAAAAACCTTTAATAAACATGAACCTTTTGATCACAGAGAGGAAAATTTGATAAAATATCCCCAATATTTCTTTTACACTATTGTGTATTGTTAATTTTTTGTTGTTTACAAAAATAACCCTTAGAGGCCGGCGCTGTGGCATGAAGGGTAAAACCACTGCCTGACACGAGTACCCCATGTGTGAAGCAGTCTCTCCACTCTCCACGCACCTTCCTGTTTACACACCAGAGAAGCAGCAGAGACTGGCCCAAGTACTTGAGCCCCTGCATCCCCACCGGAGACCTGGAAGATGCTCCTGGCTTCAGATCAGCCCAATTCTGGATGTTGTGGCCATTTGGGGAATGAGCCAGTGGATGGGAAGATCTTTTCAAAAAAATACTTAAAAAACAACAACAAAACACCTTTCTTAACATGGAGTCGAAACAAGGCCAGTATAAAAGCTACTTACCAATCCATTTAAAAAGAAAATTAAAAATAAATCGCCTTCACAGAAGATAATATTCAAAAAGTTTCTTACCTTGAATATACCAACCCAATCTTTTGGATGTGGATGGATATATGGAGTTAAGGTGTAATGACATTCCAGGTGTGCATTAGGAAGATAACTCTTGGCCACATTTTGAAAGATGACATGTGCAAAGTTGGAAGTCTGCAATGGGACTTCTTGAAAGGATGTCATTGTGACTCTGAAACAAGTAATTCATACAAGTTAAATGACACCAAGCATAAACTTATGCTCTTAAAAAATGCATGACATTTAACACAACTTTCATGGATATTTGTGTAACTAGTCACTGAAAAGATACAACTTTAAATATTGAAACTTCTTAAATATAGAAGATAAAAAAAGGCAAATTGACAATAAGTCAATATGGCTCAGAAAGTTATATGATTGCGAAAGGATTAAATCAAAAGCTCCAACTCTTCCTGACAAGTGTTACCCCTTGCTTCTTCTACTAAAACCAAAGCATGGCTGGACCAGAGGTGCTTCCAGTATACACCTGGTGGCCCCTAGCAAAACACACTAAAAACAGAAACAGGACAGCTGAAAGTCAAGGACTTACTGGCTACTGGCCAATTAACTTTCCCCTTCAATACACCTCTGAACTTCCTATTTTCCTCCCACATCCAGCCCAGTCCATCCTTCCCCTCTTCATGACTCAGGGTCCTGTAACTTCTTGATCCTTGCATTCCTGCCCCACCCTGTGATGCCTCAGGCCAGAATCTCTCAATCCTGATTACCTATTAGAATCCTAAGGGGCTTTAAGGAAAAAAAACCACAAACTTTCTGGAAGTGGGGCCTGAGAACACTTCATATACATACACAAGAGTATATCAAGAATCTTGTCACAGAATGTTGAAGTAAAAGATACTTAGTCGTACAAAATTTTAAAACCATGTATTCTAGAGGTCTTCAAACGGATTATGGAAAATGACTATTATGTAAATTTTAAGCATCATTATACATTCTTGAAAAATCTTTCAGAAAAAATGTATCTATTAGTGACTCAGTGGGTTCTCACAGGCTTAGTAAATATCAAGCACTGAACGGCAGATGAATGGTTAAAGTGGATTACAAAAACTAAGACTCAGGTGTTACACATTTTGTGTTCTACTTCTGAAAAGATAAAACTAAGAGTTTATTTTTAAAAAATGTTAGACGCAGTACAATCCCTGCATCTATAGTACATGTGAGAAACTATGACTAAATGTACAGCACCTGCTTCTGAGTCATTAAGGCAGGAATCCCTGTCACAAAGGGGAGAACTAGGGCAAGAGTTTTGCTAACCAAATTAATTTACTTCAAAAATCAATGAGCTTTCTACACTGCAAGCACAACAGTAAGACTCAACTCACATTTTAACAATTACTAAGAAGCTTTACTGCTAAAACCGAAAATAGCTTACTTTCAGAACTGCTTTTGCCGATTTGAAATATTAAAAGAATTTTTAAATTTTAAAGAAATACACTTTAGAAAATACCAACTTTTCTTCCTGTATCCCTACTGCTTCTCTTCTGACCAATGTACTGCTTTAGTGATCACAGTGTCATCTCGTATACAGCCCGTCATCCTGACCCTGGGAGAATGACCCCTGCTGCCAGGAGGTCTGCAGGGATGCCGCAGGAGGGGTGCTCCTCCTTCAGCTATAACACTTGGGCTTTACTTTCCACAAGGCTGTCGCACAAAGGGACTCCTGGGAACACTCCCTGCCTCAGGAGAATGAAAAGGTAGCATTTAAACACCGGGGTAACTCTGCTTAACACAACTGCACACTTCTCTTGCTTTGTTTTGAGATATGTGTACTAATCCTGACCTCCCTCCTCTTCCCAAAAATTGTGTGGAGGACCCAGTGCAGAAACCTAGGGGCTAAACTCCTCGCCTTGCACGTGGTAGGATCTCATGTGTGCTGTTTCTAATACTGGCAGCCCCACTTCCCATCCAGCTCCCATGACCTTGGAAAGCAGTCAAGGATGGCCAAAGCCTTGGGACCCTGCACCCGCGTGGGAGACCCGGAAGAGGTTCCGGGCTCTTGGCTGCAGATCAGCTCAGCTCTGGCTGTTGTGGCCGCTTGGGGAGTGAATCACTGGACAGAAGACCTTCCTCTCCGTCTCTCCTCCTCTCTGTATATCTGACTTTCCAATAAAAATAAATCTTTAAGAATAATTTTTTTAAAAACTGTGTATGGGGAAGAATTCACCTACTCCAGTTCTTTTAAGAATACTCCCTACTAGCTAATAACACAGTAACTACCTTAGCCAGTTCTATCAACCTCCATTAGATGAAACTACCAAAACTGCATTAAAGGGACTAATATTTTTCCACGAAGAATGTGATTAGGTGGAAAACCAGCAAAGTTGTATTTATTTGTTTATAAAGCAAGACAGTGGAATTTAAGCCTTCATTTATCAATGGAAAGTATCAAAAAAATCCAATTATATATAGATGTATTAGTATTTGCTTTGCATATGTGTTTATAAATGCATCCAAGGGGACTCAAATTACATACCAGTTGTTACAAGTGACTCAAACCCTGGCCCTAAAGAGCCTCACCATTTTGGACTCAGGTAACATTTTAAATATCTGCTTCCCCCAGGTCTCCACTTCCCTAAGATTCACTGGCCAAAAAAGAAGAAAAAAAATTCATATGCCCTGTAAGTTCAAATTTTATTGTATGCCAATCTGCTGTAACTTGCTAAGCGTGTTCACACCAATTCACTGTAACCTCCTGGCACCATACCCAACAGCCCTATCCACCAACCCCGCGTGGCACCTCGAGTCCACCCACCCCCACCCCACCATAAGAAAGCACACTTGGGCATGCCTCCCTCTCCTTCCTCTTGCTGTCCCCTCTCCCTCTTCCCTCGGAGTCCCTCCCTGCCACTGTGGCAGGAGATGTCTGCCTCTCTCTGCCTCCACTCCCATCCCCGCAGCCATCTTGCCTGCTGGAATAAGACCTCCTGTGTGGCGACTAACCCAAAACAGCTAACGCCAATCTTTACTTAATAAAGGACATGTGTAAAAACAGAACTAGGGAGAATTTTTAATTTTTAACTCAATTTACTGTTTGAAGTTTCTACAAGTGTATGCTTTCAATGATTTAAATGATTGCACTAACATGAAATCTCGTTTTTGTGACTGTCCTAACGGCCCTCATCAATCTCTCTCCAACATCCTTTTTAAAAATTTCACAGCTACTCTATATAAATACTTGTAAAACTCACCTATTGTTTTATTTTGTACTTTATTAAGTTGCAAGATAGTTTCAAGATATTTAAAAGGTTAACACAAATGAACATAATCTATGGCACATCATTATCAATCCATTTTGAACAGAAAAGTAAAATTTCTAATTCCCACACAGTTCCTCTAGTTCACTGCTCCCACCGATAAGAAACACAAAGGAAGAGCCGAGCAAGCTTATGGAAATGCTGGAATTCACTAAGAATGGCCCTCTGGGCCCCAAGGAGAACTCACTGCAAAGTCACTGCATCACCTTGTGGTAAGGTCTGGGAAGTGTAGCTTCAACACTTGAGAAAACAAAAAATGCTAACCGGGCCTCTGTTGGAGAGGACACAGCAGCTCCTATATACAGAGAAGCAAAAAGCAAACTCCACCAAGTCACATCCTACTTGCCATGCTCTGAAGCATCTCTCCAGGGACAGCCAACTGCTAACTCTGTCCACTCCATAGCTGGGAAACAATGTCAAACATAATAAACGCACGCCAACCACAGCGCCCCCTTTTCCAGGTGACCTCCACATTCTCTAAACCTCCAAATCTCTCCTTTGTGTATATTATTCTTGTGTTGTAACTACATGTTATGAGACCTGGTGCAATGCCTAAATCCCCACCCCCCATTCTGACCCCACACCCACCTCCCACAAGCACCAGGATCCCTTTTGGGCACTGGTTCATGTCCAGGCTGCTCCATTTCCCACGCACCTCCCTGCTTGAGGCCTGGAAAAGCAGTAAAGGACGGCGTAAAACCTTGGGACCCTGCAAGCTCTTAGGAGACCTGGAGGAAGCTCCTGGCTCCAGATTTGCTGAGCTCTGACCACCGAAGCCACTTGGTGACTGAACAAGCAAATGGAAGATCTCTGTCTGTCCCCCTCTCTGTAAATCTCCCTTTCCAATAAAAATAAATTTCAAAAATACAACTACAAAGGTATTTTAATACCTTTAGCTCCTCCTCGTGAAATTTTTCAAGCCCTAAAGAGATCTGTTTTGGAAATGTTTGTTGTGCTTTCTGATACTCACCCTACTTAACCAACCCAAAAATGTAAGCCTTAGCCAACTTAATAAGAGACACCAAAAGAAAAACTTCAGCACACTTAATAAAGTCAAATTAACCTTTTTAATTATAATTACTTTAGTTCTAACAATTGAAATCAAATAAGAAGCAATTTTGCTTTATGTGCCAGCACGACTATGGTGACTATTAAATGTCCTAATGAGTTAGCGTACACTACACTATTAATAAGTGAAATATCTTAATGTCTGGGACTTGGATTAAAAATTCCAAGGGAGTGGCATGCATTTGGGGGCACAGCTGAAGCGCCACTGAATTTCAGTCTGAGTCCATTCGCCATCCCAGCTTCCTGCTGTTGACTGAGTAGAGGGGGGTAATGGCTCAAATACTTGGGGCCCTGCCTCCCACATGGTGTATTGAGTTCCTGGCTCCGGATTTGAACCTGGCCCAGCAGTGACTGCTGCAGGCACTAGGAGACTCCTAGATTCAGCCTTCACAGTGAAAGAGAAAGATGCCGGAGGACAAAACAAAGGAGTTGCAACAAGCCATTCATTTCACTGCTCCTACTCCTTGCAAATATCCATAATAACATTAGTAAAATCAAAGCAAGTAAGCAAATAAAACAGACCAGTAATAAAAATTCCACATATACTCTACAGCAATACACCTCATTTTGGAATATAAACATAAATGTTGGGGAACAGGACTGTGACTTGGAGAGATCCAATAAACAAATCCTTTCCTAAAAATGTTGGAATTCAGTTAGTGGTTGACAGAATTACTAAAAGTTTTCAAATCTGTGACTTAAAAAAAAAAAGGATAAGCCTTTAAAATCATCTCCACATTTCAGTCCTACAGAACACACACCTGAACGGACACAAATACGCGGCCTTGAAAGCATCTCCAATCACCCACACCTAAGGATTATCGACTGGCTGTAGATAATCAGAAATGCTACATCAGCAAACTGTGCGATCCCAAGCAAAGCCCGTGCCTGCTCCTCTGTTCTCCCGCAAGCATCATCTCTCCAAATCATGAACAGCTGAGGGCACAGGGTTTTGCCCAGCTCTCACCCACACCACTCTGGCTTCTTTTTAATAAAGTGATTGCTAAAATGCAGTGATCTTTACCTAAGATATTAGAAGGAAATTTTTTTAATCTTCTTCTAAAGGTTTTCTTGGGCTAAATACTAAACAGGTGGAAGTATATAAAGTCCAAACTATACACAATATCCATTCCAAAACAATGCAATCTAAAATATCTGAAGTAATTCCTCCAAAGGGGTATAGGAACATAATTACAATCATTCATCAATATTTAAGCTTACGTTAAAAGGCTTAAAATTCCAGAACTTTTTTGGTATGAAAAAACGTAGTTACTGGCTAACTATAAGCACCTGCTATTACCCCAACTGTAAACTACGGTCTAAGAATGCGACCATCAGGAAGCATTAACCGCAACAGGATGTTCTTTGACGTGTAACGGTCAAGTCGCAAAAACAAAAACAAAGAAACCCCCAAAGTGTAGTAAGAGATCGTTCCTAGCACAAAGAATCCTTCAGAAACCCGAAAGGAGAGCGCCTACCTCAGCCTCGCACGCGAGAGGGGGGCTTCGAGGACGGACGCGTTATTCAAGTGACCTTTTTAATTAAACTGCTACTGGGAACCGAACGCCACCGCGATCATGAGCACAGCGCACAGGAATTTCTCTGAGCTGAAAAATGACGATGTCTTTTCCCATCTACCTTCCTGACAGAACAGCAATCCTAAACTACTTCAGGAAGCCAGAACTCTATTTCCAATGGCTCAGCCTTGTCTCCAAACAACTTTATCAGGCAGGTGCGTGCCCACACACGCGCGCACACACGCCACACACAGGTTCACGAACGCCCGTCGGGACTTGTCCACACGACCTGCGAACCTGCCGGGTGGCAACGGGCGAGACCAAGTTGACGCAGCAAATTCTCCTCAGCTGAGCCCTTGAGGCGCTAATGGGGAGGGATGGAGGGGCTTCTAGAAACACGTGCAGGGAGGGCCCACTCCGCAGCCCAGGTGAACCACGGGCCTGGCCAGGGCAGCAGCCTCGGGCTGGCCCGCAGCAGTAGGCGACGCCCCGAGTCTCCTCCTCCTCTTCTTCCTCCTCCTCCTCCTCCAGGGGCAATTCAAACCAAAACAGCTGGCTTTCTCTCCGCAGTGGCGAAACCCGGGCGTCCTTTCCGGACACGTCCCATTAGCGCTTCCCTAGCTGACCTACGCCGCCAGTACACACAGGACCCCGTCAAGACCCTCACCCTGGGGTCGCACTCGCACACAGGAGCCTCTCCCCACCCAGCACGACCCCCGGAGACCTGCCCGTCGTGGGTGGGGGGGGTGGGGGCCCCTCCCCGAAGCCCACGGCCGACCCCCCACACCGCACACACCCGTCACAATCACAGTCTGAGAGGAAAGGAAAAGCTAGGTGCTTGGGGGGGGGCGGCAGAGTCACCACGGAGACCCTCAGCCGACAGCGGCAAGGGACGCCCCCCCGGCTCCTCCCAGGCTGAGGGGCGTAGCACGAGCTCCCCGACCCCCAAAAACGCTCCACGCGCCTCACGCGGTGCAGGGACGGACCCGGGGAAAGACGCCTAACCTGGCGCAGGCCTCCGCAGAGGCAGAACGTCAGACAGGATCCCGACGCCGAGCCGCCATCGGCTGCCGAACCCCTTCCGCCAACACCGCCTCCTTCCCCACACGGCTACGCCTCCCCTCAGAGCCCAGAGCCGGCCCCGCGTCACTTCCGCCCACAGGACGTTCTCTTCCGCCGCCGCGTGGGTTAGGCCCGCCCCCTGCGCGTCACCCAGCTGCCGCACGACCCTGACCCATGGAGCTTTTGCGCCAGCCGGGTTTTATGCTTGAGGATTTTTCACCCAGAGGCCTTGGTCGCAAACAAGGGCATTTTTCACTTTGTAGTGGCCACGTTAAACGGTGAAGCACGTTACAAATGCAAAGTACGTTTCATCTTTGCTTCCGCATGCTTAACATGGCATGAGCTTCCCTAGATAGTACCTCAAATATTTGCTAACTTGTTCCCTTATCTATTTCAAATCCTTGAATTTGATTTTGTGCTGTATGTTGTACATGATCATAGAATTTCAGAAAAATCAAAACAAGTCATTTAGTCCCAACTTCGGCATTTTATGAATAAAAAAGGTGTTATCACGCTCAATGTAAGTAGTCATTGCGGTTACAAGCAGTGGAAATAAACGTGTACCTCAAGAAACGTAAACATAGCTGTGAACTTTATAAGCACAATTTTTCAGAGATATCACTCTATTTTTAAATCACATATGTTACATATTTGTAATAAATTTTTAATTATCACCAACTTAAACTTTATGAAATCAGAAAAACAACATGTTTCACAAAAGCACGTGATAGGAAAACACTGTGTATAGGTGATTTTTAAATTCTTACTAGTTTCTTGAAACTTCTAGAACTATTTCCCAATCATGAAGATATTAATTTCAGAATTTTAGCTTGCTTTATTTCTTTTAATGATGATGCCTTAAATTTCTAATTTCTATCATTCATCAGTTTTTGAGAGGTAGAGAGACTGAAAGAAGTCTCCCATCTGCCTGTTGACTCGCCAAATGCTGGCAACAGCCTGTGCAAGGCAAGGCTGAAGCCAGAAACTCGAAGCCAGGAATTCAACCCAGCACTCCTGCGTGGGTGGCAGGGACGCAATTCCTTCAGCCATCGCGTGTTGTCTCTCAGGGTACACATTAAACAGGATGCCAGAATTGGGACTCAAATATGGAATGTAGGTGTGCCAAGGGACATCTTAACAAGTTGCCCAAATGCTCATCCATACCTTTTAGAGCATGTCTTTCCCAGC
The DNA here is from genome assembly GCF_030435755.1 of Ochotona princeps. Taxonomy (NCBI): domain Eukaryota; kingdom Metazoa; phylum Chordata; class Mammalia; order Lagomorpha; family Ochotonidae; genus Ochotona; species Ochotona princeps. The sequence goes on from NC_080851.1 coordinate 26,788,356, forward strand.
AAGGTCAAGATACATCTTCTCTGTATTTCATCGATTTCTTAAAATAGCCTATGGTATGTGAGGCAGCCTGTTTTGTGTATAAGAGATACAAGTCTATAATCAATGATATGAAATTATGCTGTTAGCTGAGCTTCAGAATTCAAAACTTTTCAGCTTTTAATTCTTGTGAGTTGACCAGATCTATCCCAGAAATGAGTCAGAGATGGGCTCTTAGAAGCTGAGGAGTCTTTATTCACCACCCAGCAATAACCAGTGACTGTCCCATTCCACCACACGTGGAAGAGGGGAGCAGCCCCAGTCAGCCATGTTCAGAGGTTCTTAAACATTGATCACCCAATCAGCTAAGAGAACACTGGTACATGATACTAATCATTCAGCCAACCAAACTTACATCTGTGCATAATACAAGTGATCCAATCAACTGTAGGCGTGTGGAACACAGATACCCAGCTTAACCATCAGGCACTTTAGGTTATCCAATCAGTAAGCGTCCCATCCCACCTAGTAACAAACAACAAAACAGATAAACAGGTCCTTCCACTTCTATTTACAGAAAAACATTTGAGTCAATCAGTTCACTGTCTGAGCTGTAAAAGAAAAGCAAGATCTCATACTGCAATGAGATACTGTCTTGTGATGATCCCTCTCACTACCCTTCCAAGAATTTCCAAGAACAACAAAGGTTGTTCCAAGGTTACAACAAAGGTCAGGTTATGGACATGTCCCAGAAATGTTTTCAGAAGACCCAGCCTTACTCTCGTCATTGTCCATTGTCCAGGCTGTCATAAGTAAGTTGTCCTGTATCTTATGGAACATCATCCCAAAGGATCAGCAGCAGCCCCTGGCAGTCATTTTTTTAAAATCAGGAAACATAAACATCATGCTAAGTAAGATAAACAAACTGTAGGAATAGTCTGACTTAATCTGCTGTCCGGTATTTCAGGTCAGGTCTTTCCACTTTGCCAAAAGCTCAGGAGAGAGCACGTTATCCTGCCAAATGGTGAAGAAGGGATCATCAGCCTACTCATTGTTGCTTACTTATTGAAAATTAAGTCATTGAGCTCACAATTTTTCTGAGTAATTACAATTTCAAGTAGTTTCTAAACAGTTGTCCTGACCTGTGTTTTGATAGTAAACATATGCCATGCCTAAGGGGCACTGTACCCTTAGAACATGGGAGAGCCAAAGGAAGGGGAAACACGAGTCCATGATAATTTAAATGTCTCAAGTATTAGACAAGCAACCAAATGGTAGGGCTCAGGATAGGCTGGGATTAAGGCTGCACTGTAATTCTTCCCTCATTATCCAATTCAAGAGTCCATGGACTAGCATTTGCATTAACATTACTTCTAGTACCCGATGGACCCTTGACTTTCTGTCTTGCAATATCCTGTAACATGTTACAGACTCCCTGTCATCCAACTTGACCACTGAAGAGTATGTCTGGGACTAGTAAACAAACAAAAAAAAACCACTTTGGAATTGAAATTCAGAGTCTTGGGAAGTTTCATGAGCTATCAATGGGAGAAACTATAATTTATGATATTCAGAAACAGACCCTAGAGAAGTTTATGCTTTAGCAAGACCTTTGCCCCATCTGGCTCCTAAAAGTGTTCTTTGTTTCTTGTGCAACTGAAAGGTCACCGGAATGTAAATATCCTCTAACCTCTCTTCCTTATCTTTCTGAGAAGAGTAATAGCTCACATAGGTACTTGGAATTCTTAAGGTACTTAAGTCAACATTTTTCTTCCCTCTCAGTGTTTCTTATTAAATGTCTTTGTTTTGTGAGTCACTTGCATACCAACCATAATTAAAGTTAGCCAAAAGTAGCTTAAGAAAATGTTATTACAATCATCTTCTAAAGGCTTAACGAAGGTTGAATCAAAGTTTTAGACTGAAACGGGTATGGACCCAGGCTGCCGCATCTTCTCAAGAACCCTACATGGTTTCCCTAGTCCTCAAGCCTTCTACCTCCGTTGTCTTCTACAGGAACTCAAGGCTCTTTCGTTATTCAAAAAGTTCCCCAGCTTCATATTTCCCTTCAGGTGCAACTCTTTTCCCACCTTCGCTTACATGACCAAACATCTCACTCATAGAAAGAATAGCCTAGATTGCAATCCATCACTTCCCATCCACTTCACTGTACTACATACATGCTGGATGCTGCCCTGCTCACACCAAAACTCTTTGCATGTGGATCATAAGATGCTCTAGATGGGCACACTTTCTGCAGATGTTAACCCAGGGTCTGACCACACACCATCCTTTGCTGGGATTTAAGGGATCCTTGACAAGGAATTTGAATTTCATCCGTGATTGGAGAGCTCTGCCACTTCCCTGATGGACAGCTAGTCTACTTCAAAATGGATTCCTGAGGGACTTGGCAATTGAGAGGTGCCAGGGATTTGGGGAGACGGGGAGGGCGGTGACTGCCATACTATTGATCAATGCAGTGTCTCTGAATTTTTTTTTTTAAAGATTTTATTATTATTGGAAAGCCGGATATACAGAGAGGAGGAGAGACAGAGAGGAAGATCTTCCATCTGATGTTTCACTCCCCAAGTGAGCCACAACGGGCCGCTACGCTCCAATCCGATGCCGGGAACCAGGAACCTCTTCCGGGTCTCCCATGCGGGTGCAGGGTCCCAAAGCCTTGGGCTGTCCTCTCCTGCTTTCCCAGGCCACAAGCAGGGAGCTGGATGGGAAGTGGAGCTGCCGGGATTAGAACCGGCGCCCATATGGGATCCCGGGGCTTTCAAGGCGAGGACTTTGGCCGCTAGGCCACGCCGCCAGGCCCAGTGTCTCTGAATTTTAAATTCACCCTTTTGCCTGCTCTGTGAAAATCTTGGATCCTTTATAGATTTTTTTTCCTTTCAAAAAAAATGTCTAAAAAAAAACCACCAAGAAAGTCATCTGACACTTGAGCAAACCTTTTTCTTTTGAACAAACCTTTTTCTTTTATCAGCTGTGACCCAACATTAAACTTTATCAGTAGAAAGAGCTGGAGAGACATTGAAAGAGGAAACTATTGCGCTTCCTGCCTCCCGCGTAGTCACTGCAGACTTCTGTGAGCACGTGTGCTCTCCACGTGCAGCTCCTATGACCCACTCAGCCTTCCCAGGGTCCAGCTCCAGCAGTTAGCAATCCTTGCATTACACAACATCTCACTCCCACTAGGTCTGTCTCCGCTAACAGCCCCAGCCTACACTCCCCTTGGGGCGGTTGTGGGATAGAATTCCTTCAGGGAGACGTCACCGTACAAACAACTTTTCCCTGGAGCCAAGGCATATTTCCAGCAAGATGCTGTCCGCAGACTTGTAGCTAGTGGCACTGATTCGCCAGTCAGTTCCAGAAGATGGGTTTCCAATAAGTTCTATTCAGGACTTATTGGGAATGACTTGAGCTGGGAGCAACTTTTCTTTGAGCAGTCTGTCATAACCCTTCTGGAAGTATCTCTTCCTCCACCTGCCAGGCTCATATTCTTCCGATTTTCTTGCACTCCTACCAGCCTACAACTCCAGTCCCCTGCCATAGTTAATAATTCTTTTCAATAAACTCTCCTTTACAAAGCACCACTGTGTGACTTCTGTTTAATTGTCAGCACATTGATACACCACTCTAGCCTTCTCATAGCTTCATAGATAAAATCAGCTTTGTTTGTTTTTCTTTCTTAACCTGAAGTGATTGCTCAGTGAATTAATTGAGTTCTGATCAGCTAGGGTGATTGCCATGTAGTTCTTGTTGGACTGCAATTTTGTACTGCTGCCTGATGTTAATGATGATGCATCAGGGTGACAGTTTCATTGGTAGCATATCCTTTACTTTGTAGATTCCAGTGAATGATGATTTATTGCATTCAGCATTAGGTTTACTGGATGAAAAAAATGGTTAAATTCCCAGGAGAGCTGTACTGATCCTGAGATGAGGGCAAGGCAAACATGAGAATGCTTAGTGCTTGTGTTTAGCATCCTTAGAACGTGTTTTATGATCTATTTTTTTTACCTAGATGTAAAAGTGATGTGTAAAATGTTGAGGTGGGTCACTGTGATGTAGCAAATTTCTTCCTTTTTAAAATTTTATTTTATTTTTATTGCAAAGGCAGGTTTACAGAGAGGAGAGACAGAGAGAAAGATCTTCCATCTTCTGGTTCACTCCCCAAGGGACCACAACAACCAGAGCTGAGCCAATCTCAAGCCAGGAGCTTCTTTTGGGTCTCCTACACAGGTGCAGGATCCCAAGGCTTTGGGCCATCTTCTACTGCTTTCCCAGGCTACAAACAGGGAGCTGGATGGGAAATGGAACAGCTGGGACATGTACTGGCACCCATATGGGATCTCTGTGGTTACAAGGTGAGGATTTAGCCACTAGATCATTTTTCTGGACCCAACGTGTCAGTTTCTAAGAGAAGGTATGAAGACACAAAATCCCTTTCTTAAATATTTTTCATCCTATACTTTTCCCTGTGTTTTCCTATTCTCAACAGCCCCATCCCTCAGACACCAAACAGTGTACTCTGGATAAAAACAAAACTGAGCGGAGCAATGGTGATACCGGTAATGTCAGGTAGATATTGTAATGATGCATCTCCAAGCCCAGGAATACCAAGGCTTGATGGAAACCGCTAGAAACTGGGGAAGAGGTAGAGAAGGATCCTCGTCTGGATCCTACAGAGCAAGCAGGACCCTGCCAGCACAGCGATTTTGGACATCTAGGTCCTAGATGTCTCACCTCCAGAACCTTGAGCAGGTGAATTTCTATGTCCAGTGACCCCATTTGTGACAATTTATGACAACGGCCCTAGAAAATAAATACAGCAACTTTCTCAATGCGAATAGTTTATTATATGACCGTGTCAAAGCAAGGAAATTGACAGCATTGGCCTGTTAAAGAGACTGCAGGATTTGCTCAAATCTAACCCAGATAAAGTCTTAAAATCACAAATATTTGCATGCACACGCATGCAATATTTCCATAACTACCCCCTCCCTACACACAGTATTTGTCTCAAGAAGCTGTTCTTTAGCCTACATATTCGTGTTTCATTGGTCAGGAACACAGATCAGTGAAAAAATTATAAAAGTCTCAAGCTAAAGGGATTCTTTACTTCTGCAAATCACACTCTAAAAGATACCAGCCTGTTTCCTCTCTTCTAAGTTTTCACGGAGTTGTAAATTAGGTAAAAATCCACATGTACTTTTTTTCTTGGTTCAATCACAGGAAAGTTACTTAAAGCTGCAAACCCCAAACAGACAACAAACACTCCATCAATAAGGTTGTGGGTTGGAAGGACTCGCGTCAGACGTTTTGTCAAAATACTGAAAGCTATGTGCTCTGGCCTGGTACAATGGCTCAATGACTAAATCCTTACCTTGCATGTGCTAGGATTTCATACGTGAGCTGATTAGTATCCCAGCTGCTCCACTTCACATTCAGCTCTGGAAAGCAATAGAGGACGGCCTTGGGATCCTGCACCTACGTAGGAGACCCAGATAAAGGTGCTGGCCCCTGGTGTCAGATTAGCTCAGTTCTGGCTGTTGTGGCCACTTGGGGAATGAACCAGAGGATGGAAGATCCTTCTCTCTGTAAATCTTTCCAATGAAAATAAAATAAATATCTAAAAAATGAAATTAAAAAAAGAACTAATTGGACCTGGCCCGGTAGCCTAGTGGCTAAAGTCCTCGTCTTGCATGGACTGGGATCCCATATGGTCACTGGTTCTGGTCCCGGCAGCCCCGCTTCCCATTCAACTCCTTAATTGTGGCCTGGGAAAGCAGTTGAGGACAGCCCAAATCCTTGGGACCCTGCACCTGCATTCATGACCTGGAAGATGCTCCTGGTTCCTGGCTTCAGATCAGCTCAGCTCTGGCCATTGAGACTGCTTGGGGTGCGAATCAATGGATGAAGGATCTTCCTCTTAGTCTCCTGTCTGGATTTCTGACTTCCCAATAGAAATAAAATAAATCTTTCAAAAAAAAAAAAAAAACTAGTCGAATATTTAAATAATGTATTTAAAAAAAAAAAAGCAAGCCATGATCATTATTGTCCTCAACACCAATACCCTCTCCTTTGCTGTGTAAAGGAATGCTCACATCAACTTCGATCATTGAAATCTACATAAGATCAAGTTTTTTTTTTATCTGAAAAATACCATCAAATCAACACAAAGACTACCCAATGGAAAAAACAATTAAATTAAATGTAAATAGGAGAGTCATGGCAAAATAGAAAATCCAATCAACACATGAAAAGATACTCAACTAAATTAAAGATCAGAGAAATGTAAGTTGAAATCACAACAAGGGGCAAGGTTTGGGCTGAGAGGTTAAGGCACCCAGTTGGGAAACCAGCACCCCACATCAGAGTGCCTGGATTTGAGTCTTGGTACTGTTCCTGACTTAGCTTCCTGCCAATGTGCATCCTGGGAGCAAGCAAGTGGCAGCTCAAGTGGTTGGGTCCCTGCTACCATGTAGGGGACCCAGCTTGGCTTCCCAGCTGCTAGCTTCAGTCTGACCCGGTTTCTGATGTTATAGGCTTTTTGGAGGCACAAACCAGCACATGGGAACTTTCTTTTGCTCTTTCTTTGCTTTTCTGTCTCTCAGGTAAATAATAAAATTTGAAAACATCTCAAAAATCTTTTTACTCTTAAGCTAATGTACATAGAGACTGATTAGAAAGAGAAAAATTCATTCTGCATTGGAGAAGTAGAACATAGACTGGTACAGAATTTTCAGAAGACAATTCAGCCATATACACAAAATCAAAGAGGTCTGTACCACTTGACATAGCAAGTGCTCTTCTAGGAGACTTGGATTCAATTACACATATGGAGAAAAATGATGTCTAGGAGACTGAACTGCTTCGAGTAGGGGAAAATTGTCAAGCAAGGTATTGAGTGACAAGGTATTAGTTAATTGTGATAAGCACATATTATGCAGCCATTAAAGTAATGTGTTGGATAATCATACTTCATTGTGAATTATCAGTCATATTAGTAGGAATTACATGTTATCATGAATAAAAACCAAAATAAAACAATAAGTATTAAGCTGTATTCCAATAATATAGTTTCTACCTGGATGTATTATCAGCCTCCATCATTTTAGCCTTGGGAACTTGGATAGCTGAAATATTTACTTATACCTTGGAACATCAGTGTCATAATAGGAAGATGAAACTGGTGATATTGGTATCTACCTCCAAGGGTTGTCATAAACTCACTAAGAGTTTAATCACATAAGAAAATTTTGAAGCAGTATCTCATACACAGCGATATCCAAGAAATACTAGCTACTCTCATCATTATTGCTTATATTTGGGGCTGGTGTGAAGGCGCAACTGGTTAATCCTCCTCTTCCAGGTGCAGTATCCCTGAGTGACACTGGTTAGTGCCCCAGCTGCTCCATTATGAACCAGCTTGCAGATTGTGGACTATGAAAATAGTGGAGAATAACCCAAAACCTTGAGACCTGGAAGAACTTCTTGGATCCTGGCTTCAGATAGGCTCAGCTCCGGCTGCTGCACCCTATTAGGGAATGAACCAGCGGATGGAAGATCTTTCTCTCTGTCTCTCCTTCTCTGTAAATCTGCCTTTCCAATGCAAAATAAATATATCTTTAAAAAAATACATGCTCCTGTGCATTGAGGGAGTATTTGACCTTTGTTATGCTTTTGCTAATCAATATCTGAACCTCCTGCCTAATGAAGCAGACCATACGTTTCACCATAGAAACTGAAAATTCAAGGTATGTATTTTCACATACTCACATGTATCTCAGGGCATGGGATCTGACAGTCTAATTCTTCCAGAACCCATTCTGACTCATGGAGGCCAGGGAGAGACACAGCAGTAATTATAATGTCAGTGGTCTTAGCATATCCAATGGTGTGATCAGTGGGAGCAGGATGAGCATTTAATTCTTCAGTGAACTCATCCCGTACAATGACTTGCAAGCGAGTTATCGATTTTGTTTTTGTGTTTGAGAGAGGAGGTTGGGGGAGAGAGCCCTCCCACCTGCTGTTTCACTGCCAGAATGCACACGATGGCTGATACTGAGCCAGGACTGGTGCTGCAGCTGGGCGTTCCATCTGGGTCTCTAACATGGGTGGCAGAAACTTAACCATCACCATCTGCTGCCTCCCAGGGTGAGCACTGTAGGACATTAGAACCTGGAGCCAGGGCCAGAAGTTGAAAGTAAGTAAGCGTTTTCCCTGTCTTTACTAGACTATATGCCCATTCCATCCACTATTTTTTTTAATGAAGGCCTTTATCCTCAATTAAGAAGATACGATGTCGGGGCCTGGTGGCATGGCCTAGTGGCTAAGGTCCTCGCCTTGAACTTGCCAGGATCCCATATGGGCGCCGGTTCTAATCCCGGCAGCTCCACTTCCTCTCTCTCTCTCTCCTCCTCTGTATATCTGACTTTGTAATAAAAATAAAATTAACTTTAAAAAAAAAAAAAAGAAGATACTATGTCACATAATCCAACGTAATAAAAAAGAAAGAAAGAAAAAGGTACGATAACCTAACCTAGTGGCTGAAGTCTTTACCTTGCATGTCCCAGGATCCCATATGAGCACCAGTTCATGTCTCAGCTGCTCCACTTCCCATCCAGCTCCCTGTTTGTAGCCTGGGAAAGCAGTAGAAGATGGCCCTTTGTTGTGTTGAAGTATAATTTTGCTAATCTTGGCAGATTTTAGGATAATCTAGACTGGCTTGTAACTCTAACTAGACATTTGTCGACAATTAAGGTGCGGAACATTTTTTGGGGGGGGGTACAGGAAAATCCTCAACACCATGGTGAGGAGTGACTAATCTTTGTGTCCCACCCAGCGAGGCATGAGCCAATCCACGCCAGCTCTTTCCTGTCAGATTCCAATCTCTACTTTTTGTTGTTTGTCTATTTATTTTAGGTTTTTTTAGTTAGGGTTAGAGTTAGGGTTAGGGTTACTAAAATGAAATAGACACGAGACAGCTGAATGGTACCTTATAGCCATTTTAAGGTATATAGCAGCCGGTCCTGTATATAAACTAAAATTGAAATGTCAATGAGCTAATCATAGGTTGTGGTTAAGAACTTGCTTTTTTTTTTTTTTTTTTTTTTTTTACATACTGGTTACTCAAAACCATGTCAATTCCATAATGTTGCAAATTGCTGTTGATATTATATTGGGACTCTTAATTGACTGTGATGATATTCTACCAGCTCTAACTTTGGACCAGAAATGGTCTCCCCAAGAAACTGTTCAACCCATCTGGACAATAAGTAGCTGGACTCTATGCTTGGTATACGTTTGCAAGGAAAGAATCTTGATTGAATTTGAACTGTAATACTGCATCAAGGTGGAGGAATCCACCAGGGAGGAGGGGCGTGGGGAGGGGTGGGAGGATTCCCACAGCCTATGAAACTGTCACGTAATGCAAAATAATTAATAAATAAAAAAAAAGAAGATGGCCCAAAGCCTTGGGACCCTGCACTCGCATGGGAGACCTGTAAGAAGCTCCTGGCTCAAATCCAAACACCAGAACAGAGTGTGGGTTGAGCCGGGTTTGGTTGCGACAAAACCAGTACACATTATGGAATGCCAGGGTGAGGTTGCCTGTACTGGATTTGACTGCAGCACCCAACCAGCACACGTGAGATCCAGGAAGGGAGGGACAGAGCTGGCAGGGGAATTAAGGGGCTGGTCCTCTCGCCAGACAGCTACTCCCACTGGAGAGTGTGGGCTGGGATAGAGACAGACCAGACTAAGCAAGGTTGCAACACCTGTGCGCTGCATGTGGACTAGATCAGGGAAAAGCCAGGCTGGGCTGATTATTCCTGCGGTGCAAGCATAAATTAGAGTGGGTGAGGGATGTTTGGGCTTAGCCGCAGCATCAGCTGGCAGAAGCTGGCACTGGGGACTAATTCTGTCAAGTCAAACCACAGAACCACCTAAAGAGTGCATAAACCGGGACTGAGAGAGACCTGGGAGGGAAAAAGTGGGTTCCCCCTTCTTGGGTCACTACTCCCGCGGGAGGGCATGAAAACTAGGACGGGGGCTGGGATGGCTAGATAGAGAGGCACTCAACAACAACATCCGTGAGGGCTGGATGGTTGAGTTGGTTAGATGGAACTAAACTTTAATACCCGTTGACAAGTACAAGAGCCAAATGGGATGTGGGACAGACTGGTCTACTCCTACACATACTGGCAAACCAGGGTAGGGGGCGGTCTGGTGGGGGTTATTGTGGGTCGCCCCAACTAGGCTGCAGCTCCCACTGGTTGATGTAAGGGCCGAACCAGACTGGACTGCAACACCCATTGGTTCCAGTGCAACTCGGGACTGAAAACAGAACCAACCCAGCAGTTGAAACCACCAGCTGATCGTGGTGATGGACTGTGCCGGGCCCTGTGCTTGCTAGAACATACAAGAATCTGGTCTGGGAATACCTCACGGTTTCTTTGGAGATCTCCCCAATCGAACTGCTGGACTCAGAACTCTAACCAAGAAAAGACAGAAGACAGAACAGGTCAATCATTCATCTCAGCTATATGTTGGCAGCGAAATATGGGGCAAACAGAGACCTTATCCTGGACCATATCAATCAGTGGACGACCTCATTGAACGAAATGGCAGCGATTCATAACTGGAGAACTATTAAAACCACTCAAGCAAATATCTCAGAGCATGCCCCACAACTGGGACTTGGGGTGGGAGGGAAACCGGGTGGGGCTTCACCCTCAATATCCCCTTTTACCTCAGATACATGATGGAAACAATATGGACATAATAGTATTACCCACTTCCCTATACCCCCTGAACCATTTTTTTAACCGCAATTAACTATGTAAAGATTGTCAACAACAATGCAATACAATAAAATTAAATTAAAAAAAAAAAAAAGAAGCTCCTGGCTTCGGATCAGCTCAGCTCTGGCAGTTGTGGCCACTTGGGGAGTGAACCAGTGGACGAAAGATCTTCCTGTGTTGCCTTCTTGTAAATTTGCTCTGTCTCCTTTTCTCTTAAATCTAACTTTTTCAATCAAAATAAATGAGTCTTTAAAAATAAATAAATAAAACAATAGATGTATAAATGAAAATCCTTCCTAGTTTTTTATTATGAACAATGTGAAACAGAGAAAATTAAGAGTAATACAAATGAATGCCTGCCATCCATGCAAATTCAATAATTAGTTATGTTTTGATGTTTGCTTTACTTTTACACACATGCTCATATTTTCCCTGAATTTATAAAGCTAATGGCAAACATTTTAGAAAATATATAATTCCAAAATAGTTTCGTATATCCTGACCATTTTCAAATTTCCTCCAGCATTCCAAAAATACCTTTTGAACTTATTCATTTGATTGTTAGGTGTAATAAAAAACATGTTTGGCTATTTTTGCCCTTCGACTTTTTAACTTGAAAAAATTATTTTGTTAGGGAAGCTACGGGCTTTGGAACTTCTATTGACTTTCATCTAATGATTGAGAAGATAAATATGGAAACTAGCAGTTACGAAGCATATATGAAGTGTGGGGCCTATCAACAGGAGCAGGGCAACATCCCTGACTTCCAGCAGGTAGACACTGTGACTCTGCAAATGCACACAGTAGACTAGTTTTATTCCTACCTACATAAAGGGCTGTAGGAACAGGGGAAGCTAGAGGGAATCATTTCCTTTGCTGGGAGCTCTCTGACAGGGATAGCTGAGCAGAGTTGTCTTCATGGACCTAAGAACTCATCCTCCACTGCTTTCAGAAGCAGATGTCTCATTACAGTGGTCAAAGGCTCTTACAGCCCCATTCCTCTCTAACCATTCAACCTGATCTCTCACCACTTATGTTCTCTTTATGTATTTTTTACAAAGATTTATTTATTTATTATTAAAAAAGCAGATTCATAGATAGAAGGAGAGAGAGAGAGAAAGATCTTTCATCAACTGCTTCATTCCCCAAATGGCCGCAATGGTCCCAACGGCTACAGCTGAGTTGATTCATAGCCAGGAACCAAAAAATCTTTTTAGTTCTTCAACATGGGTGTAGGGACCCATGGACATGAGTCATCTTCTGCCACTTTACCAGGCCATAAGCAGGGAGCTGGATTGCAAGTGGAGCAGCCAGTACTAGAACTAGCTCACACATGGTATACCAGCACTTGCAGGCAGAGGATTAGTATGTTGAACCACTGCAACTATCCTTCCGATTTTTTTTTCAGGCATTGTAATCACACAACAGTCATTCATGTATTCATCCAGCTGTTTAAGAAATGTATAAAATGGATCAGAAGCCAAGCAGCAGGTACTCAAGTTAACAAGCACTTGAGTGCTTGTTCCAAGTGGTGGCTTAATCTGAGGTGCCATAATGCCTGCCCTAAGCAGTGTTTTTTTTTTACTTTTTCATTTTTATTGGAAAGTCAGGTTTACAGAGAGAAGGAGATAGGGAGAAAGATTTTCCATAAGCTGGTTTACTCCCCATGTAACGGCAATGGCCAGGGCTGAGACGATCTGAAACCAAGAGCCAGGAGCCTATTTCGGTTCTCCCATGTGGGTGCATGGTCCAAAGTCTTTGGGCTGTCCTAAACTGCTTTCCCAGGACACAAACAGGAAACTAGAAGGGAAGTGGAGCAGCCAGGATACTAACCAGCGCCCATATGGGATCCTAGCGCATGCAAGGCAAGGAATTTAGCCACTAGACTACCGTGTTGGACCCAGGCAGTGTTCTAAAAGTATGTTTTTCTGTATATGTGTTCATATGGTGCAGCCAGCCAGCTTTAATTACTTTTCTAAAAATCCATGGTGTTTTGCAAGCAAATTACCTTGTAGCTTCAGTCAACAATTGGTACTATGATTAGATTCACCTAATAAGCTCATTCAGTTGACAGTAGACAACAAAAACTGTGCTTCTCTAACTTGATTGTATCTTCTGACTGGTTTCTGCATTTTCAGGAGCAAGCAGAGATTTTTGTTGCCTAAAACATACCATCCAAAGAACAGCTCCTCCTCGAAGGCCTTTGAATGCTTTCTAAAGCAGCCCAACACCTCGAACTCTGGAACAGGTAGACACTGCCCTTGACACACAAAGATCACATATGGCTACCCATCCACGGCAGGAAAGAAAGCCTCTCTGAGGGTCTTCCATGTTCATTTTGAACACTTTTTTTAAAAAAAAAGATTTTTTTATTTTATTACAGTCAGATATACAGAGAGGAGGAGAGACAGAGAGGAAGATCTTCCGTCCGATGATTCACTCCCCAAGTGAGCCACAACAGTCAGTGCGCGCCGATCCGATGCCGGGAACCTAGAACCTCTTCCAGGTCTCCCACGCGGGTGCAGGGTCCCAATGCATTGGGCCGTCCTCGACTGCTTTCCCAGGCCACAAGCAGGGAGCTGGATGGGAAGTGGAGCTGCCGGGATTGGAACCGGTGCCCATATGGGATCCTGGGGCTTTCAAGGCGAGGACTTTAGCCGCTAGGCCATGCCGCCGGGCCCCATTTTGAACACTTAATTTAGATGAGTGAAGTGACCCAATTCTCAGATTACATGAGCTGTCAGATCTCCTGAACCAGTGGACGTTCTGGAGAAATGGATGGAACTTGTGACTCTTTTCCTTGGTGCTGGTGAGATCACGCATTTGCGCGTTACACGCATGGTGCAGGATGTGCCTCTTTGTGTGCAGAAAGGGAGACGAAGTGAACCCAAGAGGTGATTTTGGCAGCTTTATGCAGCAAGATGGGCATGCAGGAAGATGTTTATAGAAGAACACATTCAGATCCCTGGTACCTCTCGGTGGGATCACAACATTGTCAAACAGTACAGGAATGTTTAAATACAAATAAATTATGCTTTCCCTGAATGGAGTCTAGGCTCCGGTGTGCAATTACTGGATGTGTACATGGGGGTTTCAAGGTTGAGTGAGTGTTTCATTTCTCACTGACGAGATTCAGTTCACCTCCTGGCACCCACGATGCCGTAAACAACAGCTTCCAGATGCCAAAGGACGTGCCTGCCAGCAGCCAGCAGATGGCTGTGCCGATGGCCGGCCTCATACCTTCCCACGCAGCTCCATCCTGGTCTGTCTGGCTTGTTTCATCGACTAATTTGATGTTTGAGATACACAAAGAGAAGCCGTATCATTTATATCTGTGCTCTCAAACATAATAAAGTAAGCAGCCAGGAGCACCCCACTTAAACTTTCAGGGAGCTAGCACATTGTCAATATCTTTGTGTTTGCCTACGTATTTCCACTCATACTCAGTCTTTTGTTGTGCTTCAGTGTTAACTGCAGTCCTACATATTTTGTGTTTACTATTCTTATGCTTCCAAAAAACCCAACTGTGACATATTTTGACATTTAAAAAGTTTTAGCAATACACGTATACCTTGGATCTTTCTGTGCTCCATTTTCTTTGTTTTACGCTTTACACAAATGATATCATGCTTAATGTAATAATGTAGCCTTCTGCAACTTGACTGCTTTTTTCATCCAAGGTAAATTTCTTAAGATTCAGGCCTGGTGCAATAGCGTAGCGGTTTAAGTCCTCACCTTGAACACTCCAGGATCCCATATGGGTGCCGGTTTTAATCCCAGCAGTCCCATTTCTCATCCAGCTCCCTACTTGTGACCTGGGAAAGCAGTGGAGGACGGCCCAAAGCCTTGAGAACCTGCACCCGTGTGGGAGACCAGAAAGAGGCCCCTGGCTTCAGATCAGCTCAGCTACAGCTATTGCAGCCACTTGGGGAGTGAACCAGTGGACGGAAGATCTTTCTGTCTCTCCTTTTCTCTGTAAATCTGCCTTTCCAATAAAAATAAAATGAAGTAAAGTAAAATAAAAATATAGGTTCCATTGGCGCAGGGACTTTACTTCATTCTACAGTATCTTCATATTCATGTCAAGAAAAATTTCAATAAGTATGAAATTCATACTTATTTCTAATTCATACTAATGATATGAAATTTGTATTACTATGTAATAATATGATAATATTATTCATGTTTATATCATTCATATTATTATCACATTCATACATAATATTCAATTCATATTATCATACTCATATATAATAATGAAATTCATACTAATTTCAATATTCAAAAAGTATGAAAATAATAAGTGAGGATAAATGAAAAGGAATGTCTTTAAACTTGATTAAAGAGTGAAACTTTATCAATATAATTGAAATCTTCTGTGTACCCTCCAGAGATTGTATTCCCTTCCATTTAGAGGAAACTATTATTACTAAATTGAGTTTTTATCATCCCTCATGTTTCTTGAAAATTATGCTTCATGCCAACACCATGGAAGTTCTGAATGCATTCTTTCCATTCTAAAGCATTAGGGTACTTTTAAGGATGCTAAGAATATCTCTCTTTATTACACTAATATGTTAATATTAAAAATATTTTTAGCATACCAACAAACTTTCTATGGTACATTATTTTAAATGAGTCAACTAATTGGTGGTAAATACTCCCAGCTAAGTAGGAATTGCTAGAGATCTGGGAACTCTGTGGATTAAATTTATGGTTTTTACTTTACCTTTTTTTTTTCTTCTTACACTGGAAAGAAACAAGTCAGCAGTTGAAAAGTGGAAGGGATCTGGAGCTCAGCCAATGCCTGTGGCATAGATAATCAACCCACAGTAGCCAGAGTGCAACACTCTAGGGGGAGGGGAGCTAATGACTGAGGAGTATACTCTGGGCCCTTTAAGGTGGACAAAAATCCCAGGAAGCTCAGCCTTGTGGCTGTCCCTCCCGGGTTATAATTTAGGCATGTTTCAGGGTTGTGTGAATGCTTATTAACCAGCAGGGCACAGCTTAATCACTCTCTCTGAAGTCATCTAAGAGGCCTTGTCTGCTCCAACCAACTCCTTTTGCCAGAGTGGCAACAATTGATGCACTTAGAAAGGGCATTGTACTAGGCTGCCACACGAAAGCATGAATGAGTTGAATGAAGAACAGTTGAGTTTGAGAAGGAGATCAGGGAGGCATTGATGGAGAGCAGCAGTGAGGATGGCTGTCATCCAGTGACTTGATTAGTTGGTGTATAGCTCCTAGGACAAAGATGTTGTGTTACTAGCGCAAGTCTAGAATCTTTCCTCTGAAATGCAAAGAATAACTATGAGTATTGACAACTTGCTCACAACTCCTTTGATAGCAAACCTTGCACTGGTCTGAGTACATCTTGAGGTAAATCATTACCTGAACTGAAGTTGGGTTATTTAAAATCCATTTAAATCACATTTGAGGGGCAGGTGTTGTGGCACAATGGGTCAAGCTGCCACTTGGGACATTAGTATCCTGTATCGAAATGCCCGGAAAATCTCTGCCTCTCTGTTGCTCTGCCTTTGAATTAAAGAAATAAACTTTAAAGAAAATCACTTGTTGTGACCTCGGTGTGTTTTTCTGCAGACATAGTACTGTGGTTGATTAGAGGGCTTCACTCCAGACTCCCTAGGGGATATAAAAGGCGGAATTACTATCCTGAAATACAAAAAAAGTTCTGAATTCTAGAACGGGGTCTGTCCTCCGGATTTCACATTAACGATTATGGAACCACATGGATACCACTGGTTTGTGATACCAGGGGTAGGGCTGTTAGCCCTTGCAGCATTCCATTTCACTCTAATCATCCTACTGATTGGCATAAATTAATTTCTGCACTTTTGTTCTTGCATTAATTTCCATATAATTCAATGTTGAATGATATTGTTCCTGTCATCTCTGAATTGCCAGGAGAACCCCAATGCTGAGAACAGGAAGTGTTAAAGCAGAAAAACAAGTGTCTACTTTCACCTTCCCTTCTCAAGGAAACCTTCAGTTAACAGCCCTTGGACTTACTTAAAGGCAAAACCAGTTTTTCTCTCCCAACCATCACCCTTCTCCAGCAACTTACATACAAGAATCAAATATGCTAAAACAAATACCAGGGTTGGGACTGGTGTTGTGGGGCACAAAGAGTTATGCCAACACCAACATCCCATATGGCAGCAATGCGTCCCAGTAAGTCCAAGCTACTCTGCTTCCCATCCAACTCCCTGTTAATGCACCTGAGTAGACAGCAGAAAATGGCCAGGCTGTAGGGGACCTGCCACAACATGGGAGATCAGATGGAGTTTGGGGTTCCAATCTGCAGCCTGGCCCACCCTGGTCATTGTGAACATTTACTATATGAACTAGTGGATAAAAAGATCTCTCCTTCTCTTCTCTCTCTCACTCTGCATTTTGACTATAGAAAACAAATATTTTTTCCCTTCTTTTTCAAGCCTCTATTCCCATCCAAAGCCAAGAGAAGGAAGACACTTAGAACACTCCAGGAGATAGCACAGTTTTAGGCTTTGCTGGTAAGGCATACATATTTCCATCCAAACGCAATTCTGTTTCAATTTTGGCTTTATGTCATTGGTCAGATCTTACTGCTGTGCATGGCCAAGATCTGAAGTTCTTTTTTTTTTAAGCAAATGGAAACTGGGAATAATAACAGGTTGGAAATCTCTTGGGGACACTGCTCCCAAACCACAGGTTGGCTTTTGGAGCAAGAAGACTCAAGACCAGGAGCTTCAAAACTGTAGGAGAGTAAGGTGGTGGGTGGATTATAAAAGTTGTCCAGTTACTTCTTCTCTAGCCATAGGACTGAACTGTGGACTTTCACTAGTAGTCTCTGCATGGTTTGCCTGTGCCCCATACAGGATCTGTTTCAAAGACAGTGTCCAGGGTCAAGAAAGGACAGCCAAACATGGTAAGGAAAATGTGCTTTTCTCTATTTCCTGCCCTCCTTGTCGCAATCCATAATGGAGAAAAGGAGCCAGTGTGTGTGTGTGTGTGTGTGTGTGTGTGTGTGTGTGTGTGTGTCTCCCTTACAGGCCTCTCACTAGTATTCTAGTTTTCACCCCTGACCCCATGCCACCCTTTCCTCCACCTTGGACACAGAAATTGTTGTTCCTCTCTGGCTTAAGCATGAACAAAAGAGCATTGTTTCCCTCAGCAAAGCAAAGCAAGCTGGAATTTTCCATGGGAGGCTGCTGGAGAACAAAGGCGCGCGCGCACACACACACACACACACACACACACACACACACATACACAGTTCCTGAGTACAGGAAAAGGAACAGCGTGCAGGTTCCCAAACACAGAAAGAAGGCTCTCAGCCATGCAGTCCACACCATTCCTGGAAATCCTACTTCACCTCATCCACAAACTTTTCTCTCCATATCTTTACTTTTTTTAAAAAAATTTTATTTGTATTTCAAAGTCAGATATATGTATAGAGGAGGAGAAACAGAGAGGAAGATCTTCCGTCTGACGATTCACTCCCCAAGTCACTGCAATGGCCAGTGTTGTGCCGTTCCAAAGCCAGGAGCTCTTCTGGGTCTCCCACATGGGTGCAGGGTCCCAAAGCTTTGGGCCATACTTGACTGCTTTCCCAGGCCACAAGCAGGGAGCTGGATGGGAAATGGGGCTGCTGGGTTTAGAACTGGGGCCCATATGAGAACCCGGCAAGTCCAAGGTGAGGACTTCTGCTGCTAGGCCATGGCGTCGGCTCCCATTTCTTTCCTTTTACCCATCTCTGTATCTTCCTAGAGGTAAGTAGAAAGACCCATCTGGCTGGCCAATAGATGATATGAACATACATAAAGAAATTATACACTTCCTTAGTTTTTTTTTTTTTTAAAGATTTTATTGTTATTGGAAAGCTGGATATACAGAGAGTAGGAGAGACAGAGAGGAAGATCTTCCATCCGATGTTTCACTCCCCAAGTGAGCCGCAACGGGCCTGTACTGTGCCGATCCAAAGCTGGGAACAAGGAACCTCTTCCTCCAGGTCTCCCACGTGGGTGCAGGGTCCCAAAGCTTTGGGCCATACTTGACTGCTTTCCCAGGCCAGAAGCAGGGAGCTGGATGGTAAGTGGAGCTGCCGGGATTAGAACCGGCGCCCATATGGGATCCCGGGGCTTTCAAGGCAAGGACTTTAGCTGCTAGGCCACGCCGCTGGGCCCACTTCCTTAGTTTTTGAGTCCTACATATCTGAATGGTCTTATGAAAAGTGTTTAACTTCTAAAATCCTAAATTTCATTTGTCTGTATGGCACCTGTTGCATAGAGTTAAACTGTGCTCACATACATACCTACATGTTGACACATACTGAGAAAATGTTTACTATCTGCAAAGGATTGAATTTTTATATGCCTACTCCATCCCCTGAACAATTCATGACTTGATCGCACAACCTCTAGCTGGACGGCAGAGCCCATGTGATGTGACTCCCAGGGATCATTTGTTCTCTTTGTGCTGTGTCAGTCTGTCAAGATACAGGGTCCCAAGGCTTTGGACCATCCTCCACTGCTTTCCCAGGCCGCAAGCAGGGAGCTAGATGGGAAGCTGAGCAATCGGGATATGAACTGATGTCCATACGGGATTCTGGCATATGCAAAGCAAGGATTTTAGACACTGAGCCATCATACTGGGTCCAGGTATCTCGGTACTCTTTCCCTCACTCCTATGGCTTATGCTGGAGACAGCTGAATTGCACTATTCCAACCCCATCCAGGCATGAGACAAATACAGGTTCAGCCTAGGTTCAGTATTAAATTACTAACAATAAGTGCCTAATCTAAGCTTCATTTGGTTCTTTGTGAATGGCACACCAGATACATTCCTAATGGTTTTAATTAAGATTAAATGAGAAAATAAATGGCACGTGTTTAAAGCATAGGCTGGCCCATAGGACTACAGGCCCAATAAGCGGTGTCTATAATCATCACCTTATGTTTATAATATCATGATTACTGGGGCGTGGTGCAAGAGTCTAGTGGCTAAATCCTCACCTTGCTGGTTCGTGTCCCAGCTGCTCCACTTCCCATCCAGCTCCCTGCTTGTGGCCTGGGAAAATAGAAGACGGTTCAAAGCCCTGGGACCCTGCACCCATGTGGGAGACCCTAAGAAGTTCCTGACTTTAGATCAGCTTAGTTCCAGCTATTGAGGCCACTTGGGGAGTGAATCAGTGGATGGAAGACCTTTCTGTCTGTATCTCCTTCTCTATGTATATCTGCCTTTCCAATAAACATAGAATAAACTTTAAAAAATAAAATGAAAAAAAAATGATCATTTTCTGAGAAAGATTAAGTGGATAACGTATATCAAGAGGAAAAAAAAGACTCCTAAAATTTCTCACTCACATTACATATTTTTAGTAAATCTCAATGTCGGTGTTCACAAGAGTCACCTATTCACTGCTCAGTATTGATTAATGCCCTCCTGCCCTAAAATAGCGGCACCAGCTGCCACTAGGTACTATTGGTTTACTATTCACAGTCTGTATTGTCTACACCCCCGTATTTATGCGTTATTTCTGGAAGCCAGTTGGATGTAGATAAAGGATCTGGCCATAAATGTGCTTCTTTTTCACACATTTCCTAGCTTGGGCCTCGTATCCTAGTTGTATTTGATTTCTGCCCAAAGTCCCCATTGCCAAGTGCAACCACGTCTGCTCCATAGTAGCAGCTAAAATGTTCATTAAATAAATGAATCCACAGGCAGAGAATTGCTAAAAGCACCTCATGTTGTAATCTTTTTTTTTAAGACTTATTTATTTTTATTACAAAGCCAGATATACAGAGAGGAGGAGAAACAGAGAGGAAGATCTTCTGTCCGATGATTCACTCCCCAAATGAGTGCAACGGCTGGTGCTGCAGCGATCCAGACCAGGAACTTCCTCCAGGTCTCCCACACGGGAGCAGGGTCCCAGGGCTTTGGGCCGTCCTCGACTGCTTTCCCAGGCCACAAGCAGGGAGCTGGATGGGAAGTGGAGCTGCCGGGATTAGAATCGGCGCCCATATGGGATCCCGGTGTGTTCAAAGCAAGGACTTTAGCCACTAGGCCACACTGTGGGGCCCTGTAATCTTTTTTAAAAAACAGATTTATTTTACTTTTACTGGAAAGTCAGATATACAGAGAGGAGGAGAGACAGACAGGAAGATCCTCCGTCCGCTGATTCACTCCCAAAGTGGCCAAAGCCAGGAGCCTCTTCCTGATCTCCTTCGCAGGCGCAAGGTCTCAAAAGTTTGGGCCATCCTCGACTGTCCTCCCAGGCCACAAGCAGGGAGCTGAATGGGAAGCCAGAACCAATGCCCTTATGGATCCTAGCATGTGAAAGGCGAGGACTTTAGTCACTAGGCTGCTGCGCCAGGCCCTCATGTTGTAATCTTGAATGAACAATGAGTGGCTCAGGGGTGGGAGACATGACATACCTTCTTCAAAATACGTTAGTGAGTGGTCACACAATGAGCTTTTGAGTCATACGCAGCACGACTGGAGGTCTGATGCTAAATGGAAAGATAAACTAACATCTCTGCTCCCCGTACAGATGGAGCTAATGACAACACCTACCTGGTGGGTAGTCCAAAGGATTAAATGAGTCAACCAATGAGACATGCACAGCTTTTAGGATACCCACGTCTCATCAGCCTCTTCATTCACCTTCCAATTCCTGACCAAGGATCTGCACTGGCCACATCACATCCGGAGAATCATGGTTGTATCTGGGCGATTAAAGAAGGTTTTGACCAGAATTATAAATGTCAGAAAATAGTCAAGTGAATGATAGAATTTTAGGAAAAAACAACCATAATCTGAATGAAGTATGGAATGACTTAATTATGCCTGTTCATAAGCTGTAACACATATAGCATAATAATTTAAATAACAGGAGAAACTTGATGTGAGATATGTGGCAATGCCAATGTTAATACATTTTTTTCCACCAATGTAATTTTATTCTAAAATGTGAGAGTTGATTAATCTGTCAAAAATCTTTCTCTTGATGACCACCTGTGAGCGTTAAGTTACATTTGTAGTGACTGCATCCCTTGTCTCAGGGCCTTGTTGGAGTCCCAGAAACTCCAGTAGGTGGTGAGTCATGTACTTGGGTTCCTGCCACCCATGCAGGAGGCCTAGGTACAACTCCTGACTCCTAGCTTAGGTCTAGCCCAGCCCTAGCTGTTAGAGGCATTTGCGGAAGTGAAATAGTAAACAGAAGTCTCCCTGGACTTCTCTTTCAATTTCTGTTTTTCTAACTAAATTAATAAGTAAACAAATTTTAGCTAAAATATAAATATCAAACACAATTAGTCAAAAGATTGTATATATACGTATTTCTATAGGTACAAAATAATAACTCAACAGGAAAAAATAAATTTTTTCTTAAACCTTTTACTCATTTATTTAGACACAGAGAAAATGAAACAGATTTATTATTCAAAGAAGGGGGGGGGAGCTCCCATCTGCTGGTTCTCTCCCCAAATGCCTACGATTGCCAGGGCTAATGCCAGGAACCAGGAATCTAACCTTGATTTCCTACATGGAACCCTATGATTCAGGTGTGCATTAGCAGGGAGATGGAATTAGGAGCTAGCTCCCAGCTCCAGACACAAATCACTGCCCTGCGCTGGGGCTCCCCTGCATAGCATCAGGAAATGTTACGGAACACTTAGAACTTGGACCGTGACTCACATCTCTATGCCAACTGCACAAATGGATCTTAGAAGTGAAATATGACAGTAACTTGAAAAATGCATTCTGACTCCCAAAACAGAAACTACACCCAACTCTACTGTATCACAGACATTATCAGAGACCCAAGTCCTCAGGGCATCTGCTGATGTTTTCACAGGAATGTTAGCAAGGGGCTGGATCTGAAACAGCAGCAGAACTCGAAAAAGCATTGCAATGAGGGATGCTGGCATCTCAAGCAGTGGCTTAACTCGCTGCACTACTATGCCAACCTCCAGAGCACAGAATTTAGGGAAGGGGCAGGGGCAGGAGTACAGGAGCTCAGAGTAGAGAATCCCAGTAGAGAATCTGAAGCAGTTTACCAGAGAATATTCTAGGAATGCTTGTCTTGCAACACTGCCCTCAGAGGGGGCTGGACTACCACAAACAAGAAGCCAGGCTGTCAGAGTTTTAAAGGTGTTGTGTGAAGATGGGGGTCACCTGGGTGGGAGAAGTCCATCGGTCCTTCCTGTTTCTACATCCTCTTCTCTGAGAGGCAGTTTCTTTAGGAAGCATGGTTTCCTCTGAGCAGCTCCCATTGAGTCTGACTCTTGGTGGCATCCTAAGTAAACCACCCCGTGTTGTTAACTGAGAAGAGGCTGCATCACCATGTATGAGGTGGTCAAGCTTGCTCTTGGAGCACACAATCTCGTGACCCAGAGGATGTACACGGCAAATATCGCTTACCATTCTGTCTTGCAAAGAGGAAAGCTCCCAGATCTAGATGCCTGTTGTGGCCTTGTGGGGAATGAGTCAGACGGTGGGAGTATTCTCTCTATCTCAGTCTCTCTTTGCCTTGCAAATCTATCAATCTTTCAAAAAAGAGAAAAATTAGTCCCATGAAGCATTTTCACTTCACAATGAGTTTAATTAGTAAAACAACTAGAGACTTCAGTTTTTTGAGAAATGGATTCAGAATGTAAGTCTATTTTTTTGCAAAAAAAAAAAATCTAAAATTCATGTTTTTTTCCATAACATGCATTTCCCACAAACTTTTTGGAGATCTCTGGTACCTGATTTTTAAAAAATACTCGTAAGGCATCTAGACAATAGGTCAAGTTAAAGTTCTCTTACAAGCCTGACTCCCTGCTGATCCCAGCACTATTGTTCCAAAGACATTCACCTGAACTAGTTAACTCTGCACCCTTTAAGATTATCTTCATGCATTTACATACACAGGTTAAAGGAAATACAGTATTATTCTGCATATGTGCTTAATAGAAATGCAATCATCAATACATGTTCATAAATACAAAAGTTCTGCATATGCAATACCAATAGCAAAGACTGTATAGACATTCCTTGACTTGACTCTTACTTAACAACTTGTGTCTAAGTAAGAAAAAGTTCGGCATACATTGTATATTATGTATTTAATATACAAATACATTAATTAATACATATATATTACACAAACCTGTGATTCCCAAATATTATAACTGATTCTCAATTTAGTTCAGGGTAGTGTTGTAAAGAGTAATGAGATAATTCATTCAGCTATTTCACCTTTTTAGAATGCAGATGCTAAAAATACACCAGGAGCCTGCAAGTAATCAAAAACACCTAGATGCCAAAAGCCATATACTTTCTTAAGTGGAAAAATAATTATCACCTTATATTCGTAGGCCTGTATACAGGAGTCTCCCTTATACACAGTTTTGCTTTCTGTGGTTTTGGTTGCCCACGGTCAACCACAGTCTGAAAATATAAAATGGAAAATTCCAAAAATAACTACTCCATGCCTTTTAAATTATATATCATTCTGAACAGCATGGTGAAATTTCTTACCATCCCCCTCTGTTCTGCCCACATGCTGAATCATCCTCTTATCCAGCGCACATATTTCATCTGCTCATTAGTCATTTAGTCCTTGTCTCATTTATCAGATGCACAGTGATGGCCTCACAGTGCTTGCGTTCAGATGACCTCAATTCTATTTACAGTGGCCACAACCACAGAGGAGTGAGGATTGCAAGTGAAAACGAAAATGAATACTCAGTTGTTTCTTTTGAGAGACACACACATTCAAATAATTTTTATCAAAGTATACTGTTGTGATTATTTTGAGTTATTGTGAATTTCTGACTGTGTCTAACTTGCAAATTAAATTATAAGTAGGCACATATGGGAAAAAGAGTTTCTATAGAGTTGAGTACTACCCACAGGCATCCTCTGGGGAATCCTGGAAAGTACCAGTAAGGAGACTTCAGCAAAGTCACAAAGTTCTTCCTAAACACCCCAGAAATCCTAAGTGCAGGTGTCACTTCTCTCTTGGTTGCTCACCAAAAATGCTATTATATCTGTGTAAGTGGGTCATCATTCCACCCCAGAATTTAATATTTTGTAATAGGAAAACCATATTCATGTACAATAATTAGTTTTTAGTGCTAACTTGAAGTCTTTCCAATCAAACATGGAGAATGACCTTTTGAAATACATGATGAAAAAACATCAAGGAATGATGAATTGATGCATTCACAGTTGGCAAGTAGTAAGTGTTTGTGGTTTTGGAGTATACTTGCTAGTAAATTGTGTTTTAAAAGCTGAAAAGGATTTTGGAAATGCAATTAATATGCACATTCATGAGCATGCCAGGAAATCACCAGCTCAATATAGAAAAGCAATATGAATAAAGCACATAGTCATCATAATTCTATATAGCACCTGCCTTCTGCGTGAAAGTGTCTGTTATAAGCAAGACTGGGGTAGGCAATGTCCATTTATACCCAGCTAAATGTTAATCCCTTCTCCACTTAACCACCTAACAGAAGCTCACTATAACTCATCTTTTGCTAATGGGTCATTAGCCAGTACACCTCAGATAGAGTGAGGTTTTAACGAAGCATCTTAAAAGAAGCCTATTTTTGCCAGAGGAGAGACTGAGGGAGGGGCTTTAGTGAAGCCAATCCATTAGGATTTCTGCCAGAGAACATATTGGTCGAAAATTTCTAGAGACACATACTCAAATAGGAGAACAAGTCTACACGTGCACTTACATATGAAGATATGCAGGGTATATATGTAAGAGGAGAGAACAGAGACTTAATTTAAGAAATTGGCTCAAGTCATGAATAGAGACCAGCAGTTCAAGTCCAAAGGCTGATGGAAAAAGCCAATGCTGCAGTTCAAATCAGAAGCCTATCTCTGCCACCAGAACTCACTATTGTTCCAGGGAAGCCAACTTTTGTTCTGTCTAGGCCTTCCATAGATTGGATGAGGCCCAACAACCTGTTTCACTCAAAGGCCACTCATTCAAATGTTACTCTCATCCAAAAGCACCTTCACAGAAGAGGGGTGGCTGAGACACAGCTTAGGACACCTATACCCCAGACAACAGGGCCTGGGTTCCAGTCCCACCACCACTTCTCATTCTGTATTCCTGCTTATGCACATCCTGGGAGACAGTCTGGATGTCTCAAGTACTTGGATCCTTGCTACCCACATGGAGGCCTGGCCTGGGTGCTGTAGACGACATATTTGACCTTAAGGCTCAGCCAGGCTGATGGCCAAACTTCACCTTTGTGGAGAACTTGACCACTATGGCAGAAGAGGTTGTGGGGTGCCCCAGAAGGAAGCAAAGCACCTGCTAGCCCTGCTAGGCAGCTGTCCATCAGCAGGTCATTCTGAGATTCCTGAGGACCAATAGGCTGTTGCATTCAATGCGAGGGCAGCTTCCTTCCCCACCCCCTCCCACTCCAATAGTCTGTATGGTGACCTGTTCCAACCCTGCATCATCTCTTAAACTCACTTCTCATCAGATAAACTGTAACATAGCCCCCAGTCATTGTCTCATGGAATCTTTAGAGCAATCTTGGCCAGGCACACTTTATTTTCTCTAGTTATTCAAGAGAAAATTAAGGCAGCTTGCCGGAGGCCACATAGCTAGTAAATAGCAGAGGGCCTATCAAACCCATGTGGCAGACAGACTTCACATTTCCTGCCCCCGCTCTTTAGATCAACAGTTCTGCTGCCTGCTCCTGCTTCCTCTCTATTTTCCTGACTGTGGGGAGTTTGGTTGGAAATCTGTGGCCAATTGCTTATTGCCTCCCCTGTCTCCCTTATTGCTTTCACAGCAGAATCAGCATTTGATACAGGCAGCAGCTTGAAAACTTCAATTTCCCATGAGTTCTGCTCCATCAGACATAAAGCAGGAGCTGTTAAATGGCCCATGGGTCCATTTTTTGGAGGTGGGTGTATTTATTTTTGTTGGAAAGGCAGATCAGATTATAGAGAAGAGAGAGAAAGATTTTCCATCTGCTGATTCACTCCCTAAATGGCTACAATGGCCATAGTTCAGCCAGTTTGAAGTCAGGAGCCAGGAGCTTCTTCTGGGTCTGCCATGAGGTTGTAGGGTCCCAAGACTTTGGGCCATACTACTGCTTTCCCAGGCCACATGCAGGGAACTGGGGGTCAGGTGGGGGGCGGAATTGGAGCAACTGGGATATGAACCGGCACTCACATAGGATCCCTGTGCTTGCAAGGTAAGAATTCAGCCATTGAGCCATCACCCCAGACTCCCATGGGTCCTTCAACCCAGAAAGACCAGATGTCTTCTATAAAAAACAGTTTTCAATGAGAGAGAGAATCCATCTGCTGATCACTTCCCAAATACCAGCAACAGCCAGGGATATGGTGCAGGGAAACAGACCCAGGAACTCAGGTCTTCCAAGTGGGCAACAGGAAGCCAGTTACCTGAGACTTGGTTACTGTCTTGCAGGATCTGCATTGGCAGGGAGCTGGAGTCAGAACCTGGAGCGTAACCAGCATTAAGCATCAGCCTCAAGGTACTTCAATGCAGGATATAAGCATCTTAATTGTTATGTCAAACACCTGCCCCTCCTAAAGTGTTTTGTTTTTATTTTTAAACTTTTTATTTTGAAATAATTGTCAATATTTAAAAAGTTACAAAGAGGGTGCCAAGAGTTTTTAAACTTTGATAGCATGTTTAACAAACAAAAAAAGTCACAAAAGAATACATGCTCTAGGACCTGGCACAGTGGCCCAGCGGCTAAAGTCCTCACCTTGAATGCAACAGGATACCATATGGGTGCCAGTTCTAATCCCAGCAGCCCCGCTTCCCATCCAGCTCCCTGCTTGTGGCCTGGGAAAGCAGTCAAGGACAGCCCAAAGCCTTGGGACCCTGCACTCACGTGGGAGACCCGGAAGAGCTCCTGGCTCCAGCCTTTGGATTGGCATAGCACCGGCCATTGCGGTCGCTTGGGGAATGAACCAGTGGACAGAAGATATTTCTCTCTGTCTCTCCTCCTCTCTGTATATCTGACTTTGCAATAAAAATAAATAAATCCAAGAAAAAAAAGAAATACATGTTCTATCTTCCTGTGTAAATTGTAACATGCTAATAAGAGTTCCCATGTTCCTTTTAGCCAGCTTCCCCTAAAGTTAATATCTTAACTAGTCACGGTACATTTGTCAGAACTAAGAAATCAGCCTTGGAACAACAATGGTAACTAAGTGGTCTCTTCCCTGCTGTTCATTTCACACCCTCTTGCTGAAAGGTGTTTGGATTGCAGTTCCCTCAGCTGTTGTATTCTGTAGAGTGCGTTGGGGGCAGATAATTTGCTTTTTGCTTTCTGTGTATGTAGACACTTCTTAATTTTATGTAAAAGGCACACAGATATCTCCTATGTACTGGTTCTCTTCACAAATGCCTACATCAGCCAAGGCTGGGTTAATGAGGCTCCGTTGCCAAAAGCTCAGGCTATCATGATCATTGATTACTTGGGGTTAACCTCAAATGTGCATGGGGGGAAATTTTCCAAGTTAGCAGGAGAGAGTTAACAACGTTCAATAATGTAATTAGGCTCGGCATGATAGGCCAGCAGCTGAAGCCCTCGCCTTGCATGATCCTGGATCTCATGTGGGCACCAGTTACTGTCCTGGCAGCCCCGCTTCCCATCCAGCTCCCTAGCTGTGGTTTGGGAAAGTTGAGGATGGCCCAACATCCTTGGGATGCTGCATCTGCATGGGAGACCTAAAAGAGGCTCCAGGCTCCTGGCTTCAGATTGGCTCAGCTCTGGCTGGTGTGGCCACTTGGGGAGTGAAACAATGGATGGAAGATCTTCCATTCTGTCTCTCCTCCTCTTTGTATATCTGACTTTCCAATAAAAATAAAATAAAATCTTTTTATTAATTTTATTTATTTTTGATGATAGTTGATTAGGATGATAAGGGTCAAGGGCTACAGGAAGGTGGGTGAGATCAACATTTCCACATTCTCTCTTTTATTTTTCCTTCCTGTATCTGGGGGAAGAGGGAGATAAGCAGAGAAGCCACACTCAGCTCCCAAAGGCCTCTGCACCCTGGAATGGAGGACAGCCAGCCAAAACCACCCCAAGGTCCCCGATGTGGGGCATGCTCTGAGAGTTCTGCTCATGAGGTTACAATACTTCAACGGGTTCGAATTACTGTTGATCTCACCACTCCAAGCACAATGCAACTGCTCCAGAATCCATTGGCTGACATAATCCACCTTAGAGTCTCCATTTGTTCAGATATTCACTGCCAACACTTGACTAGGGCAATTGATCAGTTTGTTCTGTCCTCTGTCATGATACCAGGTGTCCTCTGCAGACTCCAACGTACTGCCATATCCTCCATGTGCACCTGAATGTAGCTGCGGTCTTAGAGCACAGGCCATGAAGGGAGGGAGTGTCAGAATGAGGTGATTCAGGCCAGATTCTATATTTGAGTCCCATTTAATCAGTGATAGCTTTAAGACAGACAGATTTGACTCTAAAGCCAGTTTCCAAATGTACCTAATATATTTTACATACTTTTTCCTCTCAACCAATTTTGCCTTCAGGTGCCAATCAAATGACAGGAAACTTTAAAAATAGCTCATCTTAATCATGTAACAGAAGTCCAGACAGCAGTAAATTGACTTTTCTGTAATTTCTTTGCCTCTGTCCTCATTGTCACAAAAATGGCCTCCTGGGCTCCAAGCATCACATATTCACATAATCACAATTTTTGTAAGTCTGGCTGTGGAGGGGTAGAGAAAAGCTTTTTGTCTTGTCTAGAAATTCCCAACAGACCTCCCCTTCACACCCTGGGCCAAAATTGGGGTCACCAGGGAGGCGAATGGAAATGGGAGTGCAGGCCGCTTTCTGACTCCAGTGCGGAATACAGATAGCTCTGCCACAGCATGCAAGAGGGGAATCCAGGGAAGGCAGCCAACAGTGTGCGCCAAACGGGTTCTTGGGGCTACATCCACTGCGTGTGCCTTGCGTGTGTTTTGTGACCGATGAGATAAAATGTGGAGGCTGCGGATTTCACGTGGGTGGGAAGTGGAGGAGAGGGTAGAAAACAAACTGCCGCTGTAGAATGGCGGTCTAGGGAAGCTGCAACCTGCCAGAGTTGAAAAGGTTGCTAATGACCCCAGCACACAAACCATTCAAGTCGGTAGGATACCCGTGCCACGTTAATGAGCCCGGTATTGAACGCTAAATTCTCCAACTTCCCCGAGAAACCATCCAAAGGTCTACGTCACACTCTCAGAAATCTCGAATACACTGAAGGTAGGGGTTTTCCTTTTATTTGTTTATTGAAAGGCAAAAAAGAGACTGAGAGAAAGAGCGAGAGAGAGATCTTCAATCTGCTGTTCACTCTTTTTTTTTTTTCTTTAATATTCATTTATTCATTAATTACATTGCATTACATGACACTGCTGTTCACTCTTTAAATGCCTTCAAAAGCTAAGTCTGGGTCAGCCCAAAGCTGGAAGCCTGAAACTCACTCTGGATCTCCCACACGGTGGTGGCAGGCTGCCAGCTGCTTGAGCCATCACTGCTGCCTTCCACAGTGCCAATTAGCTGAAAGCTGAAAGCAAAAGCAGATGGGCCTTGAAACCAGGCCGTCTGACGTGGGATGGGGAGGGAGGGGGTGCACAGGCCCATCCTGGATTTTTCTTCTGAATGATGTGGCTGCCCATCTAGTTGGTATTTCCATTCATGGATGTTATTTCAAGCCCTCTCCTACTAGGATCAGGTTCATTGGTAAGTTGGGCACTCATGGTCAGAAAAATGGACGCTGATGGACAAAGGATGATGTATTCTGTTTATTAAAATGAGAAGATCTCTTGGTGTATTTGTGACCCGGGACATCCTTCCTTCTTACAGAATCCCAGAAAGGTGGCCAGGCCGGACTTCTGGATTCATTCAGAAGATTTCTGGTTTCATTTAGGAGCCTCCTAAGAGCTAGGCTTAGTCAATACACAGCACAGCAAGCCAGGGATTGACTGGTCATTGTCTATTGTGAAGCACAAACATCTTTTGCTATTGTTGTTCTTCATATAAACATGCTCATACTCGTTCTGATCTGATTTAAAAGGTGGGTATTTGAATACTTTTAATTAGAAGGACTAGTGCATAGCACCACATTTAGTCAAATTCAAGAGTTCCCAATTCAGGCTTCAATCATAAATGTGGGCATTATTGCCCTTTACAATACACCATTGATAGAACACCAACTTTAAAGCCAATTAAAGTTGGCAATCTTCCTACCATTGGCAAAGTAACACTTGTTAACAGTTCCCCTTGTGACACGTCCCAGCATAATCACTGATTTCTGGAAACCTTATTTAGCACTTACGGATATTTTGAAATCTCTAATGAATTTCTTTTTATAGGCATTTTTACGTTTTGCTCTAATTTTTTAAAGGTGTTCAGGTAGTTTAATTTTATACACTCAGATGGTGCATGTACTCAGGTATTTATATGTAAAAGACAAAATGTTAGCGTATGTAGAACTATACTCCATAAATAATAACTAGCTTGCTCGTAAGACTCAGATTTTAATGGGCCCATTCCTGAAATCTAATTCATTCAGAAAAATTGCACTTTAGAATAAGAATATACAGATATTGTTCTGGTTAGTACATTAAAAGTATCTGCAGCTTAAAAACTAGTTAGGAAAAAAATCTGGTTAGAATAAGTAAATTCTTTCACAGTTATTTACTTCAAATAAAAATGTTTTGGAGGCTAAGAAAGCCTTTTTTTCATTTCATATGGAAATAATTTGATAATATTGGCAAATATGTGAGCAACACAGAAATGAATTAAGAGCATTCAAGTTATTTTAGTCTTGAGTTACAGCAAACAGAAGACTAGTTTTCACCAAATTCAAGAATAACTTGATTATAAGCTATGCAAAATGCTAATGTAGGAACTAAAAGGCCAAATTCTCCCCCAGGCTTTGTACTGTGACATACCTCAGGATACGACATTCATTTAGGGTGAGACCACACATCTAGATACTCACCATGAGGAATCAGGTAACATTAAGTCAAGCTTATGGAAAGCATTCAGATATTCAACATGAAAAAGAGATAATATCAGTGTGAGATAATAAAACCTATCTAAGGAATGGCAGTAAGTTGATTCAGGCGAAGAGAAGGGCTCTTCAAACAATCAGAAACCTTCAGAAGCGACTTTCGTAATGTTTGCTTTAGATAGTCCAGTCACAAGTGAATTAGCAGGGACAGGCCTTGGGCACAACAGTTGGCATACCTGTGCCTCACATCGGAGTGCCCGGGATTCAAGCCCTGTCTCCGCTTTGAATCCAGCCTTCGGCCTGGCTCAGGCCTGGCTGTTGTGGGCATCTGGGGAGAAAGCCAGTGAATGGAAGACCTCTGCTAGTCTCTGTGCCTCTCCAAGTAAAAACAAAGCAAAACAAACAAGTAAAAAATTAAAAAATAAATTCATACTTTACAGGATCAGAGAAGCACAAAAAGCCACCTAATTTAATATACTTTTCTCTTTATCTGTTTATTCTATGACCCATACAATGTTTACATCAGGACAAAATATCAATATGAATATTTACACCCTTTGAAAGCTTTATTATTATCATTAAATGTACATTATTTGGCTTGAATTAGTAAACAGAAAAACTCTTTCCAAAAAAGTGTACATACAATGTTTTAGGATGTATTTTTTAAAGATTTATTTATTTATGTGACAGGCAGAGTTATGGAGAGAGGGGAAGACAGAGATCTCTACTGGTTCATTCTGTAAAGGCAGCAATGGCCAGGGCTGGTCCAAGCAGAGGCCAGGAGCCTGGAACTCCAGCTAGGTCTCCTATGTGGATGTCAGGGATCAAATATTTGTGTCATTACCTGTTGCCTTCCCAAGTGCATTAGCAGGGCACTGGAGTGGAAATAGAATTTTTGGTCTTATTTATTATTTTTGGTATTTTTCAATGTACCAATTTTCAAATTAGAAAACATTTAGAAAATTTACAAAAGAATCCTGAGTCAGTATGACATCTACTATTGAAGCTTGAAACTGGGCTTCACGTAAATTTTTTTTCACAGTTTCCTTAAAATTGTAAAGAGATGTATTTGACAGACAGAATAACACAGAGAGGGAAATACAGAGATCTGTTTGCTAGTTGACTTCCCATTTGGCCCCAACCACCAGGTCTGGGCCAAGCCAAAATCAGTATCTGGAACTCCATCTGGGTCCCCCACGTGGGTGGCAGGAACCCAAGAATTTGAGCCCTCATCTGCTGCCTTTATAGCAGGGAGCTAGACCAGTTGTGGGGCAGCTGGACTTGAACTGGTGGCCATGTGGCATACCAGTGTCACAGGTAGCAGCTTAACCTGCTGTATCACAATGTTGGATCCACAATCTTATGTTAATGAAATCAAACTCATACATCGTTCATCATATGCACACACATGCACGCAGATGAAAGAGAGAGAGAGAGAAATGGGCTTTTTAGATTTACGTTTATTTGTAAAACATCCTATTACATGCCTTATAATTTCTTTCGCTTCTATGTCAAGAAATTTCTCTGCAAGACAAAATAAATTTATCAATTTTCCTATTTCCCTTTGTTATATAGAGACCAAGTTATTTTATACTTCATTTTAGACATCTCATTTTGGGACTTAGAATTGTCTTTTTTTTTAATTCCTAAAAGTGTGATTTATTTATGTGTTTGAAAAGCAGGGTTACAGAAAAAGAGAAAGAGAGAGATCGAAATCATCCATCTGCTGGCTAATCCCTGAAATGGCTACAATGGCCAGGGCAGGTCCAGGCTGAAATCAGGACCCTAAAACACTGAGATTCTCATGTAAATGGCAAGGGCCCCAGTAATTGAGCCATTTTCTGCTTCTTTCCTACATGTATTAGCAGGGAGCTGGTCAAAAGTGGAGCAACCAGGATAGGACCTAGTTCTCATCTGGGAAGCCAGGGTTGGGCAGCAGCTTAACCCACTGCACACAGTAGCAGCTTTTGGAGTTGTAGTTTGAAGATTTTTTGCTTGACCAGACTTCAGTGAAACTCCAGAAGCAATTCCTGAACTCACTCATTCACTTCCTTGTAAAATCCACTTTTACCAAAAAACAAAACAAAACAAAACGAAAAAGCCCTGCTGGATCAGCTTAGCAGGAGCCCCACTCCCTGCCCGGTCTCTGCTGTCTGTTACCGTTGGATCTGACTAGGTTGTTGATTCTCCACAACCCCTCTGCTGCTGAGAACCCTGGCTTATCTGCAGCAAGAATCTTGTGAGATTAGTTACAATCTTCCTGACACTTAAACTCTCCTCTTTGTTAAATTTTGGTCTATTAATCTCTGCCCAGCCTGTGCCTAGGCTATCAATACCCACTTGCCCAGACTATGTTCAGAGTTGAATCTAATCTTTTTGTCCTACTGCAAAATCTCATTGCTAGGCTCCCTGTTTGTTTTTAAGATTTATTTATTTTTCTTGGAAAGGTAGATATACAGAGAGGAAGATCTTCCCTCCGATGATTCACTCCCCAAGCGGCCGCAACGGCTGGAGATGAGCCAATCTGAAGCCAGGAGCCAGGAGCTTCTTCTGGATCTCCCATGTGGCTGCAGGGTCCCAAAGCTTTGGGCTGTCCTTGACTGCCTTTGCAGGCCACGGTTAGGGAGCTGGATAGGAAGCGGCGCCGTTGGGATAAGAACTGGTACCCATATGGGATCCCGGTGCGTTCAAGGCGAGGACTTTAGCTGCTGTGCCATCATGCCGGGCCCTAGACTGCCTGTTTTTAACTCAGTGGTATTGAGTGTCTTCCGCAGTTGGCATTAGCAAATGGCATTAACTAGGTTTTATTCTTTAATAAATGCTTTAAAGTGTGCATGAATCAAACACTGAGTCTTTTATGCTGTGGTGAGCAGAAGATGGTTTTGAATTCATTTCTCCATCTTGATCAGATTACATACAAGGAAATGCTTTGTTTCTAGACACAATTTTTCCCCACTTGTTCGTTTTTAGCTTGCCTCAACTTTGCCATGCTTCATGTGGCATCATCCTTAAATGTCTTACTGGTCCTCTAATCTAAAGTTTACTTTTGATGTGTCGTCCTCCAATTCTCTGGGAGGCAATTAGATTTGGTGTCTGGAAAAAGTAAGCCAGTATATAATTTAATATTATGAGTTTATCCTCAAAAGGCTTGGAAAAACAGAAACTTTTCCTATGACAGTACCTGCTAAGGGAAGGTAGGGACTTAATTGCAAAAGTTATCAAGGAGACCATGTTGAATAGCATAAAATTGTGATTATTTCTCTGTGATACTCAAAGCAAAGTTAGAAGATGTTGTCTCAAAGTGAATCAGTTTTGGAGTTTATCTAGACAAAATCTCAGAAAATCCCTCAGTGACTTCTGTGTCCTTGTTAGGAGACACTTGGCAAAAAGATGGTGTCTGCCCTGTGCATGTGTGTGCACTTGACTGTGTTTAAATCTTCATTTAATTGAACTGGTGAAGAGTTACGTGACAAACAATTTTTTAATAATTAAAAAATATATTACACAAGTAATTAAGTTCTCTTTTCTCCCAACCAATCCACCATTGTATCATCTGTTTATAATAAATCATACCTTAATTTTGCTTATCTGTGTCATTATTTTCATTATCAATTATTTTTTGTGCATTTATTATACCCTAAAGTCTCTGCTGATGAGATTGGAAAATGTCCCTCTCACCACAGGGAACATACAGTTATCCAATTGGGATTATCTTCTTGAAAAAAAAATTGATGCAGCCAGCTTTTTTATTTCCCAAATGAGTCAACAGAAAAGGCCTGCAGAGAATACAAAGGCAAAATATAAACGAAACATCCTTGACATTGAAACTATTGAGAAGAGAATGTAGCAAATACTTCCAAATTTTTCAAAGCTTGATTTTTTTTTTTAATATCTAAAAGTGTATTTGGGGCCCAACTTGATACTTGAAGAGCTTTGTGCATAACACAAATAGACAATTAAAACTGAACAAAACACAGAGACACTCTAATGGAATTAACCCTCAGTTCCAAATATCCATCTCCCCAGACCCAGGTCATTCCAGGTTAAGCATGCTGGTTAGAGAGGGCTTTTGTCTTGAAGATCAGCCTGGTCAGACAAGAGGCAAACATGTGTCATGGCGAGCTTGTCCCCAACACCCATGGGCCTTCAGGCAATTTTCTTTTGTTTCCTGTAGTTACCTTCCCTTCCCCATTCCTCCAACTCTCAGGGGTCTCCCTGTGTCTGGCTAAATTTTGCTCTCAGCTGGCAGCCAATTAATGGGTAAGAGGACGGTGTGTATGAAGCAAGCTGCACTGCCGAGTATTTACAATGCCTCTGCATGTTCCAACATCTTTCAGTCATTAAAAACAAGGAGGAAAACGCCTGGTAGTAGAAAAACCAGTTAACTCTGGACTGGTCAGCTCAGCTGACAACTTAACACAATCAAACCTTAGTCACTAATTTTGCTTTATATCGTGTCCAATGATCCTATGCTGTCCAAGCAGCAGAGGTAGAAGAGAGATTGTCACAATGAGTAGTAGTGAGCCTGGCACGATGGCTCCATACCTAAATCCTCGCCTTGCATGCGCCAGGATCCCATATGGGCACTGGTTCGGATCCTGGACGCTCCGCTTCCTGCCCAGCTCCCTGCTTGTAGCCTGGGAAGGCCCTAGAACTTGAGATTCTGCAACCGCATGGGAGACCTAGAAGAAGCTCCTGGCTGCTGACTTTGGATCAGCTTAGCTCTGGCCACTGCGGCCATTTGGAGAATGAACCAGCAGATGGAAAATCTTTCTATCTCTTTCTCTCTGTAATCTGCCTTTCCAACAAAAATGAATAAATGTTTAAAAAAGTGGTTCTTTTTAATTTTCTTTTTCATAGAGGTACAAAGTCCTCAGAGATATCAGTCTAGAAAAATTACTACTTTCTTTTTGGAAATTCAGTACAAGAGGAATAAAAAAATATGCAACAAAAAACACCACAAGGAGAACCGCAATCAGAAAGTTTTGCTTTTGCATGGGGTTCAAATAAACGCTTACTTGGCTTCAATACTGAGAAAAGAGAATTTAAATACCAGTCACTTCCCACCTGCAGCATAAACAGACTGAACGATGATAAACTGAAAGCTATCATGAGCCTGTTAACCAGTCTATATTTAACAGGGAGAAATTCACATTTGATTAGACCTAGGATAAAAAAGTTAAGGAAACATAAGAAAAATGTTAGCTTACTCACACATGCATTTTTTAAAGATTTCTTTATTTTTTATTGCATGAAAAGGTTGTGCTCCTGTTTAAAAATAGCAATTCTGGACTTGGCACAATAGCCTAGTAGTTAAAGTCCTCACCTTGCATGCACCAGGATCCCATATGGATGCCAGTTCATGTCCTGGCTGCTCCACTTCCCATCCTGCTCCCTGTTTGTGGCCTGGGAGAGCAATTGGAAACTGCCCAAAGCTTTGGGATCCTGCACCTTTTTGGAAGACCCAAAAGAAGTTTCTGGCTGCTGGCTTCAGATTGGCTCAGCTCTGGCTGTTGTGGCCGCTTTTTTGTTTTTTTTTTCAAGGCAGAGTAAGGGAATGCTGGTTCACTCCCTAAATGACCAGTCAAAGCCAAAGGTCAGGAACTCCATCTGGATCTCCCATGTGGGTGGAAGGGACCCACTCAAGAGGCCATCCAGAATATGCATCAGTAGGAAGCTGGATCAGAAGCCAAGCCGAGGCTGCAGCCCTGGCGTTATGAAATGCATTGCAGGAGTTCCAGCAAGCACTTAGCCTGGTGTAGCACAACAGCCATTCCCACACAGTACGTTTGTACATGGCGTGCAATTTTCTACTGTGGCAACATACTGGTGCCTAAACGGTCTTTGCTTTTGGAACAGATTTCAGACTTTTGGTTTAGGGATTGTCAACCTAAACTTCAAAGGAATCCTTCAAAAAACAGCCTTCAGCATTACTTTAAGTTAAATAAGTTTTCATTTTATAATTTTTTCCCACAAGGCATATGGTTCCCTGTTTTCCCCAGGAAGTATAAAACGTCTGCAAGGAAAAGTCTAGCCATGAAGAAGTCAACTGTCTCCCAGTCACGGCTGTTGATTTCTTTGTTCTTTCAGTGTGAATATCCCACCTCTTTGGGTAGTGTTGACGTGGGTGTTTCTCCTACCTTCCTCAATGTAGTTCTGGGCTCCC
The DNA here is from genome assembly GCF_030435755.1 of Ochotona princeps. Taxonomy (NCBI): domain Eukaryota; kingdom Metazoa; phylum Chordata; class Mammalia; order Lagomorpha; family Ochotonidae; genus Ochotona; species Ochotona princeps. The sequence continues at coordinate 26,826,339 of NC_080851.1, forward strand.
ATTCATACTCCATGCATCAGAGAAGTTGACATGGGAGTCTCATATAAGTGCCTGCTCCTGACCACCCATTGATCAATGGTTGGTATATGAGCCAAGCAGGCCAATTGCAGTCCCTCCCTGCAGTATTTCTATGGAATTGGGAATGCTTTAATGATTTTGCCAGAACACAAACATGCCAAGTTTTGTTGGGTTTTTTGTGAAACATGGTCAATAATAAAGTTTTTCCATGAAGGTCTAATATGGAGCAGAACCCAGCAGGTCATGTTGATAGAATGGACAATGAGAGATGGAAAGACACAAATGAACAAGGACACATTCTAGGATCTGCCCGCGTCACTGAAGGACACGGAAATCCCTGGAGACTTATGAATGACTTAGCCTAAAGAGCAGATGTCAGAAAATAGAAGCTGGGGCTGGCCAGATGTAACAGGAAGATCTTATTATGTAACTTCTCTTAATTTCTCTGACAGGCATTCCTGGGCCCACCCCCTCCCCTTTTTTTCCACTCCTGGACTTTTCTGCACTGAAAGGCATGCTATATGAAGAAGAGCCAGATTGGTAGATTTGTAAAGGAGATGCAACAGAGTTCACTGTAAAATTCTGTAAGGTTGAGGCCAACTGGAGCTGGAGGCCGAGGGGTACTGAGGCAGCTATAATACCCATGTTTCAATAGTGCCACCCTGTGGCTGTGACACCAGCAACAGCCTAGTCCTAGCCCAATATGTCACTTGGATGGACTGAGCCAACTTCTGGTTTTCTCCTTTGGTGGTGATAATAGGCAGAGCTGACTGCCCAGTCTCTGTGGTGCATAGGTTTCTGAAGTTGGGAAATGGAGAACAATCAGAAAGAGGGGACTATAGAGAAGAAAGGGATTGTCATGGTATTAGGAAAGTATGATTGAAATAACAAATACAGACCAATTGTTGTTTGTCCTTCCAGAAGAAGTAGAGTTTATAGGTAATTGTGTGCTAGAGTTGGCTTGCACCAGTCTGCAAGAGCCTATTGTTAAATTTTCAACAATTTTGCAAGCTAGTGGTTAAACAAAACCATCATGAAAAATAAAATACACATGTCAGATTTAATGACAATAGATTTATTGGGAAAAGAGTTAGCAGATTGGGATGCAACTTTATTTGTCAAATCATAGTTAAATTGCAAACATATGTTGGGCCACAGAACAAGAGTTTGGCAAAAGTCAGCAAACACATTCTGTAAGAGTCCATTGGCTATATGGAAATAACAATAAAAGTGTTGCACATTTTATTACTTAAAACTTATATGACACACATACTTTATCTCATAAAAATTATAATAAACATATACACACATATGTGTATGAAATTTCCCTGAGCATTCGTTGTTGGACATTTACTAGCATACCACTTCTAGGTTATATGTTTATAATGAATTGCTAATAATAACAAAATATTTATAAAGCATTATTTCATTTCCCTAACGCCCACTTACTTAGTTGCAGACTGGTATGACTCCACCCTGAGTCACACTCCAGCACTACTACAAAGAGTTCAGCTGTTACTGGTGCGGCAAAGGGATTCCCATTCAATTACTTCCTGAAATGATTTGGTAAAAAGTGGATGCACGAACTCCTGTGAGCATTGCAGTGATACTTTAAAATCATCCAGAAGTGCTAAGTGCCCATTGGTGCTGGAAGGTACCATTTTATTTTTGTCCACACAGTTCAATTCTTGGATAGCGGACAAGAACTCATGGTGACTCACTCTTTTGACGGAGTGCACAGGCGAATTCATGTGCATGATGCCAATGGATGCAATCTTCTGAGGCTCTAAAAAATTAAGAAGGTTGTGGGAGAGGCTGTTCCTTTGAGTGGCAAATTGAACACATGTGTTTGATCTGGATGCCATTAGAAGGACAGTCAAGGAACAAAAATTGAAAAGGCGATAAAATCACAAGAATGAAGAGAATCGAGTGAGAATCACCAACAGATGAAGTCGTTTTTAAAATTTATGGAAGTCAGAAAAGACATGGAACTCCATGATGGATTACACAGAAGGAAAGCAGCCACCACTCCAACCAGGAAGCACTACAGTGGCAGTGGGAGTTACCCCATCTGGTAGGAGCTCTGATGTTGGACAACTGGGAAATAAACCCTGTATAGTAAGTGTAAGAAAAGGATAAAGGTATCTGAGAACTCAGAGACTCCTTTTCTGAGAAAGTTACTCAATGTGCTCAAGGAAAATAAAAACACAAGAAGTTGGGAAATCAGAAAAAAAATGATCTGGGGTATAGAAAACATGGAATTAACCAGGATTTCAATGAAGAGCAATTTCCAAATGCCTGCTGCTTTTTCTCGAGTAGAATAAGTTAGCTATGAGAGATCAAGTATTGGAAGAGATCCAGACGTGGTGAAGTAGGGTTTGTGCTTTCTCCTGGGACAGGAAGCAGAAAGCAGGGAGAAGTGACTGGAAACTCTAGGAAAACAAAGGAAAAACTGAAAGAAAATTGTGCTCCAAACATCAGTCAATCGCACTGTGTTAAGAGTACAAGGAAATAACCAAACAAAAAACATAGTAACTAAGAAACAGCACTGTATTTGACTATGATGTCAAACTCCTTGATGGGATAGGGGAATCCTACATTGGATCTATAGATCTATAAAAAAGTAATACAAAAGGCTTTCTTTTTTATATTAAACAATTACTTCACAGTCTAAATAATAAATATGCTGTTGATTATAATTTGAATTTTAAAACCTGTATAAAGATTACATATAGGAGACTTAATTAAAGCCACATAATGGAATATAACTCATCTTCTAAAAATATAAGAAATAGAAATTTAGTCCTGACAGTTCTGAAGTCTCGGAATGCAAAGATGAAGGTACCAGCAGGTGTGGTGTTTGGTAAGGCCCATACTCTCAGCTTCCAGGATGGTACTTTGAATACTAGGTCCTCCCTTGGTAGAAAAGCAAGAAATATCTAACTGGTTCTCCTCAGCTCTTTAATAAGAGGTGAAGGTTTGCTGACAAGTGGAACAGTCTTGCCCGGCTTGGCCAACACCCAGCCCTGATTCATGTGCTCACCAATGGGAGCTACAGTCCACCAGGGGAATTCCCCAAGTTCCACCACCGGGTCCACTCCCAGACTCAGATATCACATGTGCCAGTGGATGCTAGGTCTTTACCTGACATAGTCTGCTCCCTCTGTCTTGGTCTTTGTGTGTGTTGGTACGCCTTGCAACCTGGCTTATCCTATACCACATTCCTGGGGGCAGCTACAGGTGCTGCAGCCTGGACCGGCCTGGCCTGTTCCTAACTTCAGTACCCTTGAGTGTTGGGGGTTCTATGGTCAACCCTAGCTCAGCCCATCACCACCCTTAGCTCTTAAGCAAACCAGCTGATATAGCAGTTCCAGCGGGGTGAGCCCACATATCTCCCATAGAATCTGTCCTTAGGCCTGGTTCTCTCACATGCTAGTTAATGTTACAGTTATAGTATAACATGACCTGTCTCCTGTTCTGATACTCACTGGTGAGTATTGTGATCTAGCCTTGCCAAGTAGGTCCCCAGCCCTAACTTTAGTGTATGTGCCATTGGATGGTGGTCAATGCTAACTAGCCCAAGTTAGGTCTCCCACATGGGTGGGTACATTGATCTTACCCATAAAGGTCCTCCAGCTTCCCTCCTCCAAACCACTAGGTCTCAGCCCCCTCACTTACCTGCAACTACAGTGATCTTGTCAGCAGAAGTCCCCCAGAAGTCATTCCTTACCTGCAATACACTTTCTCAGTGGTCCCCTGTCCCATACATCACATACCCCCTTCCTTGATCAATCCCCAGTCCCTGACCCTGCAAGCTCATGGGTTGCTCAGCCTAGTCTTCTGACAGGGAAGCATGCTGGCCTGGAGGCAGGGGTGCCTATCCAGAAACACAGAGCCAGTCCTCTGGCACACGTGACAGCCTGGGACACTACCATTCCACCCATCCGGGACTCAAGTATTCTAATGAGTCCACAAGCCCAGTCTACCAACATATCACTCCAGCATGTCATCCTGGGGCCTTAGCACAGACCCCCTTCTGCTCCCATCCAGCTGAGTCACAAACACACACAGGAATTCCCAGACCCACTCTACTCTACTGGCCCCAGCCCAATTTCACTGGCCCCTGGGATTGCCTAGGCATTCAGGGGCTTAGGCATCACCATGGCAGAACCAGGGGCCTACCTACTTCATTCTTTATTCAAAGACAGTATTTCATAATTTCCCATAGTGAAATTGATAATAAACTCCCATGAGTTAAGGGGTAATGGAGAGTAGAGTTGGTCTTGGATTACAAATAGAGATCCCTGGGAGGGCTGCACTATTTCAGCACGTCCTGAAGGTACATGATTGGGTGGCCCATTGTTGACAGCAACAATTTCCCCATCACCTCCGAGATGGACTGGATAAAAGGGAATGTTTATGACTCATGGTGTAACACTGTTCCCTAACAGGCCTCCTAGGGATCAGAAAAAGGAGATAACAGTTCCTTTAAAATCACTGACTTTATCTTTTGGCCAAGAGTGCCCTCCTCACTGGCCTAATGAAGGAAGTTCTATTACTGTGGGACTGGTAGTCCCTCATGAGTCAAATTAGTTTTCTTGAAGGGTCCCTGGTAGTCCACAGGATTACCTACTGGTGCAGCAGAAATACCAGGATCCAGGCCTCATCTCCTGGGACACGTAACATGTAGTTGTCTTGGAGGATTTCCTCACCCCCAGTCCACATGGCTCACAGTCAGCGTGTGCCTGGAGCTTGGGAGCATGGATTAGCAGTGTGGAAATTCTGTTTTGGTGTTACCGGGCTCGATTCACCAGTGTTTTTGAGGTTGTGGGACAATAGAAGTTTTTGAATGGATGATCTGGGATACAAGTAGCCCTCTGATTTCATAGTCTCAAAACATGTAAACTCCAAAAATTAATCATTGGGAGAATGCTTAATGAAGACTCTGGCTTGGGCTGGTGCTGTGGTACAGCATGCTAATCTTCTGTGTATGGCACCGGCCTTTGATATGGGCACCAGTTCTGGTCCTGACTGACCCACTTCTGATACAATTCCCTGCTGATGGACTGGGAAAGCAGTGGAAATTGACTTCAGGCCTTGGGACCCTGCACCCACACAGGAGACATGGAAGAAGTTCCTGGCTCCCAGTTTCAGACTGGCCCAGCTCTCGCTGTTGTAGCCATTTGAGGAGTGAGCCAGGAGATGGAAAATCTCTGTTTCCCCATCTCTCTGTGTAACCCTGCCTTTTAAATTAAGTGAGACAGGGCCCGGCATGATGGCCCAGTGGCTAAATCCTCGCCTTGCTTACACTGTGATCCCACATGGGTGCTGGTGCATGTCCTGGTTACTCCTCTTCTCATCCATCTCCCTACTTGTGGCCTGGGAAAGCAATAGAGGATGGCCCAAGGCCTTGGGACTGCACTTGTGTGGGAGACCTGAAAGAGACTCCTGGTTCCTGGTTTGTGGCTTTGGATTGGCTCAGTTCCGGCTGTTGCAGCTTCTTGGAGAGTGAACCAGTGGACAAAAGATCTCTTTCTCTCTCTATCTCTTTGTAAACCTGCCTTTCCAATAAACAGAAATAAATCTTAAACAAATAAACAAGCAAATTAAGAGAGACAGAGATAGGGACACAGGAGGTGGGGAGGAGTCTCTTGCCTTGATTTCTTAGAACCTATATGTACTTGGGGCCTCAGCTTGAACTAAGAGTGAGGCTTCTTTTTTTCTTTTTAGTTTTTTAGTTTTTTTCTCCCAAGAATTATTTATTTGGAAGGCAGAGTTGCAAAGAGAGAGAGAGAGAGCTAGAGAGAGAGAAAGAGAAAGCGCTAGAGAGTGCTAGAGAGAGAGAGAAGGAGAGAGAGAGCGAGCTAGTCAAGCAGTCTTCCATCTGCTCATTCGCTCACCGAATAATCTCAATGGGCACAGCCGGGTCAGGGCCATGGCACTTGTGTGGTTTTTTCCAAGTACATTAACAGGAAGCTGAATGGAAAGCAGAGCATCTGGGACATGAATTGGCACTTGTATGGGATGCTGGTGTGACAGGCAGTGACTTAACCTGCACACCAGGCCCAGGGATCTTCAGTAGTGGGAGGTGACTAAGATGTTTTGCTTCTCTGGTAGTTAAGTTCCTCTGGCCTCTGGCTCTGTGTACCTACTGAACAGATGTCAGGGCAAATATTAGTCCTGGTATTTCCTGAGGCAAGTGGCATTCCAGGTGTCAGTCTCTTAAAAATGAAGGCAAGGTACAGGGTACATGACAGCCTCCAACGTCCTGACTGCTGTAGCAGTGGTTGGATTCTGACGGGTCTCTTGGCCTTTCCCTAGATGTGGACTTTAACTATGTTTATATTCACCCGTGGGAATGGGAAGCCAAATGCTGAGGCTAAGGGACTCCAGCTTTAAAGGAAGATGTAAGAGTCATACACATGACTTCTGCTTTTTCTCTGTTGGTGCAGATGTCTGCTCAGTGTCCTTTCCTGGGACTAGGAGTATAACAAACACCTGGATTCTTTTGAATGACCTGTCCAGACTTAGGAAAGATTCATGAGAAATGTGTCCTAACCTTATTCCTATGAACAGAATAATATACTGGCCTCTCCTTCTTCCCAACCAGAGATAAACTATATATTGAAATACGTCTTAATTCTTCTTTTGCTTTAAGGAAATAGTTTAATGATATGTATATATGCTCATAAAATACTTTTTGTTCTGTTTATTTGGAGCACCATATAATTACATTTATGCTTTCATGGCTTGCTAAGACTGGCTTTTGAGGGTCATCTATGTTGATGGATGCAACTATATTGTGTTTGTACTCCGTATTGTTATGAGACTCCATTTTATGCATGTGTGAGTGCTATAAGGGACTTACCTGTGCTTTGGATAAATTTTGCTTTCAGTTTTTTGACAGCTGGAATAATAGTGTTCTGATCTTTCCTGCACAGGTTCCTGATAAGCATATTCATGTATTTCCCTGAGCTAAAATTAAAGAGTAGAACTGTTCAGCTTGTGCCACCACACCAGGTAATGCCCAACAATTTTGCAGTTGTTGACCCAACTGCACTCCTCCCAGCCATGGAAGATGTTCCCATTTTTCACTGCGTTAAGGACAAAAGTGTAGCTATGGAAAATTTTTTTTAAAATTTGCTTTATTTTCAATTCTAGAATCTGGCACTACTTCATCCCATAAAACAGAGCAAGTGTTCTGATAAGCCAAGCAGAAGAGACTGCTTTCAGACAGAAAAGGACTTCAAGAATCAAGACAGAAAATGTGAAAGTGGATTGCTCATTTCAAAGTTGTTACTTGTAAGGTGAGGTCAGGAAAATCACTAATTAATTTTGGCTGCTTTTAAAAAAAAGATTGATTTGCTTTTATTAGAAAGTTAGATTTACAGAGAGAAGGAAAGACAAAGATCATCCATCTACTGGTTCACTCACCAAGTGGTTGCAATGGCTGGAGTTGAGCCAATCCAAAGCCAGGAGTCAGGAGCTTCTTCTGGGTCTCCCATGGAGGTGCAGGGTCCCAAGGCTTTGAGCCATCCTCCACTGCTTTCCTAGGCCACAAGCAGGGAGCTGGAAAGGAAGTGGAGTACCTGGGACATGAACCGGGGCACATATGGGATCCTGGTGCATCTAAGGCGAGGTTTTAGCTGCTAGGCTACCACAAGAAGCCCAGGTTGCTTGTTTTGGCGGAAAGATCACTATAGAGGAATTTTATTACTATGTCAACTGAAATTGGCATATCTATAAAATTAGGTTGAAATTTCTTTAATCCTGATTTCTTAGAGGGTTATATAAACAACTTTTTTCTTGGTGCCATCAGAATTTGATATGAGTTATGCCAACTTTTAATCAAATTTATTGGGGTCCAGTGTGGAAACTTAGTCTGAAGCAATGACGTCCTGGACTTTGCATTTAGCAATTCTGACATGGATAGGTATTTCAGCACGGACTACTCTCATAGTATAGCAGACTGAGTGATACTAAACAACAGAGATTTATTTTTCACAGTTCCAGAGATAGGAACCTTAGAACCCGGTGCCATCATCTGATTTCCTGGTTTCCAGGTGGTCATCTTCCAGGTGGTTGAGAACAGAAAGAAAAACAGTAAGCTCATCTGTGTCTTTTGATAGGAATGTCAATAGCATGAACAAGCCCTTTCTTTTTATGGCCTAATTACCTCCCAAAGGACCCTCCTCTTCCCAATCACTTGGTGTTAGGACATCCACATAGGATTCCTTGGGAAGGGATACAAGATTCACTACACCGAAGTCCTCCCTTGACATCTCCAAGCTCACATCCCTATCCCAGATCAAATACATTTATTCCCTTTCAATTGCCACCAAAGACTTAATGCATTCATCACAACTTTAGTTTTTCTAAAATATTTTGTTAAGTGGGAAGTTAGATGTCAGCCTATAAGCATGATGAACAGGAGAACAAAAAAAAAAATGGGAATTTTGGGGCCCAGCACAGTAGCCTAGTGGCTAAAGTCTTCACCTTGAATGCGTCAGGATCTCCCATATGGGCACCGATTCTAATGCTGGTAGCTCCACTTCCCATCCAGCTCCCTGCTTGTGGCCTGGGAAAGCAGACGAGGATGGCCCAAAGCTTTGGGATCCTGCAGCTGAGTGGGAGACCCGGAAGAGGTTCCAGGTTCCCAACTTCGGATCTGTGCAGCACCGACTGTTGTGCTCACTTGGGGAGTGAATCATCGGATGGAAGATCCTCCTCTTTGACCCTCCTCCTCTCTGTATATCTGACTTTTTTTTTCCTTTTTTAAAATCTATTTTATTGTATTGTTGTTGACAATCTTTACATAGTTAATTACGGTAAAAAAAAAAAAAGGTTCAGGGGGTATAGGGAAGTGGGTAATACTATTATGTCCATATTGTTTCCATCATGTATCTGAGGTAAAGAGGGATATTGAGGGTGAAGCCCCACCCATTTTCCCCCCCACCCCAAGTCCCGGATGTGGGGCATGCTCTGAGATATTTGCTTGAGTGGTTTTAATAGTTCTCCAGTTATGAATCGCTGCCATTTCGTTCAATGAGGTCGTCCACTGATTGATATGGTCCATGATAAAGTCTCCGTTTGCCCCATATTTCGCTGCCAACATATAGCTGAGATGAATGATTGACCTGTTCTGTCTTCTGTCTTTTCTTGGTTAGAGTTCTGAGTCCAGCAATTCGATTGGGGAGATCTCCAAAGAAACTTTGAGGTATTCCCAGACTAGTTTCTTGTATGTTCTAGCAAGCACAGGGCCCGGCACAGTCCTTCACCCCATCAGCTGGTGGTTGCAGTTGCTGGGTTGGTTCTGTTTTCAGTCCCGAGTTGCACTGGAACCAATGGGTGTTGCAGTCCAGTCTGGTTTGGCCCTTACATCAACCAGTGGGAGCTGCAGCCTAGTCGGGGCGACCCACAATAACCCCCACCAGGCCGCCCTCTACCCTGGTTTGCCAGTATGTGTAGGAGTAGACCAGTCTGTCCCACATCCCATTTGGCTCTTGTACTTGTCAACGGGTATTAAAGCTTAGTTCCATCTAACCAACTCAACCATCCAGCCCTCACGGATGTTGTTGTTGAGTGCCTCTCTATCTAGCCACCCCAGCCCCCGTCCTAGTTTTCATGCCCTCCCACGGGAATAGTGACCCAAGAAGGGGGAACCCACTTTTTCCCTCCCAGGTCTCTCTCAGTCCCGGTTTATGCACTCTTTAGGTGTTTCTGTGATTTGACTTGACAGAATTAGTCCCCAGTGCCAGCTTCTGCCAGTTGATGCTGCGGCTAAGCCCAAACATCCCTCACCCACTCTAATTTATGCTTGCACCGCAGGAATAATCAGCCCAGCCTGGCTTTCCCCTGATCTAGTCCACATGCAGCGCACAGGTGTTGCAGCCTTGCTTAGTCTGGTCTGTCTCTATCCCAGCCCACGCTCTCCAGTGGGAGTAGCTGTCTGGCGAGGGGACCAGCCCCTTAATCCCCCTGTCAGATCTGTCCCTCCCTTCCTGGATCTCATGTGTGCTGTTTGGGTGCTGCAGTCAAATCCAGCACAGGCAACCTCACCCTGGCATTCCATAATGTGTACTGGTTTTGTCGCGACCAAACCCGGCTCAACCCACACTCTGTTCTGGTGATCGGATTTGCCAGTGGATGACATGAACTGATTCAGCCTGGTCTGCCCCTGACCCATGCCGAATGTGTGCTAGTGGGAAACTTTCCATGGCCTATTCTGGGTTGTTTCCTATCATGCTTCTTGCGCTTACCTGTAGGGACTGTGTCCTGCCAGAGGAGTTGCCCAGGCTCCTCCATCAGAACCCCTCCCAATGCCAGATTTTGCACATACCAGGGGGTCCTTGAGCCAACCCTACTCGGTTCACCTCCTGTCCTAGCAGGAACAGTGGCTTTTCCCAGCTGGCTTTCACCCCATTCTGGTTTTTGTTGTTGGATGTTTCAGCCCAGCCATGGCTCGTCCATACCCACATACAGCTCACACATGGCTCAGTAGGGGATTGAGACCCAGCCTAGTCAGTCCCACATCTACCCTGGTTCTCCATGACACCAGATGGTGTTGGGGTCTGAACTGGCCTGGTGCATCCAATCCCAGCCCACACTAGTGGCTCGGGTGACTGCAACTGTTTCCTAGATAGAATGCAGCCCCCATTCCAGCACACGTGCCCCTTGGTGGGAACCTCAACCCTGTTAGGGTGTCCCCTTACCTCCCCAATTGGGCCTGTTCCTAGCCGTAAATCATGCAGCTGCCCGTGGTTGCTCTGAGGACCAGTAGGTGCAAGAGCCTAGCTCGGTATGACCCCATGTTGGTTTCTAGTTTTGCTTGTAGGCAAAGGTTTGCTCAGTCCTGCCCAGTACATTCCGTTCCATTGCCAATTTACACATTTTGGAGCTACTATGCCCTGCTTGCCCGACCCCCAGATCTGGACCACGTGTTCACCAGCGAGAGCTATGACTCGCCAGGGGAGCTTCCCAAGTTCCTCCACTTGATCCACTCCCAGACCCCATTTACATATATGCCATTGGGTTTTAGGCCAGTGCCCGGTGTACTCTGGCCTCCCATTTGGCCTTGTACGAGCTGGTGAATGTTGCAGCCCGGCCCACCCCACAACCTATTCAGGATGCACATTTGGGTGCTGCTGCCTTGCCCAGTCCAGTCTGTGGCGGGTCCCTTTACCTGTGATTGATGGCAGGCTCCTTGGTCACACCTAGCTTAGTCCATAACCACCCAGACTTTTAGGTTTACCAGTGGGGCTAAACTTTCTATAGGGTGTGGCCCACACATCCTGCACAGAATCCACCCCAGGATAAGGTTCTAGAGTGCAACTTAATATTATGGCCCTGCCTAATGTGACCAGTCTCCTGAACCATCATCATGTCAGGCAAAAAAATATCCTGCTAGACAAGCCAGAGCTTACCTTTTGCATAATAGGTGTTCAAAGCTCAGCATTATTAAGTGATTAGAAGTTCTTCAAAGGAAGAGTTACTGGCATTGGGAATCTTTAGGATTGACTCAGATCCCAGAAACAGTGAGGTCAGCCTAGAGCTATCTAAGCAGCGATTCAGACATCCATTACCCCAGAGCTCCCCGGCCGGGCGGCCAGCAGGCACAGCCTGGCGCCAAATGATGCACTGGCCGCATGGGCCCAGCTCAGCATGAGCACATGGTGGCTGGGATTGGGATCCGAGCAAGACGCTCTCTCCTGCAGCCCCTGTATATCTGACTTTGTAATAAAAATAAATAAATCTTTAAAAAAAAAGAGAGAGTTGCTTTGTTAATAGTAGTGTGCCATCTTCTACATGTTTTCTGTCATGCTATGCTCTTTCTTTCCTCCTTAGGCTAGAGAACAGACTTTTATTCAAACTTTTTTCGTCCACTCCTCTCAGAATTTCCAGGATTCCGGTTTTCAGCTTCTCCAGCACCCAATGTGGGATATAAAAGTTTCAGTTAAAACCCAGGACTGGCTACTGTGTTCCTTTTTGGGTACTGAAGCTCCCAACTGGTATGACTGATTTCCATCTTTCAGAACCATCTCATCATCTTTTTTTTTTTTTTTTAACGAGCAAGAGATCTTTCATCCATTGGTTGGTTCCTCAAATGACCACAGTGGCCAGGCCGGACCTGGCCGAAGCTAGGAATCTGGAACTCTACCCAGGTCTCCTGAGAGGCTCAAGCCCTTGAATTCACTTTCTATTACATTCTCAGGTACATCAACAGGGAGCCAGATTAGAAGTGAAGCAAGTAGGACTCAAACCAGCATCCCTCTGATGATGACTCATCTTTTGCTTCCACCACCACCTCACGGAGGGCCCAAGGCACAACACAGCAAAACAAAAACAAATGGGGCCCGGTGGCGTGGCCTAGCGGCTAAAGTCCTCACCTTGAATGCGCCGGGATCCCATATGGGCGCCAGTTCTAATCCCGGCTGCTCCACTTCCCATCCACCTCCCTGCTTGCGGCCTGGGAAAGCAGTCAAGGATGGCCCAATGCATTGGGACCCTGTACCCGTGTGGGAGACCTGGAAGAAGTTCCTGGTTCCCAGCTCCGGATCGGCACAGCATCGGCCGTTGCGGCTCACTTGGGGAGTGAATCATCGGACGGAAGATCTTCTGCTCTGTCTCTCCTCCTCTCTGTATATCTGACTTTGTAATAAAATAAATAAATCTTAAAAAAAAAAAAACAAATGAAGAAGACCTTCCAACTGGCATGAGTCCTCCTGCTTCCTTCATTTTTTTTTTCTTTTAATGATTTATTTTATTTTTTATTGGAAAGTGAAATATACAGAGAGGAGGAGAGACAGAGGGAAAGATCTTCCATCCAGTGATTCACTCCCTAAGAGGCCACAACAGCCAGAGCTGAACCAATCCAAAGAAGGGAGCACAGAGCCTCCTCCAGGTCTCCTTCACAGGTACAAAGTCCTAAGACTTTGGGCCATTATTGACTGCCTTCCCAGGCCATAAGCAGGGAGCTAGATGGGAAGCGGAGTGGTTGGGATTAGAACTGGCACCTATATGGAATCCCGGTACGTTCAAGGCAAGGACTTTAGCCACTAGGCTATCGTGCCAGGCCCCCTGCTTCTTTGCTATCCTGGTCTTAGGACATGGTATTCATGGGAGTCAGCCTTTTGCAAAGAAATGTTCCATTGCAAGGGAAGAGTGCCATACACAACCCACAGAAACAAAAGAAACAGCAGTTCAGTGTAAAAATAACAACAGCAATCTGATTTTAGATATACACTCTGGGAGCCTGGAAGATCACTGATGCCCTGTCCTGCACCATAAAAAGCTCCGCTGCCCAATAAGGCTGACATAGTTGGGAAGCCTGGGGCCCAGCAGCAGCTAATTATGGAAACATGTGGGGTTGGTTGCATTTATGGATTGTAGACAGGTAGGGAATGCTCCAGAAACCAAGGGTTGTCCAGCAGCCAGGTCTCAATTCCAGGAAACTGTACAATACGTGAAATTAGTCTTTCTTGTTTTCTGTCTCCACTTTCTCGGCTTTTTGTAGGTGGATATGGAGTAAAGGGTTAAGGCGGAGAGACCGCCAGAAAGGGGAATTCTTTTACTGCCAGTTCCAGATGGCGACCTTGCACTCTGTACCAGTTCCTGGAAGCACTGCTGGCATGCAGAGTCAGGAGAGCCCGCTTGGAAACTATCCGGTATGTTTGGTTTTCCTTTAGTTGTTTCCAACTGCATGGGTGACTGGGAGGAGAAACAGAATACAAGGTCAAAGTCACATCTGTTGATTCTGCTGCGTACATTAAAAGCTTGGGGGAGTCCCACGCTGAGCAAGTGAGCAGGTGTAATGGATCTGGGGCTGGGTGGTGGACACCCGGGGATCCCAGCTAAGCACTGTCTCTTCCTCTTTTGCCGCCTTCCTCCAGAAGTTGGCTGTTTTGCAGTGGTGTGCTCTTGGTGTCCTTTGCTGGTGCGAGTGGAGGCACCTGCGGCTATCTTAAGGGGTTCCAGCGTGCACAGAAGAAGGAATAATGTCTAGCAGACGTGAACACCTACACACAACTTTTGCGATTTTGCTTTACCGCTGGTTTTTGCTGACAACATGGATGCAGAACATAAGTGTTTTCAAAATAGAGAAAAATGTTTTGGAAGAAAAAGTGTAAATTTCTAATACCTGTATGCTTTAGAGAACATTCTTCCCCATATTATTATAATAGTATAGTCCTTCATAAGCAGTCATAAGTCCATCAGTCTGTTACTTAAGTGTGCTCCGACACTGCTCAGAAAACATTATTTTCTATTTTTTTTTTTTTTTTTTTTTACATTTGTTGGGAAAGTAGTTGGTCAGATACAATCAAATGTCTTGAAAAGTTCCTGGTAGACTTCTGGGATCATGTTCTAAAGAGCAAATACTAAAGATACAAATGCTAACTTCACGAGATCTGTGTATCATGGAAGGTAAAAATGTGCCTCTATAGAGGGCAGTCCAGCGTTTTGCTGAACAGTTGCATCAGTTGGCTCTGTTCCTTGGGGCTGGAGAACCACAGACAGGGGCGGGTCTGGAGAAGCAGGTGCTCCTGGAGTGAGCGACAGCCACCGCCTCCCATACACCCTCCTCCTCTTCGTAAACAAGGACGCTCCCGCCCACAGACAGTCAACGAAGGGGAAACTCGGTGGCGGGACCAACGCGTCTCCTATTGGTGTAACTCAAAGCCGCAAAGCATTTGCGAACTCTGATTGGCTAACATGTGTGTCCGTTAAGGAGATTGACGGGCCCTGTCCCGCCTGGCCTCACTCGCCTCTGGGAGAAGCGAGAGCGCGTGCGCGCGCGGACCCACGCCGTGGCCGCGTCCGCCGGTGCCACGGCGCTCCCTCTCAGTCTGTCAGCGGGTCCGGCCGGGAGGCGGCAGAGGTGACCGCGGGAGGCGGGGCTGGGGGGCAGCATGGCAGCCTCCTTACGACTCCGAGGGGCCGCCTCCGGCCTGTGGTGCTGGAGCCAGCGGCCGCGGCCAGCAGCTGCCAGCTTTGCAGCGGGTAAGGACTTGCCAGCCTCCTCGCGTCTCCTCCGGCCCTGTTCCGGCCGCCGGACAGCCCGAGGAGGTCTTTTCACGGGTCGCGTGCTGCGGTTGGGTTGGGCTGTTCAAAACCCACACTGGGGCGGGTCCCGAAGGCCTGTCCGGCTTCTGTGGCCACTGCTAGTTACCTCACGTCCTGCCTTTCCCCCACGTCTCCGGACCAGGTGGACAGGAGTCAGCGCCCTTTTGCGGGTCTTCGGGAAGGGCTGGGGGAGGTCGTGGGGGTAAAGAATAGAGTACTTAGGTCCAGGTCCGGGGCGCACTTTTCTTTTTTGAGTTAAAGGCTCCGAGGACGTTTGAAGGGCCCAGCTTGAGGGGTGACCCTGGCCTTCCATGACTGGACGCTCAGCCTGCAGGGCCTGACTTTGGGGTAAACTCCCCTGACGGGGTGGGACGGCGCACGACGCGGTGTCTGTGCCACGCGGGGCCCTAAGGCATCCCATAGGCAAGTTTGGCGTCAACCGGGGGAGACCAGATGGGCTTTTCCGCTCCTGGAAAGTTTGGATCTGCCAAATTGTCCAGCAGGACACGTTTACCGGCCTCAGGATTGTGGCCACAGGCAGCCCTGCTTCTGTGCGCTGCACACGTTCTTACAATTTAGGACCCCCCACCCCCAAGATCGAATCCAGCCATTTTTTTTTCTCCCCACAGGAGAAACTTGAAAAGTAATTAGGATAGCCCCAACAGAGTCTAGGATATAGTCCTGATTCTTCCATGTTCTAAGAATACTAAAATAAAAAAATAACCGGGTGGGGATTGAGTTCTCCACAGTCAGACCTGTGGGGAAGAGCAGGTAACACGCGTTGTAGGAAAATGGATATCTAATCCTTAATCACAGTGAAAAGATACTCATTCCACGGACTGGCCAACTCTTCGAGTTTGAAAAAAAATATGCCTCCTACTTTGGAGACACTTAAAAATCTCCGTGAATTTCCTCTCAAGGTTCGCTAGTGAAGGTGGAAGCGGTGTGGATTTGCCCCAGAAGGGCTGTGTGCTGCGGGCCGATTTGCAGCAGGTGGAGAGTCAACTGGAGTGCTCTCTCTGACCCTGGGGCCAAGCCCCTCCCTGCCCCTCTGGGCTGGGACCGCCTCCCTCCCACCCCTCCTCTAGGTATCTGGCAAGGGACCTCGCTGTTTGAGTGCTTTCTTCCAAAGATGTTGTAAGAGTGTAGATAGAGTGTAGATTTAGGATAAATGTGAGATTAGTTCTTCGGTGATAAAATTTTTTTTCTCTGTGAGGTTCTTTTTCATGTTTGTGTTCACTTTTTCGATGTTAGAATTTTAAAGAATAGCAAAAAAAAAAAAAAAAATCCACCTGGGAGTTTGGAGGTTAGGTCCCCTGAGAAAAAGAACCCTCATTGAAAAAGCAACATTGTTTAGTGTTCCAAGGCTTGTGAGGTAGTTGTCTCTATTATATCTTGTGGGTGGTTATATAAGGCTGTATATAATTTATTTTTAAAAAATGAGACCTGAAAGTTGTCAGTCAGCAGCACATCATAGTTTCAAGACTTGAAACATCAAAAAGGAAATAGAAAAGCAAGAAATACTAAATTATATGTATGCTACTATTTGATCACTCAACACAGTTTTTAATGTTAAAATGTAATTAGTTTTAGACAAAAGAGATAATAGATTTAAGCCAGCTGCAATTGTTGTGAAAGGAAGTTTGTTTCAAGTCATCTTAAAATGGTCACCTGACAAGAGTAGAATGAAAAAATTAACCAGCACCAAATATGGAAATAGGTACAGGTTTTAAAAGTATTGGCCCTTTTATATGTATGAAATCTCCTTTCAAAGCAGCGTAACTTGTAGTGTAGTCAAATGTATATTGGCATATTTTTTAACCAGTTCTTTAGCTTCTAGGGTCACGCATGAAGTTCTAAAAAGATGCATGTGTTTCTGGGACTAACGATTGATCTTAAACTTAGGAAATTACATAAAGAGAATATTGATAATTACAGTAACTTGACCTAAACCATAAAGATGTTTGTTGTGTAAGTCAGTACCTTAGCTTAGTAACTCAGCGTTTAAGTACAGTGGTTAAGATAATGCTGTCAGGAGGACATGATCCCATGGTGTAATGGGAAAATGTATTCAGAGGCCAGAGGACGTGTGCACAGTGCTAGCCGCTCAACTTTGTGTAGTGAGGTTAATATTTTATGATTTTATGCTTTATCAGACTTTCTAATTTTCTCCTGAACATACTTGGATTAGAAAAAGCTTCGAAAATGTAATACTACCAGTATTTGCATTTTGAAACTGATTTTTGGCAGTATTTCAGGTTCCTAAAACCTGGCCCTATCTGCAAACCAAACTTTGTGCATTCAGAAACTAATGTTGCTGCGTTCTCTAGCTTGTCTACCCACCAACTGGTAATACCTGTGTGCTGTGTTGACCAATTTCTTCTAGCTTGATTGTATCTGTGTTCCAACTCTGTTTCCACATACTACTATAAGGACTTTTCTTAAAGGAAGATGTATACTTTAGGTTTCAAAGTTTTTAAAGTAATAGTGATTCCTTACATTGTATTTCTGCTCCTGTGGGATCAGATTCCGTGCTGGCCACGCATTGCCAATGCCTGCTCTCTTCAACTAAAAGCTGTCTTCCCAGGTAACAGGGCATCTGCTATAGGCTTTCTTGCCTTCTGACTGAGTCGTTTTTATAACCTACCAGGGAAAAGGGGGCAGTTGGCATAGGATTTGTCCTGGAGTGTTACTGCTTTACTGTGATCAGTAGAAGTAGCTGTCTAGGGCATGACATGATGGCCTAATGGCTAAATCCTTGCCTTGTAGGCACTGGGATCCCATACAGGTGCCAGTTCATGTTTCAGCTGCTTCACTTCCCATCCAGCTCCCTACTTGTGGCCTGGGGAAAGCAGTAGAGGATGGCCCAAAGCCTTGGGACCCTGCCCACGCGTGGGAGACCTGTAAGAAGCTCCTGGCTTCGGATCAGCTCAGCTCTGGCTGTTGTGGCCACTTGGGGAGTGAACCAGTGGACGGAAGATCTTTCTGTCTCTTCTTCTTGTAAATCTGACTCCAATAAAAAGAACCTAAAAAACTAGCTATTCTTTGTTGATGGTCTTGTGACAGGCACTTTTTTTGAACAGTTGATATGTGTTATCTCAAGTAATCTTGACAGTACTTTCTGAAAGTGGTTATTCTTGTTGCTAGAATTTAATATGTATGAAAATTGTTACTTCAAGTTGTTTCATCTAAGAAGTGACTATGGAATAGGAATCTTGCTACAGCTCCTTAACTCAAGAAAAGATTTTAAATATTGCCACCTTCAGTCCTTTAGTACTTCTCTTTTGATCATCTGATTCTATCACTTTCTCTAACTTTGCAACAACAGAGTTGAAATGAAGAGCACTGAGCCCATGGTTGTAGTAAGTAAGTGGTGTTGGCCTAGTGAACATTGGCCTTCATGGTTCTTGACCTCAAGTATCACTTCTCCTGGAGGGTCTCATCAACCAGGACTTGTTTTCCTGCTGAGGTTTGACAGACTCTGTTTGGTGTGGCCATTCCCCCCCACTATGACTTTTGTTTTGTTCTATGTGTTATTTCTCTCATCATTCTGGGTAGTCCTTTCATTCTCTTTAATACACGGACATATTGCTGGTTTGCTCATTCCATTGGGTTCTGTGTATCTAGCCTCAAACTCTGATTCAATCAGGGATTTCACTGGTGCCTGATAGTGTCCCAACGCTGTTTGTTCTCAGCCCTGATAATGAGAATGCATTGCCATCTGTGTCTTTCCCCCAGCTGCCACTTGGGTAGTGATGTTGACAGTCACAGAAGTTTACTGATTGCACACAATGCTTTCAATAATCTCTTATCCATCCCCTATTGCGTTTTTAGATTTTCCATAGCTTTCCCAGATCTTTGACTTGGGACTGGAAACTCCTGAGCCAGTCATTTGATAGAGAGATGGGGTGTTGTCATGTGTGAGTTTAGACACTTTAGAAAACCTGATCCTAAACATTGGAGGAAAGGATATTGAAGATTCATCCTACAGTGTGTAGTGCTTCTGTCATCATTATCTTTGCTGGGTCCACTTTTTAGCCTTGTTACTCTGTGATTGCCTCACAACTGGCTTTTGTTCCCATCTGCCCGTTTGATGAACCCTCTCTAGTTAGCAGTTACTCACTCACATAACACTTCTTAAACACTCACTGTGTGCCAATTCATATATTTCATTGTATTGTAAAAGTTCTTATAAAAGTTGCATGCACATGATGAAAACTCAAAAGGTTATAAAATAAAAAGTGAAACTGTTTGCTTCAAATCTTACTCATTAATCCAAGTGCCCAGCTGTAGCTACTGTTTCATTCGTGTCCATACAGAAAATCTGAACAAATAATCTGTGTATATTTTCCTTATTTTCTCCACTAGGTGTATTTTATCCTAGTGTCCTACTGCTTACATTTTTTTTACCTAGTAATTGATCCTCAAGATTTTCCCCTACGTGTGTCATCTCTTTTAAGCATCTGAGTAACATTTTGTTGTGTTGACTTACTGTGAATTATAAGCTGCCTTATTAGAGTTTGATTATTGTAAATTAAGTGCTCTATCAACATATACTTGGCTTGTTGCAGTTTGTCTGTAATTGATACCCCTGAGCTATAATAAACCAAAATATATCATCCAAAAGCTCATGGAAAAATGTATTATGAAAAGATCATGTATATTTTAAAAAATTGTACCCATCCAAATTTTTTAAGATTCATTTATTTTTTTTGGAAAGGCAGATATACAGAGAGAAGAGACAGAGAGAAAGATCTTCTGTCCGATGGTTCACTCCTCAAGAGACTGCAATCGCTGGAGCTGAGCCTATCTGAAGCCAGGAGTCTGGAGCTTTCTCCAAGTCCCCCATGTGGGTGTAGGGTCCCAAGGCTCTGGGTTGTCCTCAGCTGCTTTCCCAGGCCACAAGCAGGGAGGTGGATGGGAAGCAGAGCCTCTAGGATTAGAACCGGCGCCCGTATGGGATCCTGGTGCATGCAAGACGAGGACTTTAGCTGTTGGGCTATTGCGTAAGACTCATGCTTTAAACTTTATTCATTTTTTTTTCATGCCTTAAACTTTAAAAAATTCAATTAAGTCGGGCTCAGCGCAATAGTGTAATGGTTAAGGTCCTCGCCTTGAACATGCTGGGATCCCATATGGGCGCCGGTTCTAATCCTGGTAGCTCCACTTCCCATCCAGCTCCCTGCTTGTGACCTGGGAAAGCAGACGAGGACGGCCCAATGCTTTGGGACCCTGCACCCGCTTGGAAGACCCAGAAAGAAGTTCCTGGCTCCTGGCTTCGGATCGGCGCAGCACCGGCCGTTGCGGTCACCTAGGGAGTGAATCATTGGACAGAAGATCTTCCTCTCTGCCTCTCCTCCTCTCTGTACATCTGCCTTTCCAATAAAATAAAAAATCTTTAAAAAAAATTTAAATAAGTAGCCAGTAGAATGTTTACCTGATACAGTTGTAGAATTCTGCATTTGTGAGATTCTCCTTTGTTTTCAGTAGTTTTTTTTTTTTTTTTTATCAAGGAAAGATCTATCTGATAGGTGAAAAATGATATCACATTGCTTGGCTTTACATTTCCATAAACTGTGACAAGTTGAATATGCTTTCAGTTTTTTGGGGGGATCAATTTACATATTTTTGTTATTTTGTGATTTTTGCAACATTCATTGTCAAAAATCATTGTGAATTTTTTTTGCATTCATGTTTGCCAGATTATGAAGTTATTTGTGCATAAAAAAAGCTCTGATTATTTGTATCATGGTTAGTGTCCCATCCAGCAGGACAGTCAACGGGGTCGCAACCAACCTAGGAGAGAATGAAGGGACAAGAGACACAAAGAATGGACAGCAAAACAGTAGGTCTGATCAAGCTGTCACTTTATTGATTTCAACTGAGGGTTTTTATATTCTTCAGTAACTAAGGCTCAGGGAGGGAAGGAGAAACTGGGACCCAGGCCATGGTCTCAAGACCGATTGTTCTTGAGCAACCACCATATCAACAACAATAACCAACATATCAACAATAGCATAGGTAATCAGTAGCAAGATGTCGGTAAGTACAGCATAAATCACATTCTGAAACAGTTGCTAGAAACAATTGAAGCTAAGCATGTGATTAGTTTCATAACCTCTTTCCCAAGCATCTAGCCAACCAGGGGTTTTCCACTGGCCCGTAGTTCTATATTCAAAATGGCTTCAGTATGGCTATAGTACACGGCTCCTGACAGGTTGGAAACATTTTTCTGATTTATTTGTATCTTGTTATCTGTAAATTTTTAAAAAACATGATTTGATTTTGTGCTGGATTTCCTGCTGGGTCACTCCCCACATGGCAGGAGCAGCTGTTTCTGCACTGGGTGGAACCAATAGCTTGTGCTGCAGTTTTTTCCCCCCATACGTTTATTTTCCCTTTTTGCTTATGAAAAATATCAGAGTACTGAAAAAATGCTACAGAGAGCATTCATGTGTTCTTCGCTTAGAGGCAACAGTGGTTAATATTTTGCCATATTTGCTTTACGTATCCTACATACATTTCCTACCTGTACTATTTGAAAGTAAATTGCAGGCATCATGACATTTGAGCCCTAATTATTCAGCATTAATCTGAATTTTAGGAATCTTTTCTAATAGAACTACCATTATCCCACCTCAGATAGTTATCAGTAATTCTACAATATCATTTATATGTTTATATATATATGTAAAATATAGTTCACATTTGTATTTTCGTAATTTTCTGTTGCTAGATTTTATTTTGGGAAATTTGATTTATAGTTAAAATATCTTCCATATTCCTGGTTTCAGGATATGTGGACTTCAGTTAAGACAATTTTTCTTTTTTTTTTTTTAAGATTTATTTATTTTTGATTGGAAAGGCAGATATACAGAGAAAAGGAGAGACAGAAAGAAAGATCTTCCATTCGATGGTTCATTCCCCAAGTGGCCGCAACGGCTGGAGCTGCACTATCTAAAGCCAGGAGCCAGGAGCCTCTTCCGAGTCTCCCACGCTGGTATAGGGTCCCAAGACTGGGTCATCCTCAACTACTTTCCCAGGCCACAAGCAGGGAGCTAGATGGGATGTAGGGCTGCTGGGATTAGAACCAGTGCCCATATGGGATCCCAGGGCATCCAAGCTGAGGACATTAGCTGCTAAGTCACTGTGCTGGGCCCAATTTTTCTCTTTTTTTAAGATTTATTTATTTTTATTGGAAAGGCAGATATACAGAGAGAAGGAGAGACACAGAGAAAGATTGTCTATTTTTTGTTTGAAAGACAGAGTTGAGAGAAAGAGAGATCTTCATTTGTTGGTTCACTTCCAAATTTCTGCAACAGGCAGGGCTAGGTCAGGGCTGGAGCCAGGAGCCTCTTCTGGGTTTCCCATATGAATGCAGGGCTCCAAACATGTGGGCCATCTTCTGTTGCTTTCCCGGGCTGTTAGAGGAAGCTGGATGGCAAATGGAGCAGCTGGAACCTGAACCAGTGCCACTTTGGGGTATCAGCTAAACTTGCTGCAAGGCAACGTCTGCTACTTCTTCCCTGTTTTGTGTGGAATCATCTTACCAATCCTAGAATGCTTGGGTCAGATGTCACCTTCAAGTTCCTAAGCCATGAATGCTTCTGCTATAAGAGATTGTTTTTTTATACACCCACAAGTGTCAAGTGTGTTTGCATGCATAATTTCTGTCCTTTTGGATTGGTTGCAAGGTGCTTGTCCCATTTGTGTCCATGGCGTCTTGACGTGCTAGTACTGTTCAGTGTGTGTGTGTATTTCTGTCCTTTTGGATTGGTTGCAAAGTGCTTGTCCCATTTGTGTCCATGGCATCTTGACGTGCTAGTACTGTTCAGTGTGTGTGTGTATTTTCGTTCCATCATGACATATTCATTAGGTGTTCAGCCCATGGTTAGTTGTCAACTGAATTCACTGCCTTTAAAATATGCTTTTTTTGTTTCTAATGCTTTAAGATTGCTAAATTATGCATTTCTAATCTTCACCCAGTTGTCTGGCATGGTAAAGCTATGTTTCTCTCTCAGACTGTTACTGTTCATTTGCTTATGAGCACATATGAGAAGTCTTTCACAAAGTAGGTGAGCACTTCTCATTTTTTTACTGCCAAAGTAAAATTCCACTTAGGTGTCTCTGCTGTCAGTGAGCCTCTCATGTGCCAGAAGGCCAGACAAAGGACACACGCGGTACCCAGGGTTAGACTTAGCCTTGGTAAGGCGATCCTGCCCAGTAACGACATTCGCAGGCAACAGCAGTGTTAGAGTTGGTCATCAAGTTGAGATCTGTGTACTTTCAGTTCAGGAAAACTGCCAGTGCTTCAGCAGTAAAGTATCAGGTCTTTGCTTATAGTAAAACTTAGTACAATTGGATTGAGATCAAGGAAGAGCAGGCGTCAGTCAGTAGAGGACTTGAAACTTAAAAGGAAGACGATGATGAACTGTTGTGTTAAACAGCTTCCAAACTGGAGTCCTTGAAAAAAAAAATGTAAAGTAAAGCCAGAAAATGAAGGGACATTTCCTGTTTGACGAGACTGTGAATTTTTGGAGGGCGAGGCTCATATCTTACTTATATTTCTCTCTCAAATCTGATACAGCACCTTAGTCTGTGACTGAATGTGTAGGAGTATTCTTAAATTGAGAAATTACACCCAGTATTATTTTCATGGTGATACAAAGGGTCCTTACTCTTGAAAGCGTTATTTTGAATTGTGTGTCCCAGTGTGATTTAAAAAAAAAAGATTTGTTGCTTGCAGTGAGGGACTCTCAACTGAACTTAAATTGTGGTCACGTAACAAAGTGGAGCAATCCACCATGGGGGGAGGGTGTGGGGAGGGGTGGGGGAAATCCCAGTACCTATGAAACTAATATAATGTAATTAATGAATAAAAAAAATGAATGGAAAAAAAATTTGTTGTTATTGGAAAGGCAGATCTACAGAGAAAAGGAGAGACAAAAAGATCTTCCGCCTGTTGGTTCTCTTCCCAGATGGCCGCAACAACCAGAGCTGAGCCAATCCCACACCAGGATGTGGAGCTTGTTCAAGGTCTCCCACGCGGGTGCAGGGTCCCAAAGCTTTGGGCCATCCTCTGCTGCTCTTGCAGGCCACAAGCAGGGAGCTGGAAGGTGTAGCAGCTGGGACACTTACCAGTGTCCATATGGGATTCTGGCACTTGCAGGCAGAGGATTAGCCGATGGAGTCACATAGTTCTCCCCCTTTCTCCACCCTCCCCTGACCCCAGTGTGATTTTTAAAAAGATTTATTTATTTGAAAGACAGAGTTACAGAGAAAGGAGAAAGGTCTTCGGTCTACTGGTTCACTCCCCGAATGGCCTCAAAAATGGGCTGGGCCGGCTGAAGCCAGAAGGCAGGATTTCCTTCTGGTTTGCCACATGAGTGGGAGGGTTCCAGGTGCTTGGATCGTCCTCCACTGCTTTCCAGACACATGAGCTAGGAGCTGGATCGGAAGTGGTAAAGCTGGGACTTGAACTGGTGTCCATACACTGCAGGCTGTGGCTTAAGCTTCTGTGCCACAGCGCTGGCTGCCTCAGTGTGATTTTGAAAAACCTTTTGTGAAGAACGAAATCGATAAGAGAGATGCTGTTCAATTAATTTTGTTTGGGTGAATGGAAGTTCCTCTTTTCTGAAGGTACAGGGTTGATAGACCATGATGCTTATATCGTTGCCCTTTGTACCTCAAACCGCTGGAAGCTTTCCCTGCCCATTTCCCAGGTCTGCATTTATGAGCTGGTGACTTCTGGTTGGAATTTGGTCTCCAGGGTTTAATATTAGATGCTGGCTTTGTGGCATAACAGGAAAGGCATTCCGTAAGGGCACTGGTCTGAGTCCTGGCTGCCCAGCTTGTGACCCGGCTTGGGAAATGTAACAGCTGTGATCCTAGTGCTTGGGCCTCCGCACTCATGTCTTGGAGACCTGGAAAAAGCTCCTGGCTTCCGCCTGGCCCAGTATTACCTGTTTTGGCCAGCTAAGTGGCCAGTGGATGAAAGATCTTCCTATCTGTCTCTCCCTCTTTCTAATTCTATCTTTCAAATCAATAGATAAAGATTTGGAAAAAATTCTAAACCTTTTTTAATATCACTGGAGAAGATGGTGACTAATTGTAGGAGTGGGAAGGAAAAATTTCCCTTTGTCAGACCCAATCGAAGTATGAAGTAACTTCAAAAAGTTTGTGGAAAATGGAATTAAAAGATAATACAAACTTTTAAAAGATAAATGTAAGAAAATTGAAATGCATCCAAGAAAGAGTCTTCAAAAAAATTCATGAAAATATGTGTTATGGAGCCAAGCACTGTGGTGCAGTGGGTTAAGCTGCCATCTCCAACTCTACCAGTCCCCTGTGAGGGCTGGCCCAAGTCTTGGCTGTTCTCTTGGGAAAGCACTGGAAGATGGCCCAAAGGCTTGGCCCCTGCACTCACGTGGGTGACCCAGATAAAGCTCCTGGTTCCAGCTGACCCAGCATTGGCTGCTGTGCATCAGAGGAATGAACCGGTGGATGGGAGATCTCTTTGTTTTTCTGACTCTGCCTCTCCCTTTCTGTAACTCTGAAATACATAAACCTTAAAAAAGAAGTGATACAGTATGGGAAAATTATGTATAATTTTAAAAAAAACTTTTTGTACCAATACAAGCGTTAGTTCTATTTTCCCATAAACTTTTATAATACCTGCATATAGATCTCAGTGTTTTCAGCCTTCTGTATACATTGGTAAAGGGAATAATAGAGACTTAAGAGTATAGAATGTTTCATGTAACAGGCAAAAAGTACATAAAAGATTTTGTAAATAACATTGAGTTTATTGTTGAAAATGTTAGAGATGTTGAATAGGTATAAAATAGGAGAACTTGCTTAAAATTTTATGTTTCCTAAAGAATTAAATTATTATACTTTAATTGACTTGCACATTGTTGATATTTTTAAGTGTGATTAGGCCGTTTGTTTCATTTTAAATTTTTTTTAAGATTTATTTATTTTTATTGGAAAGCCGGATATACAGAGAGGAGGAGAGACAGAGCGGAAGATCTTTCGTCCGATGATTCACTCCCCAAGTGAGCCGCAACGGCCAGTGCTGTGCTGATCCGAAGCCAGGAGCCAGGAACTTCTTCCAGGTCTCCCACTTGGGTGCAGGGTCCCAAGGCTTTGGGCCATCCTTGACTGCTTTCCCAGGCCACAAGCAGGGAGCTGGATGGGAAGTGGAGCAGCCGGGATTAGAACTGGCGCCCATATGGGATCCTGGGGCGTTAAAGGCGAGGACTTTAGCCGCTAGGCCACCGAGCCAGGCCTAGGCCATTTGTTTCAAAGTAACGTTTTAAAACCTTTTGTGGAAACTATCTAACAATTGACTTCCTAATACTAAATGAATATTTACAATAAAAACATGTTCTCTGCACTTGTGAAAAGTAATGTTTTGAAATCAGTATGTTCCAGATCAATGGCTTCTAAGACTCCAGTTGGATTTATCGGCCTGGGCAACATGGGGAATCCAATGGCCAAAAATCTGATGAAACATGGTTATCCACTCGTTATCTATGACGTCTTCCCTGATGCATGTAAGGAGTTTCAAGAAGCAGGAGAACAGGTAAGGCCTTTTCTTCAGAATTTTTTTGGATTTTGATGTATAAAAATGATTATATGGGGCCTGACATGATGGTTCAGTGGCTAAATCCTCACATTGCAAGCATTGGCATCCCACGTGGGTGCTGGTTTATATCTCGGCTGCTCCGCTTCCCTTACCTGCTCCCTGCTTGTGATCTGGGAAAGCAGTGGAGGACAGCCCAAAGCCTTGGGACCCTGCATATGCTTGGTTTCAGCTTTGGCCGTTACAGCTATTTGGGGAGTGAACCAACCAAATGGAAGATCTTTCTCTCTGTCTCTCCTTCTCTCTGTAAATCGTTCTGAAAAACTTAATAAATCTTAAAAAAATTATATGGCTAAAATGTGTCAGTTTAGAATACCTAGTGGAATTATAAACATAATCCATTGTAAATTTTGTTTTGTATATGTATATTTAACATCCACCTAGCACAAAGATGTGTAGCAACAGAGAACTCTTGTTTGATCATCAGGGACTCTATTTGATGGGTGGCTTGGAGTGTTTCCCAAGTTTGGTCACAGGATTCTGCTTTGACACCCTGTGGATTTTTCTGGACTAACAGCTTTGCTGATCGTGCTGTTAGGGTAGGTTATCGGGAATAGCCTCCTGTGTTGAAAGACAACAGTGGTTAGAACAAGAGTAGATTAAGAGATAAAAAGCATAGCATGAGTCTCAGTTCAGATAATTACATGCTGTTGTACTACTGGGGACAAGTTACTTTACTTAAGCTGGTTTCCTCACCTAAAATGTGAGTGATGACAGCCTGTGTTATTAAATAGAGAAACTCAAATGAGGCAGGGTAGGTGAAAAAGTGCTTTGCCAAACACTTTGTGAACACATTAGTTATTGGCCATAACCTGGGACATAACCCCAAAACACTGTATACGCTGTATACCCTAATGAAAAATTTAGTTATAGGAAGTTTTTAGTCTTTTATTTATTTATTTTTTAGGCCTTCATTTGTGTTTCTTTAATTTTAGGTCTGTATTATGTAGGATATTATCTGCAGGTTAAATTTTATTGTTTGGGTTTGTTAAATTTTAAAAAAAAATATTCATGTGAAAGGCAGAGTGGCAGAAGGAGAGACACTGGCCTCTTGGTTTGTAAAACTTTATTAGCAACTCACATGACAGGAGAGCCTGTGTTAGTACCTGAAATGAGACTATTTGGTTTTTCGCATTATCAGAGAAATTTTGTACAAGTTTTTGAGTGGTAACTGAGGGTGGAATATCATTCCAGAACTAGGAGAATACTAAAATATTCTTGAGAAATATAGAAAAAAATGATGGAAAAATAAAATCAAATAGTTGATTTCTGCATAATAGACTTGTAAACGGGTGCTGAGAAGTACAGTAAGAGTAGGCTTGGCTGGACCCAGCGCAGTAGGCTACCGGCTGAAGTCCTCACCTTGAATGTGCCAGGATCCCATATGGGCACTGATTCTAATCCCAGCTGCCCCACTTCCCATCCACCTGTGCCTGGGAAAGCAGTAGAGGACGGCCCAAAGCCTTGGGACCCTGCACCTGCGTGGGAGACGCATGAGAAACTCCTGGCTTTGGATCAGCTCAGCTCCGACTATTGCGGCCACTTGGGGAATGAACCAGTAGATGGAAGATCTTCCTCTCTGTCTCTCTTTATCTCTGTAAATTTACCTTTCTGGTAAAAATAAATAGATCTTTGAAAAAAATAAAAAGTAGCTTTGGTTAATTTGGAAGAGGCTATTTGTAGGCTATTTATCATTTTTTAAAATTTTGTTTATCTATTTGAAAGTTGGAGTTAGAAGAAACAAAGAGAAGCACATCTGCTGGCTCACTGTCAGATTGCTGCAGTGGGTAGGGATAGGCCAGGCCCAAGCCAGAAAGCAGGAGCTTTATCCAGGTCGCTCACCGGGTACAGGAGTCCAAGCATTAGCACTGGGCTCATCCTCTGGGCTTTTGCAGGTACATCAGGGAGCTAGATTGGAAGTTGAATAGCTGGAATTTGAACTGGCACCCAAATGAAATGCCAGCTCTTGAGGCAGTGGCAACCCCATATGCCACAATGATGATGCC
This sequence comes from Ochotona princeps, assembly GCF_030435755.1. Classification (NCBI taxonomy): domain Eukaryota; kingdom Metazoa; phylum Chordata; class Mammalia; order Lagomorpha; family Ochotonidae; genus Ochotona; species Ochotona princeps. Next base: position 26,855,070 of record NC_080851.1, read on the forward strand.
CGTGGTCTTAGGATCTTCTGTCGCCTCTCCCTCCATGGTTTGAAGGCTGTGTGGAGATGGCAGCAGTGTTGTACGAGACTGTGTCAACTCCGCTGGGCATTGGCAGTTGGCAGGCTACTTCTGCTTGCTCGCTCTCCTCGGACTGACATTGCTCTCAGTTAGTGGGCTTATAGGTCGTCCCCAAGTGATTTAGTTGCTGTGTTGGAGAGATTTGATCAAGTGTTTGTTGTTGTAGAGAATCTGGGAAAGATGGCCTGTTACCTCTGGAGTTGTGAACAGTTCATGGTGCTAGTCAGGCTGGCATAAATCAGTAATTATTTTGAGGATATGGATGTTACTTTTTGGGATAGCACATCCATTTGGTGTAGGCATTTTCCAGTGGTTTGTGTGTTCATTAGGAGCAGTGGTACTTGCTTTCTAAATGGAGGAAGTAGTAGGAGTTAGATGGAGACTGTTTACCCTGAACTGGCAAAGCAGATCTGTCCTTTTCAAATCATTGATGGGCATTAATGAACTCTTCTCTTTGCACCTGCAGCATTTACCTCTTACAGCTCCAACATTAAAACAAATAATTCAAGTGGGAATAGCATCTGAATAGACGCTTTTCAAAGAAGATATGCAGATGGCCAGTAAATACAAGATGTCCAGCATTATTAGTCTGTCCAGTAGAATGGCTTGATTGAAAAGTTGGACAACAGCAAGTATTGCTGAGGAGTGATAGCAGTTGCATTTAGGGCTTGTTCTTGAAAGGCTTTTGACATGAATTTTTTTTTTTTTTAAGATTTATTTATTTTTACTGGAAAGGCAGATTTACAGAGAGGAGAGACAGAGAGGAAGATCTTCCATCCGCTGATTCACTCCCCAAGTGGCTGCAACAGCCAGAGCTGAGCCAGTCTGAAGGCAGGAGCCTGGAGCCTCTTCCAGGCCTCCCATATGGGATAGGGTCCCAAGGTCTTGGGCCATTCTCAGCTGCTTTCCTAGGCCACAAGCAGGGAACTGGATGGAAAGCGGGGCAGCTGGGACATGAACCGGCACACTTATGGGATACCGGTGCATTCAAGGTGAGGACTTTAGCCAGTATCCTACCACGGTGGACTCCTTCACACAGTAGGCATTTTAAGTGGACATACTGTATGTATGGCATATGAATGACATAATTCTCATTGGGACAGCTGAAAAAAATAAGTATTTGTGAATGGGACCTTTATGGAAATGTGCTGAAGATGTAAGTCAATGAAGAATCTAGAGAGGAAAGCATCCTGGCTTTAGGGTGGCACTGACTCCAAGGACAAGTGTCCTTTGATAGAAGAGGAGAGGCCGCGGCCACATCTAGAAAGGCTGGCAGAAGTGGGAGGCTGACCTGAGAGCTGTGAGGCCCCGGCAGCTGGAAGCAGCCAGGAAGGCTCTTCTGGGCCTTTCCCAGAGGGAGGCCCTGCTGTCCAGCCTGATGGCAGGCGTCTGACATGCTGCACAGCTACTGGCTTAAGCCACAGTGTTGGCAAGTGGCTTATTGCAGTAGCTGTGGAAACTGCTCCGAGATCAACAAGCATCGGGACTCTTGAGGACGTCTTTCAGTTTTTGGTGTTTCTCTTCCTGTTCTCCTCAATTGAAATGATGATGATAATCATGCTTTACTCAGAGTTGTTTTGAGAATTAAAATGTTAATATATGTAGATCTTAAATAAAAGCTTATGTTTGCCTTGTACTAAGTACTGCATGTCAGCATTAGTATGAATTAGCTCTATTAGCCTTGTTTTTCCTTTGCCATACTTAGCCCTTCCTCTTTGAATTCCGCTTAAATGGCTCTGTGAAGGTTGGCCCCCTTTGTGAAAAATAGTGCTTATGGCTGTGCTTATTGTGAGTTAAGGCTATGATATGTAGACTATGATACAAAACAGGGAGTAGAACTTTCTAAAGTCTAATTTTTATAAAAAATGTACTTATTTATTTCCTGTTCTTCCTCCTCTCCTTCCTTTTCCTTCTTCTTTTCTAACTAGAAAGCCAGAGAGACAGATACAGAGAGACGTTCTATTTGCTGGTTCACTCCCCAGTGCCTGCCACACGCTGGGGTGGGCCAGACTGAGGCCAGGAGCCTGAACTCTATATGGGTCTCCCATGTGAGTGATAGGGACGCACATACTTGAGCTATCACCTGCTGCCTCCCAAGTAGCACGTTATGGGAAGCTGGCTGGGAAGTGGAGGAACTGGGATTTGAGCCAGTATTCCGCATGGTGTGCAGGCAATGTTCAATGAGAGCATCCCCCGTGGCACATACCCGTCCCCAGACACTAACTCAGCAGATATTTGCTAAGTACTTTCTGCGTGCCGGGCACTGGGAATACAGCCCAGAACAAAAGTGCTCACAGACTGTCTTTGGGGACCGATCCGGGGAACTAGGTTATCAAATCATACAAATGGGTGATTCACGATTGAGGTGAATCACAAGAAAATGTGAGAGGATATTTTGTTTTTAGCAAAATATGTGTGACATTAGGTGAGAGGGCAGTTGTGTCTAAAGCTTGATGTTAAGGTGGAGAGCAAAAGAGTAAGTAGAGTTTGTTTAGACTAAGGATGAGGACAAAGGGTTAGTTTCTTTTTATGATGATTACGTCATTAAGAAGGATGCATGCCCCTGTGGACCACTGCTTAAGGTGGTGAGGTCAAGGAATAGGGGAAAGTCGATGACAAAACTGTTTCCAATCTGCTTTTTTCTTCCCGTGTCTGGGGAAAGTGGGGAGAGAAGGGGAGAGGGCCGCTCCCAGTAGCCCAACCGCATCAGCACCCAGGGATGGCTGCCCAATGTCATCCCAGGGTCCCTGATGTGAAGCATGCTTCGAGGGTCTTGCTCAAATGGTTTTGATAGTTCAACAGTTTATACTGTTGATTTTGTTGCTCCAGAGTTGAACAACGTCTGTTGGTTGACGTAGTCCACCTTAGAGTCTCCACTCATCCAGATGCTGGCTGTCAAATCTTGGCCAGGAGAGCTGTCCAATTTATTCTGCCCTCCACGGAACTAGACGTCCTCTGCAGGCCTCAAATAACTGATTGGCATGTCCCCTGTGTGCATGCCACCTGCTGCATAGGCTTCAACTACCAAGGAGACCCAGTTCTGACACATGTGCTACACGTTTAGTCCACAGATCCTGCAATTCTCCCATGGTTTGATTTCTGAGTCTATCAGTTCAGGGAGGGATCCCCAAAGAAAGCTTGTCTGAGATGATCCCAGACCTGACTCTTGTGTGTGCTTGGCAGTACGGGGTCTGGCTCAGTCCATCACCCACATTAGCTCCTCCACACGCTGGTGGTTGTAGTTGACTGGTCACGTCTGTCCCCTGCCCCATCTTATATGCAAACCAGTGGATACTGTGACCCAGCTGAACCCTGCCTATCCCACACTTGGCCCTCATGTACACAGTGAGAACTGCAGCCTAGTTGGGATGATCCCCTGTAACACCCAGCAGACCCACCTTCAGCCCCAGTTTTTGCACATGCTGGTGTGTGCAGCAGACTGGTCTGCTCCGTCCCACATCCCATTTGGTTCTGGCATATGTCAGTGTATGTTAGAACCTAGCTCATTCCAGCTGACCCCATTGTCCAGCCCACACTCATGCTAGCAGATGCTACTGCCTGTCCAGCCAGGCCTTCCTCCAGCGCTTGTTCCCCATGCTCACTGGTGGGAGCTGTAGCCCATCAGAAGGGTGCCCACCATTTTACTGCTAGGCCCATTCCTGGTCCTGGATCTTGCACTCTTCAGGTCGTTCTGTGGTCTAACCCAGCAGGACTTGCCCAAGTCCCAGCACCTGCTAGCCAATGGTGCAGTGAAGTCCAACCAGCCTGTGAGGCCATCTAATATTGCAAGGAAATTCACATAAAAATGTAGTTTGATTGTAATGAAGTCTAAGGCAATTTCCTAGGAAGAAAAACTAAGTAGTTAATTTTTTTTGTCAGTAGGTTCTTTTTTTTTTAAAGATTTGTTATTTGAAATCCAGAGTTACAGGAAGGGAGAGAGAGTGAGAGACAGAGGGAAAGAGGGTGATTTTGTTTTGTTTTGTTTTTTACCTGCTATTTCATAGCCCATGTCCCAGGAGCTAGTGCTTTAGAGTCATTTTCCAACACAAATAGAATTTGTAGTCTTGCTTCTCCACAAACAGAAATGGTATAGTTTGAAAGTCATGAGGACAGACTCTCCAAGATTCCGGGATAAAATGAGAGGATTCTGGGACACAGACTCAGTTGCCTGTTCATGGTGTGTGTACATGCAGCTAAGGGAAAGCAGGGTTATGGGCAGCCTGGTGAACAGTGAGGACTGGCCTCCACTGCGAGGACAGCTGCCTCCCTGAGTTCTCATGGCCCATATTGGGGCAGGAGAGTCTGATCCTTGTGCCATCTTCGCATCTCTGGTTCTCTTCCCGTGCATGTCTTACTCCAAGCTCCTGTGAGTGTTGGTTCTGTCAGCCATCGTGGGCAGGACAGTGTGACAGGAGGAGGATAAAGGGTGATGAGGCTTCAGGCCCAAGGGGAATGTCTGTCATAACTGAGCGAAAATATTTGCTGATAAGTGGTTTGCCTTGGCAGCTTTAGCAAATGTTTGGAAACATGCTGTGCTATTTGAACAAGTGTGATTTCCTCAGAGCTATATTTTAAGAGGTAATAGCAACTTGGGTGAATAAGTTTGGGCACATGAAAGTAGCAATTTTTATTATTTTATAGCCCATATTTAATGTTTAAGAATGTTAGGTAAAAGGAAAAATGAGTTTCATTTTTCTGTAAGACAAAAGTAAGATTTGAGATGAGTTGGAAAAATACATATGGAAAAAATACTCGTGGAAAAACCTTGACACTTCCAAGTATGCCCTCCCAACCCCCATAATAGTGCCTTTCAGGGATTAAAGGTGAAAAAGTTAGGATCCGTTTGTGTTGTGTGCATTTGAAGTCTGCCACCACTGCCGCCGCCTCCCCCCATGACTGCAGTCAGTGAAGTCAGTGAGGTGAGAGGCAAAGAAAACAGAAGGTTATCTTTTTTTTCCTCCTGAAGAAAAGGTTGGCAAACTGATCGCAGATTGTGCCTGTGCCTTTAGGGGGAGATTTGCAGGGAGGAAATGAATAAAAGGCAGTCGGCTGCTTCCAAGGCTCCTCAGACATTTCCCTAAATTTATTTATTTTTAAAGGAAGCACTCTGGAATTTATTATTTCACGTATGAATTGTTTCCTGGAAGAGCTGAACTTTGAGGTTCACATGTTAAATTCCTTTCTTTCTGCCTCTTGAGTCTGTTTTTTTCCTAGTAGGCTACTTCTTTGTCTACCTGTAGTTCCAGGTGAAAAGGGGCTTTCTTTTATCCATCTAAAGGTTCATTCATTCAAAAGGCAGAGTAATGAGTGGAGGTGGGGAGTGTGGAGGGAGGAAAGCCAGAAAGAGAAGTCTTTTGGGCCAGTCAGGTGGAATAACAGGCTAATCCTATGCCCTGTGGTGCCGAATCCCACCTAGGCACCAGTTCATGTCCTGGTTGCTCCATTTCCAGCCCGTCTCTCTGCTTATGACATGCTAAAGCAGTGGAGGATGGCCAGGTCCTTGGACTCCTGCCTCCATGTGGCTGAACCAGAAGCTCCTGATTTCAAGTTTTGGATCAGCTCAGCTGTGGCCATTGTAGCCATTTGGGGAGTGAACCAGCAGATGGAAGACCTTCTGTCTCTCCTTTCTCTGTAAAATCTGCTTTCCAATGAAAATAATCTTAAAAAAAGAGAGGTCTTTCATCTGCTACTTCTTCCCCCCGCCCCCATTTTTTTCTGTTTAAAGAAAACCATTACTTATTTCTTAGCATATAAGTATTTTTAATGGATTCATCTTTTACAAATTTTTTATGTAAAATGAGCAATACAGATTTAGGACCATGCCGATGCCTCCCGCTCCATCTTCCCTCTTGCCCATGTGCTCCACCCACTCTCCTACTCCTTGTTTCTTGTTCTTCTTAAAAGAAATTTTTTTTTACAATGACATATTTCCATTTTAATTCACAATCAGGCTTAACATTCCATTGGGGTAAAGATTTCAATAAATAAAAAAAAAAAATAGGAAAAAATACTATTCCTCAGGAATGTAGATGCTGGCTGCAAACCATAATCAAATCTCCAGGGGCCTCTGCCATTCATATAGCTTACTTTTTTGTGTTTTCTCTGTATTCGTTACCACAGATCAGGGAAAATGTGTGATATCTATCTTTTCACAGTTGCCTTATTTCACTATGCAAAATGGTTTCCACTTGCATCCGTTTTATTGCAAGACACAATTTCATTCTTTTATGGCTGAGTATTATTCTATAGTGTATATTGCACTACATTTTCTTTATCTAATCATGTGTTGACGGACATCTGGGTTGATTCCATATCTTGGCTCTTGTTAATTGAGCTGCAGTAAACAGGGTTGTATAAACATCTCTCTTGTATGCTTTTTTCCTTAAATGCCTGCAACTGCTAGGGCAGGGCTAGGCTAATACCAGAAGCCCAATGTGGTTGGCAGGGGCTAGTGGCTTGAAACATTGTTTGCTGCTTTCCCAGGCATGTTAGCAGGGCGTTGGACTGGAAGCAGAACAAACTGGGACTGCTGTGATATGGGGATGGCATTATGCAAGTAGCAGCTTAACTTACTATACCACAACCGACTCCAGTTTCCTCACCTTACAAAGTGGGGTAATAATAGTGCCTTCCTCTTAAGTCTAGAGTTGGCCTGAGGCCACAGTGGTTACTGAAATTGTTGTTGTCTCTGTGCCAAATTTCTCTACACTCTTTATTCCCCAGCACTGCACCCGCAAACTTGTGAGTCACCAAGTGCTTTGGAGGAGAATTGCAGATGTATTTCATGAAAGAATGATGATACAGTTGAAACTAACAGGGGTGTGGATGATCTGACAAGTGCCCCTGCATGAGTCTGCTCTGTACTGTCACTTCTGTCCCATGATTATTTCATGGAAGACTCTGGTTTCCCTTTATAATTTAAGCTCTAGTGTCAAAGACTTGTGACTTGGGCTTCGTTTATAGTGTCTGGGATTTTCCTGGAGATGCTGCTCCATGCTAGAAGTCTGGGACATGTGCACCATTTCTGCACGTTTTCTGGTTGAACTAGGCTTAATTAGGTTCTGTCTTTTGTTTTCTCTTTAAAAACTTGGAAGCTATTTTGTTGTTCCTGGGTTGTAAGGCTGAATATGTTTGGTGAAGTCAGTCTCTTGGGACCTAATCTGGCACCCGCTCAGGTCTTGTTAAAATGAGAACTTGAAAAGCCTCTTGCTGAGTGGGCTCCATCATTGTTGCCCAAATACTTCAAGATGTAAGCACAAGCCATTTTGTACATTTTTAAAGTGTACCGTAATCTTTAAGTAACAGTATGTAGAAAACTTTGAACGATTTAAAAACACAGGAATGGCAAGTTTAATAAGATCACTTTCATGTTGTTTCGTTGCAAGTTTCTGTTATGCGTCTGGCTTCCTAGGAAGTAATGCTGAACTGAAGTGGCTGCTTTGTCTAGAGACAGCCAGATTTTTCTCTTCAAATATTGCAGCTTGGCAGCAGTTGTCTCCTTCCAGTGGACATGTAAAAGGGAGGTGTGTGTGGTTCCTTCAGATTAGTCATGCTCCTCCCTCCACTCCCTCCAGCAAAACAGATTTGGTCATTTTCTCTTTATTCTGTTTTCTGCTTATAGTACATACTTGTCATTAGTGCATACTAACATACATTAGGTCAAAGTTAAAAACATAGGAATTGGCTGCACGAATTCTTAAACTGTGTGTGTTGTGATAGCCACAGGAATTGTAGTTTTTCTGAAGTCAAAATTGCGACTGCAGAAAAGTAGAGTCATTTTGTTTCATAAGGCTACACAAATCAGCGACTTGGAATTAGCAGGAGATGTCTCTGGGACAGCCTTCGTGACCAGAATAAACTCATGGCGCAGAGGCAGCCGGGCCAGTGACCACCCACAGGGGTGGAGATGTGGAGGACCCGCACGATGCCAGTGCTATTTGGACTGGGCCATTCCAGGTACTTGTGGTTTCAGCCGTTTGTCACAGGCTGTAGCCTCGAACTAGTTCCCTTTCCATTCTTCAGGTAGCACTCAGTGTTAACCCAAGTCCCTATTCTTGTTTTATAGGTTTGGAAGCTGAAAGCAGAGATGTTAAGAGGTTTGCACAAAATTGTGCATGACTTCTTTGCTGAGCTGCAGCTGAAGCTGGGTCCCGGGCACCCCAAATTAGTATTCTTTCACTGATCCATGTTGTCTTTGCTCATCCATCCAATTAGCAAATGTAATGGAAGGGGCTGTAATTAGTTTGGCTCCTACAGGCTTTTGTGGTTAGTGTTAGATTGGCAACAAGGTTGGCTCCCTTACTCTCCCCATTTTGAGTCATTGCCAAATTTTGTCAGTCACATATTGTGTCTTCACATCAGTGGCCAGATTATTTGAATATATATGTCTAATAAGTGTGCATGTGTAGTGCAAACTAGAGACCTTTCATAGTGTTCCAGATGTGTACAGTCATTAGTTGTAGAAGCGCTGCGGCCACTATGGTAGTGATGTTCCAGCTCTCACTAGCATTGTGTGTCTTTCCAGGCCTGTAAGCTTTGGTATTGCTTTCTTATGTAATCAAGGGGTTGGCAGAACTCTGGCAACCTGAGCATCCCAAGAAGCAGATGCAAGGGATGTAGGGGGCTGATTGGCCACCCCATGCACTTGGCAGTTACAACAATTGGCACTGCCAGTTCATGGGTATGAGAAACTTGGAGGCGTGAAGCACCCTTCCATCTGAGACAATTGTGAATGCCCTATTGAGCACACCTCCCAGGGAGTCTTCTAGGTGGAATCGATTTTCTCCCAGTGGAACTTTGTCCACTTCTAAGAGGAACTCTGAAATAGACAGACTTTGGGGCTTACTGATATCCCTGAAAGATGAGAGAGGGAGCTGCAGTAGAAGAAAGGAAGGTGAAAGGATACATCAGTTTGCACTCAATCCAGTTGGGCTGACCCAGTGGGATTCTTTAAGTAAGCTATATTGACACGGTCTAGGAGTAGAGACTGTATGATGCCTGTGGCTTTTCCTTTTATCTTTCCCATTCCTGTGTTGTACTTCCACTGAGTACTTGAACTGTTTGCCAGGAAATAGTGGTATCTATGTGAGTGTAGGAAACATTTTCATGTAGCTCAAGTCTGTCTTTGTAATTTGGTAGAAATTTTTTTTCTCAGAATTATTTGTGACAAATCCTTATTATATATTGAATTGTGGATGTCCAATGTATCTCACTGTAGACTGAAGTACTGTGTTGTCTTTAAAATGAATCATTGAAACAAAATTTTAATTTGTGTTAGGTCTGAGATATCTTATAATACTGTTTTCTGTCCTGTTATATACCAAGTGGTAGAGCATTTGCTTATCTGAAATGTTAGAGATTGAATTGGGAAATTGCGTCATGTTAAAACTGTATATATCCAGAATTTAGTTTAGAAGCTGATAGTTTCTTATGGAAAGTTGGAATGTAATTACTTTCAGCTCATAATATTTAGATTACTCACTATGTTTGACTTTTATTTTTTGCACTTTCATCAAATACACATAAAAGATAAAAGGAAATGTTATGTAACCTTCCATCACATGAAAAGCAGAGACATGCCCATTTGCTGAGACACTGAACGCGTTGCATCACTGCACATTTGCCAACAGAAAACAGTGTCTACATACGTACATACTGTGTAAAGTCATCTCTGTTTTTACATACACCAGTTATTCTGAAGAGCAGTCTTCAGTTACATACTTCGTAGTCCACTTGTCTTTTTTTAAACAAAAAGAAAAGGCATTTGTGACAATTAGGATGACGGAGTCTTCCATTAAAGGAGTTTGAGTCAAGGAGTGTATGCCTGACTCGCTTCTGCCTTTGGTTGCCAGTCCCTGCCCGCTCAAGGTGGCAGTGGGAGCCTGTGAGAGCTGGGGTTGGGAAGAAGAGCATGAGTGCATGCCAACCTGTATGTGGTGTATAGAAAGAGGATAGACAGAACCTCTTAAAAGGATTGATTTTTGAGTTTCTTCTTTTTTAAAGTTTTATTGTTTATTTTTACTTGAAAGAGTTGCGGGGTTGGCAGAGAGATTTAAAGTTTTATTATTTTACTTGGAAGAGTTACGGGTGGGGTGGAGGAAGAGAGTGTGTAGCTGCAATGGCTGGAGCTGGGCTTTACTGAAACTAGGAGCCAGAAGCATGGTACAGGGACCCAAGGCCTTGGGTCGTTCCCTGCTGCCCTTCCAGGCCATCAGCAGGGAGGAATAATCTGTTCGGATACTGCACTGGTCTTAGGATTTATTTATTTCAAAGGCAGAGTTAAACAGAGCAGCATAGAAAGATGTTTTATTTGCTGCTTTACTCTGCAAGTGGTCTCAACCACGGGTGTGTGTGTGTAGAGGGGGTGGCCCGGCTGAAGCCAGGAACCTGGACCTTCATTCAGATCTCCCACCTGGGTGGCAAGAGTCCAAGCACCTGGGTCATCTTTGCTGCTTAAGCAGAGAGCCAGGTTGGGAGTGGAGCAGCTGGAACTTGAGCTGCAGCCATGTGGGACGCCAGAGTCGCAGGCTGGTAGTCATTGCACCACAGTGTCAGTCCCTTTGCCTTCTAGTATGTTAATGGTCCTTCTTAGGGTTGGGGTGGGAGTTAGGAAAGTGCCCTGATGGCACTCCAAATCACTGCAGTAATTACTAACGTCTCATCTTGTCCTCAGTTTTTCTGTTGTGAAACACTTTTCTTTTTTTTTTTCCTGAATATGTAAACTGGAAAATGGTGGTGATTGGGGCTTGAGATTTTGCTAGGGATCAAATTGCAGATGAACCCTGTTGGGCTCCCAGGTTGTTGACACAAAGTTTGCTGCATAAGAATCCGAGCTGGGGGAGCTATGCTCAGGACTGTTGGGGCTTTCCTCTTTTCCCATCACCTTCCTTCATATTTCAGAAAATAAACAGGAGGTTTGAGTCCACAAAAAACCACATGTGGACGTGCGTGAGGAGCAGACATTCCATTTTCTGCTGTAAGTTTTTCTTTTTGGTCATTTGGAAACCAGGGTCAGTTCTTACACACTGGGATGCAGAAAAAAGTGAATCCTGCTGTGCTGCATGGATGGCTTGTGTGATCGTTTAAGTAATGTACCTTTGCCATTTTGTTTTTTAAAGGTAGTGTCTTCCCCGGCAGACGTAGCCGAAAAAGCGGACAGAATTATTACAATGCTGCCCACCAGCATCAATGCGATAGAGGCTTATTCTGGAGCAAATGGAATTCTAAAGTATGTATTTCTTAACTGCCAGTATTTTCTTGTTCCAGTAGTTCATGCATCTCACATTTGTTAGAACCATTAGCAAATGCAGTTGTGTTTTTGTTAAGCCTTTTAATATTGTTTTCTTATTTTATAAAGTGAACAGTCTGGTTTCCTTCTCATTGTAAAGGGCTTGGTTTTTCACTGAAGTCAAGTATATGACTTTGGGGAATAAGGCTTTTGGTGTTTTTTTTTTCCCCCTCCAGTTTTTCTTCTTTAGCTCTGGCATTAAACTTGCCCTTTCATTGGTAACATGTTTAAAAGACCTTTAAAGTATGCATTTTAAACCATACAACTGTTACGAGCATAATTTTCTTACAGCTTATAGAAATTCAGAGAAAGGTTTCTATGAAAAATAAAACAAAACATTGGAAAGAACACCATTATTTAGCATTTTATTGTATAATAAAAAGTTACTGTATGTCCTCTGGCTTAATACATGTATAGTAAGAACTTGGGGAATTTGGAATTAAAGGTTAACAGTAGCTCTTGAAATAAAATTGTAATTTAGGTCATCGTTTCCTAGCCAGTACTGTCTTCCCCAGCTCTAACTTTTTGATTAATTGCTGTTTATTTCCAAACCTTTGTGGTTATGTTAAGATGATAGTGTTTAAGTTCTCAACTTAGTTTAGTGGTGATGTCCTTGGTTTTGTTGTTCAATTTCAGCAGACGTAGAATAAACTAGAAAACCTTGTAGGCACCAAGAGGGTAAAAGAAATGGTTTGATTTCAAGAAGCTGTAGTACACGAAACACAAGTTTTTGGGAAATGGCATTGCTTTAGAAAACTAACAAACTTGGAAGCAATAGACACTTGGATATTAGGCAGAAAACTGATAAAACAAATGTTTAGGTTTCAGGGAAGGTTGAAAGACAGTCATTTTGGGTAGGGCCTGAGGCCCACAGTGTGTGTGGTCCCTGGCTCCTGAGCTGTCTCCTTGGCTCTTCTGTTCAGCCGTTGCCCTGCTTTTGCTCTCTGGGAACAGTTGACTGAGAACTTGTATGGGGACACAAGTGGACATTTAGTTTATTAATATCCTTTACTTAGACGTCATGGTCATGGGCTAACAGAACAGTGTTGTCTGAGCAGTGCTCTGAAAGAATTTGGCCTGAGTTTAACTTAATTTTAATTTCTTCTCATGGGTGGTTCTTTATTTCCTTTTGAATCAGGATCATTTCATTACACCCAGAGCATGTATAATTGTTGGAATTGTTTCCCATGTGTTGGAAGACTTCAGATCTTAAAAATACACACACACACACACATATAGAATCACAGAGGGTGGAAATCTTATTTTTTGATAAAGATAAAGCCTGCGCACTGAAGGGATCCCTAATAGAGGGTGCTGTTTTCTTTTTGTGGACTATGCACAAACATGGCATGCAAACCACAGCAAATCCATGTCTACAGTTTTTGTTGAAACCGTTTTGTGTGCTAATTTTTTTTTAATGTGGAAAAATTTTGCTTTAATCCTCATTAGTTTCTATCAATTTTTTTTTAAAGCTTTGTTCTTCCCTGTCTATATTGATTCCTTTCTCATTTTCCTATCATGAGTCTGTGTCTACTGGGTTACTAATTCTTTGGTAAGAACTTTGGGAAGTTTGAAGTTTTTCATGCAATTAATAATTTGTGTGAGAGTTTTTTAGCCAGTAAAGGTAGGTGCAGCCTTATTGATAACAAGGGAAATGGGAAGCTGTATGTTGTGCACTTAGAGTACAAGCAAATGTTTTCTTGAAAGAACGTGCTTTACCTATTGAGATACAATATATTGGAAAAGACTGATTTCTTCTTTTCCAATACATGCATGTAAATTTACCGTGAAGAACAGAAAGACTTTGTGGGAGCTACAAATTCATTCCCATATTTTCCTTCCTACCCCGTTGATATTTTATTTTGCCTCTTAAAAATTGCAGTTTTATAGACATGCTCTCCTGGAGCAAAAGCTTCAATTTTAGTTGCTCATGTTTTTGTGGAAATGATACAGATATGTCAAATCTGCAATATGGCTTGTTAAAGACAAAATAAATTACTTTTTAAGACCCAGCTACTTCACAAACAAAAATTTAAATCCTATCAAATACCCTTTAAAAGTTAATAGGAATTTTAAATTGCCTCCATCTTAGCTGCTATACTATGGTTAGTATGTGTTGCACCTGAAACCAGAATTTATATACCGAGTAGTTTATTAGATTTTTTTTTTGGTTTGTTTCAAAGTTTGGGTTTACTTTGAACTATAACTGATCTGGAAATGAATATGAGATTTTTTGAGCCAGTTGTAAGTAATAATATTTTTAATAGTAGATAAAAGACCTCTTTGATAAGTGACAGCTTTTTTTTTTGCAGATTCTGATCCTGTATGAAATGTTTATTCAGAGTTATAAACCATAAATATTTTTATTTATTTACTTAGAAAAGTGAAGAAAGGCTCATTATTAATAGATTCCAGTACTATTGATCCTGCAGTTTCGAAGGAATTGGCCAAAGAAGTTGAGAAAATGGGAGCAGTTTTCATGGACGCCCCCGTTTCTGGTGGTAAGTGGAGACTAAAATGCACACACACCAATTTCTGTTTGTCAGAAGTGGTAGTTAACGGTTGTGTGGTACTCAAGCTGCCTTTAGTTACTTTTGGTTCTATTATAGGGTTTGCAATCTCTCATAAAAAGCTGAACTAAGATAAAACTGACATGCTGTTCAGTGCTTCTAACCTGACATAGAAGGACATCACGTTTTGGAAAGTAGCGAATCTTTGGTCCAGTTACTATGGATAGGCAAAGGTCAGTTCCTAGAAAATCTTAACTTTTCAGAACCAACTCAAGAAGTAATTAGCTTGAATAACCCTGCAACCGTTAAAAAGACATTGAAGAAATGGTAAGAAAAAACATGTTGCACAAGGGAGACATTAGGCCAAGTGGTTTTACAGATGAATGTTATCATCACTTCTGGGAGTGGCTCATTATTTCCCAGTTTGTTCTGTAACACCTGATTAACTCTCATGTTTTAAAACCAGACACATTAAAAAATTGTATATAGTTGACTTGGGGATGAATATGGACATAAAAATTTTAAGGCGTCTATTAGCAAACTATTTAAATGTGTAAAAGAGATCAAATACTGCAGCCAAGTTTGGTTTAGTCCATAGATGTAGAGATAGCTTAATGTTAGAAAATCTGTAAATATAAGTTACCACATTAGCATATTTAAATGCTATATGATCATCTCAATAAAAGAAGGATGTCCAATAATGGAATTTTAAAAGCTTTCTTGTATTAGATATTTGTTTTTTTGAAATTTATTTATTTTTATTAGAAAGGCAGATATATAGAGGAGGAGAGACAGAGAGGAAGATCTTCTGTCCGATGGCCCACTCCCCAAGTGACCGCAACGGCTAGAGCTGAGCCAGTCCAAAGCCAGGAGCCAGGAGCTCCTCTGGGTCCGCTGCACAGGTGCAGGGTCCCAAGGCCCTGGGCTGTCCTTGACTGCTTTCTCAGGCCACAAGCAGGGAGCTGTATGGGAAGCAGGGCCTCTGGGACTAGAACTGGCGACCATATGGGTTCCAAGTGCATGCAAGGCAAGGACTTTGACCACTACACGATGGTGCTGGGCCCTGTATTAGATATTAATAACAGATAATTGGGTGTTTGGTAATATCTAGATATGATTTTTCATGATTTCCACATTTTTCAAAGTTATTGCATAATCATTTAACTTTGTGTTTAGGTATGCATTTATGGCAGAATAGCAGTTAATGGAATATTATTTCTGTTATGTGTTTGTGCATTTTGGAATTTGAAAATATAAGTCAATTTCTGTTTTTTTCTCAAAAAGCTTAATGATCTTATTATAAAGCCATCTGATATGTTTTTTTAACATAATTTTTAATACTGTTTATGTAATTGAGAGGGATGCATACCCATTTGGGTCTCCAATTAGGGTGAGAGGGTTGAAGTAT
Organism: Ochotona princeps; assembly: GCF_030435755.1. NCBI lineage: Eukaryota > Metazoa > Chordata > Mammalia > Lagomorpha > Ochotonidae > Ochotona > Ochotona princeps. The sequence goes on from NC_080851.1 coordinate 26,870,344, forward strand.
GGAGGAAGGTGAGTGGGACAAATGTTTCAATTTTTTTTTTGAAGCAAATGGAGAAGGAGAGAGACCAAATGAGCAGTTTGGTCATTTGATGACACCTTAGACCCCTATGTAGGGAAGAGTGTTCTGAGGGTGTTACTTGACAGTTCTGAGACATTATTGGCTTTGTTGCACCAGGGTTGAGAAAATCTTACCAAGGTCTGTTGGCTGACCAAGTCCAGCTTAGTGCATCCATAGGCCCAGGAACGTGTTACAAAGCTTGGCCAGGAGAGTGGTCCAACTTGTTCTGCTTTCCATCCTCTGATGTGGCTCTCTGCTGGCCTAGTTGAGCTGGCTGTCATGTCTTCTGTGTGCATCTGGGCATGCTGTCCACTGCACAGGTATCAGCAACTGAGGAGGCCCAGTTCTGATAAATGCACTCTAAGGTCTTACCACATGTATTGTGATATTCCCTGTGGCCAGGATTTGAGTCCAGCAGTCTAGTTGGGGAGTCCCCCAAGAAACCTCACCTGACTTGACTCTAGTGTGTGCCAGTCAGTACAGGGTCAGGTTCAGTCTGTCACCTGCACCAACCAACATACATGCTGGTGGTTGCAGCTGTCTGGTCAGTTCTGCCTTCAAGCCCCATCTGTCATGGGAACTGATGGGTGCAGCAGTGTAGCCCAGCCCAGCTTGCCATAGATCTGACTTCATGTACATCAGCAGGTGCTATAGCTTAGTCAGGATGACCTACAATAACCCCCACCAGGCCCACCCCCACCCCCAGTTTTTGCATGTGTTGGCAGGTACTGAGGGCTATCCCTGTTGGTCCCAAATTCCATCTGGCTCTTATACACATATAGGTGCTGCAACTTAGCTCAGTCTACCTTGCTTCCAGACTTGGCTCACATGTATGCCAGTGGGTACTGCTGCTTTGCCCAGCATGGCCCACCCCCAACCCTAGCTGTTGTGCTAACCAGTGGGAACTGCAGCCCAGTCAGTAAGTGCCGACAGTTCTCCTTCCAGGCCCGCTCATAGCCCCAGATCTTGTGCCTGCTAGGGGTCCATCCTGACATGACACTCACCCAGTCCTACCACTTGCCGCTGGGTACTACTGTCCTGCCTGGCTTGGCCTGACCTGCTCCTAGTCCCAACTTTTTCTCAATAGTGGAAGCAGTAGCCCACCAGAGGAATCCCCAAAGTTCCCCTACCAGGCCCACTCCTAGTCCTGGGTCTTGTGTATGCCAGCAGGTGCTGCAGCCCAGTCTGAGATGGCCTGCCTGCAGTCTCTGCATTCACTAGTGCTACGGATGGCTGAGTCTGGCCTGCTCCCATTTAGCTCTTGCAGCAGGTACAGCAGCCTAGCCCAGCCAGGCCCATCCATAGCCCTTGTGTGAACTAGCAGGTGTTGTAGTCCAATCCAGCCTGGCCTTTACCCCATCCTGACTCTTTCTCATGCCAGTGTGTGCTATGGCTTGGCCCTGCCTGGTCCACTGCCAGACCCAGCTCAAACATGTGTTAATGGGTGCTGTAGCCCAGCCTGACCTGCCCTGCTCCTAGCCCTTGTTCTTGCACTCACCAGTGGGAGCTGTGGCCTAACAGGAATTCCTGTTTCCTCTGCCATTCCTGCTCCCAGCCCCTGATCTCATGTGTGCTGGCAGGTGCTGCAGCCTGACATGGCTGGCCCCCAGTCCTGACACTCTCCAGTGGGCACTAATTACTCCCCAGATGACTGCAGCTGCCAGGGCTAGGCCAGACTGAAGCTGGGAGCTTCATTCAGGTCTCCCACTTGGGTGGCAGGAGCCCAAACATTTCTGTCATCTACTACTGCTTTTCCCAAGTCCTTAGCAGGGAGCTGGATTGCAGATTGAGGACCCATATAGAATGGCAGCTTTACCTGTTGTTCCATAATTCCTGCCCCAAGATTAGTTTTTTCCCGACAAAGTGATGTAGGTGTTGTTGTACCTGTGTGCTTCACCTTCAATATGAGCTCATCCCTTGTTAAAAGTTACCCATTTGTAAACTACTGATTTCTTTGGACATTGTCCTCATAAAATTCTGATAAAACATGAGTGATTTCATTATTCCCACATACAAATATCACCATCAGTTTGATACTGTTCTTGCTTCAATCTTTAGCAGAATTTGTGATATTATGATAAGGGCTCCTTTTTTGCCCATATCCCTGCGTGTTGTCTGAAATGTTATCTTTTGTGTGACTAGACCTTGCCACCCCTCTGCTTGGCTGAGTGTGCCAATCTGTACTAACCTGTGGCTTCCCTGTCTCTCCCCTCCTGCTTGGCTTTGGGTATACGCCACACTGAGCTTTCCCTGTTAATAGTGTCTCATGTTAGCATATTTGTCAGTTTATAAAATGCTTGCTACTTTCCTATGTTTTTAAAATATAAACTCCTATTTTTCCTATCACTTGCAACATTTAGTAATCTGCAATCTATGTTCATATGGAGGATTTGTGTTTATTTTAACACCTATGTATGAGGGAGGATATGGTATTTGTCTTTCTTTGTCTTAATTTCATTCAACTCAATATTCTAAGCTTCTATTCAATTTGCTGCAAGTGATGGGATTTTTTTTTATGACTGGATAGTGAATGTGTTCTGTAGCTTGCTTTCTCACTATATATGCTGTTCTTGAGTTTCATCTGTGTTACTGTCATGTGTAAGATGACAGTGTTCCTGGCTTAGTGAGTACCTTTGTATAAACAAAACACAGAAAAAAAATGAAACAAAGCAAAAGCAGAAAAACAAAAAAACCTCCTTGAAATGAAATAGCGACTCTGGTGAGCACCAGGCAGCTTTGTTCCTCGTGTCAGGGTTTATAGTTTGGCAGACCTCCTTGGTTAAATATCCATGTTCACAGCCTGCAGTGTTTGGGAATTGTGTAGTTGTTAGCATGTAGTACATTTGTTTTAGTTGTTCTGTGATACCCCATGTAAGAATTTCATGTTGTTATTTCTGTTGTGGTGTACCTTTGGATTAAATTTTGTCTTTTTGTCTCATTTTTCCCAGCATAATGATTGGAACATAATTGGTCTCAGTAAATGTTTAAAAACTTGGTTTGAGTTTGGCTAGAGAAACTAACATGTGAAATAAGTGGGAGAACCATGATATTCCCATCTTACTGAGTGTGCATCACCTAGAGATGTTCAGTATAGTACTATTGGTTAGAAGAGCGAACACTGGTGTGATGTTCTCTGTTCTCCTGTGACACTGGATTGGTAAATACTATTTCCTAAAGAGTTCTGACATATTCTAAGAGGAAATTGAGATTTCTGAAAGGAAGAATGCCACTTAAACTGTAAAATCATGGTGATTACTTGGTCAAAATAGTGAACAACTAGCTGAAGTGGAATCCTGTTAGATTTAAAACTGACCTATCCACTGGATGGATAAATTGATGGACTTGGGGAGATCCATCCTCTGACTTCTCGAGGCCGAGCTAGCCTGGCTCAAGCCACAAGCTTGAAATGTCATCTTGGTCTCCTTTGTGTGTGCTTCTAAGGTCCCCAGGACTGGCCAGGAAGTGAGCATGTACTGTGCTTGAAATACCATGGTGTGTTTTATTATTTGATGTCATTAAGAAGTATGATTATGATTGAAGTGCTAGGAATGGGATAAGAAGTCAAGGACTATCTGTATATATTTTTAAAGTCTACTTTCATCTCCTTGAAAGGCTGGCAGGCCCTGTGTGGCAGCCTAGTGGCTAAAGTCCTCGCCTTGCACACATTGGGATCCTGTATGGGTACCAGTTCATGTCCAGGCTACTCCGCTTCCCATCTACCTCCCTGCTTGTGGCCTGGGAAAGCAGTAAAGGATGGCCCAAAGCCTTGGGGCCTGTACCTGCCTGGGAAACCCGTAAGAGGCTCCTGGCTCCTGGCTTTAGATCGGCTCAGCTGTGGCCATTGTGGCCACTTGGGGAGGGAATCATCGGATGGAAGATCTTTCTCTGTCTCTCCTCCTCTCTGTATATCTGACTTTTCAATAAAAATAAATAAATTTTTCTCTCTTTTTTTTTTAAAAGGCAGGTAAGAAGGGAGGGAGATGGAGTTCTTGTTTCTGTTGGTTTACTCCCTGAATATTCAAGAGCTTGAACCATCATCTGCAGCCTTCCACAATGCATTCACAAGAAGCTGGGACTCAAACTAGGCTCTGATATGGGATGCAGATGCTCCCAAACCGTGACCTAACCTGCAGTACCGTAGTACCTGGCCTTACAGGAGAAGGGAAGAAGTTAGGGCGTTCAAGGCGAGGACTTTAGCTGCTAGGCCACGCCAGGCCCAAGTAAATCAATCTTAAAAGCAGAAATTAAAACACTGAGTGCTTTTGTGTGCTGGATGTGTTTTGAGCACTTAGATTTCAGTTTTTGTCTTCTGACTTGTAAGATTTAGTAGGACTTGAGAGCAAATGAATCAAAAATAATTTAAGTGGTAAGCACTATGGCATTAAGTAGAAAAATAGAAAGCCACGTTAACAGGGTGACTGGAAAGGACTTTACATAAAAGTGAGTAGGACTTAAGAGTTGGTGGGATACCCTTCCAAGTAGTGGTGTTGAAGTAGAGGCTGAATTACAGAGTGGTGGTCACTGAACATTTCTGTTGATGTTAGCAGGACTCAGCAGGCAGTTTCATCAGAGTTTGTTGCATTGAATGACCTATCCTCAATCCCATTTGTCTAACACCATGCGTTTATTGATAAGGAAAACACAGCTAATTTGGCTTTATGTTCATTAACTCATGACACTGGTGTAATAAATATGCCCTAACCTATTTATCTCGTGCAGATAACAGGTTCTTGAAGTGTGTCCCTTACTCAATGTCAAATGTTGTAAATAAATAACTTTGTTTTCGTGTGGAGTGGGTATGCAACCACTCAGCTGATTCCGGTTTGATCAGTTCTCTTCTATAATGAATCAGACACAAGTGCAGATTAAAAACTTATTTGAGGCTTAATGACCAACTGCTGTTAAGTCTGCTCCAAGGGCATCGTTATAGCACTAACCTGAGCTTGAATAATTAGATGAATGCACTGATTATCTAATATGTCTGTGGGTTTGCTCAGAGCCCTAGTGTTGAAGTGACTGCGAGGGAGCACCTGGTAGCCCAGGCACTACGTGCTGACAGGCCTCACAGAATGGCTCAGCTGTACTGTTCCAGGGAGAGTTAGTGTCCGAATTACACAAGTGAACGAGTGTGTGTTTATGTAACAGTTCTGTACCAGGAAACTTTTGTACTCTGCTTGGCTGGCCTCAGATTTAGTGATTTGAAGTATTCTTAGAATGTGGAATAGTATACACGAAGCCTCTGAAAGAATTTCTTTTAGAGTGCTAGACAGGCTTGCTGAATCTTGTGGAAAATTCCACATGGATTTTGGTGTAGTTTTTAAAGTCAAATGTGCAATCTTGGCCTTTGCTTTGCTGAACTGGATCCCAACTGTGTTACCACTAGATCTGTGTCTAATTTATGGTAAAGAGACCACAAAAACAAAAATGACTTCTCTTTTGGCACCTAACACAGTTATAGTTAAGGGTCTGTTGGCATTTCCATTAAAATGTTTTCTTGCAGAGGTTTGTAACTTGTCAGTTTTACTTGGCTTTGGGCTGAAACACTGCTATTCCTGTCCAAATGTGGGATCTTTTATCAGATTTTGTATAACTGAGTTTGCCTTGGTTTATAGCATATCGATGGGAAGCGCTGTCACAGGAGGTCTTTCTTTGATGCTCTCCCAAAACGTTGGATCACAGGCGTGTTGTGTGTGTGTGATGTTTATTCTTCCACTTTATTTCTAACCTCCATAACAGCTTGTTTCTGTGTGCAGTGTGAGTGTGTTTTAGAGTTCTGCTGTAGCTTGCCAGTACCTCTCCTCAACGAGACTGTATTGTGCACTTAAAATGTTGTGGAGAGAGATTCACATGAATGAGTATTCTTGCCCACTACCACCACCAGAGCAGCAGTAACAGTAACAGCAGGTTTGAGAATGAGGAAACTTTTGGAGGTAATAGAAATGCTTTGACTTTGTGGTGATAGTGTTACAGTGTGTGCCTGTGTCCGAGGTCGTCAGTTTGTATGTCAGATTTGTGCAGATTGTTGAGTATCAGCTATACCTGAAAGAAGCCGTTAAGAAGAACATCAGAAGATAAGTTGATAAAATAATAAAATAAAAGAATTCATTTTTATCACTTCCTCCTGTTAGAAAGAGTTGTACTACTACTAGGACAGTTTTTAAAGTTTTGATTGTTTAGTGCAAAATTGAAAAGCACTTTCCAAGCTACAGCACTGACTTTAGTATGAGAGATTTCGGTTATTTTGTCTTGAAAAATTCTAACAAGACCTGTTGGTTGATTTGGTACTATTTAAAGTTTTAGTAGCTGTGTGATGGACAGATGCATTTCCTTAGAATGACTTCAGGCTGATCAGTGCTGATCCCTACCACGATGTCAGTTAGGTGAAGCCACTTAACATTTATTTCCTTATGATTTTAAGTAACGCCCCATAGCAAGGAAGGCTCTGCAGGATTTCTTCTTGCCTGGAAGTTTCTTCAATTTGTAGAAATAGCTCAGGACTATTTCGTAAATTAACTTAAAGGAATAATTTAAGGTTAGCCTAGAAGTAAAACACCCGTGAAAATCTTGATCTTTTTCTGCTGTACTGAAGACTCCTTTAAGCAGTGGTTGCAGGTGAATGTGCTTGGATAGGATGTTGATGCGCTGCTAAAACAGTGAGAAAGGACTGCTGTGTGAGACAGTGTAGCCGAGGCAGCTCTGAATAGGTTGTCTTGTAGGAAAGTCGTAGGACAAGTCAGAGAAGGCGAAATGATGACCACTTCACTCAGGATTTCGCTGTTACTATCTTTGTTGGTGATAATCATTATTGGTAACAACTACCTATCTTATTTCTAAAAATTTACTCTTGCACATTGCATTTCTTTCATTTCAAAGTCTGAAGGTGAAATTAGAGTTGTGTTGTGATTGTTAATCAAATACCCACTCCCTGAGTGCCCTTGCCAGGCCCTGTCCTGGGCTGAAGGGATGCTGTGTTCCTGTGTGTGGAAAGTGTGTGGATGAGGTAGGGGTCCTGTCTGAAGTAATCCCAGGCTATTTTTAATGTCCTTTAATTGCCATTCAGGATGTAAGACAGACCAGACACACTAGGTCTGGTCACGTACTTCAGGACTCCCTCGCAGTGTTTATACAAAGGTGAGGCAGAGTTAGCAAATAAACCTGAAGCTGTTACTGGTGCCTTACACCATCTATTGAATTTCCTAAGCAGTGTGGGGTTAATTTCAGTATGCTTTATGTATTATATGTTTTTCTGTTTTTTTGTTTTGTTTTGTTTTGTTTTGTTTTTGCTTGAAATCCTTGGAGTGTGTTGGGTGAGTGGGAAAAGGAGACAGATTTGAGAATTTGATGAGGGCCTTGTTCCCAACCTTTAGCATTTATTTGCAGTTTTCTAGATGTCTAGTTTTCTTAGAGAAAGGTTTGAGGGTGATAACAGATGTTATATTTAAAGTTATATGTTAAAGTTATATGTTATATGTTAAAAGTTAAAGTTATATGTTAAAGTTATATTTAGATTTGTCTCTGTGTATTTGCCACACAGTTCTGTTTTGTTTTGTGTTTTTTTAAGTGCTTTCATTGTGTGAATGAGTAGGTGGAATGTATCTGTCACTCTGTCTTTCATATAAAATAAAAATATGTATCTTAAATGTATGAGCAAATTTTGTAGCAGTCATCTTTCCAGTGCTGGGGAAAGGGTGGCAGCTTCCTCACTTCTGGCCTGGAGGGATTTCGTTGTGCCCTGGAAAGAAGAGAAGATACTGGTGCTTTTGTATTTAGTTTTGTCCAGGCATATGAGAGATGCAGATTGTTTTTAGGAGACCAGAAAGAATGTTAAGATTTGGACTTGCTCTCTTGTTTTATTAAGCCATTGGCATAGTTTGGGTCATCATATTTGTTTACCCATCACAACCTCTGGACAGTGTTGTTTCCAGAAGTTTTTCTTAAATGAAACTTAACATGAGGCCAGGTATACAAACAATTTTATCATTAATTACATTTCATCCTCCCTAATTATTCTTACATGTGAGAGTAATACTTGTTCCCAAGTGGCCAACGTGTTTAATGTACTATGTCCATATATTTAGAGTAGAAAAATAGTCTTGGCAGACATTGAAATAGTTAATTGGCTTTTCTAGCCAAGATAGGTTTATAAAACTTCTGCAAATTTAAGAAATGGGAGGAAAAGAACTTTGCTGTGCACTAATGACATATTTTATTAACTCCTTGCCTTGGGCTGTAAAGTTTCTGTTGCAGCATTCTTTCATCCTTTTACTAGATAAGCAGCTGGAGAAAGGGATCATGGGTGTACTGTAACTGCACCGTAACTGCAGACAGTTCGATAGTTACAAGAATCATTTTGGTACGAAATCCCAAGTAGAGACGAGGTTTTTCTAAAAACAAATGATGATTTTGAGAAAGGAATAAGAGCAACACATAATTCTGACTTGAAGGCTTGTGATCCTTAATAGGGAACTTTTGATAACACCATCTAGAAAGATTTGATGGTTATTTCGTGGTCTTTAATTGGGCTAAACTTTTACATTCTTATTGGGGCGCATATAAAATCAACAGCTTTTCACTATCGGGCATTTCCATCTTAAATCTTGCATTCTATTGGGAAATAGGCTGAGCAGCACTCACCGTTGTGAGGTTAATAGACGTCTTAATTGGAATAACAGGCAAGAGCTAGGAAGCATGTGGGCAAGAGACAGATGCCTTGTTGCTTTCCGTTGTAGCGGTAGTCTACTGAAAACTGTGAAGTTCAACGTTTTGGAATTGTTACTACTCCAAGTGGGAATATAAAGTATATTGAACAAAATTTATTTAGCCTGTTAAAAAGTCAAGCTGAAACTGTAGTGAATTAGTTTGTTATTACATCACTTCTAGTAGAGACGCAAACTAGTTGGTTGTAAAGAGTTGCATCAGGTGAGCGACTGCTGCCCATATGGGGCTTTAAGATAATGATGAGTTTAAATTTCCTCTTAGGGCTAAGTGAGAATAAAACTGGAGGCAGTAAATACTCTTGGCCAAAGCCATTAAATGAAAAAGCTGGGAATTCTCCAGCTCTTGACTTAAATTGTTTGTTTATCAGCTGGCGCCTAGTCTGGAGTCAAGAGCTGGAGATTTCTATCTGTGACAGAACTTTGAAACTCTTGCAGGACACTTTCATTTCAACTTAAGGTAACTTGAGTTTATAGCTTTGGCTTTAAAGATTACTAATGATTTACTCATTTCCTTACCATTTAACCAGAGTGGACTTTTTCCCAGGAAGGGATCTGTGTTTATTTAGGGCCTTTGTCTGCGGAGGGATTAAAAGGCAGCCCACCAGCATTGTGAACTTGATGGTAATAAAAGGTCACCAAAACACACCATAAAAACATTCTTACCATGGAATTAATTATACAGTGTAATTTTACAAAGCAACTCAGGGACTCCGTCCCTATCACCTCCCTCTAAAACATTGCATCTTTCAAAAATTAAAGCTTTGGAATAGTTGTGTCGAAATATTTTGCTGCTTTTTATTTAAACACTGAGAAAATTGCCATATACATTCGTGCCATTGATTGCTTTAGAGAATCTTTGCATTTTAAATGAAAAGCTATTGTTGAGCCACAGGATGAATGACTTGTTTGGGAGGAAGGTAGAGTAATCAGGAGTGGTTGATTCTTCTAATCATGATTTCTAAACTGTTAGAAGTTTATTTGCACCACCAGGTGGCATTGCATCCAAACCTGCTTCTGATAAAAGACTTTTAAAATACTTTTTTTTTTTTTTTTTTGGTTTTGTTATGTTTTGCTTTGTTTAGGAGAGGACATAATTCTTCTAGATTCTGCTTTTGAAGTTGGATTAAAAATACACCAGATAAGAGTTGGTTAAATATCTCCAAAGAATTGAAGAGATTTCTGTTTTTAGGTTGTTGATAGTGAGATGAAGATTAAATTGAAATGCAACATTTTCAGAGGATTGCCTTTTGTTTTTAAACAATTAAAAATGAACATTTAACAGTGGTCTTTTTGCTTTGCTTGCGTAAACAGTGGAAGAAAGGATGCAGTCTTATAAAAATCTTGACAAATATTTCAGAACTGTTCTCCCCGTCCCCAGTGCCTTGGATGTCCCTGCTACTCAACACCCACTCTGTTGTAAAAAAGAAAAAAAAAAAAGAGGAAGAAGAAGAAGAAAGTACCAGTAGGTTTTACTGTATGGGAATTTTTTTAAAAAAAGGGAAAGACTTTGAAAGGTGCAAGTCAGTCATTTTCACAAGCCTAACTATGAGATTCATTAGGCAGTTCCCATTCATGTCTTAAAAGCTGATTTTGGGAAAGTAAATTCTTGAGTTTCCTGGGCTGGTTTTCAGGGAGTCTTTATAAATTTTTGAATCAGCTGGTTTTAAAACAGTGATCATATAAAAGCTTAAAAAAATAAAATAAAATAAAACAACAGCAAAAAAAACAACAACCCACAAAAGGCTCATTATAAATTTTAACAAAGACTTTAAAATTTAAAATACATATTGTTATTCTATTTATGAACTGACAAATATATGTTAATAAATTGTAGCAGAAACAGTTAAATTATTTAATGTAACTTTCAAGTGCTACGATATATTGTCAGAATAAATAGGATTCTGTGTATATTACATTGATTTTTGTTCTTAAAAATGTATTCACCAAGCAGAGAGATGTTTAATGCTTAGCTTTGATCATTTATCAAAAAGCTTTCTGGTACTCATTTTATTCTCTTGCCTCTTCTTGGAAGCTTCTTAATGTGCACAGCCTGTTTTAAGAATTGAATATTTTTCAAAGTAAGTATATGACCTCCCTCCTTGATGTTTCCACTTAAAAACAAGTCTCTCCTTTCCGCTATATTTTGAATAACTTGATTGGTATGTGTGATCTAGTAAAATTAAATATATAGACCAGACAGAATCACAGGAGAGTCTTTTTTTGTTTTAAAAATTCGGAGGGTTTCACATTTGAAAGAAGTCTAGAGAAAAGTTCTCATGACACTTGACCCTGAATATTCATCTTTTAAACTTGATATAACAGCCTGCTTCTTAGCTTTGTTGTGTGCTAATATTTTTACTTATTTAACATCAAAAAGCTGTGGTGCTTTCTCTTTATAGATTATGCCTGTGTTCTGGAATTGCCTCCTGCCATCCATGAGTTGTTTCTTGGCTTGTTGTGTTAAGACTTCCTCATCAGGTTTTTGTGAGCTATGGAGCTGACATTTAAAAAAATAAAATTTAATACAGTAAGCTTGGCTAGTAAAAATTATACTTCTTATTCATAATTAGAATTGAAATAAGCTTTTTGGACAGGCATCAATTTTATGTCCTAAGAGTAAACATATGCAAATCTCATGTAATGATATGTATATTTAAAAATGGCTGCAATGACTGTGTTTTCTAAGTTTTAAAATGGCTTTTGGCTAAATATCTAGGAATCTCCTTTTTTATTAAGAAATAATAGCCATTAAGAAAAAGAAATCGTTATTTATTAGGATGTCTGTTCTTTGGTAATGAAGCATTGAAATTTTGGCTTCTCTCATTCCAGTTGGAAATAGTACTAGTGTGAGTGAGTGTTGCCATGGGAACCTCCCCATAGACATAAAAGGCACGACTGTCTTAGTGGAGCAGGAGGGCGATGCACTAAAATATGCCTCAATATGCTCTGCTTTATGTATGTGTAGCTAGGGGCGTAGAAAAGGCAGCTTGGATAACAGGGGAGGGAAGGCAGAGAGCCAGTGCTAAATGTTAGAATCATTCACTCTTATTTTTGGCAGTGTTTTAAAATTCAAAATATGATTCTTAACTCTTTGTATCATTTACATAAGTTGAGGAGCCTTTGCATATTTTGCTTTATTTTTAAAGGTCATTCTTGGAATGTATTTAACATGTTTTGAGTTTTAGGTGGAGTATGTATAACTTACTTGACTTTAGATAAAAAGATTTAGTGAAATTTGTTTGAAAGGATTTGGGGAAATTACTTTAATTATGAATTTTCTTAGCAAAGGTTATACCTAATTGATTTTCAGATGTCTGAAATTAAAAATACAATTAGACAGACTAGGAGACAGTTAATGTGTCTTTAAGTGAAGAGCTGGCACTTGGCTTTATATTGTTTTCAATATTAGATTTTTAAACTGCATTTTTAGTAACTTTCTATAGATAATTAGGCAAGGAACATGACTTACTGTATGTGCATGGATAACATGTATGTATTAATATTGTATTGGCATGAATAATTCTGTGTGAGTCAAAGCGAAGAGAGCTGTGGACGAAGTATCAGTTCTGTGTCCGCATGTTTAGGTTAGGAGAGGCAGTGAGCTTGCTGGCAGCAGGAATCCCCACAGTGGAATGCGGTGTCACCCCCCGCCTCAGCACTGCAGATTCTGCTCGCCAGATAACATGTGTTTAAAAATAAAAGACATTAACCTGACAAATTGTTTAAACTTACCTTTTTAATTAATCCAGAAAAAAAAGTTTAAGCTGCCAGAATGTGAAGACGTCTAGAAGCTTTTTAAATAAGAGAAAAAAAAAGTCATTTAAATGAAAAGAGGTGAGGAGGTTTGTAAGGGGAAGAAGGAAGAGGGGAGAAGAGCAGCACAGTGCTTCCTCAGGCCTGGCAGGAGCTGATGGAAATCACAGCAGGGCAGCGGGAAGGGCATTGTTTGCAAGGCCACATAAACAGTGCAGGGGGTCTCCTTGGGGTGTGTTTTGGCACCCGCGGGGCTTATTGAGGAGTGAACTGCCTCAAGGAGAGTTGAGTCCTGAGCAGATTTTCTGACATGAAAAACAAAACAAAACAAACATAGAGTAGAAAGGAGGGTAACAGCTGAGAAAGTCTGTTTGCACAGAACACTGCGCCCGTTGAAACCTCCAAGTCCTGTAGTTCATAATTGTTAAGGAGTGTGTGGTTGGCAGTGATTGCGGTAGGAGACCTCAGCGTATAGAACTTTGAACAACCCTTCAGTCTTCCTTGGGAGAATCTCTGACAGTCTTACGATTGGAAAGCATAAAAATGCACATAGCCTAGATTCAAAACATTACTGTAATTCCCTTAGAAAAGGTTTCATAATGCACAACTGTTTATAAGCAGGCAACTGATATGTGTTAGTGCTGTTGGGAAGCTGCGGCTATGCTGCTGGGTGGATTGTGTATTGGAACACATGAATTCTTACAGTATCCCTGTGAAATATGAATTGTTCTCATTTTTCATGGAGGGAGATGAGGCTCATTTGGAAAAGGACGGTATGGCACCGTGCAGTCATGTTAGTCTGACTTAGCACAAAGATATCTGATAGAAGGTCGAGGGATTTCCAGTTATTACAGTAGCACCTTTAAGTTTAGAATTGCTTTTGGTTGCTAGGATAAAGAAAAGGCTTTGGGCTGTTTTAACCACAAATTCAACAGAGAGACTTTTCCGTGCTCCATTGGTATTATCATCCAGTGACATACCTATCCATTTTAAAATACGGGAAGAGTTAATTAATCAATTTAAAAATGCATAAGTAATTTAAAAGTTTTATTTTTGGTTTTAAGTGCTTGAACCTAGTCAAGTAGAGGAGCACACAGGACAAGAAAATGTGGAAAAGTAAGTGAAAACCAGAAGTTTTAGCCTGGTAAAGTACTTCTCCTATGTAGGTCATTTAGCAGCTCTGCTATGAAGAATGACCAAAGAGTGTCTTACTCAGCTATCTAGTGATAAAATAAATATATGGAACAGTTTCACACATTTTATCTTTTGCATGTAAAATTTTTTCCAAAATTAGTTAAATATGGCCTATAGATTATCGTATACCAAAGATGGGTCTTTATCAGAAGTTCGGCTTGCATGATTATTAGTGGTAGGTGTGATTTTTCATAGCTTAAATGAGTAGTATTCCACATTAAGACTGACAATCAACAGTGGGTATATCAAGCTTGTTGTTGAACACTAACAGCAGTTTGGTTCTAATCTTACGTATTATTGAGAGGAGTTTGTACTGAGAATTGGAAATTGATGATTTTCATCTTGTTGGCACCCCTTCTAAGTATGTATAATCCTGCTGTGGTATTGTTAAAACTATCCCCGCTACTTTTAACATAAAACCTTTGGGAGTAGTGTGTGTGTGTGGGGTGATGGTGGTGTATGTTTTAATAGTTTTATCACAAAGAAAATGCAGTGAGAAATTTTCTGCACTGAAGTTTAAAAAAAAAGAGTCATCCTATATTCAGCATTGCTGGATCATAAAACAGAGGTTTGATTAAAGAGTCACAAGAAAATCTAAAGTTCATGACATTTTGCTTTGTTAATATTACTCCAAATTTTAGAAAGATAAAATGTGAAATCCTGGTGCATATTTGGAAAACAAACCAAATTTCACCCTACTTCCTATTTCACATATTTTGAGAATGAGTATTCCAGTGTTTAAATAGCCTAGTGTTCCTGGTTTCTTGGCTGTCAACATTTCTAGCTCCAAACGTGATTGACAGCAGTTTGCAAAGAGGAATACAAAGGAAGTCTGTCTTTTCCTTAGATAAGTATGTTCAAAGAAAAAAAAAAAAACATTTTTCTTGGTACTGTAGCTCAGAGTACCAAAAGCTTTCCACTTACTCCCAAGTTATTTTGGAAGTCATGTATGGAACCTGTCTAATTTCAACTTGTTCTCAGTTCTCAAGATTCCCAACTTGTTGTGTATCAGATTATTTCCAGAAATGTTTTGTAGTTGGATTGATTTGGAAGGAAGGGTTAATAAAGAGTGAGTAGAGAAGGATAAGAAATTTCTGCTAAAAATATATTCTGATCCTGACCCTTCATGGATTCAATTTCCAAGGAATATGATTATTGCTGTTCAGAAAATTGCCCAGAGAATAGTGCTGAAAACCGGAATTTAGCCAGATTTTATTTTTGAGTGGTTTTCCTATTTCTTTCCTGTTGTTGATCGGATGGAAGGAACCTTTCTTTTGTGGGTCATCTGATTATGTCAAGACCAAGGTCAAGTTTAGCTTTAGCTAACTTCAGTGATGTTATCTTTTCTAACCCAAGTGCTCTGTGATGAGATGAGGAAAAACTGAGAAATTCTTTATTTTTATCTTTGTATCAGCTTTAAATGATGTGGTTTTTGGAGATAAAGTTTGTGACTTTTAAAAGGGTGATTTGTGATATTCCAGGAAGCATGCTAATGTGAGCATGTTTTCATGAAGGACAAATGATGTGGGGCAAACTGCAGCAGCAAAGGTGGAAAAAGTAAGGAACCTCAAGAATGTCCCTTGCATTTTTATTATTTAAGGAAAACAACCAAAGAATATCCATTATATACAAATGAGAATCTTTTTTTAAGGATTTATTGTATTTTTATTGGAAAGTCAGATATACAGAGAGGATGAGAGACAGAGAGGAAGATCTTCTGTCTGATGATTTACTCTCCAAGTGGCCACAATGGCTGGAGCTGCACCTGTCTGAAGCCAGGAGTCAGGAGCCTCTTCCAGATCTCCCATGTGGGTGCAGGGTGCCAAGGCTTTGAGCTGTCTTAGACTGCATTCCCAAGTCACAAGCAGGGAGTAGAGATTCTGAGTTCAGAGCAAGTGTCCATATGGGATCCCAGTGCATGTGAGGTTCTGAGGACTTGAGCTGCTAGACTACTGCACAGGCCTGATAATCTTTTTTAAATTAAAAAAAAATTCTTGCTTCAGAATTCCACTTTTTTTAAACATTTGTTTATTTTTATTGGAAATACAGAGAAAGAGAAGGAGATCTGCCATCCACTGGTTCACTCCCCAAATGGCCACAATGGCTAAAGCTGGACCAATCTGAAGCTAGGAGCTTCTTCTAGGTTTCCCACATGGGTGCAGGGGCCCAAGAACTTGGTTCAGCCTCTACTGCCTTCCCAGGCCATCAGCAGGAAGCTGGATTGGAAGTGGAGTAGCTGGGACTGGAACTAGTGCCCATATGGGATGCCGATGCTACAGGGGGAGGGTAGACTGCTACACCACAGTGCCAACTCCAAAACTCCACTTTCGATGTTTGTTCTGGGCACCCCACCCCCTTTTTGAAAAAAAAAATATTGATGTGTAGGCCCAGCATGATGGCTCAGTGCCTGAATCCTCAACATTGCAAGTTCCATGATCCCAAATGTGTACTGCTTCATGTCCTGGATGGCCCAACTCTGTGCCCAAATGGGAGACCCAGAAGAAGCTCCTGGCTTCTGCCTTCTGATTGGCTCAGCTCCAGCTGTTGTACATCTGTTTGTGGAATGAACCACAGATAGAAGATCTTTCTCTGTCTCTCCTTCTCTCTATAAATCTGATCTAGCTTTCTAATAAAAATAAGTAAACCCTTTAAAAATTATGTGAAATGCAGAATGTTAGAAAGACAATGCAGTCTCCCATCCACTGGCTCACTCCCTAAATGACCCTAGCTCTCAGGCTATCTTTTGCTGTCTTACCAGGCACTTTAGCAGGAAGATGGTGTGGAAGTGGAGTTGCCTTCTGGCCCACTGATAATGGATGCAGACCTCACAGGTGGCGGCCTGCTAGAACTTCAGCATCAGCCCCTGGACTAAATGCCTCTTGTTCAGTATCTGCGATACAGTTGACTAGCAAAGCAAACTTCTAAGGAATTGTTGATGCTGATTTTAATTTGTATTAATTGTGTGTGTATCAAGGCTCCAGCTTGAAATGAATTGGGGCAAAGTTCCTGCAGAATGGCTTTTTGTGTTTTCATGGCATTTTTATTATTTCCTCCTCACAGCCCACTGATAAGTTACAGATGGACATCCCTGAGTTTGCATCTTCACTTGGCTTTCCTTCCCATTCAGTCAATGTGATTTCAGCGTCTTATGAACTAAGCCTTCTCAGTTATCCTCCTCCTGCCGTAGTAACTTAAACCATTGTGTTTTATTTTTTCCCATTGGCAGTAAAATTGAAGGTAATATCCTTGATTTACTTATGTTTGAATTTTAAAAGTTCTGAAGTGTTTTGTATGATGGTGCTGCAACATACATAATTATTAAGGAGCAACAAATAAGTATTTTCTATGCAGACTTAAGGAAAAGTAGAAACCTTTTCTTATCTGCTGAATAATTGCTGTTGAATTTTACTTGCATTATTCTCCTTCTCAGTTTTCATTCATTTTAAAATTTATTTAGAAAGTGAAGGTCAAGGTGTAAATACAAGTTTAGGGTGAAAAATGTATCCAGTTGATTTTTTTTTTTACTGAAAATTTTTAAGTTAATGTTAACTTCTTTCAGCTTTCCTTAAATGAGACCCAATTTAGGCATTTAGTAAACGTTTTCAAGTGAATTCCAGGTGCCTGATTTTAAGTGATTGTTAACAGTAATGTTCCTATTGAGTAATGATCCGAAATGGATGGGTGGGATCACTCGCATAATCCTCGTGGGGTGTTCTCTGCTGACCTGTTTTCTCAGAGATGATTGTGCTGTTGTATGTCTAGTTTATGTTGTGCCATTCTGTCCTGGTTAGGCCTCTGAGTGAGCATACATTTTGCTTTGCTTTTCAGTATCCACTCAGTAGGTAATTACTGAAATGAACTGGTGGGAAAGGAGTTCTTGTTTCCGGTCTTTGTTGGTATTTGTGGATTTCTAATCTCCTTGGAATCTTGGGATGTCTATCGGTACATCACGGCCCGGGGTGGGTCGTTTTTATGGTGAGGAAGAGGGAAGAAGATAGTATTGAAGCAATTCCTGTGTAGGTCTGCAGGTCGCAGATTGCATTTCTCTTGTGGCGGTGTTAGGTTTATGGCCCTTTTTGGGAAAGTGCTATTAAGCGTTTGGAGACCTTTATCTTTCTCTCTGTTTTGTTGTAGCAGATGGAGTTGTTCTCTGGTGTTTTGCTAGGTCTGATGAATGTTGTGCTAAAACTGTGCTTGGTGGAAGTTTGATCTCGAAAGATTATTATTTCTTGCAGTTTCCTGAAGAAAATGGACTCAGTGTTCAAACTCCTGAGCAAATAAGCCAATCAGCAGATGGGTCCTCCCTAGTGAGCTTGGTGCTTTCTTTTCCTCCCTTTAAGAAGTGGCTTTGGGAGCAAAGGGCAACAGTGAGCAGCGCTTTTGTCTTAAACTGTGTAGATGGTAGAAATAGCAAAACCTCCTTCACAGCTTCCAGGGAGAAATGTCAAGGTAATGAAGGATTGCCTCTATTTTATGAAAGAAGAATAAAAGCAAAGAAGTAATGCAATTCTCTTGTGTTTGCAAAAAGATTGTCCCAGAGACCAACCTTCCAAGCCTTCTGCTCATACTGTATAGTTATCCTCAGTTTTATTTCTAAAAAGATGACTTTGTGCATATTTTTGATATTGTACGTTGTATTTCCCTCTTTGACCATGCCTTTCCTATTGTAATTTTGACTAATGTGAATATAGTATTTTCAGAAAATGGTGCATTTCTGGTAGATTTTATGAGTTCTGTGGTTCTGTCTTCCTTGGTGTTCAGTGATGTCAGCCACCATGTCATTGCTGGATTGAAATAAACATTTGGTTGATTGTTGTGTGCATATTAGCTTGTTACTGAACACAAGAGAGTCTAACCAAATTCCCTTGCATTTGAAAGTACAATTAGTTTTCTTTAAGTGATTCCCACTGCAAATGTCTCTGACACAGATGAAAATAATTTGTAACCTTAACTGAGTCCATAGAGATTTACATGTTTTTATTATCCCCACATTTCAGTTATTTGCACTGAAAATCTCCTAGTAATAGAGGGAATCGGGAGTTGGTGGCAGCTCTTGTTTCTGAAATTCCCCTTCCATGCTGCTTATATTTTGTGTTCTCATTTTATTGATTCCTGCCTCTAATAGGAACAGTTTTTTTTACCTATGTTTTTACCTGTACAAGTTGTGTCTCACTAAATCCAGTGCATCAGTGTTGGGAGTTGTTGGGAGGGCTCTGCTTCCGTAAAAGGACTCAAAGGATGGACACTGGTTGCTTGCATCCTTTTTGTCTGTATTCTCTGCCTCATGAGGGCACAGCATTCAAGGCCGTCATCATGGAAACGGACGGAAACTTGACAGACAGGAATCTATTGGTACCTTGGTCTTGCACTTTCACCCCCAGAACTGTAAGAAATACACTCATACTCTTTTTTTCTTTTAAAGTATATTTTATTTGAAAGGCAGAGTTACAAAGAGGGAGAAATGGATTTTTCATCCTTTGGTTCACTACCCAAATGGCTACAACCTTCAGATTTGGGTCAATATGAAGCCAGGAACCTGGAACTCCATCTGAGTCTCCCATGTGGGGGTCAGGTGCCCAAGGACTTGTGCCATCTTCCTTGGTCTGCCAGGTATTATCAAGAAGCAGGGCAGCCAGGACATGAACTGATGTTCATTTGGGGTGCTAGTATTGCAGGTGGTGGCTTAATTTGCTACGCCACAACACTGCCCCCAATTTATTCTTCATAAATTACCTAGTTTCAGGTATCTTATTGTAACAGCACAAATAGAATAAGAAAGTATTATATTTTGCTTGCAGTAACTTTGTATTTCTCTTCTAGTCTAATAGGTAAAATTTGCTAGAGTGTGGTTTTGATTTCTTTTTGCTTCAATTTAGGGATTTATTTAAACACTGTAGGGCATTGGCCCTTCTTTTTTTAATAATTGATTGGTTTTTTTGTCCTTTGGGCATGTTTTGTTAGATTTTTTTTCACTCAGTAACTCTTTGTTAAGTCATTGTACTCTGCTCTCCATTGTGCAAGGCATTGATCTTTCTAACTGTTGAATGTATGTGTGTCAGATACTCATTTATGTATTCAACAAGTAAATACTGAGTGTCTGCCATGGAGGAAGTGCTACTCCAGGCCTGGGACTGCAGCAATGCACACACACACACGCACACACACTCTCACTCCTTCCCTTGACCTATGGAGGTTAGATTTTTTTTAATTCATTAATTACATTGTATTACATGACACAATTTCATAGGTACTGGGATTCTCCCCCCTTCACCCCAAACCCTTCCCCCATGGTGAATTCCTTCACCATGATGCATAACCACAGCTCAGGTTCCGTTGGGATTCCCTAATTACAAGCTCACACCATACAGAGTCCAGCATCCCACTGTCCAGTCAAGTTTAACGGCCTCTTAGGGAGGCCCTCTCAGGTTTGAAGGCAGAGCCAGCAGAGCGTCACCTCGATCAATTAGAAGCTCCAACATATCATCAGCAACAGTCCAGGTACGATGAGGCTGGTGCAGAGTCCAGTGGTTGACATAGTCTATCTTAGAGTTTCCCCTTGTCCAGTTTTCCGCTGCAAACATATAGCTGAGGTGGTTGATTGATCTACTCCATCTTCCATCTTCTCTTGGTTAATGTTTTGATTCCTCCATTTTGTTCAGGGGAATCCCCAAAGAAACTTTGAGGCGATCCCAGTCCAGGCTCCTACATGTACTACTAGTAAGCACAGTGCCCGTGGAGGTTAGATTTTAATGAGTGTGCATATGTGTGGGTATAATATTTTATATGTGTGTTGAAAATATTTTCTGTCAGTTAATCTTTTCTTCAGTTTGTTACTTTTGGAAGTACAGAAGTATAGCATTATTATGTAGTTGAATTTATCAGTCTTACCTTAGAAGTCTTCTGAGTTTTATGTCCTATTTACAGAGCACTTACCATCTCGCGTGTCAGTTTGTAAAATTTTAAAAAAATATTTAGATATTTATTTCAGTTACTTTTTAACTTTATTTTTAGAAATTTAACTTTATTTTTAGAAATTTAAGTTTTAACTTCATTTTTAGAAATTTAAGTTTTAACTTTATTTTTAGAAATTTAACTTTATTTTTAGAAATTTAAGTTTTTCATTTGTGGTTTGTTTTGGAAGGAATGAGGACAGAAATCTGTTACTTTAAAACTCCATTTAATGAGAAATGTGGTTTTTCCGCATTAGCTTTACATACTCTATTAATTTTATATGTTCAATTCCTATATAAGTGTTTGAATTTACTTCTGAGCTCTTTCCACTGTTCTGAGACATATTGTTGATTCTTTTCATAAAAGGAAACTTTGACTTTCTGTTGCTTCATTTTACTGTTTGAAAGCACACTCATCTTTTGTTATCAAATGGAATGATGGCTTTGAATATGAAGGAAATTTAAAAATATACACATAATATTAAGGAGGTGTCCATTCATCCTTTAACTTTTTTTTAATGTTTACTTTCCTGTTACTTGAAAGGCAGAGATGGAGGTAGGGGAGAGAGAATTCTGTACCATGTGCTGGTTCTTTTTCCTAATGTCCACAATAGCCAGAGCTAGGCCACTTTGAAGGCAGGAACCATAACTCTTCCAGTTCCATCACATGGTTGGAGGAACCCAGGCACTTGAACCAAATTTTGCTGCCTCTTGGGATGTATTAATAGGAAGCTGGATTGAAAGCAGTGCAGCCGGAACTTGAATTGGCACTCTCATGTGGATTGTGGGCGTTCCAAACAGATACCCACCCCCATCCTTATTTTAGTGTTTTCGGGACATTCCAGATACCCACCCCATCCTTATTTTAATGTTTACATTATTCATTCCTTCAAATACTGTATGAAATTGGTCAGGCACTATAATAACCCTGCAAAGTAAGCAGTCAGAATAAGTTTGTTCCATGTGCTCACGAAACTTAGTCTGCTTGGGAAAGACTGATAACCCGCATCTGGTCATGAAAAAAAGTATGCTGTTTTTTATAAGCATGATGCAGGAAGGGTTTGTTAGGCTATATGAAAAGGAGTATTTTCTTGGAGGCCCAGAAAGACTTAATGAAAGTAACCACTGATGGTGACATTAAAGGATAGTGTGTATTCATTCAATACAGTAAAGGGGCCTGGTAGGAAGAAGGAGTAGCCCACTTGGAGGGGCTGAGGTGTTAGATGAGCCCTAGGAAAGAGGCCAGGCTGGGCTATCATGATGTTTTTAGTCATTTACTCATTTCTTTCTTCATGCTAAGATTACTGAGAATCCATTGAACGTTGGAAGCAGAGTGGTACCATGTTCAGCACAATTTTTTTTAAAGATTTATTTATTTTTATTGGAAACCCAGATCAGATTTATGGAGAGAAGACAGACAGAAAGATCTTCCATCTATTGGTTCATGCCCCCAGGTGACTGCAGTTGCCAGAGTTGAACTGATCCGAAGCCAGGAGCCTCTTCTGTGTCTCCCACGTGGGTGCAGGGACCCAACTTTGGGCCACCCTCTAGTGCTTTCCCAGGCCACAAACAGGCAACTGGATGGGAAGTGGAGCAGCCAGGACTTAAACTGGTGCCAACAAGCATTCACCAGCTCATACGAGGCCAAGATGGAGGAACAGACTATGCCAGGCAAGGGTCTGAGATCTAGGTCTGGGAGTAGCTAAAGTGGGGGAACATGGGAAACTCCCCTAGTGGGTAATAGCTCCTGCCAGTGAGCGTGTGGTCCAGGCCTGGGAGTTGGACCAGCTAAGCAAGATAGCTGCAACTGTTGGTTAATGTGTGGGTTGGTTTTGGAAAGGGGTAGAGTGGGCAGGACTGAGTAACCTTAGCTTACCAGCAAGTGCAGAAACCAGGCTAGGCTAAGCTGTCACACCTACCAGTTTTCATGGGCCAGGAATGGGAGCAGACTGAACAGGGCCATGTTCCAGCACCCGCCAGTGAAAGTCGGGACTGAGGGCAGGCCCAGTTAGGCCAGGCTGCAGCATCTAAGGCAAATTCCAAGACAGGTGAGGGGCTATGCCAACCTGGGTCACAGCAGCCACTGGCACATGCAAAGTCTGTTACTGGGAACAGGCCTGGCTGGGTTGGGTGAGTGTGAAGGCCAGAATGGGGGCTGCTGTCTAGTCTGGATATGGCTGCAGTGTCCCTCAGCACAAGTGTGAGCTGGGTCTGGGGTGCGCCAGACTGGGCTAGACTCTAGCACTCACTGGTGCTTGTGAGAACCAGGTTAGGTGTAGGACAGGCTAGGCTAGGTCTCTGTCCCTGCTGAACCATGTGTGAGCTGTGTCTGGGTGTGGACCAGGCTTGGTTGGGCTGAAACATCCAACAGTTAAAAACTGGAATGGGTGAAGACCAGTGAGGAAGGGCCTACAGGACAGGAGATGGGCTAAGTAGGGCTGACCCATGAACCCACTGGTATGCACAAGATCTGACATTGGGAGAGGTTATGATGGAGGAGTTTGGGAAACTCCTCTGTCAGGACACAGTCCCTGCAGGTGAACGCAAGAACCACAATAGGGAGCAACCCAGACCAGGCCAGGGAATGGTATTCACCAGCATATATTTGGCATAGGTCAGGGTTGAACCAAGCTGGACTAGTTCATTTTACCTGTTGACAAATCTGAATGCCAGAATGGAGTTGTGGGTCGGATTGGGTCGTGGCACAACCTAGTTCACATGAGGGCCAGGACTGGGTGCCGGGTAGGCTGGGCTAGGATGTAATTCCCACCAGTGTGTATTGGAATTGGAGGTGGGCCGGGCCAGGCCAGGCTACAGCACCCACAGGAAAATGTCGAGGAGATGCAGGCCATACCAGACTGGACGGCAGCACCTAACCAGCAGACGTAAGAACTGGGGCTGGGGTGGGGAGGGGGGCGGCAAAGCTGGTAGGGGGAATGTGGAGGGCTCCCCTGCTGGACCATCACTCCCACTGGAGAGTGTGAGTTGGGATGGGGGCAGACTGGGCAAGGCTACAACACTGTTGGCCTCATGTGGGCTGGATCAGGGGCATGTCAGACTGGGTTGACTGTTCCTATTGGTGCATGCATAAGTCAGAGTGAGGGTGGGTTGGTTGGGCTTTGCTGCAGCATCGGCTGGCAGATGCTGGCACAGGGGAGTAAACTCTGCCAAGTTAAACTGCAGAAACACCTGGAGAGTGCATGTTCTGGGAGTGGAAGTGGGCCCAGTAGGGAAATATGGGCACCCCCTCTTGAGTTGCAACTCTAACCATTGAGCATAAGAACCAGGACTGGGGCAGACATGGCCAGATAGGGAGTGGCACAGCTGGCAGCTCTGTGGGGGGGATAGTGGGGCTGGTTGTATTGAACTAGGCTTCAATGCCCATTGACATGTATGAGAGCTGAATGGAATGTGGGACAGACTAGACCAGTCAGCCGTACATACTGGCAAGCATGGGAACCAGGGCAGGAGGTAGCCTGGTGAGGATTATTGTGGGTCAGTCCAACTAGGCTGCATCTCCCACTAGTGTCCCTGAAGGCTGAGTGTGTGGTGGACTCAGAACCCCAACCATGGAGAGAATCGGAGGTTACAGGTCAGAGCCAGGCCTCCTCAGTGGCTTAGAGCAGTGGACAGCATATCCAGGTGCACATGGAGGATATGGCAATACATTGGAGTTTACAGAGGATACCTGGTACCATAATAAGACAGAGGAAAGAACAAATTGATCAACTACCCCAGCAAAATGTTGGCAGTGAATATCTGGGCAAAAAGAAACTCTAGGGTGGACTAAGTCAGTGGATTCTGGAGTGATTTCATCATGCTTGGAGTGGCGAGATATACAGTAATTCGGAACTGTTGAACTATCGAAACCTCATGAGCAGGACCCTCAGAGCATGCCCCACATTGGAAACCCTGGGGTGGTGTTGGGTGGCTGCCCTCCATCCCAGGGTGCAGAGGCATTTGGGAGGCTGGGTATGGCTTCTCTCCTTGTCTCCCCGCTTCCCCCAGATACAGGAAGGAAAAGGGGGGGATGTGGAAATGGTGATCTCATCCATTTTCATGTTACCCTTGACCCTTATCATCCTAATCAACTATGTAAAAATCATCAAAAATAAAAATTAAAAAAAGAAAATATCATCTTTTTAAGTGCCTTACAGTGTGTGTGTGTGTGTTTATGTAAACACTTCTAGACGAAAAATCTGCCCGACTGGTTTATTGGAAGCAGTTAGGTCTTACAATGGCTTTGATGATGGTTCAAGTTGACTGACAGGGCTCCTCTCCAAACTTAGAATTTACTTTGAGGGAGACTTGATTTGTGAAGAATTTTTTGAAATGATGATTATGGTTCTATTCATTAATTGTTTTTTATGTTGAGCCTCCCTTTAGAATTTGATATCAAAACATGGTGCATATTATTTTTTTAAAAAAGAAAAAGATAAGATTGCTCCTTGCCTTATTAGCGTTTTTCTTGAACAATTTTTTCGTCTCGCTGACCACTTCTGAATTCTTGGGGAATTTCAGCGATCAAAGCATGCACTGCTTTATTGAAAGGCTGGAGATATAATTTCACTCCATGATAACCTGGTAGTATCTGCTTAAATGCAATATAAAGTGGTTTTCTAATTTCAGGTGTTAATATTAGGACCAGGCTTTAAAAGCAGTGGTTTATAGACTTAAGTGAGGTCCTTATCTGAGACTATAGAGAAGTTAATAGGTACCTTCAGAGTACTCTACAGCTGAGGTGGAGCTAGAGGTGGAACTCTGTCAGGATGGGTCGGGTTGTGTTCAGTAATGGGCAGATTGTCCTTGTCAAAGCTGCAAACCAAGGATCCATAAAGTACAGCATTTGTTTTTGTTGTTGTGCTCGACTCAGTAGGGAATTTTTGTCTTTGGCAAGTTTTGGAAGGATTAGGAAGAAGCTGTTAAAATGACTTGGAATTTGGAAATTGCTGTTTTTGCTTTGTTAAGTGGTACAGCATGCTGATGCGGTCATGGGCAGCATTGTATTTATGTTAAAGGACTGAAGACAGGTTCAAGTTCCATTGTTTGCATGTGTGTCCATGACTTTGGCCAGTTGCTTGACAGCTCTTCTGTGTGTTATCAAAATGAGTGAGAGTGATAGTATTGAATTTGCATTCATTGATTATTTTGAGGCTTAAACTAATGTATAAGATAAGAGAGCATCTTCCTTTCTGTAATGCCATCGTTTGGACCTGTGCTTTTTGTGAAAATTGGATGAGATTTCCTTCTTTCCTTTTTTTATCATCAAAAATGTAACTTGAGGACCTGACTTCACTGGAACATCCTAACACGATCAGAGTGGAAAGATACACAGGACTGCTTCCTTGTGATGGTGGAACCCAAATGAGTAGGACCCTGATTCACACACACACAAAAAAAGAGCTTGCAGGGCCTGGAGAGGAGGTTGCCTGGTATGAGAGAAATGTCATGGAATTCGGATTCAGGACTCAGGTTTAGATCACTTACTTAAACACATTGCTTTGGGTATGTTCAGATTTTTCTTGGAAGCCTTGTCATAGGGATAATTGTTTGGAGAACAAGAGTGTCATTTAAATGCAGGCTATTTCCTCAGATTGTGTTTGTAATGCCTGTGTTGCACCAGGTGGTTAGTTTTTCTTTAGAACATTTAGAGGCCCTGAAGTTCCAGATCAGTTTCTGTGCTGCATCCTGGGCATGTGACTTTGAGCAAGGCATGTAGCATCTCTGTGCCTTGGTTTCTCCCTCTGTAAAATGGGTGTTAGTACCTATCTCATAGGGCTCCTTTCAGAAGACGTTCCCCAACTTAAAACACATGCTCAACAGTATTAGTTAATGCTACTCTTTTTTTTTTTTAATCACTGTAATTATTAAGGGAGCAAATGAAGTTTTGATTTAGCCAATAAGAACTTGAGAACCCAGCAGAGTAGTTTAAAGATGAATTCTGGTTACAGATTTTCTACTAAATTGTTCTCCCAAATCCTTATAGATTATCATGAAGGTGAAAACAATTTTAAGACATGTAAGTTTCTGTCAGAGAGTAAGCATTTTAGGACCTTATGGATATAGAAGTATACTGCTTCCTTTTTTTTTTGTTGTTGTCTTTTTTATTATTTATTATTTTTAATTCATTAATTACATTGTATTATGTGACACAGTTTCATAGGTACTTGGGTTCTCCCCACCCCTCCCTAAACCCTCCCACCATGGTGGATTCCTCCACCTTGTTGCATAACCACAGCTCAAGTTCAGTTGAGATTCCCCCATTGCAAGCGTATACCAAACATAGAGTCCAGCATCTTATTGTCCTGTCAAGTTCAACGGCTTCTTAGGTATACCCTTTCTGGTCTGAAGACAGAGCCAGCAGAGTATCATCCCAGTCAATTGAAAGCTCCAACATACCATCAGCAAAAATTTACATCATTATGGAATTAATTGACATAGTAATGAGTAACCAATATGTTAAAAGTAAATGCGAGTTCCTAGCCACCTTCTGTGACCACCTCACTTACATTTCAATTTTAGTTTATACACAATATATAACATTCATAACACAACATGTTATACATAACATCATATCATCTTAAATTAAGGCAAACATGTGGTATTTAACCTTTTGGGATTGGCTCATTTCCCTTAGCATTATGGTTTCCAGTTTGGCTCATTTGGCCACAAAGAACTGCATTTTGTTTTTTTTAATAGCTGGGTAGTATTCCATGGAGTAGATGAACCATAGCTTTTTTATCCAGTCCTCTGTTGATGGGCATTTTGGTTGCTTCCATGTTTTTGCAATTACTGATTGTGCTGCTATGAACATAGGAGTGCATGTTGGTTTCTCATAAAACAATTGTTCTGGATATATTCCTAGGAGTGCTATTGCTGGATCATACGGTATGTTGATTTTGAGTTGTTTGAATATTCTCCATACTGATTTCCATAGAGGCTGTACCAGCCTGCAGCCCCAGCAGCAGTGGAGTAGGGTTCCCTTTTCCCCGCAACCTTGCCAACAGGTGTTGTTGGTGCTTTTATTCATGTGGGCCAGTCTTACTGGTGTTAGGTGGTACCTCATCGATGTTTTAATTTGGATTTCCCTTATTGCCAGGGAACTTGAGCATTTTTTCATATGTTTATTTGCCATTTGGGTTTGTTCCTTTGTGAAGTATTTGCCCATTTCCCGTGCCCATTTCTTGAGTGGCTTGTTTGTTTTGACATTTTGGTTGTTTTGTAGCTCTTTGTATATTCTGGAGATCAGCCCTCTATCACCTATGTCGTGTGCGAAGATCTTCTCCCATTCTGTGGGTTGCCTTTTTACTTTGTTGATTGTTTCTCTAGCTGTACAGAAGCTTCTTAGTTTGATGAGGTCCCAATTGTTTATTTTGGTCTCAATATCATTAAAATGTCTATACTGCCAAAAGCAATGTATACATTCAACGCAATCCCAATCAAATTGCCCAAAACATTCTTCATGGAAGTGGAAACAATGATCCAAAGGTTCATCTGGAAACACAAAAAACCACGGATAGCTAGAACCATCCTGAAGAATAGGAAGTTAGCAGGGGGAATCACAGTTCTGGACCTCTGGACATACTATAGGGCAGTGGTTATCAAAACAGCGTGGTACTGGCACAAAGATAGAGAGGAAGATCAATGGAGCAGAATAGAAACACCAGAAGGGAGCCCAAACAGGTACAGCCAAATAATCTTTGACAAAAAGACAAACGACAATCCAGGCAAATGGGAAGGTCTGTTCAATAAATGCTGTTGGGACAACTGGTTAATAGCCTGCAGAAACAAAAAGATAGATCCACATCTCTCACCATACACTAAGATCAGATCTAAATGGATAACAGATCTAAACCTACATCCAGAAACCTTCAAACTTTTGGAAGAAAATGTTGGAAACACACTGCAACACTTAGGGGTAGGCCCTCACTTCCTAAAAGAGACTCCAAAAGCAGTAGAAATCGAGACCAAAATAAACAGTTGGGACCTCATTATACTGCTTCCTTTTTAAGAAATTTTTTTATTCATTTATTTGACTGAGCTCCCATCTGCTGGCTTACTCTGCAAATGCCTGCAGCTGCCCTGGATGGACAGCTGAAGCTGGGAGTGAGGGACTCTATCCAGAGCTGCCACACCGGTGGTGGGAGCTCAGTTCCATGAGCTACCCGACTGCCTTCCAGTCTGTGTTAGTAGGAAGCTGAGGTCAGGGGTGGAGCCAGGCATGGGGCCAGACATCTGCTGCTACTTACAGATTTGTTAATCTGAATTTGTAAGTGCAAATATATAACATGCTGATGAAACCATCTTATTAGGTAAAAAATGAACATTTTCAGAATATGTTTTGCTTAATGTACCATTTCCACCTTTTAAAAAAATATCATTGCAGGGGTAGGTTGCCTGCGTACAGTATTTGAGTGTCAGGATTATGTGCTGCCTCTGCTTCTGATCCAACCTCCTACTAACATACACCCTGCAAAGCAGCAGATGATGGCTCAGGTAGTGGGGTCTTGCCCCTCACATGAGAGACCCGAATAGTCATGATCACCTTGCTTTGGCCCTGCCCGGCTCTACCTATTGTGAACATTTGGAAAGTGAACGATGAGATGGAAACTTGCTCTCTACCACACACACAAACACACATACACATTCTGTCAAATAATTAAGAATAGCCAAAGCTGAGGTCATGCTTGTTTACTGTTTGTTCCTACAAATGCAAGTGGTTCCTAATTTTTATACATAATGTATTTAGACTTTGATCTATGTGAGTGAAATATTTTACTGCTTTTTAAAAGCTATTTATTTTTGTTTGAAAGACTTATATAGAGAGAAGGAGACACACAGAAGAATATCTTGCATTGCATGATTTGTTCCCGATGTTCTCGACAGCTGTACCTGGGCTGGGGTGGAACTAGAGCCTGGAGCTTCTTCCAGGTCTCCTGCGTAGCTGCAGAGGCCCAAGGACTAAAGTCATCTGCTGCTGTCTTCCCAAGTGCATTAGCAGGGAGCTGGAGCAGAAATGGGGTAGTTGGGGCTAGAATTAGCATTACCCAGCTCTACAGGTTGCAGCTTTCCTAGGCATAGGAGCAGGGAGCTGTATCAGAAGTGGGGATTTGAACCAGCACCCATCTGGCACAAGTGGAGGGCTTAACCTGTTATTGTGCTTCGGCTCTAGCCACTCCTGGTGGTTTTAAGTTGTGTAATGTTTTAAAAGCTTGTGGAGCTCAAAACTGAAGAGATATTTAAAAGGTTTAAAACAAAAGATTTAAAAGATATTTTAAAGCACATTTAACAATCGGTGCTAGAGGTGAAAGGCTGAGCATGTGGGCACCATGTTTTTGCAGTTTGATGAAGAACTAGGTGAAGCATTAAAATCAGTTGTAGGATATGATGTCTTGTGTTCCAGAGTATTGATTTTCCAGATACAGGCCTAATTATCCAGGGCCTCCCTGGCTTGTTCACCTTACCTGAAACAGCCAGCAGACCTTATTTGTGTAAAGCATGTAAACCTGAAATAGGTTTAAACTTGGCTTGGATCTGGCAAGCAGTGTTTCAGTTTGGCAGTCAACAGTGAGTTGTTACTTTTGTAGTGAAGATCCTAAACATTCCTATGGCAGAACATGCCATAGTAACGAGGGCGGGGGAGGGGGGGTCGGGCATCAAAGAATGCCTGTTTTAGCTGAATTTCTTTTGGCATTTTTGTATTTGTATAATTCATAAGAGGATATTAATAATGATATTCCCTGACTGAGAAACATTGGATTATGACTTGACCTTGGTGGTGTCTTCTCTCAATTGTCTCTTGATTGCTTGGAAATAGTTAAATGCCCTTGAATACTCATATCCCAAATAAAGCTCAACTGACAGGTTGGGTAAAAGGAGTTATTGAAAAAAAAAAAACAAACATTGTAGTGAGGAGGTGAGGGCAGTGCAGACAGTGGGGAGGGATTGCACAGAGGGGTTCAGGGCCCTGGAGAAAGAGCAGGAGAGAGGAATTTAGACAAGGCTGTGAGCCATCAGTGTGAACTTCACCTGGAGAAATCTCTTGTCAGTTATTTCCATTTCATTAACAGTAGAGTGTTAGTAAGAGGACTGCTACAGCATTTTTTTTTCTAATTTTTTTTTGGTTCAATGTAACTTGTTATACCAGATTTTCCTTTCATTGGGTAAGATTTAAATTTCATATTTCTGATGATAAAATCATCTCTGTCAAATGTAGGAAATCTGCAGCCTTAACAGCACTTCATGTCTGATCAGAAGGTTTTTCTTTGTAATTAATTCTCCTCTGAACTCTTGGTGGAGCCCAGTAGCCCACTGCAGAAAGGTTAGAATCCTGGTGACTTTGGCTGTTCAGCTTTAATGATACAAGTGGATAGCAAAGCAAGGATAAATGAGGTACTTTTGGGTGAGCAAAACATGTGAACCTACTGTCAGTGTGAGACCGGTTCTAGGAGCTCCCAGCCAGCAGTAATAGGGCACACTTGAGTAATTGAATTTGCATAACAAGGCTTGCTGAAGAGCTCTGACAGGCACAGAGATTTGTCTAGCTGCAGAGCTCCAGATGGATGTGACCACGCAGCAGCTGGGCGGCACGCTGCTCAGCGTGGACAGCACCGCCCAGACTGGCAGCTGGACCCTGGCGACTGCAGGGCTGTGGCAGGCCAGCTGGTGGCTTGTGACAGCCACTGGCCCTGATAGAGAGCCTCTTCATAATGGCTTGTCAGGGTACTGGACCTGCAGGGACTGGCAGGAGAATGTCACAAGTCACCAGTGAGGGTCGTTAAGCTGAGGAGATCTGTCGGAGGCCAGTGGTGGTGGTCACTGTGGCAGCCATGAAGCTAGCACATCCCAGAGTGACCCCCCTCCTAGTCCTCTTTAAGCCTGTTTGCACTAGACTGGGGTTGCTCTTGATGGTCATATTCTGTAATCCTGGACACCCGGGGTTCAGCCTTCCTGTTAGCCCACGTGGACCATCAGTTGGGATGAAAGAGTATTGCTTTCCGTGTTTTCCTTGTCTCTTGCTTATTTGCAGTGAATGCATGCTTACTTATTTTAGAAATTTGAAAATCTGTAATAATTTTTCTTGGTTGTATTGTTAATAGAAAAAAGCACTTTCAAAGACTAAACTGGAGAGTACAGGCAAACTGGTATGAAGAGAGTTTGTTCAGGTAACTCCCCCTGCCTCCAAATCCAGGTGAACTGCATTTGTGTGGAGGACTTGTATAGCCTGCTCTTCTCAGACTGGAATAAGCATGGATGAAGATAATCTTTGTGCCTTGTATTATGTTTTACATGTATGTGTAACTCTTGCAAGTTAGTTCACGATCTTTAAAAGGAAAAAACAAAATGAACCTGTTAACTTCAAGGAAAGCAACGGACCATTATGTGCTGCCAGTGATAAAACTGGATCGTTCAAATAAGAAACTTGAATTTTAGACAACTTACTTCTGTTGGAAGAGCTTCCCATATTTAAAGACATATGACTACATTGGTGCTGCTATTATAGAATATGGGTTTCTAAGATTGTTTCTAAGACCGCACTGGCCAGTGATGTGCCAATCCAAAACCAGAAACCAGCAGCTTCCTCCAGGTCTCCTACACGGGTGTAGGGTCCCAAGGCTTTGGGCCATCCTTGATTGCTTTCCCAGGCCACAAGCAGGGAGCTGGGTGGGAAATGGAGCTGCCAGGATTAGAACCGGCACCCATATCCTGGCGTGTTCAAGGCGAGGACTTTAGCCGCTAGGCCACGCAGCCAGGCCCTCTCTATTTTTTTAAGACTTATTTTTTATTTTTATTTGAAAAAAGAGGGAAAGTGTAGGAGTGAGGATGAGAATGAATGAATGTATCCGCTCGGTCACACCACAAATAGCCAGAATGGCCAGAGTTGAGCCCGTCGGAAGTCAGGATCTTCCTCCAGGACTCTCATGTTGATACAGAGGTCCATGGACTTGAGCCATTCGCTGCTGCCTTCCCAGATCATAGTAGGGAGCTGGATCAAAAGTAGAGCAGCTGGGACACAAACTGGTGCTAATACAAGATGCTGGTGCCGCAGATGGAGGCTTAGCGTGCTGTGACCCAGCACTGACCTCGTCTTTAGTTTTCTGGCATAGGTCACGTTATGTAACCTGAATTCTTTTTCTCTTCGTTTTAAAAATTAGAATAATAGCTCTTGGGCTTGCTGGAAGAAGTGAGGTAATACATCTGTCTTACAGTAACTGTTCAATATATTTTACTTCTGTGTAATCTCTTGCTCATCCCTAGAATTCTGGGTGCTTGTAGGGTATATGTGACATCCAGTGGCTAATTAAGCTTCTTAAAGTCAAAGGAGTTTTGAAAACAAGAGGAGCATATCTTGTTGAGAATTGTCTTACTTCTGTGCAAAAAGGTTTTGTGGGATAATAACCCTTTGGCAAGGAAATACATGCATGGCTTTCGGTCAGGGTAGATAAGAGCAGCTAACACGTAAGGAGGTGCAGCTGCACAGGAAGTCCTAGGCCAGGTGTTCTTGTGAACTGATGGGTGCTCTACTTGCATTAGCATTGAATCTTCACGTCAGTCCTGTGCGGGAAGTGCCCCGGTAAGTCCATTTTACTGACGTGGGAAATGGTTTTGTGAAGAGGCTCAGACCCCCTCCTCCCTTCACCATTTGTAAAGCTGGAGCAAATTCAAGCCCGAGTCTGACTTCGGGTTGGTGCTTTTATCCATACGAGGTGCTGGTTCTAATTAAATGAAAGCCCCCAGAGGAACCTGGAGTGCTGCACTCCTCACTGGGGGAGCCTCCTGGATTCTGAGGTGAGGAAGAGCCTGAATTAAGGTTTGTATATTCAAAGAGTCTAGGCATAAAGATTGATTCTACAGCATTCAAGAATGTGTGAAAGCCAAGTCTGGCATATCGTAGTAGTTTAGTGAGTAGAAGAAAATTATAATAATTGTAAGGCCAAGCCAGAAATGTGGGATGGTGTTCATAACACAGGAAGAGGAAAATGTAATCCCAGTAGGTTCACTGTCTCCCACTTGAAGCTTTAGGAACTGTGTGCATTTTGTTTTAGAATTGTAGGAAGACAGCATGTATGTATTCTGTATGTTCTGTAACTGCCTCTGCAGAGCCTAGGACTGGCCTCTTCAGTCACACACACCAGTCACTTCTGCAGGGATAAACCCAGATTATGTGTTCTGCAGAATAAAGGAAGGCAGAAGCTTTGCAGCATTTCAGATAGAGTTTTGCTGCTGGTGAATGAAGAAAACATTTCTTCTTTTTTAAAAAGATTTATTTTTATTGGAAAGTCAGATATACAGAGAGGAAGAGAGACAGAGAGGAGGATCTTCCATCCGTTGTTTCACTTCCCATGCAGCTGCAACGTTCAGAGCCGAGCCAATCCAAAGCCAGGAGCCAGGAGCTTCTTATAGATCTCCCATGCAGGTGCAGGGTCCCAAGGCTCTGGGCTGTCCTTGACTGCTTTCCCAGGTCGCAAGCAGGGAGCTGGATGGGAAGCATGGCCATCGGGATTAGAACCGGTGCATATATGGGATCCCAGCGCGTTCAAGATGAGGACTTTAACCACTAGGCTACCATGCCAGGCCCTGAAGAAAAAATTTCTAACCAAGTTGTAGTAGAGAAACTATGGATTTATAAAGTATCCAGCGGTGCTTCGAGGGGAATCCAGAAACACTGGATTCCTCACCAGCTGAGGCAGTCAAGTGACAGCTCTATTTCAGAGAGCGTTGGGGCAAAGAAACAAGTCTTTTAGTTCCTATTCTCAAATACGAACAATTACGTCTACAGACAGAAAATATCCACCCTTTCTTATATCTTCTGTTAAATAAATATCCTTAATGTAAAGCTGGGAACTAAAATCAAGTACCGTATTCTATTCGGAGCATCTGCCATTTGTTTCGAAGAAACCGTAAGAAGCTAAATGCACCTGAATTGGCTCCTGGCAGACTTCCTTTTCATAATAGGCTGTTCTTCTTTTTAGGCAAGAATAGAAAAACAACATTCTGTGTCAGACATTGTAATAGCTCTGCGCATTCTAAATTTTCCTGAGCTGTGGAAGAGACTAAAATTGTAAGCTGTGTTTGGTTGCCTTTGAGTAGAAGCAATGAAGGAAAGGTGAATTGCTGGCTGTATGAATCATTCCATGTTGTATACATTAATCAAAATGTTACACTGTACACCATAAATACATAGAACTCTTAATCAGTTAAACCTTAAAGAAGTTGGAAGGAAAAGGAAATTACCATCCATAGAAGAAAAAGGCAGAGAATTTCATATATTAGGAAAATAAGCCATTAAAGTTACCATAGTGCCTGTTGGTGCTCTACGGACAATACTACACCAGCCCCCTCGCTGTACTCGTGTCCACCTGCCTTCCCTAGCAGTGAATATTTCACTTGCATGATCACACATCCTGCATCCTCGGCTCCTTTGTTGTTTCCCAGTCAGATACAACACTTCATGCGCCCTGTGATTGCTGAACATGGTTGCAGTCACAGGATAACCCTGTTGGCTTGGTTTCACTTTTAAATTACTGGTTCCTGATTTCACATGGGCCGTTGGGGCTGCTTGAAAGTTCTGTTTCCTGGCTGCATCCATTCCCTCTGTTAATCTTACCGTTTTCACTTATCTTCTGTCTTCAGACCTCCCCTACTCTCGGCCAGTGTCAGCTGATCACTTTCCTGCTTTGCTGAGAAGGTAGATACAGCCATGAGAGGCCTTAGGCTTGACCCCGCCACCAGGGCTGCTAACTTGCAAGTCTTTGCGTGCATACACTTGTTCCTTCTCTCAGTGTGTGCACTGTTGTGGTCTCGAGGGAGTAGGCGTCTCTCTTTCTGCTCAAAGCTCTGCTGTTCTAGCTGTCCTCCAGTAAAATCAGAACCTCTAGGAGTTGTTAATGTGCACTCGAAGCTGAGAACCATCCTGCTGGAATCTGAGCTGTGCAAGCACACACCCTTGTTCTGTTTTTCTCACTACCATACTCTCATTGCCTGTAGTAATACCCAATACATAATAGCCTTCAGGCTGTTGAATGAATGCACAAGAGGAGAATAAATGGGTGAATAAATGAATTAATCTTCCTTTAAAGATACAGATTACAGTACAACTTCTAAAGAGCATAAAGCATTTTAAATAAACTGTTCTGTAGTGTTTTATGATCCAGTTGGAATCTGAAATCTGTTCATCTAACAATATTAGTTTGAGGTTTCTACTGAGTTATTACAAATATCCTCATTTGAAATTTTTTCCTGTGATGATTTTAATGTAGAATATCTTAGCTATACTGGAAACGGGCAGCTTTTTGCTTTCTAAGTGGTTGAGCTTCTCTTCAAGTGGGTGGCACTGGTGGCAGTTTTCACAGGTAAGTGTTTGGGATGCGACCAGAGCATCTGCTCTTTTTAGTCCTCGCTGCTGCTCACAAGACCTGGGCTCCATGGCCTGCCCCATCTCTTTCTGCACCGTGAAGTGAGGCAGGCGTGATGCCCCTCTTACATGGAGAACGGCCAGTTACAGGCTCAGTGTAATGGATTGCATTTCTTTAGTTAAAATCAGGGAAGGCAGGTTTGTTTTCTTGACACCTGTGTTTTGTGAAAAATTAGAAACAGCCATGTGTATCTACGATTAATTCTCTTTCTTTGCTCCCAGTCCTAATTTGTAGAAATGTGTGACTAATCCAACATCCTGCTATGTATTCTGAAGACGGCTGTGTGTGGTGTGTACGAGGACAGTGTTAGTGTGGCCTAGGCATTGTGAATTTTTAGGGCTGTAACTCAGTAGTGTGATGATATCTTCCAGAACTCTTTCAGAGTGAATCAATATTAGGATAAAGAGTTGCCATTTTGTTTGTAAAACTGCCCTAAAGTAGAGCTTAGTCAGGTTCCAGCTACCATATAATGCTGTGGTAGTCCCCAGGATCCAACACTCTTAAGTGGGCTTAGTCATTCCCTGGGATGCCATGGCCAGAGTGCATTGTGCTGTTGATGGAGATCGCACGTGTGCACGCACGCACCCAGCCCCTGGCTGTTGAGTGGCGGTCCAGAGTAACTCCATAGCATACATTAACCGGCAGTTATTCATTCCATAGACATTTGACTGAGGTATTTCAAGAACCAGCTCTTTCGCAAATCAGGAGACAACTATTCTATTGGTCTTTGAGTCAAAATTTTTCTTCTTTCACATCCTGCCCTCTTAGAAGACATCGTGGAGAGAGAATTTATAAAACACTTCTCAATAGTGAATGTGCAGCGATTGCATTTTTATGTATCTCAGTGCCCTGCTGTCTGTTTATTTTAACTTCAATGTTTGTGCTCTCTCCTCTTCTGCTCTTTTTCTTGTTGGCTGAACCCTTCATCCTGAAATATTTTTAGTACCTAACTTGTAAGAATATTTAGATATGTTTTTCTGTATAGTTCCAAGACTTCTGTCACACCCTAGAAAGTTGGCATTGATTCAGTATCATCTAATATCTAGCCTATATTGGAATTTTCTCAATTGTCCTGCAACTAATTTGGATTTTACCGATTGTTTTTGATTTGGTGTTGAGTAAAGCTTCTTGTGTTTCATTGACTAGTGTGAGCCTTCCCCTCTTACCAGAGCACTGTGCATGCCCTCCTCTCCTGAGGCAGGGGGAGATCTCTCATGGTTGGGCATTTTTAGGTTGAGAATCATAGAGAATATTCCTTATTCTGGATTTGTTTATTCCCAATGTAGTTTGAGGTGAAATCTTTTTGATGACCATTTACAGCTCAGTTTTTTTTTTTAAATATACATATGAAAATTCGTTGTACCTTTTTTTTTTTTTTTTTTGCAGTCTTTCAACCTGAGTGAGTACAAGGAAGTAGAAGTTGAATTCATGTCTTTGCACATTCTGAAAGCTTGGCTTGTGATAGTGAAGGGAGCTTGGTTTTGTTTCCAGTGAATTTCAAGTAGGAGACTAGTGTGTTTTTAGAGAGCTGTTTGATGCTGATTGCATGCTTTTTGGTTATCTAATAGGAATCCTTTTTAAAAAAAGGTCTGGTGCATGGTTTTTTGTTGTTGTTGTTGTTAATTTTTATTTTGTTTGAGAGGCCAAGAAACAGAGATGTTCTGTCTGCTGGACTGTTCCCCCTAAATGTGAGAGTTGGGCCAGGCTGGGTCCTGACCGCTGCTGCATTCTGGGGTGCCCCTGGGCTGCACTGAGCAGCAGGCAGCTGCATCAGCAGCACGGTAGCCTGAACCCAGCCTGCTGCACCCCCCATGGGATTCAGATGTCCCAAGAAGTGTCTTAACCAGTGACCCACACAGGAATCTTGAAATGGCAGCATGAAATAATCCCTTGTGAAATGCCAGGTTTTCAGATTTATATCCCATCAGCAGTGGCCCGTCATGTAAAACAGAAACAGGCCAAGCTGCATCAGGCTATAATCTGATTGCCCTGAGAAACTATTTCATACTAACACTCTTATAGCTGTGCTCATGGAAAGAATAGGTGAGATATTAAAATCTGTGTTTTGGGGTGCTTATCTGATTATGTCTGAGACCTGTATATAAAAAATAAGTTCAACAACTTTTATAGCCAAAATTGTATCTTTCCATAACCCTCATTAAAAATGTTTAAAACAATGTGTATTTTTAATGACATACTAAAAAGCACAAGCTTTCAAAAAAGCCCATTTTTCTTAGTTGTGACAAATGTTCATGTTAAGAGATGTGTTTGGCAGAACCTCATTAAACTCTCCAACTTAATAAAATTAGCATACAGAGCTCTCTGAAATAGTTTTTGATAATTTGGTTTGTATTTGTATTTTAAGGAATGGTACACATTAGCACCATTCATTCTGTTGTGAGTAGTGGGGTTTTTTTTTTTTTTGAGGTCAGCAGTGTTTAGATTAATCAGGTTGACATTCCTTGCTGGTGGGTCGTGAACTGTTGATAATAGCATTAAATGGTGATTCAGTTGTTGCAGAAGGTACAACTCATTATCCAGCTACTCTATTAAATCATCTCAGGAAATGGCTGGCACTCCACACCCATGCATTCTGCAGCAGTGGTCCGCGAGGGGAGTGCATGGGTTTCTTTTGTTTACATCTTAAATTTATTGGAGGCTTGGTTACATTCTCTAAGGAGGCCATTGCATTAATACTACTTTACAGAACCAGGATCAATATTGTGACTGATTGGGAGGATGAAGAAATGTATAGTCCTTTTAATAATGTACCCACAGCCCTCTCTTCTTACTGTGAGTCTTTCTGAAACCTTGTTTTAATAATGAGTGTACCTGGGTTGCAAGTAATAAAAGCTGACTATATTTATGGATTTGTAAATTGGGTTTAATTTTAAATTATTACTGTAGACATTTGGCTCCTTTTTAAAAATATGTGTTCGTTTTAAGAGCAAAACGAAACTGGGAAAGTTCACACGTTACGAAAGTCAGTTTCTTGTAAAGAGTCATTATAAAATCCTTTTTAAAAATAAACAATCTGAAAAGTAAACTTTCCTTTTGTATGCTGTTGCTAATCAGTTACTTTTTTTTATGTATATAATGTCAGCAGGCAGTGAATCAAAAATCCTGATAGGTTTGAATTTTAAGTTGCGTGTGTCTTGTAGGTCCTGTCCAGATCGTATGTAGAAAATGAAGAGTAGGCTTCCAGCTGTGTGAGTGTGGGCTTTGCTGTGGACTGGATAGTAAAGGACTGGTTAAGTTAGATTCTAGGTATTAATAAAATACCCCCAAGCACCTAGACTGGGATGTGGTAGATCATTGCTGCCAATATTCTTTCGTCAGTGGGTGACACTTGTGCAAACACCAGAGCGCTTTGTGTTTGTCCCAAAGAACGTCATTTTCAAGGAGAAAAGAGTAGGAGCAAAAAGGGATGTTTCTCTTTGCAGGGAAAAGCGCTTTCCTCCGGAGGGGAGGTAGCTTCTGCACCTCTGCCGATTCTTGAGGAACAATGCCGAAGTAGAGGTGATGGGCCGCTAGAGGTCACTGTTTAGTAATCAACTTTTAATGACCCAGAACAGTCACGAAAGCCAATTAAATTACGGTGTGGATTTTTCTAATTATGAATTCGTATTTAATCATTCAATGACAGGTTAACTGTGGAAATGGTTCCATGTACTTTGCATATGTGGTTATGCTAATACACTATTATATCTCTCAGATGTTGGTCCTCCATCATTAGAGCAGTACATTGCCAAGGCTTTGTTATCTAATCTTAATGACTAATTATGAGCACAATTAACTTTGTTACCACCTCCACCTCTTTTGTGGGCCACAGGTAACTTTCTCTAGAAATGAAAGTTAGGTTTAAGTGTGGTTACAGTGTATTCCTTTCCTCTTGCCCTTCTGTCTTCAGGCTTAGCTCCTGGTTTGTCTTGCGCCTGTCTCTGTTCTGCTACGATCTCAAGTGCTATCTTTCCTCCCACCTTTGAATTCCTTTTCTACTTTAAATTGGATCAACCACTTCATTTCATCAGACAGCACGGTGTTTCTGCTTGGATATTTGCAGCTTTGATTCCGCCAACAGTGGGATGCAATTGTACCACACAGGCTAGAGGACTCCTTGGCCGGGCAACTTGAGCTGAGCACATGGTTGAGGGCAGGTAGTGTGAACGTGAGCAAGCAGGCTTGCGGTCACAGTGGCTGCTGGGAGCAGATGGCTTGCTTAACCCGTCCAGCAAAGTCCACTCAGGAAAAGGCAGATCTCCCTACTTGGGTGATAAATCTGTTTTCTTCCTTGCAGACTGTGCTGGGCACTCAGGAGGGGAAGCTGAACGTGTGCTCCTGTGCCTCCTTGACTTGAAAACAGGCCCGCGCATCCTGGCCCAGGATGCAGGGACGGCAGGAGCTGTTCACACTTCCTCCTCCTGGCTGCTGTGCCATTGGCACCCTGGGTCTGAGGTTTGCTTCTGTCTGTCCAGGATACCCACTTGGCACATTGTTCAGAAGCCTTTCCTGGCTCCTGATGCACACTCACCCTGGCCATCTCCTCAGTCTGTCC
Organism: Ochotona princeps; assembly: GCF_030435755.1. Lineage (NCBI taxonomy): Eukaryota > Metazoa > Chordata > Mammalia > Lagomorpha > Ochotonidae > Ochotona > Ochotona princeps. Next base: position 26,910,986 of record NC_080851.1, read on the forward strand.
ATTCAGGGCTCTCCGTCCTGCTACTTGTCTCTGCATACCTTAAATCCTAGCCATACTGGAGCATTCACTGTTTCTCTCTCTCTCTCTCTCTCTCTCTCTCTCTCTCTCTCTCTCTCTGTGTGTGTGTGTGTGTGTGTGTGTGAGAGAGAGAGAGAGAGAGAGATTGAGATAGAGAATCTATTTATTTACTTCAAAATCAGAGTTACAAAGAGATCTTTTGGCCACTGGTTTATTCCCTAAATGGCCACCTTCTGTCAACCTAAGTTCAGTGCGTGCCAGGAAGTTTACAGGCTTTTCGTATTTCTTTTTCTCCCACACTTCCTGCACCCCTGTTCTCAGAAGAGTTTGTAAACTGGCTCCGTCACTAGAAGGGGTCACAGCCCTTGACCCTGAGGCGCTCTTGTTGTAGGCAATGGGGGGAGCTTGGAGACACTGCAGTATGGGTTGGCACTTGCCATGACTCACGTGTCTAGTCCTCCATGCCTGCCAGGTGTAACTGGTAGGCCAGTTGCTTTCCTGAAGGACAGATAGATAGTTACCATTTGTTACAGAGTTGGTGAGGATGTTCCTGGAAGGGGAGGTGGTCTACAAGGTTTGGCCTTGGAAATACTCTAACATGTTTGGGAGTCAGCATGTAGAGTTTACTTTGTTCAAAATGTAACTACGTATTGTTTTCTGAACAAATTCCGTATGTCTCTACCTTCAAGAATTTGCTTTTGCAGTTCATTTCACCTAGAGTTTCTCTCTGCCCCGCCCGTCATTCCCTGCGCGCGTATCATAGCATTATTGTCTTCGTGGTCCATATTGATCTGACCTTCTGGGGGCAGTTGCTTCTATTCCTTTCTTCTAGTTTTGGGTTCCTTTGAGTTAGGAGCATCGAAAATTTTTCTTTCAAATAGAGTGCTTTGTACTAAAAATTCTACAGTACAATAGTTAGTCTTGTCTGGATCATAAGAGTAGGAATTAAGCCTTAATCATTTTTGTGAAGATGTATTTACTTATTTATTTGAAAGATTTGCAAAGAGAGAAGGAGAGAGAGGGAGAGATCTTGCATCCACTGATTCACTCTCCAGGCAGTTGCAATGGCGGGGTGAGGAAGTGTTGGGGCTAGCCTGGAATCGGGAACTTCTTCTGCATCTCCCACACGGATGGCAGGGATCCAGGTACTTAGACCATCTTCTGCTGCTTTCCCAGGCTATTACTAGGGAGCTGGGTCAGAAGTGGAACGGCCTGGACCAAATGGGTGAGTACATGGGATGCCGCTGTCACAGGCAGTGATTACCCACTATGCCACCTTACTAACCTCAAATTATTTTTCATATAATATTTTATTATTATACACAAGATGGCCAGTTTATTATATACAAGATAGCCAGTAAATATCTGTTGTGGATAGGGTTTTCAGGAAATATTAAAAGCAAAACCAAAATGCAAATTTGAAGTGTTTTGGGGATTCCAAGTTTCTAATGCTTTTTAGATTATTGTCTGAAGACATTTTCATTAACCTGATTGACCGCCTTATTTCTGAAATTTCGTGGTTTCACTTGTTAAAAGCAGGTGCCATTAAAACAACATTCTCTCATACATTTTTAGTATTATACAGCTGTTAACAGTAAAGACAAGACCTGTTTTATTACCAGAAAAAAAATGTAGGTGTCCTCCATGAAAATAGTGTGGGACCCAGTCTTTCCCTTGTCACTGAAGAGCCAGGTTTGTTTCTTCACACAGCCATATTCTGCTTCTAACAGTTTGGTGGAGTGAAGTACCCTGGAGCTATACAATACCAGCTGCTGAATAAATTCCTATTGGCATAGTTTGAACTGTATTTCAAAGTCCTCAGAAGAGAAGGGTGGTCTTTAGTGATTTCATGATTGAGTAGTCATCTGAAATAAGAATGACAGATGGACCTAGAAATTCTGGCTGCCCTGGGGGCAGGAATTAGGGCTTTGGGGGGACCCTAGGCCCTGTGAGGATGCTGACCCTGATCCTTACTTAAATAAAGCCATACTGCCCCGAATGGAGCCTTGTCTTTGGGGTTCAAGGGTGGGCCGTGGATAATCTGCCTGCTGGTAAATCTGTTTATCTCTGTTACCTCTGGGTAACAGAGTACCTATGGGTAGAAAGTAAAATAGATTGTCTCCTGATGTTTACAGTGGCTCTGAATTCATGGATGTGGAGTTCAAATTTAAGTCACTCAATTAGGAAAATACTCAACCAGTAAGTTCTGGATTGATAGGGCTAATAGGGCCTGAGACTCAATGAAAGAATAAAAGTTTTGTCTGGAAAAAGGTATCCTTACTTCAAGATTCTTTACAATGTAAATTTTTAAAAAGATTTATTTATTTTTATTGCAAAGTCAGATATACAGAGAAAAGGAGAGAGGAAGATCTTCCATCTGTTGATTCACTCCCCAAGTGACTGCACCAGCCGATGCTGCCCCAATCCAAAGCCAGGAGCCAGGAACTTCCTCCAGGTCTCCTACGCGGGTGCAGGGTCCCAAAGCTTTGAGCCATCCTCGACTGCTTTCCCAGGCCACAAGCAGGGAGCTGGATGGGAAGCGGGACTGCCGGATGGATTAGAACTGGCACCCATATGGGATCCTGCAGTGTGCAAGGCGAGGACTTTAACCTCTAGGCCACCATGCTGGGCCCGTAAAGTAAATTAAAAAAAATATGGATGGCTGGATGGTTGTTGTAATGCAGTGGGTTGAGCTACTTGTTGGAATTCCTATAAAACATGGGATTAAAACCAAACCATTAAGGAATAAGAAAATGTCAGAAGTGATCAACCATTGGAAAGAACCGTCACTATAATTTAAGTCAGTTGATGAGTTTAATGGCATGTAGGAGCTGAAAAGAGAATTGGTAAATAGCAAGAGAGATTTGAAGAAACAAATGTAATACTGAAAGAATTGGAAGCAGAAAATATGAAAGAAAATTAAGAAATGTGGCCACATGACTAAGAAGAAAAAGTTAAACATGGCATTTAATGTGAATTCTAGATGCAGTGGGGTGAGGGTAAGGCAAATAATGTCTAAGGTTTTGTCAGAAATTACATAAGTCCACAGAAACAAGAAAGATGATACATATGCATACCTGGTAACAAAACTACGAAGTCCTAAAATCACATTTAACAAACAGGAAGAAAAAAGCTCTATGAAAGAAAAACTGGTGTCGGCTTTCTCCCTGCCCTTCCCCCAATGCTGTTAAGGTATACTTAAAATGGACAAATCTCATTACATATAAAGTGTACAGATTAATTTGAACAGCTAAGTATAGTCATTTAGTCATCACAATTAAGATACAATATGTTTTTATCACCCCAGAAAGTACCCTGTTAGCTAACTCCTTTCCCAGCCATATATAAATATGTTTTCCTTGTACCAATATTTTTGCCTTCTCTAAAAAAGTATAGTGTGGATATGCATGTAGGTGTCCTGTAATATGTAGTCTTTGGGGATAATAACAGACTTCAATGAAAGCCAGAGAATGGTGGAATAGTAAAAGTAATGGCAGAGAATTGGGTATTGTGAACTCCCAAATCCCATATTTTACTGCCTGGAATCAAATCCCACATCCATTTCCAGTCCAGCATCCTGCTACTGCACATGCTGGGAGATAATGACTCAACTGCTTAGGTCCCTGTTAGCCATGTAGGAGATCCAGATGTAGTTTCTGACTTCTGGCTTTAGCCTGGTTCAGCCCTGCCTGCTGCAGGCATCTGGGGAGTGAATCAACAGATGAAAGATCTCTCTCTTCCCCTTTTGTTCTACTTTTCAAATAGATAAATATACATAACTGTCAATTTTTATAATTTATAAATTTTAACTGATATAAAAATTGTATATATTCATGCTATACCATGTGATATTTTGATACATTATGTATTGTCCAGTTAGAGTAAATTATCTCTCTCCTCACTATTTCTTTATGGTGAAAAGCATTAAAAATTCTACCTTCAGATTTTTCAAACAAATAGGAAAATATATGGTACATTAACCTTATCTGTAGTCACCCTACTGTGCAGTGGAACCTTGGAACTTCTTACTTCTTTCTGGTTACAGCTTTTGTCTATTAGTCTTTCTCTCTACCGCCTAGCCTCTGGTAATGAGCATTATACCTCAGCCTATTTCTCTGGCTTCCACCTGTGAGTGAGATCATGCCGTCCTTTTACTGAGTATGGTTTATTTCACTTTACGTGATGACCTCTGATTCTATGCATGGAGTGTACACACTTGATTTTAAAGAAGCCCATTCTCTTTCCTCCTTCTCTTTCCCTCCCTGTGACTCTGTCTTTCAAATAAATAAATATTTTAAAATGAGTAATAATAAGAAATCCATTCTCCAGTGGGTGGAGATCAGGTTGTTTCCATTTCTTGGCTGTGAATGATGCTCCAGTGATCATGGAGTGTAGTGTTCTCTGACAGACCCATTTCGTTTCTATTATATAATACTCAGTGGTGGGACTGCTGGATTCAGTGACAGTTCTTTTAATTTTTTGAGGCTCTCTGCTGTGTTCCCCAATAGCTGTACTAAACTGCACTCCCGCCAATGGTGTGCAAGGGTTTACTTTGTCAGCACTCTTTTTGTGTTCAATGTAACTGGAGTGAGGTAGGATATCATTGAGGTTCAGATTTACATTTCTTAATGATTAATGATGTTGAGCATTTTGTCATTCACCTGCTGGCTGGCTGTGTATTTTCCTTAGAGAAAGGTCTATTTAGATCTACTGCCCATTTTTAATCATTTTGGTTTTTGCTACAGAATTAAGTTCCTCTTTTTTCCTTACTTAAAAAAATGATCATTCATTATTTCTTTATTTTATTTGAAAGAGAGAGAAGGGCAGGGGGAAAGGAGTTAGCTTCCAACCGTTTGTTCTCTCTGTAGAGCTGGGCCAGGCCAGACCAAAGCTTGGCTCCAGGACCTCCATGTGGATCTCCCCTGTGGGTGGCAGTACTTGAGCCATCATCACACGTTAGTCAGACGCTGTATTGGAAGTGGAGCAGCAGGAACTTGAAGTAGGCACTTGAAATGAGATGTGAATATCCTGGGAGGGAACTTCACCACTGCAGCGAATGCCACCACGGAGTTCCTTTTATATTCTTACTAACTGCCTGTCAGATGGCTGACTGTCAGGTGTTTTCTCCTATTCTATAGATTGTTTCTTCACTCCATTGATTTTTTTTTTCCTTTTCTTGTTCATAAGCTCTCTCATGTGATGAACTTTCATTTTTTTTTTTTTTGGTTTCTTGTGTTTTTGCAGTCTGTTGGAAAAATAAGCCTCACCAATTCCAATGTCCTGAAGCATTTCCCTGATGTTTTCTTCTAATACTTTCACAATTTCAGTTAATACATTTAGTTCTTCAGTCCATTTCGAGTTGAATTTTGTGCATCATGAGAGATTGGGGATGGAGTGGTGTGGGAGGGTCTAGTTTCATTCTAGTCCTTTCTCCAGTGTTATGTTCTTAACACTTCTGTCAAAAGATCAGTTGGCCATTGCTGTATAGGAGATAACTGTCAACTTAGAATTTGCATCCAGAAAAACTTCTCTTCCAGAATGATGGCTGAGTTTCAGTTCTGGCTAATTGAAGTTCTGGAGTTTCAGTTTGAATGGGACTACAAACCTTAGGCAGCCAGCTGTCTGAGAATGCTGAGAAGTGAATGGGAACAGATAGATTGTAGAAGGAAGGGAAAGCTTCAAGTACAATGTGGTGGCACCATGTCCTGAATTTCCCTCTTGCCCTCCACTGTTGTGTATCTCCCAGCCTGAATTCAAAGGCAGCATGAATCCAGAAGCTGGCAGGCATCAAGAGAACTCCACCTTGGGACTGGCCTGGTGCAGGGTGTTTGGAGAGGGAGCTAGTTGATGGCCGATTCATATTCTCTGTCTCTCCATCCCCTCAGTGCCTCTCTCCTTTCCCTCGCTCCCTTCTTCCTGTTGGCAACTTAATACATAAAAAGAGGCAATGTTTCACTATAACAAGAGGGATCCTACCAGATAGAGAGAATACACATTTTTTTCCCTTTATTTTTCTCCCTTCTTTCCCAACTTTGCCACAGAGCCTCTCTTCTAAAGCAACAGTTGTGTAGTAGTAATGGATGCTGTGCAGACACTCTGGCGGTCTAAGAGAAGTGAATCCTTCTCTGGATCTGAGGAGCTGTGGACACGGTACATGAGGGCATCTCTGTGGCTTTTTTTCTTCCCTGTTCTCCTGCTAGGTCTCAGGGACAGATTTAGTTGCAGGAAGTGCAGGGTTTTCTAGGGGAAGGACCAAAGGGAGTGTTGGAGATGGGGAGGGAAAGAGAAACCTGCCACCCACCAGTTTACTCTTGAGATGGCCTGCAGTAGCCTGGGCCTGGGTTAGGATGAAGCTGGGATCCAGGAAATCAGTTTGGGTCTCCCTTGTAGGTGGCAGGACACCAAGCATTTTAACCCGTCACCTTTTGCTTCCCTGGGTGCACATAAGCCTAAAGCTGGAATTTGAAACAGTATAAACCCGGGCACTATAACCAGGATATAGGTGCCCCAGGTGGCATCTTAAGCACCGTGCCAAAAGCCTGCACTGAAGTAAAACATTTCTAAGTGCTGAAACAATCTATACGTGGGGCAAAAATATACTTCAGAGACAAAGGTAAAATAGAGATATTCACAGTGAAAATGAAATTGTGAAAATTGATCTCTAACTGATCTGTGTAGAAAATGATAAAGGAATTTCTCCCAGAAAAAGGAAAATATTAATAGAGGGAAGAGTAGAGCTTAAGGAATGAAGAAAGAACAGCAAGAATGGTTAGCAGCTGTCTGTGTGTAGTAGCTATTCTTCTCACATTTCTTATATATACACAATGGTTGTGAGAATTTTCTGTGTTTGCAAAACAGGTGACAACTACAACACTGTTGAGACTGGAGTGGTGAGTTTTTTATATTCTGCCTGAAATGCTAATTCTCAGGTAAGGATGAATATTTTATTCACTAGAAACAAAACGAAACCTAGATGAAGGTATGTAGATACATTAAAATGGAGTGGTAAAAATAATATTCAGTTATTCAGGAGAAGACAGGGAAGATAAAACAGAAACTAAAAACAGAGTGGAAGAGAACAAACCAAATGCTAGACCTCAACCAGACCTGTCAGTAACTACAGTACAGGCTGTAGTGACTTAAACCTACAGAGGGAAAACCATGATATCAGAGTGAATTCTACAAAACAGATCCAGTTCTGTTTTTAAGAAACTCACTTTATTTTTAAAAAAGATTGATGTGTTTGTGACAGGCAGATTTATAAAGAGAGGAGAGACAGAGGTCTTTCATTAGCTGCTTCACTCTGCAAATGGCCATGGCTACCAGAACTAGCTGCTCCAAAGTCAAGAGCCGGGAGTTTTCTTCTGGTCTCCCGTATGAGTTCAGAGGCCCATAGATTTGGGCCCTACTTTTGCTGCTTTCTCAGAGACATTAGAAAGGAGCTGGATCGGAAGTGGAGCAGCTGGTACTCAAGGAAAGGGCCATTTAGGATGCCAGCACCAAAGGTGGAAGCTTATCATGCTCATCTATCTTGCTGGTCTAAAAAAGTCATTTTAATATAATGATACGGATATATTAAAAAGTGAAACGATGGAAAAAGGTATGCCGTATATATAGAAAGTTAGCAAAAGTACAGTATGATATAAGCTCACCAAAAAGATGTAACAATCCAAATGTGTGTGTAGCTAACAACAGATTCAAACCACATGAAGTAAAAGCTTACAGAAATAAAAGGAGAAAATGGGTAAATACGCAGTTATTAATGGGGAGTCCAATGCATCTTTTTCCATGATGGATATAACAGATACACAGAAAGATCCACAAGGAAATGGAAGAACTAAGCAATACCCTCATTTAGCTGAATCTAACTAACATGTAGTTAATTCAAATCCAGCAAAAAAAACACATAGCAGGATCAAAACCAACCTTAAACTTTTAGCACTATAATTATACATGACCATAATGAATTTAGACCAGAGGTCAATAAAAATATATGGAAAATTAACCCTAAATATTTGAAGATTAAATAAGACAGTCTGTATATCTAAGAGCTCAGTGGAATATTGGGAAATATTTTTAACTGAGCGAAAGTGTAAATACACTACATAGCAGTCTATGTGATGTTTCTAACGGAGTATCGAGAGGGAAATGTAAAACACTAATTGCTTGTATTAAAAAATCTCATATCAGAAACTTAAGTTCTATCAAGAACTTGGGGGGAAAGAAAAGTAAGATAAAACCAAAGCAAATAAAGGAAACAAAACAGAAATGAGTAATTGAAAACAAAAAACACTTCAGGAAATCAATAAAGCAAACAGAAGTCTTTGAAAAGAAGCCAGGCCAAAAAAATTTTAGGAAGAACTTGACCCAAGTGACCAATGTTACAAATAAGAGAGGATAAGGAAGTATAAACAGCCCTGTTCACATGCTTTTTGCAGTGGAAATGAAAAAGACAAATTTGTTTTGGACCGTAAACTTCTCAACAACTTTTAAACTGAAGAATGGGATCTATAGTTTAAAATTTGTGGAAAGAAAATCTGTAGGCCTAGATTTGTATTCTTGGCAAATGCTACCAGATCTCTTCTTAAAGAAGAATTAATACCGATTCTACCCAATTTTGTCTAGACAAGTGGAAGAGAAGGCAGTCCTTTCCAGAGTTACACAGAAGGGTGAGACAGAGAGATCTTCCATCTTTTGGTTCGTTCCTTGGATGGCTGCAATGTCCAGGCTGAGCCAGACTAAAACTTGGAGCCAGAAGCTCCATCCGGGTCTCCCACATGGGAGATATGGGCCCAAATCCTTGGGCCATCTTCCTCTATTTATCCCAGGTCATAACCAGAGAACAGGATTGGAAGTGGAGCATTTACGTCATGAACTCCCATACGGGATGCCAGTGTCACAGGTGGTAGCTGTACCCATCATGCAACAGTGCTGGCTCTGCTCGCACATTTCTTTTTTTTTTTTTTTTTTTTGGCTCACACGTTTCTAATGGGAATGCAGTCGATTTTGGAAAGCAGGTGGCTTTTTATTCATAAAGTTAAAATATAGCTTTTTAAATGACTCAGTGTGTGTATACACAAAGGTCTATACTTTGAATTCATGATCTGCCAAAGCTGAAAGCAGTCTAAAAAACTTCAGAGTGAGCGGATAAGCCGTGGAATGTCCTTTTCAGTGGGAGTGTGTTGCTAATACACATAACTGTGTCAGTCAGAGTCAGACATCACACTGACTGAGAGAAGCCAGTGAAGCAGTTACACTGGTATGATTGTGTTTTGGTAACTCTCTGGAAAAGCAAAGACAAGAGAAATGCAGCAGTTGATTTCAGATGTGGCAGGGGACAAGAGAGATTGACTGCAGAAAGGCAGCGTAAGAGATTTTTTTAGGGCAATAGAATTCTCTATCCTAACTGTTAATGATGGTTGTATGTTAAAATTGTAGGAATGCTCACATGCAATATTTTTTTTTAAGATTTATTCATTTTATTACAGCCAGATATACACAGAGGAGGAGAGACAGAGAGGAAGATCTTCCGTCCGATGATTCACTCCCCAAGTAAGCCACAACGGGCCGATGCGCGCCTATCCGAAGCCGGGAACCTGGAACCTCTTCCGGTTCTCCCACGCAGGTGCAGTGATGCATTGGGCTGTCCTCAACTGCTTTCCCAGGCCACAAGCAGGGAGTTGGATGGGAAGTGGAGCTGCCAGGATTAGAACCGGCACCCATATGGGACCCTGGGGCTTTCAAGGCGAGGACTTTAGCCGCTAGGCTACGCTGCCGGGCCCTCACATGCAATATTTAATTTTGCAGGGTGTTAATTGCAAAATAAAGGAACAACTGACTGTAGACTAAATATAAAAACTGACTAAATTTAACACTAAGATCATACACTGAAAGTACATCTGAAAGAAAAGATGTCTTTTGATTCTAAAGGAGAGTGTGAGATTGTTGTGAAAGAAGAAAAGTAAGGAAGAAATACAAATATAAGATTTAAATGGCTAACTTTGGATAAATCTAAAAATAAAGAATAATAATATATCATTCATAAGGTTGAAGAAAACTGAGATACTGAACAAGAATATGTAAGCCAATAGAGCTGGAGGATCTTGTGTCTTTTGAAAGGGTAGATGAAAATGCTAACTAAAGATGCTCAATTTCAATGCATCTGGGAAAATTTCTAAACAAAAAATGTTACTTCCAAACCAGTAAAGGGGAAAAATGAAAACAAAAACAGAGCCAAAGCCTGAGACTATTTAAAAATACAAGAAGTGATTGGGGAGGGGAAAAGAAAAACACCCTGGGGAAAAACACAAAATAAAATATAGGGGGAAAGGAACAAAACATGGAAACTAAGGACAGATTCTCTTACCATTTGGTCTTTTTCAGAATTCTAGATGAGTGTTTTCTATGAGACACACACTGTTAAAAGATTAAAATGCAGGACATCCAAGTAACTTTTAGATACACCAGCTAAATTCCCGCTAAAAGAGAAGTGGTACTACTATCTAGTAAATGGGCTAATTAATTATCTGTAACAGTCCTTAAGACTCAAAAACGCTGTTAGGAATAAAGGAGATCATTACTAGTGATAAAAAGGTTTAGTTCGAGAGGATGATACCGTGTAAATTTGCATGGACTGTATCTAATAAAATAATCTAAAAAATGTTTTAAGCAAAAACATGTAGACCCATAGGAGAAATCAATAAATGTCCATCATCGTAGTGGGATGTTTCCATACACTTCTCTCAAGCAATTGATGATCAAACTCCGAAAAAAAAAAACTGATGAGGATGTAGGAAATTATGCAGCTAATAAATTGAGCCAGGCACATTTATAGGACTTACAAGGTATATTCTCAAGTCAGGTGGGAAACTGATGGCAGTGGAGAGGGTGGCTGGCACATTGAGAAGAACCAGAGTTTGGTGACATGGGGTCTTAGCACTGTCTCATTATCTCTTAGTGCCATGCCTTGCTTGTCTGCCTTACTATCTTTTTCTGAAGACACTCTCCAAGGGAATCTTAAGCCTTGTTATGGAAGTTTAGGGCCGATCTTAGTTTTGTTGGGTTTGCCCCCCTCCCAGTTGTTGGTGTAACAGTGGAGTACTATTACTGTCCTTTAGGATAGTCTTCGGCCAGGGGGTCAAGATTTGTGATTCCAAGACAGAGGATGTCAAACCTCACTGGTCAGAACCAAGACACAGCTATAAATTCACATCACTGGAAATAGCCATCAACCTCCTGTAGAACCAGTGTTCTGAAAAACTGTCCTTGGGACCCAGCTGTGGGGTTTTTGATACACATGGGTAGGGGAAATGTCCTGAGGGTAGACATTCAGGAAGAACGTGTGTTGGGTGTGTTGGTCGGTGTGGTGGGGGTGGGATGTTGGCTGGCAGTATGAGCTAGCCAGTAGGGAGTTGAAATTTTGATGGCAAAGTTGAACTGATAACTTGACTGCCATCTTTATACTCATTGTGCTGGGCAGGTTGTAGCTACTGGCTGTACATGCAGTCAAGAGGTAGGTTTATGAAGGGGTGAGGAGGGAGGAGGATATATCTATGTATAACATGTATATAGAAAAAAGCTGAGCAAGAAATACAGCTTTCTACTGTGATGAATTCTTACAAAGGCATTTGAGAAGTTTTTAAATTATCAACATCCAGCAAGTGGTTGCCTTTATTGTATGTGGTCCTGCAGCATTCTATAAATGTTTTATTCCAAGGTTGTGGTGCTTCAAGTTTATGGGAAATAATACTCTTTATTACTTTACACTGTGTTTTCTTAACTGCACAGGGAAGTAACCAAGTAGCATCCAATCCCTGTGTAAACAGTGGTGAATCCTTCATACACACACTGAACTGTTTAGTTAGCTTTTCAGCATTGTGTGCACACCATCAGAAATGGCTGTAGTAATGTGCAGTGGCAAGGGAGCCTGCTAGAGCAGAGGGGAGCGGGTCTGACACAGGTGGAAACGCATTCTCTATTCATAGCTAATGTCTCCCACCTCAAAGTTTGATAGTTCAGGTGCTCGGGAGATTCTAGTGGGTACTAATTCTGGTTGATCACTTGCAGCATGTTAATTATTAAGCACAAGGCTTATTCAAAATCTTGGGTTTCCTGCTGTTCCCAGTGTCCTGTTCTGGATGTGAAGCTATTACATGGCCCTCTGCTTATTCTTCCTCCCTTTTTACCTTCTTGGGAGGGTCAACAGAGCTCATGGGCATGGTTTTCTGTACAGGACAGCTGGTTATTACAGTTACTTTCTTAAGTAGGTTGGAGGGGGTGTGCAATATGGCAATATTTGAATTGCTCAATTTGGCTGTTAGTGTTGTTTTACTTTGTGATAATTCTGCATGAAAGGAATTCTGTGGAATTTATAGAAGAAAATCCAGCTCTATTACTGAATGTTTCAAATTAGACAACTCCTACAGAAAGCAAAATGAGAGGACATTGAAATAACCAGCCATCTAATGAGATATTTGTTATTTGGCTTTAAAAAATGATTTTGAAAACCAAAAGATAGCATTTGTTTATAGAGATTTACTTAAGCATCACTTTCTCCAAAGGTGCTCCAGATACGGCACATTGTCAATGTGGGCGAATGACAGGAAACTGCCTTTTAAAATTGATTTTCAAAATGAAAGCAAACCGTGTCATCCCCATCCTTTAAAAATCACACCCTGCATTTTCTGTCTGCTGCCTCTGAACTGCAGCGGTCCCTCTCAAGCCAGCCCCTCCCCATGCGGAACATTCTGTTGCTCTTTCAGCGTAAGCAGGTCTATTGTGATATTTATCTGAATTCAAACAAGGCTAATTAAAAGAGCTGCTGACAGTTGTTGTGATCTGACTTTGACTGCAGCTTGATGGTCATTATGGGTAAATAATGAACCAGGTCTGCAAATGTAGCAGCTGCCAACTTGGGGTAGAAGAACAGCTATTGCTTCCAATTTAAGCATCTATCGACCGCTTCTCTTCTCCCTGCAGATCTTCTGCAGAAACAAATGTTTTCTGCTGCTGTGTATTGTGGTTTCAGCTGTTTCAGATAGAGCCTCTAATCTCCTTCTTTAATATTTAACTTAGGACATTATTAGCTTTCAGAGTTAACAACTTTTCTGTTTTTGAAGAAGTTCAGCTTTGTCCCCCTGAATGCTATAACCAGTTAACCAGCTGTGGTTTATTTATATACATCTAATTTGTATATTGTGCAGGAAATAGTTTGAAAGAGGCAAGGTAGAGCTTTATGAAGATGTTTCAAAATCTTATGTAGATAACGTAGCTTTTTTTCTGAAGACATAAATGTGTATCTCTTTTGTTTTGTGAGACACATCCTGACAAACTTTAATTTTGGCTTTTGTTCATCTCATCATTGCCTTATGAGATATTTTGATGTGATACTGTATCAATTCAGGAGGATGGCAGTGAGTTTCATTAACATGCAATACCGAAGCACTGTCGCTCCACCATGAGCTTTTCCTTGTCCTGTTAGTAAGCAGGAACAGGTGCATCAACAGTAAGAAGGTAAATTGCATCCCTGGATTACTGTACTTCCTTGCAGATTTCCTACACTTACAACACACAGTTTCTAGACTTAAAAATTCATATTCTGGAATTTCACAAAAGCCAGGACTTAAAAAGTCAAATTGCAGAATCTAATACAAACCAGTACTTAACAACACATCTCAGCATTTATTCTACTGCCATGCAACTCAGGGCGCTGTGTGAATTCTGAGGATGCAGTGGTACTTTGTGCAGAATGCAGCAGGGCTTTGAGATCTTGCTGGGAGGAAGTGATCCCAAACATGCCCCTGAAAGACAAGTCTTTGCTTTGAAAAATAATGATGAAAAATTGCTTATTTCTCCATGTATATGTGTCTGTGTTTATTTCAAGGAAAGCCAACTAAGCTTTGTTTATCTGACTCCAGCATAGTGTGTTCTATGCTTTTGCTTTTCTGTTTCCAGCTCGGATAATGCCAGGAATAGTGTTAACAAGGGGTTATGTTCTGCTGGCTTATGTTAAACCAGATCGCCCCTAACATGTGCAGAGCCATTCATCTGTGTCACCAGAACCCAAGAGAGCATCTGACATGGACTCTGAAACAGAAACAGTGATCACTTACAAATCAAACATGGCACGCTCTAAACTGATTGTGCACGGCAATCTTTTCTAGAAAGGACAACTAATTGAACATGATAAAGTGTAAAGTTAATTAACACCCTTAAATTTGTTGATTACTTTCACGGGATTATATTGTTCGTTGAGTAGCAGCTTTCTGTCCCAGCTGTCGTCTTTTTCAGCGAATGTGGCTGGTAAACAATAGAGACACCATAACGAGTCGTAAATGGTCCCTGTGACAGCAGCCCCTTGTGAGGCTGCATCTGTAGAAAATGATTAGAACAATTGCATTTTAAAGACGGCTCACATTGCAGCCCAGGTCCCATTGGCCCTCTTCTTGATCTCTTTTGATGGCAGACTGGTTAAAACATTTAAGTTCTTTGGAGTAAATTAAGTGATTTACTATGTTTTGCTATATATCAAGGGGAGTGCTTTGGCAGCCAGGCTTGTACAGTATTAAAGATAAATATCATTTAATTGTGCATTTTCTCTTCCTGTCTTTTCATTCTCTGAATTTGAAGACTTTTTCCCAATAGTCACTGTACTGACAATGATCTCCTCATCTGTGATTCCTGAGTGATTATTCTGGCTTATCAGCCTTGCATTATGGTTTATCCATCATCATGGTTTAGCTCTTCACTAGGCTAAATCCCACATTTTAGCCCTTTGCTGCTGTTAGGACAAAGACTTTGACATGTTTAAGCTGAGTAGATTGACTTCTTGTTGTATTTACATTTTTTATGGTATTTGTGTAACTGCATTAAGTGTCTTTTCATTGTATTCTTTCATTTGGGCTTCAGTATGAGTGTGGCAAGTGGCTTTATCACCATTTTTAGAGGAGAGGCCAAAATTGACAGATGTTATAATTTGTCCAAGTGGTGTGACCTTGATTTCAGCCCAGGTCTCTTAAAGCAAACGTTTTCCATTTTTAAACTCTTTATAATGTCTTTGTACATGTTTACTTGTGATTACATGGCAATAAATAAAAATGATACTACTACATGCAGAAAATAATGCTAATTCAAAGCTGAGATTTTTTTAAAAAATTGATAAAGTGGTCTATATTAGTATGATAGTAAATGGTTGCATTTATATAATATGCTGTTTCAGAATACGTATACAATATGGAATGGCCAAATTAAGCCAATTAGCACAGGCATCACCTCACATAACTTTTTTTTTCCTGTGACAACACAAATCAACTTGGAGTAATTTTCAAGAATTCATTATTAGAAAGCTAAGCTTTTCTAAGATGAGAAAACATTAAATCTTTTTTTTAAGACATTAAATCTTAATTAGTCCTCTTGGTCATTTTATTAATCATTGATTTCTACCTAATTTTTAAAGAGAAAATGAACATTT
Organism: Ochotona princeps; assembly: GCF_030435755.1. Classification (NCBI taxonomy): domain Eukaryota; kingdom Metazoa; phylum Chordata; class Mammalia; order Lagomorpha; family Ochotonidae; genus Ochotona; species Ochotona princeps. The sequence continues at coordinate 26,926,473 of NC_080851.1, forward strand.
ATCAGGCACATACCTGTTGGGGTGCTAAGATTCAAACAGCTTATGCCCCTTACTATCTTAACAAGGCATACCAGAAGAATCACGGATTATGAAAGTACACATGCTTTATTAGCAAGATCGCCAAGCATTTTGTAAAATTGGCTACGAGGTCACCATCACAAAGTGCTTTTCAGAGTTGACTGGAGTTGTATGTTCTAAAAAACATTTGTATTTTATTCTGAATTAGCTCAAAAATAATTGTATGTATTTCTTGATACTGTGGAATATTTCAGTACATGTATAAAATGTGTAACACTCAGGTTATAGTAATTACCCAGCACCTCAAACATTGGTTATTTATTTGTGTTAGTAATTTCCAGAATCCTCTCAAATTAGCTGTTTTTTGGTACATAATGAATTGTTCTCAAGCAGTTACCTTCCTGTGGCATAGAATTAGGAGTTATTCCTCCTTTCCAGCTGCACTCCTGTACCCACTAACCAACCTCTCTCTGTACCCTCCCCTGTTCTCCCCGTCACAGTCTTGTGATCACTCTGGTACTCCACACTTCTAGCAGATGATGAGGCTTTGTAGCTTTTACATGTGAGAACATGCAGCAGTTATCTTTCTGTGCCTGGCTTGCTTAACATAATGTCCTCTAGGCTCATCTGTGCTGCTGTTTTGCCCAAGCACTTCAATAATATATTCAATGAGAGTGGTAAGTGATCCATTAACTGGTCAGCAGCATATGGTTTAATTTCCATGTGGTTGTCCAGTTTCCATGGTTTCTTTTTGTTGATTATTGCTTTTATCCCATTGTATTCAAAGAAAATATATGCTTGATTGTTAAAAAGAAATTGTCCATTCTTGGTTTGTTGCCTAATGTCTGATCTATTCCAGAGAATGCCCCAAGTGCTGTTTAAAAGAATGTATATTCTCTAGCTGTTGAATGAAGCATTCCCAAAGTGTTAAGTCAGTTTGAGCTGTGGCATAGTATACCTACAGTGACTCAATGTTGGTTTTCTCTAGGGATGATCTGTCCACTGAGAGGTCTGCGGTTGGAGTCTGTCTCTCTTGTACTAATAGTATCTGCTTTATATATTTGAGGGTGCTTCATTTTTTAGTGTATGTTTATTTATAGTTGCTGTGATCTCTTTCTGGATTGATCCTTTTATCATTACTGGCCTTTTTTTTCTAATAGTTTTTTTATTATTATTTATTTATTCTAATAGTTTTTTTATTTATCATTATTATCATTTATGATACAGTTCCATAGGCTCCTGGTATTTCCCTTATCCCAACCCCAATTCCCCCCCCCCCACCTAGTTCCTCTATCTTATTACTAAAGTATAGTTCTTCATTCACAGTCATATGTCCGTCATTGCGGGCATGGACAATGGCAGAGTCCAGCAGCCTATTGTCAAGATATAGTAAACAGTTTCATTGTAAGTCCATCTTTTTCTGGAAATAGAAATGCATACTACATTGTATCCTCACGTGTAGATATGTTAGTCTCCACTTCACAGCTACTGTACATCCCCTCAAATGAAAAGTCATAATATAAAATCAAAAATAAAAAGAAAAGTAGAAATTTACAATGCCATGAAGTTAAATAACATGTTACTAGTTATGACAGTCTCCCTTACACAGCTACTATACATCGCCTTAAATGAAAAGCCACAAAACAAAATCAATATCAGGAAAAAAAGAAATTAACAACACCATGAAGTTAAATATCATGCTACTAAATGACTAATGTGTAGCTGAAGAAATGAAAATTAAGAACCTTCTTGCAGAAAATGATGCTACTGTATGATCTATGAGTCATTGAGGAATTTAACCAGAAGAAAGTGTTTTGAAGAGATGAAACTAACAGAGAACATCAAAACCCATGCGATATAGTTTCTGTTGATTTTGTTGGTGAAATGTGTATCTTCTAGACAACAAATAGATGGATTCTGTTTATTAATCCAGTCTACTTGCACTTCCAGTTCGACTTCTTGTTAATGTATCCTAGGAGGCAGCAGATGGCCCAAGTTCTCAGGTTCTTGCTACCTTTGTGGGACACTCGAATGGAGCTCCTTGCTCCTGGCTTTGGCCTGGCTTAATGCCAGTTATTTTAGGCATTTAAGAAGTGAGCCAGGAGTGGAAAATTGGTGAGTCTCTCTGTCTCTGTCTCTCTCTGCCTTTCAAAAAAAATGTATATACAAAATCACTTTCTCTGCTCATGTTTGTTTATACTGTTCAAAACCAAATTCTTGGATGGATTTAGAATGCCCACACTCTGCTCACAAGCTTTGGCAAGCCTTCTCAGAGTTGCCAGTAAGGCCTTTTCTCTGAGAATGCTATCTTGTTCTATTTTCACCCTTTCTCATTGTGAGAATTCATCATTCTTTCATTGATAGCAGTTGTAAGTGGGCCTGTTTCGTTTGACACTTGGTGTCTGCTACTACCTTTCAGCATTTGCTTCTGGGTATATCTCTGTTTTCCCTATTCGTACTTTAAACTTTTCAGGGTCAAAGCTATGTTTTATCTCTTCTATGACCTTACATTTTAAACTTCCCAAAGAGCCATATTTCAAGTATTCTCCTAATAAACTAGAAAACAGTCCTACTTCCTCATGCAGTCTTTGGTGCACTTGTGTCAAGATCTAGCAAGCTGTTAAAGGCCGTGGAAAGGTACTTGCCAATGGGATTTGTCTTCTGTGAAAGTCTGTATGACTACATTGTATAATTACTAGTTGGCCATGTATCTGACTCTTTCAGTACTGTATGTGTTTTGCTTCTCCCTCCATTCCCTTCCACATACCCCAAAGCACCCAGTTTCATACCTCAAAGGACAAGGACTATGTTTTTTTTTTTTTTTTCTTTAATATTCATTTATTCATTAATTACATTGCATTACATGACTGGGATTCCCCCCCTTCACCCCAAACCCTTCCCCCATCATGAATTCCTTCAGACAAGGACTATGTTTTCCTGATCTCAGGATTGAGGCACTGAAGAAACTGAAGAATGGATCTCTAGTGGTCATATTTCATATCACAAATATGAGTGGAAGGAAATGAAGAAGATAGTGAGCCACTGGAAACCTCTGTGTTAACCTTTTTTTTAGAGAGAGAAAGGTTGACTTAGAGTCATTATTAGATAAAAGGGTGCTTCTCCATCATGAGACTGATTGAAATCTAGACAGACTACCAAGATAACTGACAGGTGTCTGCCATTTTAAAAGCAGGACCGTCAGCTCCACTGTTTTAAATGAATTCGGCATTTAACTTTCATTTATTCCTGTAACTAGGTTCCAATCTTCTGATTGTGTGACCAAGGAAGTTACATGAGAGGTTTGGCTTTCTAACTCATTTTCCTCATTTAGAACTTTTTGTATATTGTACACAGTGAAATGTGGCATGTCCTGTATATTAATGTGGTAAGATGTGGCAAAGTGAATGTATGTGAATTTGAAGACTCCAGATTATCACATTTTAAAAGCTTGAAAGTAACTCAGTGATAATTTGTCTCACTACCCCACTTCCCAGATGGACAGACTTATGGTGAACAGCGTATAATGACTTGCTGTGCTGGCGTCTCTACTTTGTGGTCATTGGTTCATCTCTAGGAGAGTAGTTACCGTGTGGACCTGCCGTCATGCAATTCCTTCCCATGTGCCTCCTGCTGCTGTGACAGAACACCTGAGGGCTGGCAGGAGGGCAGGGGCCAGAGGTGACCATGCTTGCCCTACAATAAAGAGCCCCAACCTTCAGTGATGGGACTATGCCCTGTGGCCAGGCCCTACTGCCCAACACTATTGCACTTGGGATTGGGTTTCCAAGATCTTCCCATATCTCTAAAAAAAAATTAAAAAAAAAAAAGAAAAACAGCTTAACTGAGCATCTGTATGTATGTGACTGTGTATGGCGCAAAAGATCCAGTTGTCACTCCCTTTATGGAGTTTTTGTTCATGTGGGAAGAAAATAGAGATGTTAATTATTACCTAATAGAGATGTTAAAGTAATCAGCTGATAATGTGAGTAAAATTAAAATGGGAAAATGAGATGGTTGCGGCAAGAAGGCAGCATAGATTGTGACCTGATTCATCAGGGAAGCATCTCAGAAGAGGTGAGTTTTGAACAGAAACATGAATGGAGTAAAGAATACAAGTCATGAATATCTTAGGAAGAATATTGCAGGCCAGAGGAATCGCAGGTGCCAGGCTTTGAGGTGGGAAGGTGTTTGAGCTGTTTGAGAAGTAACAAGGAGGTCAAAGTGGCTGGAAAACAGTGCATGATAGAGAGGATGGGACCCACGTGAGGGAAAAAGTATCTCAGTACCACATACATAGGGCTGTGTGGAACTTTGGGTCTTAGACTGGGAATGATGAGGAGCCAAGGAAGGCTGAATGTGAGGCATAAAAATGAACTTGATTTATTTGTGTGTGTGTGTGTGTGTGTGTGTGTGTGTGTGGAGGGGAAGGGGGTTTCAAGATTTACTTTATTTGGAAGAGACAGAGAATGTTGGTTCACTTCCCAAATGACCACAGTGGCCAGGTGTTGCCGCCCAGCAGCGACACTAAAATGCTGAGGCATACTCTGAGGGTCTAGGAAAAGCCGGAACCGCAACCGGACCCTTCACTGCCTAAAGTGGCTGCATTTAAACCCTTCTCTCTGCCGCCCCTTTCATCTCCTCGTCCCGTCTTTCTTCGTCGTCCCTCTCCTCTTGCTCCAGCCCTCTTTCCTTTCCCTGTCCATCTCCGTCATAGTCTCTCCGTGTTTCTTGTCGTCATCGTCCCAGCCCGTATGTCCATCTGTCGTCCTCGCCTAGCTTTTACCGGCTACTTTTATACCGTTCTCCACCAATCACTTCTCCCCGTGGGTCCACTTGGCACTACGTGATAGGCCAGTAATCACAGCGAGGGCATTAGCCTATCCCTATGACTTCCTGTTTACCTGCTGAGGAGACCAACTCCACCTCCTGGCCCTGAGCCAGCCGCCATCTTGCCGTGGCCCCTCTCAATCCGGGAGCGGCTTCAGCACCCCGCTCCCCACAGCCAGGGTTGAGCCAGACCAAAATCAGAAGCTTCTTTTGGGTCTCCCATGTAGGTGCAAGGACCCAAATACTTGAGCCGTCTTCCATCACTTTCCCAGGCCATCTGCAGAGAGCTGGATCATAAGTGGATCCACTGGGACTTGAACTGGCACTCACTTGGGATACCAGCGGCCTTATGTGCTGTGCCATAGCACTGGTCCCAATCTATATATGTTTCAAGAGAATTCTGGCTGCCATATGGAGGATAGACTGTGAATTGAGTAGAGGGAGAAAAAGTAGATTGCTATGGTAATAACCCAGGCAAGAGTTGACAGTGGCTCAGACCACTGGGGAGTGATACAAGGAGAAAGGAGATAAGTGATTGAATCACGTGTGTGTAACTTCTTGGGAGCAGACACGTAATCAACCTTCACCCTGGAACTTCCCTAGTTGTGTCTTAAATGAATAAAACAAGTACAGTCCCGTGTACTAGACTTGTCCCGTTACTTGTTCTTGTCCTGTGTACTAGGCTGCCATGGGAGATTTTGCACGGAATGTTCACAGTGATGTAACCTCCAGCCATAGTCCTCTGTAATACTTCTTAACCAGTGGCTTGCCTGCTTCAAATGTTGACAGGTTCAGCCCAAAGCAGCTTATATTTTACAAGGGAGGCTAAAATTATCCTGGAGAAGACAGTGGCTAGGCTAACAAAATGGACAAATGCCTGCTTCACAAATTTGGTTACACAGTGGCAAGCCCTTACATTTAAATAGCATTTTAATTCTACTGTGTGTGTTGACATATTTACAACCGCTCTACAAAGAAATTATTAATGCTTTTCCCACTCTAGACCCCGAGACTCAAAAGTTAAATAATTTGTTTATGATCACACAGCCATTGGCACATCCCCTAAACCACATAAGATCCTTTACTCTTTCTACCAAGATTATAAAATGCATTTACCAAACAACCATCTTTTGAATGTATCATGCACTGTGGTGGGGAACATGATGCTGCCCATAAACAAGACCCTATTGCTAGCATTGTAGAAGCTATGGTCTAATGGAGCAGTTAGGTAAGAAAACAACGATTTAAATAAGATGGACGCTCTATAAAAGAATTAAGCACAGGGTATATTTAATTAGTAGAGGTGAAAATAAAATGAATACTTCTCTCAGTTTGCTAACAGCTACTTGAGTGTGCATTCCATGTTTTTGTATTTTGACAAATGGGCTTAAGTTAAAGCGGCACAACACTGTGATAAATGTATTGCTTATTATTAAGAGACATAAAAATCTAGAAAATCCTCTGAAATTCATGGACTGTCTCACAGCTTCAAGTTTCAACTTTCTAGATGCTCTTTTCAAAATTCAAAATGGTTGTATTTATTTTTTTGAGTAACATAGAACTTAACTCTTTGGAGTTAATTCTGGTTGCCATGGAACTAGGCTTGACAGCATTGTACAATTAACAGAATGTCCATGGAAAGATAGGACTTGATTCCAAGAAATGCCAAAACTTCAGAATTACCCAGTTTAGTCAGCTCTTACACTGGAATGTTGGTTGGGGTAAGGGTGGTAATCATTGCCATCGTGCTTTGACAGGAGGAAGCAGTGAAGTTCCACGGACCTCTGAATCAAAAGATAAATTATTCCTCCTGCTGTGGTCCTCTGTTGCCTAAGTAACTTATTTCTTCTTTTTGAAATATGTGTTTGAACAAGTGAGAAGGTGTACCTGTCAAAAGATTAACCAGCTGAGAACTATTGTCAGCATTAATTTTCCTTTAATAAATGACTCTCTGAAGCTATTTAGCAGTCTGTAATCTAGATACAAAGCTACTGACCTATGATGGATAGCGCGGATTTGTTTGTAAGCTTTGGCTTAAATTGTTTATTTAATATCTCTAGGTCAGAGTAACAGGAGTAGGGGAAAGTGCGATATGGTTTGAATAAAAATGGCTTAAGAAATTAAGCAGAATAATTGTAAAACATCAGTGGATCTTGATTAAGTAAATTGGAAACTAACAAAGTGACAGTCACTTTACTGTCAACATTATCGAAATGCCCCAATGATGTAGATCAACTAATTGAAGACTTTTTTTTTCGCAATTGAGTTTTTGTACATAATCTGTTATAAAGTGTATGTGAAGACATTGGGAATAATGTCACTAAACCATTTGTGAGCTGCAGGCACTCTTTGAAGGCAGCTTGGTAACTCACTGCAGATTGCTCTGCTTTTAACAATTTGTTAAAAACAGCACAAGCCATAAAATAAAAATTTGCTTTGTTTGGCAATAGCAAAATCTTCACAATTTGAATAAAATATGGAGTTTTCTACTTGAGGTTGTTTTTTAAGTGTTAAACTATGTTTCGTTGAATAAATGAAATTCAGAAGCAGTCCATTACTTGTAGCTGTCTGTTGTCATGGCCAGGTGATACACCTTCTTTATCCTAGCTGTGTGGTATAGAATTTGTAAAGACAAAAATCGAACAGGCTTAGCTCTGTCACATGCTCATACTTTATTGTGTTTGAACAACAACAACAAAAATCCCTTGAAAATTATGAATTAAGATTTCTTCCTGTACTAAAAAGCAATCAGAGACAAGCAAACCCTTCTCCCTTTAGGCCATGTTTTCTCTTCTGAGTGAGAAGTTGTTTCTTGAATCACTTCCATCAATAAGTAAGCATAAAGCCTTTGTTAAAAGCCATCGAGGACTGCTTGTCCTTGTGTATACGTTTGTGTATACGTTTGTGTGTGTATATATATATATATATATATATATATAAAATATGCATTTTTCCCTCAACATTTTGAATAATCCTCATATTGTGCCATGACTGTGCCAAAATGTTTAAGATGAATTGAGAATAAGACTGTTGTTAAGCCTGTGTTTCCTTTTGGGTTTCTGATTAACTTGCATAGTGTATGGACTAAAATATTCTTACTGTTCAAGCTTATTTGTTTTTCCTGCTCATTTCAATAGGAATGAGTTACCCATATGTTGTATAAGAAGGAAAAAAATTTCAACTAATACTGAAGTGTGTAAGTGCATATGAGAATAATCAGTCTACATATACAGGAGTTTTATTCCCTTTGGAAAAGGATCTTAGCATCTCAAAAGCCTGTTTGTTCATGAGACAATGAGCCAGGTGTATTTCCTTCTAGATCTCATCTGCAGGTAATAGTCACTGAGTCAGCAAATGAGCCAGATCGCCAACCCAAATTTTAACAGCAGACCCTGTGCCTGCTTCTAGGACTGTCAGGGCCCAGCTTAACTTTCTTTCAGTATTTTCTAAGGAAATATTAAATATTTTAAGTATTTTGCATTAAGCAAATCTGCCAAATGTATTAAGCATTTTGCAAAGGAATATTAAAATTCACATTTCAAATGTTTCTTTATACAAAGGTACATCAAATAGTTTGTGAAAAGTGAAACTGAAATATGTTTATTTGGGGAAAAATTTTTTTTGAAGTCCACGCATTTTTTTTCTAATCATGAAATTTTTAAAAATTTAGAACTTTCAGATTGTTGAAAGGCAAATTTACCGAGAGAGTAGAAACAGATCTTCCATCCTCTGGTTCACTCCCCAAATGTGCACAATGGCCACAACAGCCAAAGCTGGGCTGGGCCAAAGCCAGGAGCTTGCAGCTGCAGGGCCCCAAGGTCTTGAGCCATTGGGCTGGAGAGATAGCCTAGTGGTCAAAGTCCTTGCTTTGCATGTGCCAGGATCCCATAATGGCACCACTTCATGATCCAGCTGCTCCACTTCCCTTCCAGCTGCCTGCCTGTGGCTTGGGAAAACAGCTGAGGATGACCCAAAGCCTTGGGACCCTGCACCCCCATGGAGACCTAGAAGAAGCTCCTGGCTCCAGATCAGCTTAGCTCCAGCCGTTGCTGCTACTTGGGGAGTGAACCAGTGGAAGGAAGATCTTTCTGTCTGTCTCTCCTCCTCTCTGTATATTTCCCTTTTCAATAAAGATATAAAAACAAATCTTAAAAAAAGAGAGAGAGAGAAAACTTGGGGGTTATCTTCTTCTGCTTTCCCAGGTACACTATCAGGGAGCTGGATTAGAAGTATAACAGCTGGGATTCAAACCAGCACCCATATGAGATGCCAGCACTGTGGTTGGAGGTATAACTTATAATGCCATGGTGCTGGCCCCTTCCGTGAACTTTTTGAAAACCCCTCAAAGAAAGGCATAACTGCACCAAAATGTTTAAAATGAGCTGCAAAGAAGTGTGACAAAATTAGTGTGGCCGTTTTGGTTTGTAATTTACAAACCATGCATGGTACATGGTTATTGAAGTATTCCTAGAAAGATATATAGGATCTCATACAGGTTCTGGATCAAGATGTTTTCATTTGGTTTGAGGATTTTCTGTGATTTTAATGTCTACTTAAATGTCTCAAGAAATTGATCGTTTTTCTTCCCTCTTTAACCCCAATGGTTCAGGTGTAGGAGCTGCTCGGTCTGGGAACCTCACGTTTATGGTAGGAGGAGTCGAAGATGAATTTGCTGCTGCCAAAGAATTGCTGGGGTGCATGGGCTCCAATGTGGTGTACTGTGGAGCTGTTGGGACCGGGCAGGTAACATTTCCACATTCATGACTTGGATTCAGTAACCTTGGCTAATGCTCTCTCCTGTTTGCAGACCACATTCCTAGTCCTCATTCTGTCCAGTCTATGGATTCTGTATTTGCTTAGAGTTTCCTGAAATAACTGGGGACAAGTTACTTTTTTGTATCAGTCATGGTTGGCAGATTTACTTAATTAAAGAAGACATCAGAAGTTACATAATCAAATCTTGGGATGTCTTCCCAGTGCCTACCAAAATCGTCCTTAAAACGCTTCTGTCTGAAAGGCTCATGTTGTCTGAGCTGCTACTAACCTTCAGCTAGTTTTTATTCTATTTGTAGTACAACCAAGAAAAATAGGCTATGTCTTTTAATCTTTTTCTTGAAATCAAGTGATTTTATTTAGGAATATTAGTACTGATCTCTGAAGTCAAGCTAGTTGTTCCTTTGACTCCCAACACATACTCACTGCTCATTCTCCCTATTAATGCTTTTATCCTAATTTAGCTCACTCAAGGTATTGATATTATCTTGGATAGATTTATTGTCCCAGTACCTGTCCAGTTGATCTCCAGGCTCTGTTGATGTTTGCCTCAGAGTGTCTCGCTGTTTGCCATCTTGAGCTTCCCATACATTACCTGATGTGATCTTTTATCATCTCCCACCAGGTTTGCTGCTTAAAGGGTTCATTGGGTCTGTGAATGCCAAAGCTACCACTTTCGCAGCACCATAAACAAAGTGAACTTCACCAGAATGCTTTCTTAACTTTGAAACCTATAGGAACCCATCCCCACCACCCTATCTGCCATAACTCACAAATAGCTGTCAAATTTCTCACCATCTTCTTTTACGATTATTTTGTTTTTATTAGAAAGATTTACACAGTGAAGGAGAGACAGAAAGATCTTCCTTCCACTGGTTCACTCCCCAAGTAGCAGAACAGTTGGAGCTAAGCTGATCTGGAGCCAGGAGCTTCTTCTAGGTCTCCATGGGGGTGCAGGGTCCCAAGGCTTTGGGTCATCCTCAGCTGTTTTCCCAAGCCACAGGCAGGCAGCTGGAAGGGAAGTGGAGCAGCTGGGTCATGAAGTGGTGCCATTATGGGATCCTGGCACAGGCAAAGCAAGGACTTTGACCAATAGGCTCCAGCCCTGGACCTGTTTCTCACCATTCTTAAGACATATGCGTTTGAGTCAGTGTTCTTACTGTTGCCAGGGACATACTGGGCTCTAAAATCTTTAATCCCTCTTACCACACTGACCTTTTTCCTGGTCTCCTTTCCCTCTCTGCCTTGTGAATCCTGCTTTGGCCTTTCGAGATGTGTTTCAGGTTCCACTCCTGCCTTCGGTGCTCTTGTTGCTCTGAACTGCTGCTCTTAAAGGCTGTGCTTCGATTTTACCACTTGCTTCATTTGCTTTTCACGTAGTTTATTCCTTCCAATCAGACTATTTTCTGATTAGATTATGGTCCTAATATTTAAAGAGTAGTTGTGTCACACAAATCAGTATTTTTAGTATACCTGGTCCACAGTAGGAAATAAGGCATCACTGTGGGTTTAGTACTGCATTAAAGGAGACCCCAACTCTGCCCTGGAATAGTGTGTTATGCTCAGAGAGTGGCATGATTGTCCACTCAAGAAAATCAACAATTGAATGCCATTTCTGTTAGAAAGAAACCTGTACAATGGGAATGAAAGACTTTCTGTGAATTATAAACTGAAAATAAAGCTATTTAACATACCCTCAATTCACTTTCAGGCTGCAAAGATCTGCAATAACATGCTGTTAGCGATTGGTATGATTGGCACTGCTGAAGCTATGAATCTTGGAATCAGGTTTGTTAAAACATTTCATATATTGGCAATTTAAAATGTTAAAATGAAAGGTAAACAAATTGGTGCAGGGACATTTTGGAACTTCATTATTGAACTTAGCTTATTGGACAAACAGTAGCACCCTGGAGAACATGGATTCTCTTTGCCATAGTCACTAACACAATTGCACACAATTTAAAGTTATATTATCTTTGTTATATGACTCCATTTCTCCTGTTATGTTGAAATGCAAGAAACACTTTCTCTGTAACACTTAAACATACTTAGGTAGTGTGGAAGACAAATCAGTATAAAACACAGTGTTAATGTGCAGTTAATTCAAGGGTTATGCTACCATGCGACTAGTTTTATGTACCTATTTTAAATACAGTCCCCAAATTTTTCGCTGAAAGTTCTCTCAGTGGTTCACAGGATAAAGTAGATAGCATGCATAAAGCTGCAGTTCATATGCGCAGCGGTAGCTTGCCTGTGGTTCAGCTGCTTGTGGTTAGCTCCATCTTTCCGTTAAACTATGATGTCATTCGTACTTTGCTTAAAATGATGTGGTGGTTTTACTATAGGTGCTTATGTTTTAGATTGCTTAAGGTTAACATCTTAATTTTAGCTTTTGGTCTTTTGGGTTTAGGAATGATTATATTATATATGACTAATCATCTGATTATTTTAAAATAGCTTATATTTTATGAATATAATATACATCTCTTTAGAAAATGCTTAATGAGCAAGATGTTTTAGTCATATTTTCTTCACATTCCCTAATATATCACAAGGCAAAGTGATGTTTGGTCTCATAGCTTTTGATAAAAAGCAGTGAAATGAGCCAAAGTGCCTGAGATATTTTTTAAAACATGGTAATGGATTCACATTTCCTCTTAATTACCATATCAAGATGCTGTTGTTTTATTGAATTGCCCTTGTCTCAGATGTTAAACTATCTTGACCTATTAAGTTGTCATGTTGTAATTGAGATAAAAGAGGAATTTGCTTTGCATCAGTGCTAATTGGTTTATCAATATCCTGTACCATTTACATTTTAAAATTGAATGTCTATAAGATGGTAAGGCATATCTGTATGAAGCACTCATAAAGTAGTAGTGTGTAGGGAGCTCTGCAGAGGGTCAGGTGTATTCACTCATCAGAAGATACTGTGGCCAGTGTCAGATGATGGGTCACTTACAATTGAAAAAACAGGTTACTAATAACTTGTTTTCATGTCCATTCTCCAATTTTATAGAAGAGAAAAATGTACAAAATTAGTTGATATTGACAACTGGGTTCGTGTACAGGTAAATCTTTATAACTTTATTTTTAATCCTCTGCATATGAGTACAAGTGTCACAAAAGGTGAGAGACCAGGTGAGCCTAGGTTGAACCTACTCAGACCCTCTCTGCTGCACCAGCATTCTCCATCAGCGTGAACTACGCTCGGCTCCCTCTCCTGAGCAGCCTGTAGCACCATGTGCCTTTGGTCCCATGAGGTATCTACTGACATTCTGAGAGTAATTTCCCGTCAAAACTCTTACTAGGTGATTGTTTGCCCTTCCACAGTGAGGTTTTGTGTAGGATAGGTGCTTGTGGAAGTCCTACTCAAAACATCAGCAAATAAAGGCAAGAAAGTCAATTGAATAAAATATACATTATCAAATGAAAATGCTTGGTTCTTACAGTGGCTTATTTTAAAGGAAAAATGAAAAGTGATAAGATTCCAAATAAAGACATCAAGGGCAGAGACAAATAACAGTGTTTCTCATTTTTGGTTTTGATTGCATGTGACAAAAATGATATTTAGAATTAAGAAACTTAAAGGTTGAACTTTTATGAAGCCACGTACATACTGGTATATATGTGATATGCATAAACTAAAATAAATCTTAACAGTCTGAATGTAAGTCAGAAACTCACTAGTTTTATCTAACTGGTAAAATAATTTATCACTTTTAATGATTCAAATTGTAGTAATAAATTGCTTATTTCTATAACATTAGGATTTTATCACTTTATCCTATAGAGGTTCAGCATGGTTTGAAAGCCCTAAAAATGAGGGCTTCTGGTATTGTCTTTTCTGTGTGGTTTACAGGCATGGTTTAAAATGACAGGATTGTTCTCTAATGGAGTACAGAGAGCAGCCACGATTTATGGGGCTTCACAAGATGAAGGAGAAAATTGGCATCAGCAAGCATAAATTCCCACGTAGTAAATTCTGGCCAAATAGTGTGGCATCACAGTGATTCAGCCACATTTACATTCTGTTCACCCTGAAGTGAAATTTTTTAAGAGCATTAATGTCAACATTTAGAGATTGAGTTACCTATTCCTATGAAGTGATCAGTTCTGATTAATTTCATTCTCATAAGACAGTTTATTTTTCCCCCAGTACACCATTTTCTCCCTTTTTTCCCCTCCCTCCTTTAATTAGAAGAACAAAATCTTACAATTTGACCTTCTTATGGACGTTTAGCTCTTTTACAGTGAATTTTTATGCATGTTAGTCAACATTTGAAAATGTTGTTAAAGAAATAAACAGTAAAAATATTGGTACACAATATAGTTTCAGATTCTTTCCCATTAGCCCTTTCTACTTTGTCATTAGGCTCTTGCTTAGGACGCAGATGTCTGGTTTTATGGCCATGAAATCCCCCTTCTTGCAGTAGAGAGGTTTTGTTGTTTGCATCACATGGAAATAATGTTGATAACGTGAATTTCCCTGTTGGTTTTTGCTGCTCTGTGCATTGATTTTTTTGTGTGTAAATATTTGTGGTAGATAGAGCATGTTATTTTATTCACCCACCGGACCCCAAGCCCAGGCTCCTCCATGCTGTCCTCTACTATCCAGAGGCTTGAAACACTTGGACTTCTGATGGTTGGGTGAGATGAACGATCCTCCCACCTCTCCACCCCTGTTCCTTCAGTTCCTTGATCGTTACCCATAAACACTGCCCTTTGGTTTTGTTTTCTTTTCTCTTCATTGTGCCCTATTAAATACACCAAATGGCAAAATGTTATAGTTAACAACCATTTGACTAAATCTCCTACTAAGTGAATAAAATGCCATTGCCATATTGTCTGGTTGACTGTGAAGTTCACTGCGTCACATGGTTTAAGTTTGGGGATCTGCCTAAATCTGCATTCCAACTTTGACAGTATAGCTTTTCTCATTTATAAAATGACAAAATAAGAGTGCCTGTCCACTGGGTTGCTGTGAAGATGAAATTAGCTAATGCAGGTGGGAGAGTCTCTGTATGTGGTAGTTATTGGTACCTGTGGTTGTGGAGAGATGATTGGTATTGGAACTAAACTGTACTTTATATTTTCTTCATAGCACTTCCCATTAGCCAGTGTTATGTACGTGGTTGTTTGTTGATGACAATCTACATGTAGGTTTCATGGTGGGGAATGGCTGTGGGTGCTCACAGTTGTGCCCTAGTGGACAGTAAACACTTAATGAAGGTTAGTCTGCCTGAAAGTGAGGAGCACGAGGGTGTGAGTAAGTTAAAGTGAGGTGGCATTTCTTTTGCCCCCTTATATTTCTTGAAGATTTATTTAGTTAGTTTTAAATGTAGAGTGACAGAGATGGAAAGAGAGAAAGAGATATCTTCTATCTGCTGGGAATACTCACAATACCAGGGATGAACCAGGCCAAAGCCAGGAGCCAGGATCTGCAGCCACGTCTCGCATGTGGTTATTAGGACCCAAGGGGTTAGGCTGTCATCTGCAGCCTCCCAGCTTGGTAGTGGGGAGTTAGCTGGATTAGAAACATAGAACCCTGGCACTCCAGTATGGAATGCAGGCATCTGAAGCAGCAAGTCAAGTCACTCACTGTGCTATGATGCCTGACTCTGAGTGTGTCTTAATGCACCCCTTCCTGGTGGGTAGCCATAGCCTCTCTTTGCTGGTTGATTTTGTGGTCTTGGCTCCATGCAGAGCACTTGTACGTGCAGATCTAAGCAAGCATTGGTAAGTGCATGATTGATTAAAATTGACTTGATCTTAGATAGTTCATTTCCATATATGTTCCTGTGATACAAACAACCCAGTTTGGTAACCTTATTTGTTCTGTTATTAGGTTAAAACAAGGCATATAGATACTTGGAGATTATAAAGGCAAAAAAGTTTTTGGTCCTGAATACCTTGGTTACAGTTACAAAGGCAAACATTCGGATTGTCTTCAGGCTTTTAAAAATGGTTTATACCTCTTGTTTACTCCCAAAAGTTCATTTAAAATTCTTGTGTTTTGGAGATGAGTAGATTTGACACAGTGATGTTTATTTGAATTGCATTATATATGCGGTCAGAGCAATGAATTCATTCTCTGTTTATATCAGAGAACATTCCAGCAATTGTAAAGTCACATGCATGCATGCTCACACTCTCGAACCACATCCAATGGCAAGTTATTATGGGGACTGACAGATTGTCATCCTTTTGATGGCTTGAGCAGCATATCTCCCGAACAGCCATGGGGCTCTTATGCAGGAAGTATCATATGCTCCCAGCCAATTTACAGGGAACAGCAATAACATTTTATCATGCTTGAGAGCCCAGTAGCTGCTTCCTATTAAACTTGCCCTTTCAGATACCTGTCTTGGATTAATTTGTTGATTTCAAATGGAAACTCAGTCCTCTCCAGTGAAGCATGACGTTCTAGGATAGACTCTGAATGACAATTACTGTGTATTCTAGCTGGTTTCAGACTGTTACAAGCCTTGGGCATGGTGGAAGACAGAGGACTTCAGTAACTGATTTTAATATCATGTCTAATTTTAACTGTCAGTTATGTATGTGCCAGAGAGAATCCTCAGGAAGATGAAATGCAAAGCACTTCGAACTTGCTCTTTTTAATGATACACTTTGCTGCAGAGGAGGGGTGCACAGAGGAAAGTAGAGAAGGAGAAGCCAGCTCAGTGAGGGGTTCTGCCCCTGCGGAAGCCATGGCGCCAACATTGGGTAGGAGCAGGAACGGCTGCCACCTGATTTTTGTGTGTGCCCTTCAGGATGCTTCTGAATCATAACGTATTCACTAAAAAAGGGTTGCCCTTAGTCAGCGCCAGTATATTTCCTGGAAATGTTAAGAAAGATATAGGCTCTTACAAAGTTAGAAAAATGTTTTACTCACCACTTGGAAGTATTGCAGGCAGAGTGGGGAAGGTTCTTGGGAAGTATGGCAGAGGGTGACCTGGGGGATTCCAAATCTGGGACAGCTCCGCCACCCTGAGCTCTAAGTTAGGACTAGTTAGAAGTCCTTCCACTGAGTTTCAAGTGGAGGGCAGAGTGGTATTTTGGGGCCTTTGAAAATATTCCCTCCTAATAAGAGCATGTTAGGCACAAGCAATCTTGACCATTTGTACTGAGAAGATGTACTTGCGATTGCAGCGAGTGAACTATGTAATTTCAGTTATGCCCTACACACGCTGACTGTCCTTCTTGAGTCGTGTGCCACATGTACAGCTAGCCTGATTTTAGCTGCAAGGGGAAAAGAAAGCACCAGTAGCCTACTACACAGGCAACAAACTTGGCTGTTTTTAGAAAAGAATGATTGAAACGCTTGTGTTTCTGTCTGGCCCTCTCCAGCTGACCAGGATATATGACAGGTGATTTAGAGGGACTCTCCCATGTCTGTTAATCCTTGGGAAAACTCAGTCCTTAGAATATGAGCCTAGTCAATAAGTCCAGCTTCTGTACTAGCACCAGAGAATGTTTTCAGTGGCCATGATACTCAGATTTTGAAATGAACATGTATTTCAAACACACAGAGTGAACAAGAACTCAAGTTGTCCCAATGCAATTCATTTTATACTTATCTAAGATTGTCTTACAATCTTTTTTTTTTTCAGAAGAAATTGGTCTTAAGAAAGGCAGAAAGCTTTTATGACAGTTGTTTTATAATGGCCATTTGCATAAAAGAAACCAACAAATTGCTGGGATAAAGTTTCATGTGAAATTCAGTGCAGTGAAACAAAATTGGGCTTCCCAAACTGCATGAAGATCCTCAGACTCAAAGTGCTAGAACATTGTGCTGCTGTTTTTCCTAGGGTCCCTATTGAACAGCCGCTTGGGCTGTCAGCCCAGCAATGGAACAAATGATTTTTCCGCTTGGGCAAGCCTTGTTTTATCAGGATCAATGAGCTTATCAGCAGCTGACCCAGAACCATAATGCACATCTCTGAGTAGATAGCATATGTCACAGTTCTGGGCAGGCTGGCCTCATAAGCAGGATTGTCTAATGACGATTTCATAAATAAAGGAAAGTCGGCAACAAGAAGCAGCTTCTAACAGTAGCTTCTCTGAAGCCTGTTTTGCCACTCAAGGCTCCTCTGTGGCATTTATTCTCAATAAAAACCAACAGAATAAGCACCCACATAAATGCACCCACATGAACTCTCATGATGTATCGTTTGTCTTTCAACATTTCCTTCCAAAATATATCATTTGTGATTAAAATTATGCAATCTAGATTATCATATTGGTTTAAGGTTCTTATGTGACACATAAAATGTCATAATGTCCAAAAGCAAAGAAACCTCTGAGTGTGATAAAAGCGTTTATGCAGCTTTGTATTATTTCTTCTTAGTGGTAGGGTTGTGTAGAAGACTTCCCCTGAATGCAAAATGGCCTAGCTCAGGAATGATCTAGTAATGCCTGATTAGGAATGACTGTAATCAGTGCTTTTTAATTCCTTACAATTCAGAATTGAATTCTTCACTCATATCAGTCTGTTCTGGTTTCAGAAAAACGTGTAATAAATGGAGGAAGAAGATGGAACACCCTCAAAGTGGATCCATCACACTTGACTTGTACATTTTGACCTTTAACTCTTCTTTGTTTTTGACCTTTGACAGGTTAGGGCTTGATCCAAAACTATTGGCTAAAATCTTAAATATGAGCTCAGGACGGTGTTGGTCAAGTGACACTTATAATCCTGTTCCCGGGGTGATGGATGGCGTTCCCTCTGCTAATAACTATCAGGGTGGATTCGGAACAACGCTCATGGCTAAGGTACGGTAAGCACAGAGACTCACCAGGAGAGAGGGAGAGCATGTTTATTGGTGTTATCTCTCTCTGTCTCTGCTCTTAAAGCATGTCTCTGTCCTACAAACCAAAATCAGTAAAGTGATCGACTTTTTCGTTCCTTACCCTTGCTCATTCTTACTCCTGACCTGGATAGGAAGGACAGGCAAAGAATTTTCTTGCATGCTCAGGTTTGTTTGTGATGTGAGCTGCTAAAGTGTTGTTCTTCACCATAAATTTACCTCAGGTTAGCAACTTAGAATGAAAGCAGCAAGGATTTTCTAATTATTCCTAATGTATCAGCATTGCACGTCCACCTCCCTAAAGAAGAAGTATCTCATTCTTGTAATGTGAGATTTCTTGGTACAGCTTCCTGCATCAAAAATCTGTGTAGATTTATGTCTAAGTTAATTGTCACTAGGAAAGCAAGTTGTTGGCCTTCATTTGAGGTCAGCTTTCCCTGGGTTCTCCACTGTAGAGAATCCTCCTTCAGCCAGCCATCAGTTGTCTGCGTGGCACACTCTTCTTACCACCTGACTTTTTTTTTTTCCAATTATGAAAGTAAAAGTACACCTGAGGATACTCTCAAAAGTTCACATAAAAAATAAAATTAAAGGTTGATTTTTTTTTTTTTTGGCACCGAAGGTTCTTACAATCTCTGCCTCTTTTTTGTAACACACGGTTTCATTGCCTTTTTGAAGACTCCTTCTGCCCCTGAAGCTGTGCTGGCACTGAGCTCCCTTCCCTTCCTCCTGGTGAGGTTCCTCTGCTCTTCCTGAGTGAGTCCACTTCCTCCCCCACTAGCAGTCTGGGGCTGTGGACATCACTGCTGCCCTCCTTGCCTTTCATCCCAATGCTCTCCAGTTTGGTTTCTGCAGCTTAGCAACGGTAGGTTTTCTAGTGGGTAAAATCCTGCTTCAGTCTCTTCTAGGAAGTTCAGTAGTCTCCAGCTCCTTGTAGGCTACGTACCTTATCTTACAAGACTGTTGCATGCCTCACCTGAGTCATGTTGGCTTTCCTGCTTCCCTCATTGCTTCAGCCATGCTGAACTCATGTTGCCTCTGCTTTTCTCTCACTTGCAAGTCTTCACAATTGCCCCTTTACATTCTTCCTTGGCCACGACCCCCCTCGTGTGTTTGCCTAACACCTGCCGTCCTTTCCCACCTCTACTCAGCTGCCTCTTCTCTGGAGGGCATTGCCTGCATCCCAGACTCTGCCTCCCTGGCTCCCATGGGAGTGTGTCTGTAAAATTGTATAAATGCCTGTCTCGTCTTTCTGCCTCAATGGCTGAGTTTGACTGGGCTGCAGCTGTCTTGTTCCTCATTGTCTCTTAGCCTCTGGTGTATCTCTGATACACTTTATTCAATGGATGTAGTCATATTTGAAGCTGTTTCCTCATTTGCCATTCTGTTTCTCATCACATTTCATTTAAGAAAATATTTTTAATTTTATGTTAATCTTAAATTTTCCACAGATCTGAAAGCATTGCCACCTATATTCCCACCTGTGTAGTAACTCTTGTGGAGAGTGGGGCTGGAGGGGGCACTCAGAAGTCAGGCTTCATCCAGAGCAGTTTCTCTGGCATGTGAACACAACAGAAATAAATATTAGACAATTACCACAGTGCTTGTGAGTGTATTTTTTTCAGACTTCATTTTTCACTTCTCAGAAACCTAAGTGTTGGGGACCCTAATTCCCAAGTGAGTCTTTCCTTGCAGTCTCAATGTATCCCTCCCACCTTTGTTTGATTTAGGACCTGGGATTGGCACAAGACTCTGCCACCAGCACAAAGAGCCCAATCCTTCTGGGCAGTCTGGCCCATCAGATCTACAGGCTGATGTGTGCAAAGGGCTACGCAAAGAAAGACTTCTCAGCGGTGTTCCAGTTTCTACGGGAAGAGGAGACATTCTGAGGGTGCCCCCAGCTGTGGACACTGTTGGCAGCCAAACTCAACCCTGGAGCCTGCTTCCTAGCTCATCCCACAAGTTACATGGGTTTAATCAAAGGTCACCTGTCTGCTTTTGATTGTCTAGGTCAAAGAAACCTCTAGGATTTTTCAGCCATTTTTAACTACTTAGTCTTTTTGTCTGTTTAGCAAACATGTATTATCTGAAATCTTTTTCTTGGGCCAGCGCTGACGGCCTCTGCTAGCTAACTGAATTGACCTTTTCCAAATCTGATCCCTGAGCATCTTTGATGACACCGTTGAATACTCTGATCTGGATATTTTACTCCACTTTGCGAGTGAGACCAAATGTTGTGTCAACAGAACGAAACCCACATTAAAGGAAAGAACGGAAATGGATGTGAAGAAAGAAGTTTGAAAATGGAAGCATTGCAGATGACTACCTATGTCTCCGCCAAGACGTCTATCCCGTTAGCAGGTGGTGGTGGTCTTGCAGTGACTTTCCAAGGAGTTGATAAAGCAAGAGAATCTGTTGCTGCATGTTTTATAATTTGAACTCAGTTAAAATATACTTTGTGTGTCCTGCTGTTACAATTCTGAATACTCAGCAGATGTTTCATTTCCTTATACATTTTTCCTACATATTTTTGAACTTGAAAACATTGACATCTTTAGAGGTGTTCCAGAGCCAAGGATGATACTTGCTTTAGATAATTATAACATTATTCTAAATATAACCTTATTATTTTGAATTCAAATAAATTTCTATACTGATCATTTTTGGGGGGAGTTTTTGTTTTCTTTCTAGTCATTTGTTGAGCAGACAAGTGATATGACAAGTGATGTTACAGACCAGTGGGAAAGAAGGGAGGCCAATGAAATAAGAGGTTCCTGTGGCCTTTGGCGACCCAGCACCCTGCTGACCCCACCCTTAGTCCCTGAATCGTTAATGTGTCTTTGTTTGGATCTCTTACTAAAGGAATGCAGCCTGCAGTAAGCATAGCATGCTCCAAAGTCACCACTTTCCCCACCTCAACCCTACAAACACTGATGAACCTGGCACAGCAAAGGTACTGCTGCTGCCACCATCATTTTCCTGGTGATAGATGAGGCCGACAAAATCTCCGTCCTCTAGAACATCCATTCTGATGGCTTCTGATGTGATGTGCATGTGTTGAAAGGAGGATGTGACTGACAGTCAAGGAATAAATACATTGTACATATGCAGGTTACAATGACTGAAAGGAAAAATCAAGTGGGGTAAAGGGGTGAGCAGGTGTTAGATGAGATTCTGTTTGAGAAGGTGGCATTTCAGCAGAGACAAGAAAGAAGGGAACAAGCCCTGCAGTTGCCTAAGGAGGGAACGTTCCAGGCATGGGAACAGGGAGCACAGGGGCCCCAGGGTAGGATAGTGTTGAAGATGATGGGAAGCAGCTAGGCTGTGACTGAAGCTTAGGGAAGTCAGGTAGAGCCTTGTAAGCTGTGTTAGGACATTGGTTTTTACTCTGAACAAAATGGAAGGGGGTGCATTTAGCTTAGCCGTTAGGACAGGAGCTACGCCAGACAGGAGTGTGTGCCTTTGACCCTCAGTTCCAGCTTCCCATCCCAGCACAGATGTAGACCCTGAAGTCATTAGTTCTCTGTCATCCTTGTGGGAGACCTGGATTGAGTTTGTGGCTCCCAGTGCCAGCCTGGTCCAGTCCTGACTGTTGTGGCCATTTGAGGAGTAAGCCAGCAGGTGGGAGCTTTCTTTGTCTCTTGGTTTCATTTGGGTCTCCTGGGTGGTTGACAATGACCCAATTACTTGAATCATTGTTGCCTGCTTCTCAGACATGTTAGCAGGGGACTGGATCTGATATGGAGTAGCCAGGACTTGAAATGGCTGTCCCAGGCATCACAAGAGGTGACTTACTTTGCTATGCCCCCATGCCTGCCCTACACAAGTGCTGTTCAAACCTCTGCTTGCTTCCTGTTCATACTGTCATGCCCAAAGCAAGTCCCATAGCCAAGGTCAGAGTCAGCACCAGAGGGGGCTCCATGAAGTGGCCTCCTTCCTAAAGGGTCAGACTGCATGCTGTGTGATGAACAGACTGATAGAGAAGGGTCAAAAGCAAGGGAACACGTTCAGAAGTGAGAGTGATAATCCAGAGGAGGAATGGCAGCTGGCACCACAATCTTGGAGGACACAAGGTGGTCAGGTTGTAAACAGAAGAGCCACTCACTGATGGTTGGGGTTGGGAATAACTCCAAGGATGGCAGCCTGAGGACATGCGAGGAAGGAGATTCTGTTCACCGATTAAGGAGATTGTAGGAGGTTTAAGGGGAAAATAGGAGGCTGAGATGCTTCCTGGCCAGAAGAGAAGGATAAAGGTCTACGAAGTGAGCCCCAAATTACTTGCAGTAGTTGGGAAAATGATGCCAAACAAGCAAAGGAGACCAGTGGCCTGCAAGCCAACTGGTGGCTTGCCTCAGAAGCTGCCAAGAAGCTGAGTGATAACAAGTAATCATTTGGGTTTGACAAACTAGAAGTCCTTGGTAAGTGTTGTGGGAGTATTGGAAATGAAAGACTGAGAGCAGAAGAGGAATTGCAAATGGTGCGGGAAGATACAGCTGTCCCGGAGTTCCCCTGCTAAGGAAAGAAACAAATGGCATAGATACTGGCAAGGAATGTGGGGCCAAAGACAACTTGTGTTACATCTTCAGATGGGAAATTGTACTAATGAAAGGGAAACGATCCAATAAGAACTAGAAATGTGCTGATGCATGGGAAGATCTCTGGAAATAGAAGAAACCAGCAAAAACATGTTAGACTACCAGCATATAACATGGATAGCTTCAGATTATAACAAATTCTATAGCTTTTCAATGTGAAGTAATAAACAGTGCTGGAAAGGACTACTGACCTTCATTCTGGAACCTGCCCTGGCCATTTGCTTTCTCATCCACTAAATTGTCATAAACAAAGTAACTTAATGTTAAATGTTAATTGCTTGGAGACGTGAGAGTAAAACAAGCCCTACTGAATCACGGATGATCACATTTGAAGACAGTGGAACTTTATAAGATACTGCTGCTGGGACTATTGAGTGGTGCCGCCACCATGGGAAGTAGATGGAAAATTCTTCAACATGTGAAACATAAAAAAATCACATGACCCAGAAATCCTGCTGCTAGGTATATAGTCCCCCAAATGAAAAAGCCCCATACCGAAATGTTCATGGTGTCATCATGCTTAAAACCAATCCAACATCCTTCAACTGATGAAAGGTAAACTGTACACAGAAAGATTATTTGACCAGATAAAGGAATAGGGTGCTGATACTTGCCACAATGTGGATGAACTTTGAAAGCATGCCAGGTGAAAGAAACCAGGCACAGAAAGCCATGTGCGGTGTGAATCTGTGGCGTGTGTAATAGGTCCACAGAATAGAAAGCGATGCCAGAGACTAGGGTGTGGTGATAGAGCAAGTGACTGCAAAGAGGGCTGGAGATTCTTCTAGGCTGATGAAAATGTTCTGGGGTTAGTAGTGAGGGCTACACAACTTTGTACATGTATTTTAAAAAATCTCAGTTGTATACTTTTAAATGGTGAATTATGTGCATGTATTTAAGAAGAAAGTTGTAAGTTAGGATCATTCTCTTTTTTTAAAAAGATCTGTCTTTATTTTTGTTTGAAAGAGCAACAGAGGGAGAGAAATCCTGCATCTGCTGGCTCATTTCCCAAATACGTGCCAAAGCTGGGGCTGGGCCAGGCTGAAACCAGAAGTTAAGAATGCCACATGCATGGCAGGGGTTCTGGACATTGCCTGTTGTCTCTACCAGCAAGAAGATGAATTGAAAAAGCTGGGACTGAGAGGTAGGCATTCCAGTATAGGATGCAGACATAGCAGGTGGCAGCTGTACCTGCCTCACCCCAGCACCTGGCCTGATAACTTCTGATAAGTGGTTCTCAGCTTGGGCAGTGTTGCCCTCCAGCAACTCAGGATCATTCATGGAGATGTTTTTGGTTGTCATACTCTATGGCAATTTAACAGGTGAAAACCAAGGAAGCTGACAGATATCCTGCAGTTTCCCCCTCAACAAGAGTTCTCCTGGCCCAAATGCTGGTAAAGGGGAGTCCAGGAAACCTTGCTCTTGGTTTCTGTTTCTCTGGGTCCTCACGCCTGTATGTCAGCCCCCAAGTCCCCCTCTTCTCCAACACACCTCCTTCTGCAGGTTCACAGAATCATCCCTCTCCTACACTCTCCAAAGCCAAATCTAAGCCTCCAGTGCCTGTCTTGGTCCTTCCTGCTTCTTACTAAGGCACTTCAGTTTCTTTGTAATTGTTCTTTATTTTTTAAGTAGACAGTTACCATCCACTGGCCTATAGCCTCTGGGGTGGGGCTGGGCGGGAGCCAGGAAACCAACCCAGGTTTACCATGTCAGTTTTTGAATCCCTGCCCCTGTTTACCAGCATGTGCATTAACAGGAAGCTGGAGTGAGACGTCATGTGGATGTTGCACCCTGGTACTCCAGCATGGGATAAGAGCATCTTAGCCACTAGACCTAGTATGCACACAATCTCTTTCAGCAACTTTGTTGAGGTAGACTGTGCATACAATGAAATTTTCTCAGTGACTTTTGGTATATTGAAAGTTACCCTCACTTCCCACAACTCAGAATGTTTCCATTGGAGCCAACAGTTATGGCACAGCAGGGTTAAGCCATGGTCTGCAGCAATAGCATCACATATGGGCACAGGCTCCTGTCCCACTGCTCCACTTCCAATCCAGCTTCCTGCTAATGTGCCTGAGAAAAGCAGCAAAAAATGATCAATTGCTTGGGTCCCTGCACCCACATGGGAAACTGGATAGAGCTCATGGCTTTGTCCTGGCCCATCCATAGCCATTGTAACCATTTAGGGGAGTGAACCAGCAGATGGAAGACCTCCCTCTCTATAACTCTGACTTTCAGAAAAATTAATTTCTTGAAATAATTTTCATCACCCCTTCCTTCAAATCCCTTGGCTCTATCTGCGGTCACCCTCTCATCACCCCTTCACCTCAGCTGTGTCTGGATTTCATACCTGCTCCTTAGCTACTAGTCAAGTTCATATCCAAATTCATCCTTCACACTGCCTGGCTCAAGGGTGGTCTTTCGAAGCTGAAATCTAATCAGTCCTTTCCTTTCTAAAGTCATTTAATCTAGGATGCAGTCTGACCTCCTGTGTGTGATGTTCAAGGCCCTTGTGTTCTGGTTCCTGTTTGGCCCTCAGTACCTGCCATTTTTCAAACTTACCATGCTTCTCAAACCCCAACTCTTTGGCACAGTGCCATTTCCTTGACTTGAACTGCCCTCTGCCCCTTTGCTGGTTGACCATCCTGGGCATCTGTCTTCTAAAGAGCCCTCCTCAGCTGTTGCAGGCTGTCTTTCGCTTCCGTTTCTATGGCTCCAGGTTGATCTGTCTCGTCACAGGGCTTACTCTTTACGTTTTTGCTGCTTTGCTCATCTCTTCCACATCCATCTCTGTGCTCTCTCAGGGTTGAGAATGATCCAGCTGTTGAGTTCAGCCCCTGGCACTGAATAGGAGCTTGACAAAATGAGTAGCAGCTTGCAGAATTGCACTTAACATTTGGTGACCTACCAACTGTATACAGCTGTTTCTTCTTAAAAGCTTCTTGCTCTGAAGACCGCATATCTTACTTTGTGTTATAAATGGACAGTTTATCACACAACTGCCTGAAAGTTCTAGCATAATGTGGATCTTTGTATTATGGGGTTATTTTGTATAAAGTGTAGCTTACACGGTTAAAACTGACTGAAGAGGGGCAGGTATTTGGTCTAACGGTTAAGACTCAATTAGGACTGGGTTTGACTGGGTTTGACTCCCAGGTTTCGCTTCTGACTGCAACTTCTGGCTGATGCAGGTTTTGGGAGGCAGTGCTGTTGGGCTCAACATTTGGATTCCTGCTGCCCACGTGACCTGGATTGAGCTTCCAGCTTCACTGTGGGCATTTGGGGAGTGAGCCAACAGATGGGAGCTCTGTCTCTCCGCCTCTCAAATAAGTAATACTTTTTTAATTACAAAAAAAGGGAGTTGTTGAAGAAACTAGAGGGGAAAGACTAGCAATTTGGATAGCAAGTGTAATCTAACCTTTTGAGTACTTTAATCATTGGCTTGCATACAGATAAAGCATGTGCCTATTTCCCATTATGATGCCTAGTGGTTCCCAGTATAATGTCTTAGAGAACCTGCTACATAACTTGTGCAGAAGGTAACTCTCATAATAGCTCAGGTTGGTTTGCTCTCTTGCTAACCTGACACTGTTGGAATGGAACATATGTTCAAGCACAACTTGGTGCAAATGGAAATGACCGCTCACTAGGCTTGCTCCTTGGAACTTCTCAGTGTACAGATTTGGATCTCAGTTTGTTGTCTTTTTTAAAAAAAGATTTAGCCATTTTCCCTTAAGATGTAGATTTACAGAGAGCAGGAGAAGCAGAGAGAAAGATCTTCCATTCACTGATTCAATCCCCAAAATTGCTACAGTGGCTGGGACTGAACCGATCCTAAGTCAGAGGCCAGGAGCTTTTTCTAGGTCTCCCATGTGGGTGCCATGTCCCAAGGGTCATCCTCTGCTACTTTCGCAGCCATAAGCAGGGAACTGCATGGGAAATGGAGCAGCTGGGACACAAACCAGCACCCATATGGGATGCTGGCAGTTGGAGGTGGAAGATCAGCCAGTTGAACTAACACACCAACCCTTCAACTTTTCTGAGTGATCAGAAATATGCGGGATCTATCTGCATTGGATGGAGGAGAAAGGTAACTGAGCAGAGAATGTGACAACTTTACTTATGCATAGATTCCTCCCCATCCCCCAGGCTGCTGCTCAGGAGAATAGTGTGGGTTACTCCCACCCTCAGCTGCAGAGATTGCACCCTTGGGCATTTTCGAATAGCCAGTGGGGCGTAATTTACCTGCATGCAATTTTTTTAAAGGAATGTTTCAGTTCAGTTGAAGAGGGAGCTTAAGGACATCATATGGATTTGTAATATTCTGTGCAAGGTGTCAGACCCATAAACTAGCAAGTCCATCAGACCAACAGCACGTGGAATCATCTTTTGGTGGTGGCAGATAGATTGAAGATGACCTTTTAGTATATAATTGTATTCATCATTTAATAATTCAAGAATACTTAAAAGGGAGGAAGACTTCTTACCCAGACTAGAATTAGACTTCTTCTTCTTCTTTTTTTTTTTTTTTTTGCTGTTTAGGACATTCAGAGAGAAAGAGAAAGAAAAAATACAGGAAGGTGGAAGCATTTTGCAGCCAGCCTGCAGGAACTACCTGGGCTGGGAAACAGGGGACCTCAGTTCTAGTCCTAGATGGTTGCCAAGCTGTGCCAAATGATGCATCTGTTTCCCTCACTACAAAGCGACACCATTGCACCTGCCTCCACAGCTTCCTGTAGCTTTAAGACCACTTCCCACTCAGTTAAGGGCTTAGGAAAGCGTGAGGCATGTGCTACTGACAGTTTTTGGACTCTCTCTGGTTAGGGATTATTTATTGCTCATATAGCCATCTCATTTATTAGGGTTTTTTTTAATAGCCAGGAATAGATTCAGAGATCAATACATTTTTATTAATGATAGTGCGTCATGCCTGGCAAGGAGATGGCAAGAGAGCTCATCTAGAATGAGCCACTTGAATAAACCTGACACACAAGCTTAGCTACGAGCTGCATTTTGGCAGGCCCCTCACTAAAATAATGATATTGGCAGGGAGAGAGACCATGGAAACCCTCCTTGCAGCCAGACCCATAAAATCAAAGGGCAGGTTTGGGGTGTGTTTTTTCAGGTTTGTCTGTATATGCAAATCCTGTGACTTTTTGAGTGTAGCATTTTATCTTCAAAAGGACAAGATGTGGCATTTGCCATCGTCATTAAAAAAATGATAAATGTCCCCCAAATACTTGAGAGTTTGGATTCTCGTAGGTTAAAACAAATAGCGCTTCAACACCAGATGGTATTTTAGGGTAGACAACTTCTCACTGATGTCAGATCGGAACGTTTAAAGGTTTTCATGATTTCCCCTTTAATCATACAAATTGGACATAATTGTTGCCCGTTCTCCTTGTAAAAATGGTCTAAGACTTTCAGGGGTGGACACCATTAAGAGATAGCCTTGGTGCTTCTCAGGAGTTAACTCTCATCCAGCTGGAGCTTACCAGCAGCTGCAGAGTCAGCCAGCCCAAGTTGACTGTTACGTTTGTTCTCTGCCCCTTGAGCTTCCTTTCTTTTCTGTTTTTGGATCGAGTTCAAACTACTCTATGGCTATTTTAGACCTCTAGAGACCTTTTCCCAGAAATTTCCCCCAGAGTTCCAATCTCAGAGAACCCCCAAAAGCACAGGCAGCTTTAATGTCTCGTCTCTTTCACTCTCTCTGTCTCTCCTCTTTATGACCTTAACCCTGACCCGTGGCCTGCTCTCTATAAGTGCCAAACATGATTCATTCTCCCTGCTTGGTTTAGCTCTGTATCTTTAATGAGCCAAGATGACCAAGGAGACACAACAGCTTATTTGTACTAATGTAAGTATGCTCTACTAGTTAACTCCTAACTCATTTGTTTGGTCCTTTTTTTTTTGCTTAGAGTGGACCTTTTTGTCTCAGAGATGGAAGGTCCATATTTCAGACAGGAGAATGCGAGCAGTTAACAAGAAACACAGGACTGGATAAGAGACCATTAGGCTGGAATGAAAGATACAGCAAACTGCTGGAAAAGGAGACAGCATCTTTATATCCTCTGTGTCAACTGCCAGATTATAAATGCAGTGCAAAGGTTTGCAAACTGCATGTTTTATTGCGCAGTTACAGCCGGATGTGCTGCCACTCGGGTCATTTTCCTCTTGTGAGTTCTAGAAGGCATCAAATCTTCAAGTTAAGGTGGTTTGTGGTTTTTGTTGGTGAATCTGTTGTCCGAATGTCTTATCTCCCAGCCTGCTGAATGTAATTTCTGATGCTGTCTGCATGTGCAAGAATGCTTTCTTTGACACGGGTTTCCTGTGTACTATCTGACTTCTTTTTTTTTTTCAAAGTGGCAGCAGCAGAACTGGCCATCAAGGACGTTTAGAAGGTGATAAGCAGAGGGAGACTTTTAAAGGGAGATTTACGATCGGTTTACCTTCCCTGTTGTCCAGCTTGCTGCTTCCAGCCCAATTCATTTTAGATTGGTTGTGGTCTGGCTGCAGGGTCCTGACAGATGTGTTTTTATCCTTGGGAGTTTATGCTTGCTTCAGTGTCCAGTATCCCTTCCAAAAAGAAAAAAAAACTATTAGAAACTGATATTGATATGGATTGGAACAGTGGCTTGATCCCTGGTTATGGCCTTTCCTGGCCTCCCGTTTCACTTGTGACCTGGCCATTCAGTGACATTAAGAGCTGCCCCCTTCTGAGGCTCCATGTTCTCTATGTTGTACTGTACTAGTAGTAGTTTAGTCTGGCTCTTTTTATAGGTCACTGACATCCTGAAGCTCCTATGCCTGTGTTAACACAAATCTTGCAAGATGCAATTTTCTAGGCCATTCCTTCTGCTTAAGATTATTTGGATGGTGAACATGAAGGACAGAGTTGTAATCTCAGTGTTAGGACCAGGCAAGATGGATGCCCAGGTGGATGTCTTCCACCTCTAGGAAACTGCTGTCTGAGGATCTGTGGAAGAAGGACTCTGAGTGGCACCTACCATGTGCTGGAATCTTTGTTTTTGTAAAGCTGTCTGCTTGGTCTCCATCTGAAAGCACCTGGTTGCTCTTCTCCCTGAGTAGCTCTGACTGCATCACTTGTCTGTGCCGTACAGCTTTACACATTCTGTTCTGAAGAAATAAAATTACAACTTCAAATTCTCCCCAAGGAACCTCCAGAATTAGCAGATCTCCACTGCTCAAGGTTGGGGGGTACTATTTTCTTGTATGTGTTAGCCTGGTTATGCCAGATGGTTGCCTTTAAAAACTCATCACCCATGACTTCTGCATGGCCAAGCGTGGTCATCTCTCCAGGGAGTTTTCTATGCCTAATGTCCTCTCTGATGGCTCATTCTATGTGCTAAGATGCTGCGTAATCTCTGCCAGTGTAGACTGTGGTCCATAAAACCGCCAGTGTATTTTCAGAAACTAGTAATTCACAAAACAAACCGAGACAGTGCTGCTAATAAACACGAATTGCAAACAAGAAGGTAGTGAGTGGAAGTCGTGCACTCATTTAGGAGTCGCAGAGCCTTTGATCTCGCTTTGAAGGAAAGCGTCTAGGCTTAAACTGCCCATTCAGGGACAGCCAGATGCCCATAAAGAGCCATGCTTTGCTTTGATAGAAAATCACTGAGGCCTGTCTAGCAGGTCTGCTTTGTAAACAGATTAGTTAAGGGCTCATCAAGACTGATTTGCATAGGACTCCTTGAGCCCCAGTCACTTTTTCAACCTTAATGAGCAGTGCCACTTCCAGGTTGGAAAGATCACCATTTCCTCCATCTTCTAGCTGGAAATCTGAGACGATGACTTTGTGGGAATGAGGAACAGCGTTCACCTAAAGCAAACCCTTGCTGTCCTCTGCTCATAGGAATACAGGGAGCTAAGATGTGCCTTGCTCTCAGTTGTGAAGGAAACAGGATAAGGGAAAAATTGGGCTTCCCCCAACTCTACCCCCCCAAAAAAATGTCTTCCCCTTCCCCATTGTTTTGAGAAATAAAAGGAGGAATAGCCAGAATTGTGATTGGAAAAGCGCTTGGGCCACAGATACAGACCACAAATTGTTGTCCAGGACCTGCTTGGAGGCAGGCTGGGTTCTAGCAGCGAGGGATCGCTCACAGCAGATAAAACCTCTGCCCTCGCAGAAGGAACCTTCTGGAAACTACCAACATAGAGAAATGGCAGCAGGGGAGGAAAGGAACCGGGCCAGTTTATGAGCAGGTTGAGGAATTCCTGCCAGTTAGCAGCTGTCTGCTTGAGAGGCGGCAAGAGTAGTGTTTCCAGGGAAGGGAAGCCTCTGATGATGCCTCGTGCACTCTGATCAGTGATTGGGAGAATGCTCAGCAGGCCTATCTCCCCTCAGAAAAATTAGCATCTCCTTGCCTTACAATCTGAAGGTTAGGAAAAGAAGTGAAAACTTTTGGTGATTATGATTCCTTAGCAGATAAAAAGTTGAGCAGCTCAGTTAGAGACAGAGGGTAACCCCGGGGAAGAAACTGTTTCTAGAGAAAGTGCAGTGCTGTCTGAAGATTGCAACCCAGGGCTTCACCAAATGCAATGTGTTTGTGGTGGCCACAGGTGTGCTTGTTGGGTTGCATCTACATCACTCTGCTGTTGGGAAATGTTTTTGAGTACTATGAACATAGGCAACACTATGTTGCCGAGCAAAGAACTCGAGTTTTAATAACCACCATTGACTCTGGTGTCCTGTGTGGTCAAGATCAAGGACCTTAGCCTTTCCCTGTTTTCTAGAATTGAGTGCAAATCAGCACACTCTTATAAATGTCACCTTGGATGCCTTTCACTTAGATACAAACAGTGCCACCATGAAAAATGTTAGCAGAGAGGCTGTGGACTCCAGGCCCCACCCAGGTATTCAGGTAGATACGGTGTGTAAGGGGAGGTTGTGATCCTCTGGTTCTCCAAATGGGTTAGATGAGAAAGCAAGGCCTTACTAGGTTGACTGCCTTTGAAGACTGCTGTAAGAGCAAGTAAGGCAGTAAGGCACCTGTACCCCTCCCGAAGAGAGCCAGGTCATGGGATTTCGCTGCCTGTCTCCAATATTTGGAAGCCTTCCTTGAGTGAGAAGCAAGAGCATTTAGCTTCTGTTGCTTTGGAGTCCCAGGTTGATTTCAGGGTAGTAAGATACATCCCTGTAAACCTCTAGCTGCCCAAGCAAAGCCTCTACTTGCAGAGTCACTACCCTAGAATAGAGCCCATGAATGGTCCTGTTTCCAGTGGGACCACATCACAGTGCCAGCACGTGGATCTTTGATGAAGATTCCCAAGCCTGTTGCATTGAAATGTTCCTAACCACACCACACTGGGAGAACACAGAACCCCACCCTGCCCCTCTGTACCAGGTAGATCAGAAGCCAGAAGCCATGCTTAGTCCTGTTTTCCTGGGGGACTAGATAAGTGAGATAGATATTTAAACCCTCATGCATCTTATAAGTCTGTAATCAGACTTTTGAAAACAATCATGAAATTCATTCTTTGCTCACTTCTTGGAATCATTTTGTTTTGAAAGGCAGAATGAGTGAACACAAGAGTGACAAGCATTCACTGTCATCAACTAGTTCACTTCTCATATATTCGTCCACTACCAGCCTGAAGCTGGGATCTAGAAACCCAGCCTGGACCTTCTCCATGCATAGCCAGGACCTAAACACTTGAACCATCACTTGCTGGCTCCCAGAATCTGAACCACCAAGAACTAGAACTGAGACTTGAGTATATCCAATATGGTGCCTTAACCACTAGACCAAATGCCCACCCCACATCCTAGATCTTTTAACACAAAAACATTGAGACAGTATTAAAAGTTGACCAGGAAGGGGTCAATCCCAGTTTTACAATTTCCTAGCAGTTAGTTTCTTCTATCTTGTATTAACATGAGAAGATGGCAGTACCCACCCCAAGGGGCATTGAAAGGCTTAAGTAAGATAATGTATGTGCAGTCCATGGCATATTGCCTGCCATGAAGTACATTTTCACTAAAACAACTAAACTCTTATGAGCCAGTGTTGACCAAGAAGCCAATTGGAAGAATCAGACTTGATGAACACAAGACATTAGTCAGCATTTTCTACCTCAAATGATTCTGGTCCAAATGCACAAAGGTATTTTAATAGGACTTAGTAGAGAAGCCAAACTTGGTAGAAGAGAAGTCAGAGAAATACTGGACTTCTGACTGGCTCTGAGAAAGCACATAAACATCCTGCCAGGTCATGCATGAGAAATGGATCTTGCTGTAGGAAACCCAACCAAAGAGCTGAGGCAGTGGCACAGACCATGGCTTTGTGTGGTCCCTGGGTGCCCAAACACCTCCTTCCCCATTCTTTGAAGTGGAAAGTGGACCCTTTCTCAATCTTATGTAAAGTGTTATTCAGTTGTTTCCAGGCACATCCCCACTGCCACCCAACCAGATTCTTGTCCCTGAGTCTCTGGTTCAGAAATTGTGGAGCTGCCAGTCAAGCAGATATTACCCCAAATCACCCTGGGAACTTCTGGATTAGATATTTGCAAATACAGGGACTCTGCTGATAGGGATAGATGGAAGAAACCCTTTTGGAGGGAAACTAGCCAGCAGATGAAATAAATCAGTGTTGCCTTATGCTTAAATAGAAGTAAAACACAGGGACTCTGTTGATGGGGATGAAAGGAAGAAACCCTTTTGGAGGGAAACTAGCCAACAGTTTAAATAAAGTGCTGCCTAATGCTTAAACAGAAGTATTTGGAGGAGCTGGCACTGTGGCCGAGCGGGTAAAGCCACCTTTTGCAACACTGACATCCTGTATGGGCACCAGTTCATGCTGCTTCACTTCTGTTCCAGTTCCCTGCTAATGGCCTTAGAAAAGCAGTAGAAGATAGCCCAAATGTTTGGGTCCTTGCAACCCACATGGGAGGCCTAGTTTCCTGGCTCATCACTGTAGCCTATCTCAGCACTAGCTGTTGTGGTCATCTGGAAGGGAAGCAAATCTAGAAGAGGAGAGGAGAGGAGAGGAGAGGAGAGGAGAGGAGAGGAGAGGAGAGGAGAGGAGAGGAGAGGAGAGGAGAGGAGAGGAGAGGAGAGGAGAGGAGAGGAGAGGAGAGGAGAGGAGAGGAGAGGAGAGGAGAGGAGAGGAGAGGAGAGGAGAGGAGAGGAGAGGAGAGGAGAGGAGAGGAGAGGAGAGGAGAGGAGAGGAGAGGAGAGGAGAGGAGAGGAGAGGAGAGGAGAGGAGAGGAGAGGAGAGGAGAGGAGAGGAGAGGAGAGGAGAGGAGAGGAGAGGAGAGGAGAGGAGAGGAGAGGAGAGGAGAGGAGAGGAGAGGAGAGGAGAGAAGCAGTTCACACAAGTACTGGGAAATTAAATTACTTGAATGAATACACATAGAACATCTGACCCATTCCGGTTTTGCCTTAAGAAACCTGGATGTTGTATTATGTGTGCTGATGTCAGATTCAGGGAACATGATCAGTGTGCTCAGACTACTTTATGTCCTAGCTATGAATGGTCTAATTTGTATGGTATGCATAGTTTTCATTCTTTTTAAAAAATTATTATTTTATCCGGAAGTCAGATATACAGAGAGGAGGAGAGGAAGATCTTCCATCCGATGATTTACTCCCCAAGTGGCTGCAATGGTCAGAGCTGTGCTGGTCCGAAGGCAGAAGCCTGGAGCCTCTTCTGGGTCTTCCACAGGGTGCAAGGTCCCAAATTCTTAGGCTGTCCAAAACATTGTTGATTGATTAATAAGTTGGTTGAATAATTAAGTGGATCAGTAAATCTAAAAATCTTTTAAAAGAATATAATTGCATAACATATGGGAGTGAATTTTATTCATGTCTTTTGCATAACTAAGATGGCTTTGAGATTTATTTAAAAGGGTGGTCAGGAGATAGGAGATGTTATTATAAAGTCTGAGTTTACTTCAGTATCCCTACAGCTAAGCCCCAGGGCAGAGGCAGAACAAGAAAATGGTCCACTAAGCTTAAGTCTTGTGATGCACTTCCCCCTGTCCCAAGTAGTTGCTACAGTAATTTACAGTTTGGAAAGCTGTGATCACCCTACCTGAAGCAGTAAAAGCTCATATCGGGGACTCCTAATTTATCACAGGCAGTAACTGCTCACAGATTAAACTGTACTAAAAAAGCCATTGCCCAACAGTTAACCCAGAAGATACCATTGAAGCAAAGCTTGCCTTTGTTATTTTTTCTGCCTTAAGAAGAGTGTTTAGTCTACTGGCTATTGTTGGAGCTTGCATTTTTGGATTATACCTTTTGATTTCTTCAAACCTGATTCCAGGTTGCTTTTGGTGTTTTCAGTAATGCACTTTTTGTTTTTCCTTTATGTCCCATCTGACCCGTGGGGAGCTTTTTCAGGGTCTGAAAAGGGTGTGCATTTGATCTATGTCGCAGTTACAGTGGAAAACTGTGTGCAAGGAAAGTGGTGTTAGCAGTTTGGATTAGTCATTCAGTCAAGAGACAGCACTCTCATTTTAATAGCAGAAACAACACCTACAACTTGCACAGCAGGGAGCAGGCATTTAGCCTAGAGGTTTAGTTGCTGCTGTCCCTTTTTAGAGTTTCTAAGTTCAGTTCCTGGCTCCAGCTCTTGAATGCAGCTTCACTGATTAAGACCCTAGGAGGTGGAAGTGTTGGCTCCACACGTGTCACTCACACGGAGACCTGGATTGAGTCCCCAGCTCCCGGCTTTGGCCTTGGCTCCAGCCCAGCCCTGGCTGCCACGGGCATTAGGAGAGTAAGCCATCAAATGGGAGCTCTGCCTCTCTATATTTCTCTCTGTTTTTCAAATAAACAAGTAAATTAAACAAGTTTAAATATTTTGTGTTTTGGTGATTCAACTCTTCCCCCGCCTACCACAACAACAAAAAAACTTGTAAATCACTGATCTTTAAGGGGAAAAATACCTTTAACAACAGACTTCAACAGCAATCGAAAGCAACACATGTGAAAACTTCACGTTAGGAAGTTTACTGTTGAGTTTAGAATTGTTACTGGCTGCCATCTCACTATGTTCTAGTGAAATCTAATAGTTTCTTGTTAAAATCAGAAATGACTTCAAACCAGTCTGTTTAGCAGAAAAAAATCCTCTGAGAAAATTGAATGATACCATAGAACAAATGTATTCAGAAATTCATTAGGTCTGCTCTGCAACCAACACCTGCAGGCATTTGGCTCAGGAGTTAAGACACCACTGGGAATGCCAGTGCCTGAGTTCAATTCCTGGCTACAGTTCCAATTCCAACTTCCTGTTAATTCCCTGGAAGGTGGCAGGTGATGGCTTTGAAGAACCTAGGTATTCTCTGCCTTCTTGATTTCTGTCTTAATTGCTTGGCTGGGGGCTATGTGAACTCCAGGCCTGACAGTCTATGTGACACCCAGCAGGATACCTGGTAGGTCCTGAAGGAAGACCACTCAGGAAAGAGGTCCCTGGTGTTTGATAAAATTCACCTCCCTATAGCTCATTAGTTTGTACTTTTTGAAAGTTGCTTGCTTCAAACCCACCAATGGAAGCCTGCTAAATCATGACTGTATAATTAATAGCCTGAAATGTGTAAGAACCCTGTGCTGTTCAACCTGGGTGTGCTCTCTCTGGCTCTTTTTCCTACCCTGATGTTTCTGCAGCAGCCTAGGCTACAGCAGCTGCTCCCCCTCCAGCCCTGCTGGGCTGGGGGGTGGGTGGTTGGGAGACCTAGGTTAACTTGAATAAACCGCCTTTATACCTTAGCACCAACTTCAGACTCGATGATTTTCTGGAGACATCAAAATCCAGCACAACAGCTTAAGTATTTGGGTCCTTGTTTTTTTGGTGCAAAAAAATTTTTTTAAAGATTTGTTTATTTTGCTTAAAAGAGTTACAGAGAAAAACAGAGACAGAAAGAGATCTTCCATCCACTGGTTCACTGCCCAAATTTCCACAATGGCCAGAGCTGGCTGTTCCAAAGCTGGGAGACAGGAGCTTTTTCTGGGTCTCCCAAGTGGGTGCAGGAATCCAAGGCCTTGGGCCATCCTCTGTTGCTTTCCTAGGCCTTCAGCAGGGAGCTAGGTTGAAAGTGGAGAGCTAGAACTAGAATTGCTGCCTGTATGGAATACCAGAACCTCAGGTAAAGGATTAACCTACTGTGCCGCCATGCCAGCCCCAGTGCAAAAACTTTTTGAATTGTGTCTGGCTGTCCTACATAGGTGGCAAAAGCCCCAATACTTGGGTCATTAACTGCTACTTTTCCAGATGTATTAGCAGGCAGGTGGACTGGAGGCAGAGCAGCCAGAACTTGAACCAGTCTGAGTATGTAGGAAATATAAATAAGTAATTGTCATGATGATGTTTTTTTAAAAATATTTATTATTATTGGACAGCCGGATATACAGAGAGGAGGAGAGGCAGAGAGGAAGATCTTCCATCCGATGTTTCACTCCCCAAGTGAGCCGCAATGGCCGGTGCTGCGCCAATCTGATGCCAGGAACCATGAACCTCTTCCAGGTCTCCCACGAGGGTGCAGTATCCCAAAGCCTTGGGCCGTCCTCGACTGCTTTCCCAGGTCACAAGCAGGGAGCTGGATGGGAAGTGGAGCTGCCAGGATTAGAACCGGCGCCCATAAGGGATCCCGGGGCGTTCAAGGCGAGGACTTTAGGCGCTAGGCCATGCCGCCGGGCCCCCTGTCATGATAATGTTTTGAGGAATGTGTAATGTCTGTAGAATTAAAATGTGCAGCAATGATGTATAAGGCCAGAATGTGGGGAGGAAAGGGAGATAAGCATCCTAGAGCATTACTGGAAGAGATCAGTATGTTTTTATAAAGGAGGGATGGGTGTTATACCTCTAGGACAACAGTGATAAGAAATAGTAAAAGAGTGAGGCTAGTGTCGTGGCGTTGCACATTAGGCCACTGCAGGAAATGCCAGCATCCCATATGGGCAATAGTTTGTGGTCGCTCCACTTCTGATCCAGCTCCATGTTATTGCACATGGGAAAGCAGCAAAAGATGGCCCAAGTACTTAAGTCCCTGTAACCATGTGGGAGACCTGGAGGAAGCTTCTGTCTTTAGTCTGGCCCAGCCCTGGCTATTGTGGCCAGCTGGAGAGTGAATCAGCAAATAGAAGATCTCTCTCTCTCTCTAGCTGTCAATCTTTTAAAAATAAAAATAGCAAAAGTACACACATTTGATATTCTCATGCTGTGTACACCTTGAAAACACCTAGGAGGGCTCCATCAGTGTTAACTGTTAGTATTATCTGTGTTTATACCATCTTTGGCTGCCACATCTACCAATTTTTCTTTTCTTTTACTTACCTGTATTTTTTTTTCAACTTCTCATTTGAGATGTGGAAAAGGAACCATTGCCATCCAAAGAACTTTGCTTTCTAATTTTGATTTCTTTTTCCTTTTTCAGCTCATCTGAGTTATGATTAGACGATTAGAAGTGCAATTTACCATTAGTCTGAAATTCTCTTATTTTTCTTAATAATATAACTTGAATGATATGACCTGAATGTCTTCTGCTGTTGTTAATATTGTTCTATAATATTTTAATAACTTTGTCGCTAGTCTATAATTTATGTAGCCATCTTCCTATTGTTGGCTATTTGGACTATTTCCAATTTTTGGAAGCAATAGTTATGTCTTAATGAACATTGCTACATGCATGAGTCTTTCCTGAGGAGATACTTCTAGAGGTGTAATTGCTGGGTCAAAGGGCCTACAAAAGGTTAAGTTTTTGATTCACATTACCAAATTGCTCCTAATAAGACTATATCTGGTTGCTTTTTAATCAACCACAATGGTAGGATTGGTGATCTATGAGTATATCTAATTTTAAATTATTATACACCAGCATACATTTTCTTATTCTTTTATTTATATTTTGTAGAGAGGGAGAGGAAGCTCTCATCTATTGGTTACTCTCCAGCTGCCCAGACCAAGCCAGGGCTGAGTTGGGACCTAAACCAGGGAAGGGAACTCAATCTAGGTCTGTCATGTGACTAGCAGGGACCCAGTTACCTGAGCCATCAGCACTGCTTCCCAGGGTCTGCAGAATCAAGAGCCAGGGTTAGAAATCACACCCAGCTACTCCAGCCTTGGACATGGGCATCTTAGCCACCAGGCTGAATTATCCTTTATTTTTTTTTGTAGCTTTGTGAAATGCCCTCATATTTGTAATAGGCTCAATGGCAGATAAGGCAATCCTGAAGGTCACTGTCTTGCAACTGCAGGATTATGCCCAGCTACACGGAATTGTGTTGATGTTCACAAGGACCCATGGGATATTCACAGAAAGGGGTGCTTTGATGCTCTTGGCTTGATCTGGGCAATCTTTGTTCAGAAGTGAGGTTTAGGGAAGGACTTATAGGCTGATCATGGATTGTTCCAGAGCGGGAAGAAATAGCAGCGCAGACACTTGCCCACCTGGCCCAGAGTGGCTGGATAAGAGAAGGTGCCAAGGACTGCGAAGGGGCGTTGAACCAGGGTGGCATCATGCTGGTTTGGGGACAGGGTAGCCACCCTGTGCTGGACTTGATAAAATAGATACCAGCTGCCCACATGGGACCTGAACATGTGAAACCTTGATGAAAAGGACAAATCTTAGCCCCGTTTGATACCCTTCAGTTGAGTATTCCTCTGAAATGGGAAGAAGCTGGAACCCTCCTGCTTTTTATTATCTTAGAAAAACATAGTAAACCTTGCCAATTTGCTAGATAGTGTCGGAAGGCTAATAAAAACAAAACTTTCTTCCTCTCTCAGCAGAATGGAATTACTCACCTTGTTACAAATTGGGCTGCCACCAATTAAAAGAAGGAGGGAGGGATGGTGAGAGCTTCCGTACCTCCCTGCTGCTCTTAATCCTGTAGCTTCAGTCCCCACGGACCTTAAAACTAAACCAACCACCAAATATTGAAAAATAAAAGCAAACTTAATTAGAGGGATTGTCAAGAACGCCTTTTGTGTAGGAAAAGGAGGGCAGAGGGGAGGTGTTGGAAGAGAACCCCTTCAAAGGTGAGGAAGAGAGCTCTGAGCCCCTTTCTCCCTCTCAAGGGACTTCAAAGCAAAAATTTGTGAGTTCTCTGGGGATGCCAGGACAGCACTGGCATCCTGTTAACTCAGGTATGGGGCCTTGTTACAGGTGGAGGAACCAGGCCTTCCCTGCCAAGAGCAGCCTGAGCTGAGCCAAGCCACACTCTCTCACTGTGGGGTTGACCCCCCTCCCCCGTGGCCTGAGCCAGGGTGCACACCCTCCACCTGAGCCAGCCTAGTGACTCCTCAGGTCGCCTGCACATACATCCATAGGTGGCCAGTGGCAGCTCTGATTGGCACGAATTCCCTGCAACTGTGTCTATCACCCCACATGAGGAGCAAGGAAAAGGTGTTGTATGTCATGTGCCAGCCGATCCCCTCGACCGCCTGGGCACGACCAACAGATTTTGATCCCATCTCTTCTACCCTGCATTGCTTGGGCTACAAAACCATGGTACTGAGTTCAAAAGCCAGAATTTAAAGGCTCAAGGAATGAAATGGTGGCGAATGAAATTTTGAGGTGACAGAGATTGAGGTGGTAGAGGGATGGAGTCAGACTGACTGCCTGGGTGACCTTTTCTCACCAGACCTGTCTCCCAAGGGTAGACGGGCTAACAGATAGTGCACCAACCAGGACGCTGTAAGCATGCAGAGGCGATACCCTTGACTACCCAGTAGGACCCAGCATACAGGAAATGTTTGGTGCAAGTAAGGGCTCCTCCCACTCCCGAGTCCAGAGAAGTGCTAACTGGATCAGACTTCACTGCTGCCCAGAGAGGTGTCAAAAGCACATGTTCCAGTGCTGGAGTTGTGATACAGTGGATTGAGCTGCCCCGAGTCAAGCTGGCATTCCATATAGGTATCAGTTTGAATCCCGGCTGCTCCGAGTCCAGTGCAGCTGCCTGTGAGTGGCCTGGGAAGTCAGCAGAGGATGACCCAAGTCCTTAGGAGCTGGCAGATAGAAAATTCTCTCTCTCTTCCTCCTTACCTCC
The DNA here is from genome assembly GCF_030435755.1 of Ochotona princeps. NCBI lineage: Eukaryota > Metazoa > Chordata > Mammalia > Lagomorpha > Ochotonidae > Ochotona > Ochotona princeps. The sequence goes on from NC_080851.1 coordinate 26,967,515, forward strand.
CTCCCTCTATTGTAACTCTGTCTTGTCAATAAAAATAAATCTTTTTTAATAAGTTTTATTTTGATGCAAATATTTTTGAAATCTGTACATGGTTTTCTCATAACGCACCATTGCCACATTTTGAAAAACATTTATTTGAAAGGCAGAGTGACAGGAGTGCATTAGCAGGAATGCTGGATTGGAAGCATAGGATCCTGGGTACTCTGACACAGGATGTAGGTGTCCCTAGTGCTAGTTTAACCTGTACCACAATGCCCGTCTCTCCACTAATGTTTCGAAGACCCTCACACAACAAGGGCAGGCACCCTTCCTCCCAGCTCAGCCTCCGGCCCCCGGCTTCAAGGAGCAACTGTTGTTAGCAGTTGTTCCTGTGTCCTTGCCGAGGTAGCCTGCAGGTGGATATACATACCTTTCCATGTTGGTGTGTGGGTGTCAGCTGCACTCTTCAAATCAGAAGAGGTGGCATGTTACGAGCATCATTTTGCATATTAATTTTTTCCTTGAATTTCACAATGTATCTTGGAGTTACTTTCATATCAGTGTATATGGATCGGCCTCCTTCTTTGTACCAAAATTTAAACATTCTCATGCTGACAATTACGTTGTTCCTAGTCTTTTGAAATGACAAATTGCAAAGAAGATCTTTGTGCTTATTTCCTTGAATACATTACATTTGAGGACTAAAATCCTGTCACTCTAAAATATAAAGCTATAAACCCCCTAGAAGATAACATGGGAAAAAACATAGAAGAATTTGGATATAGCCATGACCTTTTAGATATAACACTAAAGGCATAATCTGTGAAATGAATAATTGTATTTTATTTATTTTTAAATTTCATTTATTTATTTGAAAGGCAGATAGATCTCATCCACCGACTCACCCCTGAAATGCCTGCAGCAGCCAGGGCTGTATCAGGCTGAAGTCAGGAACCGGAAGCACAATCTGTGGGTGGTAGGGACCCAAGTACTTACATCATCATCTGCTGGCTCCCAGGATGTGCGCTAGCAGAAAGCTGGATGGAAACCAGATTAACCAGGCACTCCTCCATGCGATGTGTTTGTGCTAAGGAGCAGTTTAACTCTATCGCAACATCTTCTCCTAAGTGGCATGAAATCATCTTTAAAAGTACGTGTTAGGCAACTTTACACTGTTTTGAAAATGTAGAGAGTTTTCCATGCGTTCGTTACCTCCTGTACCTGATGCATAAAACAATAATAGTGTTTACCAACCCTTACTACATGACCTCATTTAGGCTGTAGATCACTCCATAGGATAGAATTATCATCCTTAATTTCGGCCTTCGGGAACCAAAAGCACAGAGAAGTTAAATAACTCACAAAAGGCCACCTGTAGTAGTAGAAACAGGATTGTGCACTGACCATGTGAGTCCTGAACCTCAATCTCAACTCACCTTGCTGCCTGAGAATTAGCACAGCATCCTCAAAAATATGCATTTCTGGGCCTGGTGTGGTAGCGTAGTGGTTAAGGTCTTTGCCTTGCACGCCCAGGATCCCATATGGGTACTGGTTCTAATCCTGGCAGCCCCGCTTCTCATCCAGCTCCCTGCTTGTGGCCTGGGAAAGTAGTCGAGGACAGTCCAAAGCCTTGGGACCCTGCATCCTCGAGGGAGACCAGGAAGAAGCTCCTGGTTCCAGATTGGCTCAGCTCCAGCCATTGCGGCCACTTGGGAAGTGAACCGATGGACGTAAGATCTTCCTCTCTGTTTCTCCTCCTCTCTGTATATCTTACTTTCCAATAAAAATAGATAAATCTTTAAAATGTATGCATTTCTAGATGTGCCCACATTAAAATAGTTTTCATTAGCATCCTAGACAGAAATAAGTCTCAGTAACAAGGCATGGACCTGGGCTCGGCAGCGTGGCCTAGTGGCTAAGGTCCTCGCCTTGATCCCATATGGCTGCTGGTTCTAATCCTGGCGGCTCCACTTCCTCTCTGTCTCTCCTCCTCTCAGTATGTCTGACTTTGTAATGGAAATAAAATAAATCTTTAAAAAAAAAAAAACAAAAAGGCATGGACCGGAAGGGAGGGGAGGGGAGAGGAGAAGGAAGAAAAAGAAAAAAGAAAAGACACTGCTTACCCCAGAGTGGCACATTTTAGACCCCCCAAATCTTAACTATAATTCCGAAGTTAAGCTTGCTTTATCCTCTATTTAGGGCCTGTGCTCCACATTCCCCTCCTCTCCCTCCCCCCACATCCCTCTTTATCCTGCTCTGCATCTCCAGCCTCTAAGGGCAGCCCCGGTCAGCCTTCAGCCTTCGTGTCCCCTGACTCCGGTCTGGGTTGGCCAGTGACACTCAAATGGCAAGAGTTGAGAAACGTCCCTTCTGGGCTGCTGCCTGTGATGTCTCAGTCTCGGCATCTGCTTTGGGCTGCAGCCCACTGAATCTCAGAAATTGCTGATGTAACTTCTTCTAAGAAATATCTTTCCCAACAGATTTTTTTTTTTTTGGTTGCTTTGGAGGACTCTGTTCCCCCACGCAACACTGTGCTAAGTTCCATGTCCCTCTAAACTGAGTGGGTTTGTGTGTGTCTGTCTCTAGCCTCTCAGGAAAAGCCAGTGTTTTCCTGCACACTGTGGAGAGAGAACAGCTATTTTTGGAAAGTGCTGTTTGGCCGGCTCCCTCATGGAAGTTTGTTTCAGTTAGTCTGTTTCTAGTCACTCCATGGTAGACATGACTACCTCAAAGATGAGTACAGCAATAATTCTTATCCCGTGTGCTCCTCACTTGGCATGATCTTGACCCTCCTTTCATTGAGAAGTGGAATTTGTGTCCCCCTAGCGCCTTTGGGTTTGGTTGAGCTTCCAATTGATTCTAACAGAAGGGTTATGAAAAGACTTCTGGGATTAGAGCATACAAAGCCAGCTTTGGCTGTCTTCTGGAATGCTCAGTCTCCCAAGGCACCCTCCCAGAACCCTTGCTCTCAGAACTGATCTGTTAGACTCTGAAATGCCAAGCCATGTCAGGTGCTCTGGGTCATGGTGCCAGTGGTGCCAGGTTCCTGTTTATCCCAGCTCAGGCACTAGAACAAAAGTGAAAAAGTCATGTGGCAAGTGGATCCTCTGCTTGCAACTGTTCCAGCCCCTCCCAATCCAAACTTTCCCAACTGAGGCCATAGACATGTTAGAACAGAGGTGGACCAGCCCCATGTACCCTTTCCAGTACTTGGACCCTGGAGCTCATGGGTATAATACATGGTTGTTGTTTTATGCCCCAAATGTGGGGTGCCATGTTTTGCAGTCTCAGTAACTTTAACAAGAGCACATTTCATGCTCAGTGTGCTATAGTTAACAAGATGAAGTATATGCTGACTCATTTAGAAATACGTAACTCTCAAGACCAAAATTTAAATTTTTCCTCAATCATCTAGTCAGTGATTTAAAAATAAGTATACGTTTTTAAAGACAAAGGATGCTGTAAACATTGAATACATTGTTAAAATTCCTCCACCTTGGAATTTTTTCTTTTTAATTATTAATCTGAAAGACAGAGACAACAGAGAGAGAGATCGCGCAAGAGAAAGATCTTCCATCCGCTGTTTCACTCCTCAAATGCCACAGCTAAGGGTGAGCCAATTCAAGTTCCAGGATCCTGAAACTCAGTCTGAGTCTCCCATGTGGGTGGTAGAGGCCCAAGTACTGGAGCCATCACTGCTGCCTCCAGGGTGCACATTAGCAGGAAGTTGGATCAGAAGCAAAGGAGCCATGACTCTAACCAGGCACTTCGATATATAATGTCACATCCCGGATGGCATTTTAGCTGATGTGTCGTATACCTACCCCTAGTGCTACTTTCATAATGTGTGCTGCAAGTTTTCTTCCTGTTGCTAGGATTGCCTCTAATCTTGCAGCCATCTATCCCTGTTTTAATGGAAACAGATCACATTATGCCTCCCACCCCTGCTCTTGCTAACACTCTTATCTAGAAGTCTTCAAAAAGTTCATGGGAAAAACTTAATTCCATTTTCCATGAAATTTTTGAAATACTCTGTATTAGTATGAATCACATGAAATTGTTATTTCTCAGGTCATAAAAGGCATAATCAGCTGTTTCCTGTCATTCACCCTATAGCAATTCTTAACTCCTTAACCACATATGTGTGGGGCTACATTCTTCTCTCATCCTGAATGGCACTTGGTTCCCACTTTCCTTTTCTGCCCCTACTCCAACAAAACTGATTTTTTTCTTGTCTTTTCCTTCATAGCACTTATCATAATTCCTGATTATAGATGTGCTTATTATTTAACGTCTGGGAGCCTAACTAGACTTATGTAAACTACAAGGGCAGCAGAGCACCATGTCCCAGCCCCTGACAAGGGGCCTGGCATCAGAAACACTCAATAAATGTCAGCTGAATTAATGCATATACAATGTGGCTCTCTTCATATGCAGACAGTGTTTTCATTCTGTTGCCAGAGTGTCCCATATTCTCCATAGTCCTGGCCATTGTGTCTAGGTCAGAATTTGAGCTTTTAGAGAAATGAACGATTCCAAATCCAGACTGCCCCTAAGAAATAACAGAACGTTTGATTGCTTACTGAAGGAAGGATCTTTCCACACATCAATCAACTAAATATCTCAAGGAATGGAGCCCAGGCTTGGCTGAGATGCACTGTCCTGGAGGGCAAAAACCTCTTCTACAGAGGGCTCTGTGCCCAGTACTGCCCAAAGCTTAGATGCCTTTTTACCATTGCCCAGGGGTACAGTTTCAAAACCTGACCAGCTCATTTCATTCCCAGTCCCAAACAGTAAACTTTTGAGAGCCAAGGCAAATTAAATTTTTCAAGTAACTTTTCCATTATCTGTACCAAGAGACAGTTTTAGTGTTTTCACTAGTCTTGAACAATACCCCCAAATCTACCCAAATAAACATGAAATTTGAACTGAGAGTGTGCATAAAAGCAGGTTCATCAACTTCTCCTTCCAGTGGCACTGCAGTGCTTATGTCTTTCCTGTGGGAAAATACTCAGAACATCATTTTACTCTTCCTTTCCTGTCTTTCCCAGGCTTAGAGATTCCATAAGTCATACCCATCCATTATATCTATCCACTCACCCATCCGTTTAGGAACTTAATCTGGGTTTTCCAAATGGGTGACAAGAACTCAATTACTAGAGCCATCACAACCAGACCAGGGTCTGCACTAACAGAAAGTTGGAATCATGATTTAAGGATGGAGTCAAATATCAAAATCATGAACTCCAATATGGGATGTGGGCATCCTAATCAGCTTCTTAACTGCGGAACAAATGTCTGTCCATCTATCCACATGAATATTAAGTTTCTACACTGTAACCTTTTCTATATGGCCATTTCTTATCCATTAGCAAGTGCAACAAACTAAGTAAGGTTTAGTCTCACATGCACTTAAACAGAAATCAAACTTGCAAAAAGCATCGTTAAAACACAGAGTGGGTAATGATTTGCCATTGGTAGGAGAAGTAAAGGAACGCTTTTCAGAGATGGTTCCAGCTGGGCTTTGATAAGACAGAACTCACTGGATTAGAAGCAGGACAGGTGACAGATGAATTCACAATAAAAGAGTCAAAAATGCTAGAATAAATCTAGTCAAAATAAATCAGGCAGTAGATGGGTGCTTGTTGACCCCTTACCCTAAATGTACGTTCAGCCCACCGAATTTCCGGAATCCAGAACGTGTTGCTCTTGTTGCTCACATTCACACACAGGTAATTCCATTTTCATAAACTTTATTGATCCCACCATGCTTTTTACAGCCACTGATTTTATATACCCTTCCAATCAAACTGCAAGTTTATCATCTCACTTTGTACATGTTGTAGTAATTGAAATGCTTGCCTTAATGGCACAGTAAGGCTCTGCACAACTCACCAGTGATGTTGCTGACTTAGCACAGTTTGTCTCACTTTCCTGCATTGTTCTTATTAAAGCTTTAACAACCAACTAAGCCATTTCCCTTGAGAACATCCTGGGAGGAGGAAAGTCTTACTTTCATCCCACTTGGCTGTTCTCAGAGATGAGCAGAATTTCAAATTGGTCTCACTTTTTCAGTAAATACAAATCAAAAGTTGTTTCAATTATATGTTGTTCTAGCAAACCACCCTGAGACATAATGGCTGGAATAACAACAGCTATCTGTTCACTCTCACAATCCCATAGGTTAGCTGGGCTCAGCTGGATGGTTCTTCTGCTCCATGTGGCACTGGTGGGGCAGCAATCACCTGCAGCTTCCCTGGCTGTAATTTTAAGTTGACTCACTGATTTGACTGGCTTTCGGCGCCGGCTGCTGGCTAGAAGCTCTGCTGGGGCTGTTGACTCGAGTACTTAAATTTTCCTCTCTACAGTCATTCATGGCTCTTAATTCGATTCCAAAGCAGAGCAGGTCCAGTACACAATAGCAAAAACCACACACTTCTCATGGCTCAATATCAGATGATATAAGCCACAGGGTCATTCCAGATTCAGGGTACATATTTGAATAGTTTCTCTTGAGAACAAAGATGTGAGTATAAGCAAAATTTGCTAATTATTCTGGTCTAATGTTGAGATTAACTCTTAACTATGCTATTTATCCAAAGCAATATTTTTCTAAACTTATTTTTTTTTTACAAATAATAGTTTTCCAAACACCGAGTTTGTTCTGGCTTTTTCTTTTAGATTGTTCACTCAGGAATTCATTCATTCACTATCTTTGATACATTTTATTCTAATCACTCTCTTGAATGCTGTGGTGCCAAGATGACTGAGACCTTGGTCCTTACTTCCATGACCTCACACTCGGAATCTAAACTGCACAGCTGAGCACGTACTCTGTCAGACAACAGTGAGGGCAATAACATAAAGCAAGCGGTGAGGGCACACAGAAGGTAGTCAGCTTGTCCCAGGTCAGTGAAGGCTTTGCAGAGTACATGAGGGAAATTCAACGGGTTTATGAAAAAAAAAGATTAAAAGATAGACTTATCTCCATGCAAAAAATGGAATACATTATATAGTTTTTTTATAACATGCATTTTCTTAAAATTTGTTGCCTTAATTTATTTGAAAGGTAGAGAAATATAAAGGTGAGAAAGAGGTAGAGAGAAAGAAAGCGAGAGATTTCGTCTGCTGGTTCATTTCCATATGGCTGTAGCAATTGGGAATGCGCAGTGGAAGCTGGGAACCTAGTACTCAGTCTGGGTCTTCCACATGGGAGGGAGAGACTCAAACACCTGAACTGTCACCCGCTGCCTCTCAGGGTACGCCTTAGCAAGACGCTAGATCAGAAGTGGAGCAGGGACTTGAACTCAGGGACTTTGGTATGTGATAGGGGTGTCACTGCTGAACAAAACACCAATCCCCATTACATGCATTGTTTAGGAATTTTCCTATGAAAAGACGAATGCCAGAGGAAGGACAACCAAAGTTGCTGGGCCAGGCAGGTGACGGTCCTGTATAAATGGCAGTGAGAGGGAAAAGCTGTGTTGTTTTTAAATGTTTATTTTATTTGAAAGAGCTTCAAAGAGAACTACACACACATACACAGAGAGATCTTCCATCTGCTGGCTCACTATACCAAATGTCTGGTCCAGGAGCTTCATCCAAGTTGGCTGTATGAGTGGATAGGGGCTTAAGTACTTGGGCCATCCTTTGCTGCTTTTTGCTGCTGTGTTAACAGGGAGCTGCATGGCAGGTGCAACAGCCAGGATCTGAACTGGTACCCATGTGGGATGCTGAGGATGCAGACAGTGGCTTTACCCACTATATCACAATGCTGGCCCCAAAGGCAAAGTTTTACTAATTAGCAAGTGATGCTATCTTGATCGACAAAGCCATACTTTTGGCAGTGTGGTATACAGGTTTGAGGAGGATGTTTTGGGGAAAGAGCTTATAGGGGAAAAAAAGCACAGAGATTTAAGAACAAGACAAGAGGGAACACCACATTGGAGAAACTCCTGAATGGCTCAACACTGGTAGACATGCACCCATGATAGCAGCCTGGGAAGGCCAGGACATCTCCTGGAGATGTGGCAGGCATGTGCCAAAGCTTCCTCCTTCTTGGTCCCCAGTTGCATGTGTTCTGTCTGAACACTGGGCTCTCCAGCTTGTGTTTCTGAATGCAGCTGCATCTGTTGCCTGGAACATCATGTTGTGAGTGGATGGTGTTCTCAGGCTCCCGGTGCTGCTGCGCCACAGGGCTCCCCCAGGGAATCCCATCAGGCATGTTCTCTGGGGCCTCTCCCATCCCCTGGTGAGCCCAGATCTTTGTCTTGGTGGATGGGCTTGTCAGAGTTCTGTGCATCACAAGTCAAAGGGCTCCCAGGATGGAGAACTCTCAAGGGGATCAGCGGAGAGGGAGCTGGGGTCATGCAACCTTGTTGTTGTTTGCCCTGCTGTGAGAAGCCGTTTGGCATGCCCGGATGGCACCTCCATGCTCTAATTGCTGAGCTGCCAGGGTCCCAGCAATCTCCTGAAAGCCTCTTAGGGGTGACCTGTTCATATGGTGTGTTGTCATTCTTCAGGTTGTCTAATCCCCTTTTCTGCCTGTTCTGCTCTGTGCTCCCCCAAACCAAGAGTATCATGAATGCTTTTAAATACACTGCAGACACAACACACGTATACAATGGAAAATACAGCAAAAACAGGAAGCAATAAAAATGATAAATGATCGCATCACAGGTAGCATTTGGAATGGATTTTGTTGTTTATTTTGGTATGTCTTTTTTTCTTTGTGTATTTACATATGTGATTTTTAAAAATTGTTTGAAAGGCAGAAAGACGGAGAGTAAGACAGACACAGAGCTTGCTCCTCAAATGCCAATGACAGTGGGGGCTGGGCCAGGCTGAGGTCAGGAGCAAGGGACTTCCAACACATCTCCCGCATGAATAGCAGGCACTCAAATACTGGACACATTACTTGTTGCCTTCCAGGGAGGAACTAGCAGGATGTGGGTGTACAAAGCAGCAGTTTAACGTGCCGTGCAAAACCCTCCTTGCAAACCATTGAACTTTATACTGTAAGTGGGCGACTGCTATGACATGTTAATTATACGTCAACAAGGTTGTTTCAAAGAAGAAATTACCAAGCAGAGAGATTTAGAAGCCCTTCAAGGTTTGCCTGTGTTCATGTGTCTTCTAGCTGTCTTTCCTCCCTGAGGGGCTCCTCTGCTGTGACGGGGAAGTTGTGACACCTGCTGCCGTTCTCGCATCACCCCTGCACACGTGACGTGGTTCGTCTGCATCTGCATCTTGGCTTTCCTGCCTTCTTCAGCATTGTTGGTGAACCGTTCCTTGCTTCTGCAGTGCTAACTTTGGGCTCTGAAGAGCCATGAATCACACTTTCCATTCTGCTTTCTCTTTAAAGTGATCTGAGATACTTTGGATAAAGAATGAGGCAGCACATAAAAATAACTGGTAGTATACCAATTTGTCTCATCTGGTGGTTTGGGAAATGCACATTTGTAAAGTTCTAGCCACTGTGAAAAGCTACCAAAAATTGCCTCTCATCTGATGGAGGGGTGTAATTTTTTACTTTATGTTATTGATCAGCGAGCTAGGTGATATTTTACTTGGTGGCTTGTCCCGCAAAAGCCACACCACCCAGCATACCACAGCTATCAGGCCAACTGAATGAGCCAGCCATCCCACAGAGCTAGAGGCAGCTGTGGAAAAGGCCAGTTTTATGAATGCATGCACAAGGCAGTCATGCTACCTCAAAGTGTCCATGAGACTTGAAGTACCCAGTTTAGGAAGGCAGCATTTCCTTACAGACAAGTTGGAAGAGACTGTTTGACAGTGAAAGTCAGACTGCTTTGATTTTTACATAAATATAGTTAAACATGGTCTTGACAGGTTTATTCTAATTTGGTAAAGGCAATAATTTTACGGGATAGGAGCTGTTTCTTTGCAGTCCTGACTCCTGCTGTTCCTTGGGTATTTTCTTCTAATTGGCAGATTGATGGGCTCCCAAGCATTCGCTTAAAAACCATTTGCACAAGAAGAAAGACGAATTGGAGGGGTGTGCTTTTTCTCCTGAAAGATTACTTCTAATAGTGTGGCTAAAAAAGGCTCCTTCTACTTCCAGCTGATAAATTATTTCTGGCATATTAATTGACGTTTTGCCTTTTTCAATTTAATTTGTATAAAGGTAATAAATATGCTTAGTTTAGAAGACAAATAATACTACAAGACTTTAAAAAGACAGCCATTCCTTTTCCACTCAAATCTCCTCTTCCAATCCCTGCTTCCCAAAGGAAGTTCCTTTCATCTCTTTCACTTCTCTTCCTATTTATTGACCTTCCTATATTTCTGCATAGCAGTATTATACTGCTATTTTCTATCTTAGAGCTATGGGTGTTACTGCTATGAAAGATGAGAGTTCAGCCATGTCATACTTCTCCACCTCATCATCCTTGGAGCTACTCTCCCTCTCTTCTGTGTGAAGTTCTCTGTTTTTGTTCGTTGCTGGCACTGCTGTTAATCTCTTCTTTCTTGATTCATGAATTTTTTTGTTGGAATATATCATTAATAAGTTGTTGAAACATGGCACATGGGAGGCACATTGTGTCTCTCTTTTCCTGTATTCGTAATTGAAATCATAGCTAGGGATAAAATTCCGGTCTCCAAGAACCTCAGCTTGTGGTATTGTTATAGAGCAGTATGATGCTATACTGATTCCTGTGTGTTCCATTTCTCTTTTTCTCCTGTCTCTCTGCCATGCATCCCAGGTTAAAATTTGATTTTTTTTCTTTTTTGCCCAGAACACTGAGCTATTTTGATAATATGCTTTTGCTACTGGACATTTTCATTCATTGAGCGGGGCCTCTGGTCTCAAAACTCATATCCTTCAGGGAAAAGTTTTATATAACTTCTTTGGGTAAATTCCTTGACTCATTTTATCTATCTTATCTTTCAGAAAACTAAATGTCTTGAGTTGCTTCTTCATTTTTTTTCTGTTTCTTTGCTTATTTATTCTATTTTCTGTGATCCTCAATCATCCTGTAATTCATCTATAACATTTCAGATTTCATTCTTACACATTTCAAGTTCCAGGAGCTTTGCTGTGTTCACTGAATACCCTTCTGTCTGGTCTGTGATTTCCCTTCCTCTCCCACTGCATCAGTCACTGTTCCCTGAAGTATGGCTCATGGCCTGCATCAAAGGAAAGATAACCCCATATGCAGCTTGAGCCACATTAGCAGACAGAAGGCACTTTGGAACTTTCTTCTGTTTCCTACTAGAGACATGGTATGTCTCCATAGTATATTTGACTTCTCCTCCTTTCTTTCAAGGCATTTCTCTCTCTTTTTTTTTAATCAAGAATTTACTAGTCAGATTATCATCAAAATTTGTGTATATGTATATTCAGTTCTCCAGAGAAGCAGAATCATTAGGACACACACAAACACATCCTGTCTGAACTTCTCTGTATGTATGTATCTATGTAAACATCTGTCTGTTTATGTAAACATTAAATTTCTGTCTGAATCCACTATTCCTGTTCCTAGAGCTGTACTTGTAAGAAATTGGCTCACATAATTGTGGGGACTGTTAATTCCCAAATCTGCTCTGCAGAGTGGGCTGAAACGAAGAGCTGATGTGACCACCTTTCTTTTTTTTTTTTTTGTCACTTCACTCTTCTATTTATTTATTTTTATAATCTTACTTAGTTGATTAGAGTACAAAGGGTCAAAGGCTACAGGAAAGTGGGTAAGACCATTGTTTCCACACTAATATCATCATTTTTCCCCTATATTCTGGGGTCAGGGGAGAAACAAAGGGAGAAGCCCCACCCAGCCTCCTGCCCATCCCAGGTCCCCGATGTGAGGCATGCTCCAAGGGATCTTCTCTTCTGCATCTTAACTCTAAAAGCAGAGAAAGGAGAAAGAGAACTGAGAGACTGTTCTCCTTCCCACAGCCTTTACCTCTATGTGAACCTGCCGTATCTCAATGGATGTTTCCAAGCCATTCTGTACTCAAGACCTAGTGAATGCCTAGAACCCACACGTGCCCTTGAGAATCCTGAGGTTTCAAAGGTGCCATTGTGATATCCTAGTCTCATATCAAAATCAAGTTTCCACAGAGTTAACTTCTTTCCCCCAGCAGCATCTCCTCCTGTCCTTGTCCTCTCAGGTTTGAAACTTGGGAACCACCTGTTTCTCATTCTTGTTGAGAACACCCAGCTTCCTCAGGATTTGTCTCCTTACCCTTCCCCATCTGCTCGAGGGATGTGCTCAAGGGGGCTCTGTGCTCTGAGGACTGGAGCTCAGCCTAGGGCTGTAGAGGGTCCAAGACGGGGTCTGGGGGAGGCCTGTCCCAGGAGCACACACCCCATCTGGAAGCAGACAGAACACCAGATTCTAGGTCACCCTGGAGGTTGAGGAGTGTCTGGTCATCCCTCAGTCCCCACTGTTGCAAGGTGGCTGCCCATGGAAACAGATTCTGAGTCAAATCGGGACTTGTGGAAGCACTCGTGGGGAAACACCTGGGGCAGGGGAGTGGGCAGCAGGATGGACAGGGGCTCCATGGTAGCCTCCTAGGTGCTGAGAGTCTTGGAGGACCTTTCATGGTGCCCCCCCTTCTTCCCCATGGGTGCATGGGTACCAGGCCTTTATTCCTTCACGGAGCAGTCGTTGGACACAGACCACTCCTGGGGAGAGTGAGTGATCCTGGACAAAGCAACTATATTTAGACCAACTGGTACCCAAGGTCTTCCTGCCAGTAGCTGTTCCCACATTAGAAAGCTGGTCCTTCATCCTTCAAGGGGCATGTGGATCCCCACACAGCTGGCAGAACAGGAGACACCAGTAGTCAGTGGCTGGTTAGCTGCATACAGAAGCTGAGAAGAGTGAGGTAGCCTTTCATTCATTCAGTTGATTTCATGCTACCCTTCAGTCAGACCGTGATAGGAGTGGATGTAAAATGATAAAAATCACAGCTTGCAGGCTGTCTGGAGATACCACAAAAGGGGCAGACACTGTCACACAATGAGAATCAGAAAACAGAAAATGAGAGTAAAAACGTGTTTTTTAAGATGTTTTAGGACATGATAAAATGCTAAGTTAAGAGAACACAAGCACATACTGCTTTAAGCAGATTTGCTTAAGCATTCATTTTCTAGCACGTATTTTTGCTAAACTGGTGCTAAAAAATCTCTTGCTATCTGAGTTTTAAACATTCTAAGCTATATTTTTCACATAACCAGTTACCTAGAAACACTGGATGCATTGAACTTTTTCAGTCAATATTGTCCTTGTCTTTTTGGTAGTGTATGATTAATTTTTTTCTCTTTTGAGCATATAAAAATGTACATAGATTACATGGAAAAATACTGGAAAGAAATTTATCAAAATGCTAACAGTGATTATAACCTCAGGCAGCTTGCTAATATCTGCAAAATTTATTTCTTCTTTAAGTTTTTTTTTTAAATCTTGGTATCTTTCCAAATTTTCTTCAATAAGGATAAGTGATTTTTTACAGTCAGGATGAAAATACTTCAGAAATACAGTGTAAGAGGCAGGTAAAGTGGTACAGAAGATTAAACCACTTTGGGGGGACATCTGCATCCTTTATCAGAGTACTTGGTTTAGGTACCACTTGTTTTTGAGCCAGATTCCTGCGGATGTACATCCTAGGAGGCAGCAGTGGAGAATCCACGTACCTGACTTCCTGCCGCCCATGTGGGAGACCCAAATAGCTCTGGTCTGGCCCAGTCCCTGCTGGTGCACGCCACTGGGGAGTGAACGTGTGTGTGTGTGTGTGTGCACAAAAGACAATAAGGAGCAAACGGTAGCGTGTCCTGGAAGAAGTATCACCAGCAGCAAGAACTGAAAGTGAGTCAGGCTGGGCATGGAGAGGAGAGTACGCACAGGGCTGCCCCAAGCAAGCATTTCAAGCAGAAAAAAAAGAAATGTGGCACAGCCCAACAATGAGAAGAGGCGTGATTGTTAAAAAAGCATGTTGAGAAAACGAGAAATAGAGAGCCCTCTGTGGTAGGAGTTGAGAGAGACGAGGCTGGAGGGGCAGAATGGAACACCTGCATGCCACCCTGTTCTAGCCAAGAAGGACCCAGAACTAAACAGGGGACAGATTAACGGATGCCTTTTTGTGTGTAGAACTAATTTAGAAGTGAAAACTGATTTAGAGCGCAAAACTTCATGCCTTACAAGAACTTCCCTGGCTGGAGCAAGGAGACCTCACTCAGGCCAAGATACTGTAGATGTGAACACACTCACACTGACACACATTCACTCTCATGCACACACTCACACACATACACACACACACCCTTAAGGCTCCAAAATCTACAGTTTAAAAACACAAAAATGAGAAAAGAACCAGCCCAAGCCCATTCCTCACGTTTCCCAGTAATAACAGAGATTTGCAGGCAGATCTAATCCAGGGGTCTGCTCTCTCGGCAGGTCGTTAACAATGCTAACTGTTAGCAGCCTGGGAACCCATTAAAAGCACATGGCCAGGCCCACGTGGTTGGGGCCAGCTGCTGGCTGCGGCAGCCCATTGTGCTGAGCAGGTCACTCGCCTTTGCAGAGCTCAGCACCTCCTTGCCATCGTCGTGTATGCCAGCTGTGCTGGGTTTGCTGTGGACACCATCAGCTCAGCTCCGTCCAGGGTACTCTGCATGGCACTCAGCGTCTCCCCTGCCCTGCCTTGGTTTTTCTCAGTGCATCTGGGGAACTAGGTAGGACTTTGGAGCACTGTTTTTTCTCTTGGACCCATCCTGCCTGCCTGAGCACTCCCAGCAGCCTAGCTGCTGGCTGGCTGAACTCCTTGCCACTTACACCCAGGCTGCTGGGATCCATTTCCAGCTGCAGCTCTGCCCCTCTCACCTGCTTTTGCCCTACCGTCATGTACCGCTCCATAATTCGAATGAATCCAAGGATTGCTGTTGTGACTCAGTGGGTTAAACCATTGTCTGCTGTGCTGGCATCTCTTGTGTTCACCAGTTCCAGTGCTGGTTGTTCCAGTTCTGGTGCAGTTCCCTGCTAATGCACGTGGGAACACTGGAGAATGGCCCAAGTGCTAGTGGCCCAGCACCTATGAGGGAGACACAAATGAAACTCCTGCCTCCTGGCTTTGACCTGGCCCAGACTTCCTCAGAATATCTTCCTGAAAAAAAAATTCCCATTCTTCTCTCAGTGCCTGATGAAAATCTCCATGTCAGCATCTTTTCACATGAAGATGTGAATTACAAATCACAGAACCATAACACCTGAGCTCTTGGAGGGAACAAAGGACAGAATATCCGGGCGAGCTCTGCAGAGGTATATCACTTACCTGTTTTCATTTCTCAGAAATCTTGGCTGAAAACATAGTGCCCACCTTCTTGCTCCTGGGAAGGATGGCTGTGAGGTGCCAGCTCACTCAGATGAAGAGAGGAAGCAGCTGATGTTGCAGGGGCATTTCCCGGAAGCCGGGCATGGTTGGCCTCGCTGCAGAATTGAAATTAAGACTGTATTCATCTTCAAAAGTAACCTGGAGAGCTCGGTGCAATCCAACTTATGATAGAATGAGCTTGAAGGGGACAAATGAAGATGTCTCTAGATGAAAGCTACTTAATTGGGATCATTCATTCAATAACTAGACAGTATATATAAAACCGTTAAGTTTGTGAAAGTTCTCAATAAATTTTAGCTATACTACTTATGGTTATAATATGAGCAGACTCCAAAAAGTTGGTGGAAAAACAATTGAAATTTTATTTTTGGTGCAAAGAATTTCGAAATCCATGGTTTTTTTCTGCCATAGTTTGCATCTGAAAAACCTGTTTATTTAAGAGGCAAACAAAAGCAGAAGGGCTCCTATCTACTGACTGACTCCCCCAAAACTGCAACACTGAATGCTGGGTCGACCAAAGCCAGCAGCTAGGAACTCAATTCAGGTCTTCCATACAGATAGCAGGAATCTAGTTACTCGAGCCATTACTGCCACTTCTCAGGATACACAGCATCAGGAACCTGGAGGCAGAAGCTAGTGCCTGTTACCTAGCCCAGCTATCCCTATGCGTGGCCATGGACACTCTAATTGATACCCAACTGCTAGGCTAAGCCCCCACCCCTCTGTGGTGTTTTTGAAGAGCCTGTGTATTTTTCTCCCCCAGTGCCTGGCACACAGCAGTGTTGTTAAAGTTGTGCATGTGCATCTACCCCATAGCCACGCCAGCACTCTGCTGAATTCATTGTGGTAAGTGGAGGTTACAGCATGCAGCTGAAAATGGCTTCATGGTCCCCAACCCAGGGAGACTTGGCATCTGCCAAAGATGGTGGAAACTGGGACAGCTCGTGCCACAGCAGAGTGTGTTGCTTGGCTCAGACAGGCAGTGGTGCAGACATGCTGGAATGCTGGATTCTCTCCAGAATGGCTTTCAACAGGAAGCAGGAGCAGCCAGATACAGCCAAAGAGGGAGAAGGGCAGAAAAAAGATCATTTGCAGGTGGCCAACTACTTGCCAGGCAAGCTACCGAGTCCTTACACATCCGTGATGTCCTATAATGAGATCAAACAATGAACAAACTCAAATGATGGTGTGTAACCCCAACAGAACCTCATAGGACCTGGACACTGTTTTTAAGATGTGAAACTTCTTGTAATAAGAACTGCAGAAGCCTTTTTTCTTGCATTTTAGTTTTTTGTGTGTGTGCAAGCATGAAACAACAAGAATTTCAAAATGGAGCCTTCCTTTCCTCCTCACCTCTGGCCCCAGCCTAAGGGTGCGGAGAATAATCAAAATCCTCTTATTTCTTTTCTTGCTTAAGTGGCTCCTCCAAGGAGGATAGCAGTTGTGTTTCCTTCATTTTTTGCAACAGGGTTGCAAATTAATGTGCTTTGCATCAAAGCAGCTCTGTGCCCCCTCTGCCTAACGCTGCTATCTCATCCAATAATAGGTGCAGCCTAAAGACACTGGGGGTTTAAACCCAGCTTTTAGACATTCTTGGCAGTTAGCCACTGGCTTAAGAAAAGAGCAAAGAGAGGCGAGGCTGCAAGAAAACTAAACCCTGCAGTGCCAGTTGCTGTTCCCAGTTAGCTCTCCTTAGTGCTTCCCAACATTGCAGCCTAGCAGCAGGCACCGCTGAGTGAATGCAGGCAATCCCAAGGGAAAGGTGGTGAAGAACCAAAAGGGGCTGAAGAATGGCCAAGTCGGCCAGGTCGTCAGCTCACAATGGGTCAAGGGTGTGGCTGTGAGCTGAAGACAGCCTTAACATTGACACTGGGAGGGAAACATGAATACCTTGTGAAAAATTCATAGAGAGTTAATTTTAGAGAGAATTGAAGCATCAAGATCTATCTGAAACAGCTCAAATGAGTGATGGCTTAGGTAACTAAGGGTATGTATATATGATTACACACACCTAGGGAACTGAGTTACACCAACACAAAAATTAGGCTTAATTAAATAAATGTTTTATCTTCTCATCTGATATTTATTAATCAGGGTGTATATTTCAGTTTAGCAATGGTATGTGTGTGAATTTGGATTGGGCAGGTGTTGAGGTGCAGTGAGTTAAGCAGCTGCTTGGGACACCCACATCCCATAACAGAGCTCTTGGTGTGAAATCTGGCTACCCTCCCTCCTCACCAGCTTCCTGCAACAGACTATGGCTCAAGTACTGGGGTCCCTGTCACCCTTTGGGGAATTATTGACCCCTGGATTCAGCCTGGCTCAGCCTTGGCTGTTGTGGCCATTTGGAGAGTGAACCAGTAGATAAATGATTCATTCTCTCTCACTCACTCTCTCTCTCTCTCTCTGGCCATGCCTTTCAAATAAAGATGCAAATAAACTTTAAAAAATCAGTCTCTTCACCTATTGAAAGACTGGAGCCGAGAACAATGGGGCAGGGGGAGAACGAGGAGAAACCCCCAATGCCTGTTAAACTGGGTCATAAAATAAAAAATAAAAAAATACACACAAAAAATCAGTCTCTTCAGGTTGTCCTTTTAAAAAAAATGCAAACTATAAAGCAAATATGTAAGTTATTTAATTTTATTTTATTTGGAAGAGATACCTTCATTCAACTGGATCACTCCCCATTTGCCTGCAATAGCCAGGTATTGGCTACACTAAAGCCAGGAGCTGGGCACTCAGTCAGGGTCTTCCATGAAGATTACAGGACCCCATCTATTTGAGCCATCGCTTGTTGCATCCCAGGGTCTGCATTAGCAGGAAGTTTGGAGCCAGGAGCAGGGCTGGACTCAAACCCAGGCACTTCAAAATAGATCGCAGGCATCTTAACTGGTATATTAACTGTTGTACCAAAAGCCTGCCCCTAGAACAAACATTTCTTCATGTGAATATTAGGAAAAAATCTGCTTCCAGAATCTTGGCTTTAAAAAGTCTGCTGGATGGGGAGAATCCAAGCACCTATGAAACTGTGTCACATAATACAATGTAATTAATGAATTAAAAATAAAAAAAAGTCTGCTGGAATAGGAAGTAAATTCAACTATAATTGTAGCTTCATGAGTTGGTCCAACAAAAACTGCAAATTCCCTATCAGCATGCTACTCTATCTTTCACTGCTTTTGTTGAACAATACTGAAACATCACTGTCAAGTTGACAGTGGAAAAGTGGGCCTAACAACTCCTCAGTAGCTCATGCTCAGAGCTCTGAAGGCAGAGGCCCTAGATTAGAACCTCAGACTTCCTTAGGTGACCCTGTGACTACCTGTCAAGGAAGACAAGGGTAGCTGCCCACTGGCCACAAGTCCTGGTTAGGAAATGAACCTTGGGGTGGGCATTTGGTGTACCTGGCATACTTTATTGGAGTATGTGTTTTGAGTCCTGGCTCTTCTGGTTCTGAGTCCAGCTTCCTGCTAATTTGCATGCCTGCAGGCTCAAGTAATTGGGTCCTTGTCACCCACATGGGAGACCCAGATAGAGTTGGGCTCCTTGATTTGGCCTCCACCAGTCCTGAGCTATTAAAGACACTTGGAGTGCAAACCAGCAAATGTAAGTTATCTCTCTGTCTCTTTTTCTTTTTCAAATGAAGTGAACATAAGTAATTACAAAATTTAAAAGTTTAAAAACTAAAGAAGTGAACCTCCTTCTCAGCCCTCATTTCAGAAGCATCACTTTCCCAGGACATCACCATGTCCAGTTCAAAATCCTTGCTTCTTCGGACTCCCTTGCAGCCAGGGCTGATAATTCGTATTATAACTTGTTGAATAGATCCCATTATTATTGTTAAGTAATAATGCCACCCATTGCTTACCCTTTTGGGGAACCTTGACTTGTCATGGCATCAGGTACATAATGGGAGTGGATATGTCAAACACAATAGTTTTATTACAGTGGCCTTACAGTAAGGTAGAGATCATTGTGGGGACATAGCCAGTAGCCAGGTCAAGTATTTGTAGCCTGTGCTGGTTGTTGTAAGCAGCAGTTTTCCCCTCACTGAAGGAGGGGAATGGGGATTTGGACAGTACAGGTAACCACAGCCCTTGCTTGCTAGCTACTGGATACATCAAAAACACTTGAGCTATTACCTGTTACCTCACAGGGTACCCATTAGCAGAAAGCTAGAATGAGGATTAGAGTTAGGACTCAAACCTAGGCACCCCAATGTGGGATGTGGACATCCCAGCTGGTATCTTAACCACTGGGACAAAAGCCTGCTCAAACACTCCCAGACCTTTGAATGTCAGTTGCAGTCTGTTTCCATCCTGTGTGCATTCCCAGGAACCACACATTTGAACATCCAAGGATTTAACAATGTATTCTGTAAAATTCCCACTGATGTAATCATTTCGATTTTTATGGACAGGGCAGGGCAGAAAAGCCCTTTATCCCCAATGTGGATTCTTGTAGAAATGGCCTCAGTCCTTGTTGCTGGAAGCAACAAGAATTGAGCAAATCCAAATAACTGCCAACTAACACTGATGTGACATTTGGTTAGGGAAGATGTCCCAAGAGAAATGTAAACTATTTGAAAACATCCTGTTACTAAAACTTGGACACAGAAAGAATTACAAATGGACTGGATGCAACAACTTAATTCTAAGCACGCATGAGTTTGGAAACCCATGAATACATTTTTAGCACGTGCCATTTTTCATGTTCTTTTAGATGGGTAGCATCCCTACCATCCACAGAAGGATCAATTGACATTTATTACTTGCCACAGAACAGGTTGGAAGTCATCAGCACCCCCACTCCTGGCCTGGGGTCAAGCCCAGTGAGTCACAGACTCCTTGAACCTTAATGAGTGTCTTCTTCAACCTCCCTCCCCGAGCCTGTCCTTGGGGACCAATTATAACCATATACTCAAAAGCTATGAATCTGCCCCCACTCCCAAAGTTAAAAGCTACAAACAGTCAAACAGAAGGAACACGTGGAGCAACGGAGCAAAATGACCAGATCTTAAACCATACTTGGAATCTGTAATCCCCAAACAGCTTCCAGTGCATGTGGCTGCAATCTCAGAAGCTGAAGGTCAAGGGTGGAAGGAATAACCGGCTGAGGCTCTCATTCTGTTGGAGGCGGCCCAGTTGGTATCCGGGTCCAGGAGGCCCTGCAGAGTGGATGCTATTGCTACATCCTCACTGCTTAGCCTCCATCTGCACTTGGGGAGAGTCTGCAGAAGGACTTTTTTGTTTACATGGCTTCTTTATTTGCAGGTTTTGCTCTTAAGATGTGTTAAGGTAGAGGAAGTATAATAGGAAACCTGTTGCCTATTGGGTTCTGTCTTGGAAAAGTGGAATGATTAAGTGTACACTTTGAAGCATACACCCGTGTGATCGATATATTGGAAGAGAGGATTAAGATGAGGAAATCTGAACTAGAAAGAGACCAGAGGAGAGGATTTCAGTGTTCAGATCATTTAAAAGTCAAGTGTTCCTCTGATAATGAATGCCTGCTACAAACCACCAGGCTGAACTGCCTTTGCTGGATTAAAAAGTAGAAAGATGAGGGCTGTCTAGGCAATAAAAATACTAGTGGTCACATCTTATACATTCTCGTACTAGAAGACATAAAACTCTGCATTTCTTTCATACTTTGCTGCTTTTTCATGACTAATGCCCAAGAGGTGAGAAACTGTGGAAGTCATCTGGGCCTCTTGGCTCATTCCCACATTTTTCTCATCTCCTCTGTAAGATACCAAGAGTGTTGAGAGTAGAGTTTAAGCTATGTTTTCTTAATCCACCCTATCTCCAGCACTGTATTAGCCAGAGCAATCTAAATCAACAGTAAGCCGATGGAAAGGAATCATTGCAGTTTAGATTTTGTAAGGTTTTTGTTCTTCAAGTCACGTCTTCTGTGAATAGCTATCTAAATTCTTTGTCCTTACACTTAGCATTAATTAAATATTTTATTAAATACACACTGTATCAAAAGTATGCTCAAGTGCTTTAAAAAATCAGATTTGGAGGAAGGTATTGAATGCAGTGGTTATGATGCTACTTGAAACACCCTCATCCCATATGGCAGTGCCCGAGTTTGAGTTTGGCTCTTCTTCCAGTTCCAGCTTCCTGACATTTCTTACCACGGGAAGCAGTGATAATGGCTGAAGTGACTGAGTCACTGCCACCCTTGAGTCCATGCCCTAAATTACATGTGCTCCATCATATCACCAATTGCTACTATCAACCGTGAATGTAGTTTTCATTACTGGTAGATGGGTAACAGATTAAACAGGCATTTGCACATCGATGCCGCAAGCCAACCAATGAGTAATGATTGAACACAGCTTGACCCTAATTGGAATTTTCATATGATGACACCACTTTCATTCTGACCGTGTTCAGTCCTTGGCATGCAGTCTGTTGGTAAGCCAGTCCATCTTACGCCTTACATTGAGAAGATACTGCCTAATGGTCAGTGTCTCATGCAAATCACAAGATGAATTTGGCTCCCATTTGCTTTCTCTCAATGTTAGCACAAATCTCTTTTGATTCCTTCAAGGACAAATTCTTCCTCTACCGGAGTTTGAATTGGATCTCCCCTGAATTTGCAGGGTATGTCCAACACATGGGTTGGTATTGTGGTAGAAAGCAGCACAGCCTTAGAGAGACAGTGATCGTGGTGATTTATGTTATTTCGGACAGAGGACTGGAGCTGCAAGAAAATTCTCTATCTATCACAGTAGAGCTGTGTAAGGAATGATAAATGAGAGGTGGATACAGAAGTACTATTTGTCACATTCATCTGACATCCATGTAAAGTGAATAGTTATAGATTTTATATGTTTCCCCATGAATACATTTCTGTGTGAATCTGGACTCCAGGATATCAAAACAATTTTTAAGGCACTGCAGCTCCTAGAGAAGTGAGAACTGCCTCTCAGTCTCCGAAGGTGTTATTTTTTTTTTAAGGGCAGTAATGTTGATGATTCATGTTAACATGTCTCTCATTAAAACATCTTAATAACTTTTTAGATTCCCATGTAGGAAACTGTCAGGTTTTTATGATCATCACTGTCCTTGGGGTGAAGCACATCCATGGCTTTCTATGACCATGCCTGCTGGTAGACGTGCTGAGGAATATTATACAGGGTCTGAGAGTATTATTTCAGTATCATTGACTTAAAAGCTTGGTTCTCTGTTATTTGGTACCAGCAGAGGAACCTTCCAAAAAGATATCTCTGAATCTGAGTTTACATTTAGCATTGAGACATGCAGTAAGCACACACCAAACAATGAAGTTAGTGAGTGCATAGATAATTAGAAGAATGTATTTTTATTATTATTATAATTGAGTGTAATTGCCTTATTAATCAACATTTGTGAAATACTTGGTAAAGCACTTAGCTAATCCATAGCTATATTTACAATGTAATTCATCCAGAATATTTCTATTCAGCATTTATATAGCACCTATTGGTTTATGATGCTAATATAGTAGATTCATGTTTCTTTTAATACTTAAATGAAAGAAGTCGAAAGCCAAGTCCATTATATTACCTTCTTTATATAGAACCTTTCATCATGAAGGATTTCAAATTGCTTTACAAAGCACAGTGAAACCCTTTTACAAGGAATTCCTAAGGGGCAGCTACAGCTATATTAGCCGAGGTATTTCACTGTATGGGATTGATAGGGAAAAGGAAGATTTTAGAATCTTAAAGCCTTCGGGAATTCAAATTAAGCTATTTGCCAAGGCTTCTACAGTCCCGCGTGAAGGAAAATTAAACTTGGCTGTTGATCTTTTTGATATTACAGTATAAGGAAAACATGCACAAGGAAAGATTTAATGTGAAAAAGACCACCTTAATATAAGAAGTGAGAAGTGCATCACAAGCAAGAACCTACTAGCAAATATCAAGTACTTGATAATTAACATTTTCTCAGGACTTGATTATCTTTTTCTTTTTTTTCCAAAACTTGCTCAGGTGCAACATTCAGAAACATGCACAAAGTGCAATGTGACAACTTCATGGATTTTTCACCAAGTGGACACACCTGTATAATGTGTAGGATTGAAGAAATGGATCCCAGAAGTCCCCATACGACCACTCCTAGTTATTACCCAGCATCCCAAAGGGTCACTCTTCCAGCCAACTTGTTAGTTTAGTTTTGCATTTGAACATATACAAATGGAATTACAGGGTATGTGCTCTTTTTAGAATAAGATTTATTTGTTTATTTGAAAGGTATAGTAACACAGAGGAAGAGATCTTCCTTGCACTGATTTGCTCACTGAATGATAACAACTGAGAGAATCAGTGAGAGTGAGTGAAAAGCAAGAGATTGAGGGAGGGAGGGAGAGAGAGAGAGAGAGAGAGAGAGAGAGAGAGAGAGAGAATTTGTTCTTTAAATGATTTAACAGCCAGGCTGAAGCCAGAAGCCTGGAACTCTAACTGGGTCTCCCACATGTGGGCGATAGGTCCCAAAGCCTTGAACCATCTTCCCAAGGCACATTAGAAGGGAACTGGGTCACAACTGGAGCAGCTGGAACTCAAGCTGGTGCTCTAGTCTGGGATGCTGGCTTCCCAAGCTGAGGCTGAACCCACTATACCACATCTCAATGCAGGCCCCAGTGTGTGCTGTTTGGTAGTGGCTTCTTTGACTTGACATTAACTCTGTGAGTTTATCCACGTAACTGTATGTCAGGGAGTTCGTCGACATTACTCACTGTAGTATAATTTATTTAACAAGGGTCACATCTCCACTATAAAGAATTCATGAGAAGACAGATGAACGAATATAGAGAGAGGAACTAATATATGTAGTCACTGTGACAAAAGTGACAAGATAATCATTTTTGTTCGGTATTAGGGAAATGGAAGCTAAAACCTAAGATTCCCACCATACACAAGTGTAAGAGGGAAGAGTGGTCTTCTCAGTAGTTAGGATGGTATGGTGATTGTCCTAGATTTCTGGTTAGAGTATGAAATAGCACAACTGTTTTGAAAAATTATTTGGTAGTTTCCTGTAAAGTTAAATATAGGCCTATTTCATTGTTATTCTACTCCTAGATATTTTCTCAAGAGAAATAAAATTACATGATCATATAAATATTGTTGCAAGAGTTGTTCAACAGGGACTGGCGCAGTGACATAACAAGTTAATGCTCTGCTTGTGGCACCTGCATCCCGTGTAGGTGCCAGTTCTTGTCCTGGCTGCTCCATTGCTGATCCAGCTTCCTGCTTGTGACCTGGGAAAGTTTTTAAGGATGGCTCAAGTGCTTAGACCCCTGCATCCACATAGGAGAGTTGAAAGAAGTTCGTTACTTCAGATTGGCTCAGTTCCAGCTATTGCAGCCATTTAGGGAGTGAACTAGTGGATGTAAGACCTCTCTGTAAAATATACCTTTCAAGTAAGTAGAAATAAATATATTTTTTTAAAAAAGTGGCCCAACAGCTTCATAAATGAACATTTCTTGGGAGAACCAGAGGTAACTTCTAACTTCAGATCAGCTCTGCAGGGCTGAGCTTTTTGGGAGTGAACCACTAGATGAAAAATCTCTTTCTGTTTCTCTTTTCTGTTACTCTGCCTTTCAGATAAAATTAAGATAAATTTGGGCCTAACACAGTAGCCTAGCAGCTAAAGTCCTCACCTTGTATGTGCCAGGATCCCATATGGGTGCCGGTTCTAATCTCAGTGGCCCTGCTTCCCATCCAGCTCCCTGCTTGTGGCCTGGGAAAGCAGTCGAGGATGACCCAAGGCTTTGGGACCCTGCACCCGTGTGGGAGACCTGGAGGAAGCTCCTGGCACCTGACTTCAGATTGGCACAGCACCGGCTGGTGCAGTCACTTGGGGAGTGAATCATCGGACGGAAGATCTTCCTCTCTGTCTCTCCTCCTCTCTGTATATCTGACTTTGCAATAAAAATAGAATCTTTTAAAAAGATAAGATAAATTTTTTAAAATTCTAAGAGCTATGAGACACTGATGAAAGAAGTTCAAGAAGACCTAAATAAAGAGTATGGAATGACGTGTTGATGCATCAGAAGATGTGATATCATTAAGAAAGCGGAAGCCTTCAAATTGATTCATAGATTCAATCATCCTTTTCAAAATCCCAGATGGCTTCTTTACAGAATTGTGAAGTGACCCTAAAATTAATATGAAAATAAAAAGAATCCAAGTCATGAAAGCATCTTGAAATAGCAAGCAAAGTTAAAGCATTGACTTATTAAAACTTATTACAAACCTGCAATAATCAAGATAGTGATATATTTTCATTATAAGGATGGACATATAGTGAATAACATTGAGAAGCTGGAAATAACCCCCTGCCTTTAGGAGCAGTTGATCTTTGACAAGGTTGCTAAAACATTTGGTGCTGGGAAAATTGGATATTCACATGCAAAGATATGAAATTGGGTTCTGACCTCATAACATATATGAAACTTCATTGTGAGTGGACCAGAGACCTAACTATAAGAGCTAGAACTATAAGACTCTTGGAAGAAAACCAGGTAAATCTTTGTGAGCTTATGCTAGGCAGTCAGTTTCTTATATGTAAAGCAGAATCACAAGTGACAATAGGAAAGAGAAGCCAGACATTTTCAACATTAAAAGCTTTTGTGTTTCAAAAGATACCATCAAGAAAACGAAAAGGCAACTGAGAGCAGGAGACAAAATAGCTCATTAGAATTATTTGGTTAATCATATTATGCCATATGGTCTTGTATTGGCAAGGAGGTAGCAAAATTAGAACTGTTATATCTTGTTTCGGAATGTAAAATAGCATTTCATTTTGGAAAACATTCTGGCATTTCTTTAAACGGTTAAATAGAGTTACCATATGATCCAGCAATTGCACTCCTAGGTATATACTTAAGAAAAATGAGATGTGTGTCTACTTAAAGAATTGTAGCTGACTGTTCATAGGATCATTATTTATGATAGCCAAACAATTGAAATAATTAAGTGTTCTTAACAGCTGATGAATAGGCCAACACAAAGTGCTAAATTCATACAGCAGAATATTATCCACCAGAAAAGGACTATTGATATTAACTGAAGTATGTATTAAGCTTGAAAAACCACTGTAGGATCAGTGGGGGTTTGGCTCCTGGCCACACCCTGATACCAAAACCTGAATGTGCTCAAGTCCCTTAGAGAGATGGTATGGTATTTGCCTATGACCCATGCACATCCTCTCACATCCTCTAAATCGTCTCTGGCTTACTTAACAAGCCTAATTTGATGCAAATAGTTACTAATAGCGTGTAATGGGAAAGGACCAAGTGTAAGTACTCCTGTACTTGTCCAGTGCAGGTGCAGATTTTTTTCTCCTGAGTGTTTTCCAGCGATGGTTGGCTGAATCCTGGGATGCACAATCAGTGGGTATGGAAGGCTGACTCTCCATGGCTCCATTTGTATAAAAAGTCTAGAATAAGTGAATAGAGACTGACAACAGAACTAAGAGTTAATGCAAGTGATATAGGTGAGGGGGAAGCTGTTTCTTTTTTTTTTTTTAAGATCTATTTATTTTTATTACAAAGTCAGATATACAGAGAGGAGGAGAGACAGAGAGGAAGATCTTCCGTCCGATGATTCACTCCCCAAGTGAGCCGCAATGGCTGGTGCTGTGCCGATCTGATGCCGGGAACTGTGAACCTCCTCCAGGTCTCCCATGCAGATGCAGGGTCCCAAAGCCTTGGGCCGTCCTCGACTGCTTTCCTAGGCCACAAGCAGGGAGCTGGATGGGAAATGGGGTTGCCAGGATTAGAACCGATGCCTATATGGGATCCCAGTGCGTTCAAGGCAAGGAATTTAGCTGCTAGGCCACGCCGCTGGGCGCGAAGCTGTTTCTTTTTAAGGTAATAAATGCATTCTAACTTTGATGGCAGTGATGGATGCACAGCTCTAGGAACTAGTCTAAAAGCCATTGAATTGTACCCATTAAATGGGTGAATTGCACGACATGAGAATTATATCTCGATAAAGCTGTTAAAAATAACTTTGTTTCCAAATTGCAAAATCAATACAAATACTTTGTGGAAAATTTACACAAATTTAAAAATACAAAAGGATAAAATAAAAGCACCATAATTGCACACATGCCAAGAGTTAACATTCTGATGGACCCTGAGGACACACTTTTGCCTTTCTGCAAAGAGGAGCAAAGTCTTTACAAATCAGGGAGAACTTTATGCGCTGTACCAGTCCTCCAAATCATGCCTTGGCATAAGGCATTGTCTGCCCAAACCCCTGACGTGGTGGAAATGTGTTCTTTCTAAGATAGCTGTGAAGTGAAGTCAGTTTTGCTGTAGCAGGTGAAGTTGAAAATAAGATTTCTAGACTGGGACATTCCAGTTTAAGTTTACATGGAAGCCAAAGGAACGGAAAAGTTTGGAGTGTATACATCTAGGATGATTTGAAAAAAGAAAGATAAACCCTTGTGGGGGCCAGCACCATGACTAAACATGCTAGTCCTCCACCATATGCCATCAGCATTCCATATGGATACCAGTTTATGTTCCAATTGCTCCAGTTCTGATCCAGATCTCTATGTATGGTTTGGGAAAAACAAAGAAGAATCACCCTGCACCCATGTTGGAGAAAGGGGGCTCCTGGCTCCTGGCTTTGGATCAGTTAAGCTCCAACCATTGCAGCCATTTGGGGAGTGAACCAGTGGATGGAAGACCTTCTCTCTTTCTGTTTTTTCTTCACTCTGTAAATATGCCTTTCCAATAAAAATAAACAAATCTTTAAAAAGAAATAAAGAAGCATAAGTCCTTTAATAAAGAAGAAGAAAAGAAAGAAAGGGAAAAAGTAAAAAGAAAGACTTCTTCCACTGAAATAAAAGGCTAGGGGTAAGGACACAGCTTTGCAGGCAAGCCTTATCTATTTCATTGATTGTTGCATACGTTTGACCCACCTTCCTGTCAGCAGTCAGCATGGACCAGCAGAGGTGGTAGTGAGGAGACCCAACCAGCAGCTTCCAGATTTTGGGCTTGCAGTTGACTCCTGAGGCTCCCACCGTGAGAAAAGACATCACTGCTGGCCTACAGCAGTGGTAGTGGGGTGTCTCTGACCCACAGAAACTGCATGGGATAATATGTGATTGTTGTGTCTCTCAATCACTAGATTTGGGAGTGATTTTGTTCTGCAGTAATAGGTAATTCAGGCAGACAGTGTTTACAGCTTAGATTTTTCATAGTCTATTAGTTCATATAACAGAGGAATGTTCTTCCATTTTATGGAGAAAAAAAGTTAAAATGCCAAACGTGATCTCAGTAATCTTCAGCTATGTATATTCATATGCTTCTTATCAATAATGAGAAGCAGATACAGGATCAAGGAATTTAAGGAATATGTCGCACAGGTAATAACAACACTGAAACAAAATCAAGTTGAATTATTAGAAATGAAAGACACAATGGAGCAAATTAAAAATTCAGTGGAAAGTCTCCATAATAGAATGAATGAGGCAGAGGAAAGAATCTCAGAATTGAAAGATACTTCTAGTCACGATGGGGAGACAATCAAAAAGCTGGAAGCAGAGCTGGGTAAAGCTAAAAACGTATTCAAAATTAAAAGACACTATTAAAAACTAAGTATAAGAGTTATGGGAGTTCCAGAAGGATCAGAAAGAGAAGCTGAATTTTAAAATGTATTTAATGAACTAATAAAGGAGAACTTCCCTAATCTGGAGAAAGAATTGGGAAACAACATCCAGGAAGGACACAGAATTCCCAACAGAGTTCAAAAGTGATCTTCACCACAGCACGTGATAATCAAGCTCTCTTCAATCAAACCTAAGGAAAAAATCCTTAAATATGCACTTAAAAAAAAAACAATTGACCTGTAGAGAAATGGCAGTCAGACTCACAGCTGATCTCTCAGAGGAGACTCTACAGGCCAGAAGAGAATGGAGTGACATATTCCAGATTCTATAAGGAAAAATTGTCGGCCCAAAATAATGTACCCAGCAAAGCTTTCCTTTGTCTTTGCAAATGAAATAAAATTCTTCCACAGCAAGGAAAAACTCAAAGAATACGCCTCTTCCAGACCTGCCCTACAAAGGATACTTAAAGATGTTCTCTTGACAGAGAAAAAAAGAATAGCACCCATCAAAACCAAAGGCAAATGTGAAGAACTTTCCAGTAAAATGACAACAGAAGACTAAATCAATGAACAACCCATTGCTAAAATAACAGGACCACTTTATCATCTATTCTTATTAACCTTGAATGTAAATGGCTTAAATCCATCAGTCAAACGTCGTAGGTTAGTAGATTTGATTAAAAAAAAACCCATCTATTTGTTGCCTACAGGAGACACATCTCGCGAACAAAGATCAGCGGAAACTATATTTCATGGATTTTGATGTTTTTGTTTATTTTTATGTTTTAGTTTATTTTTCTTCAAAACAATTTTTTCTCATTAAGTTCTTCACTGACTCAGGTCATATAGTAGCATCACTTTCTTCAAGAGTCTTGATTTTCATTTTTTCAGCAACACATTAGTCATTCAGTAGCATGTTAATTAACTTCATGGTGTGGTAAATTTCTATTTTTCTTTCTGTTGTTCATTTAAGAGGATGTATAGTAACCGTGTAATGGAGACTATCATATCCAGATGTGAGCATACAATGCAGTATGCATCTCTATTTCCAGACCAAAGATAGACTCCCAATGAACCTGTTAAATATATCTTGACAATAGAATGCTAGACTTTCTGCCATTGTCCATGCCCACAATGATGGACACATGACTGTTTATGAAGAAGTACACTATTGTATTAACACATGGAAATTCAGAGAGGGTGAGGGGATTTAGAGAGGGAGTAAGGGAAATCCCAGAGCCTATGGAACTGCATCATAAAATATTAATAACAAAAAATGAAAACAAAAACTTTGGTGAAATAACCTAAGTATATTTAATTAAATAAATAAGGAGATAATCTCTGATAACTATTTTTTTAATTTCCAGAGCTAGAGTGACTGATCCAACTCTCTTACAGCAAAATAACAAAGGTGGACTACTGATTTTCCTGCAACTGGGAGTGTTTTGGAAACAGAGAATCTCAGTGCTAAGACTGGAATGAGTTAGTCACCCTATGGGTTGGTTTTCAGCTCTTCTGCAGGCACATAGCAGTAAATAGCTGAAATGGCACCAAACCCAAGCCTCAAGTCACTCACTTCCCTTCTTAAACGTCGTTTAGAATGCAGTTTTTTGAAGGCAAGAGTTCAAAAATGCATGCACCTAGGAACTGCTGTGTATCTGTTTCTTAGAATGCTGATTAAATATTTGGCTTTCTCTTCCTGTGAGCTTCACGCAGGGAGCTGTGCTTGCTTGTCTTTTCTTGGGTACACCTGTATCCAGCGTTCCCAGTGCTCCCTGAGAATGCAGCCACCATGCTCACAGCTTCCTGTGGAGACGAGACTGGGGCTGAGCTCCTGGGGGTGAGAAATGGAGCTGGTTTGTTCATTGTTTCAGGCTCTGGTCTGTTCATTAGGGTAGAATTCAGTGCTCACATGGAACTGCGTGGAATCAGATCATCCCCTGTGGTTTGGTTTTGGTTTTCTTTTGTTGTTTTGTTTTGTTTTGTTTTCAACATAGTACTGCCCATTTCAAGGAGAGAAAACTGAAACCATTGTGCTCCCCTGCTCTTGACTTTTTACTTTCTCAGCAAGATCTGAGAACAGAAAATGACCCCTGGTGGTTTTCTGAGCAAAATAGCAGTTTTTACAACTTCCCGTGGAAGCAGATTCTGCAGAAGTTTTACAATCTCAGCTTATACCTGAAAACTTCTCCTACTGGTTCACTTGCAATAATTTAAACTAGTGTGAAGCAAAACTGAGCACATTTTAAAATGAAAGTGTAGTATTCCTTGCACTCTGGGGGGTGGGGGGTGGGAGGAGAATAAAAAGTACGGGATTATTAGGGCCAAAATGTGTTTTTTAAACTTGTTTTATTTATATAAAGTGAACAAATTTCACATGTTGAACAACATATCTTTAGGAGCATAGTGACATTTCCCACCCTATTGTTCTCTTGCCTTCCTCCTTCCTTATTTATTATTTATTTTTACATCTTTACAACGGAAAATAGTGGGTGGAAGAATGGGGCTGGGGTAGAAGAGGAAATCCCTGTGCTTATGGAACTGTATCATAAAAAGAAAAAAAGAAACAATGACATACTTTTAGTTCACTTCACAATAGCAGTCTGAACACTCCATTGCGTGAAGAATTCAGCACACTCTATAAAAAAATTCAAGAAATAGCAAATAAGAAAAAAATAGTAAAAAATACCCTACTGCTCCTCAAGAGTATGGACAAACGCTTTAAAAAATAATCAAATCTCAAAATATCATTCTCATATCAATTACAGTTGTTTGTGCTCCATATTAGTTACTACAGATCAGGGAAAGCATGAGATATCTGTCTTTTTGGGACTGACTTATTTCACTAAACATAATGATTTCCAGTTGCATTCATTAAGTTGCATAAGATAGGATTTTACTATTTTTGTGGCAGAGTAGTATTCCATGGTGTATACAGACCACATTTTCTTTATCCAGTCATCTGTTGAGGACATCTGGGTTGTGTACTGAGATGTAGTAGACAGAGGTGTAGAAATAACTCTCACATGCTGATTCCATTTTGTTTGGGTAAATTCCCAGGAATGAGATGGCTGTCATATAGCAGGTGTATTTTCAGATCTCTGAGGAATCTCCTACCTCTCCACCATATGATTGTACTAGTTTACATTCCCACCAACATTGGTTAGGGTTCCTTTTCCTCCACATCTCACCAGTATGTGCAAAGATGGTATTTATTTTTAAGGCTTATTTTACTTATTTGAAAGATCAAGTTACAGAGAGAGAAAGTGAGAGATAAAGAGATCTTTCATCCCGTTTCACTTCCCAAATGGCCACTGCTGCCAAGGCTGGACCAGGCTGAAACCAGTAATCAGGAGCTTCTTCTGAGTCTCCCACATGGGTGTAGGGGCGTCCAAGCAATTGGTCACCCTCTTTTGCTTTCCCAGTCTCATTAGCAGGGAGTTAGATCAGAAGTGGTTCAGCCAGTTTGGTATTCCAGCAGTATATGCAGTGGCTTAGATGGTCCTCTGGACATCAAACACCATGATCCCAAGTCAGAGCCAATGATGATGATTGTATGATACACTGAATATCAGTGCTTCTGGTCTCCAAGAGGGCTAGCAGTGTGTGACCCTAATGTTACTGACTGCCTAACATTACTGGCTCCTTCCCATAAGGAGATGGGACAGACTGAATAAACAACACAGGATAATTCTCAAAAGACTCTTAATTTGCCTGCATCTTATAAGGTCTTATGCAGAAGAAAAGAATTTCGTAGTCAGTCTCATGGCTTAATATTCAATCTGTCCAGCCATTTCTTACTTCTTCCTTCCCTTCCCCCCTTCATCCCCTCTCCCTTTTTTTCTGAGGCCTTAAAAATGTGGAGAAAAGCTGTGTTTTGATTTAATTAGCTCTCAATCTATTATTCTTTTATTGTTCTCTTTCTCTCTTTTTTATTTGAGAAGTAGACACACACACACACACACAGAGTGAGCTTCCCCCCACTGCTTCACTCTCTACATGCAGTCACCAAAACTTGTGGCTGAACTTAGGAGCCAAGAACCCAATGTATCCCACATGAGTGGCAAGACCTCAGCTACTTGGACTATGATCATTACCTCCAAGGATTTGTTCTAGCAGAATGTTGGAGTCAGGAGCTTCTTCCAGGTATCCCATGTGGATGGCAGTGGCCCAAACCCTTGGGCCATCTTCCACTGTTTTTCCCAAGTACATTAGCAGGGAGCTATACTGTAAGTGGAACAGCCATCAACTAGTGCTCATATGGGTGTTGGTGTTGGTGTTGTAGACAGAGTCTTACCCACTATGCCACAATGCTGGTCCCCCAGTTGACTTCTTAACCACTAGTCTAAATGCACATCACTGGCTTCTCTTTTTAGAATATATCTCCTAAAGGTTCTGCATGATCACTCTTTCTAATGTTATCTTCTAATATCAAAAATAATTTAAGTGAACATTGGTGGTATGATCAGTGATAGTTTTTATAGAACCTTTTTAAGATTATTTGCAAGAATCTTGGTGGAGACTTATGACTGCCTAAGCACTTCCATTTCTCTGGTGACAAATTGGTATTCACACCATGAAGTTATGCCTGCAAGGAACTTAGTGTGTGTGTTGAGGACAAAGAAAGCCAGCAGCAAAGGGAAATGGAATAAGTTCTAAGTGGAGGTGGAAGCAACATGCTGTACTTTTCATATTACAGTGTGCCAGTACAAATGTACACTGAAGTTAGGGAAAGTACCTCTGGTAGATTCAGGCTTTGAACCAGGACTTCATTTTCCTTTCAATCTTGGACTTGGGCTTAAATCTGTCTGGGGGAGAAGACATGGCTACCAGTCTGCTATGGCCTGAGAAACTCTCAAAGTCCCACTGGCCTGAAATACCTTACCACAGGCATCTGTCATGATACCCATAACCCTGGGGCTAGGTTCAGTCTCTTCTCAGGGAGTTGACAGGTCAGCCGGTTGTCATGTTGGAAGGAAAAATACATGGTAGGGCCCGGCAGCATGGCCTAGTGGCTAAAGTCCTTGCCTTGAACGCACCGGGATCCCATATCGGCGCCGGTTCTAATCCTGGCAGCTCCACTTCTCATCCAGCTCCCTGCTTGTGGCCTGGGAAAGCAGTTGAGGACGCCCAAAGCTTTGGGACCCTGCACCCGAGTGGGAGACCCGGAAGAGGTTCCTGGTTCCCGGCATCGGATCGGCGTGCACCAGCCGTTGCGGCTCACTTGGGGAGTGAATCATCGGATGGAAGATCTTCCTCTCTGTCTCTCCTCCTCTCTGTATATCCGGCTTTCCAATAATAATAAATCTTTAAAATATATATATATATGATAGAGATATTGTACTAGGCTCCCCCAAGGAAACATGGGATATGTTAGCAATGCGTATTAATGGTCTGGACCAGGAAGAAGGCCTCAGTATAGATGAAGACTAGAGCATGGATCTCATTCATGAAACACACATGATTCTGTCTGTCTTGTCACTTTTACTAAGTGGTGGTGGGTGTGTGTTTCTGTGTGTGTTTGGGGATAGGGTGGCGTTGGTGGATAGTTTGGTGGATATGAAGTCATCAGTGTAACCTTGAGAATTCAGAATGGAAGATTCAGGGCATGGAGGACCAAGCACTAGCAAATACTGGAGCCCATACTCCTCACCAACTCTCCTAACTAAAACCTCTGTTGCTTTGCCTGGGTCCATTCTCCCATCTCCTCTCTACCCCTGACAATGTGAGGGTATCTCAAAATTTGTATGGGAAATGAGATGAAATAAGTTTGTCTTGGTACAAAACAAACAACCCTGAAATTCATGCATACAAATAGTCTTCAAAAACACTTATGATAAAGAATACTTCAAAAATAGGAATTTCAGAACTTTCATACCAAAATAAAATTTTTTCGCTTCCACTTTTCTACAAATGTTTTGAAGTTCCCTCAAAGTCAATCTTTTCATCTTGAAACCCCGTGCTTCCTTGGAACTTCCTTCTTTGCCTAGCTATGGGTGTGGGACCTGATGAACCTATGCTTGATTCTCATACCCCATTCCTCTGACCAGTGTATGGCTCATGGTGGGCAGGGGGTGCCCGTAACCCAGGCTGGCCCAGTCAGGCTGAATCCCTAGAGCTTTGCTTGACACTCTCTCAAGTTCCATTCTCTGTGACTTGGAATGATCACAGGAGCACTGGTTAGAGCATCCTTTGGCAGCAGCCAAAGCTGTAGCCAGCAGCGCAGAGAGATGGAAAGAAATTGGGCCCCATAAGATGAGAGGTTGCCGCTTGATCAGTGAGTCCTGAAGCCCAACCCTATGCTTGTCAGTCACATGGACCATTAGATACCTATATGAATCTCTTTTCTGTTGCTACAAGAAAACACCTGAAGCTGAAGACTTAGAAAGAAGGTAGGGTTGTTTGGGATTGTCTTCTACTCAGTTCTGGTGAGAACCTCCTATCATGGGGGAGCCTGAGTGGAAGGAATGTCATGACAAGACAGGAAGCCTGAGGTTCAGGAGGGTCAATCTTATTTTTTAACAATGACTTGTTCTTGAGAGAATGGCTAACTCACTTCATGAAACCAGCTTCCATCCCATGTAAGGATATCCTTTGTCCTAATTGCTCTGTGGGAGACTCTGATTCTTATGGGTTCCACCATTTCCCAGCAGTGCCACCCTGAGAATCAAGCTGCCAACACAGGAACCCTTGAGAAACATACTCAACCCAAGGGCAAATTCCAGCAAAATACCCTGAGAAGTATGGCCCCCAAATCAGTAGCACTGCCATTATCTGCAAGTTGCTACGAGTGCAAAGTTGGGGGTCACACCCAAGACTTCTTGAGTCATACTCTGCATTTTAATACAATCTCCAGATAATGAGTAGGCATCCTGAAGTATCAGAAACACTGTGCAATGTAGTTTAATCCAATCGGCTGGTTTTCCATGTCTTTCAATTTAACAAATCTTAACTATCACAGGCTCCCTCCACTGGTGGCTTTAGGTTTCTGATTCTGAAGTCTTGATTAGTCCCTTTTTGTTTCACCACAGTTAACTCTTCCCCATTTCCCCTCCCCCTTCTCCTTCTGTCCATTTAGACAACTATCTGGAGATGTCTCATTTTCTCTGCTGACCTCTTAATCTATTTCTTAAACATCCAAACATCCAACAGATACGTAAGTTGGACCAGTTCCAAATGGTTTTTAGAACAGCGAGAGGGAGTTTTGTACTGACTAGCAAAAGACAACTTTACTATTTGTTTATTACAAGGGTCAGAAGGTTAGCTCTTAACACACCACTCAACTCTTTGCAAATGGTTTCCTACTTGGGCCACCGGAGGTGTAGAGTTTCTAAAATACTTCGGAGAATGCAGACCCATTGGTGAATTTCAATGTTGTGTCTGAGCTTTAGGCCGAAGGCTAAGCAAGAGGCCCACCCGACTCTCCTCATTTATCTGTATGTGGTGTAGCAGGGGACGGATCCTGTCTGCAAGCTCACTGAGCAGGGCAGCACCTAACAGTTGACATAGGCTCAGAAAACATCATGTCGCTGATGCCCTCTTTCATATATACATGGCATGACATCCATTTCAGGAGGGAATAGGCTGATCATTTGACCATCAGCTAATGCTCTTCCTGGGAGAGGGGATAAATGTCATGCAATCCATTGTGTGTAAGTTTAAGGACTACACTGGAATATTTCCATTGGATTCCACTCAGCACTAAAGTAAGAGGCTGAAGGCATTCTTGGCCTATGACTCAGAGACTTCTCCTACTTCTTGTCTTACAACAAAATGACTTTGTGGCCTTGCACAAGTCACTCTAAATCCTCAGTCATCCCATCTGCTGGCTCATCCTCTCTCCAAATGCTCATAAGAGTCAGGGCTGTAACCTGGATCCAGGAATTCAATCTAGGTTTCCTTCCTGCATGATAGGGACCATCCAACTACTTGAGCCTTCATCTACTGCCTCCCAGGGTGTGCACTGACAGGAAGCTGGAACTGGAAGTGGAGCATAGACTCAGTCCCAGGCACTCTACTGGGAAACGCCCCATGTCTTCACCAATAGCTTAACTGCTAGGCCAAGTGCCCACTACAAATCTAATTTTCAAATAAAATACCTAGGTTAGAATGTAGTATTCTTGGCTTAAAATGCTTTTGCTGACTTAATTTAATTGTTTACTTGGGGAGTGTCTCAATGGGTTGGTGGCAGTCCTGACAGCTCCTCCTCAGCTTCTAACATACTGCCTCACTGACTAGGGCTGTCTGAGTCCGACTTTTGCATAATGAAGCCAGTTAGCAGCCTAGGCAGTGCTTTGACTCTGGGGGGTTATTCATTAAGGTTGTAATGAAAGGAAGAGCACCTGGCAACATAGCAAAAGCAGGCTCCATTTCCCTTTGTAATTACAACGGTAAAATAACTTTCCAAACCCAAATGGCTATTGAGGACTAGGTAAGGCAATTCCCAGCCTCCACCCCAGTGAGTGACAGACTCATTTCTGCTTCATTGAGCAACAGTCAATTTCTTTTTGCAGCCAAGGTGGAAGTGTTGCTGGCTTGTCACTTGGTGGGAGCTGCTTATGATGGTGGTAGTACAATGGCCCCATCTTGGCCTTGTTGAACCTCATCTGGTGATTCTCTCTGTACAGACCAGGGTGGTCAACAGTGCTCCTGCTGGGGACCTCTAAAACTTGTAATCTATGCAGAAAAGCAGGAAATGATCACAGACAGTAGCTGCATCGCCCAGCGTCTGCTCTACCAGCAGTCAATTGCAAACAGCAAGAGTTCTGCAAATGGTCCCTCTTCAGCTGGTATCAGTAGATATTTTTTAACTTCATCTGCTGAAAAATCTCAGCATTAGGTGTAATCAATGTTAGCATATGACATGGCTAGATTAGACAATTGTTGGTCTTCACACAGACTTCAAATGCTGTCAATTACCTTCCCACATTCTCCTTCATTAAAAAAAGCTATTACTTACAGAAATAAGTAATTGTGGAATAAGGAACAGCAACTGTTTGGTTTTTGCTTGGAATTAAAAATTCTGCTTGAATTGCCATTCCAAAAAACCAAACTCAGAGTTAATCAGATGTGGAGAACGATTTAAGTTAAAACAAACATGGATGCTATAGTTTGCATTTAGGTTTGAGTGTCCCCTCCTCTAAGCCTGTGGTTGGGGAGATGTTTGGTGCACAGGATAGGGTCTTACTTGAGCACCGACATCCCATCCTGTAGCACATGGGTGCCAGTCCAGCTCTGCTTCCTGCTAATGCACACCAAGGGAGGCAGCAATGATGACTGAAGTGGTTGGGTCCCTGCCACCCATGTGGGAAACCCAGACTGACTTCCTAGCTCCTAGCCTGGCCCAGCCCCGGCTGTTGTGGGCATTTAGGGGGTGGTAAACCAGTAGATGGAACTAACAACTTCATAAAATGGCCATTATTGTAACCAACCTGTGATGGTCACGTGGTCCTCTTTCCTTCTGAAACACCACTGGTGAACTCTTCAGTTACTGGTCTTCATAAGTCAACATGTTCCTCACGGGTGGGGAACCACCCCAACTTCCCTATGAATATTGTTTGGGGAGAACTAAACTGAGAATTGATTTTCTACCTCATCCATTTGCCGGCATGGATTACTTAGCCAAAGCAAGAGGAATCTGCTAATCAGGCAGCTCTTCTTCCTCCACAGTAGGTCCTGTCTAACTGTTCCTGCAGTGATTTGCTGCCACTGAGACTGTGATTTTGCAGCATGTGACACATTATTTGAAAGTTAGCTGCTGAGGAAGCACATTTGTGATATGGGGGGAAGAAAAGCTTTTGCATTTTGCTAAGTTTCACATCCACAATGATCACTTTTTAGTAGGTGATAACTTAAATTTTCAATGATTACCCTGCAGATTTACAAAGGTTCCCAACTAGTTGTGAGGATGGGCTCACTGTTTCTAGTGGTGAAAAGAAAGAAACACTGTTCTGTTATGGGCGCAAGGCATGGAAATGCCTCTTCTCCCTTCAGTGTCCAAACCGTATCTACCAGCACGTCTCCTCTGCACTTCATAGAACTGCAGGGTTATCCTGGCTGTCCTCATATCACCTGGGCCGATAGGTGCACACTCTGGACATCAAGCTCCTCCAGGGATAACAGGCCAGAACTACACCTCTCCATACTGAGGGCTAGGAGAGCTTGGAGACAGAGTCATCTCCCAAGGACCCATACCGCAGTCAGGTGTGCCAGAATGTTTGGCTGCTTCAAGTCTTCATTCCTATGGCACCTGCATCACCTGGAGCCATGTAAGGGACGTGAAAGGCTCAGGTCCTACCCAGGACCTACTGAGATCAAATCAGCATTTTGATGAGATCTCCAGGGGATCACATGTACTGTAAGTACGAAGATCACTGGCACAAGGAACCAGGTAGTCAAGGGTTCCTCCAGTGCATGTTCAGGGCCATTTGTGTATCTCTCAGGTCCCATGATATTAGTGGAAGCTAAGCAGTTACCCCTTGTGTTGAACTGAGTGGCTGTTATGTACCAGTGCATGTTTTATGACTGTGTTGAAGATTACAAAGAATGCAAGAGCAGGAAGGAAGGCAAAGAAGTGCCATTCATTCATTCCTTCAACCCATGCTTAAGTGAGTGTTTGCCACATGCCAGGTTATTGCTCTAGGCCCCAGGAGTACAGAGACAAGAAGGATACACCAATGGCTGCCTTCAATGGGCTTGCCCTTATGGGATGCCCAGCAGTAATAATTCTTCTTGGAGACAAAGGTGGATGGAGTCTGTCAGTGACTGGGTGCTGGAAATGTAAACAATACTTGCTAAAAATAAATATGTCCCCATTAGTTCATCCTTTTCCCCCCTTTCTATTTTTGCCGGTTCTCCACCTGTGAGAATGAACAAAGACCTGCTTATTGGTCGTTATCCTTATTGGCAGTAATGTCACATTTCATTTGTATTGAAAGTCTGCAGCACAAGTTTAGAGAGGTTCTCTCCCACTTTCACCATTTCTTCATTTTATGGCTCTACTTAATATTCATAGTCTGCCCCACAATTATATTCTGTAGAATGTATGCCATCAAACACGATCAATCGTAGCGACTTGGGTGTTGCTTCTGGAACTGTTAGATGTCTGCAGTCAGAAAAATGTACTTGAAAGTATCCTTCCAAACCACACATCCAGAGAACAAGGTGGTTGAAGTGAACTAGTACCTCGTTCAGGTTCAAAGAAAGTCACATCCACTATCACCTATTAAGGGGTCCAATCATCTACTCAGAGGTAGCCACTGAGGATGTAAGAAGGGATAAGTTTTCTCAAAACAGGAACATAGTGAAAACAGACTTGGAGGTCTTAGTCTTAGGGGTAGGTGATTTTCAAAAGTGGAAGGTCCGTGGAATATATTTCTAAAGTAATGTCCATCATTTCATAAATTGTTTTCCTCCAGCCATTGAAATATCATGTAATCACTAAATTAAGATGACTGTTAAATATGTATACGTTTAATTTAATTTTCATACTCAATAATAATATTTAACAACGTGCAGGAATGATCCTGATATATAAACTTCAAAGGTTAAAAACAGTATGTATTGCATGAAGTTGTTTTTGGTTTTAAATACCTGGTTTAAAATGTAGGAGCTTTCCCTAGTGGTTAAGAGGCCCGCAGCCCATTGCAGAGTGCCTGCATGCAGTGCCCAGCTCTGGGCTCCCCATTCCAGCTGCCTGCTAATGCTGACTCTGCAAAGCAGCAGTGATGGTTCAAGTGATGGAACTTCTGCCCCTCACATGGGACACCACAGTTCAGCCTGGCCCCTGCTCGGCCATTACAGGGATTTGGGGAGTGAGCCACCTGAGGGGAGCTCTGTTTTTGTTTGTGTGTGTATGAAGATAATAAAAGTTTTTAAAATAGGGTGATACCGTCAAAATGTTCACATTATCACACCTGCCACTGTAGATTGGGGTAATGGGAGTTTCTTTCACTTTTGTACTTTTCCATAGCTTTCCAGTGGTCTCAAAAGAGCATGCTCATGTTTTAAAATATTTTCTTTTTTAAAGATTTTTAAATTTTTATTGCAAGTCAGATATACAGAGAGAAGGAGAAACAGAGAGGAAGATCTTCCGTCCGATGATGACTCACTCCCCAAGTGACTGCAACCGCTGGAGCTTCGCTGATCCGAAGCCAGGAGCCATGAACGTCCTCCAGGTCTCCCACATGGGTGCAGGGTCCCAAGACTTTGGGCCGTCCTTAACTGCTTTCCCAGGTCACAAGCAGGGAGCTGGATGGGAAGTGGAGCAGCTGGGTTTAGAACCAGAGCCCGTATGGGATCCTGGCCCGTTCAAGGCAAGAACTTTAGCTGCTAGGCCACCGTGCCGGGTCCTTTTTTCTTTCTTTTTTTTTTTTTTAAAGTACAATTTGTGCTTCTGTGAGTCCTGACATCTTTGCGGCCTTCGTGAGACAAGCCGCAGTGAATATGTCTGGGACCCTGAAGGTATCCAGACTGTGTGCGGTCAGAAGTGGGGTCTAGCATCACGGCAGCAGGCCTGTTCACTCACAGCTCCAACCCCTCACCTCAGTTGTGGCGGGGACAGAATAAGAATGTCAATAATTACCGTAGCGGACATTTGTGCTGTCCAGCATCTTTTTTCTGTTTGGAATATTTCACGTGTTGAGTCTCACCTGCCCCAAGGTGGCCATTAGAAGCTGTTTTTCTCACCTCGCTGGTTCCTGGACTCAGGTTCTCTGCCACGGGAAGTCCCTCCTGAGGCTCTGATTTGGAAAGGAGCGCAGAGGTTCTGAAGGAAATGTCTAGCTTGGCGGACCTTCCTCACAAGCTTGAATGGATTTCTTTTCTGCTTCAACTGACTGGTTGGGGGGGTTTCTGTTTCTTGTGAGAACCCTGGAAGCCACCGATTCAGACAACTTTGAATAATTTATGCCAGTAATTCTCTGTTTGAATTCAGGATCCCTTTACCTGCTTAAAAGTTACTGGGGACTCCAAATAAATTTTTTTTAAGATTTATTTATTTATTTATTTATTTGAGAGGTAAAGTCAGAGAGAATGAGAGATGGAGAGGGATGTTTTATCTGTTAGTTCACTACTCGAATGGCCATAGTGGCCTGGGACGAACCAGACGAAAACCAGGAGCCTACCACTCCAGCCAGGTCTCTCATGTGGTTTGGCAAGAGCCCAAGCACTTAGACTATCTCCTGCTGCTTTCCCAGGCACATTAGTAGGGAGCTGGATTGAAAGTAGAGTGGCTGTGACTCAAACAGGTACTTATGCCACCTGCTTACAGTTGATAGCTTAACCCACTGCACAATGCTGGGTCAAGAAATTTTGTTAATACAGATTATGCTTGTCAGCATCTACCGTTCTGTAATCTTAAAATTAAAAAAAACATATTCATCTATTAATTCATTTAAAATAATAATACAAATATATTTTATAAACAACATTATGAGAAATTACTATAGTTTCTGAAACAAAACTTAGAGAAATGTAACTGCTATTATTTTTCACAAGTCTCTTAGACATCTGAGTAAATAGAAGTCAGCTTGATTTTACTATCTTCTTCATTTATCTGTTGCAACATGTTATTTTGGTTGAAGCATAGGTAGAAAATCTTGTCTTATGCAGAAATTCGCAGCTTTCCAGATAGTTCAGAACTTGACAAATAGCACTTTCTTGTCTGTCAGTTGCAATGTGGGATCTTAAACTCTTGTCAGTGCGCATTTCTTATTTTGTAGCCTTAAAGAGTACTGATATTTCTTCAAGTTTTACTAGACCATTTGCCCATGCAGTAATTTTGAAAGGTTCCACACTGGCCATTTGGAAAGATGTACAATCAACATTTCATCATTTAAAAAGCTATCATATCCATTACTGCTCTCCTCTCTCATCTGCCACACCCTGCCACACCTTGGCTAGAACCGTGAGACCAATCACCAGCATGTGAGCGCTCCGCCCAGGGTTACTCTGTGGTTTTGGCCTGAGCTGCCTGATGCTTTGGTCGTCATCTGGAAAGAGGGCCTCTGCCACAGCCCCCCACTTAGCTGCTTCACTATACAGGTGCTAAAACCACCTGGCTAGGTTAACCGACATCACAGGATCCGTTTAGGAACAAGAAACATAGATGTGAAAGAAACCCAACCCAAACTGTCTTGAACTGAAAGAATAAGACTTCAGAAAGTAAAGTTCCACATGCAGGGGCTTGGGGGCCGAAGGGTTTATTGTCTTTCTGCTCTACCATCCTCCGTGATCACGGACTACCCCACAGGGTGATGGAGACCTCCAACATTGACGAAGACTGTAAGGAAAGATGTGCAGCAAGATGGAGCAATGCTGTCATCCAGGTATCCCTCTCATGCACAAGAAAAGCCTTTTCCAGATTCTCAGTTTCCCCCTCTGTCTCCCAGCTTACCCTTGGATCTGTGAGCCAAGCCTGGGACACACAACTAAGTCTGTCCCAGTCATTGGCAGAAAGAACAAGGTCATCAGACATGCCTCCCTTCCATGCTCTAGAGAGGGCTTAACCTTCTCTGATCAATAATCCAAAGGGGTAAAAAAGAGATAAAGGATTTTCTTCTTGTTACCCTCTGGCCCCTGAAGTAAAATTGTGGTTGTGTTATAATAAGCCTATAATTGTGTTATGATAAGTTTGTACTCCTGGGCCCTTTGAAATGCTGGGCCGTGACTAAGGCATGACTCAAAGCACACCACCAACTAGGAGTCCAACCAACCTCGCCCTCCTCTGAGCTGCTGCAGGAGGGTGGCAGAATCCTGGTAAGAGCTTGTTTTTGTACCTTCCAGCTGGAAGCTTGGACAAGAAAGTGGAACTTTCTGATGCAGTCTGCAGCAGGTGGCCTGCCTGTGCCGTTTATGTCCCTCAGAGCCCACTATATCTGTGCACTCTGAAGAGCACAGATGGCTTCCAACCTCCAATCCCTCTTCTTAAAACCCTGGAAAGCTCTTTGCTGGGAATCAGCAACCCCTCAGCAGCCTTCCCCCAAAGGAGGAGGTGGAGTC
The DNA here is from genome assembly GCF_030435755.1 of Ochotona princeps. Taxonomy (NCBI): domain Eukaryota; kingdom Metazoa; phylum Chordata; class Mammalia; order Lagomorpha; family Ochotonidae; genus Ochotona; species Ochotona princeps. Next base: position 27,011,466 of record NC_080851.1, read on the forward strand.
TAAATACGCTGGTCCACTCTTCTGTCTGCTGACCAGTGAGGCTACACCCACAGCATTTCCCAGCTCCCACCCTGTACTAGAGGCCCTCCCTACTTCACTGCCTCCTGTCCCCTGTTGGTGTCACCTGCTCTTCCCGGTTTCCTTACATTTGAATTCTTGTCTCTTCTGTTCTGTATTATGTTAATCAAAGGTGGACCTAGAGTACAGGGAACGCCCAGAGAAAGTTTCAACTGCATTCTGAACCATAAAAGATGGGAGGAATTTGAAGCACAACCAGGCATATGGGTGGACCACATCTCATTGGTGCTGTAGTTAGTTTACACCTGCTGTTATGAAATTATAGGATCTTTTGAGACTGCTGTCTTGCCAAGATTTTTCATTAAGTAACATCACCCCCTATCTCCAGGCAGCAAGGAGCCTATTTTGAGGTGAAGATGGGGGGAGAATCCCCAGAAACAAAAACAAAATGGCTTTACACTTACAATGACAAATAAACACAGTGTGGACTAGAAATGTCGGCTAACTGAAAAAGACGCAAACACGGGAGTGGTTTCATAGCCCTGTGCTTAAGAACATAGACTCTGGCTAGAGATTTTAGAGAGTGTTACACTGGCTTTTGACTAATGAAGTGCAAGAGAAGAAAATCTAAAGTTAATAACAGAATATAAATGCCAGAGGAAGAAAATCCTTGAAGCTTGTTTATATGACTTTGGTACAATTTGCCACTTCTACCCATTGTGACCCATATCTCAGCACAGTCATTGCTGGACTTTTTCCCAGCAGTTCTTCACTTTTTAGAATGTGTTGCTGTGATTTTTGTTTATCAGGTTTTCTTCAGAACAGTGGTAGGTTAGGTCAATATCATTTTCCCTGTTTGAGGAAGAAAAGCAAGAGGAGGGTGAGGGGAAATGCCATTAACTCAGGTCACACAGGGAGCTTCCAGGAACCCTTTCCTACCCCCGACCTGTGGGCAGGGCACCTGTGGGTCATGAGTAAGCAAGATAAAACCAGGCCAGGTACTTCCTGAAGGCAATTAAAATGCCTAAATTGGAAAATAGAAAGCTTTTAAAACATACACACACACACACACACACACACACACACACACACCCTTCCACTTCACTGATTGTGTGAATTACACTGACATACCTACCACATTATAGCACAGACTGTGATGCCAAATCCATTTTTTCCCTGAATTTTCCTACTGTCATCTGTTTGTTTAACCGATTTCTCCTAGGTCAAAACCTGCCTCCTACAGAGTTCTCCATGACTGTCTCACCCTCAAAGAATCTCCTTCTCATCTCTACCTTCGATACCATTTTGTCACCACATGACGGGTGTTCAGCTATGTAGAGCCTGTGGCAAACCCATCCTTTGCAAAATCTCTGAACACAAGCCCAAAAAATTTATGATCAAGTGAATGAATAAAATTTTGTGACAAGTACATTGTACAGGGGAATATGTGTTGGAGAAGAGGGGTCCAATCACAATCCTACATTTAACTAAAGTGCACAATGTCAAAAGAAGTGCTAAGGTATTCTTTGGAGAAAAACTATGATGCTGTAGTCATAAAGGACTGGAAGACCACAGAGCCATGTCACTTCCTGTAAATTTCTGATACAATTAATTCTGTCTCCGAAATGGTCATTATTCCTCACCCTCACAGCCCTTGCAAATACGACAGCTGAAGGCTCACAAATGAGCTGATCTACTCAGTGAACTGCCTAGCAGAAAGCTGTGTTAATAGCAGGGGCTATGGGAGGTGTAAGCAAGACAATGGTCACGCCATCGCCAACCATGCCATGTGTGCCAACCCATGCATGTTTGCAAAGCTCAGGCATATGCAGCAGATTAAAACTCCTTCAGTTCCATGGTTCTTAGATTCACATTGGGTCACTAATAATTGGCCTCCCTCCCAAGTGTTTGTTGAACAGCTGTCAGGCGATAACCCAGGAACAGGAGCGAGAGCAAGCACACAGTACCCATTGCTTCTGATGTCCTCATGGTTTGGGCATTCTTCAGAGTTGCTAGGTCACTGATGGTAACTTGCCCACTCTTTGGGGCTGTTCTGTAATCTTCATGATTCCTCTATGGTCATTATTATTGTAGACAGGGATGCACCTGATCTAAGGCTCCCACATTAGTAGTGGTCATTCGTGCTTGCTTTAATAGAGAACAGAAAGCACTGAAAGCACCCCGTGTGGTCCTCAGGTGACCTTGGCTGTCCCCTGACCAACCAGGACATGGTCAACAAAGTCATCCCTTTTAGCAGCATGGAGTCCAGCTTCTGCTCAGTCTCAGTTCAGCTTGTTTCTCTGTCCCCTTCCAGAACCTCCCCACCAGTGAGCCTCCCCCGCCAGCCCCCCTTCGGTAAGATAAAGAAATCCTTACGCTCGCTGGCTCAGGGCTTCAGCAGCTTCATTATAACCCAACAGGACAGAAGCTTAAGCCAAACAAATGCTCATTTTCCATTTTTTTCCCCATCCATTCGTCTCTGTCATCCTGATTGAGAAAATATGGTTGTTAATAGCCTGCAGTGGAACAAACATTTGCATAGCTGTTACTTCAGAGCCCATAACTCTGAGCTAATTGGCTTAGGGTGCTTAAAATGATTAAGTGATTGTAATTTATATGATTAACCAATTAAGCCGTTCTCCAGCAATGGGCTCAGGGTAGACACGGAGTTGTGCACTTGTCTCCCAGCGTGAAGGCCAAGGCTTTACGGTGTGAAATGTTCTTTCAAATGCTGAGTTGTTCCTCTGGCCAGCAGGTAAAATGTTTTACACCGAGTGGCTGAATTTTGTCACATCCAGCAAGTGGCTACCAAAACTCTCAGTGCTTGGCATTAAAGAAAGGGGATGCAATGATTCTTCTGTTTAACTCATTTCAGCTTATGGATCCCACTTTGCTGAGATAATATCCTTACCTACTGCTTGGGATTATTATGGAGATTGGATAAAACTGTGTGTATTGTACTGTCAACAAACATGAGACATCATCATAGCTACCTTTGTTGTTATTTTTTTTGTTATGTTTCAAAGGCACCCTCACTTTTTTGAGTTTCTGGAACCTGCTACCTGACAAGCACTCAAGACACTGTGTCGTGTGGGATGATTGTTCAGCTTGGTAGTTAAAATGGCTGTGTCCTGCATCAGAGTGCCTGGGTTTAATTCCCAGTTCCACTCCTGACTCCAGCGTTTTGCCACTGCGGATCCTGGGGGGCAACAGTGATGACCCAAGTAATTGAATTCCTGCCACCCCTGGGCATTTGGGGAGTGAACTAGCAGATGAGAGCCTTCTCTGTCTCTTTGTTCCTCTCTTCATTCAAAGAAATAAATACAGAAATTTAAAAATATGTATTGACGTTTGAAATAATTGCAGTATACATAGGGAACTGAACACATGCTAGGCACTGTCCTAATGTTTCACATTCAGTAACACAAGGACTCTTGCAGTGCCTCCATAAGGCAGGTGCATTTTATGTTCTACCTTTTATAGGTTACGGAACCAAGGTGCCAGAGGTAAATTAACTCACTCAACATTCCACTGCTAGTGAAAAGTGAGCTTCAGGTTAAGGCCTACAACATGATACGTTGTAATTAAGAGGAAACTATTCCAAAAAGTTTGTGGAGAGTGGAAATAAAAGGTAAGTCTGAGGTGATGTAGTGGTCTAAGTCACTGCTGGGACAACTGCATCTGATATCTGAGTATGCACTTCCTGTCCCTGGCTGCTATACTTCCAATCCTGCTTCCTGCCAATGTGCATCCCTGCAGGAGGCAGCAGGTAACAGTTCAAGTACCTGAGTGCCTCGCACCCACATGGCACACCTGGATGGAGTTCCTAGCTCCTGGCTTTGGCCGGGCTCAGGTCATGCATGGTTGTGAACTAGCAGAGGAAAGCCCTCTTTTGTCTTGTTAGTGCGCTTCCCTGAGTGTGAAACCATCTCTGGGTGGCGCTTCTCTGTGACTGCCATTTACCATTAATACTCCTTCTGTTCCTCCAGTAGAGGGAGGAAACGCAGCCAGAGTGGCTTCCTTTTTATTTGTTTTGAAAAGCAGTTTGTGAGCTCTTCAGGTTTCACTGAGTGGCTAGCTGTGCCTGTCACTGTGTTGACTTACTAAGGTTTCTGTGAATTTGAGAGAGGAGGTAGGGGGTGGGAAAGATTTTGAAATGCATGCTTAGTTTCCTTGTAATACACAATATCTGTGAACTTTTGGAAGACTCATCATAAGTAGGGTGAATGTCTGGGACATTTTCCACTATCCAAATAAATGTCATCCCCAAATGGGAATAAAAAAAAGAAAGACGTTCCTTCCATTTGGAGGAAAAAGCAGATAGCTGAGTTGATTTATCCAGTGATTTAGCATTTCAGGGACCTGGCGAATTCAATGAATGCAATGAAGAGGAAGGATATATCCCGAGTTCTGAAATCCAATCAGGGAAATAGAAATTACACATATTATTTATTAATATGCTGTGGCGCTTCAGGTTCATGGTAATTACTCTTCGACTTTCTCCACCCATATGCCCACCAGCAGCAGTCACTTCACTTCCCCTGTGCCCCAGGCTAAACACATCACCTTTTTCCCAAGGCTCTGGCCAACTTTTTAGCTGGCAAGCAGAAATCTGCAAAGCCCAGCTGGTGGCTGACCTGTGGGGTTGTGGTTCCCAAGCCACAGCTTGTTAGAAAGTGTAAAGAGAGGCAAATAATTGGAGTTCCTAGGCTGGGAGCTGTGGCCAACATACCCTAGACAGCTACTGCGGGTGTCTTTCTCCTAGGCCTCCTCTGGTTATTAAATGTCAGTGTAATAAAGATAGTGAGTGTTTTACTTCGACTTAAAGAATAACATGTAATTATGCCATGGATACTACTAGGGTGAGAGAGATTGCTCTGCTACTGCTACCGACTGTAATAAACATGGGTGTGTGAGCCAAGCTGGAATTTCCCTGTGCTAAACCCAACACTTTATCAGTTCAACAGCCATCTGGCTCCATCCACCTTCTTTTTCTTTATTTTTTAAAAGGGATTTTTTTTAAAAGATGTTTTATTAAGTTACTTTTATTTATGTGAAAAAGTGACAGAGAGAAAGAGTGTGAGAGATCTCATCAACTTTTTCATTCCCCAAAGACCCATGATAACTTGGAATGGGTCAGACCGAAGCCAAGAGCCTGTAACTCAGTTCAGGTCTCCCTCATGGCTCCAGGGACTCAACTACTTGAGCCATCAGCTGCTACCTCTCAGGATGAGTAAGCCAAGAAGCTGGGACTCAGGCCAGTCACTGTGACATGGGATGCACCAAGTGATGTCTTAACCACTGCACCAAATACCTGCTTCTTTTTCTGCCTGATTATCTGCCTTTCTTTATGTTCTCTTTCTTCCTGGCCAGGACTCATACCTCTGACATCCCTGCCTGTCCCCTCCCTTCTCTCTCTCCTTCCATTTCTTGAACGTGAATGTGAAGTCTGCTTATTTTCATGGGACAAATTAGCTCACTGTGATCGATAATGGCTATTCGGAAGAGAAGGATACATGCGTGCTACAAAAGTTGGAATGTTCATTACTAATCTACTACTGAGGCTGATTCCAGAGATTCTTGTTGGTGTGACTTTATGTTCTGATTTTTAAGGAAAACTATTTTTTCTCACTTAATACAAGCTGATATGAAATTTTGTAAAATCCAGAAAGGAAAAAAAATAAGTCACCATGGCGTATCTTTGAATCTTTTTCTCTCTAAATCTTGCCCTGTTAAGTAAAGCATAAGGAGAAAAAAATCTTTTGCTGCCATGGCTCAGCACACTATTCCTCCACTTTCAAGTGTTGGCATCCCATATGGCCACTGTTTGTGTCCTGGCTGCTCCACTTCCCATCCAGCTTCCTGCTTGTGGCTCGGGAAAGCAGCAGAGGTTGACCCAAGTCCTTCGGATCTGGCACCCATGTGGGAGACCTAGAAGAGGCTTCTGACTTCAAAATGACTCAACTCTGGCTATTGTAGCCATTCCGGGAGTGAAGCAGCAGATGGAAAATCTCTCTGTCTCTCCTTCTCTCTGTAAATCTGCCTTTCCAATAAAAATAAATAAATCTTAAAAAAAAAAGAAAATATATTTTTGCTTTGAAAGATTGTACTGCATGTGTATATGTGTCAATAAAAGGAAATGCAGGGATTTGGAGAAAGATGCTTGTGACAAGTTCAAATCCCATATGGGCTTCCCATAGCCCTAGCCTCTGGATCACGGATCTTACCCAGCGTGTGGGAAAGCCATCTCTGATTATTGCATGGGAGAGTGAACCAAGCTGTGGCCTTGGCAGGTCAAAGTGATTCAATTCATCTCTAAATCTTTATAAATCCAGGAATTTTCCCGAGGTCATCATTCACTCTGAATATGTCCCTTGCTTTTTGTAAAGGAAGACAGAAAAAAAAAAAACTCACTTTGGTTAAACATCGGCTCCTATGAAACCAAGCGTTGAGAGGGGGCAGAGTCCATAATTGATTTTCTGACAGGTTATAAAATATTAAAAGATGGGAAAGTTTTAAAACTAATTTTTAGGTATCCGCCTGAAGCCACAACCAGCTAGCTTACAGGATCAATGAAACAACATTACATAGAAATGCTGAACTCATACTCTCCTGGTTAATCTATATTTCAGAGATGAGATTGAGCTCTTAAATGACCTCCACACACATTGAGCTGATCCCTAGTTTAAGCCTCCCATTTGAAACCTCTGGTTACCAAGATTAACTATTTCAAGGAAACAGAAGTCATCAGATACCTGCAGAATTGGCAGGATGGAAGGTGGGAGAGAACAGAGAGGAAGTGCAGACACAGTCTTTATGTGGCTGTAGCATCAACTTCTTCAAATGATCTTTGCTTCGTTATTTTGAGTTTGCTGATGTTCCTGTCTGCACCGCACAGGGCATGCACACAACCTTCATCATCTCTGGGCATTCCCTCGAGGGCTGCGTTCCGTCCATTCAGGCTGCTCTCCTAAAATACCATAACTGAAATTTATGAGGTGCAAACCAATTGAATGAATCTCAACATCAGAGCAGATGAGTAATTTCTCACAAGTTCTGTGGATGGGAAAGCCAAGGTGCAGGCAGCTGCACCGTCTGGCGAGGGCTTGCTGGCTGTTTCACTGATGGCTCCTTCCTATTGTGTCTTCGCACAGGGCAAGGGGAAGCTCTGGCTCACCCCATCTGTGTGTGGGCACTAATCCTATTTGTGAGGACTCCACACTAGTAACCTAATCACCCCCCAAAGCTGTACCTCCTGAAGCATCACATTGGAGATGAACAGACTGGTGGCCAAAAGGTCCAAGAGCAAGGCCTTACTGTATAGGTAGCACAGACAGGTTGAATCTAATGTAGAGTCTCATCCTGCGACTCCTGGTTCCCAACAGGGCTTCGTGTGAAATAGCTGCCCATGTCACTGAGTGAGTGCTGGGGTGTGTCTACACATATGTGCAAAGTCAACTCCATGCATATCCGGGCACTGGATCTCCACAGAGCGATTTTGTCCACAAGGGTGTCATCTGTGGACATTTTTGGTTATCTCCACTGGGTGAGTTTCTCCTGGGGTCCAGTGGGCAAGGACCAAGGAAACTGCTAAACACCCTTCAGTGCACAGGACAGCCACATTCTTCCCCAGCACCTTCCCCGTGAGCCAGCCAGTCTAAGCTGTTCATGGTGCCAAAGGTAATACAGAGGCATTAAGAGGCTAGAGGTGGAAACCCCAAAAATGTGTGGTTTGGCTTTGCTGTAGGCAAGACCGTAATCAGAGTGTGATTGCCTGGGACCATGTATACTGTGGAGGGGGCTGGAGACTAGGGGGGCACCGCCCTGAGGCATGGCCTAAGTAAATTTGACCTTGATTGCTATAACGTGTTGCAGTCAGGTGAATGTCAACAGAAGACGCTATTAGAGGCAAAAGAGAACCGTACAGGTCAAGTGGCCGACATCATTCCTTTCCCGCTGGCATTTCCTGTCCTTTGTTTTTCAATAATTAGCCTCATCTTTTCTCTTGGTTCCAATCCTAGTTTTTTGTGGAAGCCCATTTGTGGACATTTAACCTAGAGTTTTCTCCTCTGTGGGTGCCTTCCCAGCTGTCCTATCGCAACTCGAACCCCACCCCTATCCATACTTTCCACTCGCGCTGGGGTGCTTCCTGTCTTACTCACCATCGATGCACCCCTGTTTCACTTGTGTATTTATGCTGTGCCTCTCCCTCCTAGAACATACACCATATCAGGGCATGGATCTTTGTTTTTCTTATTGCCACATCCTCAACACCCAGAATGGAGCCAGGCACATAGCAAAACACTCAGTAAATATTTGCAGAAAGCATGAATACACGAGACAGATCGCAGTTCCCAGACGCCAGAGGACATTGCTTTGACTTGCTGCATGCAAGTTGGCATGTTTCTATGATTGGCATCCGGAGACGATTTCCTGAGCAAGCAGAAAGGGAAAAAGTTGCGTGAACAGCTGAGAACAGTTTTTCTCCTGGTAGCTAGCAAGTGGCTGTGGCTTCACAGTCTCTCCAAGCTCAGCACTGCTTTGGCTTTCTCTCCCTGCACCCTCCCAGATGCCTCTGCAGGGAAGGTGGCCTGTGGGTCCAGGATTTCTCTTCTATGAGCCCAGAAGGCCCTATCAGAGCTGCTAGTCTCATAAGCCAATTTTAATGAGTGTCTGCTTCCCTTCCTAGATGTTTATAGTCCTCTGCACTCTGATTAGGTTTTCGGTCCCACAAGATAGTTAAAAGCCCACAATTTGTGCTGGGATTTTTTTTTCTGAGTGAAGTGAGTGGGCGAATGTTCCTTTGATCTTCCCCCCAAGTGGATGAGGGCTGTTGGGGTTTTTAAGGCCCTCACCAATTAGATGAAATGGACACAGGGCTGGGTTTCAGGCTGGCCTTCTGGGTGGTTCAGAACTCCCTCCAAGGTTTTTATTCTTTCTCCTTCTGTCCTCCTTACACCCCAGGTGCTGGCGGAACTGAGAAAGTTAAGCCATGAGAAGCTCTGGGGAGAGCAATGAGTTGATGTGGGTGGCCAGATTTCCAAAGTGCAATGCAAGGGTCCCCCAAATTTTTCTCTTTATAAGGTTCCTCACACTTTCGATCAGGGAGTTTCCAATGGGGAAGCACCCAGCTTGCAGTGCCATCGCCATGAAGTTGGGCAAGCAGCTCTCCAGGAAGGCCAGCCAGGAGACAGTCCCAGCATCCACTGGGCCGGATTTGCAGTGAAATCAGTCCCCAGCTGATTGATGTCATTGTATTTATTCCAACAGTTGTGTATGCAAGAGGAATGAGGAACTGTGGACCAGAGAGAAGAGGAGGAGGATGTGGGACTCTCACACTACACTTCCGGGGTTCCCTGGTCATGTCAGGATTGACAGATGAATGCCACACTGGCTGATGACTTTCTGGTGGCTCACATGCATTATTCCACTGGTGCCACAAGGAAGTAGCATACACAGCACTTCATTACTTTAGTGAAGCTTATTGCAAGAGTAATCATCATTGCTATCAGTATTAATCTTTAATAATTTTTCTGATCATGGCCATAAGTGATGACAGTCTGAGTTGACAATAAATGATCATGCCTCGGGCTTAAATTGACACTTCCTGGGACCTCGGAAGGTTGTGTCGAACACCCTTGGGCTTGCTATGTGAAGAACTATCTATCTATGACAAATAGCAGGTCTAGCCAATATTTGGCTTTCTTTCCCAAATGGCTAAGTCGATGATATTTGCAAAAGTCATCCTTTAGTAGATGATCGCCTTGGAGGCTGAGACTCATTTGGAAAGTAGTATGTGCTCTGAGCTCAGGGCCGCTGCAGCCAGGTCATTCCCCATCTAGTCCTCAGAATGTGTTGGTTCAGACTGCTTGCTCCGAATGGACATGGGACATGAATTTGTTGCGACTGCAGAGTGGCTGTTGGCTGCTTCTTCTGTCTAAGTGGAAGCAGGAAGAAGGAGCTCTGAAGGCTAACAGCTCCACTGCCTTTCTGGCAGATGCTTGCTGCCATCTGACATGATTGAAATCTTTCAGCATTTCTGTAAGACTTCTGAACAATCGCAACTTGGTAGCTTATTATTCTTACGCCCACATTTCCCTGTTAAAGCACTCCCTGGTCTCCACCATTTGTGCTACAAATAATTTTAATTGAGCCGAGAAACCCTTGACATTTTAGAAATTACCTTCTATTTATAAGACTTTAAGAAGGAATCTGCCGGGTAGTTCTGACCTCTGTGTGATTTGGCCTTTTATATCCTCTCTTACTTGCAGCTTTTTTTTTTTTTTTTCGTGGAACATAATGACTTCCATTCCTGATTTAATTTTGCAGTAGCCAATAAAAAAACCAACGTGATATGTCCATAAAATCCCACCCCAGCTATGAAGTATCCCGGCTCCTGTGGCTCACTCCTCAGGAACCTGCTCATCTGAAGTTCTTTGCATGAAGGTTGATGAAGTTGGCTTCACAAAGATCACCCAATAGCAACCCTGGGGAGAAAAGTCTGGAAGAAACTGTCAGCCCCTAAAATACCCATGGCAGTTTGGGAAATGGTGAAAATCATCATTCATATTATTTGTTTCCTCCAAATGTCACAGATTCTTCTGGTACAAGTGTTGGTGCACTGAGATAAACTTGGTGTTGTTAGGAATAACAAAATCCTGTATAGTGTTTTCATATTCGTTGTCTTTGCTCTTCAAAACAACTCATTGATTTATTCAGTGAATACTTCCAGACAGTTTATAAATAAGAGCCAGGTAGTGGTTCAGATGCTCTTCTCAACATTTCGTATACTGCAGTGATGAAACATTTCCTGGAACTTGCATTCTGCAGGGAGACAAATAATAAACACCTTAACAAGCATATGTTTATTTGGTTGTTGAATGTTGAAAGGCATTAACTATAGGGCAGTATAAACGAAAGTTAAGAAAGGAGTGCCAGGATTAGAAGACTTTGATGGGAAGGATGACATTTGAAGAGTGAAGAGCAGGAGGAAGCTTTCAGGTTGCAAGAATGAGACAGGAGACCATCAGAAGAAGGAGACCATCAGCCCGAGAGTGAGGTTGACAAATGGACTTGAGGGACAAGATGAAATCAAAGCCATGGCAGGGCCTTCAAGGCCACATGGCACCTTGAAGGCCAGTGGAAAGACTCCACTTTCAGCTTGAGGAAGAGGAGGGCTCTGGGGAGGGGCGACGGGGGTTGAGCAGGACAATGACATGGTCTGGCCTGCACTGGAAAGGGCTGATCTCATGGTAGCAGTGGGGAGCCAGGCAGGAGGCCATTGCGCTTCTCAATGACAACTAACAGCAGTCGCTCAAACCAGGATGGTTGTAAGGCAGGTGTTGCAACGCACTCAGTTTCTGGGTGTTGAAACTCATTAAAGAAGATGTTATTTAGTCCCCACAGTAAGGTGAAAAAACCCAGGCCCAGGAAAGCTGACTTGCTGGGTAATACAGAGCGAGTTGGGGACAAAGTTGGGTTCACCAACCAGACTTCTTCAGCACAGTGTGCAGCCTCACCCACTGCCCTTCAACACAGCCCAGACCTGCTGCCTTCCAACCTTGCTCAGACTCTCATCAACATAATAAATAAGGAAGAGCAAGTAAGCTCCAGTCCCCTGGATGCCAGTACAATTAATGCTACCTGACAAGTAGCAGGTTGGAACCAAATGAATGGCTAGGAGGAGAGACACTCTCATTAGCGGCCTGGGCACCGGGCTGGCTCGAGTTCATGTTTCAAGCAGTCCGTGGCACTGCTGGGCATCTTTGTGGAAGCAAACAACCCTGGCATGGCATAGGAGCCCTGTGGCTTCTGTTTTTTTCCAACATGAAATTCATGTAACACACAATCAATCACTCTAAAGTGAAGCATTCAGGGATATTTAGTATCTTCAAAATAATGTACCACCGCCAGCTAGAAGACATTTTTGTCATCACTAAAAGAAACCTATGCACATTAATCATTTCCGCTTTGTTCCCTGCAATGTCTGGCACCATCAACCCACTCTCTGTCTCTAAGGATTTTCCTGTTGTGGATAATTCACACACATGTTCCTTTTTGTGTCTGACTTCTGTCACTTAGCATGGCATTTCCAAGGTCACCTGTGTTGTAGCGTGTATTATTCCTTTTCCTTGTTGAGTCGTATTCCATTACATATGTGAATCATTGTGTGTTTATCCATTCACCCACTGATGGACATTTTCATTGTTGCTGCCTTTTGACTATTGTAAATGTATGTATACATGTATTTGCACCAGTACTTGTTTTCAGTTCTTTCAGGTATATGTCTAGTTGTGAAAATGCTGAGTCTTAGGACAATGCCATGGCTAAGTTTCTGAGGACCTACTGAACTGTTTCCGCAGCAGCTGAGTCACTTTTTTTCAAGTCATCAGTGCATATGCCAGTTTCTCCACATTATAGCCAGCACTTGCCATTTTCCATTTTTCAAAATGTTTTATCTATTTGAAAAGCAGATTTACAGAGAGAGAGAGAGAGAGAGAGAGAGAGAAAGAGAGAGAGAGAGAGAGAGAATTATCTTTCACTCACTGATTTATTCCCCAGATGGCTACAAGGGCTGAAGCTTAGGCCAGACTGAAGCCAGGAGCTTCATTTTCATCCGGGTCTCCCACATGGTTAGTAGGGACACAAATACTTGCGTCATTTTCTGCTGCTCATATGCTCATCGTGACAACCTCCTGTCAAGTATCTGTATGGTTGTTATTTTAATTACCTTTTTAAAAGTAATTTGCTTTACTGAGGCATCAATGTTTTCCTAAAAGTTGGCAAACAGTTGACAGCAATGGTAGACTGTTAACTGAGTGAGGTCTCTTCTCAGGTGGCCAACATTACTACAAGACAAAAGCAAGAGATTTGAAGACAGAAGTCCCGCTACCAGGTTTGGCCCTGTGGCTTGCAGGCAAGGCAGTCTTACTGAATTTCCCCATGGAGACATGGAAACTAATGGTCACTACACAGCAGGGGTCTGCATCTCTTGGGAAGTCCAAAGATGTCTAAGAAAATAGGTGGAAAATTGCTTTGTATACTGTCAAAGGATAAGCAACTCTTCAGTATCATTGTAATATAAAACTAGTCTTTAAAAGTCAAGTCAGTGGGGCCTGGCATGGTGGCCTACTTGCAGAAATCCTCTCCTTGTTTGTGCTAGGATCCCATAAGGACGCCTGTTATATCCCAACTGTTCTACTTCCCTTCTAGCTCCCTGCTTGTGGCCTGGGAAAGCAGTGGAGGACGGCCCAAGGCCTTGAGACCCTGCACCCATGTGGGGGACCCGGAAGAAGCTCCTAGCTATGGCTTCAGATGGGCTCAGCTCTAGGCCGTTGGAGCCACTTGGGAAGTGAACCAGAGGATGGAAACTCTTTTTCTCTGTATCTCCTTCTCTCTGTAAATTTGAATTTCCAACAAAAAATAAATAAATCTTTAAAAAGTCAGGTCAGTGCAAGTTCAAGAGGGAATTTAAAACTGAGAGAGAAGTTTGAAGACATGTCAGACGGTTGACTGGGCTTTGGCCTTGATTGGCTGATACGTCCTCCTTCTGGAAGTGTCTGAGTTCAGTGACCGGGCTGATCGTTTCATCTCCCTATGTTGCTACAAGCATGAAGTTTTTCAAAATCCTTTATTCAAAATGTCACAAGATCATCCCTGCACATGCCGGGTAAAATCTTTTTGTGTTGTTTTTGTCAGTTCTAAAGACTTACTTGTTAACTTCCAATTAGGCTGGAGACTCTTGGTCACTTAGAGGAGAAAAAATTTAAAGAGACAAAAATGCAGAGAATGTAAAGAACTATTGTGCAAATCAGAGCAATTTACAGAACTTTTTTTTCCACCTAAGGATTTCTATTACACAATTGTCTTTCATATTTTTAGGATGTGCTTTAAGCTGTTTTCTCAGCAACTCTGATATAGATTATAATAATAAAAATAGAAATTATCTGTTTCAAAAAAAAAAGGCTCTATTATCTAGATAAGTCCTCATGTCCCTGGAAAAAAATACCATTGAAATAAAACCCTATTTTAATTCCACAGCCTCTCTCTGTGCCCTCCTCCTTCCGCCTTGCCACACATTGACTTGACAAATGTTCCAATTATGGAACATTTGAGGAAAGAAGGCAAATTCAATTTCAGTGTAAGTGCTGTAGTACAAAATTTGGGAACCCAAGTTTGCTAGACTATGAATTCCTCAGGAGTAGGGACTTTCATGTTTTCGTTCTTTAAATCATTGATTCCCTCAATAACTGTTCTTGAGTGCTAGGTATTGTCCCATGCATAGAAATGCAGTGATTAACCAAGACAGATTTTAAAAATCTGTTAGCAAGGACTGGGTCCCTTCTGGAGTTTTTCAGAAAGAATGTTTTTCTCTTCCTTTCCTGGTGTCTAGAGTCTGCCCTCCCCCTGGCCTCAGGGTCCCTTCCTGCCCCTTCATCGCCAGCACTGCTGGCCTGAGTCATTCCTCTATCGCCTTCTCTACACCCCTTCTCTGCGCTCTCTTCCACCCTTAATTTAAGGCTTATTTTAGGACTTAGTGTGATGGTTCAATTGGCTAATCCTCCCCAATAGCAGAACCAGTTTGTGTCCCAGCTGTTCCACTTCCCATCCAGCTCCCTGTCTGTGACCTGGGAAAGCAGTTGAGGATGGCCCAAAGCCTTGGAACCCTGCACTCGCATGGGAGACCCAGAAGAAGCTCCTGGCTCCTGGCTTCAGATTGGCTCAGCTTCAGCCATTGTGGCCATTTGGGGAATGAACCAGCAGGCAGAAGATTTTTCTCTGTCTCTCCTTCTCTGTAAATTTACCTTTTCAACAAAAATAAATATTTTTTAAAAAAAGAAGGAAGGAAGAAAACAGGCAAGAAAAAAAAAATAAAGGAAGGAAAAAGAGAGAGAAGGAAGGAAGGGAACAAAAAGGAAAGTAAAGGAAAGAAGAAAGAAAAAGAAAGAAAGAAAAAAAGAAAGAAAGAAAAAGAAAGAAAGAGAGAAAGAAAGAAAGAAAGAAAGAAAGAAAGAAAGAAAGAAAGAAAGAAAGAAAGAAAGAAAGAAAGAAAGAAAGAAAGAAAGAAAGAAAGAGAGAGAAAGAAAGATTTCTTCTGCTGGTTCACTTCTCAGATAGTCACAATGGCCAAGGCTCTATCAGGTGAAGTCAGGAGACAGGACCCAACATCACAGCCAGCAGAGGCAGCTTTAACCACCTGCCACAGTTCCAGGCCCTCTTCCATTTTAAGGATCCTGGAACCACCTAGTTTGTTCAGGATAATCTCTTCTCAGAATCAGCTGGTAGCAACCATAGCCATCTTAACTTCCCTTTGTCCTGCAGCCTAACAGAGTCACAGGTTCTAGGAATCTGGATGTGGTCAGCTTTGTTGGGAGGGTCTGTGACTATACCTACCAGAGGCAGCTGGGAAAGAAGGGGCTACTTTTTCTTCTTCAGCCCCACGCCCAGTTTTTGGCTCAGTGCTGAACATGGAGAAGTGTGGACTGACTTTCCACGGGATGACTGGGAAGGCAAGAAGCAGAGCAGAACCGCCACAGCCTCAGACCTCATGAGCAGAGGGTCTGCCTCTGCTTGCTGAGCTCCATAGCCCACCCAGGGAGCAGCTGTGTGGGGCAGGCAGCTCAACCTCTTCCCAAAAGCAAACCCTGGAACATCACAAAAGGGTCTGCCATCACCTGCTCTGGTTCTTTCCCCATAACCATTAAAGCATAAAGAAAACTCCTTCTGGTAGAACCTAACAGACCCATCTTAACATTCAGCACTTCCACATCCTCTCACTCAGCCCTCTTGTAACAACTCCAGTGGGCTGGGGTGGGCAGAGGGGAATATCATCCCAGGTAGCCATTAGGAAACTGACCTTGTGATGGCAGAAAAGTTAAAACTGTGAAGACAGGACTTAACTGGGTTTTTTTGTTTGTTTGTTTGTTTGTTTGTTTTGTTTTGCTTCATTTGAAGGGTAGAGAGGGGAAAAAGAGACAGAGAAATCTGGTTCATTCTTCCAAACACAAGGACAGTCAGGGTTGGGCCAGGCCAGGCAGAAACCAGGGACTTGGAACTTCCTCCGGGTCTCCCAGGTGGGTGGCAGGAACATTAAGTTCTTGACGTCAACTGCTGCCTCCCAAGGTGCACGTTAGCAAGAGGGTGGGATGGCAGAGACCCTGACATGGGATGTCCCAAATGGTGATGGAAGCCATTATGTCAGGTGTTTGCACTGAGTCTTCTGACACCAAAGCTTGTGCTTTCGACCTCGACCTGCTGTCTATAACAGTCACGTCTGGTCTGCGAATCTGGAGTCCCTGGTCTTAGTTCACCCTCAGAACACAACCATCATCATCATCACTGTCACCATTATCACTGTGACCATCATCTTCATCTCCATGAATTTCCTTGAGATTATTCATCCCCAGAAGACTTCTTCAAATTTCCATCACCACCTTTATCTCTGTCTTTGAGGGAAAACCGTGACTGGGCATATAGCCTCATTTTTTTTTTCCGTTTGTGAATTTCAGAGATGGAGATAGAGTTCCCACTGCTGGTTTGCTCACAAAGGCAAGGGCTGGGCCGGGCCAAAGCTGGGAGTTTGGAACTCCACTGGGTCTTGTACATCGTGGCGGAGACCCAATCACTTGAGCCAACCTGCTGCTTCCCAGTATACATTAACAGGAATCCAGAAGGAGGGGTGAAGCCAGGATTCAAACCTAGACTCTCCAGTGTGTAATGGGGGCATCCCATCTGGCATCTTCAATGCCAGGCCCAATACCTGCCTCAGTTTAGTCCGTCTTTCTGGTTCAAGAAGTCAGTCATTCTGGGGTGTGTGTTTGATCCTTACCTGTTCTCCCTGATGACATTCTGAATCAGCCCCTGGATGGCCGAAAAAAATTAGATTCCCAGTCAACATTGCCAGTTATAGCAGCATCCATGGGCACTCTTGAGATGCCTGCTCCAGTCCCCAGCAGTTCAGAACAAGCCACCCTGATCTCATTGGCTTAAAACAATTGTCAGAATTCATTTGTTTGGGATTCTGTAGTGCAACCAGTGCTGACCAGGTTGGTTCTCCATTGCCTGTGGCTCACAGGAGAATGACAATGACATGACATGATATCAGTATTATACCACCTGAATGGGTCTCCGTGACCAACCCTGAGGAGGTTCCCTGGAACACTTGGTTGAGAACCACCATCCTCTTATTTTTGGTTCTCTATTTTCAGACTGGGTCATGGCTTGTCTGAGAGGTAGGGACACAAGCTGGTGCAAGGAAAAGTCTCTGAAGTCCTGAAGGAGCCTCAGGGAACATTTATGGTCATCACTGATTGGGCATAAGCCGGTGTGACACAGCCTGCTCCAGGGAGAACCCTTAACCAGTTTCCAATCTCTGGAACTACTCATTTGCTTTATAAGGCACTGCGTGTAGGTCCCAGCCACAGTATCTTGGCCCAGGCTGAATTCTTATCATTGCGTTGCAGGATATGTGAGGTTGCTTGGGGTCAGTGTTTTTCTCCTAAGAGTTTAAATCCCCCCAGCACCCAGCCTGAGCTTTGCTCCGTGTGATTTCTTCCACGGCATGCACCACACTTCCAAGAGCACATCGCTCTGACATTTCCTCATGGGAGGAGGAACCGAACACTGCAGCTTTTATTAAAAACCCACGGCAGTCACGCCACTTTGAAAATTTAGTGGTTAGCTAATAGAGAGGTCATAAAAGACTTGGGGTTCTGGGGACTTCCATAAACTTGGAGTTTTAGGTGCCCTGAGATGCAATTCCGGAGCAATTGCTTTGATCTCGGGTTGCCCTGGTAAATCATTTATTAGAGCAGCCTTTTTAAACAGAATCCTTGCAACCTCTCCCACAAGATGTATAAAATAATGTGCACTGCCAACAGCCATCAGCCTTGCTCACTTACTGTATCTGCTGATTACTAACTGATGGAGATGTTGGGGTGCTCTGTGTTCCCAGAAATCTGTAGAAGAAACCAGGGAGGGTGCGCCATGTAACTATAGACTGCAACTTCTTGAGTGTCTAGATAGAACATGTCGCAGTGAGGACATTTCTGCAGCATTTGACTTGTGGTTTTTGTTTGTTTGCTTGCTTTAAGACTTATGGTATTTGCACCCAGCAGAGTCCTGAGGTTTACTGGGTCAATGACCAGGTGGATCCCAGTCACATGACTTTCTTGAAGCATTTTGGGTTTTCCTCCTTTTCTTACCCTGTTTATTCCAAGAATTCCCCTTCCATTCCATCAGCCAAACATTTTAGGAAGCTCCTGCACAGATCTGTGCATAAACCCACCCTACCCCATCGTCAACCTGTTCTCTCACATTACCAAAAGCATGTGTGCAGGGAGCTATTGTGCACATGTGGGCCTGCACATGCATACACACACACACACACACACGCCTCCATGCCTTTCCTGAGGACATCACAGAAGTAGAAATTAGCCATCAGGAAAAGGTCTGAGAACTCTGTAGCTTAGAGAAATATACATGTCCCATTCCACACCCAACATGACATGAGAAGAGAGCTTTGCATGAGAGAAGTTTGGAAACCACAAATTAGAAAAAAAAAAAAAAAAGACCCAGGTTGGTAGCCCAGCAGCTGAAGTCCTCGCCTTGCACACACCAGGTTGCCATATGGGCACTGATTCTAATCCCGGTAGCCCTGCTTCCATCCAGCTCCCTGCTTGTGGCCTGGGAAAGCAGTCGAGGATGGCCCAAAGCCTTGGGACCCTGCACCCCATGGGAGCCCCGGAAGAGGCTCCTGGTTCCTGGCTTCAGTTAGGCTCAGCTCTGGCTGTTCTAGCCACTAGGGGAGTGAATCAACAGATGGAAGATCTTCATCTCTGTCTCTCCTCTCTGTATATCTGCCTTTCCAATAAAAATATAATGAATCTTTTAAAATATATATATATATGTTTACTTACTAGAGTGGCAGAGAGAAGAGAGATGGAGTGTTCCCATTCACTTGCTCCCTCCCCAGCGCCAGCAGCATTCGCAGTTAGCAAGAACCAGAGAGCCAGAAACCCAATCTAGGTATGCCCTGTGAGTTGCAGAACTCAAGTTTCAGCCTCCCGGGCTCTGCATTAGCAGGGAACTGGAGTCAGGAGAGGAACTGAGATTGCAGCCCAGGCATGCCAGTGTGGAAAGCAGGCATCTTAACTACTGGACCAAGTGCTTGTTCCCACAACAGATTTCCGGGTCCTACCAACACTAAATACAAGGCCAAAGAACTGTGATTTTGTGAATTAAGGAAAACACTGGGTATGTCACCCTGAAAAAAATTATGTTATTGATGTGGATAGCAGGTAGTGTTAGAGAGAAGGGCTGTAGGTGCAACAGTGCAAGCCCCTCTTTGACACTCCCAAAACTCCATCCAGTCTGTGTATTTGGGTGCCAGGGACTCAAGTAGTTGAGTCATCCTTTGCTGTTTTTCAGGATGTACATTAGTAGGAAAGCAGGATTGGAAGCAAAGTAGCTTTGGTATGGGATGCCAGAGTCCCAAGTGGCAGCTTAACACACTGTTCCACAGTGTCCATCCCAGAAAGACCTTTCTGAATCATACAAAAAGCCTGTTAGGAAATAAAAATTGACAAATGTAATTATATCAAAATTTAAGATTTCTCTCTTTTTTTTTAAGATTTATTTGTATGTGGAAGGCAGGGTTACAGAAAGGAAGAGAGACAGAGAGAAAGATCTACACTGTTGATTCATTCCCCAAGTGGCCACAATGGCCAGAGCCAAGCTGATCCAAACCCTGGAGCCAGCAGCTTCTTCTGGGTCTCCCGTGTGGGTGCAGGGTCCCAATGCTTTGGGCTGGCTTCAACTGCTTTCTCAGGCCACAAACAGGGAATTAGGTAGGAAGTGGGACAACAGGAATACCAACTGTCACACATACGGGATACCAGCCATAAGTGCCAGATTAGTGTGCTGTGTCACTCTGTCGGCCCCTACGCTTTTAGCCTTTTAAAAAAGAGAATCTTCATGATGCACAGTTCTGCAGCAAGGGAACAATGCCATGCTCCATTATAGGAAGTGACCAAGTTCAAGACAAACAGTTATTAAAAAGCTCATTGTAGAACAACACAGATATTATTCAGCTTCCTTATCCTTGACCCCACTTTCATGGATCAACCCAAATCCAGCCACCTCCTTCCTTGTCTTCATGATTGCAAATAATTCTGTAATGAAATCTTTGCTCTTAACTATTTTTGCACATCTCTCACTATTGCTTCAGGGAGGAAAAAATCCCACAGAGGTGCAGACATAGGGCTATGACCATTGCTATGCCATGTCTACATATGGAAAATGGACCTTCTGGAAATATTCTTTCCATTTTCCCTTTACCTACTAGTTCCACAACTCAATAAACACCTGTTTTGTGTTCGTGTTATTAAAGGTCCTAGGGATAGCATCTTCTCAGAATTCTCCACAAGGAATTCTGCCCCTAACAGAATAGCTAATATTTATGGAGTGCCACTGGAGTACTTGTCCAAGCCCCGTGCTGGGTGTTTTACAGGCCACATTGCACTGCCAAATTCTGACTCATGGCTGGAGTCTGCGCCCGAGTTATTCCATTAGGGAACTGATTTTTTCAAAACGTCGGCATTAGTGCACAAATATGAAAAAGAAAGAAGGGAAGAAAAATGAGGTCACTGCTGTGCCTACTCCCAGGCCTTCTTGTGTGAAACTGAGCTTCTCCCCTGGGGTTAGTGTCTCAACACCACTGTGAATGTTTACTGTGGTTTGATGCTGGAGGAACAGACCTCATGGCTTTCAGAGGCCCAGCCAAACCCTCGCACCAAACTGATATCAAGGTGAAAAGTCAGCAAGGGCCTTATGCAATGGTCAGGTCGAAGTCAGACTGGATTAGCAAACTAAAAGTGTACTGTCACAAAATGTCATTGATAGAAGGGGGGGAAACAAAACAAAACCAAAAGCATGTAGGTCTTTTCAGGATATTCCGTCTTCTCTTTTTCTGAAGTTTGCTGAATCATCGTTGTCCAGGACACTGTCTGTTACTTCCCTTGGTGATGGTTATTATGTCAAAAGCCATGTGAAATATAAAGCTAGCATTTACTTCCAAGATCACTTTCATTTTTCTAAGGAAAGGGTCTGATTTCTTTCTCAGTAAAGAACTTGGGGAGCTCGGAGCCAAAGCAGGTGTTCTGTCTTAGCAACCCCACAAGCATTTGTGGTTTGCATGTTTCTGATTTTCTGTTTTCTCCTGCTGAAACTGTATTCAAATTCTTTGATAGAGTTCACGTGAAGGCATTTTCTGAAAGAACATATCAGGTGTAAATGGGTATTCTTGGCTAATGTGAGCATCATTAGACATGTGTATCTTTGCTGTCTGTGAACGTATCTGACTGCCACTGCTGGGCATGCTTCTCCTGCACCCATTTATTCCACCGAGATGTTGAAATATGGGAAGAAGAGCTGGGTGGTGATAAAGGACACAGACCCTATCACCAAATAGGCTCCACCACCTGCAACTTGTGACTTTGGGAAAGTCATATCATTTCTTTGTGACTCAGTGTCCTCATATGGAAAATAGAACTCAGAACAGTGACACTCATGTGGAAATTTTCTGAAGATGAACTGAAAGTAATACAGGAAAATTACTTGGAGAAATGTCTAGCACATAATATCATGGCAATGTTTGCACTGACTGTCATCATGATGATTCTTTATTAGATACTGTTAGGGGTTTAACTGTACCCTAGCCCCAAAAATGAGTATGTTGAAACCCAAACTTCCATACTTCAGAAGATGGCTGTATTTGGAGATGGGGTACTTTATAGCTAATTAAGTTAAAATGAAATCATTAGGATGGGCCAGTGTCCCTATAATAAGAGGGGACTGGGACACAGAGGCTAACAGAGGTCTAACCCTAACCCTTAGAGGCAACAGTGATGGTGTGGCAGGTGGAGTTCCTGCCGTTCACATGGGTGACCTGGATTACGTTTTTGGATCCTACCTGGGCCTCACCCAACCCTGGCTGTTGCAGACATTTAGGGAGTGAATCAGTGGATGGGAAATTCTCTCTTTTTCTCTCTTCCTTGTTCCTTTTGCCTCCCTTCCTCCCCCCTTCCTCTATCTCTGTCTTTAAATGAAATTTCAACAAATAAAAGACTATTTTTTAAAAGAACCATTAATGAGGTAGAGAGAAAATCTGAGATAACAGGAGGAACCTCACTCAAGTTGAAGGGAAGTGAGAGGTGTGAAGGCCACCCTGAACTCCATGTGTGCATGTGCACATGCTAAATATGGTGATTAGTGTGTGTCCCCATATGGCTCACACACATGTGCTGGGCACAATCATAAGGGCTGATGGTTGGCGTATATAGTTATAGAATCCAGGATTGCTAGGGTTTGAAGCTCTTTTTAAAATTACATTTTACACATCAGTAAACTTGTAATGCAGGAACTGCTTTCTTAGACTTATTTATATCCCTGGGCTGCAGAAGGATTTGTCAGGAAATAATATGAATGTTATTTATCTGACTGTTCAGCTTTATTGGTTGCTACATTTCACATCTTTCCGTTCTTTTTGGCAGCGGAGTAAATAACACTGCTATTAACCTCTAACATCAGTATAAAAATAGGCAGTTATTAAGGGGTAAATATTACTTTGACGATTATTGCCCCAGTCTGCTTTCTCTGGAAGAGGTAATAAATAAGGCCTCTCGTGGGGTTCACAAAGTTCCCAATTTTGTTGAGGGAGCTGGTAGTTTTTGTGGCCATAGACTGTGATTTGGAGCCATGTGGAGCCCATAGAAAATACTCAGTGAGCTATTGCTCATTTCTAGGAGAAAGCAAGCCAGCATTAATGTCCCACCATTTGTATGCAGGAGCAGAAGGTTTTGGCTGCTTAAGTGAGAACTAAAGAGGACCAGGATGCAGGCTACGAGTGAGGTAGTGGATAGCAAGCAGCGGGACTTGCAAGCAGGTGGGTGTAAAGAAGCTGAGGGCTGGGTGTGTCAACCTGCAGAGCCACCTCTGGGGCTACATAGTAGTCACTCCTTAATAACAAACAGGTTAGCTGGCAGGTGAATACATGGAGTCTCCCCAGTTTGCAGGTAGAAGGATGGTAAAAAGTACCGCAAGAATCTTGTACAGGGAGCCCAAATATAACCTAAATGCCAACCTTCCTTTGTGGTATGATGCTGAGAAAGTCACTTGCCTTTCCCTCAACAATAAATGAAGTTTTGTTTACCTATAAAGTTTTCTAGGACCCCTCTTGGGCAGAAGTGCTTTACCAATCATCCAGTTGGGCACAAATCCCACAGTTCAGGGTTAGGTTCTACAGTGAGCCATTCCTAGCAACATCTGTCCACACAATGGACAGATCCTTTATTGTACAAGATGCTCTAGCAGCAATAGTGGGCCCACGAGTTCCAGCCAGCCAGCCATAGATAGCTGTAGCACCTGAACTGAGATGTCTTGCCTTGTCTCTCTGTAAAGGGCTACTGTAATGTTGGGAACCAGTGTACACCTTGTTTATTCCCCAGAACTAAATTTTCTTAGTTCCAAAGATGACTTTTGGCCTAGTTCTACAGCCTCTGTCTGCAAATGTAAAAGTGTGAGGCTTTTTTGCTCTTCGAAAGGCAGTTAAATCCAGACTTCATAACTTAAAAATAGCTGGAATACTTCATGAAGCTTAAGAGGCATGCCTGCTTCCTATACACGGGTGCTTAGCTTCTGCAAAGCTGCCTTTATGGGAATGCATCGTAAGAACCCCCTATTCCATAAAAGTTTTGTAAAATGAAGGGCCCAGCAGTATTTAGTTTGTACATCTCTGAAGTCTGGGTTTTCACCCATTAGCGTCATGGAGCGGAGCCTTACAGTGTGATCCAGCTCCGCCACTCTACATCTGAATTGTCCTAAAAGGAACACATGTGGTTTGGTGCAAACTCCCTGCTTCCATCGACAAGAAGTTTAGAGGATATGTACGAAAACCATGTGGATGTTGTGGAGGAAAAGATAGCTGTGTGTTTAGCAGTAGCCTGGGGTGTAGACACGTATTCTATCTACATATACATCAAAAGGACAAATTATGGGAAGGAGTCGCAGAGTGGTTGGCAGTGCAGAGGGAAAGGGGAGGATGTGAAACCAGTGTATCAGTTCCACCTCTTTTCTGTAAGATTAGATTTTCATAATTAGGCTTTGACCTGAATGAAGAGTTATCAGCACCTTGCATGGGCATTGCAACCTCCTTTCCATGACCTTGTTGCATATCCAAGCACCAAGTTCTCTGATTTGCATCTCAAACTCAGCTAGAATTGATTCCTTCTCTCTGCCTGCCAGTTGGACTCTCTTCTGTGTTCACCCTGCCTTGGCTCATGTTCAGTAACTTGTTTGTCTTCCTCCTCGAATGAAATGATGAGTGATCATCTCAATGTTGGGCCATAGGAAGTGCTCAACAAATGCTCGCTGAGTGTGCAACAGGTGGCCAGATACATGATGGAACCAGGAGACATGTGCTTTACTTGGCACCTCCATTACCCGGTCACAGAGGCAACGTTGCTCAGCCAAAGTCTGTTAAAGATCAAGTGAGTGGCTTGACTCCTGGCTGCCTCTCACTTCCCCTTCCTGGCAAACCTCACCTCGTCCATGCTGTAGTGTTTGCTGACTCTCACCCAGGTCCCCAAGGTTTCCTCCGGTTCCACTATATGCAACTGTATGAAAGGGCCTCACAAAAATCAAGGGAAAACAGAGGACAAATAAGAGATTATTTTGGTGCTAAATAAATAGAAAAAAAAACCACAGAAATCTGCATGAAAGGTTTTTCATAATCATTCTATACGAACTTCAGAAGACCTGAATATACATGAATTTCTTTTTCAGACAACAGTATGGACAGCACCCCCCCACACACACCTGATCTTTCCTTGTGCATCTCCAAGGAAGACAGACATGCAGGGAAGACTCAGCAAATTGAGATGAGCATGCTAGACCAGATCCATGCCCACAAAATTGCTGTGGCCAACATGTCATCTAGCTCCCCCTGGCAGAACTGGGTCATCAGTAAACAGGGAGCCATGTAAGATGAAGCTGGGATTATTATCAGAACCGTTTATGGCCCGTAAGTTGAGCTTTGATGTGAAGTTGATGCTTTGAATATCATCAGCAGTACTCTGCTGGTGAGATGAAGAGAGAAGGGAGGAAGAAAGGAAAGTGGGAGGATGGGAGGAACTTGCTGTTATTCTCAGAAAGCATTTTTGCAAGTGAATTCAGATAATGTAATAAAATAAAAAATAGAGAGACCACTCTGAGGCCTAACACTCTGTGGAATCATAGATAAATAGAATAACTTATTTCTCTGAATAGCTGATATAAAATATCACCAAATGGTCATGTTTCCCAATGAGAATAGTTTTTTTTTATTGGGTAGTGGAGAGGAGGATAGGATGGAAGGGTCATTGTAACCTTCTGGCTAAACTGATGGAATTTCAGAACCAAAGAAAACACAGCTTTTCAGTGCGGGGAATGGAAACTCTGAGATTGTTTTTCTTCTTTTGTCTTTTTCTTGTGGATAATTTTTGTAACTGGATTTTCCATTTTAAATTACACACATTTGGGGAACATGTTTGATCAAGCGGCTGTAACCCTCATGTCAGAGCCAGCATTTGTGGCATAGCAAGTAAAGTTGCTACCTATATCTCATATTGGTGCCAGTTTGTGCCCTGGCTGCTCCACTATTGACCCAGCTCTGTGCTAATACTGTGGGAAAAGCAGTGGAATATGACCCAAGTGTTTGGACCACTACTACCCATGTGAGAAGTAGTACCTGCTTCCTGGCTCCTGGCTTCGGTCTGGCCCAGCCCTGCTGGCTGTGGCTATTTAGGAGTGAGCCAGCAAATGGAAAATCTCTGTCTCTCCCTTTCTCTCCATAACTCTGACTTTCAAATCAATATTTGAAATGAAATGAAAGTCAATATTATTTGACTTTCAAATAAATCTTTTTTTTAAAACATGCTTCTGTCCCCTATTAGTGTGCCTAGGATTGGTATAATTCCCAACTTTGACTTCTTGCCAATGCAGACACTGGGAGGCAACAGTGATGTCTCAAGTGATGGGTCCCTACCCCCCACAGGGGAGACCTGGATTGAATTCCCAGTTCCTGGGCTTTGAACTGCTGCAACCCCAGCCATTATGGGCATTTGAGGAGTGAGCCAGCAAATGGGACCTCTGACTCTTTATTTCTCTTTACTTCTCAAATAAATGAAATATCTATATATAGATATATGAAGATAGTTGCACGTTTCCAAAGGTAGTTTCCAGCAGAATTCTTATACAGGACAGTAGTTCCCACCTCTCCACCCTAAGGATGAATAAGGAAATTTCAAATATTTCAAATAGGGCCCAGCGCGATACCCTAGCAGCTAAATTCCTTGCCTTGAACACACCAGGATCCCATATGGGCGCCGGTTCATGTCCCAGCAGCCCCCCTTCCCATCCAGCTCCCTGCTTGTGGCCTGGGAAAGCAGTTGAGGACGGTCCAGAGCTTTGGGACTCTGCACCCGCATGGGAGACCTGGAAGAGGTTCCTGGATCCTGGCTTCGGATCAGCGTAGCACCGGTCATTGTGCTCACTTAGGGAGTGAATCATCGGACAGAGGATCTTCCTCTCTGTCTCTCCTTCTCTCTGTAAATCTGATTTTCCAATAAAAATAAAATAAATCTTTTTAAAAAATGAAATCTTACCCATTGCACCAAATATCCACCCCTCTGTTTTCTTTATTTGATTGCAAGAGATACACACACAGAAAGCACATTCCCATTGGCTGAGTCACATCCACAAAACTTGCAAGAGCCCCTTCCTGGGGTTGATACCAGGAGCCGGGAGCCTGGTTGTTATCCAGGTCTGTCTTGTGGGTGGTAAGTCCTAATCACTTCAGCCATCAGGATCTGTATTGGCAGGAAACTGGGGTTAAGAAGTTATAACCCAGTTGACAACCCAGCTTCTCCAAGGTGAGAGAGAAGTGTGCTAACTACGAGGCCAGTGCTTGCCCTTCTGGACTTTTCTTTTTTCTTTTCTTTTTTAAAGATTTATTTTATTTTTATTACAAAGTCAGATATACAGAGAGGAGGAGAGATAGAGAGGAAATGGAGCTGCTGGGATTAGAACCGGCGACCATATGGGATCCTGGTGCGTTCAAGGGGAGGACCTTAGCCATTAGGCCACACCACCAGGCCCCCTTCTGGACTTTTCTAATGCTAGAAATAAACAACTGTTGGCAGGAGGTGAGACAAGAGAGAAAGAAAGTGAATACTAGAGATACCTGACTTGGAAAAAGAAAAATCATAAAGGAACTGATTTATTTGACTACGAGGCCAACAGTGGCATAAATGTTAAAAGGCCATTTGTTTTCCCACCTCACAAAATGCAAATCACTAAATTTGTAGTATGAATGCTTTATTGTACTCTAAAAATTCTGAGTTTGTTAGGCTGTTCTTTCTGTTCCAAAAAAGCTATTTTAAAAGCTCATATTAAAATATTTTATAACTCCTTTATCCCTCCTGAACATCTGTGAACTGGAAAGAATATACTACATTACAGAAACAATCCATTTAAAGAAAAACAATTAGAATGAAAACTGCTTCCATTTCTGTGGCATAAAACTCTAATTCTCTCCCCTTTGCAGTTTTATTACAACCCTGACATGATATAGTCACAGCTTCACTTACACACAATGTTAATTTCACTCATACTCTACTTAATCTTCAAAACATTGCAGAATAACATTTTTCTTTAAGTAATTTATCATTTACCATGATCAGGCAATGTATTTAGAGGATGTTAGAATTTTTTTTAAGCTTGCATTTATCTCAATCCCGAAATGTGCTCTGAATGCGATTATAATGCATCATTTATACACTTTCACATTTAACTATATTAACTATACCTTAACTAGACATTTATTAAGAGCAGCATATTTATTTCCCATTCAGGACTTTTTAAATCTGCAGAATCAGCTCTATGGAAATGAGCAATTTTTGCCAGCCTTACACTGCGTAATAGGTTAAACCGAGTGGAAACGCAGGACTCCATTGTAGTGGGGAACACAGTCACATACCCTTCCTGGGTGCCAAATCCTTTTCCACGCAGGATTTCCCCAGCACTCAACAGCTGCCAGCAGTGAATTCTAAACTCTAAAGAAGTTCACAACGGCTCTCATTCATTCATTCATTCATTCATTCATTGTTATCAAACACATTCTGTGCTTGGGGATTAAAGAATGAACTCATTTTATTTCAGAATCCTTTTCCTGAGATTAATGATGACGGTGTAAGGTATCCTTGCTAATTTTATTTTGATTCGTGAAATAGTACAACGTGCACCAGAAGTCAAGGCTTTGGAGCTCACAATGAAAGCCCCGCCCATCCCTGCCTTTTATCCTGCTTCCAAGGCCATCTGTTTCAGTTTATAGTCATTTCTTTTTGCTTTTACTCTCACAATCTTACATAGCATGCTGCTTCTGCTTTTTTTTTCAGTTTTAAGTAATTTTTCCATTTTAAGTAACAGTTATTTGTGTCTAACTGTAGTTCCATTTTCTTATACTATCACATCCTCACATACAACAAATACTTGCTCTCACCTTTGACTCCCACCCAATACAGTATTTTGAGGAACAAGTATTACTCATGATTTGGCTGTAGTAGTAAACATAATTCCATTTCTTTTTGGGGGGGCAGAACTTTTGTTTTCCCTGGAGATGGTGATTGCTTTGTTTTCTCATTTGGATAATGAATTGAACCTAATGTTCAGATGCACAAGGTTGGCCATCAACTCTTGCTCTTTCTACTCCTTTCAGAAATAAATCTGGAGGTCTTTTGTTCCCCTACTCCCATCTGGACTGGCTGAATCCTTGGCTTGTTACCTGTTTGTCAGGTCAAAGTTTCCCTTCATTTTCATTTCATCCTGTGTTGCAACTCTGTTTCCTTAATCCTAGGTTTTGGTCTTTGTTGATTTCACCTGTTTTGGTGTAGCACATCCTTTGGCAGCTTTCTCAGAAAGGTGTCATGAAAGTACAAGATGCTTCTGAACAGCCAGTCATTCTAGAGACACGTGACTTGGTTCTAGTTGGCTTCTCCTCTCCAGGTGTATTTCAGCTCTTTTAAGCCTGGTTGGGGAGCCAAAACCATCTGCCATCAAATTCTGTTCAGATCTGTCATGTACCACGGTCTGTTCTTTGGCTCTCATAGTGCTTGTGAGTTTCTGCCTTCTCTATCAGTCCAGAAAGATTTCTAGAGATCACACAGAAAATGTTCATGTTCCATCTACCATATTTAGCCTTTTTTGACACCACGGAACTAATTCTTCAAACTTGACTCAACATGTATTTCATCTGCTCAACAAACATGGAATACCTACTGGGTGCCAGACATCATCCCACATCCTAGCGATACAGCAGTAACTAAAGATGACATAATTCTCTATGCTTATGGGATTTACTTCTTGAGAGGGAGCCATAAGAGAATCAAGATGGTGGACTATGAGCCAGAGTGAAGCAGAGAGGACACATTCCAGGAAATAGGAGAGGACAGACTGATGGCAGAGAAGCACCTGGAGACTGATGGACATAGGAAAGCAGTGGGGACAACGGTGTGTGTAGTGTTGCAGTGACCAGATAAGCCAGCGACATTCAGCCCACTGGGATCTGAACCCCACCAGCAGTTGGAACTCCACTAGCAACAAGGTGGGAAGGGGAGTTCACTGGGAGTTCAGGAGGTGAACCCAGACAGCAGAACTGCCCATCCTGCTTGTTTGTTTGAATGGACCGTGATGGTCAAGGAGGAGAGGAGGTCAACATGGTAACAAGACAACATGAGGAAGAGTTTGAGACATAGCAGAGTTCACATCCTCTCTGGCTTTGCAAGGCCATCACTGTGA
This sequence comes from Ochotona princeps, assembly GCF_030435755.1. NCBI lineage: Eukaryota > Metazoa > Chordata > Mammalia > Lagomorpha > Ochotonidae > Ochotona > Ochotona princeps. The sequence continues at coordinate 27,041,373 of NC_080851.1, forward strand.
GGTATGCGCTCTCTCCTCTCTAGGAAAGCTTGCTTAGGAGCAGAAGTTGTGACAGAGCAGATGCAACTGCCACCTGCAATGCCTGCATCCCGTATGAACACTGAGTGATGTCTCAGTTACCCTGCTTCTGATTCAACTTCCTGCTAATGCACCTAGGAAAGCAGTGAATGATGAACCAAGTCATTAGCCCCGTGCAACTGCCTGGGAGGCCTGAAAGAATCTCCTGGTTCCCAGGTTCAGTCTGGCCCTTCCTCAGCTGTTGCAGCCGTTTGAGGGATAAATCCCAGCAGGTGGAAGGTCTCTTTCTTGCTTACACACACTCTCTCTCGCTCGCTCGCTCTCTCTCTGTTTATTTCTCCCTCTCTGTAAGCCTGCCTCTCAAATTAATAATAGTAAATATTTAAGAAGAAATAAATGAAAAAATTTTGCAAAGCCTATTTATTTGGGAAAGTGACAGGCAGAATTCCCAACTACTGGTTCACTCTCCCAAACCTTTATTGGTCAGGACTGTGCCATGAGCAGTGGGAAGTAAATCCAGGTCTCCCATGTGATTGGCAGGGGCTCCATTGCTTGGGCTGCCTCTTGCTGCCTCCCAGTGTCTGCACTGATAGGAAGCTGGAGTCAGGAGCCAGAGCCAGGTATCAAACTCCAGCACTCCAAAATAGGACCTGGACATTCTATCTGGCAAACACCCATCTCTAGATTAGGAGTTCCTAACAATGAAGAGAAACATTAACGTTTCGTCCTCAAAATGCTCGTTGGCCTGCTCACTATTCAACTTTATCTCCCACGTCGTCTTCATAGACTTGTGAAACCTACAGTGCACCCCAGTCTTCCCTTTTGTGTCTCCAGTGCAACCATTGCCCATAACATTCTATGGGCACTGTTAGAGAAGCAGTGTTGATTGGTTTATCCATTGTCTTGTGTTCCCCTCCAACATACAACGCTAAATAGATAGAAAGATAAACAAATCAGGGTGATTTTGGGTGAACCTATGAATGTCTGATAATTACCCTACTTTGGGTCTTTTAACATATCCTCCTTGTTTTATTCTATGTTTTAGTTGTATTTAGCTTGCACTAAATTACAAAGAAAGTGATGAAAAAAAAAGCATTGAAGTACGTAGAGTGAACACTTCCCACATACTTCTAAGTTTCATTTTCCCCACCAGTGTGTTTTATAACCTTTTTGTCAGATAATTATAACAATATGACCTCATGTAAACCATAGGCTGTAGGTCTCATACAGGTCTTCACTGAAGGTAACATGTTTTCCAAAGCCCATTTCTTTCATAAACCAACCTTGCTGTTCTTTTTTTTTTTTTTTTTTCTTTTAATTATTTATTATTTTTACTTCATTAATTACATTGTATTATGTGACACAGTTACATAGGTACTTGGGCAACCTTGCTTTTCATGGCATAGCAGTGTGTACTGTAATATCACTTTGCTCAGTTTTGAAAGCTGAGATTTCTTAAAGATGTGGGGAAGAGCCAGGTGGATGGGGAAGACCTCTCATTAGCCATTCATGGCTGGAACCAGATGAGGTAGGAGAAAGAAACAGCAATCATTGCAGAACCCTGAACAGAGATTAATTGCGCTGCTGAGCACCCAACTAAAGCAATGATGCACTAATGGACATGTGGGAATTTGATGAATGATGTGAAGGGTCAAATAAAACCAAACTAACAGAGTCGACAAACAATGGAGAGGACCCAGCAGGCAGTGGGGGAAGAATCTGCATGGAAACCTTGGGATGGCAGCCAGGCCAGAAGGGAAAGAAGAGACAGGGCACTGAGCGCTGGGGACACATCAGTGATGACATTTAATGTTGAACTAAAATTAGCCCCTTGGATGAAGCCATCATTGTTAGTTTAATCAAAATCTTTGTCTTAGAGAGGGAGGAAAATGTTATGAGATTGTTCAAAATGTTTATGTTTCTTATTTTATCACTCTAGGCTTTCTTCCTGTTTGGTTTGTTTTAAAGAATTCAGAGTAAAATTTCATGAAAACATGAACTGCTTTATTTAAGCAATAGACTGAGGTCTGGGCTGCCCTTGCCAAGGTCAGCATCACCACCTTTTCTGGTTATCTGTGGATCCTGCACTAAACAGGTTAGGTCAAACTCATGGGGTCGTGTGCCTACCACCTCATACTCACCTATACCACACCATGCATATTCACACTGTATACATTGAGAGTTGGAAGAGACAGCTCCCTGTTTCTGCCTGGGCTGACTCCTCGCACACAGAGGAGGCCCCGGGGACCACAGTACCCCTGAGGAAGGCTCATCCCCAGAACTGACCTGTGGCTCATCCACTGACTTTACGTTCTCTTCAGCTCTGTGTGAAGCCTGTGTTTCCATGTCCCAAAAAGCTTCAGTGTGTGCTTGACACAGCATTTTGAGGGTGGATGGTGAATATCACACTTGATGTCATAACATTAATTACAGCTCAGTTTTCAGTTCAGTCTAGACCTCCTTGCCAATTTTTGAAAACAAGAAATATTTTGTATTTACACTTCAAAATACACCAACCATCAGATATAATCCTACTAAAAGTATCGTATCAGGGCCAGCACATTGGTACAACTGGCTAATCTTCACCCTTCAAGTGCCAACATCCCATATGGGCACATTTGTGTCCCAGGTGCTCCACTTCCCATCCAGCTCTCTGCTTGTGGCCTAGGAAAGCAGTGGATGCTGGCCCAAGTCGTTGGGACCCTGCACTTGCATGAGAGACCTGGAAGAAGCTCCTGGCTCCTGGCTTCAGGTCGGCTCAGTTTCAGCTGTTGCAGCCATTTGGGCAGTGAACCAATGAAACAAAGATCTTTCTGCCTTTCAAATACTCTTTTTAAATATCTTACCAACCCTCCAAAACAATGTTTTATACTCTGTCCACACATAAAGGAGTCAAGGCATGATCATGTTCAGTAGTTTTCTTAAGGCCATGCAGAAGTCCAAGTTAAACCTAATGTTTGATTAGACAGCCTAAGTTTCCATTAGTGAGAATTCAACTTGATTAAAACACTATTGGGGAAGTTGGCATGGTGGCAGGGGGAGGGTGCTAAATCTGTCAAGTTAAACTCCAGAACCACCTGGAGAGTGCATAATCCGGGAGTGGGAGTGGCCCAGGAGGGGAATAGTGGGCACCTCCCTCTTGGGTAACCACTCCCACTGGAGAGCACAAAAACCAGAACTGGGGCAGGGATGGCTAGAAAGAAAGGCACCTGCCAGTATGTGTGTGGGCTGAATAATAGCGCAGGTTGGGTTGAACTAGGCTTCAATGCCCATTGACAAGTACGAGAGCTAAATGGGATGTGGGACAGACTGAACAAGCCTGCGGTACACACTGCCATGCATGGGAACCAGGGTAGGGAGCAGGCCTAGTGGGGATTATGGGGAGTCGCCCCAAGTAGGCTGCAGCTCCCACTGGTTTGCGTGAGGATCGAGTACGGAGTGGGCAGAATCGGGCTGGTCTGCAGCACCCATTGGTTCGTGTGGAAGACAGGGCTGGAAACAGAACTGACCCAGAAATTACAGTGACCAGCATGTGCATAAGCTGGTTGGGGCGACAGACTGTGCTGGACCCTGTACTGGCAAACTCACACAAGAATCAGGTATGGGATCATCTCAGTCGAAGTTTCTCTGGGGATCCCTCCAACTGAACTGCTGATCTCAGAGCCCCATCTATGAAGAGACTATGTCAGCCAGTGGATTCTGAATAGGTTTCATCGCGATTGGAAGGGTGAGATTGGCAGCAATTCAGACCTGCTGAACTATCAAAACTGCTTGAGCAGGACCCTCGGAGCATGCCCCACATCAGGGACCTGGGATGGGTGGGTGTCTGGGTGAGGCTTCTCCCTTTGTTTCTCCCCTTAACCCAGATACGGAAAAGAAATGATATTAGTGTGGAAATAATGGTCTTACCCACTTTCCTGTAGCCCTTGACCCTTTGTGTCCTAATCAACTATGTAAGATTATCAAAATTTAAAAATGTATTAAAAAAAACACTTTTGGGGAGCATGGTGCAGTAGCCTAGTGGCTAAAGTCCTTGCCTTGCACATACCAGAGTTCCATATGGGTGGCGGTTCGTGTCCCAGTTGCCTCGCTTCTTGTCCAGCTCCCTGCCTGTGGCCTGGGAAAGCAGTCAAGGATGACCCAAAGCCTTGGGACCCTGCACCCACTTGGGAGACCTGGAGGAGGCTCCTGGCTCCTGGCTTCTGATCAGTTCAGCTCCGGCTCAGTCCAGCCGTTGCAGATGCTTAAGGAGTGAATCAGCAGACCGGAAGATCTTCCTCTCTGTGTCTCCTTCTCTCTGTATATTTGACTTTCCAATAAAAATAAATCTAAAAAAACCCAAAAACCCCCACTGTGGGGACCATGTAGGTGGCTATAGGGTCGGGAGAAGAATTTAGCAACCCCTAGCACAGGCTGGTGCTGGTATTTTCTTCCATGTTTGTTAGACCATATGTATCACTGTGTGAGCTAGGTAGTGCTGTTTCAACAGTCAAGACTCTCCTGTAATAATGTTTTTTGGATGCCTGTGCACTAAGAAATGCCGGTAAACTCCTGGGAACCAATTTTTCACCCACAGCACATGCATTTGTGCAGCCGGAACCCCAACCTACAGAACCAGAGAACTCTGCAAAATTGGCTCAGAGCAGCCATTACATGCAAAATGGATGTTTGGAAAAGAAAGCATTTGACCCTTCCATTGATTCAACGTTCCTTCAAAGTGCCCTTCAGGGACTGCTGTGCTGGTTGCCAGGAAACAGAAGTTCATTTTTTTTTTTCCTGGAATCAATTTTTTGCCATTCTAAGTAACTTGGAGTGTCACACGCTAGAATCTTTGTTCCCACTTTTGCAAAAAAAAGGTCTTATCACTCTTGAGCTTCCTCACTTAAGACATGTCAAGAAACCCATATCTATAAAGCAGTGTGAGCTTACTATGAAATGATAATTTTATGATATTGGTATATATATATGTAATTTAAAGGCAAAGAGATCATCCATCTGTTGATTCACTCTCCAAATGTCCCCAGAAGTCGGGATTAGGCCAGACCAGTGTCAGGAGCCAGGAGCTCCACCCAGGCCCAAGTATTGGCGCTATCACCTCTTGTCTCCTAGGTGTATTGACAGGAAGCATTGTTGGAAGCAGCGGCAGGACTTCAACCCAGGTAGTGTGATATTGGATGTAGGTATCTCAAGAGATGGGCTTAAGCCGCTCTGGCCTGAATGTTGCAGACATTTGAGAACTGAGTCAGAAGACAGAAGATTCTAGCTCGCGCTCTCTGGCTCACTCTTGCTTTGTTGCTCTGCCTTGCAATTAAAAATCAAAAAGTTATTTTTTTTATGAGAACTACAGTGTCTGCAGTAAGTAATAGTGGTTGTTTGCCTCGGGGTTAGATTCTGCATCTCACATCACATTACTTTGGTTGGACACAGCTCCTGACCCCAGCTTTCTGCCGGTGCTCTCTCTGGAAGGCAGTGATGATGGCATGACTAAGTCATTTGCTGCCAGCCATGCGGGACACCTGCAGTGGGTTCTATGCTCCCGATTTTGGTCTCAGCCGCTGCAAATCCCAGGCTGATGCAGGCATTTGGGGCAGTGAACCGGCCGTCTCCACCTGTCTGTGTATCTCTGAAACTTTGGGTACAGCCAATCACAGCATGATTACCTCTCACTAGCTGCAGCAAAGAAGAAAAGTAACAACAATGTGAGCAAAGTGCTAAGTTGGAAGTTGGAAGTGCACTTACATAAGATGAAAATATTTTTCTTGGAAGATAAGTAAAAACGTACAAGAAATAGTTCTCTGATTTTGATATTCTTGTTTTTATTTCCATTTCTTCGAAGAAGTTTTTTTCTTACTAATTTCTTTACTGACTCATAGATCATATAGTAAGCATTGTTTGCCTCAAAAAAAATTTTTATTTTCTTTTTCATTTCTTCAGCAACGCATCGGTCATTCAGTAGCATGTTATTTAACTTCATGGTGTGGTTAACTTCTATTTTTCTTCCTGGTGTTGATTTTGTTTTGTGGCTTTTCATTTAAGGGGATGTATAGTAATTATATAATGGAAACTATCATATCCAGATGTGAGGATACAATGCAGTATGCATCTCTATTTCCAGATCAAAGATGGACTGCCAATGAAACTGTTAAATATATCTTTTTGAAAGATTTATTTTATTTTTTTTTTATTGCAAAGTCAGATGTACAGAGAGAAAAATCTTCCATCCGATGATCCACTCCTTAGGTGACTGGCCCCAAGTTACACAGTTTCTTATAAGGACTAACCCAATCAATGCAATGAATCCAGGTTCTAGATATAATATGTTAGGTTCATGTGAGAATAGTTAATCTTAACAATGGCACTGCATCAGCAAAAAAAAAAAAAAAATGATTACTCAATAAGCAAAGAGAGACAGTAGAGAAGCACCAGAAAGCACAGTGAAGTTATATCGGTACATCTGTCCTTAACACCAAAATATTGGAAATAAATCACAAAACCATAAATCACAGAGACACTAAAAAAAGCCATACATATATTTAAATATATATATTTATTTAAACTCTTATACTGGGGAAGCCCTTTCTTCTTAAAATATGACATAAAGCCCAAAAGTCACTAAAAAAAGCATGATTTTTTTTAAAAAATGTATTTATTTTTTATTGATAAGTCAGCTATCTTCCATCCTATGATGTGCTCCCCAAGTGGCTACAGTGGCTGGAGCTGAGCCGATCTTAAGCCAGGAGCCAGGAGTCTCTTCTGGGTCTCCCACATGGGCGCAGGGTCCCAAAGCTTGGGGCCGTCCTCGACTGCTTTCCCAGGCCACAAGCAAGGAGCTGGATGGGAAGTGGGGCCACTGGGATTAGAACCAGCGCCCATATGTGATGCTGGTGCATGCAAGACGAGGACTTTAGCCATTAGGCTATCACGCCGGTCCCAGCATGATTATTTTCAACTACACAAAAAGAGTTGCTCCATAGCATGAAAGATTGCTCACGGAATCAAAAGAGACCTGACAAATGGGGGAAGATACCTAAAATGTGCACAGCAGAACTCACACCATTTTAAAAAGTCTACAAAAGTAAAGGAAAACCCCAACAACCAATTTAAAAATGGAATAAATAATATAACAAGTTTCAAAGAAACAGAAACACAAATGATACTCACACATATGCAAAGTGCTCAGTGACACTCCTAAGGGAGATGTGAATTATAGGTCAGAAATCACAGTATTTTTGCCTCTCAGGCAACACACTGAAGACAGGAAAATAGGGAACCACTGGCAAGCTTAACATGGTAGAAGGGAGTGAAAATCGGCACAACCTCTAGGATATAACCTGTCAAATTTTAACTTGCACAAATCTTTGGCTAAGCAGTGCTATTTCCAGGAACTCTTATACTTGCCAGTATAATCAAAGTTGTGTCTGCAACACTGTCCAGAAAGTACAAAACTGGAAACAGCCAATGTAGTATAAATAGAGGACTAGCCAAACAACTTACACGAGGGGCAGGTGTTTGGGACAGCAGCAAGTAATAGCTTTGGAGGTCACATCACACACTGGAATGCCTAGTTGGAGTTCTAGCTCTTCCACTTCCCGTTGAGCTTCCAATGCTGATGCACACCCAAAAGGTAGCAAATGACATCCCGCGTAATTGGGTTCCTGCCACCCACCTGGAAGACCTGGACTGGGTTCCTGGCTTTGGCCTGGCCTAGCTCTAACTGCCATGAGTATGTGGGAAGTAAACCAGTTGGATGCAAGATCTCTCTCTTCTCTCTGCTCTGAAAATAAGCAATAAATGTTTAAAAACTCAATGAGATATTCTTATGAACAAATATATGTGCTGATGTAAGAAGAATCCAAGAGACATCAGTAAGTTTTTAGAAGTGTGTGTGTGTGTGTGTGTGTGTAAATATATGGCTAGAGAAGGAGGAAACTGGAGAGCCTCTATCTGCTGCAAACCATTCATGTTATTCATTCCCCTGGAGCAGTGATTCTCCAAGTGCAGTCCCTGGGCCAGGGGCATCTGCCTTGTGGGGTACGCAGCAGCAAAGGCCCAGGGCCCACTCTGGAACTGCTGATTCAGCCCACAGTCTGCATCCTTAATAGACTCTCAAGGGGTGGCTCCTAGTGCTTATTAACCACTGTCAGGCTTTTGGAAAAAGACAATGGGCAAAAGTGGACCTGGCTGGCCTTTCTATTCTACCTTACAAGGAAAAAAAAGTGATTCAGCCAGATGCCTCTGGACAGGTTTTAAAGTCTTAGCCTCAAGGTGCCTTTTCAACTCTGCCAACTAATCGAGTACCTGCCTCCCAGAAGCAGAGCTACCATTGGATGACACTGGTGACCTCCCCGAAGGCGTGGCCATGTGTCCAGTGTGGTTGCAGTCTCCAGGATATGAACAAGGTGAGCTTGTGTTCTGATGCAAGCCGTGATAATAATCAGATAGTGGTTTTGGGGTAACATCCCCAACCTAAGCCCTGGACTCCAGTGCACAAACTATCATCACTAATACTAGGATCTTTGTGGGTTCAAAGCCATTTATTCTAATAGATAAATGCTACCTACCTTAAGCAAAATCATACCCATTTGCAATTCTCTACATCCACTGAACTGTCAACCTGTGAATGAGGTTGATTCTGGAAGGTCAGGAGGTGCTGGCTGAGCAAGCCAAAGTCTCCACCTGCTGCAGAACTTCCTGTTCCAGGGTCCACTAAACAGTCTCAGGGCTGAGGCCAGCTTGTCTTGGATGTTTTTTTTAATTATTATTTGCTACTGACACACCCTAGTAGTCAAGTGAGGAAGCACAAGTCTGAATTCAAACAGAAGTCTGAATTCAATACACCACTTGGGCTAGTATAATCCTTTGCTCACTTCAGTGGTTAGTCATAGAGGAACTGGAACGTGTTATCTGATCCTAGGCAATGTACTTAGCCTCTCTGAGCTTTAGTTTGCGCAGGAAGAGAACAAATGCCCAAAGCAGATTTTAATTTCCCATCAGAGCTCCAGGACCATTGCTTGGTGCCTTTCTTCTTGCCTACAGCCCCCAGTGTGATTTCTTATTTTTGCAGCTCTACCCAGACATCACTAACTCCTCCAAACATGGACTTCTTTCCTAACTGGACATAGTGCAAAAAGTGACCGATTCACAAGCCAGTGTGCAGACAGCATTATGGCACAGCAGGTGAAAAATCCCACCTCAGCTTTCAATCCAGCTTCCTGTTAACGTACCTAGGAAGCAGAGAGGAAGGCACAACTATGTAACTGCCTGTCACCCATGTGAGACCTGGCTGGAACTCCTGGCTCCCAGTTTCACATCCCTGGCTGTTGCAGGCATCTAGGAAGTGAACTGGCAGGTGGAAGATCTCTCTGCTTCTTCCTCTCTGTCACTCCACCTTCCAAATATATCATACATAAATAAGCCTAACAATAGTTAAAAAAAAGAAAGGTATGTATTAGAGTACCCGACCTGCCAAGCAGCCCCTTAAAGCAGTTGGTAGTTCCCACTGGAAAACCAGGCATCCAATCGCCTTCAACAGAAAGGGAAACAGTGTGTTAAATATTGTGACTAAGAACGTTATTTATGATCCATCCACCCCTAATCTCAAAACCCACTGAAAATATCATCTAAACCCCCATGGCATCCTGGGATTCATCTGACATTAGTGGAGAATACAGCTCAGGGATGCTGTGATGTCTTTCATATGAGTTCCCCCCCTCTCCCTTTTGACATACGGTCTTGATGAATGATTTCCCATTGTCTTCTTCCTTTCTGTCTTGCCTGTAACCTTGAAACTTGATTTGCTATCCACCCAGCAACTGTTTTTTGCAGTGTGCTGTGTGGGATGGGGAAGGGAGATCTGCAGCCCTGGCACAGGGCCAGAGAGAGGCAGTTCTGGGCTAGGCCTTGCTGGGTGCAACTGAAGGCGAGGCTGTTCAGGGTGATGTCCTGGCTGACTTCTGGTGTGCATGGGGCAGCATGGTGCCAGTACAGGCAGGTGGTGTCTGCCCAGGAAAGTTGTGGGATTGACCCTGCATGACCCTGGGGCAGCACTAAATCCCCTGGGAGATGATCCTGGACAAGAAGAACAGTGACACTGCAGGAAGAACCTGGGCCATTCCTTCCTGGATGATAAAGGCAGTGTGTTTCAAGGCACAATCTGTGGCTTACCCACTTTTCATAGAAAAATGAGTTTTTGCCCAGTTCTAGAAAACACTTTGTATTTTGAAAACCATCATCTCAATTTTGTTGCAATCATTATTGTCTTCCTTCTCTATTGTTTCTTCGTTCTTATGTTTCTGTCCCTTGTCTGCCCGCCAGGACATTCCCAGACAAAACTGTGGTACAGGCAAAGCTGGTCCTGGGTCCAGGGTCTGGACTACTATTGGGCTTTACTTCCTGCTATCTGCCACTGACCCACCAACTTCCCCCTCCCAGGAAGCTTCTCCAGGGCCTCTCGCCTGGAGGGAACACTAAGAGCTAGAATTCAGACTTCTGTGGAATTCAGGTAGTGGATGATAGTTCAAGTACTTGGGTCCCTGCCACCCATGTGGTCATCATAGACTGAGTTCTAGGCTCTTGGCTTCTGTCTAACCCAACACCTAGTATTGAAGGATTTGATGAATGAACCAAAGGACAGAAGATTCTGTCTCTCTCTTTCAAATAAAAATAAACAACTAAATAGATCCTAACAGCAACCACAAGACTTTGCTATTCTCGTAACAGTAAAGGGAGTTCTCTGGGTTTAGCCCTGCCAGCAGGCCCCAAGATCACCAAGGGTGAGGCGACAGTGTCCCTCGCCGAAGAACTACTGGAGACAAACTGGTGAAGAATGTATGCTTTATAAGCCACAGGTTACAGCTTTTAAAGGGTAAGGAATTTGCACTTCTAATCAACTCCCAGTTGCTTCTAGGTTGGTCAGTGATGCCCATGCTAACATTTCATATGTACGTTAGAACACAGTCATTATTTACAAAGACCTGCTATAAAATCTCTCAAATACATTTGCAATCCAATGTTATTAGTAAAATTCAGTGTTATATTCATCAGTGAAAGGAAAAGAGGATCTATTTAATTTTTAATAGATTTGCAACTGTAGAAAGAAAGTGTTTGAATGGTTGTAAAAAATGGTTTTAAAATTTTTTATTGCCTGCTTTGAGAACAAATTTTTTTCCTGTTGGCTATAAGAAATTTGAAGATATCATCATTAAACAAAAGTCTTGATCAGGAGTTGAGTATAGCCAGTTCAAACATAAAATCTAAAATGGAAAAATATGGCTGTGGAAGCAAGCTCAAATTTCTCATCTTAAAACTTGAAAAGGTTTTATTTGGAAATTTTACACAAATCTGATGCTTAGTTTCTTTTATACTACTTTCGGTTAAAAAAAAAGATTTATGTATTTGAAAAGCAGACTTGGGGGTGGGTAGGGGAGAGGGAAGACAGATTTTCTATCTGCTGGGTTCCCTCGCAAATGGTAGAGATGTGGCCAGGGCTGGAGCCAGGAGCCTTGAACAAAGCTGGAAACTCCACACAGCCAATATGTAGCCAAGTGGTCTTGACCTCAGGTCTGGCAGACACAAAATTCCTGTGCAGTGCGCCCTCCACATGAGTGGGTAGTGGGTAGGGCCAATGTTTCAGTTCTTTCTTTCTTTCTCTCTTTCTTTCTCTCTTTCTTTCTTTCTCTTTCTTTCTCTCTTTCTTTCTCTCTTTCTTTCTCTCTCTCTCTTTCTTTCTTTCTTTCTTTCTTTCTTTCTTTCTTTCTTTCTTTCTTTCTTTCTTTCTTTCTTTCTTTCTTTCTTTTATTTCTCCCCTGTTTGCTGTGGGGGAAGGTGTGGGTGCCATTCCTTGTTGTCAAAGCTCCTGAGGATGGGAGCTGGTCATTTGGTGATACCTAGGAAATCCTGATGTGGGTTCTAAGAGTATTGCTTGAGTGGTTTTGATAGTTCTGAGACATTGTTGGTCTTTCTTTCTTTCTTTCTTTCTTTCTTTCTTTCTCTTTTCCTCTTTTAAGGCTTTATTTAATTATTTATTTAAAAGGCAGAATAAAATACAGAGAAAGAGAGAGACAGATTTGATCCCCTGGTTCATAAATGTCTGCAGTAGCCAGGGCTGGGCAGGCCAAAGTCAGGAGCCAGAAACAGGAAGAAAATTGTCTAATTCGAGACTGTGATGTAAAGCGCTAATCCTTAGCCTGCAGTGCCAGCATCTCACATGGTGCCGGTTCATGTCCCAGCTGCTCCACTTCCTGTCCAGCTCCCTGCTAATGACTGGGGAAGACAGTGAAGATGGCCCAGGTCCTCGGACCATTGCACCCACACAAGAGACTCAGAAAGAAGCTCCTGGCATCAAATTGGTTCAGCTGTAGACTGGGGAGTGGACCAGTGGATGGAAGATGGATCTCCCTCTCTCCTCTCTCTGTGCCTCTCTACTGCCTTTCAAATAAAAAATTAACAAATCTGTTTTTTAAAAATTCATCTAACCCTGGAATGTAGATAAAATGTAGGGGACACTTATCCTTCTGAAAGGTAAGTGAAATTGTCAAAGCCACGTAACAGACTGGGGCACTTTTCAGTGGAGACTTGTGTGTTTCCAGAACTGCACTAACTTGTGATCAGTCAATGTAGAGGAAAACCAAAGTCAAGTGAGGAAAAGGAAAATTCCAGCCTGTGCAAAGCACACCAATGAAAAGTGAGGAACGTGAGGAATCTGGGAGACCCACTGCTCAATTAAATAGCATGTGAAGAATTCCAATTTTCTTGTAGTAAATTATTTATTTAGTTCTTCCAACCCATCAATATATTTTACTAGTTTAATACCCAAATTATAGTTGGTCCACCCGTTTATGGCCCTGTAAATGAGTCCTGACTTACCAATGTGAATTCTTGTTCCTGGCAGTGTCAGATTTAGATTGGATTTGGATCTATTGCTTTTATCCTTATCAGACTTTTTGAGGATGGTATTTTATTGCTATATTTAAAATGGAAAGTACTTTAAGATCGACTGGGGAGGGAGCACCAGCGATCCCTGCCCCGATATGTCATTTCCTGACTTAACAGTCTTCTCAACTCCAGGGCAAAGGGTTGGAAGTCTGCTCGGAACCCCCACTGCACCAAAGATTATCCCCCACGTGGAGAGTTCTCTTGGAGAGGCAAGTGAGTGATTATAAAAAGGATGACTTTAATCTTAAGGAAGGGTAGCTGCAGCTTTCAGTAGTAAAACTGACAGGCAATTTCCCAGCCTATATACTTTGTAAGTCAAATGAATAATAAAGAATATAAATGAGACCCATCTAAAACGATTCCTTAAGTTTTAAAGGGTGTGTGGAACTAAATTGTTAGGCCTTGTTTTTCAAGGATTGGATTTTACAAAACACAAAACAAACCAGCAAACTAATGCCGAAAGAGAAGACTGGCCAAACAAACTCAGGGAAGAGTCCCACTTATAAAAAATGAGAGCTCTGATATTAGTAAACCCCACAGTTATAAATATGAAAGAAAACAAAGGCAAAATATGACTAATATGACCCCACCTTATCTTAGTATCTGATTCTGGTTTTTAGGACTTTGGGAAAAAGTCACCAACACTTTTCATCTCTCTCCATTACTGTTTTGTTTTACTCTTGATCTTATTATTCTTCAAGGTTTTTATAAAAGATGCTTTGATGAACTGTAAAATAATAAGCTTCAATGTGAAGTCACTAGGAGCCTAACCATGCTCCTAGGAAATACCAGAGGGCATCTAGGTGCTCAATCCTTGCACTGCCATAGGAGAGCCTTATGAGAAACGTGGGCTTGTGTCATAGAAATGTACCGGGGCAAAGTGATCTGGAAGAGGTCCCTAGTATTTGGCATTCAGGGAAACTTTAAAGAAGGCAGAAGGAATGATTTTTTTATGAAAGGAACTCTGTCATGTAAACCTGTGTAATTAGATCAGCTTTCCAGTTCCAGCTAAGCCTTAGACTCCTACCCTACACTCCAAGGCTAGCCCCATAACCTGTGGGGCTCAGAGTAGATGGGGCCATCTTGTTCACAAAAGTAGGAAGCGGGACCTGTGGTGGCTCAGTGGCTTAATTCACCAGCAACTACAACACCAGCATTCTATGTGGATACCAGTTCAAGTTTGGGCTGCTCCCTTCCCAATCCAGTTCCCTGCCAATGCACCTGAGAAAGCAGCAGAAGTTGACTGAAGTACGTGGGCCCTTGCACCCACACAGGAGCCACAGCTAAAGTTTCAGGATCCTGGCTTGGGCCTGGCCCAGACCTAGCCTCTGAAGCTGTCTGAGGAGTGAACCAGCAGAAGGAAGACATGATGTTAAGTCCCTGTTTTCCATTCCAGCTTCCTTCTAAAGCAACGGTCTGGGAAGCAGCGGATGATGACAGCTCATGCACGTGGGTCCCTGCTGCCCACGTGGCAGAACCAGAATGAATTCCCAGCTCCTTGTTCAGGATGACCCATTCCCAGCTATTATGAGCATTTGGGGGATAAACCAGCAGCTGGAAGATTCTCTCTCCTCTCCCTCCCTCTCTCTCTTTGTTTTTGCAAATAAAATGAAAAATAATTTTTAGAAAGCAGCATGAAATCAACTAGCCACTAGGCTGGGCCTCTACTTTTTTCTTTTAATTTTACTTATTTCTTGATTTGAGATAGAGGCAGAAGGTGCAAGAACTCCCAATGCAGAGAGCCAATACCTCAAGAGAGTTCCCACCTCCTACAAATGCCCAAGAGCTACGAGCTCCATCATGTGGGTGACAGGGATCCAACCCCCTGAGACATCACCTGTGGCCTCTCAGGATATGCCTCAGCCATGCCAGGCTTCGAACCCAGGCACTTGGATGTGGAATGTCGTCTTCACAGCTGTGCCAAATGCCCATCTCTCTTTCACTTCTTTGCCAGTGCACAATCTACCAGCCCTCCACCTTCAGCTCATTCTTGAGGGAGAAGCTCTAATTGGAGAAAGCGCTGTGGTTGGTCCTCTCCTACCCTCTGCTTCTCAGCAGAAGTCGTGACTGCCACATGAATGAGAATGTGAACGAGTTCCTGAGCTGTGTGTGTGTCTTTCAGAAAGCCACTAACCTCTTTTTGCATCCTCCAAAGAAAGGTCTGTTGAGCAAATTTTTGAGTAGGAAGTATATTCTCTTTGGCTTTCAGCTCCCCACTTACTCAAATGACAGGCATAACACACTTATCTTAGACTCATTTTTAGTGTTGATTTATTTGAAAGGCAAAATGAAAGAGAGGGAAAGAGAGCAAGCCTTTGGTTCACTCCCCAAATGCTCACAACTTGGGGGCTAAGAACTCCCTCTGGGTCTTCCATGTGGACAGTAGGGACGCAAGCACTTGAATCATCATCTACATCATCTTCCAGGATGCATTAGCAGGAAGCTGGATTGGGAGAGATCAGCTGGGACTCACAGTCAGCTCTGATGTGGGATTCACACTTAACTCACTGAGCCACCACGTCCATCACTCCTGCCTATCCTTAGACCTGCCAAATCCCATGTATTGTGGATCCAAAGTGTGTTTCAACATACCCAAGGGTGCGTTTCAGCAGCACTGTGAGCTCTAGCAGATGGCTTTACAAAATTGATGAAGAGCGTTTATCATGAAGAGACTATAAGTAGATTTAAAAATTATTTTTCCTCCAGAATAGATTGTCTTTGAATTCCATTTTTCCTTGAACTGTCTGAAGTCCCCCTGGTATATTCAAGTGAAGTGGTAAGACAGGGATGTTACACCTACCACATGCACCATGTCCACCAGATTGCATACACAAAACACAAATTCAAAGATAAATGATTAAGAACTACAAGATGGGGGCCAGAATGTGGCGTCGTGAGTAAAGCTGCCACCTGTGACACCGACATCCTCTATGGGCACTGCTTTGTGTCTTCACTACTCCATTTCCGATAGAGTTCCCTGCTAATGGAGTGAGAAAGCAACATAACATAGCCAAAGTGCTTGGATTCCTGCCCCTCATGTGAGAAACCAAGAAGAAGCCTCTGGCTCTTGTTGCAGCCTGACCCAGCACTGGCTGTGGCAGTTCACTCCCCAGGTGGCCACAATGGTCAGCACTGTTCCAGGCCAAAAACAACATGGGTGGGAGGGGCCCAAGCACTTGGACCTTGTTCTGCTGCTCTCCCTAGTCATTAGCAGAGACCCAGATCAGAAATGCAGCAGCCGGAGCACAAAACAGTGCCCACATGAGATACCAGTGTGGCAAGCATTGGTCTTATCCACTGTGCTACAACAGCAGCTGTGGGCAGGCTACTTTGTAAAATCTCATTCTTCATTTTTATGTACATATTGTGAGTTAAGAAAAAGCCCACTAAGATAAACTAAAGGTTTGGGATGAGACCCACGCATTTCCATATGTGATGCAAGTTACTACTTAACTTTAAAGGGGTCAAAATAACTAGAGTCTCGGATAACAAGGAAACAGAGGAGAGTTTACTAAGATGGCGTAGCTGATCCTGAAACACAAACAAGTATTTATAAACATTCTGCTCATTGAAGAAAGACGCTGGAGAGGAAAAAAAAAATCCCTTTTCCCGGCGTTCATGGGTTTGTAAACCACTTAATGAAGAAACAAGACCACAGAACTACCCCCCCCCCCGAGGCCCATGAATCCCACCCCGCTCCCTCATTTTGCACCTGTATAGAAACATTTTCAAATCAACTGTAAGAATTGGTAACTGTCCAAGTGAGGAGAGGGAAGCTTGATGACCCTCTGGTTGGCCTTTTGAAGTCTCAGAACTGCCTCGGATTGGAGCCTGCTACACAAACCACTTCCCCACCGAGTCTTAAGATCAAAAGAGTCTCAGCCAGTGAATAACAGACTCCACATCCTCTTCTCAGGGTCCAGTCTTCCTTGGCACTTAACTGGTTCAATATGTTGCCTGGTGCACAAGGGCATCGTTCCGCAGAGGCCGTACTATACTGCACTGGCAATTCGGGGGGCAGTCAAAAGTACATTCCTCACCTTGTTCATAATCCCTGTCCCTTAGCCCTGGAATGTGGCCAAATTCAAACCACAGTCATGTCAGTAGGCCCTGGACACCAGAATTCGCCATAGACATCAGTTTTCCATGCTATCCAGGTTTCCTGGAACTAGCGGACAGCCCACTGAGGTATGCAAGTGGGGGCAGTGGGGTCGAAACAGGAGCCCCAGCTGGTAAATATTTTGTAATCAACAGGAAGGTAGAAACAAACCCTTTCTGCATATCCTCCAGGACATGAATCCTTTGGAATGAAAAGTAGCTTTTCAGCTGGTAAAATGCAGCTGGACTGGAGATGCACAGAGGCACACAATGGAGCAGTGGTTTCCGAGAGGTAGGGAATGAGAGGGGTGTGGGGAGGGGTGAACAGGGAGGAAGAAGGTTCTTCCAGGAGATGACAAAGTTTGGAAATTCAAGCAAGGTGGTGATGGCGCACTGTAATGAAGGCACCAAGTAAAGCAGCTTTCAGGTTGCTTCCAGTCTTTATTCTTTCAGGGAAAAGTTTCAGGGATACATTTCAAGAGAAAATTCACATCACCAAATGGGTCTGTAAGAAGAGATTTTGGAGGTAACGTCCCAGTGCAGTGGGTTAAGCCACCAACTGTGATGCTGGTATTCCACATCAGAGGGCCAGCCAGAGTCCTGGCTGTTCTGCTTCCAATACAGCTCTCTGCTAATGCACACCGCAAGATGCCTCAAATATGTCACCCAAGTGAGAGGGACCTGGATAGAGTTCCAGGCGCCAGGCTTTGGTCTGGCCCAGCTCTCTCTGGCCATTTGGGAACTGAACAAGTAAAAGAAAGTTCTCTTTCACTGTCTCCTTCTTGGCCGTTCTGCCTTTCAAATAAAGAAATAATTATGTTCTTTAAAAACAGAGATAGAGAGAGAAGAAGAAAAGTTTAATAAGTAGCCAATGAGTGGGCTTAATGTCCAAGGTGTGTAGCCAGCATGTTGACTCAACTGGCTAATCCTCCACCTCCAAGTACTAGGATCCCATATGGGTGCTGGTTCACGTCCTGCATGCTCCACTTCCCATCTAGCTCCCTGCTTGTGTCCTGGGAAAGCAGTTGAGGACAGCTTTGGGACAATGCCTTGGGACCCTGCATCCACATAGGAGACCAAGAAGAAGCTCCTGGCTCCTGGTTTCAGATCACCTCAGCTCTGGCTGACGCAGTCACTTGAGGAATGAACCAGCAGACAGAAGATCTTTCTCTCTGTGTCTCCTCTCTATAAATCTGCCTTTCCAATTAAAAAAAAAAAAATCTTTAAAAAAAAAGCCCAAAGCCAAGGAAAATGATGCAGTTTTAGAAATGCGCCTCAATTTCACTTTAGGATATGATGAAATGAAACGATCCAAGGCCAATGCCTCAGACATCTGCCTCACGCTCTGCACATGCCTCTTCCCCTGGCAACAGGCAGAGACAGCTGAAACCTTAGAGCAAACCAGGCAGGTCTGGGACCTAAGCAGGCCCTGACTGGACTGCTCGGAGCTCTGAAATGTGACTTTAGAACTGGGTTATTTAGAGGCAGTTTAACACAAAAACCAAGCTGACTTTCAGTTGTGGTTGTTTTTGTTTGTTTGTTTTCCCAAAGACATTTTCAGAGCATCCAATTTGCCTCTTTCTGATATGATTTTGTGTCCTGTTGGGGACAGGCTGATCGGAATTGCCCTGATAAAGATTCAGAGTCATAAAACTATGTGAGTTCTCAACCTTCCCTGCAGGTTCTACTATGCAGGAATCAAAGGAAATTTCCTTGTGAAGTATTCCAGAAGTCGAGTGGGATGTTTGCTCATCTGTGAGAAAGCGCCGTTGGCCTGGTCTAGCTGGGCCTGGTCTAGCTGGGCCTGGTCTAGCTGGGCTTGGTCTAGCTGGGCCTGGTCTAGCTGGGCCTGGTCTAGCTGGGCCTGGTCTAGCTGGGCCTGGTCTAGCTGGGCTTGGTCTAGCTGGGCCTGGTCTAGCTGGGCTTGGTCTAGCTGTCAGTAGGCAGTCGCTGTTTATAGCGCACAGAGGGAGGGATCTATGTACACCTCTCTCTGCTCCTGGGAGCATGGACTGGGCATGATCTTTTCTAAGATGCCATCACTACCCCGACCTAGCACAGCCTGAGAGCTGCCTGGTTAATCCCCAGCATGAGAGTGAAGATGCGCCTCTTGAAGTTCAGATCTCAAGAAAGCACAGTGGCTCCAAGACCTGTGGTTAAGGACCTTAAAAGATACCTGCAGGAAATTGCATACAACTTCAGGTTCTGCCACCTCCGGGTTCCTCCTTTTAATCCTTATGAGTCATTTTCAATTCAGCTTTTTAAAATCTTCTTCCAATTGCCCTTTGGGAACAATAAAGTGGCAATTAGGTATGACAAAGGCGTGGAGTTGACACCATTACTTAT
Source organism: Ochotona princeps (assembly GCF_030435755.1). NCBI lineage: Eukaryota > Metazoa > Chordata > Mammalia > Lagomorpha > Ochotonidae > Ochotona > Ochotona princeps. The sequence goes on from NC_080851.1 coordinate 27,060,768, forward strand.
AGCCATAGTAAAAGAAAAAAGATGGGTCTATGAACCTATCAAGCTGAACTGCAGAATGGAATGAGCTGCAGGACCTTAAGAAAAATATACCCAAATATTTGCAGAATGTGTTTTGGCTACCCTTCCTACAGAGATATTAAGCCATTTTCTTTTATTGGAGAATTTACTCCCGTTGCATTTTATATTAATTTAACGACTTTGATCAGGCAATCATCATTTATTTGCCTGAATTACCAGTCCGCTAGTACTTCATCAGCAAGGGGAAATATTTCATAGAACATGAAGCCAAGCCTCTAATTACTGTTGGAGCATAATTTCAAGTAACTTCAACAGGTATTGTAATTTTGACCAATTGAGTTACTAATTTGGAGAATCAATTATTTCCTGGGCCCTTTTAATTTCCTGCCTCATTTAATTGGCAGTGGCTGTCCAATTACACATCTGGCCCAGCGGTAATGTGTGCGGCTGCAGATCTTCGACCAGCAGCCTAACCAAACCTCTTGTCCGGGTCAGCTTTGTGAACTGGAAGACTTCAATACGATCATGTAATCTTATAATCTATAGCATATGACTCAACTTTTTCTATAGCTTTACTCCATCATTCATCTTTTTTTCAATTTTTATTTTTCCTGATACAGTTTCATAGGCTCCATGTTAAAATAAAAATTTGTTGAAGCAATTTTACTCATTTAACTCCTTCAGTTTCTCTTCTTTGGCTGGCTTCAATTTTTGGAAAAGATTTATTTATTTAGTTTTTGTTGCAAAATCAAATATACAGAGAAAAGAGCAGAGACAGAGAGGAAGATCTTCCACCCACTGATTCACTCCCCAGTGGCTGCAACGGCCGGAGATTAGCCAATCCAAAGCCAGGAGCCAAGAGCCTCGTCTGGATCTCCCACATGGGTGCAGGTTCCCAATGCTTTGGGCTGTCCTCCGCTGCTTTCCCAGGCCGCAAGCAGGAACTGGAAGGGAAGTGGGGCTGCCAGGATTAGAACCGGCACCCATATGGAATTCCAGGGTGTGCAAGGTGAGGACCTTAGCCACTAGGCTACCATGCTGGGTCCAATGGCTTCAATTTTAAAAGATAATCTCATATATATATAAGAATTTGCTAGATAACCAGAACAGAAAAACTAAATGTCACAAGGTGACACTAGCATACTAGCATGTAGGTAACATACTGCTAATTGTGGTGTCAATGAAGCTATCCTTTGGGAAATAGCAGAGTCACACAAAGCATAACATTTCCATATCTTTCATCCAGCAGAGCTGCTTCCGCTGTTGTATCCTGAGAAAATAATTCTCTTAAGGATAGAAATCTCTATTCCACAGGTGTTCCTTCCACATTGACTTGAACAGTTATGAACACCAACAATAAAAACACAAATCAAAACTGAAACAATCAAAGTGACTATAGAGAACTAGTTCCATAAGCTACATCAATAAAATGCTGTAGCGGAGCAGACGTTGTGGCACAGGAGGCTGTGGATGCCGGCAGCCCACATCAGCGTGCTGGATCAAGCCCTGGTTACACGGCTCCCAGGCAGCTCCCTGCTTCACGCATCTAGAAAAGTGATAGAAAATGACCCAAGTACATCAGAGGAGAGCTAAGCCTGTACTTGGGACTCCCAAAGGTCAGATCTGGGCTTGGTTGTAGGAACACATGCTGGAAAAGCACGCATTCGTCCCAAGGTAAAAGGCCAGTATCTTATTCCAGAGAGCTACAGCTTTTGGAAGGAGAGGATGCTGGCCATTCAGGCAAGGAGGAAAATCCAGGTGCAGAGGAAGAGGGCTGGTTTTGTTTTGCCGTGAGACGTCTAGGAAGGAGCTAACATGGTAAAGTACTTTAAGGCGTCTGTGTGGGATTCTGTGCTGCATTTCAACTTGCCATCTGCAATGCTGGTTTTCATTCTTAACCTTCTCATTAATTTCTGACTTAGCCATTCTTTCTCTTAGGAAAGCAAATGTTCTCGTACCGATAGCTTTTGAAAACTGGCAACAAAAACAGCAACAACAAAAAAAACAAGCTGGGAGTGTGGACCAGGGAATTGGCAGAGATCTTGGGTGAAAGTGCGAACTGATCTACTTTCTATTCTGCCGTAAATAATTCATGGTGCCTTTAATGTTTTCACAAGGCCGGGTGACACAGAACCAGCAGGAAATCTCAATTTACTGTTTTTTTTTTCTGCCAATTCTTGGAGCTTGGAATAAAAATAAAGGCAGTGATAGATAGACCCCTTATTAGTGTGGTGCGCATTTAGACCATTTGGGTCTGCCGGGCAAACTGAGCGAGCTAAGGATGAAGCGACAATGAGCATCGCCGTGGCCACTGTACAGTAAATCCAGGCTCACAGAGACTGCCGTGGCTTGACAGACTATTCTTCATGTAGATTACCTTAGCTATCTGTTTGCGTCTGTTGATAGCTAAGGCATCTTGTGTTACTGTTTCATAGAGCAATGGCAGGTCTCAGGAACAATACAATGATGGAAGAAATTAAATATGAATGGACAATTTATAGAAAGGCTGAAATTTTACATGCCAATAGATAAGTTTTAAAAATGGAACATGTGAAAGGCTGTTTCTTGTTTAACATGTGACCCAGAAGCTCTCCAGGTCCTCTCTGTTACCTACAGATTAACGTGGGTTTAAAACCTAAATGTCTCCCTAGCAAAATGGGATGGCACCTGATGGCATGAAAAGATGAGCATAAGGTAATCTTTGTTTTGTGCCTTAGGAAAGAAAGAATCAAGTAGCTGGGCTGATGTCCACTGACAAGGCACCAAAAAGAATGAATAATTTGGGCCAAAAAAACAGAACCAACTCAAAAGCAATCACTCTTCTAGCACTTGATAATGATCATTACTGTTGTTATTATTACTATTATTGTTACTGGCTTTTCTCTTATTGTTTCGTTTCTGGGACAGGCAGGTACTCATCCTAGATCTTTGGATTCCTGTGGCTCATCCATCAACGGTTTCACAATACAGGGAGAAGTCTGTTGATTTCAGATCTTAATCTTGTCCTCAGTCTGCTTGTCCAGGGGCTGTCTTTCACTGGCCACGAAGTGCTGATTGGGTACCAGTCACTCTGGGCCTTGGCAGGGGCCAGGGGATGGGGTGGCATCTAAGCGACACCTAAAGGAAGAAAAGTGGGGGGATGATCAACATTGCAATCACTGTTGCTGTCTCACGGTTTGTCCCAGAACTCTGGGGCTTAGCACAACAGCCAGTCTAGCCTGTCTTGAGGTTTACATGGGTCAGGAATATGGGGCATGTTCAGTGCAATGGGCTCTCTCCTCGGAGCCTGTCATGGTCGCAGTTGGGTGATGATGGGAGCTGGGACAGCAGAGATGCAGGCGACTGTGAGCCAGCGAAACATCTGTGTGTGTGTGCATGTGTACTGCGACCATTGATTTCCCAGGCCACAGGCAGGGAGCCGGGTGGGAAGTGGAGCAGCTGGGACACGGATTGGCGTGCACATGGGACTCCCTCCTCCCCCAGGCACCTGAACGGGAATGATCAGCCAATCGAGCCACAGCGCTGGGCCCTCTATGCTTTGAAGTTCAACTTCACAGTTATCCTAAGAACAAGGGTCCAAGTGGCCTGGCTCCTCCACAGGGTTTCATATTCAAAAATATCAAATAATTTGATGAAGATCTGGAAAAGCCAAATTCAATCTTAATTAAGCCCAGGAATTTGAAAAAAAAAAAAAACTTGAAAAGCAAATCAAAACGAATCTAAGAAAGCATGTCCTTCCTTTTCTGGGGAAGAACAGGTGGGTATCTGGCATCTAAACGATGAGGCAAGAAATGATTTTAGATGATTTCATGCAGGTAGGTGATAAGTGCTTGTAGACTTGAATGTGCTAGACATGGTTCGAGCACTGCATAATGTACACGTGTATTGAAATACCACATGGTATCCTAAAATATGTGCGATTTTTAATATGTCAGTTTTTGAAAAGAGGCTAGAGCTGATCAGTAGGAATGACTTAGGAAATGCAAGCGTACTTGAGTAGCCTACCTCCAGCTGTCTGATGGGCAGAGCTGAGTGAGCCTCAGTCTAACCCTCAAAAAAAGTTGAGGGGGACTGCCAAAAGTCCAGGGTGTTAGGAGGGAAGAGAAATGCAGAGAGGTGCATGAAGGGAAGAAGGAATTGAAGGGAAGAAACTCACAAAATTAGACGAGGGGGCCCGGCACGGTGGCCCAGCGGCTAAAGTCCTTGTTATGGGCACTGGTTCTAATCCTGGCAGCCCCACTTCCCATCCAGCTTCCTGCTTGTGGCCTGGGAAAGCAGTTGAGGACGGCCCAAAGCCTAGGGACCCTGCACCCGTATGGGAGACCTGGAGGAAGTTCCTAGCTCCTGGCTTCAGATCGGCGCAGCACCGGCCGTTGCAGTCACCTGGGGAGTAAATCATTAGGCGGAAGATCTTCCTCTCTGTCTCTGCTCTTTTCTGTATATCTGACTTTTCAATAAAAATAAAATAAATCTTAAAAAAAAATTAGATGAGGGAGGTAGGCAGTGGCAACTGGGTGCTGTGTACCCAATACCCCTGTGCAGAGAGAAGGAACAGCAGGGCAGGAGGTGCTGATTCGGAGGAGGGCCCGGGCCTTGATCTCCACAACTCTGGGCCAATGCTCTACCAACCCTGCACCATGGCCCCAGCTGTCAACTCTGCTACTCAACAGCCTCTCCTCCCACCTAGAACATGGCCTGTGCAGTTGGTCATGTTTTTCACTTGCTTGAGATAGATAGAGTATCCATAGTGGAAAAAGCCTCAGAATTGGATTGTGTCTGCAGACCTGTACTCTGGCTCTACTGTTCATCCCTGTGGCAGCCTATTCAAGTCTGAGCTTCCATGTACTTCAGGGGCTCACTCTGTCTCCTGCCCCAACTTCCTCCTGTGGCCCAGTCACGGATTTCTTCTGCCTAAATCTATCTGTTTCTTATCAAACCTATGCTTCCTCCAGAATTCTCTACATGAGCTTCCAGCTCTGAGCCATAGATTTTGATGCTGTGTAAGGTCCTACAGTAGTACATGGGGAGGAATCATGGCTGGAGACCATGATCCTCTCCTGCCTTCTCTACACCCCTTCTCTGTGCTCTCTTCCACCCTTAATTTAAAGGCTTATTTTAGGACTTAGTGTGATGGCTCAGTTGGCTAATCCTCGCCAATAGCAGAACCAGTTTGCGTCCCAGCTGCTCCACTTCCCACCCAGCTCCCTGCTTGTGGCCTGAGAAAGTAATGGGGGGAGGCCCAAAGCCTCGGGACACTGAGGCCAGGTGGGAGACCCAGAGGAGGCTCCTGGCTTCAGATCAGCTCAGCTCCGGCTGTTGCAGCCATTTAGGGAGTGAACCAGTGGATGGAAGATCTTTCTCTCTGTCTCTCCTTCTCTCTGTATATATGTCTTTCCAATAAAAATAAAATAAATCTTTAAAAAAAGAGAGAGAGGTGAAACAGAAACTAGAATTCCTGGTTCTACTTCAAGAGGCTAGGCTAGCTCCAGTCACCTGCCCCCAAGTGCAGCACTGGTGACCGCCAGTCCTCCTGCAAAACACACCGGCAGACAGCTTCTCTGAAACACTTGATGCAATGTTTAGGTGACAGAATTATTTGTAATGAGACTAGACAGTCTCCGGAATCAATACCAAATCAAAAGTGTCAGCTGGACGACGCAGTGACCTCGGTCCCACCCAGGGTACTCGTTTGTGGGTTCAACTTATATTCTTTGTTTTGAATTTAGAAATATCATTGATACTTTTATGATGATAATCATTTAGGATGACTGCAGTTTAGGGATTCCTCTGGGATAGAATTTTATTCATTCCTAGTGGATTCAGGATTTTTATTTTAATCTACCTCCAGATGTGAAAAGAAAAAACCAAGAACCTTCCAGATCCTTCAAGATTCTTAGGGCCAACTTTTCATCCCATAGTTTAAAATCACTTGGTTCAGAAGAGAGAAGCAAGGTGGAAGGCCTCATGCCACTTGGCCCTGACCTTGCCTGGCCTCCTTGTTTTAATATTCGGGTCCTCACAGCCCTCTTTGATTTGTGCCACTGCAGCCCGCCCCCCTGTTTGGAAAAGCCGGTGCTGTGGAGTCCTTAAGTCATCTGTGACCTGGGTCACTAAAGACAGGAGCAATTCAGTCAGAAGCATTCATTGCAACTCCCCTGACAAGCCCTACTTCTTCAGATAAAGTTACACATCAAACCCATGGGCCGCCAGGCTTTTCGGAGCAGGCTGAGCTCTTCAGTATCATAAACAGGCCCCTCAATCACTGCAATCTAATAAGGCTATAATCATCATTGACACTATAATGATGAAAATGAATAAAACCCATTAAGAAAAGTCATGTTGAGTTATTAAAAGTTTCGCTCTGCATGATATGTAATCTTTTATCCATTTTTTATGATGAAATCTGTAACCATCTATCCACAAAAGACCATTAATTTAGTGCTCTGTGGATGTTACCATGCTCTTTAGTTTAACAGCTTATCATTGATTTCTTGAGGGAGATATTATATTTGGAGGAATACACATGGCACAAAAGCCCGAACGTTGCTGTAAATTTCCCGCTGACAGGATGATCAAAGTATTGGGTCCAGGTCTGCTCCGTGGGGCTGGCAGACACGCTTGCTCACAGCACAGCCCTGGGACTGCCAGGCGGCAGATACCAGTTTTCAACCATCCCACATGCTTCTAAAGGAAGGTCATAAGCACGGTGAGGGGTGGGGAACAGAAACAATAAAATGTCCATTAACTGGAGCCTAGTTAACTGGCTTATTGGCATCTATTAGAAACAAATTGCAAACAAAACTGATCCTATTATAAACTTCCCCTCATCCCCGCTGTCAAGGGCTGCCTCTGATTGGCTCGGACAAGGCCCCAACACATACAACATTCTCAGACGACTCCTTTATTTGCAAGGAGAAAAATTGGGTTTCGGCCAGCGGCAGCCTCCAGTCCTGACTAGCAGAAAACTACAAAGTTGGGAGTGACTGAGGCCCCTGTCTCCCCAGAGAAAGCTCTGGAAAAAGAACTCCTGCTACATTCTTTTAACCAAGATGTTCCCCCCCACACACACACACCCCACTCCCCTAGCCCCTAAGCAAACAGCAATAAAAAAAAAAATCTGAATGGAAAATTGTGTACACAGAGTGCTGAGTTAAGTGGTCGGGGAGCCCAATGCTTAATGTGTACTTTTTCTTGTCATAAAATCTGCTCCAAATATCTTTACTGCTCATCTCCTATTTAATCTTATTAACAGTGAAACCTAAAAAAAGAGCCAGTGAAGCCAAGGAGAGGGCGTGGCCTGGGAAGGCATTCTTCATTTGTCCTGAAATGATGAATCCGTCGCATCCCCTGGCTGCTGCTTGAGGTCTAATGGATCAGCGGGCGAGGACAAGGCCCCTCGCCCGCCTGGTGAAAAGGTGGCTTGTATCATGCGGGATGTCCTGTCCCTACTGCAGCCTTGCTGGGTGGGGGCAGGAGGGAGGGATTTGTGTGTTGTTGTGTTGTCTGAACGTTACCTAACTAACATTAGGTTATAAATGTCATTCCGTCACATGCAAAATAATCAAGTATTCTCTGTGATCCTTCAAGAGAAAACACAAATTGCATTTAGGAGGCTGAAGTGTACTTCAAAGTGCGAGGCAGCAGCGAACATTGATTTTTATCAATCTTTGGAGAGTTCATTTACGTCCCCATGCACACACAATCCCATCCTGTAAGACAAAATGGTTGGTAAGTGAAATTAAAAGGCAAATTCCCTCCCAGGGAAAAAAAAAAGGAAGCTGTTCTTTACAGAACACATCATTAACCTGAGGTAAGAATGGCTTCAGGGTGTGACTGAGGGGAAGAGCTTAGGAAGAGATTTGTAAATGTTGAAATACGCCCATAGATAAAAAAAAAAAAAAAAAGAATGGCCTTAGTGGGGCAGGCCTTTAGCGCAGGGATTACCAGCTCACGTCCCACAGCCCCCAAGTCCAACACCCACCTCCAGCTCCCGCAGACCCAGGAAACTGTGGAAGTCAAAAAGGGACAGAGATTTACTCAAAAATCTTGTACATGGGTAATATAAAGCAAAATAAATAAGCCAGAGTAGGAAAGTCCTTCAGCCCCTCCAAGACGCCTTCTTTTAGCCTATCTTCAGAAAAAGTGAAATTGACTGCTAAAATACCTATAGAATTTTAAAGATACTGCACGAATTTTCATTTATCATCAGGGCATTAAAAATTTAGCCTTTTTTCTAACCACAGAGGAACTGAGAAGTTTCCCTAGTGTTAATCTGAGCCTTTAATTAATTGTAACCTTTTGGAAGGGGTTTATTTAACGGCTGCACATCTCCCCTCGTCCTGGGGAAAAAAAAAAAAGATTAAAGATGAAAACACAAGACTGGTTACAGTCTCAGCAAATGTTGGTGAGCTTTGGGTCTCGAGTGATGAGTCAGCACTTCTGTGATTACAGGTGGAGATGGCAATAAAATCTTGCTGAGTTTAGTTCTTGAAATTATATGGTTTCATAAATAGCATAATGTTGTTCTCAGCAGGTAAATGTTATATCTTAATGACATCCGTAGTAGCACACAAGCAGATTCTCCCCGTCAAGGTTAACAGAGACTACATCAGTTCCAGTAGCTGGCAGCTAGCACTAACGCTAGAGGAGAATCAGCTCTGAAGAAAGAAGGGTATGCGGAGACAAACTGAGATCACGAGAACTTAGAAGTTATGAATACTTTTTGTTATTATTGTTAGTCTTGTGGGGGCAAGGAAAGTCCCACAGGCTTGAGTGAGTTAGAACTTGTATAAGTGACTAAACTTGATAGAATAAAAACATGGCAATATGAAGCGAACAAGCCAGTGCAGAGATGAGGGGTTTCCAGACTTCCTCCTGTGCAAGTGCTCCCTGATTTTAGTCTCAGAACAATGTACTCCTATTTTCCTGGTCACCTTTAAACCTTGAAGTTGAGGGGCCAGTGTTGTGCAATGGGCTGGGACGCCTACAGTGCCGGCATCCCATACGGGAGCCCCGGCTGTTCTGCTTCTGTTCCAGCTCCCTGCTCATGAGCCTGGGAAAGCAGCAGAGACTGGCCCATGTCCTTGGGCTCCTGAGCCCACAGGAAAGACCTGGATGCAGTTTCAGGCTCCTTGCTTCATCCTGGCCCTGAGTCCCAGTTGTTGTGGTCACTCAGGGAAATGAAGCAGTGGATGGAAGATCTCTCATTCTGTATCTCCCTCCCTCTCTTTAAATAAACAAACCAGGAGTTGGAAAGACAGGTAACACAGCCACACGCCTAGAGTTCCTCCTGAATTTATTCACTTTAAAAAAGGAAGTGAAGGGATCAGACTGCTTGGGTTGTTAATGAACAGCTGTGTTTTGCTGAAAACCTGTTGATGAGTTATAATCCTTCCAGCTGTTTCCCCTAAAAGCATCTGCGAGTGAATGGCCAAGGCCAATGTGGGCACACTGTCTTATAAAAGTGGCACATCACTGGCCCTCATTAAAAATTTCTTTCTACAACATGGCAATGCCCGTTAATAACAAGTGTTGCCTGTTGAAAATCTGTAAGAGTGTAGATTTGAAATGTCTTTTTCCTGAACAGAAGAGATGAATGAGCAGAAGAGGCAAAGGGAGCACTCATTACCTTGACGTCCCATCCCACTCTGCCTGTATTCAATGCTACAAACACGTGCAGTTTCTGTTCGTCAATTAAGATAAGTGAAATAAAATATTTCTTCTTAAGTACAGGACAGTGCCTAGTTTCCAGAGCACTTGTTCTTGCGGCAGATTTTATCTCATCTTCGCAGTAAAGAATATCTGTATTTTCCACTTACAAAACTTGGCAAGCAGATTCGCTACCTACCTAACGTCAAACTGGCAACTGTTAAAGCCAAAGAACAAATTTAGGATTCCCTTACCCACCACTTGGAACTTTGTGATGGGACTTTTTTATATTATTATTATTACAAATTTTAGAAACTTTATTCTTTCGTTTGAAAGACAGAGAGGAAACAGGCTGGCAGCGATTTCCCATCGGCTGGTTCACTCCCCAAAGACCCACAACAGCCAGGACTGGGAACTCAATTCAGGAATCTCCTGTGGGTGAAGGACACAACTCCTTAAGCCGTCACCACAGGCCCCCCCCCCCCCCAGGGTCTATGTTGTCAGCAAAAATGCTGGAATTGGGAATAGGACGTGAGGTCAGTCCACTGCACCAAATGCCCACCTGTGTGTTAGAAGCTCTGAACATGACCAGAAGCTCAGTGGCCAGCTCTGAGTTACGACGTAATAATTTACCCTTGCTAATCCTTCTCTGAGCTAGGCTTCTTTACCCATGTGGACACTAAAAATGAAAGTGCTTTAAAAAAAAGTCTACTTTGTTTGCTCTGGTCATCCTAAAACAAATAGTCTGGGAGATGGTAGACTTGCCTGATTGCCCAAAGTCAGCCCCTGACTGTCTGGGGACCACTCTTCCTTTGCGCCAATTCATGGGGTTAGCCTGATTAGATAAAGCCAATCAAGTCCATGCCATCTTCTACTAAAAATTTAATTTTAAAGAGGGGCAGATGACACAGTTCTACCCAATGAAACTCCAGGGAAAGCCTCCCTACTAGGGATCTTCTCAGCATAGATTTCCCTGGCCCGTTAAGAAGCCTTCCCTGGAGTGAGTGTTTAGCACAGAAGTGAAGCTGCATGTTCCACACTGGACTACCTGGGTTGGATTCCCAGCCCCGGTTCCTAATTCCAACTCTCCGATCTGAGGTGCCAGCATCACAAGCTACCCCCTTTCTTTAACTGGCTTCACCGCCAACCCAGCCTCCTGTGTGTGGACCCCTAGGCAGGACATCTCAGAGCTTCTGCATGGGTCAGGGGCCTGGTGGGGATGCAGGAAGATGAGCATGATGATCTTTGGCCTCAATGGAAGACATCTTTTGGGTGTGTTTTCCTGTGGGATGAAAATTTTCTATCATAAAAAATTTGTTTGAAATGGCATAGTGGAGGGCTCGGCAGCATGGCCTAGTGGCTAAGGTCCTCACCTTGATCCCATATGGCCGCTGGTTCTAATCCTGGCAGCTCCACTTCCTCTCTGTCTCTCCTCCTCTCAGTATATCTGACTTTGTAATAAAAATAAAATAAATCTTTAAAAAAAAAAAAAAAGAAATGGCATCGTGGAAAGAAGTCAAACTCCATTCTCGTTGGGACTGAGGTTGTAATCCTAGCCCCACTGCTTTCAATGAGTGACAGGAGGACTAATGACTTAAATTTGATGGGCCTATGATCCCTCATTCATAAAATAAAAGCAGAGCCCAGCGCCATGTCATGGGGGGCTAAGCGCTGCTTATTGGTGCTGGCATCCCATACAGGCACAGGTTTGAGTCCTGACTACGCCATCTCTGACCCAGTTCCCTGCCTGGGAAGGAGACAAAGAATAGCCCGTGAACCCACCCGGGAGATCCCAAAGAAGCTCCTGACTCCTGGCTTTGAATCAGCTCAGCTTTGACCATTGCAGCCATTTGGGAAGTGAACCAGCAGATGGAAGATCTTCTCTCTGTCTTTCCTTCTCTCTGTAAATCTACCTTTCCAATAAAAATGAAATAAATATGTTTTTAAAAAATAAAACAAAACAGGAAGAGTAATATCTAGTTTACAGTATCACTTGGATGACAAATAGAATGCCTGAAACGCAACACATCACACATTTGGTTCTGCCACCTCCCCTGAGGTAGTGTCCCAAATGCCCCCTCTAAACCAGAGTTAGGAAGTTGTAACCTAGTTCTGATCAGGATGGAATGGAAATTCAAGAATTTTACTCAGTAGTAGACAGAGTACATTGAGCTACCTGGAATCCTAGAATCTTCAGATGACCTGGGCTCCCATCCCACACTCCCTATCATGTAGATGAAGACTCTGGGGGCAGAAAGAGGTTACGGAGTTTTGCTGACTCCTAGTACAGAACCAGGGGGAAACCTTGGGTTTCCAGTCTTCCCATTCCAAGTTCTTCCCAATCAGAACTTGTTGGTTTTTCTTGACCTTAGATCAAGTTCTTTGTTCAAAGCAAACATGTATTTTCTAGAAGTTTCTGATTTATTGCTTTTCCTCATGGTAAACCCGAAAGCACTTTTCCTTACATATACACAGGTGTGGCTGCTGGACAAAATGTGCTCTCCCAACCTTTGGATAATTCTTGCCTCTCCTGCTGCCCCACCCCCTTTCTCAAGGTGGCCTAGGGTCCCTCCCTAATTCACCTCTATGCTCACACTCAACCATTCTTCAGAAGGCAGAGTGGCAGAAAGAAAAGGAAAGATAGATAGATCTTCCTTCCTGTGGTTCACTCTCTACACCGCCACAGAAGCTGGAGCTAGGCCAGGCTGAAAGTCAAGAACCAGGAACTCCATCGGTCTTCCACATGGGTGGCAAGGGCCCCAGTCCTAGGGCCATCTCCCACTGCTTTCCAAAGACCTTGAGCAGAGAGTTGGGTCGAAAGTGGATCAGGCCCAACCCTGAACTACCATTCCGATATGAAATGCAGGCTGCCTAACCCGCTGCACCACAACAGTGGCCCCTGTTGGACAAATGTTTTAAATGCACATGTGGACACATTGGAATAGAGCAATGACCTTTAGACGCCAGTAAGATGTGCTGGCTACAGCTCAGTGCACGGCCAACCTGTGGGCAGCAATGGTACAGTTTAGACAGAGTCCCTCAAGTTGGAACAGAATGAATGAAATGTCCTATAAGTATCAACTGGGGGGCAGGGAAAGTCATTTCTCAGTTCTGTATCTGTGTTTTGCCATCTACAGAGTAAACTGGAGTGGGAAGCACCGGACAGTATTTGTAATGTTATTTCTAACTCTGTAATAGTAAAATTCTTTTTCCCAAGTACAGTTAATTAAACCGCAACTCTGCCAACGGCTATGAAGTGTCCTTGTTGTTCTCAGATTAGCTCTCAAAGAAATTACCCACATTAAAGTGTAAAATGTTTTCTAACAGACACAACACTTAGTGTCTATCATAAAAGCTGAAACCTAAATAAAATCACAATGGAGAATGCACTTCATTTAGCCTCTCTTCTTACAATCACTGTTTAGATTTAAATGCACATAAAAGTTTCATTCATTTGTCCTATTTAAGTTTACTTAACTGATGAATCATGAAGCATTTGGTTCCCTAGAAAAACTAAAAGTAGTTTCATATTTGTCGAATGATACTGAAAGGTTCCTGCATTAGGAAAAATTTGGGCCAGCTTTGTGGCATAGCAAATAAAGCCACCACCTGCAGTGCTGGCATCCCATTTGGGTACTAGTTCAAATCCCGTACGCTCCAGTTCCTTGGTAATGTACCTGGGAAAGCAGCAGAAAATGGCCCAAGTCCTTGAGGAGTGAACCTGCTAATAGATGATCTCTCTCTCTCTCTCTCTCTCTCTCTGTGTGTGTGTGTGTGTGTGTCTCTTTCAACTCTGCCTTTCAAATGAATATATCTTTTTTTCAAAAAAGAAAAAAATGACTTTCAAGAAAGTGAGCATACTTGGGACTTCACAACCCATATCAGAGAACGGGGTTCAAGTCCTGGCTATTCCACTTCTGGTTCGGCTTCCTGACAGTGCATCCTGGGAGACAGATGATGCCTTGGCTGCTTGGGCCCCTGCAATCCAGCTCAGAAATTTGGATGGGATCCCCAACTTTAGTCTAGTCCGGTCCTGGCTGTGAGTGAGCCAATTGACAGATCTCTCTCTGTATCTTTCACTCCCTCCCAAGCCGATAAAAAATAGATAAATATGTATTCTAAAAATGGTATTTGGGAGTCCAAGAACCCTGATGACATACACCTTTCTCCCCTGCTTATCTGTGAGTTGCTTCAGCACAGACAGAGCTAACTATGCTGAACTGCTAGGTTGGTTTCCAGAGTTTGAAACAAAATCCCCAAGTGAAGCACAGCCATCTGAAGCACGCTGTTTCCTCCTGCAGGAAGGGAGAGTTCTCTTTTTAAAATGCCTTGTCAATAAGCAAATCAACAACAGAACTACAAATAAAAAGCCCTTGAAGGGTGTTCCCATGCCAGAGGACTGTCTCTAAGACTGCAAGTGCATGTCTCTAAGACCCAAGTACAAGAAATGTCTTCAGGGTCCAGTACAATGTCTGAATGGCTAAATCCTGGCCTTGTAATTGCCAGGATCCCATATGGGCTCTGGTTTGTGCCCCAGAAGCCCCCCTTCCCATCCAGCTCCCTGCTTGTGGCCTGGGAAAGCAGTAGAGGATAGCCCAAAACTTTGGGACCCTGCACCTGCCTGGGAGAACCAAAAGAGGCTCCTGGCTCCTGGCTTTGGATTGGCTCAGCTCTGGCCATTGCAGCCACTTGGGGAAGCAGAAGATCTTTCTGTCTCTGTGTAAATATGCCTTTCCAATAAAATAAATAAATCTTTTTTAAAAGAAAAAAAAAAGGAATATCTTCAAGGATCCCTTATCATTTCAAGACTCTTGGATTGATAGGAAATAGAATGAAAGCAGGAGACAGTGAGGTTTTAGATTACCAGGGAGCTTGAGACATCGGAGTGTGTGGAGGGAGGTAGTGTTTAGATACTATTGAACCATGAGGCAGTTAATGAGTGAACACATGTCCTTGGAATTGAGCAAAGAAAAAATAAAGATTGTGTGATAAGGTCCCTATTTCTGTAGGGCAAGGCTGGGGGATTGATTAACTAAACCTCAGGAAAAGGTTTCTTGAACACTGGTGTAGCTGTCGAAGCTCCTGCAACCAGCCACTGTCCCCCATAACCCTCTTAAGGATGCTCCGTCCCCAACAACCCAAATCTTGTGAATGTTAAACCTGGAAAACACCATGAGCCCAAGACAACAAAGACCATTCCAGCCTGCACTCCTTTCTCTAGTAAAGGATATAGACCTTCTTGATAACGACCTTCTTGTGTCATTTTATTATTACACACATATTCTACCTCAGTTTGAACATCAAACTGCAAAAGACTCATTATGTTTGCTCTGGTGCATTTTGTGTGTGTGTGAGAGAGAGAGGGAGAGAGAGAGAGGAAAAATACAAACAGTAGAAGCCTTCACTTGAAAATTTACGGAATGATTTAAAGACATTTAGAAGAATGCAGAGTCTTGAGCAATAGAAGTCAAATACCAAAGATAGCCTGGAGATAGATGAGGTGCAACAGGACAAACTAGTCCAGATGTTAGAGTCAGGACAGAGAGGGTGGGGCTGGGAGGAAGGCGCTCAGGCACTGTTGAGAGACACCTAGCTGTTAGGGTGCCTGCTTTACTTATCAGTAGCCCTCAGGCTGCACCTCTTCCCAAGCAAATGTGAGAGGGGGGCTGAGCATGCCTAGGGGTCATTGGGGAGTTAGTGACAGAAGGAAGGGGAAGGCAGGCCTGGGTAAGAATCAGCGCCAGCTGAGATGACTCCCAGGTGTCTGACAAATAACAAGACCCTTGTCACAAAATCCTGCTCAGTCTGACCAGGACCAGTTTGAGAACTTGACGTCCTCAGCTCAGGAAGCGGAAGTAAATTGGACGCTATCTGCAGGAGGAGCTGTTGCAGAACCATACTCCATGCAGCCTGGGCCCCACGTGCCTCCTCAAAGGGTCACGCACGAAGCGCGTGAAGTGGATGGCAGAAATGCAGGGAGCCTCTAAAACTACATGGGAAGTGGGGTTAAAACACCTGGTTTATGATTTGGAATATATGATTTGTTTTTCATAAAACTTATTGTCCTAGAAATCTTCACCCCTGTACAAGACCTCTTAAGTTCTCTTTAACTTAAATGATGTAGCAATATCGGAGCACACTTCAATAACAGACTGATGGAATTATGACTCCTTGTGAAGGACTATACTATTGTAATAACATGGGGAAAATCAGTCAGGGGTGGGAATTGAGGGAGGGAAATCTCAGGCCCTATGGAATTGTACCATAAAATTAAAAAAAAAATTAAAGAATGTGCCCTCTGCTCCAGGTATTCTCAACAGCTGCATGCATGGAGCCTGAGTTTTATACAAGTGAAATCTAAGGGTTCCACCTGTGACAAATGCAAAGATGTGGATTTTCCTATGTGTAACAGAACAAACGGCCAAGATAATGCAGGCGCTTTTCTAATGACATTTTGAATCTTACAAATCTTTCTGACATCTTTGACACAAACCATTGCACATCTATGTAAGGACGACAAAACCTGATGTAACGTGCAGCCCCATCTTTGTCAAATCAGTGTCTCAAGGAACCCACTAAGGGTGCCTTGCTGGCCAGATGTCCCAATAAGAAACAATGTTGAGAACCAACCAAGCTACTTGGAGAAAATGGATCCGAGAGCTGTAAGGAACCCACAGAGGCTCATGCGGTGCCCAGTGGGCCAGAGAGCAAATGTTCCAAGCCCAGAGTTCCCAGGTAGTGCTGGTGCTTCTTGCTTCCCCTTGCTGCGATCTCTCTTTGCACATTGCAGCTCAGTCTGAACTGTCCCTGGATACCACCTGTCTGCTTCTGCCCACTTGGGCTTCATCATTCTGTCTCTCTTGGTACGAGAGACACCCAGGCCTAGATCTTAATCATGCCCTGTGGATTCCAGCACACACCCACCCTCTTCCTGACGTTCTTTTCTGAACTTTCCCACACAGAACCTCCTACCCTCAATGCTCTCTTGCTGACCCATCAGCCTGGCCCAGCTCCCAGACCTCAGGTCTCTCTCTAGACTTGTCCTATCTTGTAGCCATCTGGATGCTTAAATACACTTGGTGCAGGAGAGCCATGTGTGTGTAGCAGGGCAAATACGCATACAGGGAAGTACCCCTGAGAACAGGAAGAAAAAGCAATCACTTGAAGGCCACATTGTTAGCAATGCCCTAGAATGCAATGGGGAGAGGGAGCAGACATTTACCTGCAAGTTCACAGTATTAATTTTAAAAATACAATAAATGCCTTTATAAAATGCCTGTCAGCAGAAGACAGCTGTTGTTTCGGCTGCACAAAAGCCGTCTCCTTTGTTTGGGAAGAATAGCCCTGCTTCCTTTTGGGGTCTCACCTTCTCATTATGGTAAGTAGCTTTGGTGGAATTGTCAGCCATGGCAGCCTGGCTAAGACAACAATAAAAAATAAACAAGCAAGCAAACAAACAAAACCTACACACAAAGCAGCAAGAAAATATGAAACAGAGTGGAAAAAAAACACAACCAATTGAAACTGACCCAGAATTGACACAGTTGATAGAATCAGTTTTTAGAATTGTAATGCACATGCTCAAAAAACTAGAGGAAAAATAGAACGCGAAAGGATTAACAGACAAGGGAGGACTTTTAAAGGCTGCAAACAACTTGTAAGTCTTCGCTTCAGTTTATAGCACTGTCCCAGTGCGGGTGGTGTAGTTTTGATAAATGAACCAATCACATACAACATTTAAGTGAAGCAGATACAGTGTGTATGAGAACACACTACACTTCACTCCATAACTCTTCTATAAATCTACTATTTTTAAAAATAAGGTCTGCAAAGATGACAGCATGAAGTACGACATTCCAAAGAAGGACTATCTTATTTGTAGAGATGAAGAGGCCCAGATGATGACTCATTTGGCTAATCCTCTACCTATAAGAGCTGGCATTCCATGGGGGCACTGGTTCGTGTCCTAGCTGCTTCACTTCTCATCCAGCTCCCTGCTTGTGGAAGAGGATGGATCAAAGCCTTGGGACCCTTGGGTTTCCCACATGGGAAACCTGGAAGAAGCTCCTGGCTCCTGGCTTCAGCTCAGCTCAGCTCCAGCTGCTGCAGCCATTTGGGGAGTAACTCAGCAAGTGGAAGATCTTTCTATCCCCTTCTCTTTATAAATCTGCCTCTCCAATTAAAAATAAATAAACCTCAAAAAATTTGAGATGAAAACCAGCACCTGAGTTTGGTACATTTATCAAACTGGTCCATCAAACGACACTAACAGCAGAGTAGACCCTGCGAAAGAGTAAGTGATTCTGAAGACATAGACATTGGAACTGCTTCAGACAAAATCCTGGAAGAGTGGACATGGTGGTGAATCAGCTTAAGCCACTGACTGCAACACCAGCTTTCCCTATGAGCACCACATATGAGTGCTGATTCAAGTCCTGGCTGTTCCACTTCTGAGCCAGCTCCCTGCTAATGTGTCTGGGAAAGCAACAAAGGAAGACCCAAGCCACAGGTGTCTTACTTGCTAGGACACATGCCCTTCCTTTCCCTTCATTTTACATCCCCCGCCTCACTCCACCACCTGCTTCTCCCCACCTCCGCAACCTCCTTAGCCACTGACAAGCACATCCTCTCGAAAAAAAAAAAAAAGCTTGAGGGACCCAGTATAATGCCTCAGTGGCTAAATCCTTGCCTTGCAAGCACCGGAATCCCATATGAGTGCTGGTTCAAGTCCCAGCTGCTCCACTTCCCATCTAGCTCCCTGTTTGTAGCCTGGGACAGCAGTAGATGATGGCCCAAAGCCTTGGGACCCTGCATCTGTGTGGGAGGCCTGGAAGGAGCTCCTGGCTCCTGGCTTCGGATCAGCTCAGCTCCAGCTTAGCTCCGGCCATCACAGTTATTTGGTGAGTGAACCAGCGGGCAAAAGATATTTTTCTCTGTCTCTCCTTCTCTCTGTAAATCTACCTTTCCAATAATAGTAAATAAATCTTTTTAAAAAAAATTAAAAATTTAAAAAGGAAAAAAGTCATCTTCCCTTGATTGACCACTGGAGATGGTGATGCTGCCTTACGGCCCAGTCACCTGGGCGTCCACTGGAGATGCCTTGACAGCCAAACGTTTGTAACGGGGCGGCTGGAGACGGAGTGCTTTCCAACCGCTCCTCTTCCACAGGCCATTGAGTGTTTCTATCTCAGAGAGTCCCTGCTGCTTTATGATCATGCTCTGCTGTAAGGGGGCAAGGTTATGGCTGAACATAAAGTTATAGTATTTGGCATAGCTGGATGGTGCACCAGATAGCTGGATTTTTCCCCAATCTCTTCTGTAACCTTGTATCAGTATAGTTAGTATTTCTGATTTTGCCAGCAAAAAATCAGATGGAGTTTGAAGGTGGCGTTTTGCCCTGTCATCCAGGCTGAACGTTAGAGCCCTCTGTCGCGTTCTGAAGAGCCCCCACCTTCTCCAGGGGCTAGGAGGGGTTTAGGGGTTTCTGTGGGAAGCTGATTCAGCACTGGATACAAGATTGAGGACCAGAGCGACAGAGGAGCAGCATCACAGCGAGCTCCAGAGCAGTAAGATCACTACAGAGTTGCCCAGGCTGTACACTGCACAACTCGGCCACCCAAAATGGGGACCCCAAGAACGCGTAGTACACAACCCACACACACCAGATGGCAGCTCTAAGCAGAAGTGAAAGAGTAAGAATCCCACGGCCAGGAGCACAGGTCAGCAGCACGAGCCAGGAGCCTGGGGAAAAAGTGAACGCCCAGAATAAACTCTGGGTTTGGGATGAGGTGATGCAGGCAGACATCCACAGCAACAAGACAACAGTGACATCCTCATCCAACCCAGCACCACGGCCCCTATAGCCACCCTGCCTTCCTCCTCTCTCTCTCTCAGGACCCCACTAGAGTGACTACCAGTGGCACCCACACTTTAGTCCTCCAGTGTAAATATAAAGACTTGGAAGTGGCTGTTGGAGCATGCGTTAAGCCTAGCAACTAAAAATACTGTTGGGCCCAATGCGGTAGCGTAAAGGTTAAGGTCCTCGCCTTGAACGCGCCAGGATCCCATATGAGCGCCGGTTCTAATCTCGGCGGCCCCGCTTCCCATCTAGTCCCCTGCCTATGGCCTGGGAAAGCAGTTGAGGACGGCTCAAAGCCTTGGGACCCTGCACCCGCGTGGGAGCCCCGGAAGAGGCTCCTGGCTTCGGATTGGCTCAGCTCCAACCGTTGCAGCCGCTCGGGGAGTGAATCATCGGACAGAAGATCTTCCTCTCTGTATCTCCTCTCTGTATATCCGCCTTTCCAATAAAAATAAATAAATCTTTAAAAAAATAATAAACATACTGGTGAAGGCACACATCCTGTATCCAGGCACCTGTGCCTGATTTTCAGCTCAGGTTCCCAACTCCACAGCCTGGGAGAAGCACTGAGTTTCAGCCACTCATGGGTGAGACCTGAAGTGTGTTCCTGGGTCCCATCTCTGGCCGCAGGCACTGGCAGAGTGAACTGTGGTAACGGCTCCCCTTTCCTTCCTCCTTCAGAAACAAATAGGTGAGTAGACTGCCTTAGTCTATTCAGGGTATTGTAACAGACTACCTGAACCCGGGAGCCACTGTTATTGCTTAGTGACAGGCAAAGCCACCTGTGACACTGGCACCCCAATATGGGTACTGGTTTGTGTTCCTGGCTGCTCCATCTCTGATCTGGCTCTCTGCTAACAGCCTGGCGAGAGCGGAAGAAGATGGTTCAAGTCCTTGGGCCCCTGCCGCCCACGTGGGAGACCTGAAGGAACTCCTGGCTCCTGCTCAATTCAGCCCTGTCCGTTGTAACCATCTGGGAAGTGAACCAACAAAAGGAAGATCTCTCTCTTTCTCTCTCTCTCTCCACCCCCACCCCACTCCATCTCTCTCTGTAACTCTTTCAAATACATAAATCGGTATTAATATGTAGAAATCCATTTCTCACAGTTGTGGTGATTGGAAGCCCAAAATCAAGACATGAGCAAGTTCTTGGGTTCTGCTTCCCGGACAGTGCCATGATCGCCCATCCCTCCCCAGTGGGGTGGAAGGCCGAGTCCTCCAGTGAAGGAGAAGGCCTCACTGCTTCCTGTCAGCTCTATCATATGTAAGAACACAGGCTCTGTCTGGGAGGCTCCATCCCCTTGTATCCAAGCCCTTCCTACAGGGCTCCGCCCTGTCCATCCCTCCCAAGTCCCTTGCATTGGGAATTCTGCTTCAACCGGAATGTTGAAAGAGGTACAAACACAGAACCACAGCAGTGAGCATGCACAAATGAAACAACCAACCAAGCAATTCTGTTCTGAGGGACTTTTCAAAGAGTGTTATCAAAGATCATGATGGTGTAAAACAGCATGATTTCCCAACAAAAGGAAGCTATCTCAATGCATTGCTCTATTGTATAATAAAGTACTGAACTTTCATCAAAAATTACCATGTAGAGAAATTCTAAAGTTGTATTTATTTTTATTGGAAAGACAGATTTACAGAGAAGGAGAGACAAAGATCTTCCATCTACTGGTTCACTCCCCAAATGGCCACAACTGCCAGAGCTGAGCTGATCTGAAGCCAGAAACCAGGAGCTTCTTCTGGGTCTCCCATGTGGATGTAGGGTCCCAAGACCTTGGGCCATCCTCAACTGCTTTCCCAGGCCACAAGCAGGGAGCTGGATGGGAAGTGCAGCAGCTGGGACTCGAACCAACACCCATATGGGATTCCAGTGATTGCGAGGATTTAGCTACTGAGCTATTGCACCAGTCCTGAGAAACCTTACTGATGCAGTGAAATACTGAAGCTGTGAGTCTACATTGGAAAAACCGATTAAAAGCAACATTACTATTTTTTTTCAAATTCTGTCTAGACACAGAAAAAATTAACTAAAACACATGTGCCAAAATGTTAGTGCCATTTTTGGTCTGAGGGATAGTATTGATTTCTAATAACATTTGTTACAAAAATACTTCTCCTAATTACAAAAGTACAGTATTGTCAGTATACAAAATAGGACAGGAAAAGTCCTGAAAAGAATAGATAAATTTCCCATAATTCTGCCATCCAGAGTGAGGAGAAATACAATTAGCTTTCAAAGCATATCTGTCTGAACTTTTAAAAAATTAAAAACAACCTTTTTATCATTAAAATAATACTTTTTTCAGTGTCAAAATGTGAAAATACATGTCAGCAAGAAGAAAAACATTTACTGAGTGTTTTTTATTTTCTTTCTTTTGCTTACAAGGAGCATAACCTGCTCTGGAATGAAAACTGAAGCATTTATTGATCCCCCGGCACAATGGGCTGAACAGAGGTCACATACGGAACTAACTGAGGGGAGCTGGTAGGCCCCAACACAAAGAAATGGGAAGAAAAAGGGCTAGCTGGTATGATCAATTTGCATGATGTTACATATTGAAATACTGCACATATTAACCCAAAGACTTAAAAACTAAACGAATAAAATACGTTGTTCCTGTCTCTCCTGTTTCACCTGCATCACCTGAATGACAGTAATTCAAAGAAGAAAGTCAGTGGGTGTTGAGGGCTGATGATGAAGAAGTATACGGACTTTTCCCATTTTGCCCTGGGACTTTCTGTAGCTTCATTTGGTCCTGGATGGGCAGCAGCGAGAGGCCCGCAGGGACACGCAAAGCCATGGAGGGGATGGTTCAGGCTGGGACGTGGATGGACTGAAGATGCCAGGGTCCCCAACAGCTGCAAGCCAGCTCTGCAGGTGTGAATTCAGAAGAGAACTGAACCCTCGAGAGCTGGGCAGGTCCACGCTTGCCAAAGGCCTGAGCCTGTGATACATCAGCACACTGGGTAAGCCTTCAGCTGGTGGGCTACCTGGTCCAGGTGGGAGCAACTAGGAAATCCTTGGAAATCTCCACAAGCTACTGAGGGCACCATGATTCAAGTCAGAACCCCACTGGGTGGGCAAGGAAAGCAAAGGAGGGATGTGCAGGATGCAGTGAGACTCGGAGCCTCACTTGGACCACTAGATGCAGGATTTAATTATCATAAGAAAATGTATCCAGTCTTTAGACAACCAAGCATCCCAGAAATAAACCGAGAGCAGCAGACTGTGTGGTCAACAAGGATGCCTCAGGAGAGCAGACCAAGAGCTCCCAGTGTGCAGGGAGGGAGGGAACATGTCAGGAAGAGCTTTATATGTATAAAGATGTATTTATTTTTATTGGAAAAGCAGATCTACAGAAAGGAGATAACAGAGAGAAAGATCTTCCATCCACTGGTTCACTCCTCCAGCGGCCTCAACGGCCAGAGCTGAGCTGATCCGAAGCCAGGAGCTTCTTTTGGGTCTCCCAAGTAGGTACAGGGTCCCCAGGACTTGGGCCATCCTTCTCTGATTTCTCATACCACAGGTAGGGAGCCTGATGGGAAGCGGAGCATCCAGGACATGAACCAGGGCCCATTGGATGCTTCATGGGAGAGGATTAGCCAATTAAGCCATTTCACTTGACCCAGAAAGAGCTTTCAAAAGAAATGGGCTTTAAGCTAAGACCCAAAGGCTGAGCAAGAACTGGGCGGATGAAAATTGGAACTGGCATCAACACAGATGGAGAAATCAGCTTTCTCGAGGAGCAAGGACTGAGAGAGCTGGGACAAACACAACAGCCTGCCCGTCAGCTAGACTGGGAGTGTGTGGCCAGCCATCGCTGAGCGACTCGGTTCCAAATCCTGCTGGAGAAGGAGGCCTGCGGCTTGGGGTGCAGACTCCAGTCTGCACACATCCATGGCTTTAGCCAAGAGCAGTGGAAGTCAGCACATGGTAAGTTCTGTGGGCATCAAGAACTCTGGGTTTCATGGGCTGTTTCTTCTATGAAAAAGAGAACCAGGAGGACAAACATTTGGCCTAGCAATCAACATGCTTTTCAAACACCCACATTCCACCCAGCTGTGCCCAGGTTCCATATCTGGCTCCAGCTTTCAACCAGCTTGCTGCAGGTGCAGACCCCAGGAGGCAGCAGCAGCAGACAATGACTCAAGTGGTTACGTGACTGCCACCCATATAGGAGATCCGGATTGAGTTCCTGGCTCCCAGCTTCAGCCCACTCAGTTCTGGCTGTTTGGGATATTTGGGCATGGACACAGTAGGTGGGAGCTCTGTCCATCTCTCTGCCTCTTTAATAAATAATAAAAAATGAAAAATAAATGGTATGTCATGATCGAGTTATTATAAAGCTTTGGCTTTTAATTCAATTTGTTTCTTTGCAAACTTCTAAAACAATAATCCTATACTTTAATTCTTTATAAAGAGAGCCAGAGTTAAGACATTGTCAAACCTA
Organism: Ochotona princeps; assembly: GCF_030435755.1. NCBI lineage: Eukaryota > Metazoa > Chordata > Mammalia > Lagomorpha > Ochotonidae > Ochotona > Ochotona princeps. The sequence goes on from NC_080851.1 coordinate 27,084,750, forward strand.
GTGTCAGAAACTGGCATTGTGGCATAGTGGACACCAGCATCCCATGTGGGTGCCAGTTCAAATTCTGGATGGCCCACTTGGTATTCAGCTCCCTATGAATGCCCTGGGCCCTGCACCCACATGGGAGACCCAGAAGAAGCTCCTGACTTTGGCCTGCCCCAGCTGTTGCAGCTACTTGAGAAGTGAAACAGTGGCTGGAAGATCTCATGCCCTGTTTGTGTAACTCTAACATTCAAATAAATTAATCTTTTAAAAAAGAAGCTAGTGTCATGCTTATGGGGGAGAGAGACTTGAACAGGTGTGTGAGTGTGCATGTGTGTGTGTAAAGTTTCAGAAGCAAAACAGGTAAAGCAGAAAACTAAAGCTGGATTTGACCATCTATGTCTTCCAGCGTCACCATCAGAGCCAAGGTACAGGCAGCAGAACACTGACCGTGACCCTGACTCATTGGTGCTACCCAGTATGGAAACAGATCTGGGCCTCCTGTGATCCAAAGGTTGCAGATGGAAAACTTCTGAACTTTCCGACAAACACGTATCGTGTATTTCATGAAGTATGTGTGGTAAATTACCAATAAAGCTTAACCGAGTTCATCTCAGCTCCAGAGACCCTTAATGCCGCCATCATAAAACTGCCGATAAAAGCCTTGCTTATTGATGGCAATCAGTATTGGCTCAGCCTGCCCAGCGAAAGGCAAATACGCATTACACCCCTTGCGACAACATGGTGCAGCACCACACCAAGACACACCTAAGAGGTGAAAGCATGTCTCCAAAAGCCCACTGTGATTTTCCTCTCCAGGAGGGTTCCTTCCACAATCCAGAAAACTCTAGAGTGGCTACTGTGATCCATGGAACCTGGCCATGACCACACAGTCTACTTAGAAAGAGGCAACCAAGCCCAAGTACAACCTCGTTTGCTATTTTGTCCTCTATCAACATTTCCTATCTATTCACTCAGCACAGAAACTATTGATGGGAAAATAAAATGGGCTCTTGCTCTCACATGACAAAGAAATGCCTTGTATAATGAAGGAAATGCTCATAGCCAATTGCATAATAGAAATCATTCCGCTCCCTTATTACAAAGTAACTAATTAGCAAAGGTCTTCATTCTCCCAATGTCACAAGGGGCCAATCACCATTCAACACACACAGCTGCCTCTTAGGTGCACCAAAATTTGCATTGTGCAAATTTCTATTCACACGATGCTTTGGGAAGAGCTGGGTGTAGATTTTTGAAAGAAAGAGGATGGAGAGATCTGTTAAGAGGCAGAGGATTTTTTTGTCTCCGTAGATCTAAGCCACAGCTTTAAAAATATATATTTATTTTATGTTTATTGGAAATAAATAAATAAATAAATACACAGGAGCAAAAACAGAGAGGAAGATCATCTGTCCATGGATTTACTCCCCAAGCACCCGCAATGGTCAGAGCTGAGCCGATCCGAAGCCAGGAGCTTCTTCTGGGTCTCCCATGAGGGTGCAAGGTCCCAAGGCTTTGGGCCGTCCTCGACTGCTTTCCCAGGCCACAAGCAGGGAGCTGGATGGGAAGTGGAGCCATTGGGATTAGAACTGGTACCCATATGGGATCCCAGCATGTGCAAGGCAAGGACTTTAGCTTTTAGGATGTCACGCTGGCCCCCAAATGCCACAGATTTTTACTTTGCCTACCCAAAAAACATGCTTTAGGATTCTCAGCATAATAAATGGCATGCTTTGCAGTTTTTCCTGCTGTTACTGAGGTTCTCGTAGCATATTAAAATATTAAGTATACCACATATAATCCCAGAACTTATTATATTTGTAAATACACTTTGATTACATTAGAATATTTAATAATGGTAAAGAGATGGCAAAATTTATATATTTAGAGATCTATTTACTTATTTGTTCATTTTGAAAGAGTTGTAGCAATTTGAGGTATGGTCAGAGAGAGCAAGAGACAGAGATCATCCAGCTGTTGGTTTACTGCCCCGGACAGGCACAGGGGCCAGCACTGGCCAGGCCAAAGCCAGGAACCGGAAGCTCATGCGGACCTCCCGTGTGCACACAGGACTCCAAGCCCAGGCCATTAGGAAAGCGCTAGGTTGGCAGTGGAGCAGTCAGCACTTGATCTGGTGCCCATATCAGAGGTCAGCATTGCAGGCAGTGGCTTAATCAGCTATGCGACAATGGCTGCCCCCAGCTTTGTTTTTTTATGCCTTTTTAGTTGCATGATGCATTGATAGTACCCACCTAGAAAACCGGGAAATAATGTGTATTGTTGCCATTACAAATATTTAATATTCTGGTCTAATGCTCTTCCTCTTAGAACTCTGTCCTATAAACTCATCCAGGCGTAAAGGGCTGCCTGTAATGTGGTCCTTGAAGTATAATTTATGGAAGTAAGAAGTGAAAATAACTGAGATGGGTATTTTAGAGAGGCGTTAGTGGCATTGGGTTGTTTGTATCCCTTATCGGATTTCTGGGGCTTACGTCTTGCCTACACGCTGGATCCCACGCTGGATCCCAGCAAACGTGCACCCTGGGGGCGAGCAGGTGAAGGTTCACTCACCAGGGATCCTGCCACCCATATGGGAGATCCAGCCTGCATTTCCAGCCTCAAGCTTCAACGTGGCCCAGCAGTAACTTTTGCAGCTCCGTGGAGAGTGAATGAGCAGATGGAAAATATGTGTGTGCGTTTCTTTCTTCCTTTCAAATAAATAAATAAATAATTTTTTAAAAGATTTATTTACTTTTATTGGAAAGTCAGATTTTATAGAGAGGAGAGACAGAAAGAAAGATCTTCTGTCCACTAGTTCACTCCCAAAGTGGCCACAACAGCCGGAGCTGAGCCAATCCGAAGCCAGAAGCCAGGAGCCTCTTCCAGGTCTCCCACTCAGGTACAGGGTCCCAAGGCTTTGGGCTGTCCTCGATTGCTTTCCCAGGCCACAAAGGGAAGTAGAGCAGCTGGGACACAAACCAGTGCTCACATGGGATCCAGGTGCATGCAAGGCAAGGACCTTAGCCATTAGGCTATTGTGCTAGGCCCAATAAATTAAAAATTTAAAAGAAAATAGTCTAGGCTTCCACCATGGCATACTAAGTTAAGCCTCCACCTGCAGTGCCGGTATCCCATATAAGCACTGGTTCAAGTCCCAGCTGATCCACACATGGAAGACCCGGAAGTTCCCGGCTCCTGGTTTCATTTGGGAAATGAATTAGTAGATGGAAGATCGTTCTCTCTCTCTCTCTCTCTCTCTCTCTCTCTCTCTCTCTCTCTCTCTCTCTCTCTCTGTCTAACTCTGCTTTTTAAATAAAAGTAAATACATCTTTTTAAAAAATCCTTTTTTGGCCCTGGCACGGTAGCCCAGTGGCTAGAATTCTTGCATAACATACAACCTGCGAAGGATTTAATTTTTTCAACTACTATAAAAGTAGCTGCTAGTCTTTCTCCTGTACCAGGTAAAGGAGGTGATTTCAGTGTTAAGTCACAAAGCCAGGATTTGCACACAGGCAGTAGGACCCCAGAGCATGGACTATCTTCTTCAGTCAGCTGTGCTGCCTTCTAAGCAAGAAAATGTGCCACGACTAAAGTCTGAGGCACATCTTAACTACTGAGCTGTCAGAGCACAGGTGCCATCTGCTCTGAGACCGGGTCCAAGTCACAAAGGAGCCCTGCTCTACGAGGTGAGCACTTGGCACAGTGGTTAAGTCATTGCTTAGGACTTGCGTTCCAAGTTGGAGTACCTAGTTCAAGTCTTGGCTCTTCAGCTTCTGCTGTAGCTTCCCTAAGAGGCAGCAGGTTAGGGCTGAGGCAGTTGGGTCCCAGCCACTCGTATGGGAGAACCAGACTGAGTTCCAGATTCCTGGTTTTGGGTTTTGGTGATGGAAAATCTGTGTGTGTGTGTATGCGTGTGCGCTTGTACCCTGCCTTTCAAATAAAATAAAGAATTTGCTTGGAGAAGTTCTGCTCTGATACAGCGCACAGCACCCCTTTCTTCTCAAGGTGGGTTAGGAGGTGAGACACCCTGTCTCTCTAGAAGAAGGGTCAGCGTCCAAGAGCCTGTGTCTGCAACAGAAACAAACTGACAAAGCCAACAAAAAGGGCAGAGGGATTTAATGGGAGAAGTCTGGAAAAGCCGAAGGACCCAGGGTCTAAAGATCTCTCTTCAGGGCGCCTCTGTTTGGAGGACTCAATAACCACTACCTTGCGTTTATTCTCTAGAGTCAGATTCCCCAGAGAATCTGGGTCATGTGACCAGCCAACCCAGGAGATGGGGAGGGGGCTGGAGGCACAGCAAAAGAGAAGCAATATTTCCGAGAGAAGCTGGGTCTGATAAGCAGAGACAGGAACACTGGTCTCCAACACCAGCAAGGCCATGGAATAGTGCAAGAAGTGAGAGTTTCCGGTGCCGTCAATCTGCCACCCATGTGCAAAGAAGTCACTCAGGGCCTTATCAGACAAGCAGGGAATTTGCAAAGTGACTCCCCCTGATGCTGCAGCAGCTCTGGATTTAGCTAGCATCGGATGCAACGATATCATGAAACAAGTAGTACATGCAATCAACTAGGAACATTGCATTTTAAACCTGGCTGGTTTTTCAAATTGGCTTTGTGTTCCCAGTCTACTTGCTCTACTTTAAGCCTGCTTAGATAAAGTGCTCCTGTACATGATGTTAGCTCCAGTAGACATGAAGCAAGCCTCCTTGATGGTTACAGTCAAGGTTATAATGCTGTAACAATATTAAAGGGGGATGAGTGAGATGTCTCAATTGACTAATCCTCCACCTGCAAGTGTCAGAGTCCCATACGGGTCCTGGTTTGTGTCCCAGAAGCCCCACTTTCTATCCAGCTCCCTGCTTGTGGCTTGGGAAAGCAGTGGAGGACGGCCCAAAGCCATGGGACCCTACACCCGCGTGTGGGAGACCTGGAAGAAGTTCCTGGCTCCTGGCTTCGGATCAGCACAGCAATGACCATTGTGCTCACTTGGGGAGATCTTCCTCTCTGTAGTCTGACTTTGTAATAAAAATAAAATAAATCTTTAAAAAATAATACACACTCTTCTAAAAAATAAGACATACTAAGACATTAACTATATTTCTTTTTTATAAATATTTATTTTTATTGCAAAGTCAGATATACAGAGAGGAGGAGGAGAGAGGGAGGTAGATTTTCCATCCAATGATTCACTCACCAAGTGACCACAATAGCTGGTGCTGCGCTGATCCGAAGCCAGGAGCCAGGAACTTCCTCCAGGTCTCCCACATGTGAGTGCAGGGTCCCAAGGCTTTGGGCTATCCTCGACTGCTTTCCCAGGCCCAAGCAGGGAGCTGGATGGGAACTGAAGCTGCCGGGACCAGAACCGGCACCCATATGGGATCCCAGCTTGTTCAAGGCGAGGACCTTAGCTGCTAGGCCATAGCACCGGGCCCCATTAACTGTATTTCTACTTCATAGTTTTCAATTCAATAATCTTAAAAAGTTATGTTGAAGGGCCATCACTGTGGAGTATCAGATGAAGCCCCTGCCATTGGTGCTGGCATCCCATACGGGATAAGTGGCAGCTGCCCCACTTTCAAACAGCTCCCTGCTTATGGGCCTAGGAAGACAGCAGGAGATGAGGGGAATGTTTGGACCCCTGTACCCATGTGGAAACCTAGACGAAGTTCCTGGCTCCTGGCTTTGGGCTGGGTTTCAATAGTTTTCTTTTCAGAAACATCTTCTAAAATGAATGCTGATAATGATTGTACAACTCTGAATAGACTAAACACCACTTAAGTGCACACTTTAAGTAGGTGAATGATGTGATGTATAGACTATATCTATAAAATTGTTTTTTTCTAAAAAAGGACCCAGATTCCCCACCCCACCCCCCGGCCAAGAAAAACAAATGCAAATCCAAGATGAGAGATGAGTTTGCAAACACAGGGGTGGGCATGTCTGGGACAGATGTTGTGTTTTCGGATACCTGGTTCAAGTCCTGTATCGTCTGCCTTTGATCTGGCTTCCTGCTGATACACAGCCTGCGAAGCTGCAGGTGAAGACCACTCAAGTGTTTGGATGCCCACCCCCAACCTAGGACATTCAAACTCAGTTGCCAACTCCTAGGGTTCCAGCTGGCTTGGCCCTGGCTGCTGTGGGCATTTGGGCAGGTGAAAGAGCTCACTGAAGCTCTCTGTCTCTGTCAATTAAAATGAAATCAGTAGGGCCCGACACAGTAGCTTAGTGGCTAACGTCCTTGCCTTGCATGCACAGGGATCCCAAATGGGCGCCAGTTCTAATCCTGACTGCTCCACTTCCCTTCCAGTTTCCTGCTTGTGGCCTGGGAAGGCAGTTGCGGACAGCCCAAAGCCTTGGGACCCTGTGCCCACGTGGGAGACCCAGAAGAGGCTCCTGGCTCCTGGCTTCGGATCATCTGAGCTCCAGCTGTTGCGACCACTTGGCAGTGAATCATTCAACAGATCTTCCTCTCTGTCTTCCCTCCTCTCTATAAACCTGCCTTTCCAATAAAAATAAATAGATCTTTAAAAAATGAAATCTGTAATTTTTAAATGGAAAAAAGGACAGAGAATGTTACTTTCAGGCTTGAAATAAACAGGATAGTTTAGTATATGGCTATTTTGAAGTACATCTAAAAAACAAGAAGAAAACCTAAGCGCATACGGATCTGTCTTTCTGTGTTACACCCAGATGATGGTCGTCGGTGACCAGTCCGTGGCACAGTCGGCAACACGAAGAAGCTGGCGGATAGCAGACGTCAGGGGCCAGCGCCCAAGCCGATCATGACACAGCCAGAAACTTCCTGGGCTTTCTGCAGAGCACCCCAACCTTGCTTGGGCAGCTATCGTGGGGGCACGGCCTGCTGTCCATCTTGTAAGATCCCACAAGGTCAGGCCCAGGCCGGGCACCAAGTCCGCCACTGCACAGCTCATATTTGAACTGTGAGAGCTCTAGTCAGGCCATAAAGCTCCATTTCCATAGATCCCAGACAAAAATAAACACAGACTATTATTTCTAATCCTTCCCCTCTGTGTTTCTCCCAGGGCTGATTAGATGGGCCGTCTACGGAAGGATGACAGCAGGTTCCTGGCCAGTTCATCCCCAATGAAGGGCACCCATTGCCCCATTTGAAAGATGCATGAACCAGCTGTTCTCCTCGGCTGCTACAACTTCTAGCTAGCTTTTCTGGAACTCAGGAGAGAAAAGCAAGGTTTAACTATTGTGACCTGGGCGCATTCCTCCCAGATGGGGGGGGCAGAGGGGTGGTCTTTCGTAGGCAGACCCCAGATAATAGCTTCTTTCAAACCAGTAGTGATCAGTCATTCTAATTCTTCGTTTACAGTTGCGGAGTTTGGTATGCATTTTATCTTTTAGGTCATTAAAAAAAAAATCCAGTCATTTGGGCTAACATGAAATGTCATACTCTGGGGCCTGATAAATTGAGAGCTAAATGTTTTAAGATCTATAAAGTAATAATCACGAAGTGTTTAATTTCAAAACACACACCATTCATGTGCCTCCACGGCACAAAGCGTCCATCACCCAGTCACACCGCTGGCCCCCCGCCAGCCTATTCTTGAGTCTCTTGTAGATTTGGGCTCTTAAAGCTATTAAGTGCACTGGGCCTCCCAGGGACTGCCGTGTGCCCACCAAAGGCAAACACAGAGCAAAGGCAGCTACTGTGCCTCGAGCCCGGAACCCAGAAGAATCAGTCCTCGGGGAACCCCTGCACACCCCAGTGAGCAGAGGCTGGTGGAAGTGAGGAAGTTCTTCCTGCTGGGAATGCTGGGAGGCAGCAGGCATTTGGGGAATGGACCAGCAGATGGAAAGCTCTCTATTTCTGTCACTCTGTCTTTAATAAAGAAAGAAGTAGGGCCCGGCATGGTGGCCTAGCGACTAAAGTCCTCGCCTTGAACGCGCCAGGATCCCACATGGGCACCGGTTCTAATCCCGGCAGCTCCACTTCCCATCCAGCTCACTGCTTTGAGGACGGCCAAAGCCTTGGGACCTTGCACCCACATGTGGGAGACCTGGAGGAAGTTCCTGGCTCCTGGCTTCAGATCGGCATAGCACCGGCCGTTGCGCTCACTTGGGGAGCGAATCATCGGACAGAAGCTCTTCTCTCTCTCTCCTCCTCTCTGTATATCTAACTTTGCAATAAAAATAAAATAAATCTTTTTTTAAAAAGAATGAAAAATAAAGAAAGAAGTTAAAAAATGGTTTAATGGAATAAATTCCATTTACTAGATGGAATAAAAAGGTTTATTTGGGTGCAAGCACTTTTTTTGGAATCCATGCATAGTTTTTCATAATGCACACTTTTCCCTGCACTTTCTGGAGTATGCCTGTGTGTACTAAAAAGTGGGTATATTTAGATAAGAGTGATTAGTGGGGCCAGTGCAGTTATTCAACAGGCTAACCCTCCACCTGCAAGCGCCGGCATGCTATATGGGCGCCATTTCATGTCCTTTCTGCTTGACTTCCTCGCCAGCTCCCTGCTTGCAGCCTGAGAAAGCATTAGAGGATGGCTCAAGTCCTTGGACCTCTCCACCCATGTGGGAGACCCAGGCAAGGCTCCTGACTCCTAGCTTTGGATCGGTTCAGCTCCAGCCATTGCGGCCTTTTGGGGAGCAAACCAGAGGATCTTTCTCTGTCTCTCCTTCTCTCTGTAAGTCTGCCTTTCAAATAAAAATAAATAAAATTTTATTGAAAAAAGAAAAAAAGGGAGTGACAGGTGTCAGTCAACTAGAATGTCACCCAGGTCTGTCAGAGCAAAAGGCCACAAAATTGTAAGCTGAGGTGATGGTAAAATACTCAATAAATAGAATGGTTATAAAGTTAACATACAAATCAACATATTTCAAACAGCATAATGGGTGATGGCTTAACCCACTGCACTACAGCTCCAACCCCTAATGCTTCTAAGTCAATGAAACCAGAGACGTGTGAGTACAGGCAAATGGCAGTCACTAAGAGTGTGAGCTTTAGGGTCCCAGCAGCCTGGCTTTGGATCCTGACCCCACTAACTCTTACCAGCTGCACACCCTTAGGCCACTGCAGTGCCCTGCCCTGGGCCCTAGCTCCTACACCTCTAAAATCAGGGACCAGAACAGAATCTAACTCCACAGGAAATGGTGAGGGATCCAAAATATGACTTATATAAAACACCAGGCCTGGAAATCATAGAGAATCCATAATGGCAGATATTATTAGCATCAGAATAATTCTGTCATATACTGCTGTGCCAGTCAGACAACGCATTTCCTGGTGGTTTCCTGTAACACTGTCAGGACCGAAGTTTACTGCTACAATAATTATCTGGGCAAGGCCTTGCTACCCAAATCATCTGGAACACTGGCTTTGGATCAAAACATTTGACTGAAGAGGAGGGGTGAGGAGAAAGCACCTCTGAGACATCTCAAGGCAGGGAGTGGGAGAGAGGCTGCAGAGGCAGCATGACCAGGAAATCAGGAAATGCCTGTTTCACACAAAAATGTTGATGTAAGGAGATTTCCTAGCTGGCCGATGAAAATATGTAAATATTGAAGCAGGTGTTTGATGCAATAGTAAGCCGCTGCATGGGATATCCCACATTGTCTGTCAGAATGCTGGGTTTGACCCCAGGCTCTGCTCTCCATGCCCACACCCTGGGAAGCAGCTGGTGATGGCGCACAGCTAGATTCCTGGAGGGGAGATCTGGACTGAGTTCCTGGCTCCTGACCTCAGCCTAGCCCAGTGCGCACGCTTACAGGTTACTTGAAGACTGAACCAATTGATGGGAGGTCTCTGCCTCTCCACCTTCCAAATAAACACAATACCTTTTTGTTTCAAATGTATTTATTTTTATTCAAAAGGCAGATTTACACAGAGAAAGAGAGGCAGAGAGAAAGATCTTCCATCTGCTGCTAATGGCCACAAATGATCAGAGCTGAGCCGATCTAAAGCCAGGAGCTTGGGTGCAGGGTCCAAAGGCTTTGGACCATCTCCACTGCTTTCCCAGATCACAAGCAGAAAGCTGGATGGGAAGTGGAGCAGCTGAGACACAAATTAGTGCCCATACAGGATCCTGGCACTTGGAGGTGGGGGATTAGCCAATTGAACTATCTTGCCAGGCCCTAAAACACTGTTTTTAAACAAGTAAATATTAATAATACTAAACTGAGACAATCTCCAAGATCTCTAGTTAAATGCAAAAGGTGAATACAAAAGCACATAGACGGCCCAGTGCAATGATTTCTTGGTTAAATTCTCACCTTGCAACTGCTAGCATCCTGTGTGGGTGCTGGTTCAGGTGGCCTCACCACCTCTAATAAACCATGAGAAATAGCTCTCTATGATTTTAAGTACAGAGGCCTGCATGGTGGCACAGAGGCGTCAAGTCCCAACTGCTCCACTTGTACTCCAGCTCCCTGTTGATCCCTAGGACAGCAGTGGAGGGTGGCTCAAGTGCTTGGGTTCCTGTGGAGATCCAGAAAAATTGCCAAGATTCTGGGTCCGGTGCGATGGCTCAGTGGTTAAATCCTCACCTTGCAAGTGCAAGAATCCCATTTGGATGCTGGTGCATGTCCCAGCAGTTCTACTTCCTATCCAGCTCCCTGCTCCTGGCCTGGGAAGGATAGCCTAAGGCCTTGGGACCCTGCACTCATGTGGGAGATCTGGAGAAAGCTCCTGGCTCCTTGGTTCAGATCAGCTCAGCTGTGACTATTGTGGCTATTTGGGAAGCAAACCAGCAGATGGAGAATCTGTCTCTTTCCAATATAAATAAATAAATCTTGAAAAAAAGAAGGAAGGAAAGAAGGAAGTAAAGAAGGAAAGAAAGAAAGAAAGAAAGAAAGAAAGAAAGAAAGAAAGAAAGAAAGAAAGAAAGAAAGAAAGAAAGAAAGAAAGAATAGAAAGAAAGGATGTGAAGGATGGCGGAAGTAAGAGTGAAACAGAGAAAAAAAAAGTTAGTTCCAGGCTCCTGCCTTTGGCCCAACCCAGCCCAGGCTGTTGCGGCCATTTGGGGAGCGAACCAGCAGACGGAAGATCTGTGTGTGCATGTGTGTCTCCCTGACTGTCATTCTGCCTATCAAAAAATAAATCTTGAAAAAAAAAGTTTGTTTCAGTGCAAGAAATGATGCAATCCATACCTACAAAGGATCTTCTAAGTGTGTGGGAAAGGTGCGTGGATTTCAGAACTGCACCAAAACACACTTTTGTTTTATTTCACCTGCTGCCGTGTTTTTAAGTACCCTTGCATTTTGCCTTAGTACCAGTCACAGTGTTTTTGCCCAGACATCATAAGGGCTCCGTGCTGTCAGACTATTCACCCGTGATTGTTGCTAGGGGCTCCTTCAGGAGGGATAGTTTGGGGACTGGGTAGTGAACAAACAAGCAGTGCTCTGGTTTGTGAAAAATCACCAAAGTATTTCCTGCGTGTTTCTAGTTCATACAGCGAGGAGCCCTGAAAGCGCCCCTGGAACCCGCCGCTGGGAGCGCGCCGTGAGCCCCCAAGGTCTTCAGAAACACGGGCCTTCCAAAGAAGGCCAAATATTTCACCTCCGATTCTGATGAAAGGTTTATGAGCCCCAGAATAGTTCAAGCACGACATGTCTGGATTGAATATTCAGTGTGCACTTAACACCAGCGGCGTTCAGAGCCTCCGTGTTTCTCAACCAGCCATGCAAGCTACCCGATACCCGGGGTCGGGACTGTTTCTCGCTTCTTGGTGCCATAAATAGTGCAGGCTCCTGTCTGGGGCAAGGAGAGTTAATTAGGCATGGTGAGCTTCAGAGGTTGCCACATTGCTGTCCCCTGACTTTGCGACGATAGAAAATAAGGCTAAAAAGATGATGACATGCAGTAAAGGTTCTGACAGTGGCTCCGTCAGCAGGAGGTTTCACAAGAGGGCAGGGCCGGGGTCACGGAGCTGGCGGTGTGGCCAGGCACTATTAGATTTCAGAGATCAAGTTCTTTTTGCTCCGCCATGCTAACCGAGCCTGGGTTTCAGGCTAGAACTTGAAAATAGAGAGCTACGTGAGCCCAAGGCCTGAAATAAACCGCCCTGCCTCTCAGAGAGGGATTCAGTTCTATTTTCATAATAAAATTGCATGGCTGACTCCGACTTGTTCTCAAAGCACTCCTTCGTTTTATGAAACTTCGGGAAATACGCAGGTAGGAGTTAAAGGCAAATAGCAGACAAAGCCTGTGAACAAGGCTGACCCTAAAAAAACAAATGACCTTAAGATGGGTGGGCTGTGCCAGGGGCCAGCTGCCAGAGCACTTGCTCACACGCCCAACCGTGTGGCTCTCGCTGGCGAAACGGAAACGGGCATCTGCCCACTTCGGGCTGCTTGCCTTCTGTTCAGCAGGCACAATCCATGAGAGGCTGAGTGAAACAGAGAAGAGTAAGAGTTGAACGCAGAGGGGCGTGCAGTGTGGAAGAGCTGAGGGAGAGAATGTTCTGGAGCTTGGGGGTACAGTCCTCAGACAGCTCCATCTTCGGTGGAGAAGGAGCGAGTGTCCCAGAATGGACAAGAGGAAGGGCAGGGGACAGTTGGGAGGACACCCCAGGGAGCAGCACTGGGAGCACTCAGAGAATATCAGGGGGAGTGGTGCAGGGCCCCTGGTCCTGGGCAGTCAGGGAATGCAGTGGGAAAGGAGGCCAGAGAGAACAGCCCATGGGTGGCACACCAGCACGGCTAACCACACACAAGGAAGCTTTCTCCAGCCCCTATGACATGTATGCAAGGACCTTATTCTTTCCTTTTCATTTTCTCAAGAAGTTGGCTTTCTAAAATCCTCAGAGGGTCAGGCATTTGGCACAGCAGTTAAGATGCTGTTTGTGGGGTGTGGGGAGCGGGGAGTCACCCGGCATGGTAATCCAGGTCACCAGCCCACCTGCGTGGTGAGGGCCAGGTCCATGAGTCCTGGGGGTGGTGGGTCCGGTGGGTCCCGCGTTGCATGGCCCAGGACCATGGACCTGTCTATAAGGTGAGTGGTGGATCTGTGAGCCCCTGGAGTAGGAAGTCTGGCATGGACCTGGCTCAGGTCCATGAGCCCACCCAAGAGAACTGGTCCTCCTCAGTGCAGAGAGCAGAGTGCTGGACAGCAGACCATGGTGCACCTAGAGGCCATGGTAGCTCATTGGGCCTGCAGAGGACATTAGGTGCCATAGCAGAGAAAGGAGAATAGAACATATGGACAACTACCACAGCCAAATGATGACAGCAAATATCTGGGCAATTGGAGACTATAAGGTCAATGGTGTCAGCCAATGGATGTTGGAAGGGATTCCTCATCCACAGATCAGCGAGATCGACAGCATTTCGAAACTATCACATCCATCTGGGCAGAACCTTCAGAACATGCACCATTGTGACCCAGGGTTGATATCGGGTGGCCTTTCTCAATCCTCAGGTACTGGGATGGTAGGGAGGCTGGGTATGGCCTATCCCCTTCCCTCTCCCCTCCCCCCAGAAGTGGGGAGAAGAAATGGAAAGCTTGGAAACAGCGATCACACACACTTCTCCCTAACCCTAGATCCTTCCCACCCTGATCGACTATCAAACATCATCTAAAATAAAAATTTAAAAACATGTGGGATCCTAAGATCATTGTGAGATAATACTTTTTTTTTCAAGATTTATTTGGAAGGCACGATTATGAGGAGAGGGGGGAGGCACACAGTAATAATAAAGTCAGGAGCTTCATCCAGGTTGCCCACATGGGTACAGGTGCCCGAGCGTGTGGGGCATCCTCCGCTACCTTTCCAGGCACATCAGCAAGGAGCTGGATCAGAGGTGGTGTAGTGGGCCTAGCAAGATAGCCTAGTGGCTAAATCCTCACCTTGTATCCACTGGAATCCCATATGGGCACTGGTTCGTATCCTGGACTGCTGCACTTTCATCCAGCTCCCTGCTTGTGGCCTGGGAAAGCAGTGGAGGATGGCCTTGGGACCCTGCACCCACATGGGAGACCCAGAAGAAGCTCCTGACTGCTGGTTGCAGATCAGCTCAACTCTGACTGTTGTGGCCACTTGGGTAGTGAACCAGCAGACAGAAGATCTCTCTGTCTCTCCTTCTCTCTGTATATCTGCCTTTCCAATACAAATAAATAATATCGTTTTAAATAAATAAAATAGAATAATCAGAACCTCAAGAATTTCTCAGAATCTGATATCCGAAAATGGAACCATAAATACAGATATCAGATTCTGAGAAAGCCTTGGGATTCTGATTATTCTATTTTATTTATTTTAGAAAAGTATTATTTATTATGAAAGTGGAAGCAAAGAGCAGGAAAAGAAGGAGCAGACTGCCTGCTCAGCGAGACCTCAGACTGGCTTCCTAAGACCCCGGCCAGCACGCAGGGTCTATGTTCACTTTTAGACCTGCACCGAACTGCAAGGTGGCCAGCCTGTGGCTTCCTGACTGGGGCTCCCAGTCCCTGTGGAAACCATCCCAGTTCCAGCAAATGCTGTCACTGACCACATAGGCTCAAGACCAAGGTTATAGCTTGCCACACCACAGAGCCCAGAGTCTTCCCCAGACCCAGCTGTAGGCTGTGGCTTAGTGGGACTCCCAAGATCCTGCAAGGGTGGTACTGGTGGGGAAGGAGTCTTCCCTGGAGAAACCCAGTTCCACCTGACCTGACCCCAGTCCTAGACAGAGGAGGCTCTGCTGTCCGCCAGGGGCTTCCAGCATGCTGAACTATACTGAGTTACACTGATATCAGACTGCACGACCATAAGCACTTGCTCTTCTGCAGAGCTCTGTCCATTCTGGTGTCCTCTGCTAGCCTGACCGTAGCCCTGGTGTGTCGCTGTCCCGCAGCGATGGACTTGGTGCACGGAGCCGATAATAACACGCGTGGACCCCTGACTGATGGTCAAAAGCCGAGGTTTATTAGTAGCATCAGACTTTATACTCTGAGGGTCATATAGGATAAGGGAGGAAGTGCTGAGCTTATCAACAAAACCATTAATGCTTGTTTGGAACTCCTTTTGTCTTGTATATTCCACCAGGTATTCTCATATACATATGCAGATGATATCCAATAAGGTATACAAAAGGTAGCCATTTGGTTATTCTCCTCCAAATATTATCCAACCAACTGTAGTCCTGTGCTCACTGACCTTTTCGGGTCACAATGTCCTCCTACAAATCCCCCTTCTGTGTTTTGTAAAATTAGGCCTGAATGATGTATGTAGGGGAAACATGCTCTTGGAAGAGCAGAAAAATGGGGAGAAACAATATTATTTAACCGAAAGCAGAGTGGCACAGGAACAGTGTAAAGACCAACATCGACATACATAGCAGCTGAGTTCAAACATAACATCAAAGTTCTTTACAGTTACATCTTGTTTAGCATTAACAGTTTTAAATTGATAAAAGCTTTTCAGGGAGATTCTTAACCCAATTTAAATTTTGCAGTTTATAGAGGTTAAGCACAGTTTTGCATTTAACAATTGAAGAATAGAAAAGTTTTAGGTAGGTGAGCAGGGAAATCCCCAACAACTTAGTGAGTGAGGAAGAATTTAACTCTACATGGGACTCACAAGCAACCCTGATGGTTGGTGTAAGAGAGGGCTGGGAGCCAAGGCTGGAACTAGTTAAGAACTAGAGGAAGCTCCTCCTACAATCCTTTTGTCTCTGAGTGCCTCCCGGGGCTCCTGGCTTAAGTTCCCAGGTCACCAGACCCTATGAGCAGGGTACTGGGCTGCTTCAATCCCTTGTGAGAAATCCAATAGGAAAGGACTGACCTCAGAGTTCTCGGCCTCCAAGGGCACTCATCTTCCTTGTGATCTCCTTGGCAGTTGGGATACGGTTCTCGATGTCCTTGATGAGGCAGATATCCACTGCTCCTGCAGCGAAAGCACATGGGAGGCCTCCGGGGGTCTCCGGCACTAGGATAGAGGGCTCCTCTTATCCTCCTGCTCCACCCTGAGATCCCCCTTGCTCTATACACACAACCTCCTTTAAGAGGGTGTCGGAGTCGTCCTTGGATGCCACCACAAGTTTCTATGGCTTTTCTAATGTCTAAGGTCATTAAAATCTATAAATAACAAGTTACACTTAAAGTCTTCCTCAAACATTCTAAGAAGGTGGAGAATTTCTCTGCACTCCTGACCTGTAGTAGAACCAGAGGAATATTAAACAAATTTAGCTTTTCAGTTCTTAGAGGCAGCTCCACTGGGGGTTCCATCTTCTCCAGGGGCAGTGTTGAGTTCAAGGGAGTTGCAGCACTTTCGAGGTCAGATGAGCCAGTTTTGAGGATCCATCAGGAAATTCTAGGGACAAGAGCATAACCTTTCCCATGGATTATTAGTGTTTATTAAATGCATCATAATGTCAAGGACAGTTGCGCTTGATGCACCAATCTCTTAGGATCCCTCACGTCACCCGGTGTTGGGAGGGGTCTGGCCTCCTCCTCCTCCTCCAATGTCTCCTCAATGGAGATGGATCTTTCAGAATGAAGTCGCGAATTTGTCTTACTGCAGGCGCTTCCTCCAGTGAATGGAGTCCAGGGCTTTACATTACCAGCTGGCACCCACACAGGCTGCAGCTCAGTTTCTGGAAAAACACAAACCCTCTTCCCACAGTTAGCAAGGGGTCAGGACCTCTCCACTTGTGAGTGGCTGGGTCCCTCCATCAAACCAAAGGCATCTGTGTTGGGCCTGCAAGCAGCCTCTAGTGACGCAGAGCTGGTGCTCACCAGGAGACAAAATCTGAACAAAATTTAAGGTGAGTAAGACCAAATTAATGCATTTACAGGGGTAGCATATTCCCCCCCTCTGCTTTTAAAGCATAACTTTAACATCTTTGTGATTTTACAATCCTATCAGAAAGCTCTGGGCGTGGCTGCAGGTTGCCACAGCCCCAAGGCAACCTGCTCTTGATAAACAAACAGCAACACATGATAACAATTTGAAACAACTTTTTACAAAGGACAAAATGTTAAGACACACATGTATGCGCGCACACACACAGACACACACACACACTTTTGGAGACTTGAAAATATTATTCTCAACCAAGCTTAGTAGTAGTGTTCACCAAAAACCAGTAAGTGAAATGCCATTAAGTCAATAGTTTTGAACTGAGAAACTCAGACAAAAACATTGATCATGCTATGAAATCCCTCCATCAATCTAAAATTGCAAATTTCAGTCTTCCCAGCAATACAGCCATGCTAAGAATACATAATTAGCAACGCAAACTAAAATTAAACCTTCACAACTCCATGGATGTATACAACGTTTTGACACAATAAAATTTTACTCCATTTGTTATTTGGCAATAATCTTAGTATAATCCAATAGCCTGGTCAACTGTCTCCACAAAACGGGAGATAGATCCGTTGGCATTCTTGAGGCCTCGTAAGAATACCAAGGGAATCCCTAGGATTTGAAACCTTTGAATTTTTAAATGCTTTTTTAAGGATAGCTAAAAATATCTGAAACAAGATTTGTTGTTGACATTAGCATAACACATGATAGATTACAATTGGTTATTGATGCAAGATCATCACTCAAATATCTTTAAAACAAATACAAAACCTTGACACATTAAAGGCAGTGAGAGATTTGATAACCAGCCAAAAACACAAGAATTACATTAATACATGCAATTAATACATGCAAACACTTTGTAGACAATAAATATCACATTAACTTATACCTTGAAATAATCAAATAGTGTTCGAGTTCAATTTTATACCAAATTATTTATGATAAAATTTCACATTTTTATTAAATGTCCCCCCAAAAACCCTCAAGATTTACAAAAGCCTAGTATCTTCTTTGAATTCCAAGCTCCCAAAAGTTGCAATGGATATACAGATGAAGTCAGTTTGCTAAACATCTACCACAACAAAAGACCTTGAAATTGGTGATTATTGTGAAAGCTAGCCATTAAACTGAAGGCCAGCTTCCTCAGCATTATAAGATATTCCAAAAGACATGCGGTTACAACTTGGGCACATTAACAAACAAAACAGCAAACATTCACTTTATAATGATATAATGACATCACCCAAACACTCCTTAAAGCAAGAACATCGCTTTTGTTAATTTTAAACAATGAGAACTTAATGAGACAGTGAACATAAAAATTAACTTAATATAAAGACTTGTACTTAAAAATTAGCATACATGATTAAGCAATGCTGTATAGGAAAAAGCGCTATATGAATAACATGCATACACCACAACTGATTGGAATTTCAGCCTCCAGGATTTATACTTGCAGGGTGAGGAGCACAGGTGGGGCAATGAGACAGTGGCAGTTTTAAGTTTGTAGCTTCTCTGCAGATTCCTGTTTTGTAAACCTGTGAATGTTTGGGACCTGGGGCTGACCCCTCCCAGAGTCTTCTGGCCACAGGCATCTGCCATCACGGTCAAATTTGGATTTACATTCTTTTTTCCAGTGTTGGCCTCTTTGGCACTTAGGACATATTCCAGGGGAGTGACTGTTAAAAGTATCCGCATGGTATTTTTGAGTTGAAGGAAGCATTCGGCAATCTTTTCTAAGGTGTCCTGGCTTGCCACAATTAAAACATTTAGCCTTCATTTGTTTTTGAATAGCAAAAGTTTCAAGTGCTGCTAGGCGGGCACGGTGCTTAAATGTCCCTATGTTGCGACAGGCTCTCAGGTAACCCAGAAGATCCTCTCTTTCTTTTATAGGACGAATAACAGCCTGGCAGTCCTCATTCGCATTATCAAAGGCCAGTTGCTTTAACAACAATTTCCTAGTGCCTTCTCCCCTAACTTGTTTTTCTATAGAGTCTGTCAAACGTCTTACAAAATCAGCATAAGATTCTCTGGCTCCTTGAATGACTTTTGTATAACTGCCTGCAAATTCAGGCCCAGTCTCAATTTTCTCCCATGCCCACAATGCTACGTCTCGTATATGCATGAGCGCAGCTTGAGGTAGCTGTATCTGTTGCTCTGTAGTAACCCACTGTCCATCTCCAACCAACATATCATAAGTCAATTGTCCTCCACCAGGGAGTTGCCGACCTGATGCTCCTAAGGTTCGCAGTTTTTCTTTAGCCATATCGCTTCTCCACATTTTCCATTGAAAATATTGAGAAGGAGAAAACCCTATTTTTGCTATTACTTCAAAATCATAAGGAATCCAGTTTGCTCCCTGGCTCCAGCCATTTAAATATTCCCACACATAAGAAGAAGTAGGTCCGTAGGACACACAAGCCTTTTTAAAAGCTATGATGGCATTAACATCTAGGCTTTCATAGGTAGGTTGATTATTTTCTTGACTAAGAATGATTGGAAAAAGCAATCGGAATTCATGAGGTCTCCGGGGAACATCAGACATTTGGAAACGTTTTTGATCAGATTTACGAGCAATACGGCATGGGCTGATATTTAACCGTTCCTTTATCCCAGCCTCATTTACCTCACTAGAGAAATCCTGTGGTTTAACACTGAAAATTTTCTTTTTCTTAGTTCTGATTTCATTTTCAGTCACATTATGGTAACATCTTCCAAGTTTTCTTTTCCTAATTTCCACATCTGTAGTATAAGGCCTTTCTCTTTTAGCTGCGTTACAGTGGCATCTCCTCGTGGGAGGGTCTCTCACACATTCTTTCTCATCTTCATCTGTAGTAGAAGCCATTTCTTTCCTAGCCACATTACGGTGGCGTCCCCCATTAGGGAAATCTCTCACGGGCTCCTCTTTGCTGTACTCCTCATCTGTACTATGAGGCATTTCTTTTTTAGCCATATTACAGCGTCCTTTCCTGTTAGGTGGGCCTCTTAAGGATTCCCTTTCTCTTTCTTCCTTGTCCATACTATGAAACACTTCTTTTTTAGCTACATTTTGGGGGTGTCTCCCCTTAGAGGAATTTCTTGCAGATTCCCCTTCTAAAATTATAATAATAGCTCTAATTAAAGCCGATATAATCCAAAAACTAACTTGAATATCTTCTATCCTTCCGGCCTTTTCACCATTTTTCTGAGTAAAATTCTTAAGTCCAGTTTCTAGTGTCCATTCATCTGGAGACCAAGGATTATATTCACTAACAAGCTCTAAATAAGAATGCAATTGCTGCCTAGTTATCTTCGTTCCACTTTTCACTAAAAAATTCTGCATAAGAGAGATAAAAGACTGTGCCCTACACTGGTTCTGGCCCATTGTCCCACTCACCACTTTCTGTGGGGGTCTCCGCTGCACTTTCTCTTCTTCTTTCAAGCCCCTGTTCAGGCGCCAGTTGTCGCTGTCCCGCAGCGATGGACTTGGTGCACGGAGCCGATAATAACACGCGTGGACCCCTGACTGATGGTCAAAAGCCGAGGTTTATTAGTAGCATCAGACTTTATACTCTGAGGGTCATATAGGATAAGGGAGGAAGTGCTGAGCTTATCAACAAAACCATTAATGCTTGTTTGGAACTCCTTTTGTCTTGTATATTCCACCAGGTATTCTCATATACATATGCAGATGATATCCAATAAGGTATACAAAAGGTAGCCATTTGGTTATTCTCCTCCAAATATTATCCAACCAACTGTAGTCCTGTGCTCACTGACCTTTTCGGGTCACAATGTCCTCCTACACTGGTGGAGTTGGCAAGGCCAATGGGACCAAAGTTGACTCAGAAAAATGACTCAAAGTGTGGGATTCACCCCTCATCAGGCAGGAGACTTCAAACCCAGCCCATCGTATTCCCAAAGTGCAGTTATCTTAACAGTGTTGAAAAGCCAGGTGGGCAAGCCATGGACTGGGCTATGGAAGTGCAGCCCAGAGCCTGGTTTTGCTAAGCAAGCTCTAGCCACACACAGCCAAGCCCGTTCATTCATGAGTTGCTCATGGCTGCTTTCATGGCACTCTCTGGAGTATAACATTTCCAACAAATATTGAATGGTGTGTAGAACCGAAACGATTGTGTAGCTAGCTCTTCACACGAAAAGCAGATGACTACTGTCCTATGACAATACTGGGGCTGGGTTTTATAAATTTTTTTTTAGATTTAGTTTATTTTTATTAAAAAAGGCAGATCTGATTTACAGAGAGAAAAAGATCTTCCATCCACTAGTTCACTCCCTAAATGGCCACAACAGCTAGAGCCGAGCCAATCTGAAGCCAGGAGCTAGGAGCTTCCTCCATGTCTCCCAGGCAGGTACAGGATCCCAAGGCCTTGTGCCATCCTCCACTGTCTTCCCAGGCCACAAGCAGGGAGCCGGAAGAGAAGTGGAGCATCCAGGACATGAACCAACACCCGTATAGGATCCAGGCGCTTATGAACAGAGGGTTAGCCTATTGAGCCATCGCCAGACCCAAGATTTATTTTGTTTATTTGAAAGGCAGATGACAGAGAGAGATCTTCCATCCTCTGGCTCACTCCCCAAATGGCCACAAAGACCAAGCAGGTGCCCAGGATGCAGCCAGAGAATCTAGCTTCCTCAGGCAGCAGTGAAGTCCCCACTCTGGCCTTCCTCTTGGCATAGTCCACTTCCAAAAATGACTTGAGTAGTCACATGGGACACACGACCTGTCCTGGGAGTTCAGCTCACTCCAAGCTCCTGTCTGATGCCTGGTTGTCCCGCGGCACACACAGCAAGGCCTTTTGGACAAGGCCCGGCAAGAGGGTCTGCCTCCCCGCAAAAGGAAGGATCGAGGCCCCGGACAGCTTGGCTGAAAGCCCCAAATGTAGACCTAACGGGGCCTGCTTCCTGCCTTGGGGAAGCGTGAGCACTTTGGCCCACATCTCCCACTCGGCGGGGAGCTGAGCAGGAGGCAGCCACCCTGACCCCTTTCACAAGATTGATGGCTTCCCCCTTTTCCGTGTAGCACCAGCAGACAAATTGTCCAGACCTTGTTTATTCCGGGAGATTTCAGGCAAATATTTTAAAATTCAGATTTGGTCAAGCTGGTTAAACCAGGAAAGCCTCATTGGAGGAAATATGCTAATCAGTCATTAAACGGCACTCATATCACGCCATATGGTACACTTGAAACCTTGAAATGCTGGGCTCTATTCTTTGGACAGGGTGGGTTGATAAAGGCAAGCCCTGGGGAATAGATGGCTACTCCTTCCACTCACACTTGATATGCGAGCTCTTATTCCAGGGGCTGGCTGTTTTGACAAGGCTTGGCAGAGAGCTGCAAATGGCCTCCATTTGAGAAAACCATTGCCGATAACGTGCTCCTGTAAAATGAAAGCTGGCAGAAATAAGCTTGCCTGAACTCACCATCCGAGGCAGGTTCGTTTTGGATTCACTATCAGCACAGGGTTTTTGTTTTTTTTTTTTTTATCATTATATTTAAGCTCCATATCTCTTATTTAGTCTTTAAAGCAGTTGTTTAAAAATATGATCTACTTGGGAGAGTTGCCAAAACAGGTAAACAAGATTCTACACTGCTATTCCGTGTTGAGTCTTTAATATGCAAGTCAGGCCTAGGGACAGGCTACTAGATTCAGAAACTGAACTTGGCAATTTGGGATGGCTTAATTGCATTGTGGTCTGTGGACGGCGAGCAAGGAAAGATGCTGATGCGGGCAGAAAGCTGGTTGGTGATCAGTCCCCAAGTGCAAACCCACCCCACAACCTGGCAATTCTGGGAGGGAGAGGGACTCCCTGTTGTCAGAAATACCATCAACGTTGAGAACATTTCTTTTCAACCCTGGCTTATTGAGAAAAACAGGTACTTAGGAACTCAGGGCCAAGGAAACTCCACGTTTTACTTTTGCTTGCAGCACAATGCTCACTTCTACTGCTGGGCATGTAAGCAGGTGATTAATAAAGCCGGTGTGTTTGTCCTAAGTCCCTCCGTGACAGTCTAGAAGGGGGCTTTGGGCCCGGCGGCGTAGCCTAGCTGCTAAAGTCCTCGCCTTGAAAGCCCTGGAATCCCATATGGGCACCGGTTCTAATCCCGGCAGCTCCACTTCCCATCCAGCTCCCTGCTTGTGGCCTGGGAAAGCAGTTGAGGACGGCCCAAGGCTTTGGGACCCTGCACCCGTGTGGGAGACCTGGAAGAGGTTCCAGTTTCCCGGCTTCGGATCGGCACGCATCTGCCCGTTGTGGCTCACTTGGGGAGTGAAACATCGGATGGAAGATCTTCCTCTCTGTCTCTTCTCCTCTCTGTATGTCTGGCTTTCCAATAATAATAAAATCTTTAAAAAAAAAAAATAGAAGGGGGCTTTGACTTTGAAGATACTTGCAAAGAAGGCCCTGATTCTTGGTCTATAGGAGCATAAGACAAAGGGGTGCGGTAGACCACTGCATGGCACTCTTCCTACAATCAAAATACATCGCTGTGAAAAGTTCACAGGCCGTGGAGTGTCCAGCCCTTGGCCTTGTTGAGCTAAATCTTGGCAGCAGCAACAGAGGTGGCAAACTTGCAGCAGCCTCAGCTGGGCCTACAGAACAAAACAGCAAACCAGTTGTTCATGCTGTAGTCACCCATACAGCACTCAACATCGATAACAAATAGGATTTTTTAAAAAATTTATTCATTTATTTGCATAGAGACAGAGAGACAAAGACAGATTTTCCATCCACTGGTTCACTCCCTAAAGGTTGCAACTGCCAAGGCTGGGTCAGGCTGGAGTCAAGAGCCAGGAGCTCTGTCTGAGTCTGCCATGTGATTGCAGGGGTCCAAGCACTTGGGTCATCTTCCACTGCTTCCTTAGGCACAATTAGCAGGGAGCCAGATCAGAAATGGAGCAGTCAGAACTAGAACTGGTGCTCCTATGAGATGCTGGCACCACAGATGGAGGTTTTGCATGCTGTGTCACAGCGCCAGGAGCACACGCTACGACATCAGATGTGTTGTCAACTCCAGATAGCCCTAACCCCTCTGTTAACACCCCCGCCCCTAGACCCCAGCTGCAATTTCCAAAAAGGTTCCTGCATAACCAAACGGCAGGGACTCCTTAGAACATAGAGACAGGGACCAAAACTCGACCCCACCCTGGGGTGTGAGGACACTCGCCACATGTGGTCACCCTCACCTTGACGCTGGTCTCTGCCCTCCGGCTGGCAGACTCACTGCCCATGGCCTGACGAGCACACCCGTGTGCACTCACTCACTTCATGGCTCTCAGCCCTCAGATCCGGCCATTCTCCCTCCTGGCACTGCCTGATTCCTCTTGGGGAAGAGTGGCCAGCTTTACTACCAGAAACCCTCTGACCAACACCAGCGCTTTCTCCTGCCTGCCGAGTATGTGCCAAGTTCAACAACATGGAAAATACCAAGGACAAAGCCTTGTTTCTTCAACAAATAAATTCAAAGAATAAAACAACAACGAGGAAAGGGGAGGTGTCAAGTGCAAAGCCTTTGGAAGAGCAACCAATGCCAATGGCATCTCATTGTGATTGCCGCAAAAGGAATCTGTTTCCATACACGAGACCAATAAGGGAATGTAAATAACAAATAGATACTTGGTGATATTAAGGGATTGTCAATAATTTGTGTCTGATGACCATATTTAGTTGTATTTTTTAAATTTATTCATTTGAGAAACAGAATAAGAGATTAAGAGACAGGCAGACAAAGATCTCCCACCCCGTGTTTATTCCCCACCACTTCCCCCAAATTCATGCTTAC
This sequence comes from Ochotona princeps, assembly GCF_030435755.1. Lineage (NCBI taxonomy): Eukaryota > Metazoa > Chordata > Mammalia > Lagomorpha > Ochotonidae > Ochotona > Ochotona princeps. The sequence goes on from NC_080851.1 coordinate 27,109,285, forward strand.
CACTTAGGAACAGCAGAATATCATTTCTGTATGAAGTAGTCCCTGGATGGCATCATATTCATTCAGAGAACATGTCTGATCCATTGCTTTTGTGCTGACAATTCTCCAATATTCTAAGGACCATGTGACATAATAGTTGGGGTCAACTGATCTTTATATATATATATATATATTCACTTATTTTCATTGGATAGTTATATAGAGAGAAGGAGAGACAGATAGGAAGATCTTCCATCGCTGATTTATTCCCCAAGTGGCCGCAATGACCAGAGCTGAGCTGATCTGAAGCCAGGAGCCAGGAGCCAAGAGCTTCTTTTCAGGTCTCCCACGTGGGTGCAGGGTCCCAAGGCCTTGGGCTGTCCTCCACTGCTTTCCCAGGCCACAGGTAGGGAGCTGAATGGGAAGCAAGGCTGCCGGGATTAGAACCGGAGCCCATATGGGATCTTAGCACATGCAAGGCAAGGACTTTAGCCACTAGGCTACCATGCTGGGCCCAAAGGGGTCAACTGGTCTTTGTGAGAATGTTGGACGATCTTGAATGATCCTCAGCATGGCAGTCACTGTGTTTTTCAGAGCCATCACTGGATAGAAGAGGTCCTGATAGACGACAGGGCTGCATAGGGATGCGGACTACAGTGGTAAGGAGGGGAGGGATAGTCCTTAAGGTGGGGTCTCTCTAGACATAATCCCTCTTGAACTTCATAGAGTGGCTTTCTGCTGGGCCATTCTCCATTGTGAATAGTGACTCCAAGTTCGCAAAACTCCATCCACATCCCTGGAGCCATGTTTCCATGCAGGTCCAAAACAAAGTCATCATCATGTCCCCTATTATCTTAACTACCAGGGTTGATAATTTTGCTAATTGGCATTACACATATTTAGGTCTGCCTAATTACTGAGTGATGGTCACTGGGCAATCCAATAGAGTCATTATGGATCTGAAATGTCATGGACTATTGGACAAACATGTAATGGGACATTTTAAAAGCCTTTAAACTGTAAGGCTAATTAGAAAGGTTATCAAGTATAATACCACAATAGGAGACAAGTTGTGGTAAAAAGCAAAATAAAAGTCTATGAATGCAAAAATAAAAACAAAGGTATGTAAATTTATCTGGAGCCACCTACATAGATACAGGGTAATGCTTTCATTACAAATGTTTATTTGTGAGACCAACATCAATTAATTCGCTGCTATGTTTTCTAAGGTACTAAAAGCTAATAGCAAAAAAGAAAAAAAGTAAAAATGCAAATTATCTTCAAAAACATTTCCATATTACATAAAAATTGTGCATGAATTTTACAAATTATTTGCACTGAAACTTTTTTTTTAATTCCATTGCTGCTCACTCACTTGAAGATTCTGAAATCTGGTTGAAAAGGCAGGCCACCTAAGTAGGGAGATAGTGGGCACCTCCCTCATAGGTAACCACTCCCACTGGAGAGCACAAAAACCAGAACTGGGGCAGGGGTGGCTAGACAGAAAGGCACCTGCCAGTATGTGTGTGGGCTGGATAGTAGCGCAGGTTGGGTTGAACTGGGCTTCAATGCCGATTGACCCGTACGAGAGCTAAATGGGATGTGGGACAGACTGAACAAGCCTGCGGTACACACTGCCATGCATGGGAACCAGGGTAGGGAGCAGGCCTAGTGGGGATTATGGGGAGTCGCCCCAACCAGGCTGCAGCTCCCACTGGTTTGCGTGAGGACCGAGTGTGAAGTGAGTAGGGTCGAGCTGGAATGCAACACCCATTGGTTCGCGAGGAAGACAGGGCTGGAAACAGAACTGACCCAGAAATTACAGTGACCAGCGTGTGCATAAGCTGGTTGGGGCGACAGACTGTGCTGGACCCTGTACTGGCAAACTCACACAAGAATCAGGTATGGGATCATCTCAGATGAAGTTTCTTTGGAGATCACTTCAACTGAACTGCTGATCTCAGAACCCCAACCATGAAGAGACTATGTCAGCCAGTGGATTCTGAATAGGTTTCATCGCGATTGGAAGGGTGAGATTGACAGCAATTCAGACCTGCTGAACTATCAAAACTACATGAGCAGGACCCTCGGAGCATGCCCCACATCAGAGACCTGGGATGGGTGGGAGGCTGGATGGGACTTCTCCTTTTGTTTCACCCCTGACCCCAGATACAGGGAAAAATGATATTAGTGTGGAAATAATGGTCTTACCCACTTTCCTGTAGCCCTTGACCCTTTGTACCCTAATCAACTAAGTAAATTATTAAAAAAAAAAATAAATTTAAAAAAAAGGCAGGTCACAAAATTACCGAAGGTCAGTCACTCTTACTGTCACCACCAGAAATACAGTTTGTAAACATTTACTCCATTCAGCACAGAGAAACACAACCAAAATTGCTGTATGCAGAACATTTCAAGAAACTTCTTGAAAGAAGTAGAGACAAGTGCAGGTGTAATCACAGAAGTCAAAGTGGCACATGTGTGTTATAAACCAACAAGTCCATGAGGCTGCATGCATAAGAATCCAATTCATCCAGTAACACACCCCCAATTACAAAGTTGAACCCCTGGGATTTATTCAAAACAACTACCAGGATCCACCATTAGTTCTTTAGTGGGGTGTGGGAAGGTGACCTTAATATACTGTCATGAAAATTTTAGGGTGATCAGATGCAAAAAGAATTGGTCGGTCGGCAGCTGGGAAACGAAACCTCTCTGAGTGTTTAGCGTGGGCTGATAAACCGCAGCAAGTGGAGTAAGGAATCAAAAGGAAGAGGGATGAGGTTGAACATCAAGTTTAAGTGAGGAAGTGATCTGCATGAAACTAAGGGTCAGTACCAACATCCTTGTCCAAGCAACCACCTCTCACCTGGACCCAGTGGGAGCATCTGGATTGGCCAGAAATGTTTTCAGAGGCAGGGACCCACTCAGCTGCCAGTCAGAACTAAATAAACTAAGGAAGGCAGTTAGTGGTTTTCGGATGAAGATGTTTGACGAGCAAGCCCCAGGGACTTTTCACTGGTTCCACATCTGTGCCTCTGTAATTTCCCTGTCGTTTTCCTCATGGCCACAAAATAATTACCAGGTAGCCTTAGTTCAAAACCAGAAAGCAGCATTACCTGGCAAGGGAGAAACGGCAGAACCAGGCGGCTCTCCTGTAATCCCTCTTCCTTTTTTTTTTTTTTTTAAGATTTATTTATTTTTATTGGAAAGTCAGATTTGCAGAGAAAAGAAGAGACAGAGAGAAAGATCTTCCATCCACTAGTTCACTCCCCCAAGAGGCTGCAATGGCCGAAAGTGAGCTTATCCAGAGCCAGGAGCCAGGAGCTTCTTCTGGGTTTCCAAGGCAAGTGCAGGGTCCCAAGGCTTTGAGCCATCTTCTACTGCTTTCCCTGGCCACAAGCAAGGAGCTAGAAGGAAAGAGGAGCAGCCAAGATGCAAACCAGTGCCCAAATGGGATCCTGACACAAGCAAAGTGAGGAATGAGCCACTAGGCTACCACGCCGGGACTATTCCTCTTGCTTTTGATAAGCAAACCCTGTGTGTCTTTCCAGGAAGTTTGCAGTCATCTTCTGATTTGTAGGTCAGATCTACTCCCATGGCCAGCTCTAGCTGCAACGGAGGCAGAGATGGCAAAAGGCAGGCTTCAAGACAGTGTGGCAGGGGGCCGGGGATAACTCTCAGGTAGCCGCCATGGCCTGCTCCTGTACTGAGAATTCTCCACCCAGCACCCAATGCACTCTGTTCAAATGCACTCAGATCAGGCCTAACGTGATTGTCCAACTGGCTAATCCTCCCCTTGCAAAGTGCCAGTATCCCATCTGGGTGCCATTTCATGTCATGGCTCCTTCACTTCCCATCCAGCTCCCTGGGAAAGCAGTGGAGGATGGCCACCCTTGGGACCCTACATCTGCATGGGAGACCCGAAAGAAGCTCCTGAGTCCTGGCTTCAGACCGGCTCAGCTCTGACTGTTACAGCTGTCTGGAGAGTGAACCAGTGGACAGAAGATCTTTCTCTCTGTCTCTCCTTCCTTCTCTTTGTAAATCTTCCTTTCCGATAAAAATCAATAAGTCTTTTTAGAAATATACTCCGATCTCGTGATTCCCCTCATAACAATAATCAAAGACTTTCAGCTTCCTGAGATTAAACCTGAACTGCTTAGCAAGTCTAATACCCTGTACTGCCTGTCTCCTGAGTTCGTCTTCCTCTGATGGGCCCCAATCTAGTTCATGGCCATGATGAGCTTGTTAACTCCACCTCAGGACTTTGTACCTGCTACTCCTTGGGCAAGACTTTCCCTCACATACTGTACCCAATACCTCCTTCTCATGTTGCAAATCATTCACCATTATCTTATTTACTTTCTAATTTCATTTATCACAATTGCTCATTCTTTTATGTATTCCTTCCAAAGTTTTTGTTACGTTTAAAAATTTTTTTCAACGAGGCAGATTCAGAGAGAGGCAGACAGACACAGGCACAGAATTCCCATTCTTGGGCTTGTTCTCCAAATGCCAGAAGACAACTTTGTGACTAGTAAAGGACCCAACGCACGCGTGCTCACTGCCCTGAGCGGTCACCACTCGCTGTATATCCTTCAGCTGTCTTGACCATGTCCTGAATCGATCCTGCCTGACGCAAGTTTCATATAGAAGTATTAGTAGTACGCAAGAAAGCCATACCGGTTTGAGTGAGGAGGCGTTGAGAGTAATTGCCCCATAAACTTTTATCTTTTTCATTTAACTGTCACATCATGCAAGCCATTACTGCAGGGAGCAGAGACAATTCTGAGTCACTCTGAATCATTTCAGAAGGAATCCTGGCCAGCTCCAGGAAGAAGTATCTGGAGCAATCAGGAGCTGGCTGCTGGGAGGAGTTCTCATTTCCATTACACACCCGTGAATTCTCAAGATGTCTCCTGTCTTCTGCTTAAACAGAAAAGCAAAACCACCATCCTTCACTCATTTGAACAGCATCAGTATTGCTTCTCATAAATGACCCAGTGAATGGGGGGAAAAGTGGGTCAGAGGCTAAGTGGGCAAGCTCATCCACCTCGTTAGCTGTGAGAAGCCCTAAGATCTCTGCTAGATCCCAGCTCAGCCACGGTAGCTAGTACAGGCAGCTAGTCAAGGTCTCCCTAGACAGTCTCCTACTGTATTCTACACAAAAATAAATAAGAACACCCAAGGAGATTCAATTATAGGACAAAATGATCTGGAAATAAAACTATATTTTTGGGGATTCATTAGGAAATTTAGTAGCTGGGCCTGGCACCGTGGCCTAGTGGCTAAAGTCCTCGCCTTGAACACCCTGGAATCCCATATGGGCGCCGGTTCTAATCCCGGCAGCTCCACTTCCCATCCAGCTCCCTGCTTGTGGCCTGGGAAAGCAGTTGAGGACGGCCCAAAGCCTTGGGACCCTGCACCCGTGTGGGAGACCCAGAAGAGGTTCCTGGTTCCTGGCTTCAGATCAGAACAGCACCGGCCGTTGCGGCTCACTTGGGGAGTGAATCATCGGACGGAGGATCCTCCTCTCTCTCTCCTCCTCTCTGTATATCTGACTTTGTAATAAAAACAAAAAAATCTTAAAAAAAAAAAAAAAAAAGAGGGCCCAGCGGCGTGGCCTAGCGCCTAAAGTCCTCGCCTTGAACACGCTGAGATCCCATATGGGCGCCGGTTCTAATCCCGGCAGCTCCACTTCCCATCCAGCTCCCTGCTTGTGGCCTGGGAAGGCAGTCGAGGACAGCCCAAAGCTTTGGGACCCTGCACCTGCGTGGGAGACCCGGAGGAGGTTCCAGGTTCCCGCCTTCGGATTGTCGCGCACCGGCCGTTGTGGCTCACTTGAGGAGTGAATCATCGGATGGAAGATCTTCCTCTCTGTCTCTCCTCCTCTCTGTATATCCGGCTTTCCAATAATAATAAATAAATCTTTTTTTAAAAAAAAAAAAAGTTCTAAAGGGGAAAAAAACAGATGAGGGAAAGGTAATGATTAAGCTAATGGAAAGAACATTCCTTAGTCAGCAGTTTAACCTAACAAGTGACTGGCAAGTTCAGTGACAGAAGACACGACCCTAGGAATATCATTGCAAAATTCTTGAAGTCTGAGGTCAAAAAGAAACTTCTAGCAGTTTGTAGACAGAGTGAACAAGTCACCAGGGAGACAGCCTGGCTCTGGATGGCTTGTCTTCCACATCACAGATTACATATACCTGGAGAGATGATGATCACATATACCGAAGGATTCAAAGAATCCATCCCCGACGGACCCAGTGCAGGGACACTCCTGCATAGAACGGAAGCCCCCAAGTTGCACAGCTGACCTGCGCGATGACAGCGCAGCAGGAAAAGACTGCAGGATCTCACCGAGCAGAGAAAGGAACCACAGAAAGGGGATGAGCCAGGACTCCAGGCATCTCGTTCTTGGAGGTGGAGGACACCCAGGGGTAATAGAACAGCTTACCGGAGTGGGCAGCCATTCACAGTCACAGCAAGGCACTTGTGTGTGACCTCGAGTGTGCCAGGAAAGGACCAAAACCAATGAGGAACTCAATTGTGCTCAGTGCCACCTCACTCAGAAAGGCCAGTGTCTGGGATTTAGAAGGTGACATTTTCACCCAGCAGATTGCTCACACCAGGGAAGCATGAACATAGCCAGGGCTGGCAGGGGGTGTGCAGTCCTCACACACTGTTGATGGGACTCTAACAAGTGCTCTCTGCTTGAAGGGCAGGTGCAAAGTGAACAAGCCACAAAGGATCCCACCTGTGGGCTGCTTTGGAGCTTTGTTGTTGTTGTTTGTTTTTTCAAGATTTGTTTATTTGAAAGAGAGAGAGAAGAGAGATCTTCCATTTACTGATTCACTCCCCAAATGATCACAACAATCAGAGCTGGGCCAGTAACTAGGAGTTCCATCTGGGTCTCCCAGAGGGGCGCAGGGGCCCGAGTATTTGGGTTGTCATCCACCATTTTCCCAGGTGCAGCAGCAGGGAAGTGGAGCAGATGGGACTTGCAAGAGCTGTCCATTCTGTTGATAATATCAGGATTCACCAATTGTTTCAATATAAATCAAATATCTTAATAAGAATAATTATAAAGGGCCATTGGATTGTGAGAAGCACAGTTTTATTTAAAAGGAAAACACCGGGCCCAGCACAGTGTTTTCGCCTTGCGTGCCCCAGGATCCCATATGGGCGCCAGTTCATATCCAAGTTGCTGCACTTCCCATCCAGCTCCCTGCTTGTGGCCTGAAGTGAACTTGTGACCTGAAAACACCTTGGAACCCTTCACCTGCATGGAAGACCCAGAGGAAGCTCCTGGCTCCTGGTTTCAGATCAGCTCAGCTCTGATTGTTGCGGCTACTTGGGTAGTAAACCAGCTGATGGAAGCTCTCTGTCTATATATATCCTTCCCCTGAATAACTGACTCTTCAGTAAAATAAACAAACAAACAAACAAATAAATAAATCTTGTTTTAAAAAGTAATCATTAGGATAAACACCATGGTATAACAAGCAAAGCCTCTGTCTGTGGTACCAAAATCCCACATGAGCATCAGTTTGAGTCTGGCTGCTGCAACGTACCTGGACCTCTGCAACCACATGGGAGACCACAAAGGAACTCCTGGCTGTGGACTCTCCCAGCACCAGCTGCTGTGAGCATTTGGACAGTGAACCAGCAGACAGAAGATCTCTCCCTCTGTCTCTCCTTCTCTCTCTAGAAACTCTGTCTTTCAAATAAAAATAAATACATCTAAAAAGTGTCTAAAAATATAAATATATCTAAAAAATAAAATAAATAAATTTTAAAATAAATAACAAAAATAATAAAATAATAAAAATAAAAATAAATTTAAAAATAAATATATCTAAAAAGTGTCCTAAGCACAGACGTGGAAGAGTTCTGTAGAGATATGCTAACTACAACACTCAGAATGAAGATAAATTTTTAGAAAATTTGGTTCCTTCATCTAGTTAGTCTCTAGGAAACCTCTTATGATGAAATATAGAGTGAGAAAATCAACTTCCTTCTTCCGTTTCACGCATGCACCTGCTCCTTGCTCTCATGAGCAAACGCACTAGCTCATTTTATTTCCTATCATTGAACACCACCAAGTGTCTACAGAAATCAACTGACCATTCACAAACCTTTTCAAATGGCACCATTCCCTGCAATAAAAACCAATGTGGCCAGGATAATCAGGGACAAACGTGCTGGATTACAGCCACAGAAGTCTGCTCAAATTCCAAGCTTATCCTGTTGTGCCTTTGGGAGCTTGGGAATGGGCAAAATGCAGGGAATTTTGAAAGCATCATTTCCCTGGGTTTTCAAGGAGAAATACTGGTAGTCCAGCCAGGCGAGGGGGAGGAGTAGGTCACTAAGCCATGAGTGTGGTACTGAAGATGAATTCTAGCTCAGCACACATAAGATGCTCCCTCACAGGATCTGGAGTTGCTGATTGGCTTCAAGTCTTGCACTTAGCCACTGACCCTTCTGGCTTCTCCTCCTCCTCCATACATCTAATAGAATTAAGAAAACTAAAACTATGCCGAGTATCCAAAAGTCTGCTATGGCCTGTGTGCTATAGGAGACACTGTGACCTATCCCTCTATAGACAGTCTGATCTGTCAATTAAAATGTTGGGTTCTGCCATGTGAATGCTGTGTCTGGGCACAGACTAGGTGTCACTGGGCTTCAACACCCAACAGCAAGAACCAGAATGGGTGTGACTGGTTGAGCAAGACCACTGTTCTTGCCAAGACAGGAGGTGGACAAAGTTAACCTGGGCCAAGGACCCACTGGTGTGCGTGAGAACTGCCCCTGGGAGGAGACTCGAAGGAGGACCTTGGGAAACGCCTTCATCAGGATGCAGTCCCTGCAGGTGAGTGCAAGAAGCAAGGCAAGGAGCAGCCCAGACCACGCCAGGTTACAGTACCCACTGGCATACATGTGGGTCAGGTCTGGGGATCCACTGGTAAATCTGAGAACCAGAACGGGGGGAGGAGGAGCCAGATCATGCTGCAACACCAGCCAGTTCACATTAGAACTGGAACAGAAACCAGGCTGAGCTGGGATAGGCTGCAGCACCCACCAGCAGGAGCTAGAACAGGGGACAGGCTAGACCAGGCCAGGTTGCACAATAAGATTGTGGATGCTGAGGTGAGGTGAGTCATGCCAACCTGGGCCAAGCGAGGCCAGGGTTCATGAATCCCAGGGATGGAGGCTGACAGGGCTCAGGTAGCTTGGCTCAGGTCCTAGGGTCCACCTGCACAGTGGGGGCCGGGTTTGTGAGCCCTGGGGACAGGATCAGTGAAATTGACAGCATTTCAGAGCTATCCAAACCACTTGGGCAGAACCCTTGGAACATGTGCACATTGAGACTCTGGGTTGATATGGGGTGGTTCCTCATCCCTGAGTACTGGGGTCTCTCCCCTTCCCCCTGGAAATAACAAAAAGAAATAGCAAATTTGGAAACAATGTGTGTTCACCCAATTTTCCCTAAACCTCGATCCTTCCCACCCTGATCAATTATATAATCATTATAAAAAATTTTAAAAATTTAAAAACAAAACAAAAAAAATTGGCTTCTGGGGGGCCATTGCAATGGCTCAATTCGTTAACCCTCCACCCCTAAGCACAACATTCCATTTAGGTGCTGGTTCGTATCCCAGCTGCTCCACTTCTCATCCAGTGCCCTGCTAATGTGCCTAGGAAAGCAGCAGCGGATGGCCAGGTCCTTGGGTCTCTGCACTTGCATGGGAGACCAGAGAGAAGCAGTCATGTCCTTTCATCCATCTGGGAAGGGAAACAGCAGATAGAAGATCTGTCCCTCTCTGTGTAACTTTGCCTTTCAAACAAACAAAATGAATCCTGAAAACAAAACAAAAAAGACAAGAGACCATTTGGAATTCTACATCCCATGCCACAGTGGTGGATTTGAGTCCTAAAGAGCATGCTAGGGGCACGGTGGGTGATGGCTCAAGTGCCTGAGGCCCCACCCTCTGTGTGGGAGGCCCCAGTCAAGCGTTGAGTTCCACGACTTCCCTGTGGCCCAGCTCCAGCCATTGCAGGCATTTGGGGGAGTGAACCAGCCACCAGGAGGGCTGTGTGTATATGTGCATACAATGCTTTTCAAATAAATGAATTTAAAATGCTGAGCACAGCCTTGACTAGGTAACTGACGTTACCCATAGCTCCAGGAAACGCCATCGCCTACAGCCACAGAGAAGCAGAGTGCAAATTTCCCGGATGTTTCACACTATTTAGAGGCATGAACTCTGCTGAACGTATGATAGAAACCACGCCACTCTCATCAGAAAATAAATGCTTGTGCCCATAAGTGAGAACAATTTCACCAGTAATTTCAGAAAGTTGTGGTGCTCCCTAGACCCCACACATGACTAACTTTAGCATCAAATATAACCATTCACATGCTAAAATACACATTTTTTTACTTAATTTACTTTTTAAATACTTATTTAAGTACTTATTTAAAAGTGACAGGGAAGAAGGAGGGGGAAGACGGAAAGAGAGGGAGATCTTCCTTCTGCTGGTTTACTCCTCAAATGACCGTAACGGTGGGTGCTGGGCTCCCCTGAAGCCAGGAGCCAGGATCTCCCACATGGATGGTTGCTCCCTGCTAATTAATGTGCCTGGGAAAGCACCCAAGAGGGGCCCACGGGATTGCGTCCCTGCACCCATAGGGGAGACCCAAGACGTTCCAGCTTTCTGACTTTGGCCTGGTCCAGTCCCAACCTGGAGGACAATCTAGGGAGTGAACACTGGGTGTAAGATATTTCTCATGGAGCCTAGTGGCTAAAGGCCTCACCTTACATGCCCGGAATTCCATATGGTGCCAGTTCGTATCCACTTCCCATCCAGCTCCCTGCTTGTGACCTGGGAAAGCAGTCGAGGATGGACCAAAGCCTTGAAACCCTGGATCTGTGTGGGAGACCCAAAAGAAGCTCCTGGCTCCTGGCTTCAGATCAGCTTAGCTCCAGCCATTGTGGTTACTTGGGGAGTGAACCAGCGAATAGAAGATCTTTCTCTCTGTCTTTCCTTCTCTCTAAATTCTGACTTTTCGATAAAAATAAGTATGTTTTTTAAAGGAATGGCAAATCTGTTTAAAAAATTAAGATATTTCTCATACCTACTCTCTTTGTTCCCATACTTCTTTCCAATTTTAGTACGCGTGCTGCTGGAGCTAGCACATGCGCACACTGCTCATTGAGCCCTGAGAAAGGAGCTAACTAGAGCTCAAACCGGAGGCATGTGGGACTCCATGCCCGGTAAGCAAGTGGTGGCTCTCCAAGGCCCGTGCACTCTCAGGCCGGATTTGCCATCCAGGTACAGCCTGGACAAGAGTGAGGACGAGGGCGGGCAGGGGAAGGGTGAGCCTGGCCGAGCAGTGTTTGAGTCTCCGAGGAGGAGGAGCTGAGGAAGGCCAGGGTTTTGCAAAAAGCGCGGGTCAACGTATTGCAGTGAGGCCCAATGGGGGTGGGGGGCCGCCCTGCATGATTGGGAAAACCAAACAACCCTAGCGGGTAAGGAATGTGCGAGGCAGTGTAGACGCTGCAGTAGGGGTGTGTGTGTGTGTGTGTGTGTGTGTGTGTGTGTGTGTGTGTGTGTGTGTGTGTGTGTGTGTGTATGAGAGAGAGAGAGAGAGAGAGAGAGAGAGAGAGCGAGCGCGCGCGCTGGCGGTCTCTCCTTCCTGCACAGGGCCTGGCCCGTTCACCGGCTTCCCCAGCTGCCCCGCCCCAAACAACTCACCTGGCCGACCCAACCCAGGTTCTAAAGTCTCCTCAGCCTCCACCTCCCCGAGCCTCGGCAAGGGGCGCTAGGACACAGTTTGCTATTCTCATTCCAAGTGGTCCGGGGGTAGAGGCGGCCTGCAGGGGAGCTGGTCCCGGGGCGGTGGGGCTGGCGCCGGCGGAGGACAGCAGCTGCACTTCAAAGCCACTACCTTATCTGCGAGCGAGGGCATTGTGAGAAGGCCGCCTTACTCACAGCTCCGAGAGAAGGAAGTGAGAGGCCCTCCTATCAGGTTCGCAAGCACGCATTCTTCTTCCAAAAGAAGCCTGAAGGATGGGGGGGGGGGGGGGGAGATTTTCACACTCTGCCCAGAAAGGGGGAGGAGGGGATTTGAACTCTGGCCTGCCTTGCTGTCCATCCTGGGTATTTCGATCTGCTCCACCTTGAGCTGTTTTACAAAGCATTATAGTTGCTCTCTGAGTTCAAATGATTTTCTGAAATCTCAGAATGGCGGTGTTTCAGACTCTATAGTATATACTGTGAGCTGGGGTTATGGATGCGTGTGGGGTTAGGTGAGGATGAAGAATCCCTTTTGCTCATGTTATCAGCTTCTGCAAAGAAAGGGCAGCAAAATCAGACGTACAAAGAGTGGCCCATCCTTGGCTGTTGTGGATATTTGGAAGAGTGACCTAGCAGGTGGAAGATGTGTCAAATAAGTGTTGAGATTCTGATTTTAAGTATTTCTGGGTGCATATGGAGAAGGGAACTGTGGAGAGGAGACCTAGCCCTTAGCTCACTAAAAGGAGGTTATAAAGATGGCAGGGCATTAGAACTGAAAGTCTGCAGAGTGGGTGGCACACACTTTCCCAACAAATAACCCAGGACACCTGCCCAAATCGCAAGCCAAACCCGGAGCTCTCCTCTGCAGCTTTCTGCGGCCTCTGCAGGCTTTTTGTTCATCCTCTCAAACTCAAGAGAGATCATCTTGGAACAAGCATGGACTACTCCACTGACATCCCTGCTCCGGGAAACTGAATTTCTACTCGCAAATGAATGGCATTGGGCCTTAGCCTCCTAGCCACTGATGCACTGGCCATCCTGACCTCAAATCCCAGTGTGTGCTCCATCACCCAAAGGGTATTGCCTGTCTCCCCCAGCTGACTTATGACAGGAGTGGTATGCTGGGATTATGAATACACTCAATGTGTCTTCTTTCTTTCCCTCTGTATCGCCTGCCTGCACATGCCTCAACAATTGAAAGTTTGTGGCTCTGAAAACAAAAAGATGTCCTTCCTAAAATGCCTGTGGCAATGCACGAATGACTGCATGTACATGGAACTAAGCCTGCGGCTTAAAAAGAAAAACAGCAGCAAGCAAGTGGCCTGGTCCCTTATCAGCGTGCCTGAGTTCAAGTCCTGACTCTGGTTGCCAGCTTTTCTGCTAGAGAAGCTCCCAGGAGGCAACAGTGAGGGCTCAGGTGGCTAGGTCCCTGCCACACACAGGGGAGATCTGGAGTGGGTTCCCAGTTCCTAGCCTTTGGCCTCCACCCAATCCCAACTGTTATAAGCATCTGGGAAAGGAATCAGCAGATGGGAGCTCTGTCTGTCTTTCTCTCTCTCTCCCTGCATCTTAATTAATTCATAAATTAGCCTCTTAGCCCCTGCAGACAGCTGACATTCTAGCCCTTTGGCTATAGGGTGGACCTAACAGTTAGCAGCAGACCCTGTCCAGAAAGTGCTGAGAGCCCTCGCCCACAATTCTAGAAATTCTCTGGAGGTACAAGACTGTGTTCATGCAGATTTCTTTCAGAGCCATCCCCCAACGCCATCTCTGATCTTAACCAATGCTAATTGCCAAACAGAAGTGGGTGGAGCACTCCTAAGGCTTCACCCCATACACAAGTGCCCAGGCCAGAGAACCTTCTGGAGCCTGCCACCTGAGCTGTAATTCCTCCTCTGAACTTGTTCCCTAGTTGCTTTAGTAATGAAAGCATGCCCGTGGACTCCGCTGCTCCCTGACTTCCTAAGATGGGAATGTGGGCTTCCAGGGAAAGTCTTAGAATGGTCTGGGAAGAGGCACACTAAGAAGACACCAGTGATGTCATCACCCAGGCTCCCCATGACCTAGAAATTAGAACAGAAGTGGCAGATTTCCTCTGGAACAGCTCGTGTCTTCTCTAAATCCACAGTGGCCATAGAAGGTCCATGTTACCCCCAGTCCTGAGCTGTTAGGATGTCTCCAGTAATGCTGTATTTCCAAGCTGTTAAGACTTAAGCAGATAATCAGAGAGGATTGTGTACTTGCATTTAAATATTATATTTTTGTTGAAGTATAACGGAGACCCAGATCCTTCCCTTCTTAAGCCCAAATCTCAGACCAATTATAATCCCTAGCATTTACTGAGCACCTATTAGTTGCCTATATACGCTTCTGCAGGTGGTTCTCACTAGCCCCTGGTGGGGAGGCTGATGGGCACTGTGGCCCAGCAGGTTTAGGTGCTACTTGGGACATCGTCATCTAACGTTAGAGTGCCTAGTTTAAGTGTCAGGACCTTGGCACTTTGAACACCTAGGAGGCAGTAAATGATGAGGCAAGTGCCTGGGGGCCTGCCATCCATGTGCTAGACCAGATGGAGTTTCTGGCTCATGGCTTCAGCATGATCTGTTCTTGTCTATTATGGGTGTTTGAGGCAGAGTGGCTAGAAGACATCTCTCCCTGCCTCCCGTGCGTTCTGTTCCCCTTTCTCTCGGTCACTCTGCCTTTCAAATAAATATACATGTCTTTAAAAAAGAAAAAGAAAGGAAAAGTCCACCTGCAGAGTTTAGAAAACTACAGATTTCCAGGCCACTGAATCAAGGCTGAGAGTCAACTGCCTTAGGGCAAGTTCTGGTGCCAAAGCTCGCCACATGACTGCCGTGTAGATGACACAGCTCTGGCTGAAGCCACTTCTCTCAGCACCAGCCCAGTCTGCCCCAGTGAGGCAGGAAGACTTCACAGAAAGGTCCTCACCTTCCTGCACCCCAGAGAAGGTGGGACTTGAAATCAAAGCACACTCCCAGTGCAAGATGTAAATGGAAATTAGGATTAGGGACAAAAGGGTAGAAAAAAAAAAAGGAGAGGGGCAGGGACTAAGGGAATTATGCGGGAATTATGCTTGTTATCGCATTTAATCTTAGCTATTGAGGTAGGAGATAAGATGCGGATTAGCACACCTGTCTCCCCTCTCAGGCTGCTGGAGTTCAACTCCTGCTCTGCCCTTGATTCCTGCCTACCCAGCTCCTACTAAGGCAGCAGGTAATAGTTCCAGTACTTGGGTTCTTGCCGCCTGCCTAGAACAGTTAGATTGCGTCTCTAGCTCCAGGCTCGCGCTCTCTCATTGTGAAGATAGCTTCTGTGGAAAGACAAGTTCACATGGCAAGGCACTGAGAGAGGCTGCCAATGAGCAAGGAATGGGAGCCCCCCGGGGCCACCAGATAGCCACAGGGTGCTGTCAGTAACCACATGGGTGAACCTGTGAGACCATTCTTCCCAGCTGGGCCTTGCAATTAGGCCAAAGCCTCCGTGGACTGGCCTAGAGCCAGAGACGCCCACCAAGTAAGAGCCATCTCCTGACCCACAATTCAAATCATACTTACTGGCTAATTGCTGAAGTTCTGGGGTAATAGCAACAGACAGGCTCCTTGTGGTCATGTCCATTTTGCAAATGAAGAAGTAGAGGTTCTGAGAGGTGAAAAAAAAAGTGTTCGAGCCTGCACAGTTTACCAGATGCTTTCATATTGCCCAAATGGCTTATGTTTTAATAAACAGGTGTCAGCACATCTCTATTTTCTACTTGGTAGAAGTAAAGCAGCTGATGATGAACCTGTCAGAGACTCTCAATGAACTTCCTGAGAAGTTCCCTTGCAGTAACTTCCCTGCCAGAACAGGCGCCGTCTCCCAGGCTGCATCGTGCAGGCCGTGTCTGTCAGCACTAACGAGCTCTTTTCTAGCCAAGTCCAAATGAGGGAGGAGAAGATCCAAACACAATCGAAGTCACATCAACACCAAATTGCAGGAGGAAAAAAATAAAAAGATATTGTGTTAAGCTAAGTCTGGTATTTGCTAAATAAGAGGTTGTCAATAAATATTTATTGATTCATTCATCAGGCCAAACTGCTCACTGAACCTCCAGCAAAGAAATATTGATGTTCTTTTTGGAAACCATAATGAATTTATGTTCCTTAAAAAAAATTCATTTTTTTATTTGAAAGTCAGATTTACAGAGAGAAGGAAAGAAAGAGAGAACGATCTTCCATCTGCTGGTTCAATCCCCAAATAGCCACAATGGCTAGAGCTGACCTGATCCGAAGCCAGGAGCCAGGAGTTTCTTCTGGGTCTCCCACTAGAGTCAGGGTCCCCGGCCCCTGGACCATCCTTGACTGCTTTCCCAGACCACAGGCAGAGAACTGGATGGGGAATGAAAAAGCCAGTACGCTAAAAGGTGCCTGTATGGAATGCCACTTCTGGTCCCTGTTTTCTTTTATTTTATGAATTTGTAATGTAATTATTTGAGAGGCACACACACACACACACACACAGAGCTCCAGTTCACTGGTTCACTCCCCAAATGAATGAGGAGATGTTCATGGTGGCTGGGACGGACAAGTGGGAAGCCTAGAGCTTAGAACTCAGCCAAGGTCTTTCATTTAAGGAGTAGTGACCCCAATGCCTCGATTCGTCACTGCTGCCTCCTAGGGTCTGCACTAGCAAGAAGCTGGAGTCAGGTCACCAGGCTGGGTATCCCCTATAGGCACTCATACTGTAGGAGGTAGGTGTTTCAACTACCCACCATGAAGTGATACTGTTCAAAAAGAGACAATGGGGGATTCATCCATCCTGCCTCCTACACAAGGGCCTTTATCTAATGTCTACTTTTTATATTAGCAACTCATGGAGAGAGAGCGGAGTCTGTGAAGTCAGAGTGATGAGGAACCTGTGTGATGCAGGCCAAGCCACAGTTAGGTGTGTTTCAATGTCGTCATCTGCAAGATGCAAACAACAGTGCTGGCCTCCGGGGCTATTGGGAGTTAATGAAATAAAGCAGGGTAAGCAAACACTCCAGAGAGGGTCCTTGTCCTACCTGGCCTCGCCCAGTACCATAAATCTGACTTCTGGACTTGCTGTGGGGAGGTGGGAGAGATGTAAGAGCCACAGTTCCTGAAGGTCTCAGGGAGGGCTCAGAGGAGCCCTGCCCACTGCCCACTGCACTCCTGGGGCAGGATGCCCACTGCCAGCAGCGAAGAAGGTCCCCAGCCTGCAGCCTGGCTCCATGGGCGGTAGGAAGTGGACTGCTTTTCAAATTGAAGAGTGAGACTCCAACCGCTGCAACACGTAAGCAGGAAATTGACATTCTTGGATACAGGAGTCCTGGCCCTTCTGTCCACTGTCACGTCAGGAAGGCTCTAGGAGGGGTTCCTCTCTGCCCTCCAGGAACCTGGGCCTGCACCCCTGTCACTGACCTATCGTCAGATCTCAACAAGTTCTTTACTGCTCCTTTCTAAAGCTTTTTGTCTTTGAGAGGCAGAGACAGAGAGAGCTCTCCCTCACAGGCTCTACCCCCAGATACCCACAAGAGCCAGGGCTGGGCTAGGCTTGAAAGCAGGAGCTTCAAATTCAACCCAGGTCCCCATGTGGGTGTCAGGAAGCCAAATTCCCTGAGCTGCCCTGCTGCCTGGCAGAATCTGCCTAACGCAAAGCCAGGGTCAGAAGCCAGAACAGAAATCAAACCCAGGTCCTCTACGAAGAAGTGAGGACACGGGCTGGTGCTTTGCCTAAAGATGGCAGCTCTGGCATCCCATGTGGGAGTGCCTCAGTTCCCAACACAGGCCCCTGATTCTAGCTTCTTGTTAATGCAGTCCCTGGAAGGCAGTGGGGATGGCTCCCGGGTCAGGTTCCCACCGCCACCACCATGACCACTGCCGTGTCACGCTGGAAACCTGAATGAAATTCTCAACTCCTGGCTTGCACCCACTTTGAGTTCTGCAGTGTGTGTGTGTCTGCTTCTCAAATAAATAATTAAAAACATAACAGTGACAGGAATACAAACCAATATTCTACTGTCATAACTACACTCATTGTGTGACTGACACATAGTAGTGGGCCCTTAGGGAACGGCTGAACAAGGTGCTCTCCCCACAACCCTGTAAGGCTGGATCCAGACAGCACCTGACACGGTGCTCATCTCCTGAATTCCGGTGGGGAGACGGAGAGAAGAAAAACAGCAACATCATATTTTACCTGCCTATCATTATATCTCTGGCCAAACGAAGCTGAGAGAATAATGGAAAGCAGACAACAGGGCTACTAAGGGGGAGAGCTTAGCTAGAAGCCACAACTTCTGCCTTCCGATCCTATGTTATTCCCACAGGGGTACAAGTGCCTCGACTTTCCAGGAATTTGACTGTAAGATGCGGGAGGCAGGCATAGATCCTCATCCTCCTCCTTCTTGAAGGTGTGCTGCTCTCGGTCTGGGGCATCGGGAGCGGGCGGGGTGGGGGGGGCTGCCCCTTTAAGGGTTTGGCGTCCTGAGCATCAGACTCAGGCGATGCTGGATTCGCTGGGCACACAGAACTGGGCTTGCTTTCCTTCATGGTGGAACACCCTGACGGGGGGAGTCTGCAGGGTTCCCCTCTGCCAAGCCCAGCTTCCTGGCTGGCCGTTTCCTCCCACCTCTCCAGCCAGGCTAGGGTGACACAGGTCTGGGTGCACCACGCCGCTTCCCAGTGCCTTGATGAAGCATGTTTAATCTTCCACCCAGATTATTTAACCTCAGCATCCTTGTTAACAAACAGCCATTATTAAGGAGATAGGAGACCACATGAGGTGGACTTCTACAGACAATGCAAGCTGCCTCTGCCGGCCTCTCTGCCAGCAGATTCAAAATTCTCAGCCATCCAGCCTTCCCAGCCCTCCTGTACCAAAAACACCGAGCAGAGCTCAGGATGGTTCTGGGCCCTTACCACGACCTGGGGTGTGCGCTGGAGACTGAACCTAGGTTACACCGAGCTAAGGCTCTCCTTCCCCGCCTCGCTGGCTGGTTGGCTCGTTCCCCCAGGGGATTGTTCCAGTGCGTTATAAATTTTACCTTTCCAGCGTGCAGGAGCAGCGAGAGGAGGCTGTGTGTCCCAGCTCCGGGCCTGCGTGTCCCCAAGGACACCAATTAAAGGCGCTAATTGGACAGCAATACATCAAAGTCATTCCCGGGAGTGGGTCCTCCAAGCGCCACGAATCCGTTTAGCTGGGCTTTTGTTTCAAACCAGAAATACAGCGGAAGAAGAAGGAGTGGGGGCTACAGGTCCAAGAGGAAGGGACCAGCGCACAAGCTGTCCCCGCGTGGACGCCACCTGGTCCATTGGGCCTCTCCTTTCAGCCTCCGCCCAGGGAGCTGCCTTTCCCGCCATCTCTGCCTCAGGTCATTTTAAAGGCAGTCCCACTCAGCTCCCCGGCACACCCGAGCAGCAAACGCACCTGCCAACGCGCAGCGTTCTGGTCTTTCTCTCCACCCGCTGAGCAAGGGGAAGCGGACAGTGGCACCTGCCGCCTCTCGTGGGGCCTAAGAGGGACGACCACGGGGATCTGACCCACCCTACCCCCACAGGAGGAGCTACTTCAAGACACGGGAAAAGGCATTTGGGAGGGTGGGGCGGAGAGGAAAGCAAAGCCCTCTTTTGGGAGAACGGTGGGCTGCCCAAGACCCAGGGCACCCAGGCCAGGCAGTAGCAATCCGATTCCAGAACCCAGTCGCGCTCCCCGGGAAGGAGACAGGGCAACTCAAACGGGTTCCCTCTCCTCCGCCAGCCGTCGGCCTCGAAGGAGGCCGAATTACAGAGGACTGAGTATGGAAATCACCAGCAACCCCCAGCCTGGGCGCGCGACAAAATCTCTCCACTTGCTTCACCCAGGCCGTAGAGAGTGCCCGGTGGCCGCTCGAGAGTGGCGGTCGGACCCACACTGGGCCAGAGATCCAGGCTCGCAATGGGACGTCCTGCACTGGGCCTCGATTGGAGGCTACTCCTCGCGCTGTCCATCCTGGGCCACGCCCGGCCGCGACAGAGGCTGGGATTTCCAGCCGGCGTTGGGAATTCCGATCCGGCCCGGGTTGGCGCTTCCGGCCGCATGCCCGGGAATGGGGTGGGGGTGGAGGCTGGGCCTCACCTGCGCCCAGAGGAGCTCAAGAGCTCAGGCTGCCGCACCCTGCATTCCGCGAGGGGGGTGGTGAGCGTTTGAGGTGGGGAGCCAGATGGGAAGGACTACTTTTGATCGCATTCGTTACCGACCCCAGCATTTGTTTTCCATTTTATAAACGCTTCCCTTTAAGTAATTGTCCCTGTTAACAGCGTATACCTTTCAGCAGCGCTGGCTGCGCTATAAATAATCTCGATGAAGATGCAGGATACGACTTTCACAAGATTGGACAATTGATTCAATCTGTGACCCACGATCGCGAATAATATTGGAAGGCTATTTAAACAGATGAAGGCCTAAATTGTCTTGCTTGTATCTGAATTAATTTCTCATTCATCATCATTACGAAGTGATTGGTCTATTCAGGCTCCTCAGCCTGCTGGAACGGAGCGGGATTTAAATGAGATTGTAACACAATTTAAATGCTTGCCGGCTTTAACGAGGCCAATTGAGCAGCTGCAATAAATACAAATATTTTTCTAAACAGTCTTGTTTTAAATAATTACTTAATGCTTTCATGTTATTTTTAAGTGGCAATCTTTCTCTCCTGCCTGGAATATCACACGCTTATTTGCTGAGAAGGCAATTTTGGAAACGACTTGGTGTTTCTGTTTGCTTTGTCAACAGTAAAGATGCGTTCCTGGTTAGTTTCAAGGGTTTTTTCCTTGGGCTCTGTATTTCCGAGATCCCATAGCTGGCAAACTCTGCCTTAGTTTTGCCTCAACGCAACCTCTGCAGCAGCCCCGAGAAGAAGCGGAGTGACCAACTGAATCTAGCCCGCTGCCTCAAGGCGCTCAGCTGGGTGCACATTAGCTGCTTCCCACAAACGAATCCAAGGGATTGCTCTTACAAACGACATCCTGACACGCAGCGTCGTTTCTGATTTGTCCTGATGACGGTCATCATCTTGTACAAATCAGAATTCCAGCCGATCCCAAAGGTGTCCCTTAGGATGTCCCATCTTGGACCCTAACTGCACTGGCCTACAGCTGGCTGGGGATGTCTTTGTTAAGGAGCAGAAAGAGAAGGGGGCGAGTACCAAAGGCAAAGGAGGGAGCGGGGAGATTATCAGAAGCGATCCCCCTGTTTTGAGCACCTTCTCACAGCCAGGTGCCTGCCTCTCTCCCTACCACGCGACGGTGATGCGAGAGAAGACGTGGAAGGCAGAGCTCTTCCCGTTGGATCCGAAATCTGCCAAGTGTCGTTGGTGACCACCACTCTCGCTCCGGCAGACGTCTGGCACTGGCTGTTTCCAGGTTTGAGAGATAATAGAAGCGTCGGAGCAGAAGCTTAAGGACAAAAGGATTCTTGGAACTTTCCTGAAAAGGCTGGCTTTGGGAGTTGCCTTGGGTGGGGGAGGTAGGGACTATCTAAGGCCCCAGCCCCCCTGGGAAGCCTAAGGTAACGGGAGTGCATTCTAAATCTTTTCTCCCTGGGTCTAGAACAAGGAGGACCCCATGTCTGAACTGTGTGGGTGCAGGGTTCAAACCCAAGTAAATGGTGCTGATGCGGTGGCCAGAGAAGACCCTCAGCGAGGCATAGCACAATGGGGGGATATGATCAAACTGAGGAAAGTGAGGCAAGACAGAAAGAAACAAGTGATTGACTGTGGAACTGGCTAATTTAATCCCAGAGTTAGGGAGTTGCTGGCCAAAATCATTTCGTCTCTGCCCAGCTCATCCTCTTTATCTTGTTGTTTAAAATGAGCATTATCCCAAACATATGCAATGCAATCAGTTTGGTCACACTTACAAGAACACGCTTTAATAAGGCAATCAATCACACGCTAACAAGCAGGCGACGGCCCGGCACTTGGGCTGCAAGGAGACAAGGCCTGCCGTTCTGGGCAAACCCAGGCTGGCACTGAACCCTGCTCCCCCCATGTGCCTGCCCAATTGGCCTGGCTAGCATTGGGGAGGAGCCACGGAAAAGTGTAAATGGACGGTGAGTTGTTGGTGGGCTGCAAGGCAGGTGGAAGCAAGCAAGAAGAAGCCGGTGCTGCTTCAGCAACAACTCTATTTTTCCGCCTGCAAAATGGGGTGGAGATGGAGCAAAGCCAAGTGCAGGTACTCAAGAAAGTTGCAGTGCAATGCAATTCCAGGCCCTGTTGCCTAGCCTTCCCTTTTCACAGGGGAGAATACTGAGGTTGTAGAAAAGCAATGCCTGCCTGCTTCACAGTCTGCTCCAAGTCCTCCTCACCACCACTACCCCAATGCCCCAACGAGGGCACCTTAAGTCCCAGCACGCAGGTTTTTGGTTGGCGGGGGGGGGGGGGGGGACTGGGTGGAAAAAAGGAGTGCCTGGCGCCAAACCGCAAACCTTGGCAAAAGGGAAAATTCATTATGAAGTAATGAGTAATTCCTCCTGGCAAGATGTATTGTTATATCTTCCACTTCAATTTGGAGGGAGAGAGGCTCAATTACCCAGAAAATACAGTCAATTAAAGGCTGCTGATTGGACACGAGGCCGGATCATCGATCTTGTACTTTCCAATATTGCTGCAGACACCTCATTTTCCCTCCCTATTAACTGAAAATACGCCTGGCATTAAGGCTACCCGCAGCCCATTTACCTGTCGCAAGCAATCTCTGCCCAATGCGGAGCGACTGCAGAATTTGCCCGGATTTGGCACTTAGGAGTTTCCAGCTGCAGGGACCTGATCAGATCTGAGGGTGAAGGTGCTGGAAAGGAAACCTCCTGGCAACATTTTGCTTAGGGAAGTGGCTATAGAGCACAGGAAGCCTCTTGGTGTCCCAGCCATTCACAACCTCCTGGCTCCTTGCAGGTTGCCCACTCCTGTACCCTGTCTAAGTGAGGATGAGCTGTGCCCACCAGCAGGTGCATGCCCAGCCTGACTGGCACACTCAGCTCCAGGACCCTGTCAACTTGGGTTAGGGTGACTACAGCCCAGGTTGTTCCCTTTCCACCAAAGGAATGGGACAGCTGGGCAAGGACAGCACAGGGTTGGAGTGTGGGGACGTTTATCTTTAGGGGGCTGGCTCTTAGCATGCTCACAATGGTAGGACGCATGCACTCCAGGGAGCCTTGCAGCCTGCCACGTCCACTGCCATGTGGGATCCCGCCTGGAGCCTGCCAATGCCCCACACGGCCTAGGAGACTGGGTCTGTGGTCCACCTTTGAATGCCTTCTTTACCCACACCCAAACTAGCTAGCCAAATTAGCAGTTCAAAATAACTCTAAATGCCACCTACTGCCTAAAAACAAACAAAAAAATGTTAATGCTAAAGTGAGAATCACATCCAGCTTTTATTGCAATGTGGTTAACAAATCGTAACAGCAAATTCTTTGGGCTTCAAAGGAAAGCCCCCAAACCAAGCAAATTCAGCCCCTCTCAACCAGGAGTAAAACTTGCATTTGGGGTAAAAACAAATGTAGTTCTCTTCTTATCCCCAAAAACCGACTGCGAGAATGGTGTGGAAGTGAGAGCTTGGAATGGCTCCCAGACACCCGGTGAAGACCCGGGGGAGAACCTGTTTGTCCGGAAGGGGCAGACACCATCACCCGCTGGGGTCTGAAAGTCAAGCCCCAGTGGCAGTTAGGGAAGAAAGGGACAAGATGGAAAACGACACAGACAGCCCTGCTGAACTGAAGGTGAATGGCACAGAATGCAAACCGCCTCTAATTTGCCTGCAGCCGCCAAGGGAGGGAGGTGCAGGCCCCACTCCTGAACTCTTCCCTGGGCGCCTTGTTAACCACAGCTCAGCAACTCTGGGCCTCGGCCAGCCGCACCGTGGTGAGCACGATTATACATTCAACATTCAAAAATCCTCCTCGCTCACACACAGCGCTTACTAATCAGGGTGTGTGCTGGGCCCAGGGAGAGGAAGCTTGGACTCAGAGAAGCTGCTCAGGGGCCCTGGGGTACCCAGGGGAAGGCAGCCTCCCTAGGAAAGCCAGATAAAAAGGAGAGTGGGTGGTGAGTGTGTGTGTGCGCGCGCGCGTGCGTGGGCGCAGTTGCAAGGTGAGAGGCACAGCAGCGGCCAGCAGCACTGGGGTGGGGAGGCTGGAGGGAGCTCCGGTACTGGGAGATGCCCGGATCATGTAGGCTGGCAAGAGCGAACAAGGGCACCTGGCTAAGGGGACAGGGTTTTTCTCAATCTTTTTTCCCCTGCTTGGCTAGGGTCTTGGAACACACGAGCCCCTGGTGAGGACCAGGCCTTGGGCAAGCTGGCAAAGTTCCACCTCCACCTGCTCTGCACACATAGTACTTTGTCACAGCAATTTCCCTTTCCAGCGCTAGGGCTTGCCCCCTGCAGGGAAGGGGCCCCAGGGTGAGGAAGGGCTAGGAGACTGTAGTGCCAGCTACAGGGCTAAATATCGGTTGCTGTTGGAGGCACGGCCTCAACCCAACCCCCCAACCCCGGGCTGGTGGGTCTAAACCTCAGCAGGCAGCCAGGCCACTCTAGCTCCCCTCGCACCCAGTAGATCTGGCTCCCAAACGTGTTGGCCACAGCCGTCCGGGGGAATCTCAACCCTTGAGGCTGTCCGCAGGTCCTTTGCGACCCTCCTCGCCCTCCACTCCCCTCTGTGTCCTAAACAGACTGAAGAGGGGTGCTGGCTGGCCAACCTCCTGCAGCATCACCATCACCACCACCACCACCACCACCGCCGCAGACATCCTGGAGCCGGCAGCCCGCAGGCGGCCCCTTATCTGGTGAGAGGCACCTCCTCCCTCTGGTCCAGTGCCACGGAGGAGGCCTTGCTGAGCGCCGAGGGCGCGAAGGTGAGGAATGAGTCCGAGCGGGAGGTAGAGGCACAGGTGAAGTCCGCGGCGGCAGCTGCAGCGGCGGCGGCCCGGGAGGCCAGCCCGTTGGCGGGGCCGCTGTGGCAGGCAAGGCAGGAGCAGGGGCCGCCGGCAGAGGCGCCTAGTCCGTGCGCCGGGCCGGGATACAGCGGCGGGTGACGGAAGGCGCACAGCAGTTCTGGCCGGGGATAGGGCTGCGAGAGCACGCGAAACGTGTCTAGCGGGCGCAGTGGACCGCTGAATGGCGAGGCGGCGGCTGAGGCAGCGGAAGCGGCGCCCAGGCCCACGGGCGAGTAGTAGGGCAGCGGCAGGTGCGACGGGAAAGGGTAGGGCAGGCCGCCCGCGGCCGCCGCGTGGCTCATCATGTACGTGTAGAAGGCCGGGTCGGCCGGGTGCGGCCACGTCATGGCCAGACGCTGCCGCTTGTCCTTCATACGCCGGTTCTGGAACCACACCTGGGGAAGAGGAGCGTAGCGCGTTGGCCAAGGCGCCCAAGGCCTAGAGCCTCTGGGAGGAGGGAGATGACCCGAGGCAAGGCGGACCCCAGCTCGGTGAGAGCAGGACTAGACCCCTTGGAAACAGATCCAGGAAGTGACTCCAGACCCCCATCTCTCCTTCCTTAACCCACGTGGCCTGGACCCCTGGGGTGCCGGAGCCTGGCTGGTGTGGGTGAGGGGTTGGGGAGGGACCGGTCAGGGCAGTTGGCCAGCAGCTGTTCCCAGTAACGCAGTCCTGTCTCAACCCTGTGTTGGGGAGCGTGTGTCCCTCACCCAGGTGCTTCATCCCCGTGGTGCATCTGTCTCTGGAAGGGGATGGGATCCACCTGGAGGCCCTGAAGGCCGCCTGGGAACAGTCAGCAACGGCAATCTGCGGCGCCAGGCTGGGGATTTACTTCCTGCTCCAGGGGCGCACACCCGCCTCGGCCCATACCTTAATGGTGGTTTCGGGCAGGTTGAGGGCGGCCGCCAGCTCGCAGCGTCGTGGTCTCGAGACGTAGTTCTCCCGATAGAACTCCTTCTCCAGTCGCGCGATCTGCTCCCGGGTGAAGGCGGTGCGGTAACGGCGCATCTGATCACTGGCGCTGCAGGCCAGAGAACTTTGGGAGCCGCCACCACCTCCTACTCCTCCACCGCCGCCACCAGCGCCGCCGCTCTTGGGGACCTCGTTGGTACTATTGGGACTGCCGGCTGATGCCTCCGAGCCGGGCCCTGTGCAGGAAGGCCAGAGAACACACGTGTGTGTGCAAGTGCTTACACACCCCCCACAGGTGGGGCTAAAGGCCCAAGGTGTGAGGGGACACACGGCTCTCGTGAAGGGGCTGGGGATGTGGGATGAGGCCTGCTGGGCCTGCAGTTTGGGAAGCCTGGTTCTAAGGCGAGCAGGGTCTGGTGGCTCCCAGGTGCTCAGGCAGGATCCAGGTGCGGTCTCTTTCAGCTTTCTGCCTAGCACCTGCAGGGGTGGGCAAAGGTGTACTCCTCTGGCAGGCCAGCATGCCAGAGCCGTGGGGAATTGGCTGCAGGATGCCAAGCATGCCTTGCTTCTGGGTGTGCCAAAACAAATGTGAACAGGCACACACTCCGGGCACGGCTGGGGCATCCCAGGAAAATACACTTGCTCACCGAAGCATCTTATGGTCAAACCTGGGTTAAAGGGAATAGATGGGCTGGAGCAGGTGTACTCACAGGTGTTGGCTGCCAAGGCCAAGGGGGCGGCTTGCTGGCTCTCCCCTGACGCTTGCTACCAACTCCCACAGCTTTCTGCATAAGTGTCAGCCAGAGGGTCTCCCTCCCAGTACCCACCCACCCCCCAGCCCCAGCACAGTGTCCTTTCCGGGTCATCCACCCCCACAGCTATCAACCCCGGATTGGGGAGGGGCAGTGTGAACCGGGCCTACCCCCAGGGAAGGGTGGTACTAGGGCCCCCTGCAGCTCCTTTTCCTTTGGGTGAAACAGTGGGACTAGCGAAAGAGGGGGGGCGGCGTTTTCTGCCTTTTCAAATGCAACCGGAGACCAAAGGCAATTAGACCAGTGGGACCATTTCCGACCTGGCGCCGCCGAGCCCGGGAAGTGACAAGGTAATTTGGACCTCTGACCGACGTGCAAACTGGTCCGGGGGCTGCAGCGCCCAGGCGGCCACCGCCAGCCGTGGTTTTACGGTCCTTTATGGACTCTTAGCTTCCGCGCCTGGATGCGCCTTGCACCCCAGCAGCCGCAAACTGCCCGACTCGCGTTTGATCTGGCCCTCCCCCGGGAGAAGGCGTCTAAGGCGCGCAATGCAAGGCATTCCCACAAAACGCTGGGGCGGGAGGCTGGGGTGCTCCGAACCCCCCAAGCCCAGAGCTGGCGATCCCTTCCCCCTTCTCCATCGCCCCCCCAACAAGGCACGGTTGTCACGCTCAGTCCCACCAATGTCAGAACACACTGGGAGACCCCCGCCAGAGCACCGAGAGCGCGACAGAATGAACTCAGGCGGGTCCCCCAGCCATCCTGCCCAGTGGAAAGGGGTCCTCCTTGCTGGTTCGAGCAAGAGGGCAGAATGTGCAGGGGGTGGCCTGGGGTGGGGGTGGGAGGGGGGCCGAGGGGAAAGGTGGCTACCTTTGCTGTGCTGATACTCCGCGTTTCCAGCGGCGCAGTCCGGGGTGCAGCTCACCTCGATTTCTTCATAGAAATCCGACTCTGTGTCCGAGCTACTGGGCTGCCCCTGGCCAGAAAGGCTGTCGGTGGAGGGGACAGGGGGGCCCGGGCCAAGCATGGCCGCCCCTGCTGCCCGCGGCTCGGAGCCCAGCCCCGCCGCGCCTCCTGCGAGTCCCTCCAGTGGCTCCTCCTCTGGGCCTCCCCCGCCGCGTTCCCGGGCCGCTGCAGGGCCCGCCCGCGGGCTCAGGCAGCCCCGGGGCACCATTTTCTCGGGGGGCTCAGGCAGCGGGCTGCCCACGGCTTCGGACAAACTGGAGACCCTCTTGCCAACCAAAGTGCCAAGCTGGCCCCCATCCAGAAACATAACCATGTCCTTGCGGCTCTCCATCCTGGGGTTCTCCGGAGGCGGGGGCGGGGGGGAAGCCCCAGCGAGCTCCTGACCCCCCCCCCCCCGGCTCCCCGGGTGTCCAGAGGCCGGAGAGATCTTAGCTGCCGGAGGAAGGAGGAGAGGCCCCGGAGAGTAGAAGGGCTTCGAGCGGTCCCGGAGCGCAGTGTAGACGGCGACCGCGGAGGTGGCAGCGGGGAGCCGGGGTCACCTTGTGATGCGAGTGCTCCAGCGTGCCGCACCGCCTCTGGGAGGAAGCCCCATTGCCCTCGTCTTTCTAAGCTGTCATCCTCCCGCTGCAATCGTCATTACAGTACCGCTGGTGACGCCACTCGGCGAGCGCGAGCGGATAAATAGAAACGTCTGCCACGGCGAAGATGAAAGGAGCCCGGCGGCTAATGGCTCGGCAGTGATGCGCCAGGTGTGGGCCTCGCTCGAATGGGGTGGAGAGTGTGAAAACAGACAAGAGACACACACCCTGGGAGAGGGCGACTGCGGCGGGCAGAGGGACGCGAATGGAATGCCGCAGGCAGACCAGAGGGAGCGGCGGGCTCGGCGGGGGCACTGGGGGCGCGTTTTGCATTTGTCTTTTATTGTTGTTTTGACTTTTGTTTTCTTTACTTGGTGCCTCCGTCCGACTGGGGCGCGAGAATCTCTGGCTGCTTTCTGCAAGTGTGAAGGCCGCTTAGGAGCCTCGATTCTCTCGGCATTATTATTCCTTGTTCCTGCCCCCACAGCACCCCCGGCAGATAACCTCCTGAGTCGCTTTCTAAGTCGTTTTTCCATTTTTTGCTTTTTTACTAGCGCCCAGAATCTTATTCCCTTTCCCCCACCCCAAGTTGTCTGGGGCATCCTTTTCTTCTCCTTTCTACCCTCTTTGCCTCCTTCCTCCTGGAAACCAAACTTGGCATTTTTTTTTCCCTCAGTAAGCAAGAGTGAAATGTCTGGATATTTTCCTCTTAAAACCCGGGAGACCTGGAGGGCGGGGAGTTATTGGTTATCAACTCAAGGTGTTCACTGAAGTAGTCGTTTTCTCCCCTAGCCCATGTAGTTGACCTGGAACGTTCCAGAACCCGGCTTGACCTCAAGGTGGCTTTTGCAGAAGAGATCACGTTTTCGTTTGCTTCGGCGTCGTCTGGGCTTCAGGTATGTGGGGAGGGGAGAGGCACTACGGGTGTGGTGGCTTCCCCCCCTTTCTTGCCCGTATTTTAAGGTATTCGTTGAGAGTCAACGAATTCTCCTGGAATCAGGTTTTTCCAGTGAAAGGGAAAGGCTGACGTGACCCACACCGTTGTGGCTGAGCAGGAGGGCCCTGACTGGAGGCAGGTAGTAGCTTCCATCTGAGCACGTAGGGCAACAGTTGACAGTACCTGAGCTCGCAGTGTTAGGGTTCTGCAAGGCTCACCTTGCAGGACCCTCTTCCATGCCCGACCCCAAAAATGGGTGATGCTGGGGTCGGGAGATAGGTCATAGCAATGGAGGTGAGGTGCTGGCAAGTGTTTACAAGGCAACCAAACCCCATGGCAGAGCTGGAGAAGGGGTGGATGGCTTGGGGGTCTGCTTACAGGGAAAGGAACCCTTGTGGGGCCAGGCCGGTGGCCTGAGGGTGGGAGGTGGGTGTCTGTGTTGTCCAGCTCCTCCTCAGGAACTCCTAGCCCTAAACCTCCAGCCCTGCCCACCTGCCCAACTCCTTCCCTCCCGATGCTCTGACAAAGCGCCCCTCGGACCCCCGCAGGGCAGTCGGGTGTCTAAAGAACCTTTCTCTGCCTCCCCCACTTCCCTTTTGCCTCCCACCTTGCGCTCCTTTCCTTTCGGTGTTTTATCCCGTGGACTGTGCAAATGGTGGAAGAAACTAGGAGGTCAAGGAAAGACAGAAATTCCTTTCTATTCCATCTTTTAGATGCCCACCTGGGATGGAGATGGGAGTAGGGGATGGTGAAACCAGGGTGACACATCCACTTGGATCACTGTCCAGTCCCTGTGAGTCCCCAAACCAGTACCTGTCCAACACTGCTAACCCCAAATTCTGAGAAAATGCATACTACGTGTGACTGAGAGCATGGCCTCTGCATCACTGTGCTTCCGAGCTGTCCTGGGCTCCAGCACACTCAAGCCCTTCCCCAGCCGCAGGCAGATACATCCTGGGAGGCACCTGCTCCTAGCTCTCAGTCCGTGTGCCCAGCTGGGAGCCGCCTCAGGAACCAGTCTGCAGCTCCAGCACTGAGCTCCCCAGGGGTGTTGGGCCGCTCTCACGGCTGCCTTGGGGGCGGCCCCTCACCCCTATTCTGCCACCCCCACCTGCTAAGGGCGGGGTCTCCAGAGGAACTCCAGTCTCCCTGCCCCGCCCTTAGCTTTGCATTCTATGGGCAAGTTCTCCGTTTGATCCTTTCTTCTCCCGCCCGTTTTCCCCAGAGATGAAAGTTAGTAGGATCGAGAGATCAAGGGGCGCCACCCAGCCTCCGCCCGCGGCCCAGCCCGGACGTCACAGGGAGGGGGCGTGAAGCCCAGACTCAGCTTCTGGGAGAGGGGCTACCTCTGAGGCTCCGAGCTGATTGTTCACTGATAGCCCCCCTCCGCCCACCTACCCAACCCTCGGTTTTTGCCATCTTTAAGTCTTGTTGAGACCCCAGTGCGTGGAGCAAGATAATGTCAGCTCTCGCAAAAAAAGAAAAAAAAAACAAAACAATATCAGATGAGAAAAAAGGGGAGGGTTAGTGGGAGGAAGAGGAAAAGAGGAGGAAGGTGAGTGCAGACCCCGCCTTTTGTCTTTCGTGGGTTTGGATCGTGCGTGAGGAGGGTTGCAACAGCATGGTCTTCTCTGTCTGGAGGGCTGTGTGCTCCAAAGGAAAAAGTCGGAGAACGAAGGAAGTCCCCGCCGCGACCCCACAACAGCCGGGAGGGGGTGGCAGCCCCCGAGGCAGGCTCCCCGCGCCTCCCCCACCCGCTTCTCACCTCCCCTTCCCTGCAGGCCTGCAGCCCCCGTTCCCCCTGGGGAGCCCGGGCTGCGGGGCCAGCCGGCTCCTCTGGGATTGAAATTCCCTGAACTTCAAAAGCGCCGGGTCCCGCTTCCGACCGGGCTGGGCAAGGCTGGGGGGTGGGTGGAAACCCTGGGAGGCGTCGCCTAGATTAGCTGTGCTTGTCGTTTAAAATGGAATCGGAAGTCAGGCCCGGGCCACCATATCAGCTGCTTGTCTTGACGGCTACGCTTCCCTCCCAGAAAATCCCGTTGGAGCCGTCGGCGGTGCCGGCACTGGGCTCCGGGGGGCGATGGTCCTGGACCGCCACCCCCTCACCCCATCACCACGGCCCGGCCGAGCCCGGGGAGCGAGGACCCGGCGTGTCATCGTCGTTGTCGGCGGAAACGGGACCGGGCTAAGAGTGCTTCTGCTTGGTTTCGGTGAAGCCCAAGAACAAAGGGCCCTGCCTTTTCTAAACAATGAGCGTCGCCTGGCTGCCGTGGATTTTGATCTTGGGCCCTCGCTCAGTTGACTCCCCTAGTCGGTGCAGCGGCTGTCGCCGTCCAAGTTTCCCCCGCGGCTGAGTCTCCCGCTGCGTCCTAGGCAGCCGCTCTGGAGCCTCGCGGAGCCCAGCGCCGCGGCGGGGTGCAGCCCGGGGGACCAGAGTCCACTGAAGGCCAGGCGTCCGCCAGCGAGCAGGGGGAGATAACGGCTGGAGGCGCAGCGGTGTCGGCGCGCACACCACGGGACGCTTTCTCCTTCAGACGGGTGGAAACTCGCACCTTGTCCCAGCCCTGGGCCGGTGGCCTGGGACCGGAAGCTGGTTACTTTCTGCACACCATCCCCTACCCCCGCCTCTCTGACGGCCCTGTCTCCACAGCTGACTGGGGGAGGGAGGATGCGCCTAGCCTTGCCCTCACGTACGTCTTTTTCCAGAAGCCCAGGTCCCCACACCCACCCCTGACCTGTCCCATCGCTGGGGGGAGAACCTCCCCAGACAGGGTTTGCACCTGCCCGCATGGAGCAAGGGAAAAGTCTGTCCAACACCCAGGCACCCAGTCTGGGACACCTGCCCTCCCCTACACAGCACAGACCCAGGGATTCTTTCTTGCCCGTGATTGTCCTGAATTTGCTTTCTGACCAAGCACACCCACACACATTCCTTGTTCCTATCTATTAAAAAGCCTCACCATACTACAATGCCTTTTCTTTCCGCAGGTGCTGGGTGACCAGAAGTTTGATCCAAATGAGCAGAGTGTGTCCCAGACCCAGTCCTCCAGCGCCTACCAGGTCCTGGTCTGCCAGCCAGCCTTTATCATCAGTAAATCCCCTAACTCCCCTTAGGCAATCCTCAGCTCTTGCCCCCGGGCCTCTCAGAGTGTCCTGCCTACCCAGCTACACAACTAGAAGATTCCATGCCATCTATAGCGCTGAATGGCTCGGGGTTCACCCAGCTGGCCCATCCCTCATTCTGCCACCCCAGAGCACACACATACACAGAGGCAGTTGTAAACTTTCCGTTCTTTCTCTTTCTTTTTTTTAAGATTTCTTTTTATTGGAAAGACAGGTTTACAGAGAAAAGGAGAGACAGAAAGATAGTGCATATGCTGATTCACTTAAGTGACCACAACGGCCAGAACTGAGCCAATCCAAAGCCAGGAGCTGCTTCTGGGTTTGCCATGTGGATGCAGGGTCCCAAGGCTTCGGGGGCATCTTCTACTACTTTCCCAGACCACAAGCAGGTAGCTGGAAGGGAAGTGGAGCAGCCAGTGTACAAACTGGTGCCCATATGGGATTCCGGCGCTTGCAAGGTGAAGATTTAGCCACTGAGCCATCATGCCAGGCTCATAGTTCTTTCTAGAACTCAACAGGCTCTTAGGAAGACATGAGGGATCAGCCCTCCATTACAGCTGAGAAACCTGCAACTTGGGCATGAGGCAGAGCCCTCATCCTGGCTTGTCCATATGGCCCCAGCAGCCTGCAAGGTTGGAAAGGTGGCCAATAGCCTCGCCTGGTGGGCTTTCCTTCCCAATGCCTCTCCCTCCCACGTGTGGCTCTTGGCCAGCCTTTTCTCCAGCTTATCATCAGGTTGAACTCCTAACCTGGGGTGAGGAGGAATAAGCAACCGCTTCCATTGAACTTGGAGGAAAGTAAATGAGCAAAGAGCTCCAAACCATTTAGAGCCTGGTTGTCTTCTGGGACAGGAACCAGAGGCTAGGAGGGGACAGCGCAGGGGCCTGTTGAAGGGCTGAGGGGTATCACAGATGCAGTCTGCAGGGTCTTGGTTCAGAAATGCCCAGAATGGCAATGCCATCCATTCTGGAGACAATGCTGAGCCCCCTTCCCCAGCAACCATGGGCAGGGGAGCTGACCCTGGCCTTGCTCACTTCCTGAGGCACTTGGTTCCGCTTCCCCTGGGTGTGGAGAGTCACACCACACCACACACACACACACACACACACACACACACAAGTACAATGGGTGTGCAGCAGTGCCAGGATGTCCTGCCTCCCCTGGCAGCTCCTTCCCTCAAATGTGTTCTCCAGGATTGAATGACTCAAGAGACAACACCTGAGAACCTGGCCAGGCCCTCCTCCCCTCCCCCCCCCCCCCCCCCCCCCCCGTGCTTGGACCCACCCTCTACACATGCTCTCCAGACCGTGGCCTTGCGTCTTGAGAGAGGATGGCAGGATGCATTGGGGCTGAATGTCCCTGTGAGGTTCTGTCACATGCCACACTTTGGGCGCCATTGCGGTGTGTGCTGGGAGAACACATCTTAGGTTTTAATGATTTTTTTTTTTCCTGGATTCCAATCTCTACAAATGGTTTGGACCCTCCTCCCACCCCGCAGCCTTGTCGCTCACGCTCAGGGACAAACACCAGCTCAGAATAAGAGAGAGCAGCGTGTGCACTGCCAGGATCCCAACTAAATGGAGTCTGCAACAAACAGGACTTCTTCCTTACAACGTTGCTGGCCCTAAACGGCACCGGATCCTCTTTCTCAGTCTCTGCTGGATCCTCCTTGTTTCCTTTTTGCTCTAGGTGCAGGAGGAAGGTGGACCAATCCCTTTCCCTCTCCCGGGGTCGCCAGGTTGATCCGTGAGAGGAGGGGCACCGTCCGGACTTGGACGGGCAGGGGGCCTGATTGGCTCCGCACCCCCTCCCCCGCCCTGGGGAGCCTGCTCAGCGTCTCCCTATCTGGAAACAACCTCCGTGGAAGGAACCCCGGGGAGCTGACTTTTCAACAGCACCCCCTGCCCCCCGCCAATGGGCTTCAGAGTCTGTCCGTGGGGTCGCGGAAAACAGACGGGCAGAGAGGCTGAGGGACTTGCCCAATGGCACACATCCGCAAAGAGACCTCTGGAGCCAGAAGTTTAACCCAAGTTGTCCAAGCCTCCAAGAACCAGATCCCCGCCCCAGCGCTTCCAGGGCCTGGACACCCAGAAGAACAACTGCGATGCCTCGGAACGACCGACGGGCTCGGACAGAGCCCACTTATTCCAGGTTGGTCGGGCGGGGGCCTGTCGGCCCATCGGTTAGTACCCCAACCGCTGACATCGCGGAGAGGATAGATAATTCGCAGGAACCGCCTCCGGGCACAGTGACGTGGAGGGACAGCCTGCTCCGGGTCCACTGGCCCAGCGGTCAAGACTCGGGGCGCACGAGTATCCCCAGCCCTGGGGTGGCGAAGGGTGGGTGCGGGCTCCGGAGACTGCTGCGGCCAAGGGGGCGCTACCGGCCTGGCACAGGACTGCGCGCACTCGCGGGGCCTGGCCAGGTGGCTCATCCCGTCTGCCTCTGCCCTTACTTGGGGAGGGCACCAGGCACAGCCGGGCGCCCCCCGCAAGTAGTAGCCTGGTAGCAAGCGGGCCACCCGCCCCGTCCTGTCCCCACGGCCCCTTCCAGCGTCCTCCGCCCCTCACTGCCGCGGCGACAAAGCGCAGCTTCCGAACTGCTGTCTTGGTGCGCCCCCCACTGCCGATCGCCAGAGGCGGAAGTCGCAGCGCGTCGCCGCGTCCTGGCTGGCCCGCATCCCGCCGCAGTGCCCGGGACATCTGCCCCAGCCGCGGTGACGCGAAAGCCCAGGGCCTTGATGTGGCAGGAAATTCCACTCCAGGCTACGTTGCAGTCCTAGGAGCTGGATCCTGGGAGAGATGGGTGAGGGGTCGCGCGACCCCTTGGTCCTGGCTCCCCCGAACTAGCAATAAACCGCGCGGGTTGGGGCTAAAGGGACCCATCCAAGCATTCAATTGCGACGCTATGCACCCTGGGCCGAAAGTCAAGGGATTGGGGGACCCCTATTCCTCCTAACTCCACGGTGTTTGGCCACCGCGTCCCGGGTCTCGCAAACTTCTGAGGTCTATTTACAAAGACAGCCTCACCATTGGCCTGTTACAGTGGTGTTTTGTGTGTGTGTGTGTTTTATTGGAAAAGCAGATTTGCAAAGATAAGTAAAGGGGCCCCGGCGCGGTGGCCTAGTGACTAAAGTCCTAGCCTTGAACGCTCTGGGATCCCATATAGGCACCAATTTGGGACTCTGCACCCGTGTTGGAGACCCGGAAGAGCTCCTGGCTCCTGATTTTGGATTGGCGCAGCTCCAGCCCTTGTGGTCACGTGGGGAGTGAATCATCGGATGGAAGATCTTCCTCTGTGTCTCCCCTCACCTCTATATATCTGCCTTTGCAATAAATCTTAAAAAGAGAGAGAGAGAAGTAAAGGCAGAGAAAAAGATCTTCCAGCCACTAGTTCACTCCCTGTGTGGCTGCAATGAGTGGTGCTGAGCGGATGTGGAGCCAGGAGTCTCTTCTGGGTCTTTCACGCAGGTGCAGAATCCCAAGGCTTTGGGCCATCCTCTACTGCTTTTCCAGGCCACAAGCAGGGAAATAGATCAGCCAGGATAGGGAACTGGCACCCACACAGAATCCCTGCACAGACAAGGCGAGGACTTTAGCCAGTAGGCTACCACTCCTGGCCCCAGGGCAGCTCATGAAGTAGGATCCTCACCTGGGAACTCCCTCGCTGTACACACGTTCCTGCATTTTGCAGGTCCCTCACAGCAGATCTGCTGGCAGCGGGTCCAGCAGTGTTTGAACAAGTCCTTTTAGGGCCTGAGATCCAGCACTCGAATGGATTTTGGTTCCTACTTTCCTAGGATTCTCCACTCTGCCTATTTTGTGAGAGTATACCTGCTTAAAACATCACCCAGCGCACAGGCTTATGCACCTGTTTCCCATATTTTTCTGCCCCTGTTGTTTCCACAGCAGCATCCCCAGGTATCTCTGATCTATTGATGTCATTATATAATTGACTGCTTGCCTGTCTCAGTCACTCTCCCACCTTGACACAAGGAAATTCTACTGCAGCAGGCTTGAAAACTGGTCAGACTCATGGTTCCTCTTACAAACAAGGCTCTGGGATGTGCTTGGCAAATCTAGTGCATTTGGGTAGCATGTCTGAGAACTTGTGTTCCAGCCTGCCGGAGTGATAACGAAACAGTGGGAAAAAGGCTAAGGGAGGATCCAGCGCGATAGCCTAGTGGCTAAAGTCCTCATCTTGAATGCCAAGGGATCCTATTTGGGTACTGGTTCTGATCCTGGTGGTCACGCTTCCCATCCAGCTTCCTGCTTGTGACCTGGGAAAGCAGTCAAGGACAGCCCAAAGCCTTGGGACTCTGCACCCATGTGGAAGACCCAGAGGAGGCTCCTGGCTCCAGGCTTCAGATCAGCTCAGCTCTGGTCATTGTGGCCATCTGGGGAGTGAATCATCAGAGGAAAGATCTTCCTCTCTGTCTCTTCTCCCCCTCTGTATATCTGTCCTAGCAATAAAAGTAAATAAATCTTTAAAAAAGAAGAGACAGCTAAGGGCATGGTTCGGGACTAGGCAAGGTGCAGCACAGAGATAGTGGGTTTGTTTGTTTCTGTTTGTTTTTAAATGATCTGTTTGAAAAGCAGTGACAGAGAGAGAAAGAAATCTTCCATCTGGTAACTGATTTCTCAGCTGGTTTCAGCACTCTGGTCTGGGCCTGGTCAAAAGCCAGGAGCTAGGAACTCCGTCTGCGTCTCCCACACAGGTGACAGGGTCGCGAGTACCTGGATTGTCTTCCGGCCTTTCCAGGCACCTTAGCAGGAAGCTGGATCAGAAGTAGACAGTGGGCCCAGTGCAATGACCTTGTGGCTAAATCCTCACCTTGCACAGGCTGGCATCCCATATGGGTGGCAGTTTATGTCCTGGCTGCTCCACTTCCCATTAAGCTCCCTGATTGTGACCTGGAAAAGCAGTTGAGGACTGCCCAAAGCCTTGGGACCCTGTACGCATGTGGGAGACCCCCAAGAGGCTCCTGGTTCCTAATTGGCTCAGCTCCAGCCTTTGCAGCAGAATGGAAGATCTTTCTGTCTGTCTCTACTTCTCTTTGTAAATCTGCCTTTCAATAAAAATAAATTATTAAAGAGAAAAAAGCAGAGCTGTCGAAATTCAAACAAGCTCTGTGGGATGCTGGAGCCACAAGCAGCAGCTTAATGCACCTCAAAATAGGATTTCTTCGGGCTCCCCAAGAACTGTGGGTGTAGACCCAGAAGGTTCTGCCAGCACCTCCTGCTGGCAGGATCTTAGAGTTCAGTTTCAGAATTTTTCTCTTTTTCTCTCTTTTGATTTTATTTATTTCATGACAGTTTAGTTGTCACTGGGGCCACCCATCCCCCTCCTCCAGCTACCTCCCCTCCCCACATCCAGTCTTACAATGTTTGTGTTTCATGAATTTTCACAAGTCCATCACGCTGCCACTGAAGCGTCTCCCAACAATGTAGGAGATTATCAGCCATTTGGCTCTGAGTCTATCCCTGCTTAGATTTTTTCCCCTTTCTTAGGGCTCATTTGCATTTTAAAGATAAATAGATTTTTTATTTTCAATCTACAGGTTCACTCCTCCAGTGTCTGCAGCAGCTGAGGTTTGGCTTGGACGAAGCCAGGAGCCCAAAACTCCATCCAAGGCTCCCACATAGATGATGGGGACCCCATAACTTCTCCATCTGCCATCTCCCAGGGCATGCAGTAGCAGGACATTCGCTTGGAAATAAAGGTAAAACAGGATCCCAGGCACTCTCATATGGGTTCCTGGCATCACAAGCCATGGTTTAACTCAATGTGCCACCAGGTCAGCCTCTTAACCATGTTGGCTGCTTTATGTATTTTGTGTCAGTCCTGTCAACACCAAGAGGGAGATAGCAGTGACAGTCATGATCTATCATCATCAAGGAGTTCTACAGCCAGAGATGCTAAATGAAGGAAGGGTTAGATACTTGATTAACAACATCAGTGTAGCAAGGGGCAGGCACTGCAGGTTAAGCTTCAGCTATTCACGCCTGCCTCCTGTATATCAGAGCCCTGGTTCAAGTCCCAGAACCTCTACTTCTGACCCTGCTCTGCTGCTGCACTGGGAGGCAGCGGACAATGGCCCACATACGGCTGCCTAGATGAAGTGCCTGGTTCCTCGCTTCATCCCCGCCCAGCCTTGGCTGCTGTGTGCATTTGGGAAATAAACCAGTGGGCAAGAGAACTCTCTGTCTCTTCCTCTGCCTGCCACCTGAAAAATACATAAATAAATCAGCATTAACAAGAGGACCATTAGTTAAGAAGGAAAGAAAAGAAAGATCACACAACGTGTCCCAGCAAAGGTGGAGCTTGAATCGATCACAGGGTCCGGCTTCTACTCACTGGCTCCACTGGAGATGTCGAGCTCTCATTCCCAAGGGGGATACTGAAAGGTCACCTGGATGACTAACTGAATACCTATCATCATAGACATCTGGGGGATCACTTCCTATTCAGGGAGCACTTTTACATCCTATTGTCCCATTTGGTTTCTTTTTTTAAAGATTTATTTTTATTACAAAGTCAGATATACAGAGAGGAGGAGAGACAGAGAGGAAGATCTTCCATCCGATGATTCACTCCCCAAGTGAGCCGCAATGGGCCAGTGTGCGCCGATCCGATGCCGGGAACCAGGAACCTCCTCCAGGTCTCCCATGCGGGTGCAGGGTCCCAAGGCTTTGGGCCGTCCTCAACTGCTTTCCCAGGCCACAAGCAGGGAGCTGGATGGGAAGTGGAGCTGCCGGGATTAGAACCGGCGCCCATATGGGATCCCGGTGCGTCCAAGGCGAGGACTTTAGCCGCTAGGCCACGCCATTGGGCCCTGATTTAATACTTTTATGAAGTCGAAAAAGAACGGCTGGTGACATAGAGCTCATTTTATTAGTTTACTTTTTAAAGATTTATGTGTTTTTATTGGAAAGGCAGATTTACAGAGAGAAGGAGAGACAGAGGGGAAAAAAGTTTCATCCGCTGGTGCACTCTCCAAGTGGTCACAATGTTGTAGCTGAGCCAATCAGGAGCCAGGAGCCTCTTCTGCATCTCCCATGTGGGTGCAGGATCCCAAGGTTTTGAGTCGTCCTCTGCTGCTTTCTTAGGCCATAACCCAGGAGCTGGAAGGAAAACAGAGCAGTCAGAATAGGAACCTGCACCCATATGGGATGCTGGTGCTTACAGGGGGAGGATTAGTCAATTGAGCCATTGCATGTGGCCCAAGACCCATCTTAGAGATGAAGTAAGGTCCCAAGATGGTGATTCTGAGCATTTTTTATTCCTCAGCTAATGAATGGCAAACCAAGGAACACTGTTGCTCCTTTTGACTTTTTGTCTTTGTTTCTCATTTCAGGTGCATACTTGCCCATCATCGCAGTCATCCTTATCTTCAACTCTCAGGCCCTTCAGGAGGACGTCCCTGCCCAGGGCTTTGTGTGTTTCCCTCCAAGGGTCCCTCTAGAAAGCTGCTGCTTCCGGTCTCCAGTTGAAGAAGCCAAGAGTTTGGAGGACAAAGGAAAAGCAGGCAGTGGTAAAATCCTATCAGCAGTCTGCATGTCTACATGACAGTGTGCTGATAATGCAAGCTAGAATGGTAGACCCAGCCTAATAGCTTTGTAGCTTCCTATACTTCAACTTCAGGATGTTTCCTGAATATTCCAAAGTCCATCTTAACTATTCTTGGGGACAAAAAGAAAGGTCAGTTTCAAAAACAGGCATGGAGGGGCAGGTGTTTGCTGTAGTAGCAATCCATATCACAGTGCCGAGGTTCAAGTTCTGGCTCCCCTCTCAATTCTGTATTCCTAGGAGGCAGCACATGAAGGCTCCAGTAGTAACCAAGTCCCTGCCACCAAGGGGGAGACGTAGACGGACTCTGGACTCCTGGATTGACCTGGCCCAGGTATTGTAGGCATTTAGAGCATTAACCAATGATGGCAATGCTTTCTCTCTTTCTCTAATACATAAATAAAAATATGTATTCGACAGGACCAAAGAAACCCAAAATCAGCATTTTCCTGTTTCTCCTTCTTAGGAAGGGGTTAGGGCACTTTTCTTTTTCCTAAAAAAAATATATATATACACACATTCATATACTTATATTTATATGTGTATATATGTGTATTTTACATATTTATATGTATATATATTTTTAGTGGAAAGTCAAATTTACAGAGATAAGAAGAAATAAAGAGAAATATCTTCTGTCTGCTGGTTCACTCCCCAAGTGACTGCAATGGGCCAGAGCTAAGCCAATCTGAAGTCAGGAGCCAGGAGCTTCCTCCAGGTCTCCCACACAGTTACAGGGTCCCAAGGCTTTGGGCCATCCTCGACTGCTTTCCCAGGCCACAGGCAGGGAGTTGGAGGAAAAGTGGAGCAGCTGGGATATGAACCGGCACCCATCAGAATCCTGGTGCAAGCAAGGTGTGGACTTTAGCCACTAGGCCACCATTCTGGGGCTGGGGCACTTTTATAAGTGACAACAGTCAAGCCTGGCGAGATAGTTCAATTAGCTAAATTCTCCATTTACAAATGCCGGGATCCCATATGGGCGCCACTTCACATCCCAGCTGCTCCACTTCCCATCCAGCTCTTGGCTTATGGCCTGGGAAAGCAGTGGAGGATGACTTAAAGCCTTGGAACTCTGCACCTGCATGGGAGACCTGGAAGAAGCTCCTGGCTTCAGTTCAGCTCAGCTGCAGCTGTTGTGGCCAGCTGGGAAGTGAACCAGTGGGTTAAGATCTTTCTGTCTCTCCTTCTCTGTAAATCTGCCTTTTCCATCAAAATAAATAAATCTTTAAAAATAAAAATCAATATATATATATATAATTTAAAAACCTAATGCCAGCATTATTCTTTTTTTTTTTTTTAAGATTCTATTTATTTTTATTGGAAAGGCAGATATACAGAGAGGAGGAGAGACAGAAAGGAAGATCCTCCACCCGATGATTCACTCCCCAAGTGAGCGCAACGGCCGGTGCTGTTCCGATCCGAAGCCAGGAACCCGGAACCTCCTCCAGGTCTCCCACACGGGCGCAGGAACCCAAGGCTTTGGGCCGTCCTCCACTGCCCTCCCAGGCCACAAGCAGGGAGCTGGATGGGAATTGGAGCTGCCGGGATCAGAACTGGCGCCCACTAGGGACCCCAGGACGTTCAAGGCAAGGACTTTAGCCGCTAGGCCACGTCGCTGGGCCCGAATATATATATATTTTTAAAGTGACAACAGTCAGGTCTGGATTATAATTCTTAAAACCGAAAGACCCAAGGTAACTCCAACAACTTTCCAGGCTTCCTTTTCTTCTCAGTACATCATAGCCCGATCTTTCCTGTGTGGGCAACAGAAACAGAAGGGGCCATGGGCTCTGGCTGGAAGCTGAGAAGCCCATTTGCCCATTCTCAGGTCTCCCAACTCTTGGAGTCTTCCTACTTGATGCATGGGGACCCCAAAGCAGAAAAAGTTGCAGCATCCGCCTGAAGTCCCCCAGCCAGTAAAGGAGAGTTCGGGGGGAATCCAGGAATTCCTGCAGCCAGGGACCCACTCTGGCTCCAGGCGTGGGTTATGAGCTCTTCCCATCCAGCAGGAGAAAGGCAGCACAAAGCTGCACAGAGCACAGGGAGGAGATGCCCTGATGCTCAATCCAAGAGGAAGGTCGATCCCAGGGAGTTGCATGAAGCTGGGGCTGGCCTGTGACTCCTGCCAAAATGGAATCTGCTCTCTAACGGGCTCCGCCAACATTTCTTCCTTCCTGCCTGCCT
The DNA here is from genome assembly GCF_030435755.1 of Ochotona princeps. Taxonomy (NCBI): domain Eukaryota; kingdom Metazoa; phylum Chordata; class Mammalia; order Lagomorpha; family Ochotonidae; genus Ochotona; species Ochotona princeps. The sequence continues at coordinate 27,151,081 of NC_080851.1, forward strand.
TCTTTCAAGATTTATTTATTGATTTGAAAGACAACATTTCAGAAAGAGAGAATGCAATCTGCCCAAGTGACTACACAGCTTGGGATGGGCCTGGCTGAAGCCAGGAGCCCAGAGCTTTCTCTGAGTCTCCCTCATGAATGGCAGGGGCCCAAGCCCTTGGGCTAGCTTCTGCTGCTTTCCCAGGGGCACTAGCACGGAGCTGGGTCAGAAGTGGAGCAACTGGGACTCGAACTGATGCCCACAGGGGACGTGGGCATCACAGGCAGCAGTGCAACCTGCTGCACCCCGGTGCCAGCCCTATCAGCAGTGATTTCAAAGATAGGTGATGTGGCATGAGCACACACTTGGGAGTCACAAAAAGCTGAGCTTGGAACTCCAGCTCCAGCACTTACCAGCTGGTGGTGGCCTTGGACAGCCCACGTGAGGAGCTACAACCATCAGGGATTCGTATAAGGCCGCTCTAGGAGCTGCACGGAAAATTTAACAGGATGGCCAATGTGTGACTCACAGTGGGTACTCTCCACCAAGAAGTCGCAGTGATTGTGGGCAGAGGGTGACTGGTGCTCAGGGAAGCACATTGTGTTTCTGCCCTCCCTACCTGCCTGGCAGTTAACACGTGCCCAGAATAAATAGCTGGAGAGCAAATGAGGCTGCACTCACACCTTTGTTGAAGCTCCACACATGTGGAGATGGTAAATATGAAATGCAAATAAAGCATTGTCAGGCTCCTATGTTTGCAGGGCTGGTATCAATAGCATCCAGGAGCCTGTGTCCTTTGGGCAAAGGACATTCACAGGGATCTGAAACTGTGAGAAGGAAGTGAAGACACGCCCAGCATAACAGAATGTTCCCTTTATAAAGGGAGACTAAAGGCCTGGGCAGATGCCACGTAAACAATAGAGTACAATGGCTGCCCTCTTGACTATGCTCCAGGAGCAATTTAGAACAATGGTAAGTGCGCCTGGGTTCTAATTTCAGTCTTGCCAATCCCTGTACCAGCTCTGTGGTTTTTGAAACGTTCCTTGCATCCTTCGATTCTGTTTCCTTGTCTGTAAAATGGGATCATATCAGGATACAATGAGACAGTTCACAGAAAGCAGGTAGAAGAATATCGAATACCCAGGAAGTCTTGATACATGTTAGCTGTTACTGTTGTGTGTGTAGCTTCCTTGTGTGACTTCCTTGCAGAAATTCTGAAATGAAAGGAAGATGAATGAGGCAAGAATCCAACGGCCAGGACAGATATGCACACCTGTGGGTAGCGACTCCCGTTCAGAGCCAACCAGAAGACATGTCCAAACTGGCTGCTCTGCCTGTAGACTTGGCCGAGTCAGTTAACCTGAGGCGCATCCACTTCCTCCTGTGTAAAATGGGAACAAATAACAGCCGTCACACCTTTTCCATCCAGTTATTGGCCTAACTAGGGCCCTATTGCCTGTCATTGTAGCTTTTACTCTTTGGACTTGGGAAGGTTATTTGGTACTAATTGGAAGGGGCACACCCTTCTGAAAGGAGTTGCTGTCCCATTGTTGTCTGCACAGGTCCTAGTCATCTTGTTAACACTTGGCCAGTGTCATAGCAACGGAGAGAGGAAGGGCTGGAGCCCAGGTGCAGCCGGGATGCAGAGCAAGGCTGGCAAGAGACAGGTGCAAGGCCCAGAGCATACCCTTCCTCCACTATTTCCCAAGGAGCATCCCGCCCAGGCCCTCATGGTACTGTCACCAGCACCCAGGGCCATCTCCAACACTAGATAACATTCAGTGGTCAGAGATTTTCTTCTCTAGGAGAAAGCAAAGAGGAGAGTCACTTTGGACAATTTTTGTTTGTTTTTTAGGGATCTGTTGTCTTAAGTTTATTGAGAATCTCACAGAACAGCAGTAAGATTTAAATGACTCCACATGGTGTTTTGAAATTGGTCTCTGCTGGGCCAGTGCAGTGGTACAGTAAGCTAATGTTCTGCCTTGTGGCACCAACATCCCATGTGGGCACCAATTTGTGTCCTGGCTGTTTCACTTCCCTATTCAGCCCCCTGCTTATGCCTTGGGAAAGCAGTGGAGGATGGCTCAAAGTCCTTGGGCCACTGCACCCACATGGGAGACCCAGAAGAAGCTCTTGGCTCCCATCTTAAGATCGGATCAGCTCTGGCTGTTGTGGCCATTAGGGGTGTGAACCAATACATGAAGACCTTCTCTCTATCCCTCTTTCTAGCTCTACAAAAAAATATGCTTTTCAAAAAAATTTTTACAAAGAAAGGAAGATATTGGTCTTTGCTGAGCGTTGTGCGACGGAGTTGGCCAGAGTTCTGCAGGCTGGTGGACAGAGTCAAAGTCCAGAAGTTTCAGTCTTTCCTTCATGTCAGGTTCTGCTTCCAGGATCTCCTGATCTGGGCTGAGACACCAGGATCATCTCTCCCCCTGCTTCCCCCCGCAGTGCAGTGGAGATGCTGCTCCCAGGGCTTGACTTGCTGCACCCAGGTGTGTGAGGCAGCCTGCATCTTGTGAGAGATGATGACTATTGCCTGGAGCTTGCTGGCGTGGGAACTGCTGCCCAGGTTGGTGTCATACTTCCCAGTGATGGCCCGGGCTGCTTTCTTCATGGTTTGGTACCAGTGCACCCCACATTGGCAAGTCCCTAGTAGCCTCATTGCCAATGCATTGTGGGGAGATGCAGGGAACGCATAATGAGGATTTCTTTCTGGAAAGAACAGAATTCAAGACAGAGCAAAGCAAGGACTCAAAATGGCTGGATCCCCTTCTTCCAGCCCTATTCCCATTTTCTTTCTTTTCAAGATTATATTTATTTGGAAGACAGAGCAACAGAGAGATAGAGAGATGTTCCATCTGCTAGTTCACTCTCCAGCAACAGCCAGGGTTCAGCCATGCTACAGTCTAAGGAACCAGGAACTCCATCCTGGTCTCCCAGGTGGGTGGCAGGAGCCCAAGTGCTTGGAGCATCTTTTGCTGCCTTTCTAGGCATGGTAGAAGAGAGCTGGACCAGAAGTGGGACAGCCAGGATTGTACACAGTGCTGTGAAGTAGTTTGCTGGTACCTCAAATGGTTTCTTGTCCGCAAGCCCAGCAAAAGATCCAGGTGCTCTTCATCTTCCCGGAGAGGGTTCTAGAAGTCCTCAGGAGGCACATTTACTCAGAGTCCTTACTGTATGCCCTACCTTGTGCCAGTCACCATGATTGCACTTAGCTGTGAGAGGTAGTGATGTCCCCTTCTGTCATGACCGCAGAGCTTTGTTGTCCTCCATGCGCGTGGCTTTGAAGCCCAAGAACTGCATTCCCCAGCCCCACTTGCCAGGAGAGGTGGCCTTGGGACTAGACCTGACCTAAACGAGTGTCAGCAGAAATGTCACATGGCCCTTCCAGGCATGTCCTTTGAAAGACAGCACTATAAGCTCTTGGCCATGGTCTTTTTTATAGAAGGAGAGACAAAAGAGAAAGATCTCTTATCCACTGCTTCATTACCCAAGTAGCCACAACAGACAGAACTGAGACAATCTGAAATCAGGAGCCGGGAGCCACAGTGGGTCTCCTACATGGATGTGAGGGCCCAAGGACTTGGGCTACCTTCTGCTGCTTTCCCAGGGCACAGTCAGGGAGCTGGATTGCAAGTGAAGCAGCCAGGACACGAACCAGTGCTCATATGGGATTCTGGCACTTGAAGATGGAGGATTATCCAGTTAAGTCATTGCTTGGGCTCCGGTATGGTGTTCTTTGCTGTTGGCCCATTCTCCTGCCGGAGCTGGTCAACAGAAATGATCCAGGAGTGCCAAAAGCCCCCAGGAAATGATAAATGAAGAACTGAGTTTTCCAGATTAAAGACAGGGAAGGAGGAAGGGACCTATAAGAAAATATGAATGTCTTAGACTCTGAGTGGGGGAGAAGAGGCATGTGTGTAACAGTTTTCACTGACAAATCGTGTGTCTTTATGGAACAGTAAATCTTTTCCCAGGCAGGGAGCTGAACCGAAGAAGCAGTTGCTGGAACATTCCAAGCAGCTCAATTGTTATTTCCTGTCCAATAAGCCATGTACCAGTAATTACAATAATTGTGGAATCTTTGATGAGAGACAGAGAGAACTACAAAGAGATGGAGATCTTCCATCCATCCACGGGTTTACTCCCTGAAAAAGCTCGCAACATCCAGGTCTGGGCCCAGCTGAAGGCAGGAACCCAGAACTTAGTCCAGCTCTCCTGTGTGGCCAGGAGGGACGTAAGTGCTTCAGCCATCACCTGCTGCCTCCCAGAGTGCACACCAACAGGAAGCTGAGTCAGAAGCCGAGGTGGAATCCAGCGCCGACATGGCATGCAGGTGTCCCGAGTGGCAACTTCACCACCAACACACCATTGTAAGAATATCATTTTAGGGCAGAAATTTGGCACAGTGATAAGATGCTCTTTGGGAGGGTACCAGCTCACAGCAGAGTACCTGGGTGTGAATCCTGGCTCCACTTCTGCTTCCAACTTCCGGCTAGTGTGCACAGGGAGAGGTATCAGATGGCTGGCCCAAGTAACTGGGTCCCCACCATCCATGTGAGAGACTGAACTGAATTCTGGCTTATGGATTCCATTTGTCTCAGACTTGAACTGTTGTGGGCGTCTGTTGGGGGGGGAACCAGTGCATGAACAATCTCTTCTGCGTCTGTTTCTGACTGCTTTTCAAATGAATAAAAATGAAGACTTTTGTAAAAATTAAAACTTGGAGCCAGCTCTGTAGCTTTTTCAGCAAATCCTCTGTCTACAGCTCTGGCATGCCACACGGATATCAGTTTAAGTCCCAACTGCTCTATTTCTGGTCAGCTCCCTTCTTGTGGCCTGGAAAAGCTGCAAATGGCGGCCCAAGCCCGTGGGTCCCTGTAATAAAAATAAATAAATCTTCAAAAAAAAACAAGAATAACTTCAAGTACTCCACGACCCCCAAACTGTAAAAAAAATTATTTATTTTTATTGCAAAGTCAGATATACAGAGAGGAGGAGAGACAGAGAGGAAGATCTTCCATCCAATGATTCACTCCCCAGTGACCGCAACAGCCAGTGCTGCACAGATCCAAAGCCAGGAGCCAGGAGCCTCCTCCAGGTCTCACACGCGGGGGAAGGGTCCCAAGGCTTTGGGCCATCCTTGACTGCTTTCCTAGGCCACAAGCAGGGAGCTGGATGGGAAGTGGAGCAGCCGGGATCAGAATTGGCACCCATATGGGATCCAGGGGCGTTCAAAGCGAGGACTTTAGCCGCTAGGCCACGGTGCCAGGCCCTGTTTTGTTTGTGTGTTTGCTTAATGCACATGAATAAGCCCTGCTTAGAAGACCACCTGAGAAACACAGCAATATTTCAGCACTTCCAGTTCTGCTCCCCATGTATTCCAAGTCCTTCAGTGAACCATCACACACCTTGGGCCTTATTCCAATGTGGCGGTGATTTCCCACAGAGTGGGGACTGGAAAGCCTTCTTGATTGTAAATCCAAGTGGCACCTCCTGCATGGAAGCTGCAGCTCCCACCAGCAGGGCGGGGTGGGGAGAAGTTAAGGGGCTATGTCAGAAAAGACAGCACAAATGCCACAGTCATTGCTTCCTGCTGGGGAGGCATCCGGGCCTCTGGTCTGTTGCCCTGCTGTGCTTGGTCTGGGGTTGGACACCCTCCCCAGGATGACGTCACACTATTGCCAAGGGTGTCCCCTTTCCCCGCCCAGGTACGATCTTCAACATGCATTGTCCTCACTCGGTTTCCTTAAACTGGTTTCCCCAACTGGCACATCTGCTAATGGAACCAATTCTTTCTGGATCCTCAGGGACAAAAAGGGGTTCAGGGGCTAGGGGAGTGGGACAGATCTCAGAACTAAGTGGGTTTGACATCAGTCTCCATCCACCCTGTAGGTGGCACGTCCAAAGATCTGGGAAAAATCCCTATAGATGCACTGATTTCCAAGGGGATAGGATTAGTCAAGTGCTAGAGATGTGGCCAGGTTGATTTCCACACTTTGCATCATGAACGAGGAATGCCTGCATTCATATGTTGTGTTTCTTAGACTGGAAGCCAACCATTAGAAGCCAGTCCTCATGGGTTCCTTCCATTTTACAGGTGCAGAAAACGGTGATAGAAGCTTGTTGGGTCTAATTGAGGACAAGGTGTTGGGCGAAGGCCAAGAGCCCAGAGCAGAATCAGGTGCAATCTTTCGCTATTGGCTCTGTTTTGTCAAGGCCCCTGGGCTTCCTAGAGAGTGGGCCAATGGTCAGGGAGGAGGGTTTGGATTGTGCCCCAGCCACTGTCTCACTGAGTGACCTCAGAGAAGGCACTCGCCTCTTCTGAGCCCTTCCTGACTCAGTGAACCAATCCCAAGTACTCCGTGCACCGGGTGACCTCGGTTAAATCCCAGCATCAACTAGCAGGGCGAGCTGAGATTGATTTCTTGGGGCGCCCTCACAGTGACCTCTGTAACTAAAAGGGAGTACACACACATATGTGTACATGGATACTCACAGGAGTAACTGGTAACAGAAGTGAAGAGAAAGGCCTTGGTTACAATGGAAAATTAAGACTGAGGTAGTGGGGCCTGTGTTGTGTAGTAGGCTAATCCTCCTGTGGCACCAGCATCCCCCATAAATGCTGGTTTGTGTCCTGGGCGCTCCATTTCCTGTCCAGTTCCCTGTTTATGGCCTAGGAAGGCAGCAAAGGATAATTCAAGTCCTTGGTGCCCTGTGAGAGACCCAGGAGCTTCTGGCTCCTGGCTTTGGACCAGCCAAGCTCTAGCAGAGGTGGCTATTTGAGGGAGTGGACCAGCAGTTGGAAGATCTGTCTCTCTAATTCTGACTTTCAAGAAAAATAAACTAAAAAAAAAAAAAAAAACCAAGATGGCAGCATCTGGACCTGCTGACTTCGGGGCCTGGTACTTGGCCTCCACGGTGACAATGAATTGGAGTTGTTACAGTGTTCTGTGTTGGTCAGACCACTTGTAGAGCACAGCAGCCTCTGGTGCACACTGGAGACTCCTGCGGGCTGCAGCCCTATGGAGGACATGGCCTCCGGAGGCACCTGGGTGATTGGAGACAGCAGGACCAGGCTTAGAGACAAGTTTCCCAGCCCTAATGTTCGGTGGTGGCGGTGGGGGTCACCAGCAGGTGTGCGGAGGCATGGCGCAGGGTTCGCAACCCTGAGGCCTGTGGCCTGTGCGGCCAATGAGATCCACTGCAGGGGCAGGGACCTGCAAGCACAGCGAGGGAGCTGCCTCAACTGAACTTTTTTTTTTTTTCGGGGTAAATGCCAGCCTCAAGGGACAGTAGTGTGGGGCCTGAGCAGGTGGCCGCTTGGACTTAGAAGTGGTGTCTTCATCTGCTGAGAAAGACTGAAGTGACCCGACACTGGCAAGCCTGAGGTCCTCCTTCCCCACCCACAGGGCACCCCTCACCTGCCCGGAGGCGCAGCTCGTTCTCCTGTCACTGTATGTGAACGAGCCTGGAGGACAGACTGCCATGCTGGAGCGCACCGCCACACTCACACTGATGACCACACTATTGGAAAAAACCCACAACGCCCTGTGGAAACAATCTGGACCTTCACAAATGCGGAGTTTGAAATCAGTTTGGAGGCGAAATCTCACTTTTGGGCAATGTTCCTACACAATACATGTAAGAATATTTACTACATTGTTTTAGTGATAACAAAAAGTGGAAGTAACCAAACAGTTAATAGATCAATGTGCAAATAGAATGACAGTGTAATAAAATGATACCCATGCCTATAAAGGAACGGCATATGAGTAAATCTGTGTGTTCACTGGCACATAGGCCTCAGGTTATAGAAGAAGAAAGTGAGTTAAGTTGGAAAGCAAAGTTTGAATAGTGTAATTTCATGTTTGATGCAGTACAGAAATAAACTCTTTTTTTTTCTATTAGAAAGTCAGATATACAGAGAGGAGGAGAGAGGAAGATCTTCCATCCGATGATTCACTCCCCAAGTGACCACAACGGCCAGTGCTGCACAGATCCAAAACCAGGAACTTCCCCCAGGTCTCCCAAGCTGGTGCAGGGTCCCAAGGCTTTGGGCCATCCTGGACTGCTCTCCCAGGCTACAAGCAGAGAGCTGGATGGGAAGTGGAGCCGCCAGGATTAGAACCGGTGCCCATATGGGATCCTGGTGCATTCAAGGCAAGGACTTTAGCTGCCAGGCCACTGCGCTGGGCCCCCAAAATAAATTTTAAGCCAACATCCTCAATGAAGCAGATGGGATCTGTGACTTCATCTCCTGGGTAACAATACAGAAAAGGCATGCATATTTTACAGGCACACGTATCTATAGGCATATACAACCAAGTGTTGGGGAGTGGATATGTAAAGTATTAGCATTAACTATTAATGTATTAACTTTCCAACATCTTGTAGGAGAGAATTTCAAAATGTTTTTGAAAACTGTAATCACCTTTTCCTCGCTTTTCAAAGGCCCCTTGTATTTAAGATAAGCTATCCTTCTAAATGACCGTGCATTTATTTAGTCTTTCCTCCCACACAACATAATAAAGATTTTAAAAAGTCGTCCCTTCCGTAAGCCCTGGGGACAGGGGATCTGGTGGGACTTGGGTCACCTGGCCCTTCGAGGGGGTGTCGGGTTCATGAACCTCAGGGTGGGGGATCTGGCGGGCAACAGGTTGCCTAGCCCTGGTCTCGGGGCCCACCTACCAGGTGGGTGTGTCAGGTCTGTGAGCCCAAGAGTGGGGGATTCCGGTGAGGTTTGGACTGCCTGGTCTGGGTCCTTGGACTCATCTGCAAGAACATGTCCTCCTTAGTGAAAAAGATATAGCAGTGGACACAGGCCCTGTTGTAAAAGCAGAATATGGCAGTTCATTTGGTGTCATAGAAGAAGGAGGGGCCCGGCGCAGTGCTCCGGTGGCGAAAGTCCTCACCTTGAACGCATCAGGATCCCATATGGGTGCAGGTGCAGGGTTCTGGGCCATCCTCAACTACTTTCCCAGACCACATGCAGGGAGCTGGATGGGAAGTGGAGCCACCGGGATATGAACTGACACCCATATGGGATCTCAGTGCATACAAAGTGAGAGGGCTTTAGCCACTAGGCTACCACACTTGGCCCAACAAATTCTTTTTAGAACATTTGTGCACCTCTGATAAGATCCTTTGTTCCTTTTTACAGTTCATTTCTTTTCCCACCTTTAGGGTTTTGTTTTTGTTTTTGTTTTTGAGAATCACTAACCAACTTCCTTTCTCCGTGAGTTTAACTTTAGTGAACATTTCAAACAGGACCAGATGATAGGTGGCCTCATGTCTGCCTGCTTAGCACACTATTCTGGTTTATCCATGACATAGCATGTCATTCAATACCTTGTTTTATCTGCTGAAAATCAGAATGATTTTCTACCATGCCTGGGAGAATCACATTGTACAATAATATTAATAATGCCTAATTGAAATTACTTATTATAGCATCCATATTTTCTGGCCACAGAAATGTTCGTTTGCACCGACGAATGGAAATTTCACAACAGCTTCCTGTGATAGCATGACATTCAGCGATCAGAAGTTGAGGCGCATGGAGGACCACTCGCTGAGCAAGCAGGTGCTGGACTGAGGACTCCTTAACCAAAGCCAAAACCTCTTTGCATTCTGACATAAACAAGGGTACTTGCATTTCATACCCCGCCCCTGTGTGCATAGGTGTCCTGACCCCATCATTGTCTCCAACCTGCAGCTGCCCAGCTCTGAGAACCACCAAGTCCATTGGGAAAGACAGGGTGACCTCAGGACCCAGCTGCATTGTCTCAGGCTCCTGATGTCCCAAGGCTGTGGACTGGGCACTGTGCTGGTGTTGCTCCAGGCCCAGCAATCTGGGCAGGGTCTTTCCCCTCCCTGTCTTTACCTTGTGTGATGAAAAAGGAACAATATAGAAAATAAACCTGCTCAGGGATCGAAACCTCCTACTGTTAGTTTTTCATTTGAGCTTATGACAGAGCATTTTCACAGTAATACTCCATCCTCCTAAATGACTACCTCTGGGTGCTGTAGGGGCCCTCCCACACAAGAAGCACCTGCTCACACAGATGGAAGCACCACTCCAAAGTCAACCTACTTCCAAAAAAATCAAACTGTTACTTGAAGTGGGAAGTCACGTTTTGGATTTTGCCCCAGCCTCTGGCTCCACATGTACCACAGCCGGTCTGCCAGAGGTAGTCACTTTCAAACCCGTGTTCTCACTGTGACTATGTTCATTGCATTAGTCATTGTGAACACAGTGACAAGCTATATACTGAGCCGCACCCAAGTCACCCCGCTCGGTCACAAGCCAGTGCTTCACTCCACCAGGGAAGCCCAGGGAGACCAGGAAGAAGCTCCTGGCTTCGAACTGGCTCAGCTCCGGCCATTGTCCATTTGGGGAGTGATTGGAGAATCTGTCTCTCCTTCTCTCTCTCTAAACCTGCCTCTCACATAAAGATAAATAAATCTTTAAAAGAAAGAAAAGACCCAGGATCCTGCCCAGTGGACATCTTGTTGGTAACACTTTTCGGGGTATGGGCAACGCCATCAGACATTGCCCATCAGTGTCACTCACTGTTGGCTCCAAATGTCACTTGGAATTGGTGGGGCAGAACAACAGTTGTCACGCAGGTGCGATATTTCTGAAATCTCAGTGTTTACCCACATTTTGGGTGCACAGCAATTCAACAAACTGTCAAAAAGACACCAAAAAAATGAAACCTTTGAAGGTGCTTAGCACAGCATTTGCCACAGATGGGGTGGGCACTATGAAACCTTCATGCACGCGGGAGCTGGTTGGATGGCTGTCCTACGGGAGAAGCCAGTGCTTGTGACGCCAGCTTTCCTAATCCCAGGACTCTGCCCAGGGCAGTGCTGGTTGGGGAATTAGAACCCCCTGCAGCACCCTGGACCACAACTTCCTCTGGGCTGTTGCCACCTTGGCACACTCAACTGGGTGAACCAGACCCAGGAAGCCAGGTGATCCGGGGTGGGGTTTGCAGCGACAGGTCGCGAGGGCATGCCTGCTCTACCACATCCATCCGTGCTTTGGGCATCAGCTCATCCAGCCTCTGACCGTCTCATTGCTAGACTTGCTGGTGCAGTGGGGAAAAAAATGCCAGGAAGACCTAGGAAGAGGGTGGCTTTTTTTTTTTCCTTCTTAAAAGCCAGCAAAGCCAGGCACAGGAAGCCCCCCAGCAGGCTGCCTTCCTCGGATTTAGCAGCAGCTGTGACCCTCCCACCCCCAGCACCTCGCTGGCCCTTCTCCCCCTGCACTCGCACTTGCCTCATTTAAAGAGTGAGGTAACCAACCCACAGAGCAGGGGAGTCCTCCGGTTGGACAACCCCTTCTTCCTGCCTCCCCGCATCTCCCAACTCCCACCAACACCAGGGCACACCTTCCAGGTCCTGCCTTCTGGCCACCCACCCTCAACCAGCCCAATCGCATCTCTCCCCACTCTGCACCTGTTCTTGCCCTGGTTCTTATCTTGGCCCTTGGGGTGATCATTTACTACTAGGGGTTCTCCTTCCTAGGTGTGCAAGCCCACACATGCACATCCTTTGAGACTGCCAAGGCCACTTGAGGGTAATAAGTTCCCTGTATCCAAACCAAGTGGTACCCAGTAGCCCATGGCACATGTGGGCTAACATCAGTCAGGGGAAAGCTGGGGGACTGTGGACAGAGAAGGCCAGCTTCACTTGCAGCCCCTAGCCCCTCTACCACCCTCCTCCCTCCACCTCTGCAGCTAAGTGGCTCGGTGGTGCTGCTTCATAAATCCCCCTCCCCCTGATTCCCAGGCCATATTCACCCCAGCAGTGGTGACAGGTTGATGGCTCCTCTAACAGGCCCCTTTCCTCTGTGGGGTGGAGGTGGGGGTCCTGCCTGTATGGAGCCTGGAGGAGAGACCACCAGCAGGGCCGGAAACCTGGACAGAGAACGACTCTGGCTGCCGCTGCCTTTTTGTTGCTAGAACAGATGCTGTTTTCTGCCACTGCAAGCTTCAGACCCTCACTCCTCTGCATGTCCCCAAGGCAGTAAAGAGCCAGGACATGCACTCCAGTTCTGGGATGAGCTTCTATCAGTAGAACCACTATTCATGACATCGGGCTTCCCAGCAGCTGAAACGGAATCCCCAGAGCAGTGGCTATACACTCAGTACAAGTGCCACCCACCTCCCCTGCCCGGGGACTTCACAGCAGGCAGCAAAGGGGTGGGTTTCAGAGCTACTGGCTCAGGACCCAGCCTCAGCTCCTGGCTGCAGACTACTTTTTTTTTTTTTAAAGATTTATTTATTTTTTATTGGAAAGGCCGATATACAGAGAGAAGCAGAGACAGAGAGAAATATCTTCCATCTGATGATTCACTCCCCAACTGACCACAATGGCCGGTGCTGCACCAATCTGAAATCAGGAGCCAGGAGCTTCCTCTAGGTCTCCCACGTGGATGAGGGTCCCAAGGCATTGGGCCATCCTCAACTGCTTTCCAGGCTGCAAGCAGGGAGCTGGATGGGAAGTGGAGCAGCCAGGACATGAACCAGCAGCTACATGGGATGTAAGTGCTTACAGATGGAGGATTAGCCCATTGAGCCATCATGCTAGCCTTGGGGCTGACTTTCAACAAGGCAGTTAATACTTAGGACACCTGAATCCTTGTATTGGAGTTCCTGGATTTGAGTCCAGCTCCACTTCCAATGCCAGCTCTCTAGTAACATGCACCCAGGGAGGCAGTAGGTGGGGCTCGGCTCTACCTGCATCGCTGCCACCCATGTGTGAGACTCGGATAGCATTCCGGGATCAAGGCTCAAGACCTGACTATTGCAGGCATCTAAATGGAGGACATTTCTATCTCTCCATCTCTCTATTTCAATAAAAGTAATATAGTAAATATATTTTAAAGAGGCAGCAGAGATTAACTGAAAATACAGAGCCTGGATTCTATGCCTGGATCCAACCCTAGTACCATCTCTGAGCACAGAGTGACTGCTTCACCTGTCGGGTGTCTCTGTTCCCCAGATGATCATACAAATTGTCTGTAGAGTTGCTGGGCAGATTATAGAAGTTAACATTCAGAAAGAAATTAACACACTGTATGTACCCAGTCAGTGGAGTATTTTTTTTCTCTCTGATACCTAAAGTTTAATGTCTGAAAACGATGACTCTCAGATGGGCCCAGGTGATAAAATTATGTGTAATCAACCCTCCTTCCTTTGTGCTGTGTGTGGGCATATATTCTATAAAGAAAATTTAAAGAAAAGGAGAAAAGAATCAGATTGAGATGGCTGGGTTATAATTGAGTTCCTATTTTAAAACTTACTTTAGGGACGGCTGATTTTTTTGAAAGATTTATTTATTTTTATTGGAAAGGCAGATATACAGAGAGGAGGACAGACAGAGAGGAAGATCTTCCGTCCATTGGTTCACTCCTCAAGCGGCCGCAACGGCTGGAGCTGAGCCAATCCAAAGCCAGAAGCCAGGAGTTTCTTCCGAGTCTCCCACGTGGGTGCAGGGTCCCAAGGCTTTGGGCCGTCCTCTGCTGCTTTCCCAGGCCATAGGCAGGGAGCTGGAAGGGAAGTGGAGCAGTGGGATAAGAACCAGAGCCCATATGGGATCCTGGCACTTGCAAAGTGAGGGTTTAGCCACTGAGCCATCATGCCAGACCCCTCCTACCCTGGCTCCCATCTTTTGCCTGATCCAGCCTGGTTATTGCAGGTCTGTGGGAGCGTCAACCAGCAGATGGGAAATGCGTATGTGTGCCTGTGTGTGTCTGTGTCTGTGTGTGTGCATGTATCTTTGTCTTTCTAATTTTAAAACAAAGAAATATAAAATAATCTCAAAAAATATTTTCCAAAGCATGGGAACCAGAGCAGGGGACAGGCCTGATGGGGTTTATTGGGAGTCACCCCAACTAGTCTGCAGCTCCCACTGGTTTATGTGACTAAGCGTGTGTTGAGTAAGACCAGGCTGGGTTGCAACACCCATTAGTTTGCACAGAGGACGGAACTGGAGACAGAACTGACCCAGCAATTCCAATCAACAGTGTGTGTGTGTGTATAAGCTGATTGGGGCAACAGACTGTGCTGGGCCCTGTATCAGCAAGAATTAGGTCTGAAATCACATCAGATGAGGTTTTTCTGGGGAGTCACCCCCAACTGAACTGCTGAACTCAGAGCTTCAACCATGGAGAAAATGGCAGAGTCCATGGTCTAACCGTGGAATGTATGTGTCCGAGCTGGGCCTCCTCGGTGGCTTAGACAAACAGTAGCGAGCATGACCAGTTGCACGTGGAGGATACGACGGTGCATTAGAACCTTCAGAGAATACTTGGTATCACAACAGAGGATGGAGTACAGAACAAATCAATTACCTACCCCAGCCAAGAGTTGGAAGTGAAAATCTAGACAAATGGAGACTCTAAGGTGGACTATGTCCATCAGTGGATTCTGGAGAGATTCCATTGTGCTTGGAGTGGCAAGATAGGCAGCAATTCAGAACTGTTGAACTATGAAAACCACTTGCGCAGGACCCTCGGAGCAGGCCCCACACCGGGGACCCTGGCAGGGTTAGGAGGCTGGATGTGGCTTTTCCCCTTATCTCCCCCCCGTCCCCAGATACAAGAAGGAAAACAGAGAATGTAATAACAATGGTCTGTGAGACCACTTTCCTCTAACCCTTGACCCTTTACACCCTAGTCAACTATATAACAATTATCAACAGGATAAAAATATAGAGAAAAAATTTTTTCCAGGGGGCCAGCACGGTGGCACCATGGGTAAGCCTCCACCTGCGGTGACAGCATCCCATATGAGTGCCGCCAGCTCAAGTCCCAACTGTTCCACTTCAGATCTGGGCTCCCTGCTAGAAAAGCAGTGAAAGACGGTTCAAGTGCTTGGACTCCTGTACCCATGTAGGAGACTCAGAAAAAGCTCCCGCTACCCATCTTCAAACAGGTACAGCTGCAGCCATTGTAGCCGTGTGGGGAGTGAACCAGCAGGTGGAAAATCTCTCTGTCTTTCCTTCTTTCTATGTAACCATGCCTTCCATATAACAATAAATCTTTTAATAGTTATTTTCATGCACCCTATAAGAACAATGCCATGTGTTCTGTAAATTATGCCAAATTCTTACTTATGTAGCCCTAACAGATTCTAGAAAACCTGGATGACAGGAGATTGCTGAGTCAGATTGTCCGGGTCTGAGAGTAAGGGATATGAGATGGGTGCACAGATGTGGGACCACTCTGTACCTTACTGCATCCCTGGGACTGCCTCCCACCCCTGGAGTTGACAGGGCGGCTCTCCGCTCGCCAAGGATGTCATTCAACAGCTCACTTGCACAGACACCTGGTCATTTTCCATTTCCAGGTCAAGTATGCCAAGGACAGGAGCTTTGCTTTAGCCAAAACTGCAGAAACCGATAAGGCTGAATACCCCTCACCCAGCATTAATCCTAGATAGGTACACACACATACGCACACACACATTTAACCAACACTCAGCGTGTCTAAAGGTTTACATTGTACACTCTGCAAGCTCTGTGCTTATGTAAGCTCTGTGCTTATGTATGGTGTTGCAGTGGAGGTTCAGGACAGCTCCAGGAAGCAGTCTGTGATTCTTGCTGTCTGGGGACAGCCAGGGAAGGAGGGCGTGTACCTCCTCACACCCCACTGCGTCCCCCAAACCTTGCAAAGATTACCTTGGTAAAGCACTCCACTGTGCTCCAGAAAGCCTGACTAGCACTGGTGATCCTCAACTGGGGACCACTGTGCCACCCCAATGACATCTGGCAATGAGACATGTGTGGGTGTCACCCCTGCTAGGTAGTAGAGGAGGGAGATGCTGCACCAGGCCCTGCGATGCACACAACGGCCTCCACAGTGATGTAGGAGGGTCTGGTCTGTAATACGGGTCGCGCTTGGGTTCAGAACTCCTGGCCTGGAGCCAGGGCCTCTGCTGTGGAGGAAGCCAGCGTTGCTTTGAGCTCCTGCAGCAAGGAGCAGACGGAGAGTGGAGCGAATCCTTGCTTAGGCCTCAAACCAAGAATGGGGAGGGCAAGCTCCAGAACACAAAACCCTGGCATCTGAAAAGATTAAATAAAAGCCAGGATTCCCAGCCCCTCCGGGCTACAGAGCCCTGCCCCTCATATCCTATTTCCCTTCCCGCACTCCCTGGCTCTTGGAGCACATTTGGAAAGTCAGCTTGCAGTCTCCACTGTCCAGCCCTCCAAGGCTTGGCCAGCTCTGCTTCCTGCCCAGGGTCAGGGTCTTCTCCACAGCCTGCCTCCCTTGGAGAGGAGCTGCCCAATCCTGCCTTCCCACCAACTGTAAGTTGTCCTTCCCCAACTCCCTCTGCCCCTCCTTCTCTTCCTAATTAAACCACATCCAGGGTGTTGGGAGGGAGGGGACAGGAGTCTACAGGTTTCTGCACTGTAGGTTCTGGCCTCATAGTGTGTGTGTGTGTGTGTGTGTGAGGTGTGATCATTAAACCCCACAGGGGTGGTGGCAGTGAGACTGTTTTTCTTGTTGCTGTTAACCTGGGAGCCAGCTCCTTCTTGTTGATCAGACTTGCTTTAATTCAGCTTGGTCAAGTTCCAAGGGTTGAGGTGGAGATTAAAGGCAACTGAAGAATCCAATTAGCTGCCCAGTCTTCTTTAAGCCAAAAACTCAGGTCACAAACTAGATCAAAGTGAAATGATTTCTCGACAGCTCCGTTCATTAAGGGGAGGGAAGGAGCTCACACCGCTGTTTGGGCTCATTACTGGGACTGGCATTTTAAATACAGTATCTCCTCCAAAATTACATGTTGCAGAGGTCAGAGGGAGAAACCCAGATTATCTTACACCAAGTCTCTGGTTAATAGAAACCAGAAAGTCCAACGAAGGAGCAGACAGATTCTAGGAAAAGATCGAAACAGGCTCTGGTTTTCCTGGGCAGAAAAAAAACCCAATCTGGAAACTGCACTTGGCAATGGCCACTCCCAGCCCAAGAAACCTTCCTGTAGGGGATCCAGGAAGCAAGGTCTTCCACTTGGCCCTGGAGTCCTTCAAACACACTCTCAGCCCTCCCTTGCCTAAAGGCGGTTGGGAGAAAACAAAAACCTACCTGGCAACCCAGCTCAGCCTGGCCATTGCTGCAGCTCCTAAGCAACCTTAGGGGAAAAAAAGAAAATCCACTTGCCATTTCTGGACTTGGGGTTCCAACCAGAATCATTTCCAGCAGGAAGAGGCTCCCCTGAACCCTCCTGGATTTCTGTGTGCCCTTTTGAGAGGATCGGGATACTCCCAGAATAGGACACAGAATTCCCTAATGGGATTCACTCCCCACAGGGAGGATTGGATACAAGGTTGGTGTGAGAGTGTTTAAAAACCCCTGGTTTCCAAAGAGAGAGAAAGGAAAATTGAGAGTTGTCAGGACACAGGGCTGCCCTCACTGGGAAATGCTGATCTGAACTTAGCCAGGAAATCTGCACATACTATGATTTTCTCCACTTATCCCCTTCTACTGGTGGAATTTGCACAGCCTTGAGGCTAGAAGTCTGGAAACGCTAAGCAGTTCAGACCACAAGCTTGGGTGATGCTGAATGTAGCTCAAGTTCATGTTCACAGGCTTGAAGTTATAGATGGAAGGAGGGGGGTGGTCTCTGAAATCAGACCCCCCCCCAAGGCTAGGGGAATCTTTGCGTGAAGTTATTCAAGACATAGGATTCATTTAGGGGGTGCAGCCACCCAGCCTCTCCCCCCACACTAACGCTTTCCATCTGGAGTTGGAGGCTGTGTCCTCAAAGGGGGAAATTAAGGGCACATATGCCCTATGGTAGCAGGGTCTTAGCCACAGAGGGGAAACGTCACCCCTAGGAATATGTTGTGGATCCCGCACTTGGAACAGGAGCTCATCTAGCCCGCCGAGGTTTGCTTGGGATTCTGTCCTTCTGGCAGTTCTTCCACAACCCGTCTGTTCTCCAAGCGCTGGGGCCAACGCAGAATCGAAAGGGCGAAAGGGCTGGGGAAGTGCTCCCTGAAGCTCACACCTCGCAGCCAAGGCCCAGGGCAGTGGTTTTATTTAAAACCCCCAGGTCCCTAGCGGAAGGAAGGTTACATTCAGACAGCCCTGGGGCAGACATCACCTCTCAGCCTATCTCACCAGAGTCTCGCTCACCACCACCACCACCCCACCCCCCCGCCTTGGGGTCGCAGAGGTGCCTCCGATTGGCACCAGGGATGAGCGCACTCCTTCCTGTATCACACGGGATGGCCTTGTGACTTTTTTTCCTAAAATTCAGGGCTGAAATTGAAATGTGGGGAGGCAAAGAGGAGAAGGAGGTGGCTGTCAGCTTGCACATGCACACACACATCTTGGTCCTTCCCAGGGCCACTCTCTCGCGCCACGCGGGCGGGGCCCCAAAGTACATGTCCGGGGAGGAAAGTGCCAGCCCCAGACCTTACAAGGCTCCGGGACGGCGCTGGCTCACGCCTGTGCCATTGAGGGCGGGCGTGGAGGGGTTGACCTGCCCAGGGCGCCACCGTGCCGGCCGGGGCCGGAGGTGGAGGCGGGGGTTCCCCCCAACCCAGCTGTTCTCCTGGCCCGCAGCACCCGAGAACCGAAATAGCAAGTTCACCCCGGGCCAGGTTTGCTAGTGCTGGTCCCAGCACCCCACTCAGAAGCGCCTCGGATCGCAGCTCACGGGCCCACGGCCTGAGCTTAACTGATTGCCATTCGGAGTCAGATCTGCGGCTCCAGAGAAAGGGCGGTCTGATTGGGAGGGTGCGGAACTGCAGGGAACAGTCCTGAGCAGAGGGAGTGCCCGGCCCTGCCCAAGGCGCAGCCCGCCCGCAGCCAGCCGCAAAGGCTCCACACCACCAGCCCCAGCCACCACCCAGGCCCGGGTAAACCAGCCCGCTCGGCCCTCCAGGGCGGCGGACACTGCAGGTCCACGTAGGCTGCTCCAGCACACCCCTAAACTTGGCGTACAAGCCGGGTGATGGACACTTCGAACAATCCGGGAAAGGAAAAAAAAAATTTAACACCCCGCCAGTTCGCTCGCGAGTCATTTTCAGAGATGCCTTGGGGCCGCTACAGTGGGAGCCAAGGACTGGTTGGGACTGTAGGGCCTAATTGTCTCCAGACTCGCCTGCCCGCACCCCCAGCCGGGGGTGGTAGCGGCGAAAGCGCCTAATGCATTTAGTTGCACACGTTACACATCTTGAACGCATAATTACAGGCTGCAGACAGGCTGGACAATAAAATATCTCGGCTCGATATTTTTGGAAGCCTTTTGCAACTGTGCCTGGAACCAAGAGTTGCCATGTCCTCGCATAACGGCAGCCCCCGCCCCTAACCTCAGAACATCCCCCCTGCCCAGCCCACACCCGTGCCGCCTCGCCGCTGTTTCGAGAAGCCGAGAAGCCGGCTGGGTAAGGGGTCGGGGGCGATCGGAAGGAGGGTGCGGCCGCCTGGTATGGTTAGATGGAGCGACGGGGTCGCAGCGGTGAACGTGCCTTGGAGAATACGACTGGAATAAGAGGAAAATGGGTCTTACTGCCCTGGGTTATGCTGCGCGTTGTCATCCTACGCGAAGGGCGCAAGTGGCACCCTTCTCGGGATGTCCCTGCCTCTCACCAGCGGGTCCTAGATTGCTGTCGCCCCAAGGAAGCCCCAGGACCGGGTGGAGCACCCCGCGGTGGCTCTGCTGTTGGGGGGAGCCCTGGGACCCTGTGGCTCGCCTTGAATCTCCATTGTTGCGTCTGTAAAATAGAGATGATTATTGTAACCTCGGGACCAACTTCCCAAGTCGTTAGGAGGAAGCACTTAAAACTTTTTTTTTTATTGCAGTATAACTTACATATGAGCAAGCATACACATGCGAAGCATCCAGATCACTCCGTTTTTAATGTTTGTGCACACGGAATGGAAGTGCGACCAAGAACAAGATGTCCCTTGTTCCCAGCTCCTCCCGAGCTGGCTGAGTGTGGGCCGGGGGTGACCACGTTACAAGTGCCCAGGTCAAACCCCAGAGGGACATAGCCAGGGACAGGAAGTGGAGGGGCTTTGTTCCTGCTGGTGCAGACCTACAGAATTTGGGGGGTGGGCAAAAAACCCAGTTGTAAATTGTTCTAAGAGGATTGAGTTATCTTGCTGTGAACTGTTGGGGATGCCTGGAATGTTTGACCCTAAGATACACAGGGTGCCCCATTTTCTGGAGAGCTTAGGACCAAGTGTCCTTTCAAACAATGGGAAATACAGAATTGAGGGCTCCTCCTTTAGCCTGCATCCCCCGCCCCAGTTCTTTGCAAAGGAAAGTCATGGTTACCAACGTCTTTGTTTCCAGACAGGACTGGTGTGTGCGTGTAAGCACGTGTGTGAGGTGTGTGCGTGTGTGTGTTAAGTACCAGAAGAATCTTCCCAAGGTAGCCCAGCTTTTTGTGGTCCTCCTGAATCCCAAGCTGGACCATCTGCCCTGACAGGTGTATTGGCTCAGAAAGCTGTGTTCAGACCCGGTGACTCAGCTGGGGTTGAAATTGCAGCTAATCTGACGTGGCCTGGCACCAGGGAAAAGCTGCCACCGACCCACTGTTCCTGGCAACTTTCAAAACACTGGGCTCACCCCGTCGCCCTCCCCCACCCCTCCTCTGCCTCCTAGGCCCTCAGAGCCGCGCTGAGGTCGGTCATCAAGGCGCTGACCGTGACTTTGGGCCTTCCTCCTGTTCTCCACAGTCGGAAGGGAAATTGGAAGTGCCTCCCGGAATTTTTAACTATTCTGTCTAGTAGCTATAAAAACTCTTGCTCGGGGGTCATTAGCCCACCCTGGGTGTGTGCCTCCGAGCCCATTTCCTCGGTTCTCTTTGGAGCTCCATGGGGTGGCCCCAGGCCTGGGCAGAGGCAGGAGGGCGGGCACGGTGGGGGCCTAGGGCTGTGTCCAGGCCCACCACCCCTCCTCCTGTCCCCAGACCTTGGACCCTCCAGTGTCCGCCTGGAGACGTCTGAGGAAACGCGTTTACCACCTGGGCGACCTTGACTGCAGCCACTGCAGCCGATTAAAGTTTAATCCGAGGTGTGTGCTTGGCCCTGCCATGTTATTTAAACACATCAAAGGTCGTAAAAAGATTCCAATGGCGTGAGCCGGTCCGACGCGGGCCTGCGGGGAGCCGGCATTGGATTCTGGTGGATTTCCAGAGAGCCAAGGTTTTGGAGCGCCAGGCAGGGAAAGGGGGTGAGGGGCGTCTGTAAGAAAGGTTTGCTTTCGCCGCCCACCATCGGACTTCAAAAGGCCGTGGAGCCAGGGCGGTGGGCGCAGACGGAGTCCCGCTATTCCGATTAATGGGAAGACATCTAGTGGGAAGAGGTCGCAATTGCAGCGACGTTCCGCCCGCACCCCGAGCCAGAGCCGGTCCCCTGCAGGCGCTTGCGCTACCGCGCAGCCCTGGCCTCCCCTTCTGCAACCCCCCTGCTCCCCTGGAAGCCTCCAAGGCTCCTGGCCGTGGGGAAACCGAAACAGCAGCGTGTCCTTCTTTCCTTAGGCTCCTGATACGGCAGCAGGAGGAAAGCGGAGCCCCAGAGCGCCCACACGTAGGTTAGCTTAGGGGATTGTGTAGGGCGCTGGGCAAGGGTCGACGACTAGAGAAGCCAAGTGAGGCGGCCTGGGGTCCGCGGGTTCCGCAGGCTAGGCCTTCGCCTTATGAACCCTCAGGCCAGGCTTTATCCTTCTTCCCATCCGGAATATTTTTTGGAGGATCGGGTGTGCATCCGAATGAGGATTCCGCCGCCCTCCCTGTGCTCTGCAGGCAAAGGCGCAGGCCTCCCCGCGTGCCTCCTTCCAGAAGCCACCTGCCGCGGCCCCGGTGGCTGGCTTCGCTGGCCTCAAGCTGCGTTCCCCCTCCTAGCTCACCCCTTACAGTCTGTTTTCCCCTCATTCCATTTGCTCCAGAACTGTTTGTAAATCCTCCAATTGCGGCAGTCCACAGCAGTGTAGATACCCCTTTTCTAGACCCGGCTGCCAAGGTGGCCCCATGGTGGACTCGGCAATGGGTTTGGAGTTGCAGGGGTAGGCAGCTGTTAGGAGCCGGAGGAACCCCGCCTAGGGGGTTGGAACTTACCGGACTGTGGGACTTCACCTCCACCCTCCTTCTCATTTTGCCCGATTCAAATTGCCTTCTTCAACCCTACCCACGTTTCCACCAGGGCCTGCCTGGGCTCAAGGAACCCGGTCCTTCGACTTTATGTCATCCCCATTTTTCCTTCCCCTCCCCCCCCAAAAAATAACTATAACTGGAAACTGGCGATGAGAACTCTGTAGATGAATGCCTGCGACCTTGGCCAGGCTTGTGGCACACTGAAGCGGGTCCTCAAAGGAGCACACAGGCTGTGTCTCCTCCTGCCCACCCCCACTCCCAGCCCCCCATCTTCTCTTAGCTGAGGGAGCTTTCTGTCCTGTAGGAGCGAGATGCCCTGCGGGTGTCACTGACTCCTCTGTAGACTGATGCGGGACAGTGGGTGGGGGATGGAAGAATGGACTGCAGCTGAGGCAAGCAGATCTAACCTAAGGGAATGAAAAACGCAGACCCAAATTCTGTCGCAAGCGAACCCAGGATCCAAGGGCCTGGAGCAGTCCAGGGTCCTCCTCCCACCCTAGGCTCAGATGGGGCTAGTATGCAGAGCCCAGGGGATCCCTACTCACACACACACACACCCCCACACACACACTGCCCCCCAGGAGCTCATAGCACTCCAGAAGCGCCCTTCTAGCCCACCTAACCTGGTTAAGCACCAGACTCCCCCTTTACCATCCCAGAACCCCAAAGCCTCTTCATTACTCTGCTGCCAGCACAGACTTCTGGGACTTCTGTCCCTCAGGGTGACAAAGGAGTCTGCTTGCTGTTAGTGACATCGAATTACTCCACACCAGCTGAGGGTCCCGTGACCTAACATAACCTCACATTAGATTCAAGAAATGTGAAGAAATATGGCCTTTTAAAAAGTGGCTTAGAGTTCCTAATTGCTAGCAGGCTTGAGGGGTTGTCCCCAGCTCAACTCCCAACCTGTGCCTCCACAGCCCGTGTTCACACGGGCTACAGTCATCTCTGGACCCCTGTCGAGTCCTCAAAGCCCAGATGATCTTTGTGCTTGGAGAAACCCAGGAAGGCTTGCAGCTCACCAGCAGGATTCCCCACCCTGGCATCCACAGGGAAGGGACTTCTACAGAGAACTCCTGCACCGCCCTTCCTTGGGCTACAGTGGCTTTACGTTTCATTGGAAATTACTGTTTTCCTGCCTTTTCTTCTCTCTCCCATCTTTTCTCTTTTCTTCCTTCTTCTGATAGTCTCACCTCTCCCTGCAATGCCGGCTCTGGCCCTAACTCTAACCCCTCACCATTGTAGAGAATTCCATGCTAGGGTCAGATTTGTGTCCCTTAAACGAGCCAGTAGCCTGTCCTTGGATCAAATTAGCTGGTGCCACAAAGGCTGCAGGCAGGAGATTCCCAGCTGGTACTTCCATGGCTTTCTGCTACATACAACTGGAGTCTTTAGAGATTGTTATAAAATAGCCACAGAGAATTTCTCTCCTTTAATTGATGTAGCCTTTGGATTTTTGTTAAGTAGCTTTTCTCTAAGTGCTAGGAGTGATTAAATACACCATGTAGAAACATCCCAAGTATTTATTTACCAACTCAAAAACAAGGTAACCAAGAAACCATAAGCAACTGCAATACAAAATAGCCCTGTATTTTTTTTCCATATAGCAAGGTAGATAAAGACCCATTAGACAAATGCAATTGGAACTTCTTAAGCAGCTGGCTGCTATAGACTTTGTCAAATTTAACAGTTCACTTAAGTTTGGTTGTTGTTTATTTTTGCCTATTTTGGATTCTAAAGTTACAGCGGAGACCTTTAGTCAAACTACCTTCTTCTGAGATCCCCTGAGGAATATCAAGGTAAATTAGATCACTGTATTAAAACAAAAGGAACCATTTTCAGTCTGTTTTAATATCTTACTACTGGGGGGCGATCTTAAAGAAATACACAGGACTGCAGTTTAACATGAAAACTGCAGTCGCTTGTACGAGGAGTCGGTGCAGTATGAATTCCCCGATCCAGCTGAACCATCAGAAAACACTTCAAGGTTTCCACCAGTAGCAAGGTGTATTGCAAGGGGACAGTTGTTAATTAAAGAATACATGTGGATTTAGAACGGAGGAGCAACGCATGAGTCTTATCTCCACCCTACCCCAACCACAACCCCGTAATAGAAATCTTTGATTAAAGGATAGCTTGCTTATAGAAGAGAAATGTAGATATCTCTCATATATATTTAGAAAATAGTTATAGTTCAGAAAAGACAAGACTACAACTCAAACTCCTTTTTTCATTTAGATTTCTCCTAGGTCTCAAGTTCTTTGTACGTTGTAATTGGAGCAGTTCAAATCCTTTTGTTCAGCCTTCAAAAATATTTTCGAAATTCAGCATTCAAAGTGGAATGATGTGATGCGTGGGATTTAAATTAAAAACATAATGTGGCTGATGACCCCAAAAGACAAAATAATAACGGGTGTTGAAGCTCTCTGTCGGGTAAATAGGGGCTTGTCATTCTCTTATGTGTGCTCAAGAAAAATTAAAAATAAAAAGTTTTTTCCCTTGAAGCACGCACAAAAAAATCTATTGGGCAAAAAGATAAAAATATGTGTGTCAGGGGATTCGGGGGTGGGGGGAGAAGGAAGGAAGGAAGGGAGGAAGGAAGGAAGGAAGGAAGGAAGGAAGGGAGGAAGGAAGGAAGGAAGGAAGCGAGGGAGGAAGGAAAGAACGAACGATCCGGAGTGCTGGGTAGCAGCTGAAGTGGCCCATTTAACTTTTGGTTTCCAGGGTCAAAACAACCGTCTTGTTCCCATCTCGTTTCTCCGGAATCCACCGCCATCGCTGGTGCGTTCTTTCCGGCAAAGTGCCTTTCTCAGCCCATAAACAGGGATCTCCAGAGCGGAGGCGGTGGGGACTGGGAGGAGGACTTGGGGATGGATGACCGAGGCTTCTGCATCGAGCTCCCCAATCCAGCGCATAGACACCCATAAACACTGGTATCAAAAGTTTTTATTGATCGGCCATTTCCTTCCTGCGTGGAGCGGAGCAGGGTGGAGACCCTCAAACAAAAGCAAGGAAGCTGCTGGGGGTGCTACAGAGGGGTTCAAGGAGGATCTCCCGGGCCAGGCTTAGGTTCTGGAAATAACATCCGAACCTAGGAAAGGCGTCCTTCGAGGGCTCACCTCCGCAGGGAAACAGGTGTATTCACAAGCCCACCGGAAAGTGAAGAGGAAGAAGGTGGGAATGCAGGGAGGGGAGGGGAGGGGAGATGCTCCAACTGCTCTCAGGAAGGTTACCCGGTTGGTCCAGTGGGGTGACATTTTTTTTTTCTTAGGGCTAGGCAAGTTGCCTATATTCCATCCACGGAACACGGGATGTGCACACACACCGCACGTGAGCGCGAATCCGGACGCACACACTTCGTGAGGATTACAGCATGGAGCGTGCGGGTAAAAGTTTGGTCACACCTCAGTGCATACTTGAAGGAAACTGGAGCTCCCTTTCCGAGTGGCTGCACCGCCGACTTTCTTCCGCTCTCTTGCTCCGGGAAGTGACAATCCGCGGCCCGGATCAGGGTCGCGCGCGTGTGCGCGTCCCCACGGTGCGGGGCGAGCGGCGGTGGAGTCTCGCAGGCCCGCGCGGCCTGGCTGCCTCGCGCCGGTGAGTTCTCGGCGGGACCAGGCTAGCGTGCAGGCCCCCCGACTTCCCTCAGACGCTCCGACGTCCTCGGTGCAGTTGTTGACATAAAAAAGAATCCGCTGTCCGGCTCTGGCTTCCTGTTTTGTTGCGGGCTTGAGCCTGCAGCTAGGCTGGGTGGGGGTTGGGGGGCAGTGACGGATGGGAGTCTTTTCCCGCAGGGTGGAGAGGTGGAAGGATGACACGCAGTCCCCGGTACAAACATCCCGCCCCTCGGAACTCCCAGCTCTGTCCTGCCAGTTCCCTGCAACCCCGGGCCGGTTGACGAGGCCCAGCAGAGAGGGGAATGACTCCCAGGCTGGTTCCAGCCCGGCAGGCCTGCAGGCCGTTGCCGGCACCCAGTTTGCGGGCCGCATACAACGAAGACGCGTTTCTTCTAATCCCAGAAACCTCTCTGTTGCTGCATCTCACTTCGGTTCTGGAGGCGGAGGCTGAGCAGCCGGGTTCGGAGACCCTTGCCCGGACACAGACCCTTACCCCCCACCAAAAAAAAATGCACCCATCAGCCACCAAACTCACCCCAGCACCCCAGAGTCAGCCTCACTCACTCCCTCGAGCTTGGCGCCCCGAGGCCGCGCAGCGGGGAGAGGGGTCGCTCGGATTCGGATCCCGGGAGTTGGGAAGGGGCGCCGCAGCCCCTCCAGTCTCAGGAGAAAGGGAGCAACCGCGGCTTATTTCCTGGGCTTCTGAGGGAGTCTAGGACACTAGTTACTGGCGTCGTCCGGGCAGGCAGAGGGACAGTGACGCCTCCAAAAACTCTCCAGTTTCTCCAGAAAATCAAGCCTGTGAGGAACTGAAGGGCAAGGTGCAGCGGCTTGAGGTATTTCACTTTCTCATGTCACCGCTTCGAATGACTGTTCCTAGTCCCACACTGTCCTCACAACCCCGAGCCGCTGAGGGTCTTGTTATGGTTTCCAGTGCGCCCCCCCGTCTAGAAGCAAAGCCTGCAGGCGCCTCCATTTCCCTGCCCCCTGGCTGGTTTCCCGCATCCATCCTTTCATCCCTTAAAACACCCAGCAGCCCCAACCTGGACCGGCTGGGGTGATCCATAGAGCTGGTCTCCTGTCGGGCGGATTCCGAGCCAGTCCTGCTCTTTTGAACAATTCTCCCCTTCTCTTCTCACCCTTTCCTGGCCGGCCTCAGCCTCCTAGTTGTGGCTTTGTTGTTGTTGTTGTTGTTGCTTTGTATTTTTCTTTTTCTGTTCCGGATCTTTCTTCCTTTGTCATTATCTCCTCCAGGCCCACCCCACCCCACCCCACTCTCACTGCCTCGGGTGGGAGGGAGAGGGTTAAGATGTTCTGGAAACGCTGCTCGTAAAGCTGCTTGGATACATTAGAAACACATGAATATCCTGAAATACAAAGTGTCTTTAAAACCAACCCAGGAATGTTTATCCTAAGGCTGGAGGGATGCAGAGAAATGGTGCCAGCCAGCAGCACTCACAATCTCCGACTTAGAGCGAGGGCAGGTAAATTTCATTTGCTAATGAAAATCAAACTCAATTAAAACCCAGATTGCCTTTGTCCCTTCCCCACGGCCCACACGGGTATCTGGGTATCCGGGTTCCCCATCCAGAAAAAAAAAAAAGCAAGCGAGATCTCTTTTTCAGTGGGAGGCTTTAGGGCAGCAAGACCTTGCAGGGCGCCCTGGTCCTCCCGGGTGAGGTCAGAAACTTTGCTTGCCTGCCAGGACAAGGCTCTGGCTACTACTTGAACAAAGACTTCGTGCCAGGGCCACCACCCTCTGGGTCCTTGCCTGTGCTGCCTTTTTGGGGCTGCCCCTGGGGGAAAGCTGGATGCCCCAACCAGAGGTTCTCACAGCTCCACCCTTGCCATGCCCCACCTGGTTATTTGGCTCCAGGGGCCACTGCTGCCTGTGGGAGCAGGCGAACTTACCAGAAGTCTATCACGTTGATGGTGCCTCCCTAACAACTCACTAGGAGTTCCTAATATTGGATGGCTCTCGTGCATATTCGCGTGAGTGCACACACACACACACACACACACACACACACCAAGATAGCTCAGGTCCCCTCTAGCTGGGCAGACAAGCAAAACTTGAACTTGCCATTGGAGAAAAGAACCCTGGAAGCTCTTCTTGCACGCTCCCAACAGCATGCTCTAGTCTTCAGTGCCTTGCAAACTTTCTTCTTCTTCTTCTTTTTTTTTTTTTTTTTTTTTTTTTCATTTTTTCCCCCACAACTAACCTGCTGGCTGAACTGGAATCATGAATGAATCACCCTGCTGGAGGGGGTGGGGTTGTGGAAGGTGAGGAGGAAGTATCCCTCTTATTCCAAAGAGGGTAAAAAGTCTAGAAACCCAGACTTGAAATCCTTCACAAAAGCTCAAGCTAATTCTAAAAGCCATTCCTACCAGGACACAGACGTTTCAAAAACAATAAGACTCAAGACAACAGGGAAGCCAGCTCTGCTCCCTTCCGAGTAATAATGTCTGGAGTGCTGTTTTTGTTTGGTTGGTTTTTGTTTTTAAGGAACTGGAAGATCAGGGGTACTAAGAAAACATCTAGACAACCTGATCATTACAGGTCCCCGCTAAATCTTAGTCATCAAGGCTCCAAACCCTTCCTTGGTGGTGGTGTTGGGGGGGGGGTAGAGTCTAAACCAAAATGCACGGTCAGGCCTCCCCCCATCCAAGCCCCCACATCTTCCCACCAGGACAAACCTGCGGGTGGCTCTTCGGGGAAACCGGATGAAACTTCTTTTCAATGTTTTTGATGAGGAGGGACCCAGTTGACTTGGGCAGTCCCCACAGTCCAAGGCCCTTCCTCTGCAGAGTTCCCCGGGCTCTGGTGAAGTGAGAGGGGGAGGGAAAAATGTGGAGCTGGCCTTGGCTGTAGTGTGCATCAGCAGCTGGCCGTGGCCAGAGGCAAGCTGGTGGGGGCTCCCCAAGCTGCGTTTTCGTTTTTTTTTTTTTTTTTCCAGGTCTGGCTGGGAAACAGAAAGAAGCTCCACGCCCGGGCCAAGAGCAGGGCGGAGGCAGGGAAGAAGAGGAGCCAGTAAACACCGCCCCAGAAACTTCAGGAAGACAATCGGTGGAGGAAAAAAATGCTGAAAAAATGCTGGGTTGCCAGAGCTAGAAACGAGACTTCTAAAGGAAAAGGGGAACTAACAGCGAGGGGAGCTGGGCGGCCAGCCTTTAGCGGGAGTCTGGTCTTCAAGCTTGCAGCCAAATTCTCACGCTGGCTAGACTGCCACTTTCAACTTGACCTTGGCCTCCAGCCGTATCTGACCTGTAGGTAAAACCGCCCTGGAATCCCTGGGAACTGGAGCCTCAAACCCTACTCGATTTCTTTGTCACTGTGAGTTTTACAATGCTATTTAGAGACAGGATAGGCTTGGGGGGGGGGGCGGTTGTGGGCGGGTAGCTTGAGAGGGCCTGAAAGTAACACAAAAACCAAGCCCCTGCTGAGGCCGGTTCCTACTGCTGCCAGTGGCCAGTCAGGGAGAAGGTAAACTGGGGGCAGATCAATATTTACAGAGAATGGCTAAAATGGGTGTGCAGGGGACATGGGGGGAGGTCATGAAGGTTTTATTGGGCGACACTGACATTGGTCAGGGCAAACTCAGGATCTAGGCAGATAAAAGCCGGAGACTGGCCACAATGGTCAGGATCTTGCAGGAAGCCCAGAGCAAGGGTGTGGCAAGGGCAAGCCCAGTGGCCTGAGAGAGAGAGAGCTCAGATGGGGCTGAGTCCACCAGCTGGGACCAGAGGCAGGTCCTAGCCCTGCTTGGCGGTGGCCCTGCCAGGCACTCACTTTCACTTTGAACACGGGTTCCCCCCTGAGCATCTGACCACATTGACAGAGAACCAGCAGGCAGGACCCCCGGAATGTTTCCTTAGAACAGGGGCAACTACAGGAGGGCTCAGAGCTTGGCAGCTCCCAGAGCAAGTGCCCCGCTGGCTTCCAGAGGAAGCGAGCACACTGGACAGATTTCTCTCATCCGTTCTCCGGGGAGAACTAAACGGTCTCCTGGTTCCTTTTCCCGAGTAGAAAGTTCTCAAGCGCCTAGAAACTGCTACCAGCTGGTTCCCAGAACAAGGGGCTCAAACCCCGGCCAAGTTGAAAGTCCTTGCTTTGAAGTGTCCCATTCAAGGAGTAGCGGGTTAGTGTGGCAGTGTATGGGAGCCTGGGGGAACCATATAGGCACAGGGCTCACTCCACCTCAGAAGCTCCAAGCTGCAGGAAGACTCCAGACCGAATCCCAGCGAAAGCCCAGTCATGAACATGGATGTGTGCCTGGGTGTGTATTTGTGTGTCCATTGAGGGGTGTCATGGGTCCAGTCCTTTGGGCTTAAAGGTAAAGATATGGAAGTGCCCACACACACAAGCACTGCGGGCAGGGGGCTCCCAAACAGCCGAAGCTGGCCCAATATCAAGTCTCAGGACCCCCCCACCACCACCAGGTGCGAACGCAGCAAGCGATGAGCGAGTGAGACAAGCGCACCCGGCGCTGTGGCCCTGGAAAGAACCCGACTGGGGAATCCAAAGCGCAGATATCCCTGCCCAGGTCTGATTGCCGAAAAAATAATAACCGTTAAGAAAGCTGACGCCCCACCATCACACACACGCCCCCGCTCCCGGAGGTCCCCGAGGTACAGGAGAGCGCCCAGTCCCAGCACCCTCGCCGCTCTTCCATCCCTGGCCACCGGTCGATTTACCTGACCTGTCTGTCCCTCAACGCCTCGGGTCGCAACCCACACGTCGCGTCCCCGCCTGCGGCAGCGCCCAGGTCCCCAAAGGGGAGAGAGAGAGAGAGAAAGAGAGAGAGAGGGACGTCGCCGGGAAGGGGGACTCGCGGGGGGCCGCCCACCCCTCCCGGCCCCGCCCGCACGCCTCCCCCATCCCCGCACCCCCTCTCCCCTCCCCGGGGGAGGGGGCTTGGCGCACGGCGGCGCGGCCGGCGCTGGCACTGGCGCAGGGGACTGCGCGGACGCCGCCGCCGCCGAGCCGGCCCGGAGCCGCCCGCTTTGCCTACGCCGTGGGGCGGAGCAGGGGGGCCGGGCCAATGGGCGGCCGCCTGGCGCGACCCCGCGGGGCACGGTCCGCCCCCCTCGCTCGGGCCCCGGCCCCGCGCCGCGCGCTCTTCACTTCTTGGGGGCTTTTTAAAACAGCGCCACTGGGGTCTTCTCCATGCGGCTCGGGATATGACAGCCTCCGTGCTCCTCCACCCGCGCTGGATCGAGCCCACCGTCATGTTCCTGTACGACAACGGCGGCGGCCTGGTGGCCGACGAGCTCAACAAGAACATGGAAGGGGCGGCGGCTGCGGCGGCGGCTGCGGCGGCGGCGGCCGGGGCCGGGGGCGGGGGGTTCCCCCATCCGGCGGCGGCGGCTGCAGCGGCGGCCGCGGGGGGCAACTTCTCGGTGGCAGCGGCGGCCGCGGCGGCGGCGGCGGCCGCAGCCAACCAGTGCCGCAACCTGATGGCGCACCCCGCGCCCCTGGCGCCACCGCCGGGCGCCGCGGCCGCCTACAGCAGCGCGCCCGGGGAGGCGCCCCCGTCGGCCGCCGCTGCTGCCGCCGCAGCCGCTGCCGCTGCCGCCGCCGCCGCGTCGTCCTCCGGAGGGCCCGGGCCGGCGGGCCCGGCGGGCGCCGAGGCTGCCAAGCAGTGCAGCCCCTGCTCGGCGGCGGCGCAGAGCTCGTCGGGGCCCGCGGCGCTGCCCTACGGCTATTTCGGCAGCGGCTACTACCCGTGCGCCCGCATGGGCCCACACCCCAACGCGATCAAGTCGTGCGCGCAGCCCGCCTCGGCCGCCGCCGCCTTCGCCGACAAGTACATGGATACCGCAGGCCCCGCAGCCGAGGAGTTCAGCTCCCGCGCTAAGGAGTTCGCCTTCTACCACCAGGGCTACGCGGCCGGGCCTTACCACCACCACCAGCCCGTGCCTGGCTACCTGGATATGCCGGTGGTACCGGGCCTCGGGGGCCCCGGCGAGTCTCGCCACGAGCCCCTCGGGCTGCCCATGGAAAGCTACCAGCCCTGGGCGCTGCCCAACGGCTGGAACGGCCAAATGTACTGCCCCAAAGAGCAGGCGCAGCCACCCCACCTCTGGAAGTCCACTCTGCCCGGTAAATGGCGCCCCCCTTCCCAACCCGGGGCTTCCGGCTCCATTCCAGCTGCTTCACTCGCGCCCCCGGCTCACCCGGCGGCCCCCTCTGCGCTCTCCCTGGCCGCCCTCCCCCACCCCAGCATCTCGGCTCCCCGGGGAGCCTGACTCCCACCCTACCCCACCCCCTGGGCTGGCTGGTGTCTGGCCTTTCTCTAGGTTGAGAGGTGGCTGGGTGGGAATTCGTGTGGGGACCCCTCTCATCAGAGCCTCACCCCGTCTTCCCCTGCGCCCTACCCTGCGCAGCACTTGACAGTGACCTGAGGGTGAAGAATGGACCTGAAAGCCAGCTTGCCAAATTGTCCCTGTCCTTTCTGTCCAAAGAACGGCTCCAGCGTAGGGCCAGCGAGTGTTGGGGCTCGGGGCGTCCAAGGAAGAGACCGTGTCATACCCTGAAGTCTGGCGCCGAGGTGTGGGCCGCTGGGCCGTGTGGAGTGGCAAGCGCGCTGCATAGGCAGGCTGAGGCCGCTGCAGACCCCGGGCGCCCGCAGGTCTAACCAGCCTCCTCACCAACCCTCCAAGCCTGTGCTGCGCGTGGCATGGAGCAGCCGGGTGCTGCGAGGCGGGCGGCTCAGGCAGAGCGGTGGCCTGCGCTCCGGTGGGGTGCTGACCCCTGTGTAACTTGCCTTCTCCCGTGTCTTGCAGACGTCGTGTCCCACCCCACGGATGCCAGCTCCTACAGGAGGGGGAGAAAGAAGCGTGTGCCTTACACCAAGGTGCAACTCAAAGAACTGGAACGGGAATATGCCACGAACAAATTCATTACCAAGGATAAACGCAGGCGGATATCAGCCACGACGAACCTCTCCGAACGGCAGGTCACGATTTGGTTCCAGAACAGGAGAGTCAAAGAGAAAAAAGTCATCAACAAACTCAAGACCACTAGTTAATGGATTAAAAGTGGAGTCATGGGGGGGCAGCTTGGAGAAATTTACGAACCGGAGGCTTGACCCAGGCGAGGGTCCCGAGGTCGCCAGACCATAACTGAAGGATGGAGAAGGGAGACTGCCATGCTGCGCTCACCCAGGGCGACCCCTGGCTCTTCCGTGAAACCTACGGCTCCTTCTGCTGCACCTACTGCTACTTTTTAACAACTTTAAGAGACGGTCCAGAACAAGATCCCTGCTTCTTCGGTCAACCCCACAAGATGGTTAAATGACAAACTCTAAAGGCAGACAGACACCTGCTCCCCTCCTCCCCAAATATGCAATTTCACGACAGTTACGCATTTACTGAGATCTTGTAAGTATTTATGTGGCCGCTATCTTTTAGGGCACTGTCTTAGAGGGTTAGTCATTGGAACGCTGGTTACAAAAAAGCGAGAAAGAAGCTGTTGTGAGCATCTGCATGTCTGTCTGAGGTGTCATCCCCTTTGCATGTTAAGTGCCTGCTCAGGTAAATCTAATGAACTTCCTATCGTGGTATATTCTGCACAGGAAAAAAAAATGCACCTCACAGCTGTTTCCATGTGTAGATTTAGGGGAGAGGGGAGAAGGTACTGAATAATTTTGGACTGGTTATTACAAAAGAAGAGAGCCTGCTGTTCCCAGAACTGCTTTCTCCTGGGATAGATACAGCCAGCCGAACCCCTGAGGCTGAGAGGGAACCCCAAGTTGGCCTGATTCTTCGCAAATAAGTTCTCATTGTTTCTAACAAGCTGTGTGTGTGTGGAAGGAAAGAGAAAGACTTAGATTCTACATTTACTGCTGCAACAGCAGTGACTCCCCCCAAGAACTGGGTGTCTTAAATATTTAAGTTTTCAGAGAATCCACTGGATCTCTCAATGGCAGTTCTCACAGAACCATGATGGGCATTGATTCGGAACACAATTTTTTTCCCTTCACTCAAGTTGGCATTCTCCAATATTTGCTACACATTTTGCTGGAAAAAATCATTTTTTTCTCTTTTAGAAAATTCAGCACGAAAACTATTACCCCGAAATGTCTACATGTGTAAATGCTCTGTTTAGACCCACAAAGGAAATTGTGGGGTTTTTTTTCCTTTTTCCATTTATCATGCCGTGGAGACCACGTTAGAAAGTGCAGGGATCCCATTTCCTAGCACATTTTCAAACAGTTGTTTCAACCAGCACATTGGTTTTGTTCGATATTCACAGTAATTGCTATCTTGTAAATGAAGTTCTTGGGCGCACTGTGAAAATGTCCCTATGAACCTGCGTTTAAGTACTTCTAGTAAAAATGGGGAAAAAAGTTGCCTCTATGGGTAATGACAGGACGGTATTCCCTGGTGCAAGGCAGTCAGTGCAGTAGAGTCTAAAGCACACATTCGTGACTCTGCTGTGCCGAGTGTGCACCACACGGAAAGAAAAGGAACAGGTTTGTCTTAAACAAACCGTGGACCATTCTTCTAGAGTCTCCTCCCAGATAAGACCCTGAACACCGTAAGTGCATTAAGGTGATTGTAGTGACATGCATCCTTCAAGGGAGAACGCAGAGGAAGAAGAGAGGGTGAATTTCCAGGCTCCCTGTGGAAAATGAAAAACAGTTGTTTAGCCTCAGCAACACCCCGGCTGCCGTATTTTAAAAATCTGCCATTGGGTCTGCCTGTGTTTTAGAGGGCAGGTTGTGATATTTGTTGAAATGACAGGACTAAGAAAGGCCTTAAACCTTGACCTTGAGGGGTAAAAAAAAGACAATTTGTGACCTTGACTTTTGACAGCTCATGAATTGGTCTCGGCTGGATTAGTAGATCAAGGGCGCCACCTGGTGTTGACAAGCCTCCTTGTAATTCTTCAGCTTCAAGGGACTTGAGAGGGAGCGAACTCTTAGCCCCTGGACTTGTTTTTTGGGGATTTTAGTACTTATTTCTCTGGCTTCACATGAAGCACATTTGAATATATGTAAATTATACCTGTGCCTGTATATATGTGAATGTATCATCTGTGTGTATACATGTATACATTTGCATCCCAGGGCTTGGGTGTGCTTGTATATATGTTTGTAGAGTCTGTACAGATACGGTATCATTCATTCATGGCTGATGACATGCTTGTAATTTAACGTGATTTCTAGAGTGGAGGTACAAAATGTACTTGACTGTGAAATCTTGCCCCTTTTCTTTCACGGCCACATTCGACGTCTCGCGCCTTGCACAGTGTTAGGTTTCTGCAGGTCTGCTTTGAAAGCTGTAGCTTTTCTCGCCACAGCCCGGGAGGGCTTCTTAAGTCACCAGGCTTCCTTGGCGCTCCCCCTCCAAGGTGGTCCTACTATTCTAATTAGAGTGATCGGGGAGTCTTTATGGCAAATAAAAAGTTGTGGATGTCTCTGACTCTAGGGATTCTAAGGTTACATTTTCAGAAATTCAAAGAGACCCACCCCTCAAGAGGTCAGTAGGAATTTCTGGAGCTCCTGTCCACCAAATGACCTGAGGTGTATGGAGGCGTGGGGAGACTTATCCTGGAGATGGGAGCGCTAAGTACCGCCTCAGGCAGTATGCCATCTTCTCTGGCTATTTGATTTGCGGCAGGAGTAAATGTGTTTAATATTAACAACCACCATCAAATATAGATTACTGAGTATCACATCTACTGTTCATTGACAACCCCTCCCTCCGGCAACACATCAAGTGCTGTGTTCAGAGCCATAAATAACCTATGCACTTTTTTATACTGAATATGCCGGCAGGCAGTGTGTTTTTGTCAAACACTGGTGGAGCCTGTGGCCTTTGGGATGTACAGAATTTCGAGTTGCAGATTCCTCCTTACGTCTCTCCTGGAGGAGCGTCATTGTGAATGCTCATTTTCTTGGAACATAACATCACATGGTGACAAATGCTGCTGATGGAAAAAGCTGTCTGGCCTTGCCCGAACAGTGGCTTGCGGAAAGGAGAGAAACTCTCAAGCTGCCTCCAAGAAGGATGGTCTCACGGTGCACACGGAGCCAGCGGCCTGCTAGGAGACAGCCTCCTGAGGACTCCCAGCCCTGAGATGGAGGCAGAGCTGCAGGCTCACCTCCTGGAGTGGAGTCTTCTCCCTCTCTCGCACCACCACCACAGCACAGGGGCTGGAACCATCACAACTTTCTCTCAAAATGTCTGCAGCCTTTGCACACCCTCCTCCAAGCACGCTGTGTGTTAAGGAGCAGCTCAGAGCAGCCAGCGGGACGCTCTTCCTCCGAAGGGGGATAGTTTGCTTTAGATGTGAGAAAGATTGTGAGCCTCAAGCCCAGGCCCAAGGCAGCAATAGCTCCGCAGCCACCCGGACTCTCTCGCCAAGTCGCCACCCTGCACCGCAGCCCTGGGTAAAGTAGCAGCCTCCATTTTTTTCCCCCTCCTGCTTTCCCTCCAGTTTTTGAGCCTATTATAACAGAAGAAAGAGCTTTCAACCACCCTCCCTCACGCCACAGTCCTAAAATGATGGCGATAGTGATAATCGTGTCTAACTCCACTCTTATTTAAAATGTTCATCCATCTACCAGATAATGCGAGGCGGTTGTGGGTTGACTCCTTCATGTCCCAGTAGAATCAGTGTCAAAACTTTAGGTGGGGGGAGGATCACAAGATATTCAGGAGGATGTCACCCTCTTCTTGGGAAAACAGGGAAAGTCAGACTCAACGCTGACCCGTCATGGACAGTGTTCTGAGAAACCTGCTTGAAATAATTTTTTTTTCTAAAAAGGAATTTTAAAAATTATAAATATGAGACTTTTTAAAAAAACTGCTTTTTCCATCTGCTCTTAATACTGTCAAATTTATGACGTTATTCTAAGTGGATGATTGTAAAATGCCATTGTGCATTTCACTACCATTTATACCTGATGCAGACCCGAAGCCATCTGTTCAAAAAAAAATGTAAGGGGCGGGGGAGGAAATTATTTATTTTTTGAAAAAAAATGCAATCTTATTGAAATTGTTTCTTAAGATTCAGCACAAGGGAGTACAGTCCAGCTGGGGGGTGAGACATTCGTTGGAGGGCGGCTCTCAGCATGAACCCGGACCACGCTGTCCAATAATGCGGCATATTACGCTCTACTGCCCGCCTTCGTTCACGGGAGTTCGGTGAAGACGCGGCTGTCTCGCTCCCCACCGCACCTTTGTCCCCTCTGTGCGAATCCCGAGTTTAAGAGCTCTGGCTGAGGTCGCCGAGTCAGTGGGTTAGAGGCGCCCTGGTGGACTTGGCGGTCCTCTGCTGGGGAGACACTGTGAGGGGCTTGTTGATTTACGCACATTCCTTTAAACTTGATCAAATGCGCGTCAGCAGCCCGAGACCGGGAGAATTCAGAGAAATGTGCAGCGAGTTGCCCACGTCCCATTTTTCATAAGCAAAGATGGAGCTTTATCCCATAGGCCCCGGGGAGATTTATGCGCAAGTTTTAAGACAGGCACGCTAATTAAGCTTTCCTCCACTCGGCCGCCGCCGGGTCAGTAACAGCTAGCTTCAGGCTCGGCCAAAATGTCCGCTCAGGCCTCGCGTCCATCAGCGCCGACCCACGCCGGACACCGGCTTGCTTTCTATTTTATTTTATGTTCAAGGGAAGGGAAAAAGGACGCTGGCGCAAAGTCCCTCGGTTAAGGCCACCGTGGATTTTTTCTGTGCTCGGTTCGCAGCGGCAACCACCGCATCGCGGAAATCGCCCAGCCGTGGACAGTGGTGGGATCGCTGCTCGGTACCGCGCCCAGGGGCGCGGGGCAGGACGCGTGCGAGAAGCGCTGCCGGGAACCCGAAGAGCGCTGGGGGTCGCCACGGAGGCGCGATTTGCCGGCCTGGACTCGGCTTGTGGGCCGGTTAGGGGCATGCGGCAGCAGAACGCTAGCAGAGGCCGAAGCCGGGACCCCCGAATGGCGCGCCCGGCGCACGCTGCAAGGCCAGGGCTGCTGCGGGAGGGTCGCCCGCAGCTGCAGGCTGACGTCACCGCAGGCCTAGTGGGCATCGTGGCAGCTCTCCCCTGGAGGGCCTGCGGTGGAGACTGAGGGTTTTGTGCGGGTGCCCCCTTTTCCGCCCCACCCCGCCCTCCCCAGGAGAATAATCGGGTATTTAATCTCTCCCGGTCTTAATTCTTGGCAGCGTGGAAGGTGGTTTGCAACGGGAAATAAAACTTGACAGGAGCATTTTCTCTAAAAGGGGTTTTCAGACGGGCTGAAAAGAAACCGTGTTTTTCTCTAGCAAACACTTCCGCCTTCAGCGCCCGGAGCTGAGGGGTGGGATGGGGGCTCCCTGAGCGCCCAAAGCGAACAGGGCACATAGGGCCGGAGTTGCAGACGTCCGTGGCCGAGGCTGCGCGCCGCGCCTGCAACTGTGTTCCACATTTGGGCTGGGAAGCGGCCTTGGAGCTTGCTGCACCCTTGGGCTAGGCTGTAGGCCCCAGCGCCGCCGCACCAGCACCCACTGGGCGCAAGGGAACTTGGCACCGACGAGCACTCTGATGGCATCCGGAGAAAGAACCCAGGCGCTGGCGGGAGGGCAGCGGAGCCGGGCAGGCGAAAGATGGGGCCTTGGGCGAGGACCTGGCATCGTTGGACCCTGCCTCTGGGCCTGGTCGCTTGGATCCGGGGACTGGAGCTTTCCAGGGAGGTGGCGGGATCAAAAAGAGGGGTGGGGGTAACGGGGGGGGGGCTTTGTTTGCCAGCCGCGGGCCTACGGCGGGCCAGGCCGTGCGCAAAATGGAGGGGGCATGGGGTGAGCCGCGCAGTGTGCGTGGGTTCTCCGAGCTGCCACTGGGTGGACGAGACAGCCGGAGACAGCCGCATCCCCCTCCCAGCCGCTCAGAGGGCGCTCTCCTCCCGGGTCGGTAGAGGTCAAGTCCTCGGCGCCGCCACCGCCGCCGCCATGGTCAGGGCCGGCCCTGCGGGCCGCAGGAAAGAAAACGCAAACCGCACGACTGGCAGGGCAGTCGCTGCCGCCGCCTGCGGGTTCTGATAGCCTGGACACCTACCCCGGAGGCTGAGATCTTTGCGTGACCTCCGATCCTCTTCGCTGGTGACCCTTATTGGACTAGAGGCTCCGCAGCCAGCAATGGCCCAGGCCTTGTCTCTGTGCCGGTAGTGTGGGCTCTGCCCCAGTGTCGGAGACGACGGAGCATCCAGAGGCCTATTCGGAGAGAAAGGGCTCGCCTGTACATCCTGGACCAAGAAGGTGACTTGATCCAACCCAGACCGGGTAGGAACCAGGGACCGGGCAGGGCCGGGGGGCGGGGAATGGGATAAGATAGGGGCTCAGAGACCTCGCTGGGGCGCATCAAGCCTTGGGCGAGACCGCGGTGCCTGGATTCTATTTGCCTGTCTGAAATCTGCGCTGAGGTGTGAGGCGGACCCCTCAAGGAAATCCTGGATTCGCAGGCCTCAGGAATGGCCCACTTGGCTCCCCGAGGAGGGAGCCGCTGGCCTAGGGCAAATCTGCGCGCCTGGCCTCGGCCAGTCTCTGAGCCTGCGGCTGCAGGTGAACCCAAGAAAGGCTCTCTTCCCTCCCTCCCTTTCCCCTAGAGAGAGGCTGGACTTTGCCCCAGGGGCTGCATAGGGGCTGTGGAGCAGCAGAGGAGGACTTGGCTGGAATGGGTAAGGTCGCAGCAGCAGGGTCTAGCAGGCGGAGCAGCAGACTGAGGGGGTAGGGCTGGGGGAGGGTGGGCGCTCTTCCTGAGCCGTGAATGTGAGCCACCAAGGGCCCTTGAGCGAACCTGAACCTGCCCTAGTTTGGCCCTTGGTGCGGGGGTGGGGGGTACCCTGTGAACCCCAGGGCCAGGAAGCGGCCTTGGTGGTCCCCTCTGCCCTCCAGGAAACCCGTTTGCTCCGAAGCTAGGAGGGGATGGGAGGCAGACGGTGGGAAACAACTTCAGCCTTCCGTGTCCCTCCATGCCTCCTCCCTGCCCCATTTGTTCCCAGTCTGCAGGAAGAAAAAATGAAATCGTCCCTAATGAGCCCACTAGAATAAAAATAAAAACAGTTTCCCCCAAAGGAAGAGCCTTCATTTCTCCCATCAGTTAGAGACCCACTAAAAACTAACTGATAACCACATTGGCCAGGCACTTAAGCCCTGTGCCCCAGCCGTCCATGGCCAGCAAAAGGATCTAAAGGCATGAGAGGGCCACTGAACTTGCTAGTCTGACCAAGAATCCACCCTGAGGTCAAGTTCAAGGCATTACCTGTCCTCCAGCTTTGAGGAGGAGGTGGGGGAGCTGCCAGGGGAGAATGGGGACCTCCTGGTGCTGGTAACAGTGGCTCTCCTCTGATACCTCAGTGCTTGGGCAGCATCTGAAAATGTGCTGGCTTGGTCATGATTTGTTAATAAACCATTCCCTGAGAACAGATACAACGGAGTCATCTCCTGGGTCGTCACAGGCAACCCATCTCCCTGGATGCCCTCCTGCTTGGAAAGGGTTGCCAGCACACCCCTCCCCAGTAAGGGCTCTCTGTTGCCACTCCAGGTCCTCCTTGCCCTTGCGCCTGTGTGTAATATGGTCGCTAGGGTTGAAATGGTCTTTGGGGTGGCTCGCTCATGAGAATGCCATGTTGGATGACAGAGGTAAGCCAGAGGCAGAATACTGGCCGGCTTTGGAGCAAGCCATCCAGGAGCAACAACTGGAGACAGGGAAATGGGGTTGGTCATGTGGGCCCAAACCAACCCACGCTAGCTACCGTCTGGGAATACCCAGCCGGAAAAGCACCACCAGTGGTTCCCATAGAAGAAAAGGCAGACAAGTAGTTGGGTGTGGGATTCCAGGAAACCTCAGATATCTACCAGTCCCTTTCCTGGACCCCCAGTAGGGGCTGTCACTACCTAGGGAGACACTAGGAATGGTGAGAGGCCCCAGGGCCCAGAAGGAGGGCCTAGGAGGCCAGCAGAGGGTCAGCAGAGGAGCTGCAGGGGCAGAAGACTGGTGTGAGAAGGATCAGGTTGTAGGGGACAGCAGCCTTGGCTGTGGACTAGAGGGCTCCAAGTGCAGGCCCTGGGGACTCTGGACAAAGAGCACCCATTGCCTCCCAAGGAGAGGAGATGGCGGCCTGGCAGCCTCACCAGCTGAGGCCTGGGAACTAGGAGACCCACCATGCCCCTCAGCCAGCCGGAGCCACGTCCTTCCTTGGAGCGAGGAGCTGTTTAGCTTGAGTGGCTCACCATCCATTGAGAGACTACCCTGAAAACGTACCTCCCCCACCCCACCCCAGCCCCCCTTGCACAACTGCGGTAGCTAAAGGTATAGCTTGGCGGAGGGGGTGCGTGGAGGGGGTACATCACGACGATGCGGAGGTCACCTCCTCCTGGACACAGGCCGCCTGCCCGCAAGCCCACTGCTACCGGCATCCCTGGGACTACAAGAAGAAGAGGCGGCAGACGCGCCTAGAAACACTTTATTCCGCGATTTCTCCTGCAAGGGCGGCTGAAAGGCCGGGTGCACGGATCCTTGCCCTCGCCTGGATGCACACGACCCTGCCCGACCCTTAGGACCAAATCAGACCGAGAATGTCTGTTGTGCTAACCAAATTTCCTCGTTCGCCGTTTCCTCCTGACAACCGCTCGGGCGCCAGCCGGCCTCTCTCCTTGTGGGCCACCTCCAAACGCTGCGCGGGGGAGCAACCCGGCCTCGGCGGCCTCGCCGAGGGCGGCCTAGACCTTGAAGTTTGGAAAAACAAGGAGACTGGAACCGTCTCCCTCCCTTCTGCGGAGATACACGCGTGCGCACCGTCAGGCCGCCGCCACTTCCTGCCTTTGTTTTTCTTTCTCCAAACATTTTTGGCGTCTTGTATGAGCTGCCGTGGGGTTCCGGGGTGACGGTGGAAGGAAATACGACCCAGATACTGTTTTGTCTCCTGAGAAAGAACAGCGCATGGGAAAGCAGTCCTCTGGGGGCCAATGTCACAGCCTTGCCAGCCGCGGTCTCTTCAAGAATTGGAACGCGGACTTGGCCTTCTGGGGCGACTTCAGCCCCAGCCGGGTCTTTCCAAGGAGCCCGGTGAGCTCAGCTTGGCTTCCCGGGCCTCCTGCAAAGCCAAGGAAATAGATTAGAGTCAAAAGCTAGGGACCCGCAGTTCTGGCGCCCCTTCTTGCCCTAGATTTGATCCGACTCTCAGGGCTGCGCACGCCCTCGCCAGCCCCGGCAGCCCGCCGTGGGGACATTTTCACCTCGCCAGGATCTTGAGCGCTAGTGGCGCAGGAGGACTGAATGTTTGCAGCCTTGGGCATCTGAGCACCCCCCTCCTATGGTTCCTGCTGGGGAACTTGAAGCATTCGGCCTTCTGCTGGCACCGCAAGCCCTTCTCCTTCTGCACTGTCCCCGCAGCGCCCCCACACGTCCTCCGGGCACCCCGTGCTCCCGTGCAGCCGGGGCGGCATCACCCTGCCAGCCGCTCCCGGAATGCCTTCCTTCGCGCCAGCGTCTCCTCGGAAATTCGCCTTGTCTTCCACGCACACCCAGTGAAAACTGACCCAACGGCACCCTCTCGCAGGGCCCTACAGGGAAAGGTGGGGGAGAGGGGAGGACACGGGAAGCAACGTTAGGTGAGGATGGCTCACACCCCTTACCAGTCTTTTCCTGCGGGGACCCCCTCTGTCTGGTGCACCGATCTAATTAAGAGAGGGGCTGGGGGAGGCTGCCGGCATCCCCCGCTGGCGGGCCACCGCGGCCAGTCTGCTCAGGCACAAGCTGAAGTTGACTGCCAAAACTGCTATAAAACCGCAGGTCTGTCTAGAGCTGTTTTCGGTTCTCCTAGACGCCCCCGGGCTCAATTATGGTCTTAAAAGCCCTAATACAAGTGCAAGAATTTGTTTGCCTTCACCCAGGGGCGGGGCGAGCCCTGCAGTGGTGGCGCCTTTGTTATGGCAAACTCCTGGAAACCCCTCACGCATTCCTTTTGTTCCTGGGTCGGGGTGGCGGGGACTGGGTGGGCTGCTGAAGGAGAGCTGGGGTGCCCCAAATCCAGCCAGGGGGGCAGCTCAAATACCTCTCTTTGTAATCTCTCCTTGCCCCTTTTCATCATCCCTTCTGCAAAAGATACTGTAGAGAAGCAAATATTTTGCCTCCTTGGCCACCGCTGGGAAGAGATTTTTTTTTTCTCTGCTTGGCAGTCCTGTAGCTGTAATTTCCCAACTTCAAGTGGTCTTTAGGCTACCCTTCCCCAGCCTCCTCCCCCACCCACCCACCCACACACACACCCAGCTTCTCACTCACTCTGGACAAGTCACCGCGGACAAACACTCAAGCCGAAGACGCACAAATAATTTCAAGTTTAGCTCTGAGGGATTCAAGGGGCCTGGAAGTTCTTGCAGCAAATCCTGAATAAAGAGTTCATTAAACCGATGTATC
Organism: Ochotona princeps; assembly: GCF_030435755.1. Taxonomy (NCBI): domain Eukaryota; kingdom Metazoa; phylum Chordata; class Mammalia; order Lagomorpha; family Ochotonidae; genus Ochotona; species Ochotona princeps. The sequence continues at coordinate 27,194,192 of NC_080851.1, forward strand.
CGAGTGGCTTGATTTGCAATAAGCTCCCCCTGTTAAGAGCAGAGGAGGAGTGGGGTGAAGAGTAGAGAGAACCGCATAAACATTCACGCTAATAAATTAGTTTACTCCACTGCAGAGTAATTTACTCGATATGATGGATATTTATAGCGGGCATTCAAATGCAATGGTGAGCCATTCTTTGGAGAAAATACATAAGAATATTTCCAGGGTAATACATGATTAGATTTGTTATTGAGTCCGTTACAGTCAGCTCAGCAATAAATAAATAAATCGATGCTGACACTTAAATACCCAAGATCTTGGAGTTTATGCTCTAAATCTCCCCAAGATATGTAAATACCTTTGGCTATTTCCTGCATGGGGAAAGGGAAAAGGTTACCCGTGTTCATTTCTGTGACTTTACTAAGCTGACCCGCCTTCCCTCAGCCCCCTCCCCCAACCCCAGCTCTAGATCCTGCCTCGCTGCTCTTCGCCTTCTCCCTGCTTTTGCTTCCCCCAAAATATGTCTCCTTCCAGCCTACAGAAGAGCGAGCAGCGCTTGGCTTTCTTAATTTTTCATTTCTGTCTTCTGCAAGACAGCTAGACTCCCGCTAGCGCTCTGGTTCAATCTTTAGCGCAAATCTTCTCAATGCACCTTGTCATCCGAGGTAGGACACAGAGAGCATCTCTCTCTCTCTCTCTCTCTCTCTCTCGCGCGCGTCGTGTCCCCTCCGTGGAATAAGTGGCAGGAAAGGGAAGGCGCACATCCCTCTCTTTCACTCTCGCGCTTTGCACGGAAGAAGAGCAAAGCGGATTTACGCTCCCCCCCCCCCATCAGAATCCTTGGTTATCACAACCCCCTTTTTTTCTCGCCGCCCCCACTTTCCCCTGCAGCTCTGGAGCTTGGCGAGCAGCCTGGCGGGGCCCCCCTCCCTCCCCCAGAAGGTGCAGCATACCCTGGGGAAGCCTCTTCGATTGTCAGCGCCTCTAAAGCCGCGCAGCGAGCGCCTAAAGTGCTGGGTTTCCGACGCCTCCGCTCCCCGAAGACCAGGCACGGCGTGTGCAGAGGTGAGCGGCGGCGCGGTCCCGCGCCTTGGGCTCTGCCCAGCCGGTCCCCCGGAACCCTGGCAGGCGAGGCGGCGAAGAGAAGGGGGTCTTCTCTCTCCGAGGGCAAGGAGGTGGCGTGGGGAGGTAGGCAGGGAGGAGGCAGGCAGAGGTGGATCCCGGGTGAGACGAAGGCCCTTCCGGACCCCGCGAGATCCTCCCCAAACCACGGGGGAAGCCGCCCGGCTGTCGGCGGTTTAGGGACGGAAGGTATTAAAGCGCTTCGGAAGTGACCCTGAATGCGAGCGTGTAATCAAGCCACCGTGCAAATCGGACAAGCCACGGGGCGAGCACATCCACGCCAGCAAACCCTGGCCCAGAGCGGGGTCGGCCGCTCTGGGGCCTCCCCAAGCGAGCCTGTGCGGAGGTGAATGGAGGGGTTGCGAAGAAGGGGGTGCGAGTGCAAACCTCCCCAAAACCCCAGGCCGCCAGGCTCCCACCTGGGCCACCCCGTCCCAGTCCTCCCGGGGGTGTGGGGAGGTGGGGGGCGGGAGTTGAAGTCTCACCGCCCAAGGCGCGCTGGAGGCCCCGCGCCCCTTGAGGCTGAGCACTGGCTGGCTGCACTGGGGGCTGCACCCCGGGCCCTGCTGCGCGCCGGGAGCCCCCCTCCCTCGCCCCCAGCTAACATGAGTTACACCGGCGATTACGCGCTTTCGGTGAGAACGCGGAGTGACGAGCTGTTGCTTCCCTTGAGGTGGCTACAAAGAAAGGAAGCCGGGGAGGGAGGGGAGGGAAAAGGAAAAAAAAAAAAAAGGGAAAGAGGGAGAGTTTAAAAAAAAAAAAAAAAGGCCGGGACTCGCTAGCTCGCAGCTTGTCAATTTCAACATCGGGTCACATGACCAGCACCTCCCTGCTAAGGATGGGGATAGATTTCCACGTCAGCTTACGTCTCCAAATTTCTACTTCACGGATCCGCTTCAAAGAGGCAGCTGCAGTGGAGAATCATGTTAAGCTCGGCTACTGCGGAGAGCCCGAGGTAGCCCAATGATGGATTTTGATGAGCGTGGTCCCTGCTCCTCTAACATGTATTTGCCAAGTTGTACGTACTACGTCTCGGGTCCAGACTTCTCCAGCCTCCCTTCTTTCTTGCCCCAGACCCCGTCTTCGCGCCCAATGACATACTCCTACTCCTCCAACCTGCCCCAGGTCCAACCCGTGCGCGAGGTGACCTTCCGCGAGTACGCCATTGAGCCGGCCGCTAAGTGGCACCCCCGTGGCAATCTGGCCCACTGCTACTCGGCCGAGGAACTGGCGCACAGGGACTGCCTGCAGGCTCCCGGCGCGCCCGCCGACGTGCTGGCCAAAGGCTCGGCCGGCGTCTACCACCACCCCACCCCCGCCGTCTCCTCCAATTTCTATAGCACCGTGGGCAGGAACGGAGTCCTGCCGCAGGCGTTCGACCAGTTTTTCGACACCGCCTACGGTACCCCGGAAAACCTCGCTTCCTCCGACTACCCCGCGGACAAGAGCGCCGCCGAGAAGGGGCCACCGGCGGCCACGGCGACCTCGGCGGCGGCGGCGGCGGCGGCCACGGGCGCGCCCGCAACTTCAAGTTCGGAGAGCGGCGGCGGCGGCGGCTGCCGGGAGGCGGCGGAGAAGGAGCGGCGGCGGCGCCCCGAGAGCAGCAGCAGCCCGGAGTCTTCTTCCGGCCACACTGAGGACAAGGCCGGCGGCTCCAGTATGTATAACAGGCAGCGCCCAGCGCTTTATGGAAGGGGAGTTGGAGACCGAGCGCGGCACCGCTGTTAAATTTTTATATGCTGTTTTATAAGCATATAAGGTTTATGAAGGGCCTTTAGGTTTCCCCCAACAAAACTTTGTTATAAAAGGCGGGATCACGTGGCGAGTGCTGAAATTGGCCGTGAAATACCCACCGGCCAAAGGCTGCCTTACAAAAAAACCCTCCCCCCTTTCCCCCCTTTTTTTCTTTCCCCCCCTGTCTCAGCAGCTCCCAAGCCCGGCGGCAGTTCCAGGCCGCCCGGGACCGGCTCCGGGCTGGGGGGAGCCGGAGGTGGGCGCCCGTAAACTCCCCCTCGCCAGAGCTCTGGGGCCTTGAAGAGCCAGGTAATCCGGAGATTTTTATAAAAGCCATGTGTTGCGCCGTCCGGGCCTGCAGCCTGCTGAACGCGCGTTTCACAGCTAAAGTAGCCCGCCTTCCTCCAGCAATGCATGAAAAGACACAAAATTAGTGCAAAGTTGACCCCCTCCCCTTTCTCTCTCTCTCTCTCTCTCTCAAGGAGGCCACCTTCCGCTGGCGCGGGGGGCTATTGCGCTCTGCCCGTGGTCCTCTGCTGGTATTTAAATTCTTCTTGTTCTGTCAGAAGCGAGATTTTTTTTCTTATGGAGGGTGGTGGTTGTGTTTTTTAAGAGTGGGGAAGTTAAGCCTACTCGCGGCCTCGGACGTTCCCCTCCCTCCCCATGCGCCCACCCTTCCCAAGCCAGTGCCCCTGCCTTGCGCCAGAGTCCGCGGCGCCGAGCGAGGAGCCCGGGAAGGGCCCGGGGTAGGGGGTGGAGGGGTCCCTGCTGGCGGCGGCCAGGATTCAGGCTCCACAAAGACCCGCCGGCCGGCCAGCCGCCTGGGTTGTTAACGAGGGCCCAGTCCCGGTTGCCATCGGGAAATACCGGGGCTGGCGGCCGCCTTTACTGCCTGGGGCACTGGCGACCCAGGTGCTAGGAGGTGAAATGTCCCCCGGGCGGCTGTTTGTTTAGTCTGGCGGGGCGGGAGACGCAGCGGCAACCCCCACTCGGCCGCTTTCAAAGCCGCCTCGGCGGCGCAGACTCGCCTGTTGCTGCGCGGAGCCCTCCTGGGCTGTGCTGGGGGCCAGCGCAAGCGACTTTCCCCCGGGGGCCCTCTATCTGCCTCCCAGCCTCTTTCAGCTCGTCCTAGGTTCTACAGGCGAGCAGGGCCTTGTGGGACTCTCCCGGACGGGGCTTGGGCCGGGGACGTCGGTGTGCCAGATGGCTGGTCTCCCTCCATCTCCCCCTACCACGGGGCCTGGCTCACGCACGTCTGCTTTTCTGCTGTCCTAGGTGGTCAACGCACCCGCAAGAAGCGCTGCCCCTACACCAAGTACCAAATTCGGGAGCTGGAACGTGAGTTCTTCTTTAGCGTCTATATCAACAAAGAGAAGCGCCTGCAGCTGTCCCGCATGCTCAACCTCACCGATCGGCAGGTCAAAATCTGGTTTCAGAACAGAAGGATGAAGGAAAAAAAAATCAACAGGGACCGCTTACAGTACTACTCGGCCAACCCGCTGCTCTAAGGCTGCCGCTGGCTGCGTCGAGCTGGGTGGGGGGATTCAGACACAGGAAGTGCAAGATGCGCAGATTTTGCCCTTGACAAGGTCAAGCCACGTGGTGACTTTGGAGGAGAAAAGAAAACGGTATATCAGAAGGGGAGACCAGCCCAACCAGAGGAGCCTTGAACTGTCCTGGTGAGGCTCTTGGTGGTTTAAGATTTCTGAGTTGGATTCTGAGTTGAGTTGTGCATCAGCTAGAATGAATGGTTTGGGACCCCTGGTAGCTATCTGAGCCTATAGAGCTGGGAGCAGGTGGGTGTGGTCTCCCTAGGGGACTGGGCCCCCTGCCAGGGTCCCCTAGGGAGGGACCTCATCCCTTGAGATCCTCTCCGTGAAAGCCTACCCATCGCCTCCTTCTCTGGACCCCTGAGTCAATAAGCTGTGTATTCTGCTGGCCCAGTTGAGCTTGGGGAAAGAGCAGCAGGAAGGCAGGGGTGGGTGTCCTAGACACTTGGATTGGCGCTGCTTTCCAAACCCCATGTGAAAGGCAGCTGGACCCAGAGGTGGACGAAGACCACGGGTGCCCAGGAGTCTCTCATTCCAGGTGGTCTCACCAGGGCCTCTCCACCCTCCCAGCTGCCCTTGGGCGGCTGTGTCCTGGGTCTGACCTACTGCCGCCTCCTACAGCCCACTTGGCTTTGTCTTTCTACCAAACGGGGTCTCTCCATCCCAGCCTCTCTCCAGGCCCAGAACCTAGTGGTGGCGGGAACTGGCGGTTGCCAGTGGTGGAAGGTGAGGAAGAGCCAGGAGGCTGTGTGCTGGCCCCGCCATTTCTGCAGGAAATGCCTGTGGACCGCGCCAGTGTGTGGCCAGAGCTTCACCACACTTCAGGAAACCCGGATCGTCTTGGTGTCGGGCAGAAGAGCCGAGGGGCCTGGCCAGCAGGTCCTAGGCCAAGGCTGGGAGGGGCGCGAGTCCCTCCCAGGCACCCAGTTCCAGCGGCGCCATCCTCTGCCCTTGTGGGCTCCTGAACTGAGCTTGGAGGTTTCCCAGCAATCTTCCAAGAGCCTGAGAATGATTTGGAATTATTTTAAAAAGATAAATAGTATATTATATTATATATATTTCCCGGAAGGAACCAAAGCGAATTTTAAAAGATGCAATGTAGAGGGGTGGGGGGAAGAGGATGAAAATATTTAAAGGCTCTGTTTACAGTGTTCCAGGATTACACGCGCTCACTGCTAAGAATGTTTTGAATGTACACTTCATACAGGGATGGTGTTCGAAAGACTTGTAAATAAAGGAACCCTAACCTAGCTGTCTTGTTGGAATAAGGCCTTTTGTCAATCAATCCCGCGTCAATTTCCTTTCAGGGTGGGAAGCATCCTGTATATCCCTGGCAACGTTCCAGGCAGTGCCTGAGAGCTTTGGCCCCACCAGGGCCTGCCTGGGGACCTAACGGGGAAGCTGGCACCCTGGCATGGAGTCCCCTCTGTTGAAAAATGCCTGGGGGCTCTGCTGGGAGGGATGGCTGGTCCCCAGGTCTTACCCAGGCGATGGGACACAAGGAAAATAAAGCCAGTAGACACTTGGGTGTCATGGAGTTCTGGTGTGACATTCTTCGTCCCCTTGCTGGCCTTCTATACATTGCCAGATGTCTGCCTTCTTCCTCCTGTCCCCATCACCCATCCGCTAACACAGGGGCAGGTTTGTCAGGGAGTTAGGAAGTGCTGACTGAGTCAGGCTTTAGCTGCCATGTAGCGCAGGTGTAGGGGACATGGTGGTTGGCTGTGTCCTTTCTGGCAGTGGGATCTGTAGGTGGGTTCTCCCAGGGCCTAGAATGCAGAATTCCTTTGGTCAGTCTGACCTCAACCCTGGAAGAGGCCTTGGGGCCTGTAGTGGCGGCCAGGGGCACTGACCAGGAGCGGCGGCGGGGGGGGGGGGGCATTCTTGCACACCTGCAGAGTGGGAAGCATTCTAGGGTGCCTGGGAAGAGGGGCAGACAGACCTGGGGCTGCCACTTCCCTTTGGGGAGAGAAGGATGCCTTTTTACTCTTTGTTTTCTGCCTTTGAACTTCTGCCTTAAATTTGGACATCACCCATAACCTTGAGGGGCAGGGCTGAGGGGGGCTGGCAGCGCCTTTTGTTGCCCACCCTTATTTTGTCTGCCGCCACCCAGGCAGGGCCAGATCGACAGAGAGGGTCTCATTTGGAGCGACCCCCACCCCACCCCAGGCCCTAGACTCTGTTTGTTTGTGTGTTTGCCTAACTGGCGGGACTGAGGAAGCTGAGCTGAAAGGGGAGTGCGACAAGCGCTAAGATGAATGTCTGGATTGATGGACACCCAGCAAGGACCAAGGGCCC